>NC_083681.1:79632500-80882500 GCF_033118175.1 Dama dama
TTGGGTGCATGGGAAACTTGGTACTTGTCCTCATGTCCTTTGATCGCTATGTGGCCATTTGCAAGCCCCGGCAGTACACAACCATCATGAGCCAGCGTGTCTGTGGCACACTGGTGAGACTGGCCTGGATGGGGTCTTGTATCCATTCTTCAGCACAGGTTCTCTTGGTTTTGAGATTACCCTTCTGTGGCTCCAATGTCATTGATCACTATTTCTGTGATATGCAACCTTTGTTGAAACTTGCCTGTGTGGATACTTATGTCATCAACCTACTCATAGTGTTTAACAGCAGGGCCATGTGCATTGTGAGTTTCATATGCTGCTAATCTCCTATGTTTTCATCTTACGTTCTCTGAGTAACTGTAGCACAGAAGGAAGGAGGAGAGCCCTTTCCACATGCAGCTCCCACGTTATTGCTATTGTCTTATTCTTTGTACCATGTATATACATATATGCTCGCCCTCTAACTGTATTTCCAGTGGACAAGATGGTGGCTGCATTTTGCACTATTTTGACACCTTTACTCAGCCTTCTGATTTACACTCTGAGGAATGCAGAAGTCAAACAGGCCATGAGAAAGTTATGGTGCAACAAAGTCTGACTCGAGATGACAAAGAACAGAAGAAGCCAACTGCTAATTCTGTCAGAGTTTAAGTATAATTGGACTGATGGAAAAGAGAAAATGTTCTCATTCTATTGTAGACAGTATAAATGTGTTCCAGTGGGCCATTTAGGGAAATAGGCAGAATGAGCACCCGGCAAAATCTGTATTATTTTAACCAATGTCTCAGAGAGACAACATAAAGTTCCATCATCTTTGTGGGGGCACAAGCCCATTTCTCATGTCTGCTGTCTGCTTTGATGTTTCTGCTCGTGAACCACATACTGTTCTTTCTGTAGGTTTAACTTCTGGTTTTGTACACTATTATTTTTTTTTTCTTATCCAGGTTTAATATTTGCCCCTGATTTCTATCATCCATTTTGTTGGTAAATAAGGTCTGGGAGTACTATGTCTGTATCATATACTTTCTGGCCAAGAGTCAATAGCATAACATCACTCCTAGAAACCTATGCTCCCCAAGGAGCATAAGTATCAGCTAGTCAAGCCTCTCTATTTGGGGCTTGTCTCCCCTTTGTAATACTCTGAAAAATTAGCTCTTTCTTTGCCTGCATATGTATAGGGAAATAATGTATCACTTCCTATTCAAATCAGGCAATTCTAGTTATAACAAAGATATTCACTGTATTGATACATAATTTCTCTGTATATACATTAATATGTTTTGTTCATCATGTTGATTATTACTTTCATATTTCTTAGCTTTTTATACATATCTGTTTTTGTAGTTTAAGTTCATGGACACTTTCCTAATCTTTGGTTACTTCTGAATGGATGACCATTTTATAAAGCTGTTAGAGTTATATTATAAAAACTAAGATCTCACAGATGAGATCATACATATGAAAAAGGCAATAATTGACAAATAAAATAAAAATAATGTCATAATGTGTGTGTGTGTGCTCAGTCGCTCAGTCGTATCTGATTGTTTTGAGACCCCACGGACTGTACCCTGCCAGGGTCTTCTGTCCTTGTGAATCTCCAGGCAAGAATATTGGAATGAGTTGCCATTTCCTTATTTAGGAGATGCTCCTGACCCAGTGATGAAACCTGCATTTCTTGCATCCCCTGCATTGGCAGGCAGATTCTGTGCCACCTGGGAAGCTCATATTTTTCATGCATCTCACTAAATTTGCATTCTTGTTTGAGTAATGTTAACTAATGAGTATCAACAGTAGGAGCCAGCCCACAAGGAAACAGACATTGAGTCTATCTCTGAGAATAAATATAATCAAGACTATTTTGCTATAGTTGAAACTCCAATACTTGGGACACCTGATGTGAAGAACTGATTCATTGGAAAAGACCCTGATGCTGGGAAAGATTGAAGGCAGGAGAAGAAGGGGACAACAAAGATGAGATGGTTGGGTGGCATCACTGGCTCAATGGACATGAGTTTGAGCAAGATCTGGGAGTTGGTGATGGACAGGAAGACTGGCATGCTGCAATCCATGGGGTCACGAAGAGTCGGACATGACTGAGCGACTGCATGACTGATTTCCCTATAGATCTGAAAACTGGACTGTAAACTGTGGCAGATGAACTCATATGATGCCACTTTGAGATGTTCTGCATGAGCGTGTCTCTTTGGGAATCTCAGCACTCATGGACCTTCAGACTCTGACAATCAAAGTGTGGAAGATCTGATTATATTCTCTTCTGTTAACAACTTTTTATGGTTAAAGATAGTAACTGGTATTCTTGCTGTGATCATTTCTAAGGATCTTTGCAAGCTTGTTTTCTGTCTCTCAATTATTCTTCCTCTGGATATATTCATAGCTTATCCCCTCAGTACTTTTGATTTATTATTAAAATGCATCCTCTCAATGACTTTTCAGCTACTTAATAAAATTGCAACTCCCACCCAGTAACCTTCCATATCTCCTATTCCTCCATCTCTGCTTAATTTTTCTCCTTAGCACTTATCATTCTCTAACCTGTCATACAGTTTATTCATTTTATCTGCTGGTTATGATGGTAGGAATCTGTGTCTTAAAAATAATATTACATCTTCAGTGTCTAGAATAGCACCTGGCATAGTGGAAATGGCCAAGTACCTGTTGAGCTAACAAATAAATAATTGTAGAAACATATAAACCACCAGAGGCTAGAAAGTGGCACGGAATGGACTGCCTGTCTTACTTCAGAAGGAGCCGTGTTATAATACCGAATAATAAAGAGCGGAAGGAAAAGTAAAGAACATAATTATGAAGAGAAGACACACAGAAAGTCGTAATCTGGTCCTTTGAATAGAAGAACAAAATTAATATTCTCCTGTCATGTGGTGGCATTTACATGAGTGTATATAGTTGTCATAAGTTATTACTGTATGTTTAAAATGATGCAGTCTATTATATGTAAATCATGCTTTAAGAAGTTCATTTAAATATAAAAGTATGTAAAAACATTTTTCTTTCCATTTTTCTCTTCTCCCTTTATCTAGTGACTGATCTCAAAATGCTATAGGGTTTATAGAAATTTAAATTAGTAGTTTTCATTGTCATTAGTTATGTTTCACTGGTATCATCAGGATTTATATAATAATTAATATATCTAACAGTAACAGTTTCTAAAATACAAAACTAGGAGAAATTAAGAAACTTGCTTAAAGCCACAGAAACATAAGTCATGAAGCTAGAATTCTATTAGATCAGATCTATCTGAACCTTTACCTACACTCAGAGCTTCTTCTGTCATTGGGAAAAATTTGACTTAAAAGAGTCTTTGGTAACTTTTTGCAGTCTATACCTCCATATGACTTTGAAAGTGTGTTTTCTCCCTTGGAGTAGGGTACATGAGTGGAGCTCTTGGCAACTGAAATGGAAGGTATCCCATTCATTAGGACAGAGTAGGAGGAGAGGAGGGCTCCCTGGGCAGAATCTCCCATTTGACAATCTTGTCTGGGATTAATTAGCTTCATGGTTTGCTGTGATTCTGGATTAACTGAACTAAATAGCTCATTTAACAAGTCTTTGAGGGTTGGGTGGGAAGGGTGAAGACATTTTACCTTCAAAGCCTCGGCAAAGAACTTTTCATTAAGTCCCTATAAATATCTGTTGGAGGAAGAGGAAATGTTTAATTTACATGCTCTGCCAGGGAATGATTTGGGGTTATTGGATCTGGCTATTTAGAGATAGTTTTATCACAGACTAGTGGGAATATTTCCTATTTATTCTAGAAATTTATAAGAGCAGAGTAAGCAACTTTCTGCCAGTATTACAGACCCTTCTGAAGAGTCTAACTCAGGCCTTCTAGGAAGGGTTGGTATTTATGGAGTATCTTCTCTCCCCATAGGTCCTGGGATGGAAAGCAGAGTGGATCTATTTGGAGTACAATGTACATGTTGCAAATACTGAGCATGATTCATCTTCATAGTAAATCAGAATTGAAGGAGCAAGAGCTCATAGCTCTATCCTTTTTTTTTTATTTCCACAAAGAGAAAAGGTAAGTTTTCAAGCCCAACTGAACAATTTCCTTTTTCTTGCCTCCCATTCAAGACTGGCTTTTAGGTCAGCTGCCTCTACCCAGTTCTGTCTCCTGAGAAACCTCAAGTTCAGGAAACACATTTCTCTTGGAGATGACAGGGCTCTGATATTTGGGGGAGCCTCTTCTTTCATTGGTCTCTGCTAAAGCAACACTGGCTCAGGCCCAATTCTTATCCATAAAGGGGAGATACTGAAGGGAGCAGAGGCACAGTATTCTATGCCTCTCATTTACAGAGCATAGGGGTAGGAGAAGGACAAGGGCGCAGATGAATGATGTGCAGTGGGTATGCACTGATACTGGTGATGTTGTGATACTTGTTGTCCTAATTATTACACTAACATTTTCTGTCCAGGACACACCATCACCCCTACTTACAGCCCCAAATTGCATTCTTTTTCTGGGATTGGAGTAAGGGACAATATGAGGACTGGAAAAGAGAAAAATAAACTTTCTAGTGAAACCCTGGGATAAGCTACTTTTTATCCCTAACATGGGTCTTTGCTCACCCTTGTCTAGTGAGATTTGCCCTGTTTCATCCCCTGATTATTCTTATTTTTCTGGCTCTTTCCCACAGTCAAATTTTCCCCTTTTGCTCTGGTTTCTCCCACCATTTTTTAATCTCTCTATCCCTTAATCCTTACTATTATTTTTCAGATATACATCTAAAATGCTGATCTCTTTGTTTGACCCATCAGGAAGTTTGCACTCATTTACTAGTCAGGACATGCACTGAACATGTCAGAGGTTTACTTCTTTACCTGCTTAGGATTTTCTGGCTTTATGCTGGCTCCTCCTGGATGGCTGGAGACTGATATTTTATGTAACTGTGTGGAGCAGAGTGTTAGCAAGAATTGCCATGGAGCACAAATGCTTCAGTTCCAGTCCAGGTTCCTCTCTGACTATTCTTTGCTAAATCCTGCCTCCCAGCTTAACTTGAAGTAAACAAAATAGAATAGTATGAACGTGCCTCTGTATGACAGTTTCTAGGCCCATCCACATCTCTGCAAATGGCACAGTTTTGATCCTTTTATGGCTGAGTAATATTCCATTGTGTATATGTGCCACATCTTATTTGTCCATTCCTCTGTTGATGGAGAGTGCTTCTGTGTCCTGACTACGGTAAAAAGTGCCACAATACACATTGAGGTGCATGTATCTTTTGGAATTATGGTTTTCTCATATAGCAGAAAATAATACAACATTGTAAAACATCTCTGCTCCAGTAAAAAGTAAAAAAAAACCAACACATGAACTTGCCTTATGAGATGGTAAAATCAAATGAACAAAAAATATTAAAGCATATCTGAAAAGATTGCATAATTCAGTAAATACAGTCCACACACACACACACACACACACACACGCAAGCATGCCCTTTAAAATGGATAGCTATTAGCAAGCACGTGATTTGACAGAGCCAGGCTGGGCTGCTGCACGCAGAAGCAGAAGCACTGAGATAGAGGACTCTGAGAGCCACAGTGAGTATCTCAGTCATTGTTCTTGAAAACCATAGTAATCACTTTACTGCATTTATGAGGTGTTATGTCTCTAAAATGTTCCCTTTCCCTTTTCTTTCTTTTTTCCTTTGGCCTTGTCTAATGGCATGCAGGATCTTAGTTCCCTGACCAGGGACTGAACCTGTGCCTCCTGCACCAGATGCATGGAGTCTTAACCACTAGATGGCCGTTTGTTATACTGATGCTTATGAAATATCAGCCCGACTTTATGGTATGTAGGAGCTAATAGTTCTTACAATCAAAACACACAGAGAGATCTCACTCAAAGTGTTACTTTTCATCCACTAAATTTTTGTGTGAGACATTTTATTTAGAATTGAGTGAAAATTAAGTACTCTGTGAAAAGACTTAATATGTTCCATGTTTTAGAAATATAAAAATGATCATGTTTTAGGGCAGTGAACATATTCTCTATAATATTATAGCAATAGATACACATCATTGCACATTTATTCAAATCCATAGAATGTACACCACCAAGGGTGAGCCCTGTGCTAAATGATGGACTTCAGGTGATTGCAATGTGTCCGTGTAGCTTCAGCAGTATAACAAACGCACCACTCTGGTGGGATAGGCGATAATGGGGTGGAGGTTATACATGTGTTGGGGCAGGGACTATATGGGAAATCTCTGAACCTTTCTCTTAATTTTATTGTGAACCTAAAACTGCTATAAAAGATAAAGCCTTAAAATGATAACAATGACAGCACATGATCCTATAAATATAAAAAAGATATATTTAATTTTGTTGTTTTGCATGAGACTAATCAAAAAGGAGCATTTAAGATCCCTCTCTAACAAGTGAAAGTCGCTCAGTCATGTCCGACTCTGTGCAACCCATGGACTATACAGTCCATGGAATTCTCCAGGCCAGAATACTGGAGTGGGTAGCTATTCCCTTCTCCAGGGAAGGAAGTAAGAAATCCAAAGTCACCAACCAATCATATCTGGGGTCACTGAGGGTCCAGACTTCATTTCACTGGGACCACAGTGGATCAACTTGTATGCCTCTCACTTAGTTTCTTAGTGTAGGGAATAGAAAGACATATCTCCCCTGGAAGCTGCATATCTTCAAGAAGGTAGACATTTCATTGCAGATGAGCTTAAACTCCAATTGGATTTTTTTTTTTAATGACAATTTTGTTAAACAACTTAGTTATTTCTGTTCTTAGATAATGAATAAATCATAATAAAAGCTGTTCACATCTTTTTAAGCCTCTACTTTTTATATATTCCTAAAAAAACATACTCAAACAATACACTCTTGCTTTCATGGCCTTTGGCTAGGTAGAAAACCTAGTTTTCGAAGCTTTTCTACTATGACTTTGCTGTTGTTCAGGCGCTATGTCATGTCTGACTCTTTGCCACTCCATGGACTTCAGCATATCAGGCTTCTCTTCCCTCCATGACCTCCTGGACTTTGTTCAAATTCATGTCCATTAAGTCGGTGATGCTATCTAACCATCTTGTTCTCTTCCACATCTTCTCTTTTTGCCTTCAGTATTTCCCAGCATCAGAATAATCCAACTAAAATAGAAGTTTTGGTTTTATTTTCTTTTTATTTGCTTGATAAAGCATTTGCCTTATCATGTCCATTTGGAGAAGGCAATGGCAACCCACTCCAGTACTCTTGCCTGGAAAATCCCATGGACGGAGGAACCTGGTAGGTTACAGTTCATGAGGTCATGAAAAGTTGGACACAACTGAGCGACTTCACTTTCACTTTTCACTTTCAAGTATTGGAGAAGGGAACAGCAGCCCACTCCAGTGTTCTTGCCTGGAGAATCCCAGGGACGGGGGAGCCTGGTGGGCTGCCATCTATGGGGTCGCACAGAGCTGGACATGACTGAACGACTGAAGTGACTTAGCAGCAGCAGTATCATGTCCATTAAAATATTGCTTTCCTCTCTCCTTCCAAAGCCCTCACTCCTCTGAATTCTATCTCTGGATTCTAGACTTTTTCACATCCAAGGGCCTATGTTCCTTCTACTTTTCTCTTATCAGGGGCCCATATTACTGAATGTGTTGTGTACTTTTGTTTATTTATATTTAAGTACATATTATAATTTCTGAAAGCATCATTCCTAACTTCTGGTCACCATGAGAAAACTGGTGTGATACACAGTGCTGTTATGATTTCAGCTACTTAGAAAGGGAACTTAATGTTTAAAACAGTTGTGCAGTTGTTTTATAGGTAAATAAAAATTTGGAATTGGTATCTTTGAAAAATGAAAAATCCCTCTTGGAAAGCTAACACTCATAATCATAATGGAAGTAACCACTGCACTTGAAGGTACCACATACCTGCATCTTCCATATGTTTTGCACATCCTGAATTATCCAACCTTCATAGCAATCTTGAAAGGTAGATTGCTTTATCACATATTTTCACAGCTGGAGAAAATGAAATGCATAGAATCAAGGAATTTGTTAAATATTACACCCTCATAGGCAGCAGGTTGAGTGTGAATCTAGGCAGTGTGGCCTCAGATTCTATGCTAACTCACCTCTCAGACCTAATTTAAAACCTGACTTTCTTCAGTTAAGTTCATCTCTTTAAAAAATTCTGAATTTTTCACTGACCAATGTACTCTTTAGGAATTTGTACTTTTCTCTCTGCAGATGGTTTCTACTCTTATAACACCAATCATATGATGACTTACATAATTAGTGATCTTATCTCCAAGTACCTTAAAACTCATATTAAACTTTTAGGAACAGGGAGGATGTTTTCCACATTCCTCACAATAACTCCAAACAATTTCAATTCAGTATTTAAAGTGAAAGATAATTATGGAATTATGGAAGGTGAGTGGATACTGTATTACTATTTTAAAGTTTTTTCAAAATATAGACTACATTAAAATGGGAAAATTGACAGCTTGTATTTTATAAAAAAGAACAAGGTCACAGAAGAAGAAAAGAAGCAAAGTCATAAAAGTGCAAGTAGCAGAGACTGAGACTTACGTAGTTCTCGCTTACTATGAGCCACATCCTTCTTCATTTTAACTGCATAGTAACCGTAATTACCTCTAGTAAACTAGTAAGTAGCAGAGACTGAGACTTACATGGTTCTCGCTTACTATGAGCCACATCCTTCTTCATTTTAACTGCACAGTAACCATAATTATGTCTAGTAAACTAGTAAGTAGCAGAGACTGAGACTTACGTAGTTCTCGCTTACTATGAGCCACATCCTTCTTCATTTTAACTGCACAGTAACCATAATTATGTCTAGTAAACTAGTAAGTAGCAGAGACTGAGACTTACAGAGTTCTCGCTTACTATGAGCCACATCCTTCTTCATTTTAACTGCATAGTAACCATAATTACCTCTAGTAAACTAATAACTAGTTTACTAACAAATAGTAAATAGTGAATCTGGGACTTGAACCCAGACAAACTGACTCCATCAACTGTATTCTTTACTAAGAAACATCATTTTGCTCGATTAATATTGATTGTAAATAAAATACCAAAATTACAAAATATAAGACAACAAAAGATAGAAGATACTCAGGACCATATGTTTTCATAAAGATGTGGTAAAAAATAAAATGTGGCTTGTAATATAATTTAATATACATGTAATAAAAAGATATTTTTGCTAACCAAGTGAAATAATACAATAAGTTTTCTTTGCTTGCATGTGCATTGATTTTTCTGCAATATTCTAAAGTTTTATATACCATTATATCATTAAGTCAATAATTAAACTACATAAATTATTGTGAAATTTCACATATTAAAGTGAAAATTGTTATAATAATTCTAAGTGAAAGTCAGAAACTACAATGATGACTTCATTCAAACTATATATGATATTAACAAATATCTGAAATAGAAAAATTGTATTACTGTATATTGGAATCACAGGATTTTTTTCAAACAATATTTTTAGCAAAATACTCTGGAAAATTTAGAGTAAAGAGAGACTTGTGTAAGTAAGATCATATGTTAGATTATACACATATTGGAAATTTTACAAGTCAAATCCATAGGCAGAAAGGCTTAGTACTTTAATGGGGTAAGTTCAGGAGTATAGTTGAGAGGGTAAATAATAGTTTCCCAAATTATAGAAATCTTAGTGTATTATCCACGCATTTGTTGTATTATGACCATCAGTGAAGCTGACATCTTGAACACAAGAAGCATAGGTAAAAATTGTCAAAGCATACTTCAACCAAGACTCCAATAGAGTCAGGTATAATAGACACAAAAATGAACCAAACTAAGAATGGTTTCTTCAGCAGGGCCTCTAATAGTGTTAGCACTTAATATTGAAATAGTGCTATTTAGATTTTAAAGAACATAGAAAAGATATATAATGCCTGGAATATACCTGTGTATATTGATGTCTTTGTGGATACAAAACCGGCTTTAAATTTTCAGGAAAACTCAGAATAAGATATGGCAAGTATTTGCACCCCATTTCTTGTCTGAAGGTTAAATTTCAAAGTGCTAAAGTCATTTGTCCAAGGAAAGTACTAGTTCTGGAGTTCATGATCTTGGTTGGAATAAAAAATTTTAAAGGCCATTCATTCTGTATTCTCAAAATGCAAAAACTTTGATCCAAGGCTGCTAACTTCTGAATCATAGATAGATCTGGGAGGGATTAGAACATGTGCAGATTTCCAGAGATTCAGATCGGATTAAAGGCATTTGGAAAAAACAGAGCATGCAGCAGAAACTAGGACTTCAGAATTCAGTCCACTTATCTTCCCGAGATGTCTGTTCTTTTCTTCTTTCTGCAGATTAAACCTTTGTCACCTAGATCTTGTCTACAGTCATTACCATGTCAGTGAATAAGAGTGTGACTGAATTCATTCTGTTTGGCTTGACACAGGATGTGGAAAAGCAGAAAGTGATATTTGGAGTCTTCTTGATTTTATACCTTGCAACACTGTTGGGGGACTTTCTTATTGTGGTGACTATTAAGACAAGCAGGACACTTGGGAGTCCCATGTATTTCTTCCTATTCTATCTGTCCTTTGCTGATGCCTGCTTCTCTACAACCACAGCCCCCAGGTTAATTGTGGATGTCCTTTCTCAGGAGAAAGCCATTTCCTACAATGAGTGCATGACCCAGGTCTTTGCAGCCCATTTCTTTGGATGCATGGAGATCTTTGTGCTCATCCTCATGGCCTTTGATTGCTACATAGCAATCTGCAAACCCTTGCGATATACAACCATCAGGAGCCGGCACCTCTGTGGTGTACTGGTGATTCTAGCCTGGGTGGGGTCTTGTATTCACTCGTCAGCACAGATTTTCCTGGTTTTGAGGTTGCCCTTTTGTGGCCCCAATGTGATTGACCACTATTTCTGTGATTTGCAGCCCTTGTTGAAACTTGCCTGCATGGACATTTCTGTGATAAATTTGCTTGCTGTTTTTAACAGTGGGGCCATATGTATGGTGAGTTTCATAATCCTGTTTATCTCCTATGTTGTCATCTTACACTCCCTGAGAAACCACAGCACAGAAGGAAGGCGAAAAGCCCTTTCTACATGCACCTCCCACTTCATTGTGGTTGTCATATTTTTTGGCCCATGTATATTCATATACACACGCCCACCAACCACATTTCCAATGGACAAGATGGTGGCTGTGTTTTATACAATTGGGACACCCTTACTTAATCCGCTGATCTATACACTACGGAATGAAGAAGTGAAAAATGCCATGAAAATGTTATGGTGTAGCAAAGCATGACTTCACTTGATAAGTGTATATAGAGGAATCCTTGTGTATATTTCCTTAAAGATTTAGTTCTGCTTTATGGACAGAAGAGATAGCATATTTTTGTCAGAAGCAAGAGTAGAGAAATACAAGGATATAAAGACAGAGATACACAGTATCCTTATTCTGAGAGGCTTGCATTAGAAACTAAAACCCATAACAATTTTGAACAACCTCTGATGACTCTTACTTTAATTCTATCCACATCAGGCAATATTCACATGATAATTTAGTTTCTTGCACAAATATTTCTTCAGAGAGAAGAGGACTGACAGAATGTGTGTGTGTGTGTGTATGTGTGCACATTGATTCTTTTTCTAAATTTTATTTTAGTTCTTATGAAGGTGGTCATAAGAGCTTATCCATAGGGGACTGGAACTCTACAGAATCACAGTTTCTGTCTTGACAACCTAACGGTTAGAGAAGATTCTCTGAGAAAATGCTACTCTGGAAATCAGTGCCTGAATCCACCTCACTAGTGTATCTACACTGATGACCCTCAAACTCCTATAAAAGCTGGAACTATCAGTGAAAACCTAGACTGTCCCTGAAAAACCTCTTAAAATATCATGAATAGTTAAGAAGATGAAGGGTCTTATATTTGGCTTAATAAGACATAACAGCCAGTCAATCAATTGCCCTTCAGAGTCTTTCACATTGCTCTTCATAAAGGAGAGGGAAGAGGAAATAAGAGTTTGGCAGCATGAATGTGCAGAAGGGAGGGTAAAGGGCAGGAGGGAGGACAGAAAAGGTGCTTTATAAAGAGGACAAGTGAAAGGAAGTGGTCGTTTTATCCAAGTAGGAGAGAAGGCGCTTCATCTTCCTTATACTTTGAGAATCACTTTTGGGAATATGAACATTTGCAGGAAATAATGAAGTTTCAGGCTCTTCCCATACCATTAAGTTTTCTTTGTTATATTCATTTGTGTACAGGAAAGAAGCATTTTTGTTCTTTTGCTTCCCCAAAACATCTGAAACTTCAAGTTTCAGGATTCTGGGAAGAACCTGAAGTTGAAAGCTTAGCACTTCTCAAAATTGGATCTTTTATTTTATATATGATTATTGAAAAACTGTGTATTTGAAGATAGCTTAATATATAAATAATGTTCACTCACCACTCCCACTACCACAACCACTATATAATCTCATGATTAAGTACTGTCATGCTATTTTAGAACCTGAGCTTATAATTCTAATTCAAATTGGCACCAAGAGTATTATTTTGTGATATTTAAGTATCATTTAATACTCAAGTACTTAAGTATTGCTTTAAGGGAAGCATTTCTGTCAAATGAAGACAAAATGTTAGTATGTTGCACCTAAGATCCCAAATAGCTCTAATATAAAAAGTAGTGACAGGAAAAAAAACATCTAAGAACAAAAACGACATCTTGTGTATACGTACCATGAAAGACGGTAACGCTAACCCTGTATGCAAAACAGGAAAAGAGACACAGATGCACAGAACAGACTTTCGGACTCTGTGGGAGAAGGCGAGGGTGGGATGTTTCGAGAGAACAGCATCGAAACATGTATATTATCTAGGGTGAAACAGATCACCAGCCCAGGCTGGATGCACGAGACAAGTGCTCGGGCCTGGTGCACTGGGAAGACCCAGAGGAATCAGGTGGAGAGGGAGGTGGGAGGGGGGATCGGGAGGAGGAATACATGTAACTCCATGGCTGACTCATCTCAATGTATGACAAAAACCACTACAATATTGTAAAGTAATTAGCCTCCAACTAATAAAAATAAATGAAAAAAATGACATCTGTCAGAGCCTTTAATACCATATTCACAAATTGTAAACTTGCTATACACTCCCTCCAAATAAACACCCCCCATTTTTCTACTTTTATGTCTGAAGTTCTGCTTTTAAAGCATTTCCATTTGATCCTATGCTGTGTTATGCTTAGTTGTTCAGTCATGTCTGACTCTTTGCATGGACTCCAGGCTCCTCGGTCCATGGGTATTTTCTAAGCAAGAATACTGGAGAGGGCTGCCATGCCCTCCTCCAGGGGACACCCCCAACCTAAGGATTGAAGCCAGGACTCCTGCACTGCAGGCTGATTCTTTACCAGCTGAGCCCCTAGGGAAGTCCAAGAATACTGGAGTGGGTAGCTTATCCCTTCTCCAGGGGATCTTCCCAACCCAGGGACTGAACTGGGGTCTCCTGAATCGCAGGCAGATTCCTTACCAGCTGAGTCACCCCCTTCTCGTCCTGCCCTCAGTTTTTTCCCAGCATCAAGGCCTTTCCTATGAGTCAGCTTCTTGCATCAGGTGGTCAAAGTATTGGAGCTTCAGCTTCAGCATCAGTCCTTCCAATGAATATTCAGGACTGATTTCCTTTAGGATTGACTGGTTTGATCTCTTTGCTATCCCAGGAATGCTCAAGAGTTTTCTCCCACACCAGAGTTCAAAAGCATCAAGTTTTTGGCACTCAATCTTTAAGGTCCAACTCTCACATCCATACATGACTACAAGATAAACCATAGCTTTGACTACAAAGACCTTCGTCATCAAAGTGACATCTCTGATTTTTAATACACTCTCTAGATTTGTCATAGGTTTCCTTCCAAGGAAAAAGCATCTTAATCTCATGGCTGTAGTCACCAACTGTAGTGATTTTGGAGCCCAAGAAAACAAAGTCTGTCACTGTTTCCATTTTTTCTCCATCTATTTTCCATGAAGTGATGGGACCTGATGCCATGATCTTCTTTTTTTCAATGTTGAGTTTTAAGAGAGCTTTTTCACTCTTTTCTTTCACTTTCAACAAGAGGCTCTTTAGTTCCTCTTTACTTCTCCCATTAGGGTGGTGTCATCTTAAGTAAACAAGACATAATCCAAATATAACTTTCATTCTTTTTTCTTGTTGTTTATTCAAATTTAATATATTGGGGAAATTATTTACCCATGCTTGAATAGAAACTCAGAAGTATCAGCATTGCATACATGATCTGAGTCTCTCATATATTTTTGATCTTGCTCCTGGCCTCTCTCTGCCTGGATCACTATGTTCCATTCATTCTGTTATTTTACATTTATTTCCTCAAAAACACCCTGATATTTCTTGAATTAGAGTGTTCTCTCTCTAGAATCTTTATCTCGCTAATCCTCACACGACTGTTTCCTTCTGGTCATTTTTGTAACTACTCAGCTCATTGGTATTAAAACATTAATATAGCTCATAACTTTTTTCTAATGTAATATCAACAGAATTCTAATCAGTTTAAAAGATGCATGCTAATAGAATCCTTTTCTGGCTGCCCAACATGAAGTACTTTCCATGAAATAATCACATCCTGCCATTTCCATTAACTCTATTATAAGGTTCACTTTCTGCCTTTTTGTTTCAGTTACTTTTAATTTTAGTGTTTGTTTCTTTTTATGCCTCAACCATCTGAATTTGGCTATTTGAAAAATATAAGCTCTTGTGTTTTATATTCATCCAACAGATATTTATTGAAAAATGAATCCATGGGAAGGATAAACAAAAACCCCTTCTGGGCTTTGTTAGTATCTCAGCGGGAAAGAATCCACCTACCAATGCAGGAGGCATGGGTTCCTGATCTGCGAAGGTCACACGTGCCACAGAGCAACCAAGCCCGGGTACCACAACTGTTGAGCCTGTGAACCGAATCTGTTGAAGCCCACAAGCTCTACGATCCATGCTCTACAACAGAAGAAGTCACCACAATGAGAATCCCATGCATAAGAACTAGAGAGTAGCCCCTGCTTGCTGCAACTAGAGAAAAACCCATGAGACAATGAAGACCAGCACAGTCAAAAATAAATAAAAATTAAAAAAAAAAAATCCCTTCCTGGAGACATGTCCAGTCTAGACCGGCATGGAATGTAATAAAAGTCAGAGCATAGTTATACAAAATAGACTTGCTTTTGGTCATTGTTACTAAGAAAATGAAAACACTGACATAGAGAACAATGGTGAGAGTATAAGAACCATTGAATAGAGTCACAGAGGAAGGCTCTCTAAAGTAATGACCCTTCATCTAGTACCAGAAGTTGGAGAGAAGTAGTCACCTCAGTAGGATGAAGGCTTGTTTTGAGAGAGAGAGAAGGAAAATCTTTCATGAATCTAAGAAGTGAAGAGAAGTGAAGTGAAATCACTCAGTTGTGTTGGACTCTTTGTAACCCCATGGACTGTAGCCTACCATGCTCCTCTGTCCATGGGATTTTCCAGGCAAGAGTACGGGAGTGGGTTGCCACTTTCTTCTCCAGAGGATCTTCCCGACCCAGGGATCGAACCCAGGTCTCCCACATTGTAGGCAGATGCTTTATTGACTCAGCCGCCAGGAAAGTTCTGAGGGCAAATGACAAATCTCAGGATGTCTGATGCACACCAAGGGGTTGGGTGAGGCACTCAAGATGTGATTAGAGATTTAGAGGAAGTAGAAAGATTAACCAGGAAATTCTAGTATGAGGCAAGGAGATTCCAAATAACCGATAAACAATAAATACAATGGTTCATTGAGATGTTAAAAATGTGTACACTGCACTTTCAAAAGTCACTAAGAACGAGTCCTAGAAAAACATCTAAATTTTATAACAAATTGTAGTTTTAAAAAGTTAATTTCTTCCAGAAAAAAATAAGCCATCAGAAAACATTCCTATTTAGAAGTGGTTCTGCTGAGAGATGGCTGTATTTTCTCATTACTGATAACGAAGTACTTGATAGTTTGTTATCCAGCTTTGTGATAGAACTATCAAAATCCAATTGGAATTATGTTAATGAAAATGAATTAAAAATAAAAATAATAAAAATAATAGCAAGAAATTTGGTGATTTTGCTTGGAATGAACTTTTCCATCAATTCTCCTTTCTCATGTTATTTCTTTTAAAATAATTGCATTTATTCACATTTTGATTTAAGCTGTTGAGATATTTTCTTGGACATTATGTAATTATAATTTAAAAATAAGTAGGAAAAATGAAAAAAGCTATGAAGGCAATAGGAAGCTAAAGAAGAACAGAAAGCAGAAAGATATCATAATCCTTAAACTGCAAACACTATCAATCAAAATCAGATTTATATTTTTAAGAAATCTCACTGGTTGTTAGTGGAGAATGGATAGTTTTGTTTCCCCCATGTTTCTGAAAGAACAAAGTTCTCTTTAATGGAAACACATGATATTCTTAGCATGACAGTCACTTGCCAACCAAACTCCCCAGTTTTATCCACAGTTTTCTCATGGCATTTTTCACCTCCATGTTCCTCAGGGTGTAGATCAAGGGATTTAACATGGGTGTGATGATGGAATCAGACTCGACCATCACCTTGTCTATGGGGTAGGTGGCCACAGGCTTGACATATAAAAACATACAAGGCACAGAAAACATGATGACCACAGTGAGGTGGGAGCCACAGGTGGAGAGGGCTTTATGCCACCCTTTGGAGTTGCAGGACTTCAGGGAGCAGAGGGTGACCACATAGGAGGTGACGAGGATGAGGAAGATGGCCACACACATCACCCCACCGTTGCGGATGACTAAGAGACCCACGGTGTGGGTGTCCACGCTGGCCAGTTTCAACAGGGGGAACAAATCTCATATAAAGTGATCTATTGTATTGGGACACAGAAGGGTATTTGACACATGAAGAGAAGCTGTACTATGGTGTGGATAAATCGCCCCCCCCCAGGCCCCCCCCAGCAACAGGCAGCATGCCTGAGGTCTCATGATGGACAAGTAGTGCAGGGGCTTACAGATGGCCACAGAGCAGTCACAGGTCATCACGGTGATGAGGAGGATGCCCACTCCACCAAACAAGTGCTCAGCGAAGAGCTGGGCCATGCAGCCTTCCAGGGAGATGGTAGTGGTCTCAGAGCAGGAGTCCACAGTCTTCTTGGGGGCAATGACGGAAGAGAAAGTGACATCCAAAAGGGACAGGAGGTAAGGAAAAAATACATGGGTGATCTCAGACTCTGACTCATAACCATGGTTACCACAATGAGGAGGTTTCCCAAAACGGTGGACACAGACATGATTAGAAAGACGACAGAGGGTATTTTCCGCAGCTCTGGATACCGCGTAATGCCCAAGAGAATGAATTCTGTCACATTGTTTTGATTTCCCATGTGTCAGCTGCTGATATGAGCTCCAGCTAAGAGTTAGAAGACCTGAAAAAGCAGCACATTATTTATAACTAGTGATTATTTGACTTCAAGTATTTCTGGGATCTCAGGGAACTTATGGGTTTTTTTTTATTGTTTTGTTTTTTGTGTCTTTTTTTCCCCCCATTTATTCATTATCCAGCATTTGGCGCTTAGTAACCTACTAAATGGACTTCAGTGGTGGCTCAGACGGTAAAGCGTCTGCCTACAATGCAGGAGACCTGGGTTCAATCCCTGGGTTGGGAAGATCTCCTGGAGAAGGAAATGGTTATCCACTCCAGTGTATATAATGAAAGAAGAGGTGGCAAGAGTACACAGAAGAACTGTACAAAAAAGATCTTCATGAGCCAGATAATCACAATGGTGTGATCACTCACCTAGAACCAGACTATCTGGAATGTGAAGTCAAGTGGGCCTTAGAAAGCACCACTATGAACAAAGCTAGTGGATGTGATGGAATTCCAGTTGAGCTATTTCAAATCCTGAAAGATGATGCTGTGAAACTGCTGCACTCAATATGCCAGCAAATTTGGAAAACTCAGCAGTGGCCACAGGACTGGAAAAGGTCAGTTTTCATTCCAATCCCTAAGAAAGGCAATCCCAAAGAATGCTCAAACTACTGCACAATTGCACTCATCTCACACGCTAGTAAAGTAATGCTCAAAATTCTCCAAGCCAGGCTTCAGCAATACGTGAACCAAGAACTTCCAGATGTTCAAGCTGGTTTTAGAAAAGGCAGAGGAACCAGAGATCAAATTGCCAATACCCGCTGGATCATCGAAAAAGCAAGGGAGTTCCAGAAAAACATCTATTTCTGCTTTACTGACTACACGAAAGCCTTTGACTGTGTGGATCACAATAAACTGTGGAAAATTCTGAAAGAGATGGGAATACCAGACCACTTCACCTGCCTCTTGAGAAACCTGTATGCAGCTCAGGAAGCAATAGTTAGAACTGGACATGGAACAACAGACTGGTTCCAAATAGGAAAAGGAGTACATCAAGGCTATATATTGTCACCCTGCCCATTTAACTTACATGCAGAGTACATCATGAGAAACGCTGGGCTGGAAGAAGCACAAGCTGGGATCAAGATTGCTGGGAGATATATCAATAACCTCAGATATGCAGATGACACCACCCTTATGGCAGAGAGTGAAGAGGAACTGGAAAACCTCTTGATGAAAGTGAAAGAGGAGAGTGAAAATGTTGGCTTAAAGCTCAACATTCAGAAAACTGAGATCACGGCATCTGGTCCCATCACCTCATGGGAAATAGATGGGGAGACAGTGGAAACAATGTCAGACTTCATTTTTTGGGGCTCCAAAATGACTGCGGATGGTGACTGCAGCCATGAAATTAAAAGATGCTTACTCCTTGGAAGGAAAGTTATGACCAACCTAGATAGCATATTAAAAAGCAGAGACATTACTTTGCCAGCAATGGTCCATCTGGTCAAGGCTATGGTTTTTACAGTGGTCATGTATGGATGTGAGAGTTAGACTGTGAAGAAAGCTGAGTGACGAAAAATTGATGCTTTTGAACTGTGGTGTTGGAGAAGACTCTTGAAAGTCCCTTGGACTGCAAGGTCATCCAACCAGTCCATCCTAAAGGAGATCAGTCCTGGGTGTTCAGTGGAAGGACTGATGCTGAAGCTGAAACTCCAGTAGTTTGGCCACCTCATGGGAAGACTTGACTCATTGGAAAAGATCCTGATGCTGGGAGGGATTGGGGGCAGGAGGAGAAGGGGACAACAGAGGATGAGATGGTTGGATGGCGTCACCAACTCGATGGGCATGAGTTTGAGTGAACTCCGGGAGTTGGTGATGGACAGGGAGGCCTGGTGTGCTGTGATTCATGGGGTCGCAAAGAGTCGGACACGACTGAGCGACTGAACTGAACTGAACTGAACTGAGCCTGCTAAATAAAGAGCTTAAAAGAGAGCTACTTCATTAATGCTATGTTCTCTTCAGGCTTTTTTTTTTTTTTTTCCTTCTTCTTCTCTTTTTAAATGGTGTTTTCATGTGAAATACATTTCTCCCTTTCACTCTTATTATTGATTGTCAGCACCCACCTTCTCCAGGCCCTAGAATAATGCCATAACTGACTCTGTTTTACAAATGAGAGAGCTGATTCTCACAGACTTGAGGCAACATAGCCAAGGTTGTACAGCAAGTGAGTGGTGAAGCCAGAATGCGGACCACATTTTCTGACTCCAGAATCAGTGCTCTCAAACATCAATATTTCTCCTCTGATCATTGCATTGTGATTTTATCATTTACCAATCATGGTACGAAGTATATTACAATATACCATACAACCCTGCTTTATCTTCAAATAAATATGAAGTAGCTTCTTTCTGTGCTCTTTTCAAATGTTATGATGATTCTTTAGTAACTCAGTGCCTTACTTATAAATATTAAGTTAATGAAATACATCTAAAACTATAATTTCTGAATAATATATTGTTTATTAATGAAGATCACAAAGCATGATGATCCAGCAAACACCCAGGTCATAATATAATCCACTCAAACCTGAGTCAGTCCTAGTCATTCCTTTCAGTTTTCTCTGTTCCCTAAGGGGAGTTAAGGATTCTAGAATACAATAATGACAATTCAATGATTAGCTTTTAGGTTCACTAACTATGCTGCTGGGCAAAGTGCCAAGATCCACATTGTCTCATTTAGACCTCATATGATTTAATTCTCATATGATACCATATGAACTATGTACCATTAATATTCCAATTTTAAAGAAGAGAAATTGAAATGTTGAGGTGTTGTTAAATCTATTGCATAAGATTATATAACTAGCGTGCTATGAAGCTGGCATTTTGGTCACATAGCTCAAATTCATAACTTCTGTTTCCACTACTTGAAAAGAGAACAGATTTATGTGGTGTTTCAGGAGAGTTGTTGCAACCTAGGGAAAAAAGTTACAATGAAAATATGCTTCCTATTATTGGGATTTTTCAGGGAAGCTAGCTGCCTTATTTTATGAATTTTGCAAGGAGCTTAGCTTCAAATTGACATTTGGACTGTAATATTTGGCAAATGATGAAAGGTCACTCTGGCTGTTCAACAACGTCAGCCCCACCCCTACACATTGCACAAAATGGCAAGCATCCACAGGAGACTATGGAACTGCCATGTATACATTCCTTAATCTCATCCCCTCCCTCCCAGCCCAAGAGCTGAGATCTTTCTTACAAGCACCCTTGTGAATTATAAGGAGCACCGGCTCAGGAGTCAGGAAGCGAGAAGTGTGTTTCGTTCCAGGCTGTGTCACTAATCTAGCCTATCACTCGAGCATGCTCCTGGCACCTCTGAGCCTGTCTCCTCATTTTCAGTATAAGGATGGTCCAATAGTGAGTGGCAATGGAAGGGAAACTGTCCTCTTCATATAGTTACCCTTAATCATATTCATTGACTATGCCTCTGGGCAAGATTTCCTTAGGTGATTTGTTTCATGTAAAAAAAAAAAAAAAAAGAAAGAAAGAAAAAAGAAAAAGCCACCGCTCTAAATAATATCTAGTACCCCTTTTGTCCTTATGACCAGAGTGACTCCTACCTGACATTCAACTCCTGTCATCAGCACCCCTCCCTTCTTTATTCAGTGTTCCTGTTTCCTCACTTTATTTCACTGTCATCTCATCCACCTCCTGCCAGACTCACATCATTTGGTTTTCATACCTGCCTTTATGTTTACAGGGAATGTCACTGGGTCCAGACACAGAAAACCTATTAATAACTCTAATCACCGCCAGTCCGTTTACTGCTTCATACACAACTTCAGCTTCCTCAAGCCTCAATTTCTGCACCAGTGCAATTAGTAAACGAGAAACCACAGATGCTGTATATGTATTGCTTACTATCTGAGGGAAATGTGCAAAGCTTCTGTTTTGGGGTTTCTCAGTCATCACAAACAACAAAGTGCTGTAAGCATTTTAATTGTGTGGGTTTTCTGAAGTAGCAGCTGAGCCTTAGAGAACCTGTGATGACCTCCTTGCAATGCATATGATTCACTCCATAGTCCTACTATTGACTCCTATAATTCCCAGCCCGCTGTACTCACTTCCTGCATTACAGAGCTGTTGTGAAGGTCCAAGGAGATAATACATATGGAAAAACTTTGGAAAGCAGGACTCACCCTTTTTTTCCTGAGCACATCCTTATCTCTGTGAGTTCCAGGCTTGCTTACTGCCTTTGTTTGCTCTCTTTTTACCAACCATTAGCAAGTGTCATGCCTGCTGCATTTCCCCAATGCCTGCCCTCACCTTCACTAGCCTGAACATTTATGCCACTTGCTCATAAAATATTTTTTAATATACTATTATTACATGGGGCTTCCCTTGTAGCTCAGCTGGTAGAGAATTCACCTGCAACATAGGAGACCCAAGTTTGATTCCTGGGTCCTAAAGTTCCCCTGGAGAAGGGATAGGCTACCCACTCCAGTACTGTAGGGAATTCCTGGTGGTTCAGATGGTAAAGAATCTGCCTGCAATGAGCGAAACCAGAGTTTGACTCCTGGGTTGGAAAGGTCCCTTAGAGGAGGGCATGACAACCCACTCCAGTATTCTTGCCTGGAGAATCCCCATGAACAGAGGAGTCTAGCAGG
Source organism: Dama dama (assembly GCF_033118175.1). Taxonomy (NCBI): domain Eukaryota; kingdom Metazoa; phylum Chordata; class Mammalia; order Artiodactyla; family Cervidae; genus Dama; species Dama dama. Next base: position 79,654,611 of record NC_083681.1, read on the forward strand.
CTACAGTCCATGGGATCACAAAGAGCCGGACATGACTGAGCGACTAAGCACATTTTTCTTTATATTATGCCTTCATGCTTATTTCATGTTTTTTCTTATGTCCATAGGGACATGTTTCAGGACTGTCACTTCTTTCACACTTCTGCAAGTTCTTAATAAATTGCTAAGAATGTGTTTGTATCACCACAGTCCAAGGCATTTCATCATTTGGAGGGGAGCTGCAGTGAGGCATAGGGCGCAGGGCATGCTGGAGCCAGCTCATCTCTGGGTTTGAGAGCAATTCTGCCATCAGAGCCTGGCTGATATTTCTCTGTCACCCAGGCACAATGATGCTGTGTACTGACTGTCTGCACGGGGATTCCTAGATGTGCTTCAGCCAAAACCAAGAATTAGAGAGTACCTACACCTTCCAGTCCAGGGTTGCATCACACAACCCATTACCTTCCTAATACTTCTTTCACAGTGAGTCAGTAAGGAGGTAAAATGAAGACAGGGGCAGTTCTAATTAGCACTCTTCTTTTCCTTTGCCAGTCTACTTCCCTCACTTTTTCCTAATATTTAAGCTGATGGCAAGTATTTTGAAAGTCTGTCAGATGTGATTCATTTCCTTACCAAAAGGCAGGGTTGATAAATTTAAAAATAATTAATAATCATTGTGAAGGTAATACATGAAAGAAAACCAATTATCAAAGCAATTATTGTAAACCTTAGAGCTAGACCATGGCTAAGAGACAGGACGAGTAGGTCTATTTCCAGCAGAGGGAACATCGTGGGCCAGGGCCCAGAGGTAGAATGAAGAGATATCATGCAAATAAAAGAGAGATCAAGGGTCTTGGCACACACACACCAGTTCAAGAGTTTATTTCTGGATCACTTTTTAGCTATGTAACTTTTTGTTGTTGTTGTTTAGTTGCTAATGTGTCCAACCCTTTTGCAATCCCGTGGACTGTAGCCCCTCAGGTCCCTCTGTCCAAGGAATTTCCCAGGCAAGAATACTGGAGTGGGCTGCTACTTCCTTCTCCAGGGGATCTTCCTGACCCAAGGATTGAGCCTGCATCTCTTGCTTGGCAGGCAGGTTCTTTACCACTGAGCCACCAGGGAAGCCCATAACTATTTTAGCTGTGTAGTTTATTCTTTGCCATGTGCATTTGTATTTAGAAATGTTGAATTTGCATATTTATACATACAGTTAAATAATTATACAACAAGTACACATATACACTGCACTTTACAGTTTAATGAGAAAAATTATCATTGATTTCACTCCTTGTCAGTATAGGAAGATTTACCTTATTTTAATTCTCTGCTATTTTAACAATACTGCAGTTAAATCTTCTTGTGATTCTATGTATATGTATTTGTTGTTTCTATAAGAAAGAAACATGTTTACAATGGAATTACAGAATCAATGAGTATAAACATTTTAAACCAAATAGATACCCATATATTCTTCATTCAAAATGTTTATTCTCAACAATATTATATCAGAGAACTCTTTTATTTCTATAACTCATATCCTATGAGAATACATGGTATGTTAGAAAATAATTCAGAAAACTTTCAAAAAATATTTAAATTAGTTTCATAGATAAAAGACAGTGAGAATTATTTTGTCAATTCATAAATATTGTTTCTATTTACTGTAATAATAATAATTAGGATTTATTAATTATACAGCTTGTCACTTCCTTGAGGTCTCAGAGTTAGTGAGTAGTATGGCTTGAATTTAAACTCCAGGAAACCTGATTCTGTGGCTTAGCTTTTTTTTCTCTCAATTCTGTTTGATACATGAATATATACGTTCCCCAGGGAACACCTGAGTACCTAGATGGTTCTAGTGCTTGCACTTGATTTTTCAAATATATGTGTATTCAGTGCACTCTTAGCTTATAGAACTCTGTGGGTATTCAACTGGATCAGATTTGTCACTTAAGGAATTCAAAACAGTCTCTTCACACAAATATCTTACAAGCTCCTTTCTCTTTTCATGAAACTAAGGACTGTCTAGTAGAGTGCAAACAACTGCAGTAGAAATTTCAGAATGAAAGCAACAATAACATTGTTATTTAAATAAATTAAAGTCTACAGTAACTTATTAGTGTTTACCAAGGATTCCTCTAAGTTACCGCCATTAGCATGACTAAACCGCCAGCATCACCATGACTACAGTCATTCCTGTGTGTAGATCTACTTAAAACTAAACGCAGAAACCAGCTCTTCAACAAATGCTAAAGGATCTTCTCTAGACAGGAAACACAAAAAGGTTGTATAAACGTGAACCCAAAACAACAAAGTAAATGGCAATGGGACCACACCTATCAATAATTACCCTAAATGTAAATGGGTTGAATGCCCCAACCAAAAGACAAAGATTGGCTGAATGGATACAAAAACAAGACCCCTATATATGCTGTCTACAAGAGACCCACCTCAAAGCAAAAGACACATACAGACTAAAAGTGAAGGGCTGGAAAAAATATTTCACACAAACGGAGACCAAAAGAAAGCAGGAGTCACAATACTCATATCAGATAAAATAGACTTTCAAATAAAGGATGTGAAAAGAGACAAAGAAGGACACTACATAATGATCAAAGGATCAATCCAAGAAGAAGATATAACAATTATAAATATATATGCACCCAACATAGGAGCACCGCAATATGTACTGCAAACGCTAACGAGTATGAAAGAGGAAATTAATAGTAACACAATAATAGTGGGAGACTTTAATACCCCACTCACAACTATGGATAGATCAACTAAACAGAAAACTAACAAGGAAACACAAACCTTAAATGACACAATGGACCAGCTAGACCTAATTGATATCTATAGGACATTTCACCCCAAAACAATCAACTTCACCTTTTTCTCAAGTGCACACGGAACCTTCTCCAGAATAGATCACATCCTGGGCCATAAATCTGGTCTTGGAAAATTCAAAAAAATTGAAATCATTCCAGTCATCTTTTCTGACCACAGTGCAGTAAGATTAGATCTCAATTACAGGAAAAAAATTATTAAAACTTCAAACATATGGAGGCTAAATAACACGTTTCTGAATAACCAACAAATCATAGAAGAAATCAAAAAAGAAATCAAAATATGTATAGAAATGAATGAAAATGAAAACAAAACCACCCAAAACCTATGGGACACTGTAAAAGCAGTGCTAAGGGGAAGGTTCATAGCATTACAGGCTTACATCAAGAAACAAGAAAAAAGCCAAATAAATAACCTAACTCTACACCTAAAGCAATTAGAGAAGGAAGAAATGAAGAACCCCAGGGGTAGCAGAAGGAAAGAAATCTTAAAAATCAGGGCAGAAATAAACGCAAAAGAAACTAAAGTGACCATAGCAAAAATCAACAAAGCTAAAAGCTGGATTTTTGAAAAGATAAACAAAATTGACAAACCATTAGCAAGACTCATTAAGAAACAAAGAGAGAAGAACCAAATTAACAAAATTAGAAATGAAAATGGAGAGATCACAACAGACAACACTGAAATACAAAGGATCATAAGAGACTACTACCAGCAGCTCTATGCCAATAAAATGGACAACTTGGATGAAATGGACAAATTCTTAGAAAAGTGTAACCTTCCAAAACTGAACCAGGAAGAAATAGAAGATCTTAACAGACCCATCACAAGCAAGGAAATCGAAACTGTAATCAAAAATCTTCCAGCAAACAAAAGCCCAGGACCAGATGGCTTCACAGCTGAATTCTACCAAAAATTTAGAGAAGAGCTAACACCTATCTTACTCAAACTCTTCCAGAAAATTGCAGATGAAGGTAAGCTTCCAAACTCATTCTATGAGGCCACCATCACCTTTAATCCAAAACCAGACAAATATGCCACCAAAAAAGAAAACTACAGGCCAATATCACTGATGAACATAGATGCAAAAATCCTTAACAAAATTCTAGCAAACAGAATCCAACAACATATTAAAAAAATCATACACCATGACCAAGTGGGCTTTATCCCAGGAATGCAAGCATTCTTTAATATCCACAAATCAATCAATGTAATACACCACATTAACAAATTGAAAGATAAAAACCATATGATTATCTCAATAGATGCAGAGAAAGCCTTTGACAAAATTCAACACTCATTTATGATTAAAACTCTCCAAAAAGCAGGATTAGAAGGAACATACCTCAACATAATAAAAGCTATATATGACAAACCCACAGCAAGCATCACCCTCAATGGTGAAAAATTGAAAGCATTTCCCCTGAAATCAGGAACAAGACAAGGGTGCCCACTCTCACCACTACTATTCAACATAGTGTTGGAAGTTTTGGCCACAGCAATCAGAGCAGAAAAAGAAGTAAAAGGAATCCAGATAGGAAAAGAAGAAGTGAAACTCTCACTGTTTGCAGATGACATGATCCTCTACATAGAAAACCCTAAAGACTCTACCAGAAAATTACTAGAGCTAATCAATGAATATAGTAAAGTTGCAGGATATAAAATTAACACACAGAAATCCCTTGCGTTCCTATATACTAACAATGAAAAAACAGAAAGAGAAATTAAGGAAACAATACCATTCACCATTGCAACAAAAAGAACAAAATACTTAGGAGTATATCTACCTAAAGAAACAAAAGACCTATACATAGAAAACTATAAAACACTGATGAAAGAAATCAAAGAGGACACAAACAGATGGAGAAACATACCATGTTCATGGATTGGAGGAATCAATATTGTCAAAATGGCTATTTTACCCAAAGCAATCTATAGATTCAATGCAATCCCTATCAAGATACCAATGGTATTTTTCACAGAACTAGACCAAAGAATTTCACAATTTGAATGGAAATACAAAAAACCTCGAATAGCCAAAGTAATCTTGAGAAAGAAGAATGGAACTGGAGGAATCAACCTGCCTGACTTCAGACTCTACTACAAAGCCACAGTCATCAAGACAGTATGGTACTGGCACAAAGACAGAAATATAGATCAATGGAACAGAATAGAAAGCCCAGAGATAAATCCAAGAACCTATGGACACCTTGTCTTTGACAAAGGAGGCAAGGATATACAATGGAAAAAAGACAACCTCTTTAACAAGTGGTGCTGGGGAAACTGGTCAACCACTTGTAAAAGAATGAAACTAGAACACTTTCTAACACCATACACAAAAATAAACTCAAAATGGATTAAAGATCTAAATGTCAGACCAGAAACTATAAAACTCCTAGAGGAGAACATAGGCAAAACACTCTCTGACATAAATCAAAGCAAGATCCTCTATGACCCACCTCCCAGAATATTGGAAATAAAAGCAAAACTAAACAAATGGGATCTAATGAAACTTAAAAGCTTTTGCACTACAAAGGAAACTATAAGTAAGGTGAAAAGACAGCCCTCAGATTGGGAGAAAATAATAGCAAATGAAGAAACAGACAAAGGATTAATCTCAAAAATATACAAGCAACTCCTGCAGCTCAATTCCAGAAAAATAAATGACCCAATCAAAAAATGGGCCAAAGAACTAAACAGACATTTCTCCAAAGAAGACATACAGATGGCTAACAAACACATGAAAAGATGCTCAACATCACCCATTATTAGAGAAATGCAAATCAAAACCACAATGAGGTACCATTACACGCCAGTCAGGATGGCTGCTATCCAAAAGTCTACAAGCAATAAATGCTGGAGAGGGTGTGGAGAAAAGGGAACCCTATTACACTGTTGGTGGGTATGCAAACTAGTACAGCCGCTATGGAAAACAGTGTGGAAATTTCTTAAAAATCTGGAAATAGAACTGCCATATGACCCAGCAATCCCACTTCTGGGCATACACACTGAGGAAACCAGATCTGAAAGAAACACGTGCACCCCAATGTTCATGGCAGCACTGTTTATAATAGCCAGGACATGGAAGCAACCTAGATGCCCATCAGCAGATGAATGGATAAGGAAGCTGTGGTACATATACACCATGGAATATTACTCAGCCATTAAAAAGAATTCATTTGAACCAGTCCTAATGAGATGGATGAAGCTGGAGTCCCTTATACAGAGTGAAGTAAGCCAGAAAGATAAAGAACATTACAGCATACTAACACATATATATGGAATTTAGAAAGATGGTAACGATAACCCTATATGCAAAACAGAAAAAGAGACACAGAAATACAGAACAGACTTTTGAACTCTGTGGGAGAATGCGAGGGTGTGATATTTCAAAAGAACAGCATGTATACTACCTATGGTGAAACAGATCACCAGCCCAGGTGGGATCCATGAGACAAGTGCTCAGGCCTGGTGCACTGGGAAGACCCAGAGGAATCGGGTGGAGAGGGAGGTGGGAGGGGGGGATCGGGATGGGGAATACGTGTAAATCTATGGCTGATTCATATCAATGTATGACAAAACCCACTGAAATGTTGTGAAGTAATTAGCCTCCAACTAATAAAAAAAAAAAAAAGTAAAAAAAAAAAAAACAAAAAAACAACAAAAATTAAACGCAGTACTGATGTTTTGACATATAGAGAAATATTAAAATTACTCTCATTCTTACAGCCATGAATTCCATGTATTATTGATTAATTAAAATACATTTTAAGAAAAATAGGTAGTACTTCTTTTTTTTTTTTTTTTCCTGGACAGAGAGTAGATGCCAAGAGTAAGTGAGAAAAGTCTTGGACTGTGGGAAAAAGAAGAAAGGAAAAAAAAAAAAAAAAGCAATGGAAAGAGAGTGACAGATACACATAAAAAGTCAGAAGGAGAAAGAGGTGAGAAATAGAAAGGGGGCAGAAGAGGGAGGGAGAAGAAGAGAAAGTGAAATTGGAATCAGTTCAGTCAGTTCAGTTCAGTCCCTCAGTCATGTCCGACTCTTTGTGACCCCATGAATCACAGCACGCCAGGCCTCCCTGTCCATCACCAACTCCCAGAGTTCACTCAAACTCATGCCCATCAAGTCGGTGATGCCATCCGGCCATCTCATCCTCTGTCATCCCCTTCTCCTCCTGCCCCCAATCCCTCCCAGTATCAGGATCTTTTCCAATGAGTCAAGTCTTCGCATCAGGTGGCCAAAGTATTGGAGTTTCAGCTTCAGCATCAGACCTTCCAGTGAACACCCAGGACTGATCTCCTTTAGGATGGACTGGTTGGATGACCTTGCAGTCCAAGGGACTCTCAAGAGTCTTCTCCAACACCACAGTTCAAAAGCATCAATTTTTCGCCCCTCAGCTTTCTTCACAGTCTAACTCTCACATCCAAACATGACCACTGGAAAAACCATAGCCTTGACCAGACGGACCTTGGTTGGCAAAGTAATGTCCCTGCTTTTTAATATGCTATCTAGGTTGGTCATAACTTTTATTCCAAGGAGTAAGCATCTTTTAATTTCATGGCTGCAGTCACCATCAGCAGTGATTTTGGAGCCCCCAAAAATGAAGTCTGACACTGTTTTCCACTGTTTCCCCACATCTATTTCCCATGAGGTGATGGGACCAGATGCCATGATCTTAGTTTTCTGAATGTTGAGCTTTAAGCCAACTTTTTCACTCTCCTCTTTCACTTTCATCAAGAGGCTTTTTAGTTCCTCTTCACTCTCTGCCATAAGGGTGGTGTCATCTGCATATCTGAGGTTATTGATATATCTCCCAGCAATCTTGATCCCAGCTTGTGCTTCTTCCAGCCCAGCGTTTCTCATGATGTACTCTGCATAGAAGTTAAATAAGCAGGGTGAGAATATATAGCCTTGATGTACGCCTTTTGCTATTTGGAACCAGTCTGTTGTTCCGTGTCCAGTTCTAACTATTGCTTCCTGACCTGCATCCAGGTTTCTCAAGAGGCAGGTCAGGTGGTCTGGTATTTCCATTTCTTTCAGAATTTTCCACAGTTTATTGTGATTCACGCAGTCAAAGGCTTTCACATAGTTAATTAAGCAGAAATAGATGTTTTTCTGGAACATCTTTTTTCTGAAACATGTTTTTTCTTGCTTTTTCGATGATCGAGCCGATGTTGACAATTTGATCTCTGGTTCCTCTGCCTTTTCTAAAACCAGCTTGAACATCTGGAAGTTCTCGGTTCATGTATTGCTGAAGCCTGGCTTGGAGTATTTTGAGCATTACTTTACTAGTGTGTGAGATGAGTGCAATTGTGTGGTAGTTTGAGCATTCTTTGGGATTGCCTTTCTTAGGGATTGGAATGAAAACTGACCTTTTCCAGTCCTGTGGCCACTGCTGAGTTTTCCAAATTTGCTGGCATATTGAGTGCAGCAGTTTCACAGCATCATCTTTCAGGATTTGAAATAGCTCAACTGGAATTCCATCACCTTCACTAGCTTTGTTTGTTGTAATGCTTTCTAAGGCCCACTTGACTTCACTTTCCAGGTGGTCTGGCTCTAGGTGAGTGATCACACCATTGTGATTATCTGGCTCATGAAGATCTTTTTTGTACAGTTCCTCTGTGTATTCTTGCTACCTCTTCTTAATATCTTCTGCTTCTGTTGGGTCCATCATCAAAGAAACTCCTCGTAACTATTTTTAGTACATTACCCACTCCTTTCTTGTTACCTACAACTGCTGTTTTTTGAAACGCATTTTAGTTTGTTTAGCAAGTTTCATTTCTAAGAGAGACACTCATTTAATTTTCAAGCTTGCTCTAAAGGATACAAAAGCAGATCAAGCAAAATAACTTATTCTAACTCAAGTGAAAACTGAAGTCCCTAAACCAGAGAATAAATATTGCTTATAGATAAAGAAAAGAGATATTGAATGTGAATTATTTATGTACTTTAAGAGTGATAGATATCTATCTACTTTTTCACTGCAATTCATTTAATTAATGATTGCCATATGTTGAAAGTAATTTCTATGCTATAATTCTATGAAATAACTAAAACTCTACATATGAAATACTTAATAAATAAAGATGATTCTTAGGGCTTAGTTACAACAGTTGGTCAAAAAAGGAAAATTCTGTAAATAAAAGTTATAAGGTCATCTGAGATCTAACCTAAGATCTTACCAACTCAAGGTCCATTCACAAAAGGTAACTTTAGGGAGTCCAAGAACCAAGAGAAATTATTCCAACTTGATTTTTTTTTTTTTTTCACAGTGAAGACAAGCTGTCTGGGATATAGGTGAAGTAAATATCATCCATTTATTACTTCTTTGTCAAATTTGCACAATTATACTTTTTATTTCTTTCAAAGAGAGATTTAAAAGAGAAGTCTTAAATATTTATGGTCTTAATGAAGAAATAAACTTTTTGGATTTACCAGGCTAGAATACTACAGTGGGTTGCTATTTCCTTCTCCACTTCTGGTTTACAAAAGGATTTACATTCTCTCTAATTAGGGATGACTGCTAAAAGTCACCTAGGTACAGTGCTTACAAAATCATTTAGATCCTTGTTTGCATCCTAGTTGAGTATAGTCTGAGGTCAAAGTAGAAATATTTCTCTTTCAGCTTCTTAGAAATTATATTATGAATGTACTGTTCTCCTTGGGGAGATGAACCTGGACTACAAGAGTTCAGTGCCTGTTTGAGCAGCTGTGACGTGAAACAGACTAACTTCATTCTAGTTGACCCCTTGAGGCTGATTCTCCTCTGATGGTGATGCTAATCCCTAACCCAGTGAATTTCCACCCACCTACCTTAATAACAGGTGTTCCCTGGGGCAAGGACATCACTGGGGCCTGATCAGCAAGCAGCTGTGCAAGCAGAAATATAGATCACAGCATTAAATGTTCAATCATCTGTTCCTGCACTGTCATCTCAATTACAGAGTGGCCACGCGTGATATCATCTAACAGAGTCATATGCTTCTTAGCATGCATTTTTCCCCTCCTTTCAGAACCCGCTTAATCTTTTATTTGGTGGTATTAAATTGATATCCTTGAGCAGTTTCTCAACAAAACTGGAAAGCAAAACATGGATCTTTCAAATAATTCCTAAGTATCAAGATTCTCTATTCTGAGATATTCAAACTGACTTACATTACCTCCGAGATTTCCAATAGATACTTCTTAATTTGCAATTACCATTTTTTCCCTTTTATCTCTCAATCATAATTATTTTAGCAACTCCCCCACTGAGCTCCAGATTTCTTGTAGGCTCCCATTCATTAGTTTGATACTATAAGGGGAGCATGTAATTTCCTCGGTTCTGTCCTGCCACGGCAAAAACTTGAAGCAACGGATGGACCAGTGTTACAGCTCAGTTTATTTGGCAAGCAAAGGAAAATACATCCTTGAGGAGTGAGGGCGGGCCAACTCAAAAGAAGTGAAGAGAAGAGACAAGAAGCCAGAGGCTCAATTTTGGCTCCTCTTTTTATGTTTTTGCTCTTGCCCCTGAGCCTGCCCTATATAAATTGGGCTAGCCAGGAGGGCTGTTTGCTTCACCTGAGGTTCTCACTCTGGTCCTCACACCTTCCTTTGTTCTATTTTCACAGGCTTTTTCCTTTCTTTGTCTTTTAGCCACTGCTATTTTAGACTCCTTTTTCCTATTCTAACTACCTAACAATACCATTTAAATATTTTCTTATGCCCTGCTGTGTGTGTTAGTTTCAGGGTCGTGTCTGACTCTTTGAGACCCAAGGACTGTAGCCTGCCAGGTTCCTCTGTTTATGGAATTCTCCAGGCAAGAATACTTGGAGTGGGTAGCCATTTCCTTCTCAAGGGAATCTTCCTGACCCAGGGATTGAACCCTGGTCTCCTGCATTGGCAGGCAGATTCTTTACTATCTGAGCCACAAGGGAAGCCCCTAAGGCCAAGGAACCATAGACTGTAGCCTACCAGACTCCTCTGTTTATGGAATTCTCTAGGCCATAATACTGGAGTGAGTAGCCGTTCCCTTCTCCAGAGGATCTTCCCAACCCAGTGCTCAAACCCAGATCTCCCGCATTGCAGGCGGATTCTTTACTGACTGAGACATGATTTGCTTTTATGTTTGCTATTATGAGACATAATCTGCTTTATGTCCTGGTGTAAATGATATTACTTCAATGCTTCTCCAGTGCTGACCCTGACTTGTCCATGGTTATATTCTAGCCTCCCAGGTAGAAAATGACTATCAGATGATTTGCCAGAAATTTTACATTTTCACAGAAGAACATGATTGCCAAAATAGACAAATGATTAAGTACTTTGGTAACTTTGTGATGATTTTCTAACTAGTTAGTCAAATTAATTTTAATAGCTGAAGGTGTAATTGAAGTCTGATAATCAAATATTATCTACAGAAACTTATACACTAAGAAAGCTAAATTTTAGCACCCAGAGCATTGAGTTGAAGTTTAAAGATATGAATTGAAATACTTTAATGCTGCTCCTTACCAGCTGTGGAACTTTGGGCATAAAGCAAATTACTTATTTCTTGTTAGTATTTTTTGTGCATATACTGCCAAGAGTTGAATGCAGATGGACACTGCAGTATCACCATCCAAATTCCTCAACAGTGCATGTAAAGGGAAGGATATTATTTACAGATATCAAGATCTAGGGAGTGAAAGGAACAGGGCTTTTAGCATTCCAAAGACTCCCAAAGTGAAGGTAGGTGGAATAGAGGTCTAGAGAGCCAATGCAAAGTGTTAAGTACAAGTTTAAAAAATAGACTAGAATTATTCACAAGAATAAGTTTTTCATAAAGGAGTTATTTAATTTTTTTAAAAGTATTAAAGGGAAAAAAAGAAGGCAGAATAAGAAGTCCTTGATAACCAGAATTGTTTGCATCCTTAGTGTCTAGCATTGAATTCTGAGACATTTGGCTAAACATACAGTAACAAACTGATCATTTTCTCTAACTGTCAATTTTTCAAATTTATTAAATAACCAGTATTTTAAAAATGCATATGGTTTACAACTATTTATATACAATGGGCTGTTTTGAAAATATTTTGAAAAGTTTTGCAAATGTTTTGGTGACTCTTTGAAGTCTAGTAGATTTGTTTCCGTTTATTTTCACTGTGTTTGACTAAAGATCTGAGCCTACCGAATTTTTAAATGTTTTGGTTCTATACATTTTAGAAAAAAAATCAAAATCTTCCCACAAATATTTATTTATTAACTACTGTGTGCCAGACATATTTTAGGCGTTTGAGCTAAAACAGTGAACAGAACAGGGAAGATTCCTTCACCTTTGTGAATTTAGATTCTAGAAAAGGAGAGAGAAATTGTTAATTACAATTACAAACATGTAAGTGGATATTGGCAAATCCCCTGTAGGAGAAAGTGGCAACCCACTCCCATATTCTTGCCTGAAAAATCCCATGGACAGTCCATAGGGTCGCCAAGAGTCAGGCACGACTGAGTGACTAAACACACACACAAACAAGTGGATATCATGTTTCATTCCATTTATATGTATTATAGAAAAACAAAAAGCAGAATATTGTAAGGAAAATCATTAGTGCTAGGGAACAGTCAGCAATTTTAAATGCATGATCAAGATAGTCTCCATGAGGGGCATCTTAATTGAATAAATATTGCAAGAGGATAAGAGAGTCAGCCATGAGGACAACCACATGCAGTCATGTGTCCGGTGGGTTCAGGAGACAGTAAGCTGGCCAGTGAGGGGGAACTCAGGAAGTAGCAAGAGATGCAGTCCCTTCACATGCTGCCCGACAGGCTGCATTGTGACTCGTTGTTGATGAGAGTGAAACTGAGAACCATTAGAGCGCTCTGGTCATAGAGAAGAGCAAGCCTTGACTTATCTGTGACGGGATCACTCTGACTGCTCCAAAGGGCGTGACTGGGGTGAAGTAGGGGCAGAAATTACAGAATTAGGGAGACGGGTCAGGGAGTGAATTTCAGTGATCTAGGTGAGAACTAAATGTGACTTACTCGAATTAGTGTTGATAAAGAGCATGAGATGTTGAGCTCTGGATATATTGTGAAAGTAGAACCAACATAATTTTGTGTTAAACTGGATGCGGGTATGAAGAGAAAATTGCAGAGTTACTTAAAGTTTTTGGCCTGAGATATCAAATTCGTAAGACAGGACTTCCCTGGTGTCTCAGACAATAAAGGATCTTCCTGCAATGTGAGAGACCCAGGTTTGATTCTTGGGTCTGGAAGATACCCTGGAGAAGGGAATGGCTACCTATCCTGTATTCTTGCCTGGAGAATTCCATGGACAGAGGAGCCCTGGGGCTACGGTCCATGGGGTCACAGAGAGTCGGACATGACTGAGAGACTAACACTTTGACTTTTCACATGGATAGGATGGAGTCACCATCAGTTGAGAAGAGGAGTCCTTCTCTAAGAGTATAGCATGGTGGTGAGGATGGGGTGATGGTGAGTGGAAGTGGAAACAGGACTTCATTTCTTACATTTAAAATTTGAGATGATTATTAAACAGCAAAGTGGAGATTCGGACAGACAGGTACATATATGAGACTCAAATTAGGGACCATGGTCTGGGATGCTGATATATATATGTGAACAATTAGCAGTTAGATGACATTTAAAGCTATAGGGCTGGATGTATTTATTGAGGTAGTATACATTGACAGAGGGGAAAGGAGGACTTGGACTAAGCCCTAGGTAACTGAGAACTTATGTAGAGAAGAAAGACAGAATCAATAAAGGAGAATGAAGAGTGACCTGTTAAGTAGGAGGAACATCAAGAAAGGCAAGTCAATTGAAAACCAATGAAATAACTGTATCAAGAAAACAGCAATTAACTTAGCAATGGATTTAGCAAGGTAAAGGTCATTTGCAATATTACCAAAGAAAGTTTGTTAAGGTGGAGTGTTGGGAAAACCTGCTTAGGTTTGGTTTGAGATGGAGTGAGAGAAAATGAATAATATAGAGGAAGTATAAAAACTGTCCTGATACATTTCACTAGGAAGGGAAAGAAATGGATGGAAAAAGTATTTGGAAAGAGAGCAGAGTTTTAAAATGTGATATTTTGCAATGAAAAAAACAAAACAAAACAAGATGTTTCATGCCTACGGAAATGATCCTGCAAAGAGCAAATGTTGCTAAGGGGGAATGTTAGTCATTCAGTCATGTCCGACTCTTTGCAACCCCATGGACTGTAACCTGACGGACACCTCCCTCCATTGAATTCTCCAGGCAAGAATACTGGATTGGTTGCAAGAGGAGAAATATCAGACCATTGCTCTTACATGGCAGGAGGAAATGAGGTCTGGTACACAAATGGGGGTATTGGCTTGAGAGAGTAGAGCTGGGAGTTCACAGGGAGCTGAATTCTGTAACAGGCAGGGAGGCTGACTATGTGGGTGCAGACACAGGAGGCGAGCAGACAGAGTGACGTAAATCTGCAAAACTTATTTCTAATTGTGTCAAGTTTTCCCTGAACTAAAAGGTAAAGCCACTGATTGGGACTCAAGAAAGGGAAGAAGGTTTTGGGGTTTTAAAGACAGAGGAAAAGGTGGGAATATTGCTCTAGCACATATAGCCCTTTATCACGACAGTCCTAATAGTCCTGTAAGCACTTTAGAACAGTGAGAGAAGAGATGGGTAGTGAAACTGCCGTGTGATGGTTTAGCAGCTTCGACTCACTTGACATCCAGGTCAAGAATTTAAAGAGAGATTGGTCAGTGTGGTCTGAAATACTACTCACAGGATGAACCACAGTTCAGTGAAAAATCCATGCAGTCTGCTAGCATTTATCTGAAGACAGGCAAATCTACAAAATTTCTAGGTGAAGTCTGCAGTTGGATTTAGCTCACTATTTGAGTTGAGCACCACCCTGTGGGCAGATAGCGTAGGTGTCAGATTAACCGAAGGGCTGTAGAAGCTGCAGAAACATCAGTGAACAGGTTACCCTAGTCTGTGCAGAGCTCGGATTGTGTGATTTGTCCCCCTGTCTGTTTAGGAAATAATGCTGGGAACTGATCTTTATCTGAGCATTTAGCATAGTATTGTCTTAGCTTATTTGTCCTCAGGTGTGACAAGTTCTCCACTTAAAAAATTGTGTAGAGAACTCTGTAGTAATAAGCCTTTCCTTTTCCCTCCAGGTTAAAAGTCTTTGTCTCTATTTTTTTTCCCTAAAGAGTCTGAACAGAAATGTTGTGCTTCAGTTAACAATTCTGTGAATACTGTATCTGGCAAATTCTCCAGATTTCAAAACAACTTACATTTGGCAGAAAGCTATTATTACTCCCCTGATAATAAATAATAAATAAACACTATGTATTCCTGATTTTATCCCACATATGTGTTGCTAACTATTCTTATAATGGCGGGGTGGGGGAGCTTCCTTGGTGGATCAGATGGTAGAGAATCTGCCTGCAATGCAGGAAACCAGGATTCTATCCCTGGGTCGGGAAGATCCCCTAGGAGAAGGGAAAGGCTACCCACTCCAGTATTCTGGCCTGGAGAATTCCATGGACTGTGTAGTCCAGGGGTCGCAAAGCATCAGACACGACTGAGCAACTTTCGCTTTCACTTCACTTTAGGACCCCACTTGCATCAATGGACAGATCATCCAGAATTTATGGTTAGATTATGGTGAACTTTTCCTCACTACAGAAACAACACATTTCTGGACACTGTACCTGGTGCCCAGTGACAGGCAGCTTTCTATTCTGATGGGGAACCCAGAACTATTACAGGTCCTGTGTGAGTTCCGAGGATTACTTCCTCTGGGAACTAAGCTTGCCTGATATCCTAAAGATACTCAACATCCTTAGGATCTTAGCTCTCCACAGTGTTACTCACACATTAAAGAGTCGTTCTCCAGTAAAATAATTAATAATATATTTTTTAGTCAAACAAGTTTATTCATGTTGAAAAATAAATATCCAAAATATAGGCTGGTAACTTTGGACAAAAAATGAGGGGAAAACCTACCAGATATCAAAAATATAGCAGACAGCTACAACGACTATAAAAATGTGGTATTAACAATAGAATAGGCATATCATTTAAACTGAAAACAAACCCCTGAAATTGAACATCATGGATAAAGGACTTACCTGATGACTCTGAGGTTAAGACTTCACTTTCCCATGCAGGGGGTGTGAGTTTAATCCCTGGTTGGAGAGCTGAGATCCCATATACCTTACAGCCAAAACAAACGAACAAACAAAAAAACCAAACATAAAACAGAAGAAATACTGGAACAAGGTTCAATAAAGACTTTAGAAAATGGTCTGCATCAAAAAAAAAAAAAAAAAAAAAAAACCTTAAAAAATAAAAGGAACACAGTGGATAAGAGATTTTGGAATAAGGTTAAAGTGGTATCTAAAATTACTGGAAAAATATAAACTATTCAAAAAAATTGCCAGGACAGTGTGTAGCTATCTGAAACACATTCTTTTTTTACCATGGTAAATGAAAATAGATAAAACTTTATTTATTTATTTATTTGAAAATAGATAAAACTTTAAATGAAAGGTATCTGGAAAAGTAGCAGAGAAAACTATGGCAAAATTATTTTATGACTGTGCAGTCTAGAAAGTTTTCCTAATAATGATGAAAAGGAAGGTGGTATTGTAAGGGTTACTTATCAGTTTTCATTCCAACCCAAAGAAAAGCAATGCCAAAGAATGCTCAAACTACCACACAATTGCACTCATCTCACACGCTAGTAAAGTAATGCTCAAAATTCTCCAAGTCAGGCTTCAGCAGTATGTGAACCGTGAACTTCCACATGTTCAAGCTGGTTTTAGAAAAGGCAGAGGAACCAGAGATCAAATTGACAACATCTGCTGGATCATCAAAACAGCAAGAGAGTTTCAGAAAAACATCTGTTTCTGCTCTATTGACTATGCCAAAGCCTTTGCCTGTGTGGATCACAATAAACTCTGGAAAATTCTGAAGGAGATGGGAATACTGGACCACCTGACCTGCCTCTTGAGAAATCTGTATGCAGGTCAGGAAGCAACGGTTAGAACTGGACATGAAACAACAGACTGGTTCCAGATAGGAAAAGGAGTATGTCAGGCTGTATATTGTCACCCTGCTTATTTAACTTATATGCAGAGTACATCATGAGAAATGCTGGGCTGGAGGAAGCACAAACTGGAATCAAGATTGCCGGGAGAAATATCAATAACCTCAGATATACAGATGACACCACCCTTATGGCAGAAAGTGAAGAAGAACTAAAGAGCCTCTTGATGAAAGTGAAAGAGGAGAGTGAAAAAGTTGGCTTAAAGCTCAACATTCAGAAAACTAAGATCATGGTATCTGGTCCCATCACTTCATGGCAAATAGATGGGGAAACAGTGTCAGACTTCATTTTTTGGGGCTCCAAAATCACTGCAGATGGTGATTGCAGCTATGAAATTAAAAGACAGTTACTTCTTGGAAGGAAAGTTATGACCAACCTAGACGGCAGATTATAAAGCAGAGACATTACTTTGTCCACAAATGTCCATCTAGTCAAGGCCATGGTTTTTCCAGTAGTCATGTATGGATGTGAGCGTTGGACTATAAAGAAAGCTGAGTGCAGAAGAATTGATGCTTTTGAACTGTGGTGTTGGAGAGGAGTCTTGAAAGTCCCTTGGACTGCAAGGAGATCAAACCAATCAATCCTCAAGGAAATTAGTGCTGAATATTCATTTGAAGGACTGATGCTCAAGCTGAAACTCCAATACTTTGGCCACCTGATGAGAAGAACTGACTCATTGGAAAAGACCCTGATGCTGGGAAAGATTGAAGGTGGGAGGAGAAGGGGACGACAGGGGATGAGATGGTTGTATGGTATCACTGACTTGGTGGACGTGAGTTTGACCAAGCTCCAGGAGTTGGTGATGGACAGGTAAGCCTGGAAAGCTGCAGCTCATGGGGTCACAATGAGTCAGACTCAACTGAGTGACTGAACTGAACCTATCAAGAACAGTAATTTTAACAACTTATCCTATGAATACTGACTTGAACCACATTTTCAATTATAAGTCCTGAATCTAGCTATTCAGTAGAATCTGGCTATTGTAGGAATGAAAGTGAAAGTGCTAGTTGCTCATTTTTGTCCGACTCCTTGCAACCTCACAGATTGTAGCCCGCCAGGCTCCTCTGTCTATGGAATTTTCCAGGCAAGAATACTGGATTGAGTTGCCATTCTCCTCTCCAGGGCATCTTCCCAACCCAAGGATCAAACCCTGGTATCTTGCATTGCAGGCAGATTCTTTACCATCTGGTCTACCAAGAAATCCCTCATTATAAGAATAGTTAGCAACAAATATTTGGGATAAAATCAGGAATAAATAGTGTTCTTGGGACTGCTTTTAGGGGAGAAATTCTGCCATATTTAAGTTGTTTCGAAATCTGGAGATACAGAAAATGGAAAAGTTTAAGCAATGAGAACAAGTGAGAAGGAAAGAAGAATGGTAAATGTAGTCATTTTCTTAAACCTACAGTGAGAAGAAGGACCTGTGCCTTATATTTAGGGAACTCCTAGCTGTGTGAGTATTCAGGGAAAGGTGTGGATGATCAAGGATCCTAGCCTCATGCTCGCAGGAGTGCTCAGCTCCCTATGGTCCAATGTTATGAGGATTTCACGGAGCACAGAAGCTCTTCTTGTCTTAGCTTATTCAAAGCGGGGTAGGGTGGTGGATGGAGATGGGGACATTTGTGGCAATTGCTGCTCTGATTTCCCATTAGGTTTGTTACATTCAGCAAGTAGAGAAAGACAGCAATTGGGAAAGTTTTGGGAAAATGAGCTTTCGTGCATCTTCTGTGTGGTTGTTTTATTTGCAGTATCCATCATGAAAATGCTAGTCACTCAGTTGTGTCCGACTCTTTGCTACCCCAGGGACTGTAGCCCACCAGGCTCCTCTGTCCATGGAATTCTCCAGGCATGAATATTGGAGTGAATAGCCGTTTCCTTCTCCAGGGGATCTTCCTGACACAGGGATCGAGCTGGGGTCCCCCAGGTTCCTCCACAGACAGAGTAGCTTGACAGGCTACAGTGCATGGTAAAAAGTCAGCCGGGACTGAGCGACTGACACTTTCACTTTGGGGTAGATGTGTGTATTTATCTTTGCAAGAGCAAAATTCTCCAAGATGAGTGGCAGTCATGAAAACAGTGAGAATTAAATAGCTCAAAGAAAATTATGATCTTCCAAATAATTAAATAAATTGGAAAATAGACTGATCATTCATATGAATATTTAGAGAGTTTGTTGTTATTGCTTTTTTGAGGTAAGCAATGTTCTCAAAAATTTAAATCATTTTAAAATCAGGAAGAATATTAATGGTTAGAGTATGTCAGAATTCTAGTCATATGAGAGTTTGATTTCTAGCATTTACAACAGCGACACAAGTAAGTTTTAAGAACATTAACTCGTTTAAATCAGGGATCCTTCAAGAAAAAACAAACAAACAGAAAAAGCACTCTGGAAATTCTTCACTTGGATAGCAGCAAATTAAACAGCAACAAAAAGAAATGTCTTCTGGGCCAGCTCAAATATCAGGAGGAGGAAATTTCCCAAAATGTACAATAGCATACATGGTAAACCATAGTTTTAAAAATGAAGACACAGTAAATAATACAAAGAGTATAAGAAAAAGATGTTAAAGAAAATAAGGTAGCTAAGGTCATCGATCAGATTTACGTCCAGCCAGCCTTTGACAACTGATATGGGAACAGAAATGCCAAAATATGTTGAACTTGCAGACCCTGAGGTTAGAGTTTGTCGGGGATAACATCGAAATGACCAAAAGTCAACTCCGGAAGACTTCAAATCTAATCAAAAGCCACTATAATCTGAGGGCACACTTTACTGGATTTTTATGACCCAGTTGGGGGAAGGAGCTCTCATCACATGTTCCCAGAAGGCTGGGTCACCACCAAATGTTCCTCAGTTCTGGTTCAGATGATCACACGTGATGAGTTAGCTTTACCGCACACCACTGATATTACAGTGGTCTCCCTGCATACTCAGATGGGCCAGCATCCCTCTCCAACACCCCACAGCAAGAATGGAAATCTTGGCAGCTGTCAGTTCTTCAGTCACATTTCAGTAGCTGGGAACACCAGGCCAATTTCTGTTACAGAATGCCCTGGTGAGAAACAGTGCAGAAAGAACATTCTCAAAATATTTGTAGGTACCAGATGTTGTACCTAGAGCATCTGCCATCCTCAGTTAGTTCCAAGAAGAACTTATTTTCCTTCCCTGTTAAAGGCCATGCATTTTTAACCTGATCAATCCTATATCCTAGGTTTTCTTTCTCCTCTTCCTGCCCAATTCTGGTAGCTATTTTCCAATATCTCAATAGAAGAATTCACAGACACCCCTTCCAATGATCATCATTATATAAAAATCTCCAAACCAAACAAAAAGTAAATTTTTAGAGATAAATGTCATATATTTTAGAGGATTTTCTGTGTGTGTGTGTGTGTGTGTGTATGCACACACACCCAATTAAGTATCACAGAACTGTGAAAGTCGTATTGAGTAATTTTGTTGATTAATTTGCAGCAAGAAACTGAAGTGAAAAAAAATGAAATGAATAAGGAGATATTGTCTCCGAGTCATACCTAAAATATTCACCAATATTTGAGAGTAAATGTTCTCTTAGGGCTTCCTGGGAGCACAGTGATAAAGAATCTGCCTGCTTATGAAGGAGACAAGAGACACGGTTCTGATCCCTGGGTCAGGAGAACCCCTGAGGTAGGACATGGCAGCTCACTCTAGTATTTTTGCCCGAAGAATTCCACGGACAGAGGAGTCTGGTGGACTGGAGTCCATGGGGGCAAAGAGTCGGACATGCCTGACAGACTGAGCACCCATACGTGTGTATAACAATAGATCTGAATCCTGTGACGGGGTTGTGAACGCATCATTATGGAGATTGTACGTGGCAGTAAATTATGCTGTCATGTTCCAGAGGGGCAGAGAGGTCACAAATGACACTAATGTAGGCATTTAGCTCTTCTACCTTTCAAATGCTGAATTCTAAGGTGATAAATAGTTTTGGCTGAAAACCAAGCATGAAACTGAAGTTCATAAAGTCCCTATTTAACAATCTTTTGAAAGATACTCAAATATGAGAAATAATTGACTACACATTGAAAAGGTACCTTTAGGTGCCATGTATGTAGACAGAGAACACTTCACAAAGGGACACCATGTCTTGAAGGTGAAGATGGCTCTGTGCCCATGCCCTGAGGGACAGGAAGTGGGAGAAGAGTGATCTTAGGAAGATGCGCTGCGTGAAAGCAGAGAGTTGGCATGAACTTATAGATGGGGAGAAAGGAAAGGGGGCTTGGGCTCCATCCCTGACTGCGCAGGGCATTAGAGACAGAGGCACCATTCAAGGTGGCTGATGTAATGTCTTCAGAGAACCTTTTATCATGTTGGGGGAATTGCAGCCTGCTAACGGGAGCCATTTTCAGTAGCTTGATAGTAGGATTCAGCTCTAAAGCTTTTTTCCAAGAAACCACTGTTGCTAAAAGAAGTTGTCATTGGGGAGTTGATAAACCAAAGTGTCTATTAGTGTGGTTAAAGTTTTGGCACCAAGTGTTCTGAATAATTAAAGCACTGCATCATCCATGGACACTGAGAGATTGCATTGGAAGGGGGCAGTGACCACAGTTTGCCATATACCTCAGAGAATGCACTATTTCCTGACCTGCTTCATGAGCCAAAGGCAGGAACTGGAGCCCCAAGGCATCTCTAAGTAAGGCAGATCTAAAGAATATGTCATAGTCCTTGCCTCAATGTAGCTCATGACTTCAAGAAATTACACTCTAGAGAAACACTTGGTATTTTCATGTAGAAGTCTCTACATCAGAGAGTAAATACATTGGATTAAATTTAATAAACACTTTTTTTTAAAGCAGTTTTAGGTTCACAGTTTAGTTGGAAGGAATGCACAGGTTTCTCATATACCCCTACCCTTACTCATATATAGTATCTCCCATTATCAACTTCTCCTAGAGTTGATTGTTCCAAATTTATTACAAATGATGAACTTACACTGACACATAATAACCCAAAATCTATAGTTTATCTTAGGGTTCTCTCCTGTTGTTGTACATTTCATGAATTTGGAGAAAAGTATAATGATATACTTTTGATATACATCCATCATTATATCAATAGTGTCATAAAGAGTGTTTTCACTGCCCTAAAGAGCCTCTACACTTCACCTATTCATCTCCCTCCCACTGATTCATGTTGAATTTCTGATTTATGTAACAGAATAAAGGTAATCTATCTTTCTGAGTCCTTCACTCATTGTAAGGAATCTGTCATAGGTTAAAGTACTTGCAGACAGTGCTCGCCATTATATGGTACCAGGTACTGGGTTTACTTAGGACTCAAGGTCCTGGAAGTTAATCTATTATAGAGCTCTTTAACAAATCAATGGGAAAGTAAATATGATACATCTCATCATTTAAACAACAGAATATATTATTCTACTTGGTTAGGGTTTTGAATCCAGGCCATATTCAGTTGAACAAAGAACTATGATATCATGCAATACTCTAATAAAGATCCTTCATTATAATGCCTCTTCTCCTGAATTCTAAAAGTGGTCTTTAACTGAGGTATGCACGCAGGAATATGGAAATACTTTTATAAGTATTTTCCATATTGATAGAAACATCATAAACCTCTAATCTAATTGTATAGATCACATATTTTAATGATATTTAATAAATAAGAATAAGTCTTTCTACCTCAAAGAAATTTTCTTTCCTTCACGGGACTCTGGTCCACATTAGTGTTGAAAAAATTGTCTTACAAATGACAAGGAAAAAGAGGTTAAGAATTGACATTTGTAAACTGACATTGAAAGCTATGAACTCAGGTTTTTTTGAGGATTATAATTTTATCCATGTTCTTAACTGAAGCAACAACAAAAGAGAACATACTTTTCTTTAATTCTTTGCTAATCTTGTGAAAGTTTTCAGCTCTGGTCACAAATACACTATTTGTCTTCTTTTTTGGCACATAACTAGATTGCATCTCCTTACTCCTTATTGAAATTTATGATATTATTTTGTAAATCTGAATACCGGCACATCCTGAAACCTATCAATTACACTCTTAGGAAACATATTTTTATGTTCATAATTGCTGTTCATAGTAGTCAAATATCTATTGACTGGATATTGAATAAACACATTTTGAAATAATCCCATAATGGAGTGTGATATAGCCATGGAAATGAATTTACAAGTAAATTCAACAACCAAAATGAAATACAGTAAGGTTGGATGAAAAAAATGAAAGCAATTCCAAGAAGTCTGCATATAGAATGATAAGTTCTGTAAAATTCAAAGCCAGGGAAAATATATGTAGATAAAAATGTTTTATTTTTAGGACAAAATTAAAATATTTGTTACTTTTAAGAAGAGGTGGACAACAGATAGGAAAGTGTTTAAAATGTTTAATTATGGGTAATACTTTAGTTCTTGAGATGGTAGTAAGTTTACTAGAATTTATTTTATTATTTACATGAATGCCAAAAAGCAGTATGGAGTAGGAAATGGCAACCCACTCCAGTATTCTTGCTTGGAAAATTCTATGGACAGAAGAGTGGCAGGCTACAGTCCACGGGGGTTGCAAAGAATCAGACATGTCTGAGTAGACACACCTGAGCAACTGTGCATGCACAAAAAGGCAATAATATAAAATGAACAAATGAAAGATGGTCAAATTTTTTGGAAATGGATGAATTCTACTGTTGAAAATTTATTATAAAAATGGGTCTCTTCTATTGGTTGGATCTGCTTCCTTTTTTGTTGACTTCATTTTTAATCAGGCTGTCTCCATTATGGTAAAATTAGGCAGGAGTTCCCAGTCTCCATTTTTGGTAATTCTATTAGGAAAAAAAAAAAAAAAAAGATAGTGACTTTTCTCAATAGTGAAGAAAAATTATTTTAATAAGATGTTTTCCTTAATAAGTGTCTCTTTATTAGTTATCAAAACAAATGGAAATGAATTAGAAAAAGATGAGATTTCTACTCATTGTTCGTATACATTTTAATCCTCAGACTACTTGTTGCAAATCTGTGGTTTCTTGGTGAAGGAAAGCTCTAGCACACAAAACAAAATCTTGTTTGAAGCACCCTGGTGCCTTCCCTAGACTGTAATTACAGATTACAAGAGATAGCGAGTAAGAACAAAGGGGCACCCTCCGGATCGTAGAGAGTCAGGAGTGCGAACCGGAAGTCTCCCCTTCACAGACTGGCGGCTCCTGAGGTGACCTGGGGGACACCAGCTCCTTCTCCTCCAAGGCCTCCAGCTCACACGCACGTCAAGCGGGCCGAGCCTGTCCGCCACGCACAGCAGCGGCAGCTCCGGGAGAGGAGCCGCACAACCCAGAGGGAAAACCAGCGGGACAGAACCTGCCGAGTTTGCCTTGCCCAGCTCCCGAGGAGGCCCAGGAAAGCTGAGTCCTAGAAAAGGGGTCAGTCAGACAGGGACGCCAGTGTGTGAGGGGGATGGTGATGCGGGCCTTGGCAGCAGACAGGCAGGCAAGGCTCCAGTCACGCCTCGTGGGCGTGGGCCAAGGGGCCGCCCGCCCTCTCGGACCACTGCAACCAGGGAGACAGCTGTGCCTGGCCCCTTGGGCATAGAGGGCATTTCACCTAGCATGTCGCCGGACGATAAATCCTTCACCCGTGTCAGGCCTCGAGCGCCAGGCTCCAGCAGACGGGCAGCCACGGGTGCTGGTGCTTTGCGTCGACGCGACTCTCCCGAGATTCCATTCCAGACTGCTGCTGGCCCTTCAGATGGCTTAGATGCGTCCCCTCCAGGGAACAGCTTTGTCGTGCTCCGTGTTGTAGCCAAGTGGTCATCCAATGGCTATTTTTACTCTGGAAAAATCACACAAGATGTCGGAGCCGGGAAGTATAAGTTGCTCTCTGATGACGGGCACGAGTGAGACGTGTTGGGCAGAGACACCCTGCTGTGTGGCCCCATCCCCCTGGACACGGACGTGACCGCCTCTCGAGGACGGGTATCTCAGTGCAGGAGTGGTAAGAGGGCACAGGAGGAGTCTGGAGAGCGGTGCTACAGCCTTGGGAAAGAAGGCCAAAGGAAGCGGTACACGCGGATGGCTGTCATCCTGTCCTTGGAGCAAGGAAACAGACTGCGAGAGCGGTATGGCCTGGGCCCATAGGAGGCGGTAACGCCCCTCACCAAGGCAGCAGATAGCAGCTTGGACAATGTGGTGGACGGGAAACGGAGACGGCGAAGTAATGTCAACTCCCCAGCCACGCCACCACTTCCAGCAGCAGCAGTACCACCCCTACCCGAAAGGTCCCAGAGAGTCCTCGTGCCACCGCGGGGGGCCCCTCGGGCCAAAGGAAGCTCGTCACTCCTGAAGAGGAGCGGTCCCCTGCCAAGCGAGGCCGGAAACTGCCACTGTGAAGCCTGGTGCGGTGGGGGCAGGAGAGTTGGTGAGCCCCTGTGAGAGTGGCGACAACCCGGGTGACCTCTGCCCTGGAAGAGCAGAGAGGGCCTCTGCCCCTCAACAAGACCTTGTTTCTGGCTATGCCTTTCTCCTCACCATGGCCACAGCAAGCGACAAGTTGGCTAGCCGCTCCAAATCGCCAGATGGTCCTACAGGAAGCAGCGAGGAAGAGGAGGAATTTGTAGAAGTTCCTCCTTTCAACAAGCAGTACACAGAATGCCAGCTTCGAGCAGGAGCCGGCTACATTCTGGAAGACGTCGGTGAAGCCCAGTGTAACACAGGCTACCAGTGTCTCCTAACTGCGGATCCGCGCTGTCGGACCCGGAAGTACTTCCTGTGCCAGTGGGATTCCTTCTGTGCCTCAGGTCTGGGTCCATGCCAGCTGCCATGCCACCCAGCTCCAGAATTACCGCAGTTACCTGCTGCCAGCTGGGTACAGCCTTGAGGAGCAAAGGATTCTGGATTGGCAACCCCGTGAAAACCCTTTCCAGAATCTGAAGGTACTCTTGGTATCAGACCAACAGCAGAATTTCCTGGAGCTCTGGTCCGAGATTCTCATGACTGTGTGTGTGTGTGTGGGGGGGGGGGGGGGGTGGGGAGGGCAGCCTCTGTGAAGCAGCACCATTCAAGTGCCCATAACAAAGGCATTGCTTTAGGGGTGTTTGACGTGGTGGTGACGGACCCCTCATGCCCAGCCTCGGTGCTGAAGTGTGCTGAAGCATTGCAGCTGCCTGTGGTGTCACAAGAGTGGGTGATCCAGTGCCTCATTGTTGGGGAGAGAATTGGATTCAAGCAGCATCCAAAATATAAACACGATTATGTTTCTCACTAAGGATACTTGGTCTCACCGGTTTTATTCCCTGCTGTTGTGGTGATTGTATTTTAACCAGGTTTTAAACGTGTCTTGTGTGTAACTGGATTCCTTGCATGGATTTTGTATATAGTTTTATTTGCTGGACTTTTATGATAAAATAAATGTTGAATCTCTTTGGTTGTAGTAAAAAAAAAGAACAAAGGGGCACCCTAGAGCACTGGGTGGAGCAGAGTAGCTTTTTTGTGATCCACTGGTTTGTTTGTTTGTTTGTTTGTTTTAACTAAAGTCAATGTTGTTTTCTTCCTCTCCTCTGTCACTCTCCCTGCCATCCATTTGAATTTTCCTCTTTTTCCCTGGTAACTTTGGTCAGCCCAAGGCACCTAATGCCTTCAAATCCTTTTACATACTTGGTTCCTGAGTATAAGGAAGGGTAATTCATTTTTCTATTGGCTAAGTGGACAAACCAAAAGTTAAACCTATTACAACATTGGGGATGTTTGTCATGAACAAAGGAAGGGAAACTTTAGGGAATACTACTCTCTGTGATGCTAATACCTAACATCATTATGTCTTAAAATATTCCCTTTAGCATACAGAAAGTTTTTTTCTCAGCATTCCATGAGAAGGCTGTTTTGAAAAAAGGATGGAAAGACGACTAATTTAGGGGGTTCTAACAGGTAAGTGAGAGATTACTTACATGATTGTACTGAGAAAGGCATCATGCAGAATAATTTAACAAATTTTAAAAATATATTTCCATATGGCTTTTTCCCTTGAAGTAGGAAATAGAAACTAATACAGATGATGACTGTGACATAAGCTTCTTGGAGAATGCCAGCCTCTCCACATCCAAGAGATAGCTTTAAATAGAATGCTGTATATCACAGATTAAAAGTATTACTCTTTGCATGTTTCTAAAATGATATTTTAAGAATATAACTTGTAGTTGATATGCATCTGGATTTGTTTTGAAACAGCAAATAACTACACCTGATGGAAGATTCAGAGGAAACATAAAGTGAAAGGTAATAATTGCATAATGAAGGTGAAGGGTAATGTGCCATATATGTTGGGGGGAAATTTCCATCTTTCTCTAATTTAGGCTTTTGAGGGATAAAGAACCTTGGGCAGATCTGTTCTCCTTCCCACAGGGAAAGGTACATTTTTCATAGAAATTAAATGAATATAGAGATTTTCCTAAAGATAGAGGTGAAAGGTAAACAAATCAGAGAGGGCAGTATAGTTTAAGAGAGTCCTAAGGAAACCAAAGTTTTCACTGTGGCTTCTGCAATAAAACAGATTTGTCAGGTAGAAGGGCTTCTCTGGGGGCTCAGACGGTAAAGAATCTGCCTGCAATGTGGGAGACCGAGGTTCGATTCCTGGTTTGGGAAGATCCCTCGGAGGAGGGCATGGCAACTTACTCCAATTTCCTGTCTGGAGAATCCCGTGGACAGAGGAGGCTGGCGGGCTGCAGTCCACGGGGTCGCAAAGACTTGGACATGACTGAACAATTAAGCACACACAACCCTGTCAGGTAGAAGGATCAACATGACACCTCGTGCTTCACTCTCTTTTGTTCATCACCTTTTCTGTGTGATTTTCTCTCAGCTCATCTCTTTTAGCTCCCAGCTCAACATACTATCTCTTTATTACTGTTTTGAGAAATTTAGCTGTTCTAAAACTGGCCAAACTTGTTTGAAGAGTTAAAGTACAGTAGTTAGTAGAAAGTAATGCTGTTTTATCAGTGCAGTTTTGTCTCTAGATTATTACAACCCATTTTTGTGTCAGATACCTTTGAGGATCTGATTTAAGATGTCAACACTTCTGGGAAAAGTCGACATATGGTCATACGGAGAAACATATAGAAAAATACCCATTGATGCTAGAAGGATAGGAAAAATATCAAGGCTGTCCTTGCATTCTTGAAGGGCCAAGGATTCATGTAAAAAGTGTAGAAAACTCATGATCATCTTAGGCATGCCAAAGTCCTAAAATCTTACATGGCCAAGTGGTGGTGTTCTGAGTACAACATGTTTTACTCCGGGTTGTGGAGCTGATTAAATTATTTAAAATTTATGCCAATTTGTTTTTTCAAATATATAAGTTGGGAGCACATTTATCTGTTTACTGTACC
Organism: Dama dama; assembly: GCF_033118175.1. Classification (NCBI taxonomy): domain Eukaryota; kingdom Metazoa; phylum Chordata; class Mammalia; order Artiodactyla; family Cervidae; genus Dama; species Dama dama. The sequence continues at coordinate 79,682,892 of NC_083681.1, forward strand.
ATACATACTATACAGATGGCCACAGTAAATTAATAATGTGAATGTGTTTTTAATCAGAATAGTACTAAAACAATCAGATGTTTATTACAAGAAGTAACTAAGAAGGTTCAGCTTAAAAATACTTATTAAGCATGTACATTGTGCAAGGCATCAGGTTTGGATCTGGGGAAAGCAAAATCCTGAAAACTTCAAAAATTCTACTTCTATGAAAGAAGCTAAAGGAAGTTCACACAGTTTTGATTTTAAGTATAATATGTGATAGTATAAGATAAGCTATAAAAGAAACTCTTAGAGAACTGGAGAATTTCCTTCATCTCAAAGTGATTGCTGATGGCTTTCAGAAGAGATTATTTTTCTTTTTTTAATTAGTTTATCTTTTTTAATTGAAGGATAATTGCTTTACAAAATTGTGTTGTCTTCTGTCAAACCTCAACATGAATCAGCCATAGGTGCTCTTAGCAGTTGGGTCCTGAGTTTTGAGACAGCGTAACTAGAAATAAAATTACAATTAAGGAAGGAAGGAGACTACTGAATACACTATTGAGTGAATATTTGATAAAAACTCACAATTATTTGCAAGTTAATGATTAATCATGTGTATTTATGGGCTTCCCTGGTGGCTCAGATGGTAAAGAATCTGCCTGCAAGGCAGGAGACCCGTGTTTGATCATTAGGTTGGGAAGGTCCTCCAGAGAAGGGTATGACAACCCACTGCAGTATTCTTGACTGGAAAATTCCATGGACAGAGGCGCCAGTCCATGGACTTGCAAAGAGTCAGACATGACTGAGTGACTAACACACACACACACACATATAATATATACTATAATGTTAAAAAGCATGTGTATTTATGATTCTTAATTAATCTTACAAGTGTATGTCCTAATGTATAAATAAAATTGTTCTAGAAATAGACAATTTAAAGAGATTGATAACATACAAAACAAAAGCCATATACTCAAAAGAGTGGCCACAATCACAGGCCATATTTTCAAGTACAAATACTTCATGATGGATCACTCATCCAGATGCATATGGAAAGGATGAGTTTATTGCACTGACTGAAGTACCAAGACACAGTTCCTTGACCATTTAAGATCTTTGCCAAAGATTGCACGGTCTAAAGAGATTATTTTCTAAAATATCAGAAATATTAAATAACTTCGACACTTTCACAGCAGGGGTTTTTAATTTGCAGGAAGATAATATGTGATTCAACTACTTTGAGGAGAAGAAAATTTATTGAGGGGGAGAAAAGCAATAAGTAAGGATCATTGTCTACTTGGTTTATCAGTTTGTGTTTTGGTGGCTCACAGCTTTCAAGATGATGCACTGAAGATGCGGGTGGGACTGAGGATGGATACAGTGGGGTACGTTTTCCAAATTATATTTAAATCTGTCACACTCAGTTTATATTTTTACTTGCAAATGGTGTTCTTTTCAGCATCACATTAACAATAAAAACCTGGAGGAAAGATTTTGTTCTATCTATGAAGTGAAGTCAGTGATAATATTACTTTCCACACATGAAAAAATACTAACTTTTCATTGAAGGAAATGACGTTTCAAAGTTGAATAATCATTGATTTTCAAAGACAGAAAACAATTTGAATATAGGCAGTTACTGACTATCTGCTGTTCCTCTTGACTAAAATTATATGTTCCTTTCTCTCTTCTGAATATTTGTTCTGTTACAATAATGTGGAGATTCTGGGTACCCAGATAAAACAAATTATACTCGGGATTACAACCATGATTAGACCTGAAAAGAACTACCTGCTGACATCTCTTCAAAGGACCTCAGTTCTAAAATGCTTAAGCAAAGCACTTAAAGTTTAAACATATAAACTATTGAGTGAACACCCCTTGTAATTTACAAGTAATTCTGGAACTTTGCATGTTTTGAAGGGTGTTTCCAGAAATGAGAAAAAAGAAAACAGGGATTGGAAATATTTGTGATATTATCAACCATTGAAGAACATTCACTTCTCTCCATTAGTGTATTTCAAGTACTGAGTATCATAAAGTTGTTTCAAAGTAAGGACGTTATAATTGAAAGATAATAAGTGCTTTATCTTCCTCTTTTCAAGCTGCCACATATGGAAGGGAATGCACAGTGAAGTGGATCATATTATAGACTAATAAAAATAAACATTTCTATAAGTAAGTATAACAAGCATAATATATATATATATCTCATTGATATATGGAGACATATTTAGGGGATGGGACTGGGCTGTAATTTTTACATTTACATAATGAACTTCCATAAGCAGTAAAATACATCCAAAATGCCAACTGATACACTCTCCAAACATGCTTCCTCCCCCCACCCCGATTAAATGAACATGGAAAATTATTAAGTTAATAAAATGGAAACTGTATTTCTTAACTTAATATTCATTAAGCAAAATTAATGAGAATCATGTAAAATTAACAAACAGTTGCATTTGAAGAGTGCTACAGAAAAGTCTACTTTTCACAATCTTATATGGGACTCATAATGACCCCATGAATTTGTCATTACAAATTAAGTGTTGAGGTGACTTGTTAAGAAACCACAACTAAAATGTCCGTGATGAAGAATATGTATTTCACTTAAAATATTCCTAAAAATCACACATCACATCACAAATTAATTCTTTTCTATTTTTTACAGATTAAGCATTTAACACTCACACCTTCCCCTCACTGATGAAATCATGCAACTGAATAATAATGTGACTGAGTTTATTCTGCTTGGGTTGACACAAGATCCTGTTAGGAAGAAAATAGTGTTTGCCACTTTCTTGATTTTCTATTTGGGGACCTTGTTGGGGAACTTTCTGATTATTACTACCATCAAGACCAGCAGGGCACTTGGGAGTCCAATGTATTTTTTCCTTTTCCATTTATCTTTATCTGATACCTGCTTCTCTACATGCATAGCCCCTAGGATGATTGCTGATGCCCTTTTGAAGAATGCCACTATCTCTTTCAGTGAGTGCATGATCCAAGTCTTTACATCCCATTTCTTTGGCTGCCTAGAGATCTTCATCCTTGTCCTCATGGCTGTTGACCGCTATGTGGCCATCTGTAAGCCTCTACACTACACGACCATCATAAGTCATCAAGTCTGTGGTGTGCTAATGTCCCTGGCCTGGTTGGGGTCCTGCGTGCATTCATCAGCTCAGATTTTTCTAGCCTTGAGTCTGCCTTTCTGTGGTCCCAATGTAATTGATCACTACTTCTGTGACTTGCAGCCTTTGTTGAAACTTGCCTGTGCAGACACCTATGTGACCAACTTCCTCTTGGTGTCCAACAGCGGGGCCATCTGTGCAGTGAGTTTTCTCATGCTGATGTTATCCTATGCTATCATCTTGCACTCTCTGAGAAACCACAGTGCTGAAGGGAGGAAAAAAGCCCTCTCCACCTGCATCTCCCACATCATCGTGGTCGTCTTGTTCTTTGGTCCTTGCATATTTATATATACTCGCCCTGCAACCACCTTCTCCATAGATAAGATGATAGCTGTGTTTTATACACTTGCAACACCTTTGATCAACCCTCTGATTTATACCCTGAGGAATGCAGCAGTGAAAAATGCCATGTGGAAGTTATGGAGCAAGAAGTTGGTCTCAGATGACAAAAGATGAATGGAAGTTTCAAAGTTTTCTTCAGAGTTTGGATTGATCTTAAAGAAGCCCATAGACAATAATATCCTCTTATTGTGGAGTTAGTATAATCCTAACTCAGAGCATGAAGATTACTTCCTTTAATAAAATAGGCAATGTGACCACACATGCTAGTTAGCACTGAGTCAAATATTTGTAGACCCGGCAGCATCAGGTACACACAGTCATGTAAGATCATGGTCTTGGTTATTCACTGCTGTCTCTGCCTCTCTTGTCTGTCTAATATCACTGTGGTTTTCATCTACTGTTTTCCTCCCTTGTGTGGACTTCTGGATTCCTCTGTTTAACATTACACTCTATGCTTTTATCTACAGCCTGACATATTTTTGTCTCAAAGAGTTTATTTCTTAGATACTGTGATCAAATGTCTGATCATGGACCTTCAACTTGGTTGTTCTTACTAACTTGGGTTACAGTTAAAATCTTTTTTTTTTTTTGTATATTTGCCTAAATGTTCTAGAAAAGTGACAGAACATTATGAGAAAATTCACCCTTTTGTAGTATTTTTCCTAAGGGAGGTTCTGACTGTTGGGGTTTACCTCATATTAACATTTTTTCTGTAAAAACAACAACAACAACAAAAACTTTTTGCTATTAAAATGATTCCTTCTGTTTTGAGGGATCTATTAAGTTTTCTCTTGAATCATACCAATTATAATAATATGTTTAAATATTAGTTTATTATGATTATAGCATAGAAGCTGCAAATTAAAAAAGATATATTTATGGAGCTTTAAAGAAATCTGGTGCACTGGGAAGACCCAGAGGGATGGGATGGGGAGGGAGGTGGGAGGGGGGGTTCAGGATAGGGAACACATGTAAATCCATGGCTGATTCATGTCAATGTACGGCAAAAACCACTATGATATTGTAAAGTAATTAGCCCCCAACTAATAAAAATAAATGGGAAAAAAAAAAAAAAAAGAAATGTGTACATGTAGTCAATGGTAGGGAATTTATAAATAAGAGTTAATTGAATAAAGAACATTCTAATCCAGGGGAGGGTATTTAGGCTTTGAAACATAGTTATACCACACATATGAATTGTTTTAGTGAGTTTTAAAACAATATAGAAAGTAGAGTAACTTAAGAAAGACTAAGCTATTTAGATGAAAATTAAATGTATCCAGTGGAGATGGATATCATCTTTCACCATTCATTATCACTGAAGTCTCTAATTACGTAGTCATTAAGAAATTTTATGATTTGTCTGATTTCTTATTTGCATTTTTATCCATACAGAAAATTCAGTATGAGTATTTTTATTTGGAGCTTCTATTTCTATTTACAAGTTAATAATTTTATTATGAACACAAAATTTGTTTTACTTTCATTGTACCCAGAAGTTCATCTTCTCTATCTTGAGAAAAAGATCAGTGTGGAAATGGAAACCTGTGAATTCTGCAATGAGCTCTAGACCCTTTCTATACATATCTTTTTCTTTTTTTTTTTTTTAGATTGTGAGAATTTCAAGGCTAATCCTTCAGTTTTTATTAATCACATCTGCTACAGTAAATAAGTCATCTGTGCTATGACACAGATGCTAGCTAGTTTGGTGTTGCAGAATTCTCTTAGCTTTTGCTTGTCAGTAAAGCTTTTGATTTCTCTGTCAAATCTGAGATCCTTGCTGGGCAAAGTAATGTTGTTTGTAGAATTTTCTCTTTCATCACTTTAAATAGATCCTATCACTCCCTTCTGGCCTGCAGAGTTTCTGCTGAAAACTCAGCTGATAGCCTTATGGGGGTTTCTTGTAGACTGTTTTTTTGCTTTTCCCTTTCAGTTTTAATATTTTTTCTTTGCATTTGCTTTTTATTACTTTGACTAATATTGTTTTGGTGTGTTTCTCCTACAGTTTATCCTGTATGGGAGGAACTGTCAGAGCTTCCTAGACTTGAGTGGCCATTTCCTTTCCCACATTAAAGAAGTTTTCAAGTATCATCTTTTCAAATATCTTCTCAGGCTCTTTCTTTTTTCCTTCTTCTTCCTGAGACCCCTAAAGTTTGAATGTTAGTGTGTTTACTGTTGTCTCAGAGTTCTCTGAGATTGTCTTCAATTTTTTTTTTCATTTTGTGTTTATTCTGCTCCTCAGGAGTCATTTCCACCATTCTATCTTCCAGCTCAATTATTCCTTTTTTAAGCCTCAGTTATTGTGCTATTGATTCTTTTCATCTCAGTTATTGTGCCATGCATCTCCACATGTTTTCCTTAGTCCTTCTATGTTTTTACTGAACATTTCTTGTATTTTCTCAATCTTTGTTTGCTCTCTGTTTGTTGTGATTTTGGAGCATCTTTACTGTCATTACTCTAAATTCTTTTCTCATGTAGTTTAAAAAATATAAGACTATATTTTCTCTTCATATATTTGGTTTTGTAGGTTTTTACCTTGCTTCTTTGTCTGTAATATATATATTTTTTCTTGCCTCTTTTTTTTTCCTTCTTTTGAATGGGACTATGTTCCTGTCTTACTGATTATTTGGCCCAAGGTTTCCAGCACTGGGGTTTGCAGAGAGTTGGGTAGAACCAGGTCTTGGTGTTGAAATGTGGACCTCCAGGAGATCTCACTCGAGTTAATATTCTCCAGTACTCAGAGGTTCCTCCCATCTGCTTGGGTGTTGACATCCCCACCACTGTCATCTAGGTTCCCTACAGTGGGGAGATGCAGACTCTACATTCTCCTTGGCTCCACCTCAATAAGTCGATTACCTTTTGCTATTATTGTCACTGTATGTCTTCTCTAATAAACTTTATGTGCGGGTGAGATGTGTGTATTTTGTATAATGTGGTACCCTTAGCAGCAGTTATAATGTTTGTTTCATTTATTGACTAGATGAATGACTTTTGAAATACATAAATAACTTGAAAAAGTTGTATGTTTCAGGTATACTAACTTGCCCCTCTAAACGATCAAACCCACAGAAGCAATGGGACGTGAAAATGTCACAGAATTTATCCTCCTGGGGCTCTTTACTGATGAGAATGAGGAAGTCGCTGGCTTTGTGCTGTTTTTACTTTGCTGTATTGAGATCCTCTCAGGAAATCTGCTCGTTCTTCTCACCATCAGGGGCAGGCGCCTCAGTGAACAGCTCATATATTTTTTCTCAGCTATTTGGACTTGATGGGGGTCTGCTCCACCTCCACGGTGGCACCCAAGTTGATCACTGACTTGCTGGCCCAGCAGAAGGCCATCTCCTACAGCAGCTGCATGGCCCAGGTGTTTATGCCCACTTCTTTGGAGCCACTGAGCTCTTCATCTTGGGGGCCATGGCCTGTGACCGCTATGCCGCCATCTGCAGACCTCTTCACTGCATGGTCATCATGAGCCGACAGGTGTGCTCTGTCCTCATGATGGCTTCTGCTACGGGAGCCTTTAGCCATTCTCATGCAAGTATTATCATTGGACTTCCTTCCTGTGGCCCCAATCAAATAGACCACTATTTCTGAGATGCATTCCCTTTGCTGAAGCTGGCCTGCACGGACACTAGACTGCGGGTGATTGCAATCATTACCACCACAGGGGTGTTGTCCATTTTGACCTTTGTTGCCTTGGTGATTTCTTACATCATCATCCTGGCCACCCTGAGGACTGGCTCATTGGAGGGCCGCCGCAAAGCCCTCTCCACCTGTGGTTCACACATCACTGTGGTCTTCAAGTTCTTCTTGTCTCTCATCGTTACCTATGTCCCCACGGCTGATTCTGTCAGGAACGACAAGGTCTTTGCCCTGTTTTACACCATGATTGCCCCCATGTTCAACCCTTTCATCTCCACCCTGAGAAACGCAGACATGAAGAATGCCATGAGGAAAGTGTGGGGCCGAGATAAACACTCTGCGGAAAAATGAACATCTGGCTGTCCTGCCCTTTGCCGGATCTATTTTATCCACACAATCGTTAATGTTGACAAGTGCAACAGATACGGAAGGAGCGTGTGCTGTCATTCAAAGGGGCAACCCTGAAGAGTGAAGCCCCCTCAGCCACTCTCCCCTGTCACTTGACTGAGACTGCCCACAAGGGGAGTGGATCAGATGCCCTTCGGGTCCTTTCCAGCTCTGACATTCGGGAACATTCTGTCCTTTGTATTCCCTGACATGACGAGTGCATTTCAGCACTTTTTTTCAGGGAAAGTTGTGAAGACTGCATGATTGGCTTTTCTGACCTCTTTCAGGAAACAGATAATCTTGAGTGAGACATCGCTCATAGAGCTTTCTTAAAACACTTCCTTTTTTTTTTTTTTTTGAGGTTTCCACTGCAATAATTTCCAAAAAGCAATGCCAAAGGTTTTACAAGTGTTGTATATTTTTTTTTACATTAACAAATCCTGCATCTAAAACAATGTATTGGATATAATTATCCTACTTACACTACAGTTACAGAAATTGTAAGTAAAACTTAGTACCTTATTTCAGGTAATTAAAAGTCTTGAAAAATGAGCAATTCTTTTCATTTTTATACATGCATTTCTATGACCATATTTATCACTGTATTTAAAGAACCTGCATGAGTATATAAAACTAATGTTTTTTGTAAAAGTGCAACATGGAATATCTCCCATTCTGTGAAATGTCATGAGCTTAAGAAGGCATATAGCTGAAGAAATGGATGCTCCTGGGAAGCATTTTGTTAATCCTCACTCTCATTATGCTAATAATGTGTTTTGATGGTGTCTTCCATTAGTCAAACTAGGTAAATCTGTCTCATTTTCCCTCAGACAGGTTTTCATTCTATGGAGAAATAAAGGTGATTAGACTAAGAAACAGGTATAGCCAGCTGACAACTAGGGCTTAACCTAAAATCTTTTTTGGCACATTCAGGTGTTTCCTTAATTTAGACAAGAATCTTCAATCTTCATGAAGTTTGAAGAGAATTCTGAGGTCAGGATTCTGATCTCAGACATCTCTTAAATGTCTAAGTGACTTAGTGAAGTCGCTTGGTCTTGTCCGACTCTTTGTGACCCGGGTTGCATGCCCTCCTCCAGAGGATCTTCCCAACTCAGGGACTGAACTCAGATCTCCCGCATTGCAGGTGGATTCTTTACTTTGAGCCACCAGCTACACAGTAGGACCTTGATTGTCCACGTGTTTGATTCTTTAAATGCACATGACTGGTTCTCTTTGTCCTATGTCATCTCAGGTTTTCCTGAAAGCTACTTTAGTTTCCCTCCCAGCCTTTAGAAAACTGGATGAAGACAGAGTTTTCTGAAATGCCTTGTCTACAGCCTTTGTGAGCCCCCAAGTGAATACTATCTGAGGCAAGATAAGATAAATTTGGAAAGTAAACAACCAGAGGAACAGGGACATTACCCTGGACAGTGGCTTGACAATCTTTGCTTTGGATATGTTTACAAATACCTTTGGGAATATAATTACTTAGAGCTTTCAAAGACATTCATTTTTGCTTAGTTACTGTAGTTTATATTCTGTCCTTCCCAACCAAATTTTCTTCAGGCATAGGTATAAAAGAGATGATACCCAGGACCTAAATATGTTTTCCTGAGGGATAAAGACACACTTCTTTCATTACTGATAATGTTAGTGAATATTTTAATCCTGCTTCCCTTGTAAACCTGTGGAAAATTTAAGATGTATTGATTTTACAAAATATTTGAGAGATATGTTTGATTTACTGGTTTTTATTCTCTGTATTTTTCATACAAGGAGCAAATTGACAGAGTAAGTATCTGGGGGAGGAGTTTTCTAGATGCGTCCTAGAACTCCCCTGACAGCCCCTCAGCCCTGAGGTCTGTGGCCCTGGTTTGGGTCGTGTCCCCCAGCCGTGTGCTAGCTTGAGTCAGTGCTGTGTGTTTGTTTGATGTAGTTTCTTTCTCAAAGCTATTACTTCTCTTGTAACGTGATAATTTAATTACTATACTAACGTCACAGCATGTTTAATTTTAATCATGTATCATTTAAAAGGAAAATTCTGTTTAATAACGGAATTAACGCATTCTCGAGTTGGCAATCCATTTCATTGCACCACATCACCTACTTGTGTGCATTTTCCCTTGTTACTTTTAAGATAAGACCAAATTTCAGCTTGAATATCCATAAATATGAGTAATTCTCCATTTAAAGCATCTGCCATTTTAACATAGACTAGTTTCATCTAGATCAATAAAAATAAGTTTGTAACATGCAATGTTTTAATAAAACAGGAAAAAATTTAAGTATATTTTGGAGAATGTAAGTTAAATATGAGAGGGCCTGTTCTTATGCTGACAGCATAGTGAACAGCAAAGATATTTTCAAAATGAAGAAATAAGATAATTTCGGAGAATTTTTTTCATGATGCAAGGAAAATCAGACAATTGATATGGGTTAAAATTGCCTTAAAATAACCAACAAAAATTTCAAAAATAATTGAAAGTTTTTCATCACCATATTGTTGAAATTGATGCTTATGTGATTGCACTTGTTAAAATTATGTGGGATTTTTTCTTTTTGTTAAACTTTTATGTAGGCATGACAGTTTCTTTGACAGCTAAATGACTTACTCAAACAAAAATGAGTGTTAAAAAGAAGTATGTTTTGAACCATATATATCACTGGGTATTTTATATTCTTCATCAAATTTCTGAATTAGGTAATAATATCATAATTCTAAGATAAATGCAATGAGACTTTCAAACATGTTAATCCATTAGCCTGAGAATCACACTGATTAGTTAGGTTAGCACTCCTCAACTTTCCCAGAACTTTGCTGTCGTCACCCGAACCATCTGTTTAGCGGTTGCCTGGTATTCTTTATTTCATCCATTGTATCTTCAGATTTTGTATAGATTTCCTTACTATCTCATGTTCAAAATGTTGTTTTATGACAATGTTTTCTCCTCACCTGACTTTTCACATTTCCTTTTACCTCTGTTAGCACCATTCGCTACATTATAATAACTCAGAATATAGGATATTGTTTTAATCTATTATTGATTAAATATGTTTCTTTTAAATACATAATATTTTTTACAAGCTCAAATACTCAGAAAGACACACTGGACGTTCATTAACCCGATATTTGCGTGTTGCTTTCTGCTCAGATAAAGATTCTGAATTGAGATTTCATTATTTTCATTGCTGCCCTTTGTGATACCTTCTTCCCCATTCACCTCAACTCCTGTTTAACCTCAGATTAAAAAAGAGTCAGGGTTTTGTCTGTTCTCATTTTATTGAATTACTTTCCAATTCTCAGGAATTATTTTGACTCTCTATCTAGGGCTCTTCTAAAGTCAGAGATTCAGGTTAATGAAGTTATTTCTCTCTAATTTATTTATTTATTTTTGTCTACTTATATAACACATTTCTTTAAATCAATTTTATATAAATGCTTTTATTTGACATATCAATATTATTCCACCTCACAAACAAAAAAATCTATGTATCAATTGCAATTATGTAGAAGACATTATTCTACAATGTCTGCAACCCCTCCCCCCCAAAAAAAAGCCTTTAAATGTACTGCAACCCCTCCAAAAAAACCTTTTAAATACTTTTGAGTTAATGCTAATTGATGAACACTGTGTGACTGATACTTTGTTCTGGTAGTTATAGAAAAACAGGTTGGAAGCTCTATAGTGAGAGTGAAAACAAAGTAGGATAATGAGAAAATTTAACCTCTGTGATATTGCAGTTTTGAATAATAGTTTAAAATAGAAATGGTGTCATACAGGCCATTTAAAATGCTATCTGTTAACTATTTGCCATCTGAAATCATCATCAAGACTATAAATAACATTAATAATAATTTTGTGAAGCCCTAGACTTGATGGTTTTTAAATATGAAAATCATGCACTTGCTATAAAAACATTCATTCTCTGTTTGTTTTTTTATTCTTTTAAATAGACATTTGAGGGCCTGGATATGACTGTCTAACCCTAAAAGTGTGCTAACTTTTGCAAACCCACTGTGGACAAATAATTCCTCATCGGTGGCTAAAATAGTGTCTAGAAGTGAACTTGTTCTATCTTGCACTTATTTTACACTGATTAAATAGTGTCTAAAGATTTCCCTTAGTTACTAAAGATGAAAATCTATAAACATTTCATTAATTCTTTACTGCAACACATGCCACTGAGGGATAACTGGACCAAAAGTTGTTATATCATCTTTTTTTTGCATGAAGTTTCCAGCAACAAACACTTGAGCAACTTCACAACATTTATTTTTCTTTACCAATATCCAAAACAAACTTCAATATCAGTATGTATTTTTTAATTGTCTTAACACATGAAATGTAAATATGAGAAATAAATTAATTTGTAGATTTTTTTGCAATTTAAATCATAGTGTATAAATAAAATATAAATTATAATGTAAATCTTATTGTATATTTCTCAAGAGTTCTTTGCCTTTTGAAGTAACAACAATCACATTGATTTACCACGACCCATTAACTATGTTTGATCACAGAGTATGTGTACACGCTGACTTGTGTCCAACTCTTTGAGACACTATGGGCTGTTGCCTTCCAGGCTCCTCTGTCCATGGGATTTTCCAGGCAAGAATACTGGAGTGGCTGCCATTCCCTCTTCTAGGCGATCTTCCTGACTCAGTGATCAAAACAGTGTCTCCTGCTTTGAGGCAGATTCTTTACCACTTGAGCCATCACAGAAACCTTAGGATGCTCTATTTAAGTTAATGTTCAGTAGTTCAAGTTGGGATTTTAAATAAATTTGTGTTTCTTTGGGATTCATGCCGGGTAATTCAGGGAATTTGGTTAGATAATTTTAAAAGAAGGCAAGTTGCCTTCATGTATATGGCCACAAGAATTGAAAAATATACAAAAGAATATTTTCTTGCCTTGGGATAATTAGCCTTCTTTGTTTTGTAAAATATTTTATTAACAACAATTAACTTTTTTATTTTCAAAATAATGTTTAAATATTTAAAATCTTTACAAGTAATTGGGTAAATCATATAATCATTTTCATTATAAATTGTTTTGCAATAGATTTATAAAGTAAGTTAGATTAAAAACATTTACTAAATCAATAATTAATATCAAAGTTTTATTCATGTAAATGTATTTATGGTAAATTTTATATTATTGTGCTCATATTCACCCAAGCATATGTTTTCTTTTTTTCAGAAACATAAGTCATTTGTGTATAACCTACACTAAACTCAAATGGAAAACCAGAGAAACATATCAGAATTCATTCTTCTAGGACTTGCATGTGACCAGAACATACAAATACATGCTTTGCGTTTTTCTTATTCTGTTACCTTGTCCTGTTGGTGGGAAACCTTCTGCTCCTCTTCTCCATTCAGTGCAGTCCTCTTTGTAACCGGCCAGTGTGCTGTTTCCTCAGCCACTTCTCCCTCATAGACATCTGCTATACCTCCAGCGTGACACCCAGATTAATTGGAGATCTGCTAGTGGAGAGAAGACTATTTCCTACGGCGACTGCATGCTACAGGTCCTTATCATGCACTTCTTTGGAGGTGCTGAGATCTTTATTCTTACTGCCATGGCTTTTGACCACGATGTTGCCATCTGCAAGCCTCTCCACTATGTGATTATCATGAACAGAACAAGATGCAATCTTCTCCTCTTAGCTGCCTGGGCTGGTGGAGCCGTCCATTCCTTGCCTCAATTTTTTATGGCAATCGGCTTGCCTTTCTGTGGTCCTAATGAAATTGATCACTATTTCTGTGATATTTTTCCATTGCTAAAAATTGCATGTACTGACACCTACATCACTGGTGTGCTTGTGATTGCCTTTTCAGGAATGGTTGCCTTAGTTACATTTGCTGTCTTGTTTGTTTCTTATGGCGTTATATTATTCACTTTAAAAAATCGTTCAGCTGAAGGAAGGCACAAAGCCCTCTCTACCTGTGGGTCTCATATCACTGTGGTCATCTTATTTTTTGTACCTGTTATCTTTATCTATCTTAGACCTCCCACTACTTTCCCTGAGGATAAGGGATTTGCACTATTTTATACCATCATTGACCCCATGTTCAATCCCTTAATCTATACTCTAAGAAATGCAGAGATGAACAATACTTTGAAAAATTTAGTATCAAGCTTTGTTTTCAAAGGAAGCACACCTTTAAGGAACAATTTGTGCAGCAGAGAGATATTTAGAGTAGCAACTATTTTAATGTGGTTCCTGTGAGTCAACTCTCTTGGTGCCCTACAGAAAATAATAATAATAATACAAAGATAGAATCAATAATTCAGATCACTGTAAACAAATTTACTTGCTTTTCACCTAATGACATAATTTAAAACCATTTCCAATATTAATTAAAGAGTTGTATAATAAAATTATTTACCTAAATTGATAAGTAAGTGGCTAGTCATTGTAACCAGAATCAAAGCCCACTCCTATAAAAATGAAAAGTTCAAGTCACTCAGTTGTTTCTGACTCTTTGCAACCCCATGGACTATACAGTCCATAGAATTCTCCAGGCCAGAATACTGGAGTGGGTAGCCTTTCCCTTCTCCAGGGGATCTTCCCAACCCAGGGATCGAACCCAGGTCTCCTGCACTGTAGGTGGGATTCTTTACCAGCTGAGCCACAAGGGAAGTCCAAGAATACTGGATTGCATAATCTATCCCTTCTCCAGGGGATCGTCCCAACCTAGGAATCAAACCGGGGTCTCCTGTATTACAGGCAGATTCTTTACCAACTGAGCTGTTAAAATAAAGGGGGAAAAAAATAACAAGACAAAACAAAACAAAAACTAGTAAAAAGACAAAATGTGGCCTATAAACAGATTCACACACACACACACACACACACACACACACACACACACACACACGAAGAAAGCAGTTTTGCTGCACATGGATGTTTATAGCAGCTTTACTCGTGATTACCAAGTCTTGGAAGCAACCAAGATGTCCCTCAATAAGACATAAATAGATAAATAAGTTGTAGTACATCCAAACAATGGAATACTATTCAGAGTTAAAAATAAATGAGCTATTAAACTGTGCAAACTCATTCAGGAAACGTGAATGCATATTACCAAATGAAAGAAACAAGACTGAAAGGACTACCTGCTACATAATTTCAACTATATGACATTCTGAAAAAGGCAAAACTATGGAGACAGAAAGAGTATAAATGAATGAAAAGGATTAGGGAAGGGAGAAGGATGAATAGGTGGAGCCCCAAGGATATTTAAGGCAGTGAAATTCTTCTGCTTGTTTCTATAATTTTGAATTTTATCAATATATAAGTCAAAACCCTCAAAATATGCAGTACTTAGAGTGAAACCTAATGTAAACTATAAATTTGGGGTGATAACAATGCATCATTGTAGGTTCCTTTGATTTTAACAAGTGTATCCCTCTGAGGGGGAGAGTGTCCCATTGTGGGGATAGGAGGTATATGGGATCTTTGTACTTTAATCTCAGTTTAGCCATGAACCTAAAACCTCTCTAAAATAAAGTTTTACTGATTAGCAAATATATTGTGGTACAATACTTAAATGAAATCTTATAACTAAATGAAGAGACTCTCAGAAAGATTTTCTAGTAAATTTAGGGGAAAAAAACCCCACACTTTTCACTTTCATGAAGAGATCTTTTGTGCAAGTTTACTAGTTTTTAAAAATAAGATCATTTAAGATGATCTGAAATATCACTGAAAATATCATAATAGAGAAGGAACTGGATAATGGGATTTTATGAAAAGAAATGCAGTTAAAATAATGGAAGAATTTTAGAATATATAAATGCAAGAGTTATTTTCATTAGGAGGTACTGTACAAAAAACATTAAAGAGCAGAAAACAGTAAAAAGGGAGGTAAAATTAAGTGGAGCTGTTTTAGCAAAGAGGAATGATTGTGCCTTCTATAATCACCTAATTTCTTCATTATCTTTGCCTGGTGGGATGTCATGGACCTCCATTGCTGAAAATTCTTGGTCATTAGTAATTGCAAATGGATTGGGTAGTTGCAGTTTTTTATTGATCTTAATCATCAGATATGGTAACTCAGGAGGGGCCTTTGGGAGCTACTCTATTCCAGACATGCTTTTTTTCTTTCCTTTAAGGAAGAGGAGTCCAATTCTCCTTAGCAGTCAGGATCACACTACCTTACATTTCTGCTTGTTGGTTCAGAAGCATGAGGAGCCCAAAGTGATCAGGCAGGAGTCTTAACTCTCAGATCAATATAGCATTGTTGTGTCTCCTGGTGACTCATTTCGGCCTTTGGAAATAAGACCTTTAAGCAGGTGAAACCTAAGTTAATGGCAATAGAAAGCACAGATTTGGCTAATAGATTTCTAAAGGTGGTAGCGAGTGGTATCACTCCAATTTTTACATTGTGGCATGTGGCACACACATATTTTTTTTAATATATCTAAAAAAGTACGTAAAGATACCTATTCCTTTAATTTTCTTGTTGCTTATCTTCCAACCATGTTCCTTCCAAGTCTCTTGACCATCTGACCAAACCATTGATTAAAATCATGAATCAGTATACAGTACACATGTGGATATTTTTCCTTCCAAGCAAAGTAAAAAACCATATACACTGCTTGAAGTTTTATCGATTGAGAGGAGTTACCTTCCTTCTGACCTTTAGGGATTTCCCAGAATGGGGCTATAGCACTGCAACCTTCCACTTTTGAGTTTATGGAGCAGTGTAAAGAATGGGAATTTACTGTATGCCTCATGGAACTCAAACAAGGGCTCTGTGACAATCTAGAAGGGTGGGATGGGGAGGGAGATGGCAGGGAGGTTCTGGAAGTGGGGGTACATGGGTCCACCTATGGCTGATTCTTGTTGATGTTTGACAGAAAACAGCAAAATTCTATAAAGCAATTTTCCTTCAGTTAAAAAATAAATCAACTAAAATATGATTAACAACAAAAAAAAAAATAAAGAATCTACCTGCCAATGTAGGAGATGCAAAAGACAACGGTTTGATCCCTGGATTAGGAAGACCTCCTGGAGTAGGAAATTGCAACCCATTCCAGTTTTCTTGAAAATTCCATGGACAGAGGAACCTAGTGTGCTACAGTCCTTGGGGCCAAAGTCAGTGACTGACCGACTGAACACACACACACATATCAACTCAGCCTGATTACATATACTGTGCTTCCATTTGATGAAATTAATGACTAATGAGCTATTACTGGGTATACCCAAGCAATATGTCCTTGATGGGTCCAGCACCAAGTTCATGATGAGCAACCCAGGTTGCTTAGTAACTTGGTGGCCCATGGTTTAGTATTCAGTCTCTGTTAAGCAACCAAGAGCTATTTCTCAAAATGAGCGTAGTTATCTGAAAAGGATCACAAGATTTTGCTCCACAATCCTAAGTGCCTGCATGGCAGCTCACATGTGGAGGCCTGCCAAAGGCTCCCGCAGCCCTATCTCCACTGACACATCAAGGACCATGGATCTACTGGATCGTTTGTCCCTAGTGGCTGAGAAGCTTGAATGCCAGTCTAACCTGTGGAGAGCTGTTTCTTTTCCGGGCCTCACTCAGGACCAGCAGCTCTTTGAGTTCCTTTATAAACGGGTCATTGAAATACACCCACACAAAATATGTGCTTTCTCCAAAGAACATTGATGTCCACTGAGCATGGTGCATTTTCTTTGTTTATGGGAGAGGACAGAGGGAACAAATTAACTTTCACGTTAAAAGGAATACCTTGATATGTCCCATACCACTGTGCCTATAAATGATCACTGAGTTTGGTACTCTGAATTTTATTTGGATTTATTCTAACATCTGACACAGAAATGTCTTACAAAAAAATCTAAAGCAATTGTTGCTTCTTGATCAGAAGATGCAGTCAGCATAATATCAATGAATGTAATGGATCAACATAGTGGATTATGGTACAATGAACAACAATAAGAATCTGTTGGTTGCTCTTTGTCTATTTCAACTATAGATCTGAGAAAATAACCACATGGGTTCAGTCCCTGCGACCTGAGCTAAAATTCCATAATCAATTAGACAGTGCCATACACATGCTAAATTGCTCAGTCATGTCTGACTCTTTGCAACCCCATGGACTGTAGCCTCCCAGGCTTCCGTTTCCATGGGATTCTCCAGGCAAGAATACTGGAGTGAGTTGCCATGCCCTTCTCCAGGGGATCTTCCCCAACCAGGGAAGACAACATTCTAGGTGCTTGTTATTCTGCTTGCTGTAAATACTTATATTTATTCACTTGATATTTATTATAAACCATACATCATGTTACTTGTAGAAACAATTTCTATCAAGTAAGCAAAATGTTCTAAGGAGTATGACAGTTTATTTAATAAATTGAAATTTCTGTTTGACTTTCAAATATTCTTTGATTTGAATCATCACTCTTTGTGATGGATCATAAACATCAGAAGGTCACATAGGCAGTGCAAAAGGATTCTGAATGCTAAAGGGAAATTTGGACACATGATGTGATATTCATTACTTGCCCTTTAGAGATTGAATGTCCTGTTGCTTTTATGAGGGCTTCCCTGGTAGCTCAGCTGGTAAAGAATTTGCCTGCAATGAAGGAGACCCCAGTTTGATTCCTGGGATGGGAAGATCCATGGAGAAGGAATAGTCTATCCACTCCAGTATTCTAGGACTTTGCTGGTGGCTCATCTGAAAAAGAATCCGCTGCAATGTGGGAGACCTGGGTGTGATTCCTGGGTTTGGAAGATACCCTGGAGAAGAGACTAGCTACTGCAATTACATATCACAGTGATAAGTCAATGTCTAATAATCTACTATGATGTATATAGATAGGCATAATTATTAATACAATTATTAGTATTTAGTTATATGTAATCACCTATTATATAATAGTATACATACTAGGGCTTCTCAGGTGGTGTTAGTGGTGAAGAATCTGCCTGCAAATGCAGAAGACACAAAAATGCAGTTTCGTTACCTGGGTCAGGAAGATCCCTTGAGGAGGGAATGGTAACCCACTCCAGGATTCTTGCCTGGAAAAATTCTGTGGACTGAGGAGCCTAGTGGGTTGCAGTCTGTGGGATCATGGGGTTGTACATGACTGGGAACACACACACATACATACTAACATGATAACATGTTACATAACTAATTGTATATGTAACTATATATATATTACTATACATGGAATGCAACTGATTATATAATAATAGTATATACTATGCTAATAATATGTAATATTATCATGTAATAATATAAGACACGTAATATAGTACACACATAGATATATATGTGTGTGTATATATATATGTGTACATATATATAGTCTGAAACAGTCCCAGTCCCTTTGCATGGTAACTAGGTTACCCTCTGTCATTGTTTTCTGACAGTTTACAGCATGATTTGAGAGATCAGCTAGATTCTGTTCTTTGATATTTTCATTTTGGAATTTACTTCTTTCTGTTTAGTCTCTTACTTGTTAATGGGAAAAATAGCAGTGCCTATCTCTATGGATTGTTACTGAGATTATTAATAAGAAAGAATACACTTTATGGCTTTTGTTTTTACTAGAATAAACATTTTGAATCCATATAAACTGATGGATTCAGTGATATCAAGTCCCAATTTGGTAAAATTTTCTACATATTCAAAGAATGGTCCTGGGTTTGGCTTTTCCCATTTTCTTGCACCAATTCCTACTCCCCTCTTACAGAATCTAAGTTTGGTAATTTTGTTGTTGTTGTTCTTTATTTCACTTTATTCTTTGCAGAGATTATCAGCAATGTCCTTTTGACAGTTACCTCTGTTCAATCAATTTTGAGTTCTGGCCACATTTATATTTCACCTGAAATAGCTTTCCTACTAAACCATTTTCTAATGGCAGTTTTCAGCTGGGCATTCCTCAAGGTATAGATTAAAGGGTTTAACATGGGGGTTATCATCATGTAGAATACAGCAACTGATTTATCGACAGGCAAAATAACTGCAGGTCTCATGTATACAAATATGCAGGGCACAAAGAATATGGCAACAGCTGTCATGTGGGAGATACAAGTGGAGAGGGCTTCGCGTCTGGCCTCCAAGCTCTTGGTCCCCAGGGAGCGCAGAATGATCACATAGGAGCCAGCCAAGAGAAGGAAGGTTAGCAGACAGAGAACACCGCTGCTGGCAGCGACAAAGAGCCCTAGAGTGTGGGTGTCAGTGCAGGCGAGTTTGAGCAAAGGGGCCAGGTCACACAGAAAGTGATCTATGACATTAGGGCCGCAGAAGGGCAACCTGAAGATGAGGAGGATCTAATGAGTCCATGAAGAAAGCCTCCCATCCATGCCACTCCCACTAGCAGCCAGCATAACCTTCGATTCATGATGGTTGTATAGTGCAGGGGCTTGCAGATGGCCACATAGCGGTCATAGGCCATCACAGTGAGCAGGATAATATCAATACCTGCGAGGAAATGTTCCCAAAAGATTTGATTTGTGCATCCTTTGAAAGTACTGGCTTTCTTTTCATAGAGTGAATCTATGACCAGTTTAGGGGTATCAACACAGGAATAGCAGGCATCAATAAAAGAGAGATGAGCCAGAAAGAAGTACATTGGGGACCCCAGTAATGAGCTGGTAGTGATGGTGACCATAGTGAATACATTTCCTGCCATAGAGATGATGTAGACAACCAAAAACACAATAAATATGATTTTCTGCATCTTTGGATTTTGTGTGAGTCCCAGTAGAATAAACTCTGTCACATTGTTCCTATTTTCCATGTTTTTCGTGTTCTTGTTTATCACAGTACCTTAAAAAGTCACTTTTTTTTAAACAGAGTCTTGAATTTATTGTTTTTCATCTAGTAAATAACAATTGCCTAGATTCTATAGAAATCTAAATTCTAATAAGATTTTTTAAGATGGAAGATATTCTGATATCTTAAAGATTTTTCAACTATGAGTGCATGAGGATTTGAGTGTAAATATTAGAATATAAGTGTAAGAATATGAGCACATGAGTGTAGGTATGAAGGCAAATTTGAGAAAGAGTGAATTTTGCATATAACTCTCATAAAAATGTTTTTTTGTGACTTGGACCAAGTGGACTTGGATGAGGTTCAGTAAGGAGATGGAGATCAACGTGTTATGCACAACAGAGTCATTAAGCATTCACATTAAGTGTTAAGGGGCATCCATAATAGGAAAGGAATGAATATGGGGGACTCTGGATACTGTAATAGAACTGAAAACCATGTTGCCTAAATCCAATAACTTAACCGTAGCTAATAGTGATTGATAGCAATGTGTATGACAGGGTAGTAACCTGTACATGGTATTATTTCATCCATTTTCATAAGGTAAAGGATATCAGAGACTAATGTTAATAGTAAGACTAATAATGATAACAACAAAATCTAATTATAGCAAAATCTAATCACTAGCAAAAATAAAACTAGTTTTAAAATCATGATGAACATTTACTATGCTCTAAATGTTTTTTTCAGACATTTGATTATTTAATTATCACTGCAGACCTCTGAAATGATTACTACTATCATTTTTATACTTATTTTTCACACTAGTGAGTAGAATCTTAGAGAAAGCAAGGATCTTGACAAAAATCAAGCAACTAATAGCAGATCTAAGACTAGTTCAGATTCTACTTCTTTTTGTTTTCTCCAAATTCTTAAATACTGTTCTATCTTGTTAGGTTAAAATAAACCATGTTGATCTAATAAAGACTTTTATATATCATCACAATAATTATAATTAATGTGACTCCAGAGGCAAGTGTCTATGAGGCAATGTCACTGAAGAAATACAAATATACATATACATACACAGACTCAGACACATACACACAGTAAAACTTACTGAAATTCTTAATTTGAATAACCGTGTGGTACTACTTTCACTGAAGGTCCATTTTAGTTTTGTCTCTTCCTCACCCCTATTTCCTTTCTCCACAATTTCCCTACAAAGCATTAACCCACAGACTCTTCTGCAAAATGTTGAAATGATGATTCCAGCAGTTAAACATACTGATTTCAGAATCAAAAAAGAAAACAAAAAAACAAACCCACAACAGATAAGGATCTTGTCTTTCTCCACTTGCAGCTGCTTGGTTCTGGGGTGTATTTCTTGGCAACTTACATCCTAGTTTCTCTCTCTCTCTCTCTCGTATCAAATGAGAACAATGATGTCCACCTCACAGGCTGTTATGAGAATTGATTGAGGAAACATATATGAATATATCCACCACACAGCAGAGGGCACACAGAGGACCTTCACTTATTTTTATGACTGTCTATGCACCTAGGAGACAGAAAGAATTGGTATTTTGATCAATAATACAAATAAATATTTAACCATGAAATAAACTGAGGAATAATTGCCTGGGATTTTATTTAAAAAAAGAACCACAGAGACCTCACATCATCCATAATGATTGATTACAGGAAGAGTTCTTCCTATTCATGTTTGGATTAAACAGATGACATTTTACATCCTTTAGTATTTACATTGCTAAATGTAAAAGTCTTGAGTGTGAAGTGTGTTTCAAATTTGTTTTCATTCTCATGATTAGTCTTAATTATTAAAAGACATGTCTCTTGGCAAAAGAAGAGCATCTAGTGTTAGAGAATTGAGTCTTACAAATTTCTTAATCTCTATAAGCCTCAATTATTTCTGCTAAATTAGGTTAATTATATTCATTAACCCTCTTTAGAGGAATGGGGTGAAGCTTAAATGCTCTATTACCCTATTTGAAAAGCGATGAAACATAGTCATTACTATATATGGAAACTAACAATCTTTAATAAGAATCAGCACTATTGAAGAACTTACCTTCAGGTTTTCTATGATCTTAGTGATATTTGGGGGTATTCAGAACTAATCCCATTTGCAAACAGACCTCCTCTTGGGATAAACAGCTTTCAGTACAAAAACTATGACACACTCAGAAAGACACTATTCATACAATTCAGTACCACATCCACAGTGGATAAGAAGGTCATTTTATAAGGCTTAAATCTTCACTTCTAGCCTAAAGCATCAAAAAGCTTTCACAGAAAACCTGGAACTTCACTTCGTAATGGATTCAGCTGGAACACTATGGAGAAATGTTCTTCCATAGATGGCTCTCATCTCAGGGACAGGAGGAATAATGTGTGGTGGAAACACACCAAAGGATTCATTTCACCCTTGGTGAATCTTGCTCTATAGATGTGAACAAGCTAAGGAGACATTTTTGCCTGCAATGCATGGATATTTAAAGAGTTTTCCACTAAGATTCAAGTACTTTGTCTTATAGACTCTTTTTCTCTCCAAGGAATTAATTATCTTCTTTGATGGAAAGGCTTTGTCTGAAGGGACATATTTGAAAAACACCTATTCTTGAGTAGGGACTTGTATCCCCTACACATGCAACCTAAGCATGTGAATTCCCTTTCTCTATCGGAACCTGAGTTTCTATGTGAATAGCAACAGTGACATAATTCTAGTGTGGGATCTGCAATATAGTTAATTTGTACACTTATGTCAGAGAGAGAACTTCTCTCTTCTTTTCAACATTAAACCTTTTCTGGAAACCTAGTATTGACTGGGCTTCCCAGGTAGAGCTAGTGTTAAAAAATCTGGCTGCCAATGCATGAGACATGAGTCACAGACTGCAGTGCAAGCATAAAATTGAAGGAAGCCACGTCAAAGTACTTGAATTCAAAATCTGTTTCATACATTAGAGGGTTCCATGGGCTTCCCATGGGGGCACAGAGGTAAAGAATCCACCTGCCAATGCAGGAGACACAGGAGACATGGTTTGACTCTTGAGTTGGAAGATCCCATGGAAGAGGAAACGGCAACCCATTCCAGAATTCCTGAAAAATTCATGGACGGAGGAGGCTGGTGGTCATTAGTACATGGAGTTGCAAAGAGTCAGACACGACTGAGCTACTGAGCACACACATAGAGGGCTGTGGAAGTGACTCACACGGTAAAGAGTCTACCTGCCATGCGGAGGCCCAGGTTCAGTTCTTGGGTTGGGAAGATCCTGTGGAGAAGGGAATGGCTACCCACTGCAGTATTCTGTCCTGGAGAATTCTGTGGACAGAGGAACCTGGGCTTCCCAGGCGAGTCGAGGTACAGACTGCAGCTGCCAGTGCAGGAGATGAAGGTTCAACCCCTGGCGGGCAGGGAAGATCTCCCGGAGGAGAAAATGGCAACTACTCCAGGGTTCTTGCTTGGGAAAGCTCATGGTCAGAGCAGCCTGGCGGACACAGTCCACGGCGGAGCAGAGGAGTTCAGCCCTTAGCAACAACAGCAATAAATTGTGAAATGACTTCTCCCGTCTGGTTCAGTAACACATGCATACCCTCAGCTTTCTTTTCTTTCTCTTGGTGAGAGTGTTTAAGTTCTATGCTCTTACATTTCAGTGATGCAATACAGTCACCATGCTTTCAACTGTCGTCATCCTATGCTGCGTTATATCTTCAAGACTTTTTCGTCTTGTCCCTGAAAGTTTGTAGAGCTTCATCAGCCTATTTCTATTTCCTCAAGCCCTCAGCCCCTAGCACACACTCTTCTATTTTCTGTTTCTATGAGGTGACTATTTTTCATTCATGTATTTTGAATTGAAGGATAATTGCTTTACAATATGGGTTTGATTTCCGCCAAACAGAGACATGAATCAGCCATAGGTGTACATACATTCCTCCCTCCCACGTTCACCCTGTCCCAGCCCTTTGGGTTGTTACGGAGCCCCAGTCTGAGTCCCCTGAGCCAAAGGCAAACCCCACTGACCCTGTGCTACATGCGGTGGCGTCTGTGTCTGCAGGCCGCTCTCTCCACGCCTCTCACCCTCTCCCTCCTCCCCATCCCCACTTTCCTCCCTAAGTCTGTTCTCCGTGTCTGTCTCCATTGCAGCTCTGCAAATAGGTTCATCGGTACCATCTTTCTAGATTCCATGTATATACGTGTTCATATACAATGTTTGTTTTTCTCTTTTTGACTTCTCTCTGTGTAGGCTCTAGTTTCATCCACCTCCTTAGAATTGACTCAGATACGTCCCTTTTTATTACTGAGTATTGTTCCGTTGCGTGTATGTACCACAGCTTCTTAATCCATTCATCTGTGAGTTGACTATTATTTGTTATTCTTTTGGTTTTTATTTAGATTCCACATTAACTCTATTTAAAGTTGATGACACAAAATGTAAAAAGCTTGACGCTTGTGCCCTAAAGATTTCTTTATGTCTTAAGCAATAGCAATGTGTTTAACATTCTCTTAGATTTATATTTAATAGTGTTAACAATACTAGACTGATATATTTACTGAACATTTATCTATTTATTTTTTTAATAATTTTTTCTTTTTTTTTTTTACCCCATGATGCAGGCTACCAGGCTACTCCGTCCATGGGATTTTCCAGGCAAGAGTACTGAAGTGGGTTGTCATTGCCTTCTCCATTACTGAACATTTGTAATTATAAAGTGCCTTCACTGAGTGAAATAAAACTATTATTGGTAAACATATATGATGGCTATTATTAAAATTTATACATTTTAGTAGATTTTTTAAAAAAATCCACTTTATGATGAAAATAGACTTACTAAATTGTCATGTTTATTCAGAGTTCTTTATGTATACTACTTGTTTAATCCTCACAGCAAGCCTATAATACAGGAATTATTTTCATTTTCAATCTACACACAAAAATGAGGCCCAGCATTCCATCTCTTTTCCTTGAAAGTAAAGGACCATAAGATGGTAGAGACAGGATTTAGATTAAGTCTGAGTTCAAAGCATATACTCTTAATCATAATATTCTACTATTCATTTCTAAACTAGAATAAAAACAGTTCATGACCACTTCATCAATTCCTGACTTTTCCTGTGTTGTAGGTCACGTTGAAGATGTGTGAATTAAGGGATAAAGCGGATTAGAGGCCTTTATTTCTTACAGAGAATACATATGGATCTGGTTTAAAGCCTTGCTTCTGGTACTTCTTAGAACAACCTCAAGGGTATGTTCACTTCTCTGAACTTCAGATTTTCTGTTTGTATATTTTCAATAGACATATGGAATTTTGTAATATTTTTTGAGACATAGCATGAAAACAAAAAAGCACTGGATATATATCGGGAATTCTACTTCTTCCTGAGAGAAGTGAAAGTATGCTTAGAGTTCATAGTTTCTCTTTTCTCTGAATCACTTTTGAGGGCAGGTAAATATTCAAAATTATGCATCGTGTGTATATGATGTTCTAAAAATTGTTTAAAGATTGCATTATTTCCAAATTTTAACTACAAATACTTTTGAAACACATAAAAAATCCTAAATTTTCTTTCCTTGTACAACTTCTTATTCTATTATCTTAACTTTATTTTTCACCTGCATGTTAACTCATTTTATTTTCTTCTTCATCTCTTTAACTTCATCACTCTTTCATCTAAAATACAAATAACCATGACAACCTGTACAGCATCTGTATGTATATGTGTGTGCTGGTTTTATACAGGAGTAAATTAGATGATTTTATGATGGAGCCATTATTGTTTTATATATATATATATATATATATATATATATATATATTTAATTTTTATATTTTAAAAATATTTTTTTTACTATATGGCCCTCCTTATGCATGACATGTAGTCAGTGAACTTTGCATTGACTCGGAAATTTAAAAAAAAAAATGAGAAAAAGAAAACTCATATTATTTTACTGAATTTATTTCAAAATAAACAGGAGAACAAGGTTAGAATTTGTCAGTTTGGTCCATGTAAGAATGAGAAACTTTGGCATTCATCTTACTTGTGAACTAGAAAAAGGAGCAACTCATAACCCTTTATGAGAGAATATATCATTCCCACAATAAACACATACTCTCATATGTCTGTACAGACAGTCAAACCATGACTCAATAAGTAATCAAGCAAGGCCCTCCGTTCATCTCTCGCTTTCTGAAGTAATTCTGACACGCCATACCTTTCTCACGGCATGTTTCACTTCTGCATTCCTCAGTGTCGAGATGAGCGAATTGAGGAAGGGGATTCCAATCATGTAAAATACCGTCACCATCTTGTCCGTGGGAAACGTGGTCGGGGGATGGGAATAGATAAATATACATGGCCCGAAAAATAAGACAACTACAATGACGTGGGAAGGGCAAGTGGAGAGAGCCTTTTTCTTCCCTTCTGCCCTGTGAATGCAGGATAACAATATATGAGGTTATCAGAATTATAGAACTGCGTGTGCAAATGAACCCACTATTAAACGCCACCAGTAGGTTCATCACATGAATATCCATGCAGGCAAGTTTCAACAAGGGCTCCATATCACAGCAAGAGTGATCAATCAAATTGGATCCACAGAAGGGCAATCTCAAGGCCAGGATAATCTGGGCCATAGAATGTATAACAGATACTATCCATGCAAGAACAATCAAGATGATGCAGGTTTTCCGGCTCATAATGGTTGGATAATGCAAAGGCTTGCAAATGGCTGCATAGCAATCAATGGCCGTGAGGACAGGACAAAGATCTCCATGGAGCCAAAAAAGTGCAGTGCAAAGACGTGAGTCAGGCACTCATTGTATGATATGATTTTCTTTGCAGACAGAGCATCTACAATTAATCTGGGAGCCATGGAAGTTGAAAAGCAGGTATCAACCAAGGACAAATAAAATAGGAAGTACATGGGGCTCCCAAGTGTCCGGCTAGACTTGATGGTCACGATAATAAGCAAATTCCCCACCACGGTTCTGAAATAGAAAATGAGGAAGATTGCAAACACCATTTTCTGTCTCAGGATCCTCTGTCCATCCTAACAGTATGAACTCAGTTACACTGTTATTTTGCAGCATTGTTTCACTTGATGAGAGGAAAACACTGGTTAGAAAAATATTCTGCAAAGGAGAACAGGAAAGGTATTTATGATTACAAGGGTCAGAGCCCAAATAAGTGAGGAACTGCCACTATTCAATGGGCACTCATTTATCTGCTATGTATTACTTTTATCTGAATGAAAAGGAATGTATAATACTTTATTTCCTTGATTGCATATGAAAATAATAATACAAGAAATGGGAAAACAATGAAAAATAAATTATTCTTCAGACATAATAAGTACACACACAGGCTAGAGGGTGAGACAGAGAGAAAGAAAAAATAAACATAAAATTTTAGTAATGAATACACAGTAATTTGGTCCAGGTCATCATGTCACTTATTTTAATAGGTTGCTTTTGACAAAGTTTACTTTTTATTCTACTTCTCAAACATTTCGAGTTGTTTACAGTTTTAAAGACAGCTCCTGTTATTAACATGTAAAATCTTTAATCTATAATATGCTGTCCACTTCATTATTTTTTTTTCTTTCAATATGCTTTCTTAAGACACAGAGTCTCAGTGAATCTAAAATGAAGGAAAAATATAAATAGAACACTTCCCATAAATCAGAACACTGTTTCAATTTTCAGGTTTAAAATCAAACATCAGGAAATTATAAAATGAACCCAAGAAGCTCCAAGTCATACCTGAAACATTTCATTAACATTTTTGTGATATATGTCTTAAAAGTCTTGTCCTCTCATCTTAAGTAAGAAAATATGGAAATTAAAAGGCAATTATTATTTATCGTATCTAGCTAAATGCCAAACACTAGACAAATTGGTTTATGTCCCCTATATTAGGGCTTCCTGTGTAGCTCAATGGTAAAAAAAAATCTGCCTGCCAATTCAGGAGATGCAGGAGAAGTGGGTTTAATCCCTGTGTTGGGAAGATCCCCTGGAGAAGGGAATGGCAACCCACTCCAGTATTCCTACCTGGAAAATTCCATGGACAGAAGAGCCTGGTGAGTTGCAGATCATGGGTCACAGAGTAGGACACGACTAAGTGAAGGAGCATGCATTCACACCTTTATTTTATTCAAATAGAAGGTAATAGCAGATTAAAAATGTCAAACTGGAAAAGGATGTTTATACTTATATGCTAGAAAGATCATAATTTTCAAATATAAATGGATTTCACTTTAAAGCTTAAAATATGGCAAAATAAATAATAGGCAAAATAATCCATGTTAAAAGACTCTTTTCTCCTTATTAAATATATTTAGGGGCTTCCCCGGTGGCTCAGATGTTAAAGAACCTGCCTTTATGCAGGAGACCAGCGTTCAATCCCTTGGTCGGGAAGATCCTCTGAAGAAGGGAATGGCTCCCAACTCCAGTATTCTTGCCTGGGAAATCCCATGGACAGAGGAGTCTGATGGGCCACAGTCCATGGGGTCACAACAATCAGATAATTAACCCCATGAAAATGTGCTCATTTGTATTCACTAGTTAATACATTCAAATTTAATGTCCATTTAGATGATATTTTCATCTATCTTTTTTATAAAGTGTCCTTTGTGGTGCAAGTCTGCTGACATAGAGCACTGATGAGTTGTGGGTGTTAGTCAGCCTCACTTTTGTAGGAGTGTAATTGGGCACAATCTCCTAAGAGGTAATTTTCACCATCTATAATATTACAACTGCACAGAGACATGGATCTAGTGATTCCATTCCCTACAGATACTCTTGCTCACAAGGACAATAGCTATCATTGCAACACTTTCTAAGGCAGCAAAAGATAAAAAATGACTTAAAACACATCTGAAAGGAGTTTAATGAATAAGGATGCTTACAGTAATACCATCCATTGACAGAACCATTCATAAAACCAAAGCAGATACATAATCAATGCTATCTAAAGTCTTTTAAAGTGAAAAGTAAGAGCATAGAATTGTATGCTAGAATGATAAGTCAATTAAAAATAGGATAATACATATTACATGTATATACTCATATATTAACAATGTATATTTAGAAGGATGTCAACAAGAGCATAGATTTGTATTCTCTGTGTGAGGAAACATTTGCTGGCATCAGCTACATGAGCCATGCCTAATTTTTAAGATGTACTCTTTGGTAAATTTGAAATACATCATTATCATGTGTTGTACTAAACAATATTTCTTTTAACCAGATTTATTCTAGAAAACATGATACTTCAATTATCATAGTTAGGTATCATTTCTTATTCTGATGTTGAAAAAATTTATTGTATAAATCTCTATTGAATGCCCAAGACTCTGAATCTTCTCACAAAAATCAAACTTATTCTGCTAAAAAAAAATTAGTGTTGTTTGAAACCTCATCTTAGTTGATGGGTTATTATTAACAATTGCACATCCTTGAGCCATAACAATTGTCTTCTGATTTAGGCAGGAGGGACAGTGATATTTTGGAGAGGATATAAGACTTGAGAGCATGAGTAAGATGCTGAGGCAAGAACAGAGGTAGTTATAGAACCAAACGCTTTGTAATCACATCGGACAGCAGCAGCTACATTTAACTAAAGGTGTACTTGTCTAATTATGCGTTTTCCAAGTATACTCTTGTCTAGACTTCAACAATCAAATAAAAAATTGTTTGCTGTTTATATATATGAAGAATATTATATAAATATACCTCATCTATATTTATGTATGTTCACATACATATATATATATATACACATCAATAATAGCCACATGTGAATCATTCACATAACACACTTATATCTGTATAACTATGTAGACATATAGATATACATATATTAAAATTGCATGTATACAAATCACACTAGTTGGAAGGAAGCAACAAGGATCAGAGTTTTTACCCATAAACTACTGAATTTGAGCCCCTAGAAAATAGTAGGTGCTTTTTTTGACCAATGTCTGTTGAATGGATGGAAGCTTTAAGGAAACCTTCTATGCTTACAGTTTAGCGTGTTTCTCACTTCACTATGCACAGATGCCATTGAGGAAAAGGGAAGTCTGCATTCTAATACATCCACCACGAACTCTCATATCTGCGGAATATATCCTGAAACTCACAAGAAGATATTATTTCTATCTGTTGATCTCCCGCATCCTCAGTTCCAGCACTCCCACCAAGCAGGGCTCATTTCATCAGAAGCTGCTGTGCAAGTCGTTTATCTCTATCATCTGACTTTAGAGTGCAAACACACCTAAAAATGTTCTAAGCTTTCTATTTCTCCATAGCTGGGCGATATGTGTCAGACACTCACAGTGTCATTAATCAGACTCTCTTTCTCCAAGTGTCATATAAACTGTTACTCTTCAATAAAAGTCATGTTAGCTCTTTAAGAGTTCATGCAGAGGTTAGGATGTTCAGTTGCCCTCTTTTCAGCCCAAGGAAAATTTGAACACTGTTTACTCGGCTGAGAATAAAACAAGTAATCCTAAAATTCTGTTTATCTGGAACCAGGGATTCTTTGATCTCATGAAGAGGCTTATGTCCTCACCTGCATATCAGAAGACAGATATGATTCCAACTTCACCTCACACTTTCTGAAATCCTTGACTGTGCAAGTGTATCTCTTTTGCCTTTGTATTTACCTGTGGATGATGCAAATTATAGAATTCTGGAGAAGGCCATTCCCTTAAGTGTCCCCTCCCTTCACACACACTGATGAAGATAATTCAAAGGGACACAGGGGCCAAACAAGAACGCCCCCAATGCCCAGTGCTAGGGAAAAGGTCAGCAAGAAAACAAAGAACATAAAACTGTGATATACCTGAAAGTACAAGATAAATATCTGTGAGTCATAATGATGCAAATAATTGAATATCTAAATAATTAGGGGAAAATAGACAGAAGAACTCCAAATAATTTATATAGATATTCTGCCCTCAAATTCTCCACCACGTCAGTGTGAGCTGTGCACACACTTAAGTGACTTCTTTCCAAAGAACGCAGTGTGGAATGAGGGAAAACAGTAAATTTATGGGGGGGGAGGGGTCGGTGGGAGCAATTATGACAGACAGTACCTCGGGTAGGTGGTCAGAATTAAGAGCCCAGTGATAAATCACACTGAGAGTACTTACCCGCTGATATGATATGATGAAAATAGCACTTTATCTCTGTGGTTGGTTCTCCAATAACCTATAACCTTGGTCTAACTGTGAGTAAAATATCAGACAAGCCCCCAGGGAGAGTTTTAAGGCAAAGCGTCTAACTAGTCCTCTTCAAAGCTATCAAGGTCTAGGTCATTCAAGAAAAGTCAGAGAAATCATCACTGTCTGGAGGAGCTGAAAAAAACGAAAAGTGAATATAATGTGGTTGCTTGGATCACATTCTGGAGGAGAAGCAATGGCATTAGTAAAAAAGGAGTCAAATTAAAGTATGGACTTTAGTTAAAATATGTGATATGGTCATTAATTAGCTGTGACATATGTACTGTAATAATATAATCTGATAAAGGGGAAATTGAATGTGAGGTGTATGAAAACTGTATGCTTTTACAAACTACCTATAAATATGAGTTCCTCTAGTGGCTCAGACAGTAATGGATCTGCCTGCAATGTGGGAGGCTTGGGTTTGATCCCTGGGTTGGGAAGATCCCCTAAAGAAGGGAATGGCTACCCACTCCAGTATTCTGGCCTGGAAAATTCCATGGACTATACATTCCATGGGGTCGCAAAGAGTCAGACACAACTCACTGACTTTCACTTCACTTCACGTGTAAATATAAACCTATTAGAGAAGATAAAGTTTATGAGAAATGACTGACTTATTTAACAATCCTCACAATTTACCTGTGTTGTACCATGAGTCATACACTTGCTCCTTTTTAGATGTTGAATAATGTCCTATTGACCATATACCACATACTGTTTATTTATTCATGAAGAAATGAATACTTTGGTTGCTTAAACATCTGATTCTTTTGAATAATACTGTAAAGAACATGGTTATACACATTTGGAATAAAAGTTCCTTTCAACTTATTTGCCCATTTATTAATTGGGTTGTTATTAGTCACTGATTTGTAGAAATTCCTTATATATTCTGGATATGAACTCCTTATCAGATATGTCTTTGTTCCCTTCCATTTTGTGGGTTGCCTTTTCTCTCTGTTGATTGCATCCTTTGATACATAGAAGTTTTAAATTATGATACAGTCCTATTTACCTACTTTTTCTTCTTGTGCCTTTGTTTTTGGTGTCATTGAAAAAAAAAAATCATTGCCTACTTTAATGGCCTGAATCTTTTCCTCTCTATTTTTTCTAAATGTTTCAAGATTTTGGCTCTTATGTTAAGGTTTTTGATCCATTTGAGTATATTTTGATATGATGTAAGCTAAGGATCTACCTACATTCTTTTACACATAGACATCTAGTTTTGCCAAAAAAATTTGTTGAAAACCTCTTTTGCCTTTGGATGATGTTAGCAAACTTGTAAAAAATCATTTAACCATTCATGTGATGGTATATTGCTGGCTCCCTTTTCTACTGCTCTATATGTTTGTCTTTATGCTAGTACCACACTGTTTTGATTATTGTGGCTTTACAGTAAGTTTTAAGATCAGGAAGTGTGAGATATCCAAATTTTCCTCACTTTTCTTGCACCCATTTCTTCTTCCCTTGCAGAATCTATGAAGTATACTGGTGATCTATTTTTCTTTTATCTCATAGATATTCTTTGATGGAAACATCAGTAATGCACTTTTGACATTTGCATCAGTGGAATCCATGGTGGGCTCCATGCGTCTTTTTTTTTTTTTTTATCACTTTTCTATTACACATCCCTAATGGTATTTTTCATATGGGCATTTCTCAAGGTATAGATGAAGGGAGTTAACATGGAAGTTATTAAAATGCAGAATATAACAACTGCTTTATCAATAGGTAAAGTAACTGGTGGTCTCGGGTACACAAATGTGCAGGGCACAAAGGATATGATAACAACTGTGATTTGGGAGACACAAATGGAGAGGGCCTAGCGCCTTGCCTCCAAACTGTGGTTCCTTAGGGAGCGCAGAATGACCACATAGGAGCCCATCAAGAGGAGGAAGTTTAACAGACAGAGGAATCCACTGTTGGCAACAACAAAGAATCCTGGAGTGTGAGTATCAGTGCAGGCAATGTCGAGCAAAGGGGTCAGATCACACAAAAAGTGGTCTATGACATTAAGGCCACAGAAGGGTAATCTGAAGATGAAGAAGATCTGTATGATTCCATGAAGAAAACCTCAGACTTATGTCACTCCAATTAGCAGCCCACACACCTGCCAGTTCATGACATTTGTATAGTGCAAGGGTTTGCAAATGGCCACACCATGATCATAGGCCATCTCATAAGCAGGATGACTTCAGTACCTCCAAAGAAATGTTCCCCAAAGATTTGGATTAGGCATCCATTGAATAGGAAGGTTTCTTTTCACGGAGTGAATCTGTGATCAATTTAGGAATATTCTCAGAGGAATAGGAAGTATCAATAAAAGAGAGATAGGCCAGGAAAAAGTACATGGAAGAACTTGGTAATGGACTGACTATGATGGTCACCATGATGAGCACATTTCCTACAACATTTCCTGGATGACAGAAAACAACAAATACAATTTATTTTCTGCATCTTTGGATTCTGTGTGGGCTCCAGGAGAACAAACTCAGTCATGTTCCTATTCTCCATGTGTCTTATATCATGATTAATTAAATTACCTGAAAAACTACTTTTTTATTAGCTCAACTGTGAGTTCACTAAGTCTCTACATGTAATAAAAAGATAAATGCCTTGATTCTATTGAGTTCCAAATTCTTTTCAGTTTTTCTTTTGATATAGGAAGAAAAGTTTCTGATCTCTTAAATCATCTCAAGGGCAGGAGTTAGACACATGAGGAATTCTGTGAACACACAGGCAGGAGATTGTCTGAGCACATTTAATCATGTGAGATGCTCAGAATCTAATATGAATTAATAGATCTCACACATAGTTGCAGTCAACCTGAAATGAAAGGTAGAAATTGGGTATAAAGGCCATGAATGTAAAGCCAAGGGATTTCCCCTTTATTCTTAGGAAATTGGGAACCGTGCAAGGTAACAGAATATGAGAGGATAAGGATGAAGACAGATTTGAGAAAGAGTGAATGTGGATGTTATTCTAGGAACGACCTTTGAGTGATCTGTATGAAGTGTACTGAGTTTAAGTAGGGGGATGGAAAACACAAAGAATCACTGGAATCAGACTATTTATAATAATTGACATAATGTGTAACAGAGCATCGGTAATGGGAAAGTAATGAAAAGATACAGAAGCTACTGTAATACAATTAATACATTTTAAATATAATAACTTTATAATAACTAATAAATATACTTTGTTTAATATTTTATTTTACTTTTCATTTATTTTTATTAGTTGGAGGCTAATTACTTTAAAATATTGTAGTGGGTTTTGTCATACATTGACATGAATCAGCCATGGAGTTACATGTATTCCCCATCCCGATCCCCCCTCCCACCTCCCTCTCCACCCGATTCCTCTGGGTCTTCCCAGTGCACCAGGCCTGAGCACTTGTCTCATGCATCCAACCTGGGCTGGTGATCTGTTTCACCCTAGATAATATACATGTTTTGATGCTGTTCTCTCAAAACATCCCACCCTCGCCTTAATGCTTGCTGTATGCATGGCGTGATTGCAACCTATGTAAGTGGTATTATTTCATGCATAAAACAGGTGAGAAACAATCTTATTATATAGCACTAATAATATAATAATAATATTAGCTAAAGTTAATTGTAAAGGAAAGATACTTTGTCATTTAGGCTTCATTAAAAACACATAAGGTGTGATAGCTTATGGTGAACGGTGTCGGATTCGTGATCTCTGAAGAAGAAGATTGAGCTTCAGGACCGGGGACCAGGCTTGATCCCTAAAGAGCTTTCGTGTAGCAGAGTTTTATTAAAGCAGGAAAAGAGACAGAGAAAGCTTCTGACATAGACTTCAGGAGGGGGATGGAGAGTGCCCCCTTCGCTAGTCTTAGAAAAGGGAGTTAGGTACTTTTTCAGTTGATTATTACAAAAAATCAAAATGATGTCTCAAGGTTGTAAAGATCTTACTAGACCCACTCCCACAATTTACATTTTAAGATGACAGGATTAGAACTAACAGTAGAAAGATATTACCAGACCCACTCCCATAATATACATTTACTCCCATAATATACATTTTAAGATAACAAGATTTGTCAGAAATTTCTTCTTAAGGAGAAACAAGCAAGACGCATTGTTATATTGACTAAGACATATAGAAAAAAAACATTTGTCCTTTTCTCCTTGAGAGCACCAGACCCCTTTCTCCTCCTTGGGGACCCCAGACTTCTTATCAATCTGCCTAGGGATTGGCTGTCTCTGTAGTTACTACTATCATTTTTATACTTATTTTACACTTTAAGAAGTAGAAGTGTAGAGTGCCTACCTCAAATCAGGCAGCTAAAAAGGGCAGAGCTAAGATTAGTTTAGATTATGCTTTTTTTACTTCAAATACTTAATTCATGCCCTATGTCATTATTATCAAGTCCATTGAGTCCGTGATCCTATCTAAATATCTCATTTCATTGACTATATTATAACACACTTTTCTGATCTGCTAAGTTAGAACACCAGGAAGGATAATTTAGGTACTAACAGGTAGCAGAGTTGTTTCTGGATGACCCACTTTCTTTTTAATGAATAACTTTTTTAAAATACATTCCATAATTTATTTAACTCATCCTCTTTTTTTTCCTTTTTTTTCCATTTATTTTTATTAGTTGGAGGCTAATTACTTTACAATATTGTAGTGGTTTTTGTCATACATTGACATGAATCAGCCATGGATTTACATGACTATTTTTATTCTTTCTTTCTTTTTTTTTTACCTATTCTCTCTATCATTCATTTGTTTTATTCCTCTTTTTCCATGGTAAGGTTGTTCAGTGTGAAGAAGCTAAGAATTCCAAATACTTATTTATGTGTGATTAAAGGGCATGAGAAAAATTAACTTGTTTTCCTAATAAGCTAAATAGACAAATGAAAGCTGTTTATTACATATGAGATGTTTCTGACTAGCATAGTGGGGAAAACTTTAGGGAGAACACTATGAAGCCAAAACCTTATGTCATTATTTCTTAAAATATTCCCCCTGGGATTCAGAGAAGAGCATTTTTTTCACTGCTCTGTGAAAAGGTTGCTATCAAAAGGGATGGTCAGAATCGACACTTACTCACTGTCCTCTAACAGGTAGGTGAAAAACAGTTTCCATGTTTTACTCTAGAGGTGTAATTAAAAATTAGCCATCACAATTTTCTAATATATTTCCATATCTATTTTGAATGCACTTTTTAACCACAAAACTCTGCAAAAGAAATAGTTCTTTTTTTTTTTAAGATTTACTGTTAATATAAGAAATAAATGAACACAAACAAGGAAAAATGATTTTATGAACTCAATGAATCTTGACATGTTAAAACTCATTATTGTCATTAAATAATGGAGGAATGTATTTCATGCATTATTGTTTTCATTACAAATTCTAGAGACAGCAGAGTGTAAGAAAGTTCATACATACTGTGGATGTAGGTAGTGTGACAAGATAAACCCTCATTGGAGCTAGGAGTCCCAGAAATAAGCATAAGGTTCATGGAGACAGTGACCTTCACATAGCTTTGGGAGAACAGCAACTCTTCAATCTCCATGTGACAACATTGCACAGAGTATTGTATATCACAGTACAGAATCATTACTCCTTATATTCTCCCAAATAGCATCATAAGTTTTTAATTGGCACTTTCCACATTTCAAAGGTTTAATTTGAAAAGGTGAATACCTAATTCTCAGAAAACTTTTGGAAGAAACATGGCCATGAAGAGCCTGAAAAGTATAATTAAGGTGAAAGGTAATGTGCCATTTATGTGGGATGAGCACTGCTGAGAAATATTGGGTAGAAATATTTCCTTTTCATCAATACTTGTACCTGTCAGTATTCTTCCACATTTGGTCTTATTTACCCTGACCCCTCCACCATGCACCAGTTCTATGTCTAATAAGATTTGAAAAGAAAAGAAGTATTAATTTATCAATATATCTATAAATAAATAAATATATATATATATATATGGCATGAATAATGAGCACCTTGGGGGCACTTTTTGACTCGCAGGCCAGCTGTTTTCTAAGGTGTCTGTGGGTCAGATAATCAGGAATCGTGGGGACAGAGTGAGGAGCTCAACGAGGGTAGATTATATACTCTTTTACTTGGACTATTGAGTGATAAATAATCTTCGGACAATCTGTTAAACTTTTCACAAAGAATGGCAAGTTCTGCAAAGAAATAAAGTGAGTGTAAAATTTCCTCTAAAGATGGACACATAGGGAAACTGAGTCAGGGGGAAGTGGACAAAGAGTCTCCTTAAATTAAGTGATTCTTCTCCCTGTGGCCTCTGCCGTAAGATAGCTCTTTAAGCATGGAAGAATCTGCCTAATGCTAACTAGATAATGTTTCACCCTTATCCATTTTTCAGCTTTGCCTGCCTGCTTTTCTTTTAGCTCTTTTCTCCTAGCTCCCATGTCAAAAGATTATCTCTTTATTTTTAACAAATATAGTCATTTTAAATTTGTAACATCCATTTGAAGAGTAGAAGTGAAGACCATATCTATTGAAAACCAGCATTGCTTCTTTTCAAAAGTACATCTTCCAGTTTCTCCTTCTTTGGTTTTTTCTGAGACTTGCAAATTTTCAGACACTTGAACAATACAAACTCTCCTGGGAATATAACCATGATTGGATCCTATACCAACCATCTGATGACACACAGCTGTCTCCCAAAATTATTCCAGATTTAAGATACTTAAGAGAAAAATACTAACTTTTGAGTAATAACCCACCATCCTTCATTTAATATTGTAACTTCAGGAATTCCGAGTATTCTAAATAGTGTTTTTAGAAGTTGGAAGAAAAGATAAACTGGGATATATGAGATAATGGCATATGAAATAATGTTTATTTCTGATTGTTAGTATTTGTCTAATACAAAATTTCACATTCAAGATGTTAACAGCAGATAATTTAAAGGGTATATTTCCTGTTCCATTGCTCAAGCTGCAATAATTGGAATAAGAGTTCAAGGAAGAGGTAGAACATATTAAATATATGTATACACATATATGATTGTATATTTCTATGTATAGCAATTATGTGATACATAAGTGTTTATGTATGATGTTTTTAACAGAGTTAAAGGTGTAGTGTGACTTTATATCATGAACCTCCATAGGCAGTCATGTATATCCTAAATCCCAAGTGATATACCATGAAAAACACGTGCCATAAAATTTTTGAAAATGACAAATGAAAAAAATTACAAAGATATATCTCTTAATTATACATTCAACAAATTGGAAAATTTAGTCAATAATGATATCAAACTTAGCAAGCTTTCTAAAAAGAAAATCTTACAGGAAATTATTACTTTCAGAAGCTTATTTGAAACTCACAGTAAACCTTTGCAGTGACCATTAAAAATTATCACACAAAGTGTTAACATGAGTCATAAAGAAATCACAGGTACAATGGCTTCCAAAAGCAATATTTCATAATATCATGTAACATCCTATGAATTATTTCCTTATTTTTTGCAGATTAATCATTTTGCACTCATCTCTTCTCCTCTTTCACGAAATCATGCAGCTGAAAAATAATGTGACTGAGTTTATTCTGCTTGGGTTGACACAAGATCCTGTTAGGAAGAAAATAGTGTTTGTCATTTTCTTGATTTTCTACTTGGGGATATTGCTGGGTAACTTGCTGATTATTGTTACCATCAAGACCAGCAGGGCCCTTGGGAGTCCAATGTATTTCTTCCTTTTCCACTTATCCTTATATGATGCCTGCTTCTCTACTTCCATAGCTCCTAGGATGATTGCTGATGCCCTTTTGAAGAATGCCACTATCTCTTTCAGTGAGTGCATGATCCAAGTCTTTACATTCCATTTCTTTGGCTGCCTAGAGATCTTCATCCTTGTCCTCATGGCTGTTGACCGCTATGTGGCCATCTGTAAGCCTCTACACTACACGACCATCATAAGTCATCGAGTCTGTGGTGTGCTAATGTCCCTGACCTGGTTGGGGTCCTGCGTGCATTCATCAGCTCAGATTTTTCTAGCCTTGAGTCTGCCTTTCTGTGGTCCCAATGTAATTGATCACTACTTCTGTGACTTGCAGCCTTTGTTGAAACTTGCCTGTACAGACACCTATGTGACCAACTTCCTCTTGGTGTCCAACAGCGGGGCCATCTGTACAGTGAGTTTTCTCGTGCTGGTGTTATCCTATGTCGTCATCTTGCACTCTCTGAGAAACCACAGTGCTGAAGGGAGGAAAAAAGCCCTCTCCACCTGCATCTCCCACATCATCGTGGTCATCTTGTTCTTTGGTCCTTGCATATTTATATATACTCGCCCTGCAACCACCTTCTCCATGGATAAGACGATAGCTGTGTTTTATACAATTGGGACACCTTTGATCAACCCTCTGATTTATACCCTGAGGAATGCAGAAGTGAAAAATGCCCTGAGGATAAGAAGTTGATGTCAGATGACAAAAGATGGATAGAAATTTCAAGATTTATTCAGTGTTTGAACTGACCTAGAAAAAGTCCATAGAGACCATTCTCTTCTCGTTGTGAAGTCATGTAATTCTATCTTCGCGCGTGACAGCCACTGCCCTTAAGGTTGAAACCATGTGTGCAGGCATATACTCATTAGCGTTGAGTCAGTCTTACGTAGAGGACGAGAGGACAGTAGGTATAAGCAGGCTCTAAAGCCCAGTAGCTTAGATGCTGCGTCTCTATGTCTCTCACTTGCCTGGGATCAATATCCATGTGGTTTTCATCTAATGTGTTCCCCACCCTTCTTCACCTTGCTGTCTACTGTTTGCTCCTATGTAACCTTGCCTTATATTCTTATATACACAACTTAGTATGTCTTTTGTTTTCTCAACATTTATTAAAAGCTTCTCTTTCATCATATCTATTCAATGCCCTTCAATTAGCCTTTTTCCCCCTGATTAATACTAGATTCAAATAACTGCAGTAGCTTCATGTAGTAAGAGACAGTATATAATCTAGCATTTTTTTTCTTTCAATTATTTATTGTTCACTCCAAATTCTTACCATATGTTTAACCAGATCGTTCCTTCTCAGATGGAAAGTTAACATTCTGAGGTCAGTTTTTTCAGTCTTAAGAAGGCTTTAATTGTTAAGTTTCTTCTCAGTTTAACATTTTAAATAAAATCTACACTGTGCTCCTCACATGACTGAAGTGACTTAGCTCACGTGCACATTGTGCTCCTAGTATGATTTCTTCTAATTTGGGGACAATATTAAGGTTTCTCTTGAATCATACCAATCATGGTATTGAAAAAATAATGGTGGACTATTATAAATATAGCATATATATTATAAAATAAATAGATTTATGTGGGATTGGAGATAGAGTGTAGACAGTTGATGTTAGTGAATTTCAAAATATTAATATATTGAATATGCTGAATGAGATAAGTCAGAACTTATTTATGCTTGAGGAAGAATTATTTATGTATACATATATGAATTATGAATTTCCTTTCTTGAAAACGAAAAACTAGAATCAGGAAAAAGTATAGCGGTTTCTGGAAATTCCAAAGGAGAATTAATGGGATGAATAGGTAGCACTCAAACCAATTTTAGTGAAGGTAAATAATCCTGTTTTAGATACTTCAAAGACAACATACAAATGAACAACAGGCATATTAAACATGCTCAATATTACTAAGTATTAAAGAAATGCAAATTGAAGCTGCAATAAGATATCACCTCACAGCTTTCAGAAGGGCCATCATTAAAAACGTCTATAAATGATAAATGCTGGAGAGGGTAGGGGGAAATAGGAATTCTTCTACGTTGCTGGTGTGAATGTAAAATGATACAATAGCTAA
Organism: Dama dama; assembly: GCF_033118175.1. NCBI lineage: Eukaryota > Metazoa > Chordata > Mammalia > Artiodactyla > Cervidae > Dama > Dama dama. The sequence continues at coordinate 79,724,247 of NC_083681.1, forward strand.
GGAGAACAACATAGAGGTTCCTTAGAAAACTCAATACTGTGTGACCCAGCATACGCATCCGGGATACACATTAGGAGAAAACCATGGTTCAAAAGGTTACATGCCACCTGAGGTTCATCACACTGCTGTTTACAACAGCCAAGGCTTGGAAGTAACTTGAATGTCATAACAGAGAATGGAGAAACAGGACACAGTATATATATACGGTGGGATATTACCCAGCAATTAAAAAGAATGAAATATGCCAGTTACAGCAACAAGGCTGGACCTGAGATTATCATACTAAGTGAAGTAAGTCAGACAGAGAAAAACGAATATCATATGATATGGCTTGTATGCCAGAATCTGAAAAGATACAAATAGACTTATTTATAAAACAGGAACACTCAGAGACTTAGAGAACATGATTACGATAACCCAGGGAAAAAGGGGGAAGGGGAGGGATAGACTGTGAGTTTGGGATTGACATGTACATGCTGCTATATTTAAAATAGATAATCAAGACCTACTGTATAGCACAGGGGTCTCTGGTTAATATTCTGTAATAATCTAAATGGGAAAATAATTTAAGAAACAAAGGATGCTTGTATGGGTATAACTGAATCACTTTGCTGCTGTTAATGCAATTAACACATTATTGCTAATCAATTATATTTTAATATAAAATAAAAATATAAAAACAACTAAATGAACAAAAGCAAGGTTGTGAAGTATTGATATAAGAATAAACATAAAAATCATTGAAACATAATAGAAAGTCCATAAATAGACTTAAATAGAGGAAAAGTTTTACAAAGATATCAAAGTAATTAAAGCAGAAATAATATATTTTTCAACAAATTATACCACATCAATTGGATATCATTATATGAAAGAAAGGAGCCTCAACCACTATCTCATGCTATAGACGAAAATTAGCTCAAAATGAGTCATAGATCAAGAAGTCAAAGCTAAACCTATAAAAATTCTGTAAAAAACTACAATCAAGAACTATAAAGAAACTAAAAAGTTGAACATTGCTAATATTTTAAATCTTCTAATCACTAGAGATCATACATTTTAAAAATAAAAAGGCAATTCACAGAGTAGGAAAAAGTTGTATCTACATTCACATGTACAAAATTTTACATTATATATAAATTTATGTGTAAAATTGTATATGTAAATTCATTTTATATATGATGCATATATATGAAAGAAGAACTATATCTAGAATATATATATATATATATATATAAATCACCTACAATTTAGTGATGAGAAACCCAGAACTCCTATTTTAAATTGCACAGAGGTCTTAAAAAAAAAAAAAAAAAGGTATAGAAATTGCCTATAACATTAAAAATTATCAGCTTCAGTAGTTATCAAGAAATCAAACTAATACCTCAATAGTTTATGCTTCCTACATGCTTCCTACAAGGGCCAAAATGATACCAAGTGGCAGAGATGTCAAATAATTAACTTTGAAATCAGAACTAACTTCCTGTGTTTTATGTATCTATCCAGATGTGTAATGTCACTTAGTATTCCATAATGTCTGTCACAACTGTCCCAGATGTAACTTATTGAAAAACTTCTCAGAGTTTCTCTCTATAGTCATAGCCTTCTAACGATTGTGAAAAACAAGGTTTGTATTCCAATACTTTTAAGTGGCTGCCGTTAGTTTCATGGCCTCACCGCTCCAGCTCTCGAGAAATCAGTACTGGGTTTCCAGGAACGTTGATACTGATAATAAGAAAGAAGTCCTCTCTCTGACATGAGTGCACAGATTAACCACATCGCAGGTCCCAAGGCTGGAATGCTGCTCTCCTTGTCATTCACATGGCATTTGTCCTTCTTAGAAAACCAAACTCCTATGAAGGGGATTCACCGATTTTAGCTGCAAGTGCAGGGAATACAACTCCCCACTCAAGAATGAGTGTTTCTCAAGCATGTCTCTTCAGAATACCTGCTTCTAAGAAAAAGCCTTTCCATCAAAGCAGGTAATTAGTTCCTGGGAGAGAAAAGAGCAGCTATAAGACAAAGTCCTTAAACCTGTGTTGGAACCTTGTTAAATAGCCACACATGCAACTGAAAATGACTTTACTTGTTATTTACATTTCCAGAGAAAGACTTATCAAGAGTTGAAAGATCCATTTGAAGGTGTTTCCACCACATTTTCTGCCTGCTGACTTTTGGAGTAGACCATCCATGGATGATCATTTCTCCATGGTTTTCTATATCAATTTATTCTAAGTTCAAGTTCCAGGTTTTCTGTGAAATTTCATTGACTCTTTAGGCTAGAAGGAATATGTAAACATATACAATGATTTATCTCATATTGATTTGATATTGAGTTCTCTGAATAGCTTCTTTCTGAATGTGTCACATCATTCTTATTGAAAGTTCCTTATCCTAAGAGGAGGTCAGTTTGAAGTTGGGATTAATTCTGAACACCCTCAAATATCATTAATATCATCTAAGACCAGAAGGTAAGTTCTTCAATAGTGGTGATGCTTAGTAAAGATTGTTATTTATCCATATTGTTGTTCAGTTTCTCACTTGTGTCCGACTCTTTGCCACCCCATGGACTGCAGCATGCCAGGCTTCCCTGTCCTTCACCATCTCCTGGAGCTTGCTCAGACTCATGTCCATTGATATGAGTTTACGTATATAGTAATTATGTTTTAACACTTTTCAAAAACAATAGCAATTTTAAAGAATTAAATTTTAAAATTTATTTTTAATTGTAAAAGAAAGAATTCACCTCATTCTTCTGCAAAATGTTGAAAATGACGATCTCAGTGACTGAGCATCTTAGTTTGGGAATTAGAAACCCAGATTAGAATCTTGCCTTTTCCCACCTGCAGCTTCTTGATCTGGGTGCATTTCTTGCAACCTTATATTCTCATTTCTTCTAATATCAGTGAGAAGACTAATCCCCCTCACAGGCTGTTATGTGAATATAAACGTATCCAGCACACTGCTGAAGACACACAGAGGAACTTTACCTATTTTTATGACTATTTCTCACAGAGGATTAGGAAGAATTGACTTTTATGGCAATAATACAGAAAAAAAAAATAACCCTACATTAAACTGAGGAACAGTCATCTCCAATTTTAAAGAAGCCAAAGAGACCCATATTATGCATAGCAGTTCCTCCAAAGAAGAGTTCTACATATCCATGTTTGGACTAAACAAGTCATTGTTTGTATCAATTAATAATCATGTTGATATATTTTTGTGTGTGAGGTGTATTTAAATTTTGTTTCCAATGTCATGATTAGTCTTAATTATTAAAAAAGATATATGATGGCAAAATAAATGTAGGTTAGAGAATTGGGTCTTACAAATTTCTTAATCTTGATGAGATTCAATTTTTTCACCTGTCAAATTAAGTTAATGACATAATTATTGCTATTGTGTGCTATGATTATTTCTGCTATATGAATGGAATGATGCCATTCATATAGATTTATCCCAGATCACTTCTCTACATGGATGACTCCTCACAGGCAGCTCTGTGTTTGAAAGCTGAATGGTCCATTCCTAATGTACATATTTATTTGTGCACCATTTGCAAACACTTTTTCTTAGCAGTTTACTAATATCACACATTATTTGTGTGTGCCTCTGATTATTTGCGACTTCATATACTAACAGTCCAGAAGTGTACTTGTTGGAAAGGAACCGTCCTTTTTTTTTTGACCCCTCCCCAACTCCCCCATCATTCTCTCCAGAAATAGTGAACTGCAGTTAATGACTGGATGTGCATTTTTCTAGATGGTTTGTATGCATGAATGTGTTTTTTGAAACTGCAGTGGGTCAAAAGGTACAGCTGATTTGTTGAGTGTTACTGAACAGTGTGTGTGTGTATTTCTGCCTCATCCTTTTCCTGTTGTCTGTCTGGTCTATCTGTCTGTGTTCATCATTTTGATAGCTGCCTCCTATTCTGTGAGCCATTTAATCCAGTGCTCATGATGGGACATTTGCTGATCTTGTAAATAGCTCTACAGCCAGCATCTTTGCACACAGGTGTTTGTTCCTTTATCTGCTTCCTCAGGATAAACTCCTAGAAATGGGGTTGTTAGAGCAAAGGTAAGCCATTACGTGGAGGGCCCAGGAAGCTTTGCCAGCCTGAAAATCTCATTGGCAAGGTTGAGAATCCATTTCCTCCCAGCCGTCCCCAGTGGTCACTGCCCAGATGGGCCCGCCCACCAGTATTAACAGCCACACATCTTAGGCTGAGGCTTTAAGCTTAAATTTGCATTGATCTCTGTTTACTTGGCATGTCCACTTTTTTTCTATCACTGCACGGTATGAAGTAGCACTAGTGGCAAAGAACCCACATGCCAAAGCAGGAGACATGAGACCTGGGTTTGATCGCTGGGTCAGGGCGATTGCCTGGAGAAGGAAATGGCAAGTCACTTCAGTATTCTTGCCTGGAAAGTCCCATGAAGAAGGGAGCCTGTTGGGTTATAGTCTATGGGTCGCAAAGAGTCAGACACGACTGAGGCGACTTAGCATGCACTCAACCATGCCATGAATATAGTAATCTATTGTTAAAGGTATATCTATAAAAGATTGGATTAGGGAAATTTATAAGACAGATGTTAATTTTGTTACTGTCACTCCTGTATCTTTTCATTACTTTCCCATACCAATGCTCTGCTACAATTTGTGTAAACTCATATATAGTCTGATTCTTGTATTCCTTTCAGTCTTGCATCCTCCTATCATAAATATCACACAAATATCTTTACTGGAATTTTATGCAACATTCCCTGTTTTTCAAATCTCTATTCATCCTTATACTCACATTCTTAATTCCCTTACATGGTTTCCCATTTCCGAAGAGTAGCGAGAAAATCCATCAGTCATTCATAACTTTTACATCCCTTTTCAACCTCTTGGGCTTAGCTACTACTACATGCTTACTCAGTCATGTCCAACTCTTTATGACCCCATGGACTGTAGACCATCAGACTGCTCTGTCCATGGGATTTTCCAAGCAAGAAATGGAGTGTGTTGTCATTCTCTTTTCCAGGGAATCTTTCTAACCCAGGGATCGAAGCTGCCTCTCCTGTTTTTCTTGCATCCTCTGGCAAATTCTTTCTCACTGAACCACCTGGGAAGCTTTGCTTGTGTAAGACCTGATGATTCACAGTAGGCTCTGGGTCAACTCAAATGATCAAATGAGCACAGATGGTCTACTGCTGTGTGTGCATGGGCTCCTCATGTCTCCAACTATAAACACATCCTAGGAGAGGATTTGAGTTAACTTCAAGAGATCAGAAATATTTTCTTCCTTTATCAAAAGAAAAAAAAATACTCTTCAGAATTCAGAACTCAATAGAATTTGTCATTTATTACATGGAAAGGATAATAAATTCAAGATTGAGCTAATACAATGTATTTTTTTCAGGTTATGTAATTAACCATAATATAATATACATGGAGAATATGGGACTCACACAGAATCCAAAGATGCAGAAAGTCATATTTGCTGTGTTTCTGGTCATCTACATTGTCTCTATGGTAGGGAATGTGCTCACCTTGGTCACCATCACAGTCAGCCCATTATCGGGGTCCCCAGTGTACTTCTTCCTGGCTCATCTCTCTTTTATTGATGCTTGTTACTCCTCTGTCAATAACCCGAAATTGATTGTAGATTCCCTCCATGAAACAAAAACCAGCCCTTTCAATGAATGCATGACTCAGATCTTTGGGGAACATTTGTTTGGAGGTGCTGACATCATCCTGCTCACTGTGATGGCCTATGACCGCTGTGTGGCCATCTGCAAGCCGTTGCACTACACAACCATGATGAACGGGCGGGTGTGTTGGCTGCTGACTGGAGTGGTGTGGGCGGGAAGCGTTCTTCATGCCGCCATTCGGATCCTCTTCATCTTCCGGTTTCCCTTCTGCGGCCCTGAAGTCATAGACCACTTTCTGTGTGACCTGACCCCTGTGCCGAACCGTGCCTGCGCAGACAGCCACACTCCAGGGCTCTTTGTTGCTGCCAACAGCGGCTTCCTCTGTCTGTCAAACTTCCTCCTCTTGTTGGGCTCCTACGTGGTCATCGCGTGCTCCCTAAGGACACACAGTTGGGAGGCGAGGCGCAAGGCCCTCTCCACCTGTGTCTCCCACATCACAGCCGTCATCATATTCCTTGTGCCCTGCATTTTTGTGTACCTGAGACCAGCAACTACTCTTCTGATTGATAAAGCAGTTACTGTGTTTTACACCATGATAACTCCCATGTTAAATCCTTTAATCTATACCTTAAGAAATGCCCAGATGAAAAATGCCATTAGGAATTTGTGTAATAGAAAAGTGATTTCAGATGATGGATAGATAAAATGTACAGGAAGCCCAGCGTTGATTCTACTAATGCAAAGGCCAAACGGACATTGCTGATGCTTCCAGCAGAGAATACCTGTGAGATAACAGGAAAATAAATAGCCAGTATACATCATAGATCCTGCAGTGGGGAGAAGAAATGGGTACAAGAAAAGTCAGGAAAAACTTAGCAGGGGACTACTTTTTCATGTTTGGGACATTCTACCAGGTTGGCGCTTAGGTTTTCTAGTTTCATCAGTGTATGTGGATCAATAAACTCATTCTAATAAAATAAAGTAAAAAAACAACAAAAAAACCCCCTCATATTTATCAGTAATCTCTGTAACAATCCAATGAAGTTGACATGGCTACTACCCTCATTTTATAGGTGGGAAAGCAAACAAAAAGAGGAAAATTCTCAAACAGAAATATTGAAGATTATTTAGCTGTATTTAGCTGACTTCTCAGATTATGTTCTCAGCTGCTGAGCTGTGTTGCCAGGCAATGATAACAGAAAGGACACATGACTATTTTATTGCTTCCATTTTTGAGACAGGCACTGTGCTGAAACACACACACATATATAATTTTATATATGGTATATAACTAGTTTAGGGGTTCGAACTAATAGGCCATTTAACCTCTAAGGGGTACGTAAGTTATATTACACCATATTTCCAAATTTTCTTGTTGCTTTCAGAATCATTTTGCTTTGCTTATGTCATGATCTTATGCTGATAATCCGTCAAAAAGAGTGATGATTCAAGTAAAAGTATAGTTTAATGTCAGACAGAAATTTTGCTTTATTAAATAAATTAAATGTCATACTCTCTGTAATACTTACCTACTTGCTAACAATAGTTTCTGCAAGTAGCACAACATCTGGTTTATGATAAATACTGAATCAGTTCAGTTCAGTCTCTCAGTCATGTCTGACTCTTTGTGACCCCATGGACTGCAGCACGCCAGGCCTCCCTGTCCATCACCAACTCCTGGAGTTTGCTCATACTCATGTCCATTGGGTTGGTGATGCCATCCAACCATCTCATCCTCTGTCGTCCCCTTCTCCTCTCACCTTCAATCTCTCCCAGCAGACACTGAATAAATCTGTAAATATAAGAGAAGATGAAAAACTCACATAAAATATAAAGCAGCATGTAGCATTGCACACCAGGATTTATATTCAATATTACAGCTGGGGCAAGTAAGAAAGGCTCTAATAATTTGTATTATAAATCCAGGAAATGTATTTGGGAATGGATAAAATTAGAAAGTCACTAACTTTGATAAGCCTGATTTACTGATATGGACTCACCAGGCAGTGGTGATAGTTTAGTCGCTAAGTTGTGTCCGAGTATTTGCGACCCCATGAACTGTAGACCAGTAGGCTCCTCTGTCAGTGGGATTTCCCAGGCAAGAATACTGGAGTGGGTTGCCATTTCCTTCTTCAGGGGACCTTCCCCTCTCAGGGATGGAACCCAGGTCTTCTGCACTGCAGACGATCTCTTGAATTGCAGGCAGATTCTTTGCTGACTTAGCCACCAGGGAAACCTCCACGAAGCAGAGATCCTGCATTTAATGTAGCAACTGGAAGAGGTAAGAAAGGCTTTCACAGGTTTTTCTTTTGGTGTCTAAGATATGAACCAAATGGTAACCCACAGTGAGCAGCTTAGAAATACTCCAACTGCTTTGGTTTAATACAGAGGATTAATTCATTCCTGGTTAATCAACAGAAATAGACTGTAACATAAGCAAATTCATTATTGAAGATCCACTCAACCTCCCTGGAAAGGTACAGAGCACAAAACTTTCATCACAACTGTGAAAGTAAATTTGAAGGGGGGTGTTTGGCATCCTTGAGAAGCTCTGAGATGGCTCTATCTATATGCCAGCCCTCTGGTTTCTGGTTTGCAAATTCAAATGTGTTACAAGTGATTTGATCCTGGGGAACAGGAGCCAAGTAGTGGCACTCAACCCCAATGGCAAGGTAGGCTTAGTTTCTGTAATGGGCAGTAGAGTGTAGTGCTATTGTTAATAATTCAATATTACTCCCCATTTGATTGCCGTTTTGATGATGCATGCACCAGATGGTGGCCTGATGTACTGTGTTCATCGCTTGTCCCCAGACAACTTGTGTACTTAAACTTTACTTTTATATAAACAACTTATGTACTTAAAACACAGTGAAGAATGGGATCATGAAAACATTAACCAAGAAAGGGGGAAAACTTGAAGAGTAGATAAAGATAAGGAAGAGTAAGGGTTTGGGGAATACCCTGTTTTCCTCCTTTGATCTGGCCAATCGGGGGGGACCAGGTTGTTTTCCACTTCTCTCGTGCACAAACTCCTCAAATCCCTTTGTGAACAAAGAACTTTGTAAAATATAAAATGGTGGGCTCCCAGACTCATGGTGAGGTCGCCTCCATGCATGGATGCATGGATGGCGGTCTCTCTGGGACTCAGGCGTGCTGATTACTGGACTTAACAGCTGCTAAGAGCCAGATGAAGGTGCTTTACCCCTGACTGTTGAGATTCATTTACTATGTGCTATTTCAAATTCACTTCTTTCCTTTCACTTTGATCCTTGAATGGTATCAGCTTAAATACTTGATAAACTGGTGTTTGCTACCAACCTGTGGACTACATCTTGAATTCTTTAAAGGAACCTCTGAAGCAAAGCAAAAGATAGAGTCAAAATGACAATCAGAATAATCAGCAGAAGAGGACTTATAGTGTTGTCCAGCTGATCATGGTGGTCCTAGAGTGAAATAGAGAGGACCCTTTCTCAGTTCTCAGTTGAACTGTGTCAGCAGAAAAGTTCTATATTACATAAACAAATATCTAGCTCAAGTCATTAAAAGAGAAATTCATGTCATCAAAATCAATTCCCAGACTTGACTTGAGCCAGTTTGCAGATTCAGAATGCTATGAACAAAATGGGGGATTCAATACCCTTGAAGAAGGACTTTGGTACCTTGCTAAAATTTTATAACATATCTTTCCCTCAGATTTGGACCTCCAATCTTTTATCAGGTTAACTATGCACTGTGGAAAAGCAAATAATCAGATCTTTCAGAACACTGGCTTTGACCTGAAACTTATTCCAAGAGATCCAAAGCAATACTGTAGTCCCTCAATCAGAGTAAGAGTATATGGAGGTCTGGTGATCAGCGGAATTTTAGCTCAGGTCTGTTTACAGTGGGCCCAGTGATCATGGAACCCATGCCATGGTCATTTCCTCAACTCCAGAATGCATGATTGGAATAGATATTCTTAGCAACTGGCAGAATTGTTTGGCTGACCTGTGAAGTAAGAGACATTATGTCAGGAAAAGCCAGAGTAAGACACTGCTACTGTCCTACCCAGGAAAACAGTAAAACAAAGCTGAATCACACCTCTGGAGGGATTGTAGAGATTATTGCCAATGTCAAACCTTGGAAGATGCAGGGTAGTGATTTCCACAACATACAATTTCAACTCTCTCATTTTGCCTGTTGCCGAAGACAGATGGATCTTGGAGAGTGAGTGGATAACTCTAAGGTTAGCCAGCTTCTGTATCAGATGCAGGTTCATCCCAAAAGTAAATTATCAGAACTGCTGGTACCTAGTATGTAGCTAAACTTCTGCTTTTATGTCTCTGTCAATAAGAACTACCAGAAGCATTTAGATTTCAGCTTGAAAGGCCAGCAGTAAACCTCCATGGTCCTACATCAGGAATGCATCAGTTCTCACCAGAATTGTGTTATAATATAGTTTATAGGGATCTTGGGTGTCATATTCTACAAGATATCACATTGGTTCATTATACTGATGACATCATGCTAATTGGACCTACTGATCAAGAAGGAGTAACTGTTGAGGTAATTGGAAGACAGGTTGGAAAAGAATTTCTAGACACAGATCATTTCAGAAGGGAGTGAGTTTATTAAGAGCATGAAGCAGAGATAAGGAAGGCACTGCAAATGCAGTGGGCCAATCTCCTGACAGACCAGAGAAAGTCGAGAGTTTTCATGGGTTAGTAGCCAGTTTTTACAGCCTCCAGGCAAAGCAAATTCCTGCTGAAAAGTTGCCATTAGGTGATTGGTTTGGGTGCTACAGGGTGGCTATTGGGGTGGGCATTTTTGCCTAATCTGAGGTCAGGAAGCCTGCTGGTGTTGATCAGGGGGGCTTTCAGCAACAGTTACAATGGGGCTCAACCAGCTTCGGAGGTGACCTCAGTTCTGGGCTGTGCTTCTGTGGCCTTGGTGCAAGGCCTCGCACCTGTGGCCTTGGGGCAGAACTCAATAGAAATTGCTTTAGAGGTTTGGTAAAATATTTCCTGTGTTACAGGGCAATACAAGTTCAGCTAAAATTAGGAGACTCAAACTCAATGAAATTTCTAGGGTCCCAGTAGCATAGGGCATATCAAGCTATCCCTTTTAAGATTCTGAAGGATCATTTGTTCTATCTGGCTTCTCCTATAACCAAAGATGATGCATAGTGTCCCTGGGGCCTCATTGGATTTGGGAGTGAACATATCTTTCATTTTGGAGTATTAATCTGGCTGATTTATGAATTATTCAAAAAGCTGATAGCTTGAAGTGGGTGCCCGAAATAGAAAAGATTCTGCAAAAGTTTGGGCCATCGCATAAGCTTCTGTTCTACTTAGGACAAATGATCCAGTAGATCTATGGTGCTTGATGTGTCAGTGGCAGATAAGAATGTTGGAAATGTCTGCCCTCCATTTGTGAGTTTCAGTGAGACACTTAGGATTTGGGGAAAAAAGTCTTGCCATCCTCGAAAGATAACCACTCCCCTTTTTATGAAAAAGCTTGTAGCCTGCTAGTGGTTCTTAAAGGAAACTGAATGCTTCATCGAGGGCCACCAAGTCACTATGCAACCTAAGTTTCTGTCATGCACTTGGTATTATCTAACCCATCAAAGTCATAAAGTGGGGTGTGCACAGCAGTACTCCATCATCACATGAAGTGATACATACATGATCTGGTCCAAGTAGGACCTGAAGGCAAAGTTCCAGAGAGAAGTGGCAAAAATGCTCATGGTCCCCACTCCCACTGCATTCCCTTCTCTCCTCCTGCCTGCACCTATGGATTCATGGGGTCAACTGACTGAGGAATGTAAGACTTCAGGCTTCTAAAGGGAATGATCTCCAAGATTGGAAGCTGCAGAAAGGCAACCTCATCCTGAAAATGCCTGAAGCTCAGTAGTGAAGGGAAACCGTCACAATGGGTGCATTTCAAGGGGTGCATCTAGTTGAATACTTTACTTGGAAGGAGAAATGTACAAATGTACAACATATACTCATTCATAGTTTTGGTCAAAGATTTGTCTGAATGGTCAGAGGCTTGTGGGGGCAAGGGATATAGTTGCAAGACTGGTGACAAGAAAATTTGAGGAAGAGGTATATATACACACTTGCTTGAATGGGCAAAAAACATGAAACTCCTTGCTTCCGAAATCACAAAGGTTGAAAATGGAAGTAACAATCTCTACTACTCACTGCAGTTAACTATTAGCAAAATTTGTGCTTCCTGTTCCTATTAACTTATGTTCTGTTTGCTTAGAGGCTTTAGTTACAAAGAGAGAAATGCTTCCACCAAGAGGTACACAAGATTCTGTTGAACTGAGCACTGAGTCAGTGATGCCATCTAACCATCTCATCCTCTGTCGTCCCCTTCTCCTCCTGCCCTCAATCTTTCCCAGTGCCGGGACCAGCCGCCAAAGAGAACAAGTCGCAATCGCAACAGCACGGAAGCCTGAGAAAAAATCCGATAGTAAAGAATGGGGTCGAGAGGACTGAAATGCTCTTGAGGCAAGTCAGTGATTGTATTGAGCAAAGCAGCTACCTTTATACTAGTACAAGCAGAAAACATAGTTCATAAAAATGCCCTCTGGTGTTTGTCACATCAATACAATTCTTTGTTTTAAGTGATTGCAGAAGCTTACATCTTGTTTTTGGCATTCCAAGATAAACTACTAAGTGAAGGTCACTACTATGTTTTTCTCAAGCAAGAACAAAGGAGACCCGGCAAATGTTTTACTACTTAATCAAGGGGTGGCGGGACAGGGAATGGCCTCTTTCAAGGCTTTCCCAGGGCCTTTTTGGGCCTTGAGCAGGCCGGCTCCCCGCATCCCAGCGTCAGGGTCTTTTCAAATAAGTCAGCCCTTTACATCAGGTGGCCAGAGTATTGGAGTTTCAGCTTCAGCATTAGTCCTTCCAAAGAATATTCAGGACTGATTTACTTGAGGATGGACTGGTTGGATCTCCTTGCAGTCCAAGGGACTTTCAAGAGTCTTCAACACCACTGCAGTTCAAAAGCATATATTAGTGAATTTCAAAATATTAGTAGATTTTAGCAATACATGGGAGAAACCAAAAATTATTTAGACTTGAGAAAGAAGTATTTATACCATATGCATGAATTATGAATTTCCTTTCTTGAAAAGGAAAACACTTTGGAAGCAGAAATATATAGTGGTTTCTAGGAATTCCAAAGGAGAATAATGGCGTGAATAGTAGAGCCCAGACCAATTTTAGGGAAGGGAAATAATTATGTTTAGTAATTTGTGATGGCAGATAAATGATACAATGTGCTGTGTCAAAACTCATAAAACTATATAACAAAATTGAAAATTATGTCCTTTATTAAACATGTGTCAATTTTGGTCATTAGTTTTAGCAAATACACCACACAAATGCAAGATGTCAGAAAACTGGGAAATTGAGAGGGATACAGAGTGGGTATTTGTGAACTGTCAGTATTTATTGCACACTTTTCTGTGAACTTAAAGCTTTTCTAAAAGTAGCCTGTTTAAAAGTTTATTTACCCACATGGTTCAGTGGTAAAGAATCCATCTGCCAAGCAGGAGACACGGGTTCAATCCCTTGGTGGGGAAGATCCCCTGCAGAAGGCAGCCCGCTCCAGTGTTCTCACCTGGGAAATCCCATGGACAGAGGAGCCTGGTGGGCCACAGTCCATGGGGGTCACAGAGTCGGGCACAGTTTAGTAACTAAGTAGCCAGCAGCAAGCTCAACTTCTCTTTACCATATTTAAAATATTTTATTTGCATTTTTATTTAATTTATTCTATATGTACATATTTTATTAAGCTACATGTTAATACCCACAAGTCCTCTTCGGTTTACCCTAGGAAGCTATACAGATATCACTAATGAACACACTGCCTCTTGTTTAGTGGCATGGTATGGCATCACTTGACAAGATAACTCTGAATGCCTTTTGAGCATTGAGAATAGACACAGGGATGCTGTGGGGGATGCCGCAATAATCTAGAAAAGAGACTATGATAGTTTGAACCAGGTGAGTAGCAGTGTGTGGTCAGAAAATGTCTGCTATGAATTCAGTTTTAATTTTTGATGGGAGTGTAAAATGGCACATCCACTTTGGATAATGTTCTAGATGGTTAGCATAAAGTAAACATACACTTAGCATATATTCCAACAATTTTATTTTTAGCCAAATATCCTGGAGAAATAGTATGTTTTCCAAAGCTTTGTACTATTATGTTCACAACTGCTTGGTAGATAATAGACAAGAGACTGCAATAATCCAAATATATATTAATAAAAGAGAAGGATAGAAAGAAAGAAAGTGAAGTCGCTCAGTCGTGTCTGACTTTTTGTGACCCCATGGACTGTAGCCTTCCAGGCTCTTCTTCCATGGAATTTTCCAGGCAAGAGTGCTGGAGTGGGTTGCCATTTCCTTCTCCAGGGAATCACCCCAACCCAGAGATCGAACCTGTGTCTCCCCCGTTGCAGGCAGATGCTTTACTGTCTGAGCCACCTGGGAAGCCCCAAAGAGAAAGATAAGTTGGAATAAAAATATAAAATTAAATCTTTCTCAGCCATAAAAAGCAATGAGTTACTGATACACACATCATTGATTAATTGCAAAAATATTTTGTTCATTTGAAACCTTACTTAAAAGTATTTCCTTATGGTTTCAAATGTATTCAACTATAGAACAGGCAAAACTATCTACGTTGGAAAAATAAAACAAAAAATTGATTTAATATAAGGGACTGAGAACTGTTAAGGAGGCAGCTTGAGGAAAATTTCTGGTGTAAAAAAAAATGTTAAATCATTTGATAAATACTAGTTTACCCACGTATAATCATTTTTAAATATTAAATGTTTGAAAAATGCACAATAATATGCTGGAGAATTTTTTTTTAATTTTTAATTGGATAATTGCTTTACAAGATTGTGTTGATTTTTGCTATATAACAATGTAAATCAGTCGTAAGTAAATGCTATCCAATAGTAATAGTCAGTTTTTGGTAGTTTTGTTTCCTTTCTGAAAAAAAGTGGATTTTTATTATTTTCTTTCAGTAACTTTTTCATCCTTAAAGAGTTAAATATTATTTTTAATGAAAATTACAGTTTTATTTATTATTTACTTTTCCATCTTAATATACTCATTGTCACAAATTATTTCAGAACTTCATAGAGCATTATTTTAAGAGGCACATAACATTTCTTCCTACAGAGCACAACAGCATGTTAGTCATTTGTTTACTACTTGAATTGTATATTGCATTCTATTTGTGGACTTGCTGAACATCATTGCATGAGATGATTTTTTCCCACATTCATTATAATTTGGATAGCAGCATCACATTCAATTAGTTATATTCAACAGTGCCTGAGACTCATTAGATATTAACACTGATCCTCTTCATACTTTTCTGTGTGAAACTCAGTAACTCTTTGATATACTATTTTGGATGACCAAGGTGTGCCTTGACCTTTGACCCAGACTGAAACTTTGGAGCCCAGGATGGTAAACGGGGCTCTAAAGATGTTCAACAGTTGGAAAAAGGAAGTCAAGTTTCCAGATAAGGAGCCAGTTCTGTCCTTATTTATTATGGGCTATACCACTAAGGAACAGTGCATTCAAAGTAAGTATGGAAAATATATTAGAAAATTATGCTAGATTATTTTGTAAGGATGCCTCTCTGAGTAAAACATGGAAACTATTTTTCACTTGCCTATTAGAAAACACTCAGAATTACTGTCCATTTGGATCATCATTTTTAATAGTAGTCCCTTCACAGGGCAATGAAAAAAAAATGCTCCTGTCTGCATTTAAGGGGGGGTGGTATCTTAAGAAACAATGACATAGGTTATTGGCATCATAGAAAGTATCTTCCCCACTATGCCAGTCATAAGCACCTCATATGTAATAAACAACTTATTTGTCTATTTAGCTTATAAAGGCAGCAAGTTAATTGCCTCATGTTCATTCATCACATACCAACAAGGGTTTGGAGCTCTTACGTGCTTCACACTGAGCAACATCACCAGGGAAATGTGGGGGAGAAGGTAAAAAACAGAAAAAAATAAAGATAATGTTATTTATTTAAAAGGAAGTAGGTCACCCAGAAACAACTCTGCTACTATCTAGGGCCTTAAATGACCTCTTCTGGTGTTAGAAGCTTAGCAGAACCATGTGATATAATATACTCAAAGCCTTAAATGAAAAAAAAAAAAAATGCCAAACAAGAATTCAATACACACAAAAAAGTGTCTTTTAAAAAGAGGATATAATCTGCATTTCCAACTATTAACAATGTTGCAAATTAACACTTTGCAAGTGCCTGTTGACCAACTGTATTTCTTCTATGAAAAAATATATTTTTAATTTTTTTAATATTGAATTGTATGAGCTGTTTACATATTCTGGATATTAACCTATCAGTCATGTTATTAGCAAATATTTTCCCCCATTCATGTTGTTTATTCACTTAGTTGATAGTTTCCATTGCTGTGCAAACATTTTAAATTTAACTGGGTACCATTTCCTCATTTTATTTTCTTTGGTTTAAGAGACAAATCCAAAATTATTGCTACAATTTTTATCATAGAGTGTTCTGCCAATACTTTCCTGTAGGAGTTTTATGGCTTCCAGTCTTACATTTAGATTGTTAATCCATTTCAAATTTACATTTTTATATGATGCTAGAGAATGTTTTAATTTCATCCTCTTTTGCATATAGCTGTTCAACTTTCCCAACACCGTTATTGAAGAGGCTGTCTTTTCAACCTTGTATGTTTTTACCAACTTTGTCATAGATTAACAAACCATAAGTGTGTGGGTTTATATCTGGTGTCTCTATTTCATTTCACTCATGTCTGAGTCTGTTTGTGTGCCCATAATATACAGTTTTGATTACTGTAGTTTTATCCTGGGAGAATGATACATTCAGCTATGCTCTGTCTCAAATTTTTTTTTTGGCAAATTAAACCTCAGTGAGATACTGTCTCAAACTTGCCAAAATGGCTATTATTAAAAGGAAAACAAATAACAAATTTTGGCAAGGATGTGTAGAAAAGCAAACCCTTGAAAACTGGTACAACCACTATGGAAAACATCATGGAGGTTTCATAAAAAACTAAAACTAGAACTACCACATGACCCAGAAACTACACTCCTAGTGATATATCTGAAAAAAAATGAATGCTTATTCAATAGATACATTCACCCAATGTTCATAGCAGCATTATTTATGATAGCTGATGTATGGAATCAGTTTGTGTCCATCAACAGTTAAATAGATGAAGATAAAGTGATATACATATTTAATGGAATGCTATTCTGCCACAAAAAATAATGAAATCTTGTCATTTGCAATAACATGGATGCACTTGAAGGGTATTACACTAAGTGAAATGAGTCAGACAGACAAAGATAGATACAGTATGATACCATCTATATGTAGAATGTAAAATATAAACTACTTAATGAGTATAACATCTCACACTCTAGCAAAGTAATGCTCAAAATTCTCCAAGTGAGGCTTCAACAGTACATGAACCGAGGACTTCCAGATGTTCAAGCTGAATTTAGAAAAGCAGGAGAACTGTAGATCAAATTGCCAACCTTTGTTGGGTCATGGAAAGAGCAAGAGATTCCAGAAAAACATCTACTTTTGCTTCATTGACTACACTAAAGCCTTAGACTGTGTAGCTCATAACAGTCTGTGGAAAATTCTGTCTCCTGAAAAATCTGTATGCAGGTCAAGAAGCAACAGTTGGAACTGGACATGGAACAATGGGCTGGTTTCAAATTTGGAAAGGGGAACTTCAAGGCTCTATATTGTCACCTTGCTTATTTAACTTGTATGCAGAGTACATCGTGAAAAATGCCCGGCTGGATGAAGCACAAGCTGGAATCAAGATTGCCAGGAGAAATAGCAATAGCCTCAGATATGCAGGTGACACCACGCTTATGGCAGAAAGTGAAGAAGAACTAAAGAGCCTCTTGATGAAACTGAAAGAGGAGAGTGAAAAAGATGGCTTTAAACTCAACAGTCAAACAACAAAGATCATGGCATACGGTCCCATCACTTCATGTAAATAGATGGGGAAACAATGGAAACAGTGACAAACTTTATTTTCTTGGGCTCCAAAATCACTGCACATGGTGACTGCAGCCATGAAATTAAAAGACTCTTGCTCCTTGGAAGAAAAGTTATGACCAACCTAGACAGCATATTAAAAAGCAGAGACATTACTTTACTGATACAAAGGTCCATATAGTCAAAGCTATGGTTTTTCCAGTAGTCACATTGGATGTGAGAACTGAACCATAAAGAGAGCTGAGTACTGAAGAACTGATGTTTTTGAACTGTGGTGCTGGAGAAGACTCTCGAGAGCCCCTTGGACTGCAAGGAGATCCAACCAGTCAATCCTGAAGGAAATCAATCCTGAACATTCATTGGAAGGACTGATGCTGAAGCTGAAACTCCAATACTTTGGCCACCTGATGTGAAGAGCTGACTCATTGGAAGAGACCCTGAAGCTGGGAAAGATTGCAGGCAGGAGGAGAAGGGGACAGCAGAGTATGAGATGGTTGAATGGCATCACCGACTGGATGGACACGAGTTTGAGTAAACTCTGGGAGTTGGTGATAGACAGGGAAGCCTGGAATGGTGCAGTCCATGGGGTCACAAATAGTTGGACATGAGTGACTGAAATGAACTGAACTGAAGAATTGAATAGTCTCTTCAGCAAACGATGCCAATAAACAGGTATCAAAAACAAAAGAATGAGCTTGGAACCCTGCTTCCTTTTTCTATGAAAGTTAACTCAAAATAGGTCAAGAATAAAATGTACAACTGAAACTAAGATATTCATAGTAGAAAACACAGGGAACATTTTCAAGACTTTGGATTAAGCAACAGTTTCTTAAATATGGCAATAAAATCACAGGTAACAAGAGAAAAAAAGATAAGTTTGATTTCCCTAAAACTCAAAACTCTTGTGCATCAGAGGGCACTATCAAGAAGCTGAAAGCTTTCTATGTATAGGTCTTTTGTTTCTTTAGGTAGATATACTCCTAAGTATTTTATTCTTTTTGTTGCAATGGTGAATGGTATTGTTTCCTTAATTTCTCTTTCTGTTTTCTCATTGTTAGTGTATAGGAATGCAAGGGATTTCTGTGTGTTAATTTTATATCCTGCAAATTTACTATATTCATTGATTAGCTCTAGTAATTTTCTGGTAGGGTCTTTAGGGTTTTCTATGTAGAGGATCATGTCATCTGCAAACAGTGAGACTTTCACTTCTTCTTTTCCTATCTGGATTCCTTTTACTTCTTTTTCTGCTCTGATTGCTGTGGCCAAAACTTCCAAAACTATGTTGAATAGTAGTGGTGAGAGTGGGCACCCTTGTCTTGTTCCTGATTTCAGGGGAAATGCTTTCAATTTTTCACCATTGAGGGTGATGCTTGCTGTGGGTTTGTCATATATAGCTTTTATTATGTTGAGGTATGTTCTTTCTATTCCTGCTTTTTGGAGAGTTTTAATCATAAATGGGTGTCAAATTTTGTCAAAGGCTTTCTCTGCATCTATTGAGATAATCATATGGTTTTTATCTTTCAATTTGTTAATGTGGTGTATTACATTGAGTTGTGGATATTAAAGAATCCTTGCATTCCTGGGATAAAGCCCACTTGGTCATGGTGTATGATTTTTTTTTAATATGTTGTTGGATTCTGTTTGCTACACTGATGAAAGAAATCAAAGAGGACACAAACAGATGGAGAAACATACCGTGTCCATGGATTGGAAGAATTAATATTGTCAAAATGGCTATACTACCCAAAGCAATCTATAGATTCAATGCAATCCCTATCAAGCTACCAATGGTATTTTTCACAGAACTAGAACAAATAATTTCACAATTTGTATGGAAATACAAAAACCTTCAAATAGCCAAAGTAATCTTGAGAAAGAAGGATGGAACTGGAGGAATCAACCTGCCTGAATTCAGACTCTACTTCAAAGCCACAGTCATCAAGACAGTATGGTACTGGCACAAAGACAGAAATATAGATCAATGGAACAGAATTGAAAGCTCAGAGATAAATCCATGAACCTATGGACACCTTATCTTCGACAAAGGAGGCAAGGATATACAATGGAAAAAAGACAATCTCTTTCACAAGTGCTCCTGGGAAAACTGGTCAAGCACTTGTAAAAGAATGAAACTAGAACACTTTCTAACACCATACACAAAAATAAACTCAAAATGGATTAAAGATCTAAATGTAAGACCAGAAACTATAAAACTCCTAGAGGAGAACATAGGCAAAACACTCTCCAACATGAATCACAGCAGGATCCTCTATGACCCACCTCCCAGAATATTGGAAATAAAAGCAAAAATAAAGAAATGGGACCTAATGAAACTTAAAAGCTTTTGCACAACAAAGGAAACAATAGGCAAGGTGAAAAGACAGCCCTCAGATTGGGAGAAAATAATAGCAAAGGAAGCAACAGACAAAGGATTAATCTCAAAAATATACAAGCAACTCCTGAAGCTCAATTCCAGAAAAATAAATGACCCAATCCAAAAATGGGCCAAAGAACTAAACAGACATTTCTTCAAAGAAGACATAAAGATGGCTAACAAACACATGAAAAGATGCTCAACATCACCCATTATTAGAGAAATGCAAATCAAAACCACAATGAGGTACCATTACACGCCAGTCAGGATGGCTGCTATCCAAAAGTCTACAAGCAATAAATGCTGGACAGGGTGTGGAGAAAAGGGAACCCTCTTACACTGTTGGTGGGTATGCAAACTAGTACAGCCACTATGGAGAACAGTGTGGAGATTTCTTAAAAAACTGGAAATAGAACTGCCATATGACCCAGCAATCCCACTTCTGGGCATACACACTGAGGAAACCAGATCTGAAAGAGACACATGCACCCCAATGTTCATCGCAGCACTGTTTATAATAGCCAGGACATGGAAGCAACCTAGATGCCCATCAGCAGATGAATGGATAAGGAAGCTGTGGTACATATACACCATGGAATATTACTCAGCTGTTAAAAAGAATTCATTTGAATCAGTCCTAATGAGATGGATGAAACTGGAGCCCATTATACAGAGTGAAGTAAGCCAGAAAGATAAAGAACATTACAGCATACTAACACATATGTATGAAATTTAGAAAGATGGTAAGGATAACCCTATATGCAAAACAGAAAAAGAGATACAGATGTACAGAACAGACTTTTGGACTCTGTGGGAGAAGGCAAGGATGGGATGTTTCAAGAGAACAGCATCGAAACATGTATATTATCTATAGTGAAACAGATCACCAGCCCAGGTTGGATGCATGAGACAAGTGCTCAGGGCTGGTGCACTGGGAAGACCCAGAGGAATCAGGTGGAGAGGGAGCTGGGAGGGGGGATCGTGATGGGGAATACATGTAACTCCATGGCTGATTCATGTCAATGTATGACAAAACCCACTTCAATATTGTAAAGTAATTAGCCTCCAACTAATAAAATTAAATGAAAAAACAAACAAACCAAAAAAAAAAACAAACAAAAAAAGAAACTGAAAGCTGGAGAACATTTCTGATGGTTATGTAACGTGATATCAAGTTGTAAATACATAGTCATTCCTCATAAAGTTAAATGTAGAATTGTCACAGGACTCAGGAACTCCTCTGCTAGGTAAACAAACAGAAAAATTGCAAACAAGTATTCAAACAAATCTGTATAACCGCTTGGTGGTGGTGGTTTAGTCGCTAATTCATGTTCGACTCTTGCGACCCCATGGACTATAGCCCTCCAGGCTCCTCTGTCCATGGGATTCTCCAGGCAAGAATACTGGAGTGGGTTGCCATTTCCTTCTCCAGGGGATCTTCCCGACCGAGAAATTGAACCCAGGTCTTCTGTATGGTAGGCAGATTCTTTACCAACTGAGCTACAAGGGAAGCCCATATAAACACTTGCAGTAGCACTATTTGCAATAGCCAAAACACCCCAAATTACTAATAACCAATGAATGAATAACAGACTTTTGGTCTATCCATGCAATAGGATATTAATTCGTGATAAACATGAATGAAATACTAATATATGTTACAATATAAATAAGCTTGGAAACATGTTAGGGCAAATAAACCAAAAGATCTTACATTATTTGATTTTATGTATATAAAATGCCCAGAATAAGCAAATTCAGAGAAATAAAAAATCTCTTAGTGGTTTCCAGGTCCCTAGGGTAGGGAGAAATGGTAATAAGGTAATTGACTTAATTGACAAGTGGTGATGAAAATGTTCTGCAACTAGAGAGCTGTGATCATTGCACAACATTGCTGATGTATTGAGAGTCAAAGAATCATATATTTTTAAATCATTAAAAGAATGAAATTCGCCTCAATAATAACCACTAATACACATTTTTAAGTAAATGAAATTGAGTTAATAACAAATTGAAATTTCTGGAAAGGAGTAAAATCTTTACAGGTAAATCTAGGTATATTTCTTTTCAAATTAATAAAAAATTAACAGGAGAGTAGGAAACACCATGAAGAGATTTAAGAGCCAGATAATTTGGCAAATAAAAATCTAATTTATCATAAAATTATTACAAACTCTAACTATAGAAAATTTTAAAAAGATGAATAATTTTATGACAATTGAATGCATTAAATGTGTTAAATGTGTACACAAAATTAGTCTAAAAATCACTCTATGCCAAATAAATTCATGTTTTGAATTTCACAAAATATTTTTAAAATAAGCAACACAAATTCTAAAGAAATTCTTTCAGAAAATAGAGAATTCTCAGCACATCATTTTATGAAACTACCATCATCTACCTGCCAAGTTGCATTATAAGATTATAAAATATATGCATTATGAACATAGTGAGCAACATATCAATGAATGAGTTCTGTCATTTTAAAAAGTAATTTTTCAACATGACTGTATAATCCATTCCAGTAGTAAAACAGTTTAACTTTCAAAAATTAATCAATGATATTCACTAAATTAAAAGAATAAAGGAGAAGAATTTCATGACCAGTTTGATAGATGTATGCAAATTGAAAACTTTCAATTTAAATTTATGAATATAAATATAAGAAAATGAAGGATGAAAGGAATTGATTCAATCTGAGATAGTATCTGAATAATATCTACATCTATCATCATACTTAACTGATTTCTAAGACTGAAAAGAAGTCATGTCTGTCCTCTCCTAATTTCTCTTCTGCATTGTACCCCAAATTTTAGTAATTAAATTTAAAACAAAAGAAAAACAGAATACAGGTCAGAAAAGAAGGAGCAATGTTATAAAAACATCAATGTACATAGTTATACAGGTAGAAAATGCCAAGGTGAAAGTGAAAGTTTTAGTCACTCAGTCATATCTGACTCTTGGTGATCCCATGGAATGTAGCCCACCAGGCTCCTCTGACCATGGAATTCTCAGAGGCAAGAATACTGGAGTGGATTGCCATTCCCTTCTCCAAGGAATCTTCCCGACCTAGGAATTGAACTCGGGTCTCCTCCACTATGGGAAGATTCCTTACCATCTGAGCCGCCAGGGAAGCTCAGAAAATGCTAAGGCCTCTACAGAAAATCTAATAGATCTAATCAGTTAATTCAATAAGATTACAGGCTAGAAAGTCAACACAGTATATCAAATGCATTTCTATGAAAGCTCAATAGAAATTAGAAAATTATATTAATATTCTACTAAAATATGACATTTGAAGGACATATTTAAAAATATATTAAAGAGTTTTATGTATATACCGGAAGACACTACTGAAAGAAAGCAAATATGTCAGTAAAGGGAAAGATAATGGCATTTTGATGACTAACAGATTCAGTGTTTTCATCATATCAATTATTATAACGTCAATACAATTCCAATAAATATCTCACAGGCTATTTGAAGAAACTGAAAATGCTATTTTGAAATTTATGCATAAGCATACAAATTTAAAGGAACCTAGACTAGAAAACCACTCTAAAAAAATGTCTATGGCAGAACCTGTTCTACCTAAATTCAGGACCCACTATTAAGCTCCCATCAACAAAATTGCATGTACAGTTCCTTTGCCTCCTTAGGCAAGTTTATTTCCAAGTATTTTATTCTTCTTGATAAGGAGGGTAAAGACTTGTGCACTGAAAACTATGACACTGATGAAAGAAACTGAAGATGACCCATAGATGGAAAGATATGTCACATTCTTGATTTGGAAGAACCGATGTTATCAAAATGATTATACTACATAAGGCAATCTACAGATTCAACACAATCCCAATCAAAACTTTTTTACAGAACTAGAACAAAAAAAAAATCTTAAAATTTGTATGGAAACACAAAAGATACTGAATACCAAAAGCAATTTTTAGAGAGAGAAATAGAGCGAAAGGAATCAAGCTTGCTGATCAGATCATGCTACAAAGTCCACTCACGCACATACAGTCACTTAGTCTGCAACAAAGGAGGCAATGGAAATAAGACAATCTCTTCAACAAATGATGCTGGGAAAATGGAACAGCTCTGTGTAAGAGAATGAAATGAGAACATGTCCAACATCACACACACACACGCTAAAATGGATTAAAGACCTAAACTAACATACGATATTATAAAACTTAGAAAATATCAGCAGAATACTGTCTAACATAAATTAGAACAAAATGATTTTCAATCCATCTCCTTGAATAAAGGAAATAAAAAGCAGGAATAAAGAACAGTACCTAATCAAATTCAAAACTTTTTCATGGTGAAAGAAACCATAAACAAAACAAAACAACAAAGCTCACAGAATGGGAGAAGATATTTGCAAATGACACAGCTAACAAGGGATTAGATCCCTAGATTTGCAAATATCTCATGCAGTTCAATTAAAAAAAAAAAACTCAAAAAAATGAGCAGATCTAAAGAGACATTTCATCAATGTAAACATACAGATGCCAGGAGACACATGATGAGATGCACACATTGCTAAGTGTTACAGAAATGCAAATAAAACTACAATGAGACATCTACTCACACCTGTCAGAAAGACCATCATCAAAAAAATCTACAACCAGTAAATACTGGAAAGGGTGTGGAGAAGAAAGAATGCTCCAACGCCGTGGAAGGGAGTGTACATTGATACAACCAGTATGGAGAACAATATGGATTTTTCTTAAAAAACAAAACTAAAAATGAAGCTACCGTGTGATCTAGCAGCCCTACTCCTGGATGTATATCTGGAGAAACACGGTCCATAAGGACACATGCACTCTGGTGTTCTTGCAGCGCTGCTTACAACAGTCAATGCAAAGAAGCAACTAAGTGTCCATCAGTAGATGAATGGATAAGGAAGGTATAGTACATACATATAACGGAAGTTTTCTCTCTGACATGATCTCACAGGGTAACTGCATCACAGATGTTACTGTGATGGAATTACACCATCCTTGTTATTTATACAACAGTCAGCCTACTCAGAAAGCCAGGTTCAGATAGAGCAAGGACACTCACATTTTGGCTGCAAGTGCAGGGAATACAATTCCCCACTCAAAAATGAGTGTTTCCCAACCATGTCTCTAGAGGATACCTGCTTCTAAGACAAAGTCTTTCAATCAAAGCAGATAATTAGTTCCTGGGAGAGAAAATTGCAGTTATAGACCAGGTCCTAGAACCTATATGGCAAACTTGGTAAATAACTACACAAGCAATTGAAAGCATCTTTTCTTGTTTACATTTTCCAGAGAAAGATTTGTCAAGAGTGGAAGGACCATTTGAATATGTTTCCACCACACATTCTGCCTCCTAGCTTTTGGATTAGACCATTCATGGAAGATCCTTTTCCCTTGGTATTTTAAGTGAATTTATTCTAAATTCAAGTCCCAGATTTTCTGTGAAATCTTTTTTAGTCTTTAGGCTAGAAGAAAAGATTTAGACTTATCCAAAGACTTAGTTATCTTCTATTGACTTGATATTGAATTATCTGAATAGCCTCTTTCTGAGTGTGTCACATCATTTCCTATTGAAAGCTTCTTATCCAAAGAGGAGGTCAATTTTAAAATAGAATTAGTTCTGAACACCCTCAAATATCACTAATATCATCCAAGACCAGAAGGTAAGTTTTTCAATAGTACTGTTAGTAAATTAGTTAGGTTGTTATTTTCCATATATAGTAATTGTTATATTTTAATACTTTTAAAATACAATAGTAAAAACCTTTTACATTCACCACCTTTCTTCAAAAGATATTTGGTAAATGTCATAAACCTACTTTGACAGAAGAAAACACTAGTCTGCCTGAGATTAAGAAATTTGTTAAGACCCTTTTCTCTAATACCAGATATACTTATTTTGTCATTGGACAATTATTATAATAATTAAGATTACTCATGAGTATGAAAATAAAACTTAAATGAATTTCACACACAAAAAGATATCAATGTGAATATTAGATGATATGAATCATCACTTGTTTAGTTCAAACATGAATATGAAGAACTTCTTGGGAGCAAATGCTGAACATAATATGGATCTCTGTGATGTCTTTAAAAGTAAAACTGGAGATGATTATTCCTCAGTCTATTGTATGGTCAAATGTTTATATGCATTATTGCCAAAAATATCAATTCTTCCTAATCTTGAGTGCTATAAATAAGGAAGGTCTTCTGTGTGTCCCCAACAGTGTGGTATATGCATTTAAGTGTTTCTTTAATCAGTTCTCGTAATAGCCTGTGAGGTGAGGTGGATTTTACTTCTCACTTGATATTGAAAAACAAAAATGTAAGATGCCAAGAAACGCACCTCAGATCAACAAGTAGCAAGCGAGAAAAGGCAAGATTCTAATCTGGACCTTCTGATTCCCAAACCAATATGCTCACCCAATGATCACCATTTTCAACATCATTTGCAACATTTTGCAGAAGAGAGTGGGTTCATACTTCTTAGGGAAATTTTCAATGGAAGAAATATGGGAAGGGAAGAGAAAGAGATAAAATGGACCTTTAATGAACGCAGTACCATATAGTTACAAATATTGGGGGATTTCAGTAAGTTATAATGTGGGTGTATGTCTCTAAGCCTGTGTATAGGTTGATTCAGTTCAGTTAAGTCCCTCAGTCCTGTCAGACTCTTTGCAACCACATGGACTGCAGCACGCCAGGCTTCCCTGTCCATCACCAACTCCTGGAGTTTACACAAACTCATGTCCATTGAGTTGGTGATGCCATCCAACCATCTCATCCTCTGTCATCCCCTTCTCCTCCCACCTTTAGTCTTTCCCAGCCTCAGGGTCTTTTCCAGTGAGCCAGTTCTTCGCATCAGGTGGCCAAAGTATTGGAGTTTCAGCTTCAGCATCAGTCGTCCCAATGAACATTCAGGACTGATTTCCTTTAGGATGGACTGGACTGGCTGGATCTCCTTGCAGTTCAAGGGACTCTCAAGAATCTTCTCTAACACCACACTTCAAAAGCATCAATTCTTCAGCCCTCAGCATCTTTATAATCCAGCTCTCACATCCATACATGACCACTGGAAAAACAATAGCCTTGACCAGACGGACCTTTGTTGGCAAAGTAATGTCTCTGCTTTTTAATATGCTGTCTAGGTTGGTCATAACTTTTATTCCAAGTAGCAAGTGACTTTTAATGTCATGGCTGCAATCACCATCTGCAGTGATTTTGGAGCCCCCCAAAATAAAATCTGTCCCTGTTTCTATTGTTTCCCCATCAATTTGCCGTGAGGTGATGGGAGTGGATGCAATGATCTTAGTTTTCTGAATGTTGAGCTTTAAGCCAGGTTTTTCACTCTCCTCTTTCACTTTAATCAAGAGGCTCTTTAGTTCTTCTTCACTTTCTGCCATAAGGGTGGTGTCATCTGCATATCTGAGGTCATTGATATTTCTCCCAGCAATCTTGATTCCAGCTTGTGCTTCATCCAACCCAGCGTTTCTCATGATGTACTCTGCATATAAGTGAAATAAGCAGGGTGACAATATAAAGCCTTGATGTACTCCTTTTCCATTTTGGGACCAGTCTCTTCTTCCATGTCCTGTTTTAACTGTTGCTTCCCGACCTGCATACAGGTTTCTCAAGAGTCAGATCAGGTGGTCTGGTATTCCTATCTCTTTCAGAATTTTCCACAGTTTACTGTGATCCACACAGTCAAAGGTTTTGGCTTAGTCAATAAAGCAGAAATAGATGTTTTTCTGGAACTCTCTTGCTTTTTGATGACTCAGCGGATGTTGGCAATTTGTTTTCTGGTTCCTCTGCCTTTTTTAAAACCAGCTTGAACATCTGGAAGCTCACAGTTCACATACTGTTGAAGCCTGGCTTGGAGAATTTTGAGCATCACTTTACCTGTGTGTGAGATGAGTGCAATTGTGCAGTAGTTTGAGCATTCTTTGGCATTGCCTTTCTTTGGGATTGGAATGAAAACTGACCTTTTCCAGTCCTGTGGCCACTGCTGAGTTTTCCAAATTTGCTGGCATATTGAGTGCAGCATTTTCACAGCATCATATTTAGGATTTGAAATAGCTCAATTATTTGATTAAATTGCTCTCTCTATATATATTCTCTTTCTCTCTCTCTCTCTCTCTCTCTCTCTCTCTCTCTCTATATATATATATATATATATATATATATATATATATATATACTGTCTCTGAAATAGGATAAAGATAAATATGACTATATTGATTCTATTTTTAAAGGTTTACTAATTATATTGTAATAATTTTATAGGTTATAGTTTAAGAATTTGGATCAAAAATAAAAGTGTAATTTATTTATTTATTTTTCCCATTTATTTTTATTAGTTGGAGGCTAGTTACTTTACAATATTGTAATGGTTTTTGTCATACATTGACATGAATCAGCCATGGATTTACATGTATTCCCCATCCCGATCCCCCCTCCCACCTCCCCCTCTACCCGATCCCTCTGGGTCTTCCCAGTGCACCAGGCCTAAGCACTTGTCTCATGCATCCAACCTGGGCTGATGATCTGTTTCACCCTAGATAATATATATGTTTTGATGCTGTTCTCTCGAAACATCCCACCCTCACCTTCTCCCACAGAGTCCAAAAGTCTGTTCTGTACATCTGTGTCTCTTTTTCTGTTTTGCATATAAGGTTAATTTAAACTAATCTTACCTCTGTTCTTTGTAGCTGCCTGAGTTTAGGTAGAATTCTTAGCTTCTCTAAGCATCTACTTCCTAATATGTAAAATAAGTATAAAAATGATAGTAGTAAACACAAGTTTTTAATTAAGTTTACATAATGAAGTATCTTAGAGCACAGTAAATATTCAGCAAGCTTTAGCTAATATTGCTAATATTACTACTATATTTTTACTCTTATATACTATTATTTTTCTCATCTGCTATATGATTGAAATATACATAGATTGCAATCATGCCATGCATATAGCAATCAATCATTAAAGCAAATTTATCAAGTATTATAAAGTCACTGGATTTAGGAAGCATGTTTATTTTATTGGGCTTGCCCAGTGGCTCAGCTAGTGAAGAATCTTCCTGCACTGTGGGAGACCTGGGTTCAATCCCTGGGTTGGGAAGATCCCCTGGAAGAGGGAGCAGCTACCCATTCCAGAATTCTGGCACAGTAGCTTCTTTACCTTTTCATTACTTTCCCGTTTCCAATGCTCTGTTACACTTATGTGAACTATTTATAAAGAGCCTGCTACTCCTGTTCTTCAGTCTTCCATCCCTTTACTAAACCTCATCCCACTCCATAGAATTCAGAAAAAGATTGTTTTTGGAATTAAATCCAACACACCCTCTCTCTCACATCCCTCCTCATCCTTCCTCTCACATTTTCATTTAACTTGCATGTTTTCTCATTTCCTAAGAATAAAGGGAAACTCCCTTGGTTTTGCATCCATAACCTTTACATCCATTTTCTACCTTTCATCTCAGGTTTGTCTGCCTCTATATGTGAGATCTATTGCTTCATATTAAGCTTGAGTCATCTCACATGAGTATATGTGCACAGAAATGAGTATATGTGTGTTCACAGAGCCCCTCATGTCTCTAATCTCTAAGCATTATCTCTCTCCAGGGGAGGATGTGAGCCTTTAAGAGATCAGAAACATTTTTCCTATATCCAAAAAAGAATTCAAAAATTCAGAACTCCATAGAATCTGGGCATTTATTTTTTATTACATGGAGAGGCTTAGTGAACTCAAGGTTGAGGTGATGAAAAGTAACTATTTTTTTTTTTTTTTTCAGGTAACATAATGAACCATAATACAAAATACATGGAGAATAGGAACAACGTGACAGAGTTTGTTCTCTTGGGGCTCACGCAGAATCCAAAGTTGCAGAGGGTCATATTTGTTGTGTTTTTGGTTATCTACATCATCTCTGTGGTAGGAAATATCTTCATCATGGTCACCATCATAGTCAGTCCATTACAGAGTTCTCCCATGTACTTTTTTCTGGCCTATCTCTCCTTTATTGATGCTTGCTACTCCTCTGTGAATACCCCTAAACTGATCGTCGATTCCCTCCGTGAAAGGAAGACCATCCTGTTCAGTGGATGCATGACCCAAATCTTTGGGGAACATTTCTTGGGAAGTGCTGGGGCCATCCTGCTCACTGTGATGGCCTATGACCGCTATGTGGCCATCTGCAAGCCCTTGCACTATACAAGCATCATGAATTGGAGGGTATGTTGGCTGCTAATTGGGGTGGCATGGGTGGGAGGCTTTCTTCATGGAATCATACAGATCTTTTTCATCTTCAGATTACCCTTCTGTGGCCCTAATGTCATCGATCACTTTTTGTGTGATCTGAACCCTTTGCTAAATCTTGCCTGCACTGATACTCACACTTTAGGATTATTTGTTGCTGCCAACAGTGGTTTCATCTGCCTTATAAACTTCACCCTCCTGATGGGCTCCTATGTGGTCATTCTGCGCTCCCTAAGGAACCACAGTTTGGAGGCGAGGCACAAGGCCCTCTCCACGTGTGTCTCCCACATCACAGTTGTCGCCATGCTCCTTGTGCCCTGCATTTTTGAATATCTGAGACCACCAGTTACTTTACCAATTGATAAAGCAGTGGCTGTATTCTACACTATGATAACTCCCATGTTAAATCCCTTCATCTATACTTTGAGAAATGCCCAAATGAAAAACGCCATTAAGAATTTGTGTAATAGACAAGCTACTTCAGGTGATAAATAAGAGGAGACCAGCATTGATTCTCATGGTGCAAAGTTCAGAAGGACATTGTTGATGCTTTCAGCAAAGAAGACCTTTGAGATAAAGGGAGGAAAAAATAGCTACTATAAATCATAGATTCTGCAATGGGGAGAAGAAATGGTGCATGAAAAGTGAGACAAACTGGCAGGAGACTACTTTTTCATGTTTGGAGCATTTTACCAAGTAGATGCTTAGTTTTTCTAGCTTTATCTATCTATATGCTTTAATAAATTCATTCTAATAAAAAATAAACACAGTGATATTGAGCAGTAATCTCTGTAACTATCCAAAGAAGTAGGCATTGCTTATTATCCTCATTTTATAGGCGATTAAGCAAATAGAATGGGAAGGTTCCAAAAGAGTAATATTGAAGAACCATATTTTTAGCTGCTGTCTCAGACCATGTTCTTAACTGTGGAGATATGCTGTCAGACAATGATACAAAGGTAACATAATTATGTTGTTCAGTTGCTAAATCATTTCTGACTCTTTGTGACCCCATGGACTGCAGCACCCCAGCCTCTTCTGTCCTCCACTCTCTCTCAGAGTTTGCTCAGACTCATGTCTGTTGACTTGGTGATGCTATCCCACAGTCTCATCTGCCTCCCCGTCTCCTTTTGCCTTCAATCTTTCTCAGCATGAGGATCTTTTCCAATGAGTCAGCTCTTTGTATCAAGTGGCCAAAGTATTGAAGCTTCAGCTTTAGCGTTAGTCCTTCCAATGTATACTCAGGGCTGATTTCCTTGAGGAAAGACTGGTTTGATCTCCTTGCAGTCCTAGGGACTCTCAAGAATCTTCTACAGCACCACAGTTTGAAAGCATCAATTCTTCAGTGTTCAGACTTCTTTATGGTCCAAATCTCACATCTGCACATGACTACTGGAAAAACATAGTGATACTACTTACCATTTATTGAGATAGGGACTGTGCTGAGATTGTATATATGGTGTGCGCCAAGTCACATTAGTCGTGTCTGACTGGGACCCTGTGGGCTGTAGCCCACCGGGATCCTCTGCCCACATATGTACATACGTGTATCTATGGCATGTGGTATGTGACACCATGGTACGTAGCTCCCCTCTAGGTCATCACGGAGCGCCGAGCTGAGCCCCCTGTGCTTACAGCAGCTTCCCTCTGTTTGACACATGGTATTTTCAGGGCTCTTCTCTCAGCTCACCCAGCCCCTCTTTCCTCCACTGTGTCCACAAATCAGTTCTCAACATCTGCACCTCTAGTCCTACCTTACACATAGGTTCATCTTTGCCTCTTCTCTAGATTCCATATATATGCATTAATATATGATAAGCAATGAAACATTTAAACTCTAAGGGGAATTTAAGGAATGTTGCACAATATTCCAAATTCTCTTATTGCATTAAGCATCATTTTGTATTGCTCATGTCACAATCTTATGCTGATAACCCATCAAAAAGAGTGAAGATCCAAGTAAAAGAATAGTCTAATATCAGACAGGAATTTCAATTATTAAACAAATTAAGTCATACTCTGTAAAATATTTACCTACTTGCCAATAATATTATCTTCAAGGCCCAATATCTGATTTATGATAAATGCTAGATGAATATATGTAAGTATAAGGGAAGATGAATAAATTCAATAAAATATCAGGCAAATGTAGTATTGCAGACTAGGAAATTTTTTCTACCTTTATCTGTTTCAGATTCAGAGAAGTAATCTAGGTATATGTCTTTTGAAAACTAAGATTTGGTTTTATTCCTGCGTAAACTAGGAACAAGGAAGAAATGAAAACAAACCCGTTATCTTTTGAACACATAATTTACCTTGATAGTCTCCCAGTCCTAAGCATGATATCATCATCCTGTTTTTTCCTATATTTCTCTGTCAATATTTTTCAATATTTATTATTTTTGTATTGATTATTTTATATTGATTGGTTTTTACATTTTGATTTAAAAATAAAAAAAAGAATGTCTATGCATTTCCTTTTAGGTAACATTTCATTATAAAACAGTGTTTTTTTTTGTATTTTGTATTTTTTGTATTGTTTGGTTTGTATTTAATTTGTAGCTCCATTTACACAAAATACAACCCCAGAAAAAATACATTCCATTCATTTCACCCAACCTACATTCATTAAACAACAAATATTTTTTTTCAGCTGGAGGAATGTATCAGATAGTGACAGTTGCTGGGGCTTCAGCAGTGAATAAAGAAAAACCTGAATGATGTCTTCACAGAGCTTAGATCCATAGACTCCTAGAAGAGAGAAAAAATCACAACACAGTGTTATAAAGAGTAAGAGAGAGGAAACAAGGGTGCTTACTCTGATAGCACTTTTGAGGGACACAACATAGACCTGGGGGCTCAGAAAACACCCCAAGGTGAAAAGACATCAGAAATGGGGCTCAAAGGGTCAATGGCATGAATAGACCTCAGATGGTTCTAGAATGTTTTAGGAGTGGAAACATGTAACAACGTCCAGAAGGTGAAATGTGTACACAGACTCCTTATAAATGTCACATAGCTGTGGTTGCTAAACTTTTTATTCAACAACGCTTTACTGAATATGCACCGCATTCCAGGAAGAATGCCAGACACTTAACTTCTAAAGGGTGAATAGCAAGATAAGAAGCTGGAGTATCTGACTCTGTGAAGAGTCGGACTTGACTGAGCGACTGAACTGAACCGAAGCTGGTGTGGTAGGAACAGGAACGACTGGGGAGGGCCTCGCCCTCGTGCTAAGGCTTAAAACTCAGTACTGTGTGCTGTGCTGAGTCACTCAGTCATGTCTGACTCTCTGCGACCCCATGGACTCTAGCCCTCCAGGCTCCTCTGTCCATGGGGATTCTCCAGGCAAGAATACTGGAGTGGGTTGCCGTGATATTAAAAGATCATTTTTTTCATATTGAAGTATAGATGACTTCTGACATTGTGGGTTTCAGGTGGACAGTGCAGTGATTTCAGTTATATAAATATTTTTCCCATTCTTTTCGGAAGATATTTTAAGTTAGCACATGATGCAATTAGATTTAAATTTTAGAATAAAAACTTTGGCTATAGTGAAAAAGTGTTAGTTGCTCAGTCGTGTCTGACTCTTTGCTATCCCATGGACAGTAGCCCACAAGGCTCTTCTGTTCATTAGATTCTCCAGGCAAGAATATTGGACTGGGTAGCCATCCCCTTCTCCAGGGCATCTTCCCAGCCCACGGATCAAACCAGGGTCTCCTACATTGCAGACAGATTCTTTGCCATCTGAGCCACCAGGGAAAGTGTTTGGTTGTAGTAGAGAAAGTAAATTGAAGGGTACAAGTAGCAGAATGGTAGGGAGGCTACTGTAATGATTTGGATGTGAAATGATGGAGGTGTGACTTCTGGTGGTGCCAGTGATGGTGAAGAATATTGTAGACCCTCTGCATCTGGTCAAACCTCATTCGCTGCACAGATGCACCTGGAACACAGCTGCTGTTTGCCTGGGCTGCTAAAAGCTCGCAGCCCCATTCTTCCTGGACAGCTGCAAGAGAGAGAATTGGAACTGACTCATTAGAGATTATACCCACCATCCAAGGGACCAGGAGTACATCATGAATGACTGGAGCAGCACTGAGAAGGCTGGCCCCCTTGATGGATGGTGGAACCAGTACTGCAGGACAATATACATTCCAGGGCTCCATGGCTCTAGGCTAAAGCTAAACTCTAACTGAAAGCATATCCTTTGTTTACCCCTACCACAGGCCACCTCGTTCAGTCTCTCTCTTGTAAATTGCTTTCATCTTAGGATCTTCATTATGGGGAGCCCAAACAAAAACCAAGAGATAGAGAAGAGCTCAAGCAATATTTAGGAATTATAAACAGCAAAAAAAAAAAAAAAAGAACTTAATATAGGATGAAGGTATGAAAAGAGTCATGAATGAAATCCAGATTCCAGCTTAGATCACCAGAGGTTTGGGGAAATTGAGAAGAAGGACTTAAGGTGAGTGTTCTTTACCAGTGAAGAGGTCTCTCCAACCCCAGAAGACAAGGCTATGCGTCCTGCCTGTAGAATTAACCCTTCACTGGCTGAAGAAACTGTAACAGCCTCCCCTGCAGCAGTTGCCATGAAAGACCATGATTCTCAGGAGGACCACCTCAGCTCCCCCCATTGCTTCTGATTCTGTAACTTGTCTCAGGCGCCAGGAGGCACCTGGAAGCAAGGTAGAGGCAGGGACGCTGGAGGAGCTGAGCTACACTCCAGAAGAGCTACCTGAGTTTTCTGATTCATACAGACAGAAATCCAAGCAATAGATACGGGAATCGAGATTACCAGTATGGGAAGATTATAGGGAAACAAAAGACTTTGATCAGACCTGATTACTGATTGAGATGTGCTTACCAAGCGGAGATTTCACACTTCATTTGCAGCTGGAGGGAAGTAAAGAAAGGCTTTAAACCTTTGTGCTATAAATTCAGGGAATGTATATGGAATTGGATAGTGGTAGAAAAATCACCAAATTTGATTGGGCCTAATTTACTGATATGGGCTCATTAAGCAGATATTCTCCATTAAATGCTGCAACTGGATGAGGTAAGAAAGTCTCAAATAGTTTGTGGTGACTAACACATGAACAAAATGGTGGTCCGTTGTGAGCTGCATAGAAATGCCCCATCCACTTTGGTTTAATGTAGCGGAAGTGATTAAAACGTTTGTAGACAAAAAAGAACTTCAGGACCCAGAAAATCATGATGGTGTGATCAGTCACCTTGAGCCAGACATCCTGGAATGCAACGTCAAGTGGGCCTTAGGAAGCATCACTACAAAGCTAGTGGAGGTGATGGAATTCCAGTTGAGCTACTTCAAATCCTAAAAGATGATGCTGTGAAAGTGCTACACTCAATATGACAGCAAATCTGGAAAACTCAGCAGCTGCCATTGAACTGGAAAAGGTCAGTTTTCATTTCAATCCCAAAGAAAGACAATGCCAAAGAATACTCAAACTACTGCACAATTGCACTCATCTCACATCCTACTAAACTAATGCTCAAAATTCTCCAAGCCAGGCTTCAACAATTGAACCTTGAACGTCCAGATTTAAATCAGTTCAAGCTGATTTAAAAAAGGCAGAGGAACCAGAGATCAAATTGCCAACATCTGTTGGATTATCAAAAAAGCAAGAGAGTTCCAGAAAAACATCTATTTCTGCTGTATTGACTATGCCAAAGCCTTTGACTGTGTGGGCATAAAAAACTGTGGAAAATTTTGAAAGAGATGGGAATACCAGACCACCTGACCTGCCTCTTGAGAAACCTGTATGCAGGTCAGGAAGCAACAGTTAGAACTGGACATGGAACAATAGACTGGTTCCAAATAGGGAAAGGAGTACGTCAAGGCTGTATATTGTCACCCTGCTTATTTAACTTATATGCATAGTACATCATGAGAAACTCTGGGCTGGATAAACACAAGCTGGAATCAAGATTGTCAGGAGAAATATCAATAACCTCAGATATGCAGAAGCCACCACCCTTATGGCAGAAAGTGAAGAAGAGCTAAAGAGCCTCTTGATGAAATTGAAAGAGGAGAGTGAAAAAGTTGGCTTAAAGCTCAATATTCAGAAAACTAAGATTATGGCATCCAGTCCCATCACTTCATGGAAAATAGATGGGGAAACAGTGGCTGTCTTTATATTTTTGGGCTCCAAATTTACTGTAGATGGTGACTGCAGCCATGAAATTAAAAGACGCTTACTCCTTGGAAGGAAAGTTATGACCAACCTAGACAGCATATTAAAAAGCAGAGACATTACTTTGCCAACAAAGGTCTGTCTAGTCAAGGCTATGGTTTTTCCAGTGGTTATGTATGGATGTGAGAGTTGAACTATAAAGAAAGTGCTGGAGAATTGATGCTTTTGAACTGTGGTGTTGGAGAAGACTCTTCAGAGTCCCTTGGACTGCAAGGAGATCCAACCAGTCCATCCTAAAGGAGATCAATCCTGGGTGTTCATTGGAAGGACTGGTGCTGAAGCTGAAACTCCAATACTTTGGCCACCTCATGAGAAGAGCTGACTCATTGGAAAGGACCCTGATGCTGGGAAAAATTGAGAGCAGGAGGAGAAGAGGACGACAGAGGATGAGATGGTTGGATGGTATCACTGACACAATGGACATGGGTTTGAGCAGACTCTGGGAGTTGGTGATAGACAGGGAGGCCTGACGTGATGCAGTTCATGGGGTCACAAAGAGTCAGACACGACTGAGCGACTGAACTGAACTTTACTGAGATTGAAATGTTAGAGTGGATTTGTTATTAAAAATCTACTTAGTCCCCCTGGGAGGGTTCAAAACATGTACCATTCATCACAACCATGAGAAATAAATGTGAAAAGGATGCTTCAGCATCCTTGAAAAGCTGAGATGGCTATTTTCTAAAGGCCAGGTCTCTAATGAAAACTGTGGCTGCTGGTTTGTGAAATCCAACTGTGTTAAGAGTGATTTGACCCTTGGGTGCATCCAGTAGTCAAGTGATGGCACTTATCCCAAAGGCAAGGTGGGCTTAGTTTCCAAAATGGATAGTAGAGTCAAAATGACAGTCTAAATAATCATCACAGGAAGTGTTGTCTAGCTGATCATGGTGTTCCTAGGGTAAAAATAGAGAGATTTTACTCAATCTCAGTTGACCTGTGTCAGAAGAAAAGTTTTAAATAAAGTAAAAACATATTTGTACACAAATCATGAATATCGAAATTCACGTCATCAAAATGAATTCCCAGACTTGATCCAGGTTATAGATTCTGAATCTTAAGAATAAAGGGGAGATCCAGTCCCCTTGAAGCAGGACTTTGGTACCTTGCTAAAAATGTAAAATTTATCTTTCCCTCAGGTTTTCCCAAAGGGACCTCTGACCTTTTATCAGGTTAACTATGCACTGTGGAAAAGTAAATAATCAGATCTTTCGGGACACTGACTTTGACATGAAACTTATTCCAAGAGATCCAAAACAAAACTGTAGTCCCTCAATCAGAGTTAGAAATAATGGAGGTCTGGTGATCAATGGAAGTGTAGCTCAGGTCTATTTACAGTGGGTCCTGTGATCATGGAACCCATGCTGTGGCTATTTCTCCAATTCCAGAGTGGATAATTGGAACAGACATCCTTAGCAACTGGCAGAATTCCTATATTGGATCACCGACCCATGGAATAAGGGGTATTATGTCAGAAAAGCCCTAGGGAAGGCATTACTACTGTCTGTCCTTAGGATAATAGTAAACTAACAGTGGAACCATATTCCTGGAGGGATTGTAGAGATTAGTGCCACCACCAAACCTTGAAAGATGTGGGTGTGTGGGGGGGGGTAGTTACCACCACATACATGGACAGCTCTCCTATTTTCACCTGTTGCAGGATACACATGGATCTTGGAGAGTGACAGTGGATAAATCTGTGGTTAACCAGCTTCTATGCCAGGTGTATTTCAGCACAAGAGCAAATTGTCAGAGCTGCTGGTACCCGGTATTTAGCTAGAAGTATGCTTTTTTATTACAGTGTCAGAAGTAGCAACTACTTTAGATATTTTGGTAAGACATTTTCTTGTCAACTAAAATTAGGAGACCCAAACTCATTGGAATTTCCAGGAACCCAGCAATATGGGGCATATAATGCTATCCATCCCTCTTAAGATGAAGGATAACTTGTTTCATCTGTTCTCTCCTATAACCAAAGACAATGCACAATGCCTCTTGGCCTTATTGGATTTGAGAGTCAATGTATCATTAATTTGGGTGTCTTCCTCTGACTCAATTGCAAAGTTATTCAAAAAGCTGCTAGTTTTAAGTGAGTTCCAGAAATAGAAAAGGCTCTGCTACAGGTCTGGCCTGACATGCAAGCTTCTCTGAGACTCGGGACAAATATTAATAATCCAGTAGATCTATGGTGATTGATGTGTCAGTCACAGGTAAGAATGCTGGAAACCTTGCCGGGCCTCCATAGGTGAATTGCGCTGCAGACACGTAGGATTTTGGAGAAAAGTCTTGCCATCCTTGCAAGATGCCTATTCTCCTTTTATGAAATAGTGCTTGGCCTGCCACTGGACCTCGATGGAAACTAAATGCTTCACCATGGGCCGCCAAGTCACCATGCAACTAAAATTTCTTTCACGCACTTGGTATTATCCAACCCATCTAAGCCACAAAGCTGGGTGTGCACAGAAGTACTCCATCATCAAAATAGAGTGATATAGGCATGATCTGGCCCAAGGGGGCCCTGAAGGCAAATTTCCAGGGAGAAGTGGCAAAAATGATCATGGTCCCCAATCCCACTACCTTTCCTTCTTTCTCCCTGCCTGCACCTATACAGTATGATCAATTAACAGAGAAAGTTAAGACTTCAGATTTGGAAAGGAATAGTTCTGCAATGATCTCCAAAACTGAAAGCTGAACAAATGCAACCTCAT
This sequence comes from Dama dama, assembly GCF_033118175.1. NCBI lineage: Eukaryota > Metazoa > Chordata > Mammalia > Artiodactyla > Cervidae > Dama > Dama dama. Next base: position 79,763,508 of record NC_083681.1, read on the forward strand.
CCTGAAAATTACCTGAACAGTAGTAGCAAAAGGAAATCCTCCCAACGGGTACATTTCAAAGGGTGCACCTGGTCAATTTAACTTGGGAGGAGTGTCCAAATGTACAATATATACTAATTCATGGTTTTGTCCAATGAATTGGCTGGATGCTCCAGGGACTTGGGAGGGGGATATGGTTAGAAGATTGGTGACGAGGAAATTTGAGAAAGAGATATATGTATCACTTGTTTGAATGGGCAAAAAACATGAAAATATTTGTTTCCCACATCACAAAGTTTAAAAATGTGAGTAATGGTCTACACTACTAACTTTAGTAAATTATTACAAAAATATGTGCTTCCTGTTCCCATTAACTTATGTTCTGTTTGCTTAGAGGCTTCAGTTACATAGAGAGAAATCTTTCTATAAGGAGATACAAAGAGATTCTTTTGAACTGAGAGCTAAGACTTTTGTCTGACCATATTCGGCTGCTCTTGCCTCTGAGTCAACAGGCATATTAGTAAGTCAGGGTGATGTCTGGGTTATTGATCCTGATTACTAAGAGGAAATTGACTGCTACTCCTCAGTGGAGATAAGAAAAATATGTTTGAAATACAATAGCTCCCACAGATCTCCACTTACTATGATCACTATTGAAAATTAATATCAATACAAAACTACAACGACCCCATCCAATCAGAATTAACAATGACCCAGACTTTTTACCACTGAAGGCCTGTGCTACCCACCAGGTAAAAATCCATGGCCAGCATCCCTTCTTTCTGAAGGTACAGAGAATGCAAAATGAGTCACAAAAGAAACTAGTCATAATGACCAGTCACAACCATGTAACAAGTTACAGAAATGAGAATTGCAATTGTGTGTCCACTTTATTTCATGAATATGTACCAACATATGTGTATCACATACATGTAATATAAACACATACATAAATATCTTTATTTTTTTTTCTTGTGTTATTTATCATGTAACATAAGACATGTTTAACTAGATTCCTTCTTTTCAGATGGAATTAACCCTTCTGTGGATTTCTTTTTTCCTTTTTAGAAAGGTTTTACTTGTTAGTTTTCTAGTCAGTGTAGCATTTTCCAATGGTTTATTTATTTATTTAACATGACGTGTTCATTCATTTGGTGGTGCTGGGTCTCAGCTGCTGCACGTGGTGTCTTTAGTTTGTGACCTGCAAACTCGTAACTGCAGAGTGTGTTCTCTCTAGTTCTCTGAGCAGGGATTGAACCCAGATCTTTAGCATTGAGAGCACAGAGTGTTAGTCACTGAAACATACAGAAGTCCCTGCAAAGTGGGTAACGCTATCCCAGTTTATAGACGAGGAAAACAATACTCAAGGTGATTAAAGAAAAAACACTGTGGGTGAGACAGCCATGGAGTTGAGAACCATGAGTACTAACTTCTCAGTGAAACAGCCAAACAACGTGCTGTACTTGGCTGCCTCGCTCCTTCCCACCACAGAACCTGCACAGGTGTGTTCCCTTCTGCAAGGATGCTTCCCCATGTTCTCAGTCCATTGGTCCTAGTTAACTCCCTCTCCTGTCTCAACTATAAGCCCAATAAATTTAACTTTGCTGATCATAATATTTTCTACTATCCTATTAATATCTATAGAATCTGTAATGCTACATATTATTTCATTATCTATTTATGTAATTTGTCTCTATTTTTCTCTCTTGTTCTTTTAGTCTTTACCTTTTCCCTCTCCCCCTCCCTACTGTTCTGAGATGCAATCTGGTTTAATGATCCTTTAAAGAAACAGCTTTTTGTTTAATTATTTTTTCCATTTTTAAATTATTTTTATTTCGCTGAGTTTTTCTTATCCCTAATTCCTGTGTTTTGCTTATTTGATGTTTATTTTCCTATTATTTTTCTAGCTTGCTAGGTCAAAACCTTTGCAAATTGGTTTTAGACATTATTTCTCTGTAGACTATATTTATATGCATCTAAATTTCCTTTTAAATACTTTTATTGCTTTCCAGTCCTGCGGCAAGGAGAAGACAGAGTCAAACATACTTTAAGCTGTACTCACCTTAAACTAAGAGATTATTTCTGGATAGTGAACAACTGTAGGACCACAACTAATGTGTAATGTGTGCTCAGTCACTCACTCATATCTGATTCTTTGTGACACCATGAGAATCCACTGATTCTGACTCTATCAGAATCCACTGTCCATGGGATTTTCCCAACAGGAATACTGGAGTCGGTTACCATTTCCTACTCCAAGGTAGCTTCCCAGATCAAGGATCAAACCCATGTCTCTTGCATTTCCGGCATTGGAAGGCAGATTCTTTACCACTGCACCACCTGAGGTCAGACTGTGTAATATCTTTGGGCTACTGTGTTAAATCTCCTGAAGAATTTTCCACGGTTTGTTGTGACTCATACAGTCAAATTTTGGCCTAATCAATTAAGCAGAAATAGATGCTTTTCTGGAACTCTCTTGCTTTTTTAATGATCCAGAAGACGTTGGCAATTTGATCTCTGGTTCCTTTGCCTTTTCTAAATTCAGTTTGAACATTTGGAAGTTCACGATTCACGTACTGTTGAAGCCTGGCTTGGAGAATTTTGAGCATTACTTTACTAGTGTGTGAGATGAGTGCAATTGTGCAGTAGTTTGAGCATTCTTTGCATTGCCTTTCTTTGGGATTGGAATGAAAACTGAACTTTTTTAGTCCTGTGGCCACTGCTGAGTTTTTCAAATTTGCTGGCATATTGAGTGCAGCACTTTCACAGTACCTTTTAGTATTTGCAATAGCTCAACTGGAATTCCATCACTTCCACTAGCTTTGTTCATAGTGATGCTTCCTAAGGCCCACTTGACTTCACATTTCAGGATGTAGTATCTAGGTGAGTGATCACACCATTGTGGTTATTTGGGTAATAAAGATCATTTTTTGTCTAGTTCTTCTGTGAATTCTTGCCAACTGATCTTAATATCTCTGCTTCTGTTAGGTCCATACCATTTCTGTCCTTTATTGTGCCCATCTTTTCCATAAACTGTGGAAAATTCTCCAAGAGATGTGAATAACAGACCACCTGACCTGCCTCCTGACAAATATACATGCAGGTCAAGAAGCCACAGTTAGAACTGGACATGGAACAACAGACTGGTTCCAAATCATTAAAGGAGTACTTCAAGGCTGTATCTTGTCACCCTGCTTATTTAACTTATATGTAGAGCACATCTTGAGAAATACTGGACTGGATGAAGCACAGGCTAGAATCAAGATTGCCAGGAGAAATGTCAATAACCTCAGATATGCAGATGACACCACCTTGATGGCAGAAAGTGAAGAAGAACTAAAGAGCCTCTTGATGAAAGTGAAAGAGGAGAGTGAAAAAGTTGGCATAAATCTCAACATTTAGAAAACTAAGATCATGGCATCTGGTCCCATGACATCACAGCAAACAGATGGGAAAACAGTAGAAACAGTGACAGAATTAATTTTGGGGGGCTCCTAAATCACTGTAGGTGATGACTGCAGCCATGAAAGTAAAAGATGTTTGCTCCTTGGAAGAAAAGTTATGACCAACCTAGTCAGCTTATTAAAAAGCAGAGACATTACTTTGCCAACAAATGTCCGTCTAGTCAAAGCTGTGGTATTTCCAGTGGTCATGTATGGATGTGAGAGTTGGACTATAAAGAAAGCTGAGTGCAGAAGAATTGATGCTTTTGATCTGTGGGGCTAGAGAAGACTCTTGAGAGTCCCTTGGACTGCAAGGAGATCCAACCAGTCCATCCTAAAGGAAATAAGTCCTGAATATTCATTGGAAAGAATGATGTTGAATCTGACACTCCAATACTTTGGCAACCTGATGCGAAGAACTGACTGATTAGAAAAGACCCTGATCCTGGGAAAGATTGAAGGCAGGAGGAGAGGGGGATGACAAAGGATGAGATGGTCGGATGGTATCACCGACTCAATGGACATGAGTTTGAGTAAACTCCGGGAGTTGGTGATGGACAGGGAGTCCTGGCCTGCTGCAGTCCATGCAGTCGCAGAGTCAGACATGACTGAATGACTGAACTGAACTGAAATGTCATAAATAGCTTTTATTATGCTAAGATGTTTTCTATATATCAAATTTGAGTTTGTATAATGCTTGAATCTTTAATTTTATCAAATACATTTTCACCTATTGAAAGAATTGAGTGTTTTCTGTCTTTTCTTTTTTTGATGTGGTATATCACATGAATTTATTTATGTATGTTGAACCATCCTTGTGACCATTGTATGAATCCAACTTGGTTGTGGTGGATGACCTTATGCATACTGTTGAAGTTGGTTTGCTAATATTTTGTTGAGGATTTTTGCATCTGTCTTCATCAAAGATATTGGACTATAATTTCTTTTTGGTACTATCTTTGACTTTGATTTTGGGGGGATGATGGCTTCATAGAATGCTTTTAGGTGGGTTCCCTCATCTTCAATCTTTTTGTAGAGCTTGAGAACGGTTAGTGTAAGTTCTTTTATGTCTGGTAGAATTCCCCAATGAAACCATCTGGCTCTGGACTTTTTTTTTTTTTTTAGGGAGTTGTTTTTTTTTTAAATTTTTTTCACAGATTCTATTTCACTTCTAGTGATACATCTGTTCAATTTATCTATTTATCCTTGATTCTTTTTTGTGTGTCACATGTTTCTAGAAATTTGCCCATTTCTTCTACTTTGTCCAATTTGTTGGCATATAATTATTATTAGTACTCACTTATGTATTTTCTTATTACAGTGGTATTGATTGTTATTTCTCATCTCTCATTTCTTATTTTGCTTATTTGGATCCTCTCTGTCTTCTTTGTCATGAGCTTGGCCGGAGGTTTGTCTACTTTGTTTATCTTTTCAATAAACCTGCTCTTGTTTTTATTATTGTTCTATTATTTTACATCTCTATTTTGTTGATTTCTATGTGACCTTTATTCCTTCCTTCTGCATACTCTAGGTTTTGTTTGCTCTTCTTTTTCCAATCCTTTAAAGTGGTAGATTAGACTGTTTATTTGAGATATTTATTGTTTTGTGAAGATCTGTATTGCTATGAATTTCCCTCTAAGAATCACTTTTGTTGCATGTCATAAGTTTTGTATGGTTGTGCTTTCATTATCATTTATCTCAAGGTATTTTTTAGTTTCCTCTTTGATTTCATCAATAGCCCATTGGCTTTTCAGTACCATGTTGTTTAGTCTACATAATTTGTTTCTTCTTGTTTCTGTGGTTGATTTTATTGTGGTCATAAAAGATTTTTGAAAGTATTCTAGGTTTCTTTCTTTTTTTTTTATTTTATTTTATTTTTTCCAGTGGGTTTTGTCATACATTGATATGAATCAGCCATGGATTTACATGTATTCCCAATCCCGATTCCCCCTCCCACCTCCCTCTCCACCCGATTCCTCTGGGTCTTAGGCCGGAGCACTTGTCTCGTGCATCCCACCTGGGCTGGTGATCTGTTTCACCATAGATAGCATACATGCTGTTCTTTTGAAATATCCCACCCTCACATTCTCCCACAAAGTTCAAAAGTCTGTTCTGTATTTCTGTGTCTCTTTTTCTGTTCTGCATATAGGGTTATCGTTATCACCTTTCTAAATTCCATATACATGTGTCAGTATGCTGTAATGTTCTTTATCTTTCTGGCTTACTTCACTCTGTATAATGGGCTCCAGCTTCATCCATCTCATTAGGACTGGTTCAAATGAATTCTTTTTAATGGCTGAGTAATATTCCATGGTGTATATGTACCACAGCTTCCTCATCCATTCATCTGCTGATGGGCATCTAGGTTGCTTCCATGTCCTGGCTATTATAAACAGTGCTGCGATGGTAGTTTCTACATAAACTTCAGAATGGGACTATTGATTTATTCTGATTATTCTGTTTTATTTTATTGAAGCTGCATTGAAATTAAAAAAAGCAAAATGGAAAAATAGAGTAAGTCTTATAAGTCACCTATAAGGCATATCTCTTCACTTATTTATGTACTGAATTTTTCTAAGAAATACTTTCTGGTTTTGATATGCAGGTTAGGTGTTCTACACGTATATATTATTGTATGTTTATCTCTCAAGTTTCATATTTTTAATTAATACCTTATATAGATGTTGATCTTAATTTCAGTTTTTAATTGTTGCTATTATAGAAATGCATTTAATTTTTTGTATTGAAATTATATCTTGTGAACTTGCTAAACTAACTAATTGATTGCGTGCACGCTAACTCACTTCAGTTGTGCCTGACTCTTTGAAACTCCATGGACTGTAGCCTGCCAGGCTCCTCTGTCCATGGGGATTCCCCAGGTAAGAATGTTGGAGTGGGTTCCCATGCCTTCCCCTAGAGGATCCTCCCGACCCAGGGATCAAACCCTTGTCTCTTATGTCTCTTGGATTGGCAGGTGGGTTCTTTACCACTAGCGCCACCTTAGATTCTTTACAGAACACTTAGCATTTTCTACCATAGAACCATTCTATCTGCATATATGTGGATTTGTTACAATTTTACTCCTACCTTTTGAATCTATATGTCTTATGTTTCTTTTTCTTACCTTATTGCAGTGTAATAGAATTTAGGATTTAATCCAGGAATTGGAGTCGACAGTCTTTTATTGGTCCAAACTTACAGAATATTCTCCAATATAAGTGATGGTAGTTATAGGTCTTATACAGTTGCTATATTAGATTAAGCACTTCCCTTTCATTTGCTAAAATGTTTTAAAAATATTATATATATATATATATAAATGGAAATGTTTTATTTCTTGAAATATTTTAAATTATAATTAACTTCATGCATTTATTGAAATGACCTTGTGATTATTATTTTTTATTGTGCTAATATAGTGAATTACACTGTTGCATTTTGAGTCTTTTATTCCTGGGATAATTTCCACAAGATCATGATAAATTACTATTAAATTCATTGGGCCGGAAGTTATATTTGGCAAGAAGTTTAGCCATGAATTTAATTTCTTTAGCTGATACAGGACAATTCTGCTCTTCTATATCTTCTGTTAGATTCTATGATTTTTTAAAAAATATTTTTAAAAATATTTTCTACCACCCTGTTAATATATGTAGATTCTGCAATGCTGTACATTATTTCATTCTTGGTTGAAGTATTTTGTTTCTATTTTTCTCTCATTCTCTTCTTTCTTCTCTCCCTCTTTTCCTTATTTTGAGATATTATCAGTTTTATTGATCTTTGAAAGACTGTTTATTATTTAATCAAATTTACATTTAAAGACTTTTATTGCTTCCTAGTATCAAGCAGCAAGGAGAAGACAGAGTCAAGTGCCACAATTTAAGGTGATTATACTGAGATTATTTCTACATGTTGATGGCTGTGAGGAGAGTACAACTAATATGAAATGCCCTGCGGCTAGTAAGAGTTACATACATTAGCGTACAGAGAGTACATAGAGTGGAAATGAACATTTTAAAAAGGAAAAATATATTATAAAATAAAGAAAACTTTAGAAAGATTTTGCATGACCCATGAAAATTGCTTGATAAGAAATAAGAACTAAGGACCACAATTTACTCCAGCTGATTCCTTAGTTTGTACTGACACCCTTCTTTCTCTCTTGCCAATGGGATGGAAAGGGACAAAGGATAGCAAAAAAACCCAAAAAACTAAAGAAAGAAAAATGGATTGTGACTTTCTCCCCAACTGTCTAATGTTAGCTAATACTACATGATACCTGTTGACACAAATTGTTGTTTATGGCTTCTAAATTTTGAGTGGGAGGAAAGAAACACTGAGAAATAATTTCCAAATTGTGATAATAATGTGAAGTGTATCTGGGAAGTATAACTGTCCTGATTATCTCTTACCATATTTATACAATTAAGTAATAAAGATTTCAAATATATTAAATGTGTATTATAGATACCTTGGTAAATGTCAGCAAACTCAGTTTTTGAGGAAATTATTTTAGAAGTGAGAGATAGAAAAATATCCATAACATTTCATTGGTATTATAACACTATAAAGTTACTGAATCATTCCTATATAACCCTCAAGAGATTAAAGAAAGAAATCTCAAACCTGTCATATAGATGTCATTAATATTAGTAGCTTTGTTCTTATAATTATGATCTTACACACACTGGCTGCTGTAAAATGCCTGTGGGACTTTTTTGTTTTTTTCCTGTTTTCCTTTGCTGTGCTTTTAATTCAAATTATATATAGCAATGCTTTCCTAAAATGTTCTTTTGGATGGACAGTTCCTGAGAAGGTCAGATGTATTCTTTATCTATTTGCTGTTTCAAAGAACGGTCTCAGAGAAATAAAAACAAACAGCCTGAAAGATCATCTGACATTGCAAATAAAAGTAAAATCTTGCAGAAATCAGTGTTATGATTAGTTACATGTATGTACATTAAATTTATATAAGAATAATTGGGATTTATTAAAAATTTTACATAATTTTTGATCATAGTAATTGAAATTTTATACACCTTACTAGGTGGCGGTAAAGATGAAATGGTCAGTAAATGAAATTTTTTAGTATTGTGCCCAGATCATTTAATGAGTTAGTATATAGTGCCCCAATATTTGGGCTTCCCTAGCAGCTCAGATGGTAACGGAGATGCCTGCAATACAGGAGAGCTGGTTTTGACCCCCGGATTGGAAAGCTCTCCTGGGGAAGGGCATGGCACCCCCTCCAGTATTGCTTCTTGGAGAGTCCCCAGGAGAGCGCCTGGAGGGCTGCAGCCCACGGGCTGGCGGAGAGGAGACGACGCTTCAACTGTCTCTTCATCTCAACGCTTTCCCCTAAACACAGAAAACAATGAAAGCCACACATGGTAATGTCATGGTTTTTCACTTTATTACTGATATGACAAGCATTTACAATCTTGATAAAAATCTTATCAAACTGCCCTTGGGATTTTACACTGTCCATGTTCTCTCATGACCTTGATTATAAATCCCTTTTCTTAATACGCTTATTTAAGTGCTTTTTCTCTCTCTCAAACGGTAGCTTGATATATCTTTGCAAACTATTCCTCACTGTTGTTTTTTCTTTAACAATTTAAAGGCTGAAGGAGGGGTTTTTGGAAGAAACACCTTAACCGAAAGGTATGTGAAAAGTTGGACTCAATATTCTTCCTTCCCTCTCAAAACCCTTGGCGTCTAACGTGTATTTGGGTGCTGGTGGCGTGTGTGTGGGCTGGGTGCAGGGGAGAAAGGGGCGCGGGCAGGGCAGGGCGAAGAAGGGGGCGACACAGTCTTTTTCGTTCCTGGTTTAAAGGAAGACCAGAAGAATGAGGCCTGCGCTGAAGGATCTTTTTCCGAGTCTGTATTAAGTAGGGCGGCACTGATTCAAATATTAAGGGTTGCTGAGGCTTGTACTGCTGTTTAAAAAAGATGCTAAACCAAGAGCTGCATTTTCTACAGTGTTGGTTCTCTAGTTTTTCTATAATTTCTATTATAATTTTAATTAAAAAGTGTCTTTAAATTTGTTTATATCATGTGACAGAGTCTTCCGCATAAACATGGGCTAGGTTTCTCAATTCATAAACAAAGAAGTACTTTGCTAAGCTCTCCGTTTGTACACAGAGCAAACTTAAACCAACACCCGTGTTTCTTCCTTAAACTCCTGTAAATCTAATAAAAGTTCTTCAATAAATCCTCCTGTGGCAGAATAAAATCTAAAGATACAGCCATTAACTGATGTAGGTGTTGGTGTATAATTTCTTATAGAACCATTGGTTTTCCTGTGAATATTTGTTGGAGTCCTGTCCTTTGTAGTTGAAAAGTTAGAATCGCAAGCTCATTATATTGGGTATATTTTGTATGAATTTCACATTCTGTTCTTGCTGTAAGGCAAATAGATCCAGCAGTATTCATTTCACTTACCAGTTGAAGAAGGCTCAGAGAGGATGAACTGTTTAGTGCTCAACAAAAATCAAATAGGACATTTGTCCTGTACCATTAGATGATGGATCTATCTAACATGTCACATTGTTCCTCAATGATGCCATTAAACAACAACTCACTGCAATTAACAGTATTTGATACAAACAATGATTTTACTGTGGAGAACATTTGGTTTTGGGTAAAAGGTGATTTTCTTCAACATATTCACCCTGTTCTCCTTGATGTACTACATCCAAACGGTGGCACTGTTCTAAAGTATTTAACTAAATAATTCTTTGTGTTGAGTTCACCCAATTAAAAAAAAAGAAAAAAACAACCCCAAAATATAAACAAAAGCTACTAGCTCTAAGGAGTATCAACAGAAACCTCTGAAACATGTATTTATTGAAATTAAGGTTAAAGTGAATTTTTATGTAAGGATACCCATTCTTCCTATATTCAGATGGTTCACAATGTGCCTAACTTCTCTGTTTCCAGTCTCTCTGTGTTCTGAATCTTTATCACACGTGCTTACAAGGAGAGTCAATGAGACTATTTTCTACCAATACAGGTATGCTCTGCTATGATTAAAAGCATTTTTCAAAAATTTCAAAAATAATATTTAGTTCCATTGAATGTATAGAATGTTAATCTAAAATTGGGACTTTGTATGTGAAATACATGCACGTGGAGAAGTGGAAAGATTTTCTTAAACATATAAATGGCCATTACATAGATGGCTAAAGGCTTGGATGGAGAATGACTATATCTTTTACAGAGATGGACAAAAGCTGGAATTTCCGTGGTTGGTGAATGTTGTTGCATAGTTCCCAAGAGCATGAACTCTGGTATCAGAGTCAGGTTCATCTTAGGTTGATTGCAACTTAATCTCTTAATGGTTTGATGCAAATTACTGAAACCTCTTGCTTTTATTTTATAAATATAAAATGAGTATCAGAATACCACCTCTTGGTTGGGTTGTTACAATTCCAGTCATAATTAATATTTTATTAAATATTGTTTGAAATGTGCTTCTCTTAATATCAAATGATAGATTGCTTATAGTAAATTTTCTGTGACCTACATCTTTGCTCAGTGCACAAGAAAATAATCCAAAACTTTAAATATGCAATTAAAGATGTATTATGCTCTCTATTGTTTCAGATAAATTGAGTTTCTGCTGTGTGTCCTGAACTCTACTCAACCTCATGGAAAACCAAAACAATGTCACAGAATTTGTTTTCATAGGGTTGTGGGGAAATAAGAAAATAGAGCTACTGTTCTTTTCCTTGTTCCTGCTCTGTTACCTGGCTGTCTTGATGGGGAATGCCATCGTCTTACTCACCATCACCTGCAGCCATCTAAAGCAGCAACCAATGTACTACTTTCTCTGCCACCTCTCCCTCATGGATGTCAGCTACACCTCCACGGTGGTCCCCAGGCTAATCAGGGACTTAGCTGCAGCAAGAAAAAACATTTCCTATAGCAACTGTATGACCCAGCTCTTCACTGCCCACTTGCTGGCAGGTGTGGAACTATTCATCTTGGTGTCCATGGCTTTTGACCGCTACCTCGCCATCGTCAAGCCCCTGCACTACATGGTCATCATGAACAGACAGAGGTGTGACATGCTGATCGTCCTGGCCTGGGTCGTCGGCTTTTGGCATTCTATTGCTTTACTTCTCATGGTACTCAGGTTACCTTTCTGCGGTCCTAATCAGATAGATCACTACCTGTGTGATGTGAAGCCTCTCTTGAAACTGGTGTGCAAAGATATTCATGTTGTGAGTATCTTAGTGATTGCAAATTCAGGAATGGTGGTGCTTGTCATATTTCTTGTTCTAGTAGCTTCTTACATAGTCATACTATATAACCTTAGAACACATTCTTCTGCAGGGCGAAGAAAAGCTCTCTCAACCTGTGGTTCTCACATAACAGTTGTAGTGTTATTCTTCGTGCCCTGTATCTATACTTACGTTCTGCCTGCAGAGAGCGAGAACAAGGACAAGGACATCTCGGTGTTTTACACTGTGATCGGCCCCGTGCTGAACCCTCTCATCTACACCCTGAGGAACATGGAGATGAAAATCGCCATGAGGAAGGTATGGTCTAAAGTGACGCACTCAGATTTGAAGTGAATAGGGTGATACTCACTATGGTTTAGAATTCATGTCTCATCTCCAGGACCTGTGCCCTTTGAGGTAATAGAAGAAAACATATACACTTTCTTTGAGGAATTGAAGTAAATGTCATCTGGCATTCAGTTCAGTTCAAGTGGGAACAGCATAGACAGCTCAACCCAGTGGTCTGTGAAAATCTAGAGGGTGGGATGGATGGGAGAGGGGAGGGGGCTTCAGGAAGAAAGGGACATGCATATACCTGTGGCTGATTCATGTCGATGAGTGGCCAACACAATATTGTAAAGCAATTATCCTTCAATTAAAAAAAAAATCACAATTAAAAAGAAATCACTGTGACACTAATCTTGGAAAAGAATGGCAATTGCAAATTATCTTTGTGACTACTATGAAGAGGAGAAACTTGGAAATATTTCATAGAGAAACCTGAGGATTTTTCGATGAATTGTGTGTAGTTTCATCTACGCTGCTGCTAAGTCACTTCAGTAGTGTTTGACTCTGTGCGACCCCATGGATTGCAGCCTGCCAGGCTTCTCCATCAATGGGAGTTTCCATGCAAGAGTACTGGAGTGGGGTGCCATTGCCTTCTCTGAGTTTCATCCATAGTAGGATGCAAAAAAACCCACATAACAACACTCTTAGAAAACATAGCAAACATTATAAGAGAAAAGATTATATGTAAGATATTACATTATATATAATATATAATACATTATATATACAATATATATAATACATTATATATTATTATATTATATATAAGAAAAAAGATTATATGACTAGGATAACTGAAATATATAAACACTTTTAACTATGCAAATATAAAACAACCATTATAAATGTAATTTGCACAGAAGAATAAAAAAGAAAAAATCACGAGGGACATATAATTAAATAGGATTTTCATAGGAGAGAAAATTGGAAAAATTACCATTTTGGTAAGTTTCTAAAAAAATTGGCATCTAAAAAATTCTCTTCTGAAAAATGCATCAGAAGACATTTGTCAAAGTCTAAATGTCTGATGATAATGTTTTCAAAATATCAAATTGTATTTCCAAATTGTATTTTATCATTTAAAGAAGAAAAATAAAACCTTCCCACTTAAATGGGCTCATGAATTGAACAATTCATATTTCTTTCCTAAGAGAAAAAAAAAAAGAAAGTTATTTTAATAAGACAAGACTTGAGCCAATGTAAAGAAATCAAAATGGGGGCAATTGGTGTTAAAAGGGATCAATGTTTTAAAAGAGCCATGTGTTTCAGAGTACAAAATTTGGAGTTCCAGCTTTAATCTTCATCTAATGCTTTATTCTTAACAAATGTACTCATTTTCACATTCTGTGTTCCTAATTAGATAGTTCATTATATATGTGACATGAAGCCTTTTTGAACTGATATGCAAACACTATTTATGTTGGTAATATCTTAGTGATTACTAGTTCTAGAGATAGTAAAGCTTGTCATGATTCTTGTCCTAGAAATTTCTTATATAACCTTAGAATATAGTTGTCTGTGAAGTGAAGTGAAAATTGGTCAGTCGTCTCCGACTATTTGTGACCCCATGGACTGTATAGTCCATGGGATTCTCCAGGCCAGAATACTGGAGTGGGTAGCTTTTCCCTTCTCCAGGGGATCTTCCCAACCCAGGACTTGAGCCCAGGGTCTCTTACCAGCTGAGCCACAGAGTAGTTCTCTGCAGGTGGACACAAACTTTTCTCAACCTATAGATCTCCATAATGGTTGTAGTATTCTTTGTTTTGGCGTTTAGCTATATTTAAATTCTGGGCTTCCCAGGTGGCTCAGTGGTAAAGAACTGACTACTAGGCAGGAGATGCAGGTTTGAACCCTGGGTCAGGAAGATACCCTGGAAAAGATGATGGGAACCCACTCCAGTACTCATGCCTGGGAAATCCCATGAACAGAGGAACTATAGTCCAACGGGTTGCAAAAAAATCCAGAAATGACTCAAAAACTGAACAACAATGATATTTATATTTTACCTACCCAACTCTGATCCAAGTCTAACTTAGTAATGCCAGAAGTCACTATGTTGGAAAAACTACAGTGTTACGACAATAGGCTTTGGAGTTAGACCTGGGTGAATACTAACTCTCCAGGTCTTGACAATTTGCTTTAATTATTTATATATATCTCTACTTCAAAAACGTCTATGAAATAGGGTAATATCATATTTTACAAAGACACAATACTACCTATAATAACACATGTAGATTTTTTAATGTAGAATAAAGCTACCAGAAACTCATGTTAGATACTTTTCCTCTCTCTTTCTCTACTTTTTTCCATTTGCTTGAATGCTTCCAGGCAAGCTGGATCCCTCTAACATTCTCTAAATTCACTCTAAAATCTGTCACCTCACTAGATTTTTCTTCCCTCTGTTTAGGATTCCTTACTCCCATGTTTTAGGGGGCCACATCTTAAATATATTTCACACTTCAGAGATGATCTTGTACAGGAAGATTTTGTACATCTGTCAACAAAGTAGAAAATACATCTGATTCCATGTGTTATTTTATTGCCATTTAGCTGTGTGTTTCAGTTCAGTTCAGTTCAGTCGCTCAGTCATGTCAAACTCTTTGTGACCCCATGAACCGCAGCATGTCAGGCCTCCCTGTCCATCCCCAACTCCTGGAGTATACCCAAATCCATGTCCATTGAGTCGGTGATGCCATCCAACCATCTCATCCTCTGTCGTCCCTTTCTCCCCCAACCCTCAATCTTTCCCAGCATGAGGGTCTTTTCAAATGAGTCAGCTCTCTGCATGAGGTGGCCAAAGTATTGGAGTTTCAGCTTCAACATAGTTCTTCCAGAACACCCAGAACTGATCTCCTTTAGGATGGATTGGTTGGATCTCCTTGCAGTCCAAGGGACGCTCAAGAGTCTCCTCTAACACCACAGTTCAAAAGCATCAATTATTCAGCGCTAAGTTTTCTTTATAGTCCAACTCTCACATCCATACATGACCACTGGAAAAACCATAGCCTTGACTAGATGGACCTTTGTTGAAAAAGTGATGTCTCTGCTTTTTAATATGCTGTCTAGGTTGGTCATATTTTCCTTCCACGGGGAAAGTATCTTTTAATTTCATGGCTGCAATCACCATCTGCAATGATTTTCAGTTCAGTACAGTTCGGTCGCTCAGTCGTGTCCAATGCTTTGCGACCCCATGAATTGAAGCATGCCAGGCCTCCCTGTCCATCACCGACACCTGTAGTCCACCCAAACCCATGCCCATCGAGTCAGTGATGCCATTCAGCCATCTCATCCTCTGTCGTCCTCTTCTCCTCCTGCCCCCATTCCATCCCAGCATCAGGGTCTTTTCCAATGAGTCAACTCTTCGCATCAGGTGGCCAAAGTATTGGAGTTTCAGCTTCAGCATCAGTCCTTCCAATGAACACCCAGGACTGATCTTTAGGATGGACTGGTTGGATCTCCTTGCAGTCCAAGGGACTCCCAAGAGTCTTCTCCAACACCACAGTTCAAAAGCATCAATTCTTCAGCATTAATTTTTCTTTATAGTCCAACTATCACATCCATACATGGCCACTGGAAAAACCAGAACCTTGACTAGACAGACCTTTGTGGACAAAGTAATGACTCTGCTTTTTAACATGCCGTCTAGGTTGGTCGTGACTTTCCTTCCAAGGACTAAGTGTCTTTTAATTTCATGGCTGCAATCACCATCTGCAGTGATTTTGGAGCCCCCCAAAATAAAGTCTGACACTGTTTCCACTGTTGCCCCATCTATTTCCCATGAAATGATGGGACCAGATGCCATGATCTTAGTTTTCTGAATGTTGAATTTTAAGCCAACATTTTCACTCTCTTCTTTTACTTTCATCAAGAGGCTCTTTAGTTCTTTTTCATTTTCTGCCATGAGGGTGGTGTCATCTGCATATCTGAGGTTATTGACATTTCCCCTGGCAATCTTGATTCCAGCTTGTGCTTCATCTAGCCCAGCATTTCTCATGATGTGCTCTGCATATAAGTTAAATAAGCAGGGTGACAATATACAGCCTTGACATACTCCTTTTCCTATTTGGAACCAGTCTCTTCTTCCATGTCCTGTTCTAACTGTTGCTTCCTGACCTGCATACAGGTTTCTCAAGAGGCAGGTCAGGTGGTCTGGTATTCCCATCTCTTTCAGAATTTTCCACAGTTTATTGTGATCCACACAGTCAAAGGCTTTGACATAGTCAATAAAGCAGAAATAGATGTTTTTCTGGAACTCTCTTGCTTTTTCGATGATCCAGCGGATGTTGACAATTTGATCTCTTGTTCCTCTGCCTTTTCTAAAACTAGCTTGAACATCTTGAAGTTCTCGGTTCACGTATTGCTGAAGCCTGGCTTGGAGAATTTTGAGCATTAGTTTACTAGTGTGTGAGATGAGTGCAATTGTGTGGTAGTTTGAGTATTCTTTGGCATTGCCTTTCTTTGGGATTGGAATGAAAACTGACCTTTTCCGGTCCTGTGGCCACTGCTGAGTTTTCCAAATTTGCTGACATATTGAGTGCAGCATTTTCACAGCATCATCTTTCAGGATTTGAAATAGCTCAACTGGAACTCCATCCCCTCCACTAACCTTTTTCATAGTGATGCTTCCTAAGGCCCACTTGACTTCACATTCCAGGATGTCTGGTTCTATTTCAAGTAACCTTATTTCTTATATTAATGTTTCTTCTTACGAACTGGGTTTTTCTAATATGACTTAAACAGAATATTGTGTGCCACATTAATTATCTTTTATCTCTCTTTTTTCCAGCACTAATTAAGATGTAGCAAAACAGTTTCTGAATTAAATACAAAAATTCCATCTTTTCTATTTGTGTGACTTTATGCATTTGTTCTTACGTATCTAGAACTTGCATTTATGTTATTAACAAGCATGCATTAATAATATCAGAAAGGTTAAAATTTTAACATATATCCTCATCTTTCAATCATGGAGTGATTGAAATCCAGCAGACTTTCCACCCCCAATAATGTCTTTTTACTTATTTATTTAATGCATTGAGTAGGTACAACTCTTTAATTGTTCTTTACCCTGTATTCACTGAATGACATAACACAATCTCAGCTTCTAGGTTTGGTTCCTACTTGACTAGACATTTCACTCTGCACAAGCACTTTTCTTTTCTCAGTCAAATGATGACGTATCTTCCACACAATTTTCTTGACCAAGTTACTCCTGCCCCTCAACGAAGAGAATACCCAGGAAAGACACATAGAGACTCTGTTAAATATTATCTTAATGCCAGGATCCATTCTTTTAATGTTTCAGCTCTTAGAACTGTAAAAAAAATTAATAAAGGGAAACCTCAATTAAATTGTATTAGTAGATTAGTAGCAGGGAGCTTTCACATCTTGTGACAACACAGTCCAAAAGGCAAAAGAGAAGATTGTCCTTTCCTGACAGAGACTCAGCCAATGAAAAGCCATGTACTCGTTGTTTGCTATAACCTGCCTAACTTCCTTTTTCTCTGTATAAATATTCTCTCCTTCACATTCGTTTTTCGGGGACTTATGCAGGCTCATGCATTTTGCTTGCCAGAGTTTCAGACCCCACATTGTAATTCTCTGTTGACAGTAAATGAACTTATCTTTGCTTGATAAGTATCTCACAGTTTCTTTATTTCATATGAAGATAATAACTTTCTTTTTCCTCCTGGATACATTGGAATATGAAGAGAAAATATTCTGTCCATTCCATTGTAAATTAGCTTTGACAAATCATCCATAGTACCATTTGATCTGGTTTAATGTAATGTTTTTTCAAAAGCATTTGGATTTCTTTAAAGTATAGATATATAGAATGTATATGCATGCTGTGTGTGTCTGTGTGTGTGTGTAATGATTGTGTCTGTGTATATATGGTGTGGGGGTCTTTAGGGTATTGAAGTTGGATGGGAAATTCTCATCCCATCACAAAAATGCTATGCAAATAAATAAACTTTTATTATCATGTGTTTTTTTTTTTTTTCCTTTTCTCAAGGTTCACAAATTGGCAAAAAATCTGATGATATTGCACAAGGCCACATACAAAATATATTAAAGTAAGATTAGCTATTTATGTTTTGTTCAGCATGTCAGTGAAAAACAGAAGATTTAAGAAATATTCACTATTGTCAATGTGTAATTTAAGAAAATCCCTCCATTTACATGGGGCTGTCCAGGTGGCTCAGTGTTAAAGAACTGGTCTGCCCAGCAGCAGGCGCAGGTTGGACCCCTGGATCTAGAAGATCCCCTGAAAAATGAAATGGCAACACACTCCAGTATTGCTTGGGAAATTTCATGGACAGAGGAGCCTGGTGGACTACACTCCATGAGGTCAAAAAGAGTCAAGCACAACTTAGTGAATGAACAAAACAATCTATATAGCTATACCTATATTTATCTCTATCTCTATCTCTATACATATGCGTGCACGCTAAGTCACTTCAGTCATGTCCCTCTTTGTGACCGCATGGACTGTAGCCCTCCAGGCTCCTCTGGCTGTGGGATTCTCCAGGCAAGAATACTGGAGTGGGTTGCCATTTCCTACTTCAGTAGGTATATATAAATCCATATAAACGAATTGCTTTTGTTCAGTTGCTAAGTCAGGCCCAACTCTTAGCAACTCCATGCACTCCATGCACTTACAGCTCCACGCACTGCAGCCCGCCTGGCGCCCCCGTCCTTCGCTGTCTCAGGAGTTTGCCCAATATCATACCCATTGTGTTGGTGATGCCATCTAACCATCTCATCTTCTGTCACTTCCACATATATATATATATATATATATATATATATATACATTTTAAAATACATCACTCAAGTTATATTAAATAATAGTTTACCCACATAACTTTGCATATAGGCCATATGAAGTTCCTAGTTTAATTATTGATAAGTGATAAATATTCTAGGTGTGGTTGAGAGGTTTCATATGAGAGTCTTTCAGCCCATTGAAAGGAGCTTTATGGCACATTTACTTTCCTAAACACTGATCTGTCCAGTTTGCTGGGATTCTTACCCCATGTGCTTCATCCACACAGGTACATATTGTAAGAATACTAGCCCTACATACACACTGAGGAAACCAGATCTGAAAGAGACACGTGCACCCCAATGTTCATTGCAGCACTGTTTATAATAGCCAGGACATGGAAGCAACCTAGATGCCCATCAGCAGACGAATGGATAAGGAAGCTGTGGTACATATACACCATGGAATATTACTCAGCCATTAAAAAGAATTCATTTGAATCAGTTCTAATGAGATGGATGAAACTGGAGCCCATTATACAGAGTGAAGTAAGCCAGAAAGATAAAGAACATTACAGCATACTAACACATATATATGGAATTTAGAAAGATGGTAACAACAACCCTATATGCAAAACAGAAAAAGAGACACAGAAGTACAGAACAGACTTTTGAACTCTGTGGGAGAAGGTGAGGGTGGGATGTTGTGAAAGAACAGCATGTATATTATCTATGGTGAAACAGGTCACCAGCCCAGGTGGGATGCATGAGACAAGTGCTCCGGCCTGGTGCACTGGGAAGACCCAGAGGAATCGGGTGGAGAGGGAGGTGGGAGGGGGGATCGGGATGGGGAATACGTGTAAATCTATTGCTGATTCATGTCAATGTACGACAAAACCCACTGAAAAAAATAAATTAATTAAAAAAAAAAAGAATACTAGCCCTAGAATCTGAGGGCCCTGACCTTGAAATGTCTATAAGTCTCATTTTAACTCCAAAGATACTTAAATTTTCTTTGAGCTTGTTTTGTGCTTATTTGCTTATCTGCTCTTTGAAACATATTACAACAAGGCCTAGGTGCTCTAAGTGTGAGCCACATGCTCATGTGACATATTGTGTCTCTGATCTCAGGTATGATTTCATGACATTATATACCTGCATCTAAATGATGACACCTGGTAATTAGTCACTCAATTCTATAGTATCATAAACATCTGGAAGTAGAATTGTCAGAACATAGCATATGGAGCTGGTGCATACATTACCAAATTGTTTCAACACTTTTGTACAATTTTATACTACTTTCAAAAATATATGAGCCCTATTTCTCCATTGAAAATTTGTGTTTGTTTTTCTCCTTTTTCTCTATTTTCTCTTAATTCATCTTAATAAAATTTTCTGTTTGATTAATTCTGTCAAGAATCAACCTTTGCGATTTGTATTCTCTACTTAGAACTGTCAATTATGCCATTAATTTTGTAACAATATATCCTCATTTCCATATAGTTTTGATTTAATTGGCTTTTCTCTTCTTGAAACTCAATTCCTAGTACTTATAGATTTTTGGTTATAAAACATACTTCCTTTTAATGATAGGATATTTTATTTACTCAGGGTTACTAGATTTTTAAAATCTAGAAGTAAGCATTAACCTTACAAATACCCATGGTCTTGATTCTGTTGCTTACTGGTTGTCGAGTTTGTCATTTAACCTCTAAAAGCTGTGGTGTCTCATGTGCATAATAGAGGTAATAACGTGTGCTGTGTGAGTGCTGAGTCGTGTCTGACTCTGTGACCCCATGGACTGTAGCCTTCTAGGCTCCTCCTGTATTAGCCACGCGTTCCAGGAAGCAGACTCACTCAGAAGGACAATGCAGATGGTGGAGTGCAGCTTATTACACTAGCGGGTCCAGGGCAGAGACTCCTCTCAGCCAAGACTCCCGACCAGTTTTTGTGAAAATCTTATATACCCGAAGTGTAGTACTCAAACCCACCTCCCCAGATTCTCTGAAACTAGTCTGAACAAATGAAAAATAAGATGCATTCAAAGTTAATCTGTGATTCCTACGCCTTAAACCCATGATTCGTATGCCTTAAGACTAGGTAGTTAACAGTGGACAATTATCAATAGGCCTGTGGCCATACCCCAATAAACATAATAGAATGCATGATTCTATTCAGTTACACAGATAATTAGGGTATTCTTTTAGTGATGGAGAGTCTAGGTGCGAGCCCTGGGGCTCTTCCATCGGGTGGGGGGGGTGGGTCTGGTTTTCCAGTTGGTAAGTCTTTTCTATAGATACTGGGCATCCAGCTCAAAGTCCACAGTCTGGCCCAAGATGGAGTCCTACTTTCAAGATGGAGCCTGTTCTGTCTGTTTCCTCCCTCACTCCGTCCACGGGATTTTCCCAGGCAAGAATACTGGAGTGGATTTCCCTTTCCTCCTCCAGGGCATCCTCCCATCCCAGGGTTCGAACTCCTGTCTCCTGCATCTCCTGCATTACAGTTTTTGTTTTGTTACTTTTTCTCTAATTTCCAGTAAGCATATTGCAGATATTCTTCTAAAAGCCATTCATTCTAGATTTTACCTGGGAAATATTCTTTATACTACTTACCTTCTCTGCAAAACTCATAAATAAATCATGACATGCACTAGGTTTTGTGAATCAGGACCCTAAATGTTTAAGTGTAAGTAACTTAAATTTCACACAATTGTTAGAGCTTTTTTGTTAAAGCCTTTTTATCCAGTGATTAATTAAATGTCTTAACTGCTTCTGAAACAACTATGTATAGTAGACTGTGCAAACCTTTAGAGGCATAAATATTTAAACTGTCATGTTAATTTTAAGAAATTTCCATGAAGCTTCAGCTAAGCCTGCTTGTGTATTAACACTAGGGTTTGTGTTGTATTTCATACATGCATTTTGGAGGATAAAAGAATGCCTGTTTTTCCTTTGCAATTTGCTTATGTAAATTCAGGTTGCAAAAGGGCAGTTAAATGTTTGTGGTAGGAGGGAATAAAAGAATGGAATTGACATTGTTGGGAAAAAAAGGCAGCCACTGAGCCATCATTTGGGAAGTGCAGAGGTAATAGTACTTAGGTCAAAATATGCATTCTTATTCATATTAAGGGGCTTCCCTGGTGGCTCAGTTGATAAAGAATCCTCCTGCAATGCGTGAGACCTGGGTTCGATCCCTGGGTCAGGAAGATCCCCAGGAGAAGGGAAAGGCATCCACTCCAGTATTCTGGCCTGGAGAATTCCATGGACTGTATAGTCCATGGGGTTGCAAAGAGTCAGACACAGCTGAGTGACTTTTACTCACTCATTCATATTAAATAAAATAGTGAACATGAACTACCCAATAATCTCTCAATAAATTATTTTATTATTATTAATTTGCTAAGTAGTTTGATCTTAGCAGTACTGAATCAAGTCTGATACAATAAATTGCAATTTTCTTAAGTTTTAAATTCCTGAAAAAGTATATACTTATGCATTTGTTTCAGAGGGAGACTAATCAAACGTCAGTGTGTGTTGACGAGGCTGAGTAAACAGCCTGTAAATATTCAGTTTCAAGGGGAAAAAACAAACTGGAGAGGAAACAGGATAGAAGTTTTGCTGTATTTTGAGTGTTTCCTCCCTCTGATTTTTCCTTTTTCTTCTAGAGAAAAAGACTGTTTATGCTTTTCTCTTTTCTTTTCTCATCTTCCATTCCCAAACCATCTATTCTGGCAAATTTGTCCCTTGTGTAAGGTATAGTTTGGGCGAGGCAGAAAAGGAAAGGCGACCTCAACAGAAGTAGGTTACCTTTATTTAGGTGAGGAGGGGCGACAGTTGGCTTAACGACCAGGCTGATCAGGGAGGCTGCATATTTATAGGGAGGTTTGTGGAAGCGATAAGGGAAACGTTAATCACCTGGGATATTTTGAGTATTCTTTTGCTGAGATGACATTTGTAGTTGGGCAGGGGGCGATAAGTCTTCTGGGCAGGTGTAGGGGGTGGAAGGTTTCTGGGCAGGGGGTCATAAGTTCCAGATAGATGCAACCGGCCTGGAGCATCAGGGTGGAACTAAAGTTCTGTTTTGTTTTCTCCGAAGTTAGATGATTCAGCAAGGGGCCTTTGAGACTGTTGTTTCCTTTTCTAGGCCCCAAAGACTCCTTCACCTTGAAAGAAGTAATTGTGTATCAGTTATGATATTGAAGGTCATCAATTGTATTGATTTATCTGCTCTGCACAGCTAGGATCTTGATAACGGTCCATACTCAGAGTGTAAAATGCCTGTGATTGGTTCTCTGCCCCACCTCAGCTCAGATTTTCCTGAAAGCCAGCCTAGTACTATTGCACACTATATCAGTTTTCTTCCTAATCTTCAGAAAGCTGGAAGAGCAGAGCAGTCAGATTTCCCTGAACTACTTTGCCTATAGCCTTTTTAGGACCCCTGGGAAAATATGCCTGAATCAAGATAAAGTATGGAAACTCCTCCTCCCAGTGGAAGCAAGGACATTGCCAAGGACAGTGACTCAGCAACATTTGACTTGGATCTGTTTAGAAGATGCCTTTGGGGATATAGTCATTTAGAGCTCTCAAGGACCTGTTAATTTATGGTTGGTAGTTTCATTTATATTCTGTTCTTTTGAATCAAATTTTCTTCAGGCATAAGCATGCAATGAATAGGGCCTGAATACCTGTGTTAGCTTTTGAAGGGATTTAAGCATAGTTTTTACTTATTTTTAGTGAATTAGTATTGAGATATTCAGTTGGCATTTGAACTTCCTAGCTTGCTTTCCTGGGGGCATAAAGATGTACACAGTAGTTCTAACAGTCCACTTCCCTTACAAGCCTGTAGAGTTTTTGAGATGTATTGAAATTTCCAAAATATTTGCAGAAAATTAGTCTGGATGTATCTGAATTATTAGTTTATAATTTATTTATGAAATGTAATTTATCACATTTTATTTCAGATTTTGATCCTGGGGATGGATTGGCAAAGTAGGCATCTAGGATAACATTCTTGATCAAACTAAAACTAACCTGATAGCCACTCAGATATGGCAGTGTCTTACTTATAGCGCCTGGATTTTGGAAATTGTCAAAGTGTTAGTCATTCAGTATTGCCCAACTCTTTGTGAACTCAAGGACTATAGCCTGCCAGACTCCTCTGTCCATTGAATTCTCCAGGCAAGAATACTGAAGTGAGTTGTCAATCCTTTCTCCAGGGTATCTTTTTGACCTAGGGATCAAACCCGGGTATCCCACATTGCAAGTGGATTCTTTACTGCCTGAGCCCCATCAAACATGTGCTAGGCTAATTATATCTTCTTTATATTTATTCTATATAATTTTATTCTAAAGCCTATAACTTCTTTTGCAGTATATGATAATTTGTTTACTATAAAATGGTTTATCATGCCTTAGTTTTAATGGTGCATTACATGTAAGCAAAGTTCTTACTAAAATAATACAAAGTTAAAACATTTTCTAATAATTGGCAGTGAATTTCATTGTGCCCTATTTTTATGTTTATATGCATTCCTTCATATTACCATTAAGACATATAGTAGATTATTTTTCAATATCTACCGTCATGAAGAATTTCTTGTATTTCAAAATCTGGCATCTCACAGTAGACTAATCTGATCTAAATCAACTAAGGTAAGTTTATACCATGCTACATTCTGATACATTAAAGAATAATTTGAGTATGCAGTGGAAGTTTTAAGTATAAGAACTTCTTACTCTTATGCTAATAACTTAACAGAAAGTGCAGTCAGAATTTTTATTCAGTACTACCTAAGAGTAAAGTAAATTTATGACAATATTTTTATAGTGCAAGATATCAGGTTAGTGAGTAGGATTAAATATTCCTTATGAGAAACAATCTTATTAAGCTAGCTTAAGTGTTTTTACTAACAAAGAGTTAAAATTAAAGTTTACCTGATCATAGTAATCACATGCATATTGTGAATTTCTTCATTTTTGTCTTTATTTTTCCATTCAACTTTGTGTAAATGTACACGACAATTCTGTGTTTTGAAACCAATCACTCAAAGAGGAAAGACTGTAAAAGAAAAGTATGTTTCAAATATCACACTGTCACTGGTTTATTTCAAATCACCTCGTGCACTCCTCATTAGAAATCTGAATTCTGGCATGATGTCGTAGATATAAGAGGAATAAGGTGAGGTTTAGAAAGAGTAAGCAGTTAGCTCAAGGGTGACACTGGTCAGTTTTTTGTGTTTGCTTGTTTATAGCCACTCAGCATCACTACCTCTTTCTGTGTCACCGCTGTTTTGTGTATTCAGAGATTGCCGAATACTCTTTATTTCATCCATTTTGACTAATTTCTACTTGGGAGCTTTCCTTAATATCTCTGTGATCAGAACAGTTTATATGACAATAATTCTCCTCTTCTGAGCTTTCCCTTTCCCTTTTCCCCTCCATTAATAGTAAGATCAGATCAGTTAGTTAGTTAATCCAATCACTCAGTTGTGTCCGACTCTTTGTGACCCTAAGAACCACAGCACACCAGGCCTCCCTGTTCATCACCAACTCCCAGAGCTTACTCAAACTCATGTCCATCAAGTCGGTGATGCCATCCAGCCATCTCATCCTCTGTTGTCCTCTTCTCCCCCTGCCTTCAATCTTTCCCAGCATCAGGGTTTTTTCCCAAGGAGCCAGTTCTTCACATCAGATGGCCAAAGTATTGGAATCTCAGTTTCAGTATCAGTCCTTCCAATGAATATTCAGGACTGATCTCCTTTAGGATGGACTGGTTGGATCTCCTTGCAGTCCAAGGGACTCTCAAGAGTCTTCTCCAACACCACAGTTGAGAAGCATCAATTCTTAGGTGTTCAACCTTCTTTATGGGTCAACTCTCACACTCATATATGACAACTGGAAAAACTTCCAGTAGTCTAATAACTCATCATCGTGCATGTTTTCTTCTGCTCAGATGAGAATTCAAAAGAGTGCTTTCACGGTTTTCCTGCATTTCTCTCAGCTCTCAACATGACATGAAGCCCCAGATGAGGGAGAATCAGGAGCTTTGTCTTGAACATTCACAGCAGTTGTTCATTGAGGGATGGCTGCCCCTTAGCTACCTTTGTTCTCTTATTTGTTCCTTATGTAATCATATTATTTTCCAACACTGAGAAGTTAGTTAGATTCTGTTATTTTTTTTTAAGTATGAGAGTTTATTTTTATTTATGTTTTTTTATTTGGCCACATCAGGTCTTATTTGTGTTAGTGTAAACTTTGCTGCAGCATGCAGGACCTTTTCATTGAGGCACACAAGTATCTCTCGCTGTGGTGTGCAGGTTCAGTAGCAGCTGTGGGAAGCCTTAGTTGCTATGCAGCATTAGGTATCTTAGTTCTCTGACCAAGGATTGAACCCACGTCCTCTGCATTGGAAGACAGATGCTCAACCACCGGACCACTAGGGAAGTCCCCAAATTCTCTTGACCTGAGACACTTCTATTTAAAATCAGAGATTAGTTAAGTGAATTCTATTTTTAAAACTGTTCAAAGTCTACTTATATAATACTTATTTTTAAGTAAAGAGTTTTAGCTAAATAAATGTATCTGGAAATCAAAATTATTTCAACTCATCAGTTAAGTAACAATAAGTTGAAGATAGGTAGAATCCTATCCCACATAAAATTTTTCAGTTTTCATTAGTTAAGTTTAACTGGAAAACATTCTGTGGTTGATAATTATCCTTAAAGTAAGTACAAACTGAAAATGTCTCTCTGAAAATTTAGACTTTTTTAATTTTTTTTTTATGTATGTTTACTTTTAATGTATCTGTGTCTCATTTTAAAGTGCATTTTTCATTGAGAGTACATGGTTGTGTTTTATCTATATTGAGAATCTCTGCCTTTAATTGTACTATTTAGAATAAAATTTAATATTAGTATAGATATGGTTGAGTTTAAGTATATCATCTAACTATTTATATTCTATTTGTTTCTGTTGTTTTAATACCTTTTTTTTTCTTTTTTTTTTTATTTATTTGTTTTTTTTTTTTTTCCCAGTGGGTTTTGTCATACATTGATATGAATCAGCCATGGATTTTAAAATAAAAATTTATTTATTTTAATTGGAGGCTAATTACTTTACAATATTGTAGTGGTAGACTTTTGAATAGTTTAAAATAGAGTTGATGTTCCATAGTACAGATCATATTTTAAATGTCTACCTGTTAATTCTATGGCATGTATAAGAGTTTCCAAGACTATAAAACACATAGGTATTGATTTTGACAGTTACTAGAATTGATAGTTTCAATATATCCTTGCTATGAAAGAATTCTTTATAGACATCTGGGGCACAGATTTGTTTATAACATCAGATGCAGACTAAGGTAGGTGTACTAGCTTTTGCAAACCTACTTAGGACAGCGGATTCATCATCAATGGGTGAGACACTCATGGTGCATTGTCTCTAGCCTTCATTTTGCTCACCCACTCCAGTACTCTTGCCTGGAAAATCCCATGGATGGAGCAGCCTGGTAGGCTACAGTTCATGGGGTTGCAAATAGTTGGACATGACTGAGAGACTTCATTTTTTCTTCAATGTTTTTTTACATTACGTGTTAGTTACATAACATGTATAACTATTGATTAATTAATTTATTAATATCATTGCCTCAAATACCACCACGTGTATCTGACCACAAAGTTTGTCTAAAGTTGTCTTCTGTATTATCTCTTTTGATTTACACCAGTTCTTTAGATTGTAAGTAAAACATATGCAATTTCTAGCAAAAGTCATGGCATATGCTAAATTAAAAAAATATGTGGGCAGTGTATTTCATCCATGCCTTAATGACTGCCATCACTAACTTCAATGACTGTAATTATTTGTTAATTGTCTTTCACTTGAATTATAAATAGAATAAATGGATTTCCTATTTTTTCACAATTTCCATTATTAAATGCATTCTTTCTTTTGCTGAGTAGCTCTCAAACATTCTTTACTTTCTAGTATTATAGCAATCACTCTGGTTTAGCATGATTCCTTGGCAACATTTTCACATATAAGCCATAAAGAGCACACTCTGTAAGAATTTTCCAGTTTAGGTTGGGATGCTTAAATACATTTGCATTTCCTGATGATTCACTCCCAGATAATTCAGAGAATTTGGACAAATATATTAAAAAAGGGAAGGTCAATTTTATGTATTTGAGATATATATATATTTAAAATATGTGGAAAAGCATGTTTTTACTTTGGTCAATTAAAAATCTTTGTTAGCTAGATAATATAATTGACAGTCAAATATGTTTCGATTTTCAAAATATTATTTAAATGTTTAAAATCATTACTGAAAAATAAAATTCAGTAAAATAATTATTACAAAAGTGTTCCACAGTAGATTTATAAAATAAAAAGCAATTAAAAAATAAAGCAGCTTAATTCAATAAGTTGAGAATATTATATTCGTGTCAAACTAGTTTTTAGTAAAGTTTATAATTTTGTGTTCATATTGTTAATTTTCACCAAATTTATGTTTGTTTGTTTGTTTGTTTTCAGATACTTAATTCATTTGTATATAATATATACCAAGCTCAGATATATGGAACACCAGAGAGACGTCTCAGGATTCATCCTTTTGGGACTTTCTCATGACCAGAACATGCAAACATTTTGCTCTGTGCTCCTTTCATTCTGCTCTGTGACCCTGTTGGTAGGGAGTCTCTGACCCTTGTGTCCATTCCGGGCAGTCCTCTTCTTAACCAACCAGTGCACTGTTTCCTCAGTCACTTATTGTTCATAGACAGCTGCTGTACCTCTAGTGTTACACCCAAACTAACTGGTGATCTGCTAGGGGGAAAACAAACATTTCTCACGATAACTGCACGCTCCAGATTTTGTGATGCGTTTTTGGCAGCATTGAGTCTTCGTTCTTCCTGCCATGGCTTTTGGTCGCTACACGGCCATTTGTAAACCTCTCCACTATGTGATTGTCACGAACAGGACAAGATGCACTCTTCTAGTCTTGGCCACTTGGGCTGGTGGGGCTGTCCCTTCTTTTCCTCAATTATCTATGATAATCCAGTTGCCTTTTTGTGGTTCTAATGAAACTGGTCACTGTTTTTGTGATCTTCCCTATGCTTAAAATTGCTTGTGCTGATCCCTCCATCACTGGTGTCCTTCTGGTTGCCAACTCAGGAACGGTTTCCTTAGTTACTTTTGCTGTCTTATTTGTTTCTTATGTCATCATACTATTCACTTTAAGAAGTCACTCAGCGGAGGGAAGACACAAAGCCCTCTCCACCTGTGCGTCTCATATCACAGTAGTCCTCTTACTTTTTGGACCTTCGATCTTTGGTTACCTTAGACCTCCTACTACTTACCCTGAGGACATGGTACTTGCACTATTTCACACTGTCATCGCCCCTGTGTTCAATCCTTTAATCTATACACTGAGAAATACTGAGATGAAAAATGCCATGAGGAAAGTTTGGTGTCAAAGGTTATCTTCAAAGAAAGCACACGATTAGTGTGTGAAGAAGCTTGTATGTAAGCAATTTTATAAAAGAAAAGAGACTGATGTAAATTTAAAAAAAAAGACTATCTCATAGACTTTATATTCTATCATCATGTGAATGGAATTATTGAGAACAGAAGTTTAGAAACTTAAAATCAAAACCACTACTAATTTGAGCATACCAAAATAGCTGGAAGGTTGATCAGTTTTTTGGAGTATTATGGTGAGGTAGACATGGTTACCTGCAAGGAAATAAAAACAAAAAAACTGGTTCAAAACAAATAAGACAATTCTATATTGACCTTTGAATATTAAGATAAAAATATTTTAAATTATAATTGCTTTAAAAACTCTGGGCTTATGGGCCAGACCATATGGTGGCTCATATTATATGGCAGTAGAAAAGCTAAAATATGAGATAAAATGATATCCTTAGATTTGTGAAAGAATATTCACATGCATATTTTAGTAGCATTCAGAAATCAGTAATTAACAAAAGATCAGTATAACAGACTCTTTTAACTCGCTTCCAGATGGTCACCTGACTTCACATTAAAAAATAGTAAAAACTAGTAAAGACAAACTAAGAATCAATAATTTAGGAAGATTAAAACCACAATCAATGTTTTCCACCTATAGATCAGAATATAAAGCATTTCCCACAAAACTTACAGAAGTGATTAATAATAAAATGTAGGTGTTAACCCTTAACTGCCTAAAGTGATAATTGGCTCATGATTGGGTTGGTACTCAAAGATCTGTCATGCAACAATGAGGGGGAAAAAAACTAGCAAAAGACAAATAATATGCGAGTAAAGTCAAAGAAAGAAACAAGTGAGTGAATTTTTGTAGCACATGGATATTAATAGCAACTTTATTGTTAATTGTCAAATCTTGTAGATAAATAGGATGTCCTTCTGTAGGTGGATAGATAAAATGTGGTACTTCCAGACAATGGAATACTATTCAACACTACAAGAAACTTAAATTCATTCACTTCAGTTCAGTTGCTCAGTTATGTCTGACTCTTTGTGACCCCATGAACCGCAGCACACCAGGCCTTCCTGTCTATCACCAACTTCCAGAGTTTACCCAAACTCATGTCCATTGAGTCAGTGATGCCATCTAACTATCTCATCCTCTGCCCTCTGCCTTTTCCTGCCCTCAATATCTCCCAGCATCAGGGTCTTTTCAAATGAGTCAGCTCTTCATATCAGGTGGCCAAAGTATTGGAGTTTCAGCTTCAACATCAGTCCTTGCAATGAACACCCAGGACTGATCTCCTTCAGGATGGACTGGTTGGATCTCCTTGCAGTTCAAGGGACTCTCAAGAGTCTTCTCCAACACCACAGTTCAAAAGCATCAATTTTTTGGTGCTCAACTTTCTTCACAGTCCAACTCTCACATCCATACATAACCACTGGAAAAACCATAGCCTTGACTAGAAGGACCTTTGTTGGCAAAGTAATATCTCTGCTTTTTAATATGCTATCTAGGTTGGTCATAACTTTCCTTCCAAGGAGTAAGGGTCTTTTAATTTCATGGCTGCAATCACAATCTGCAGTGATTTGGGAGCCCATAAAATAAAATAACACATACTAATTGAAATATAATTAAGAAGTCACACATACTAATTGAAAAAAAAAATATATTCCCTTCATTGAGTCCCTTGCACTGCAAGGAGATCAAACCAGTCAACTATAAATGAAATCAACCCTGAATATTCATTGGAAGGACTGATGCTGAAGCACTGATACTTTGGCTATGTGATTTGAAGAGCCAACTCATTGGAAAAGACCCTAATACTGGGAAAGATTAAAGGCAGGAGTAGAAGTGGATGATAGAGGATAAGGTGGTTGGATGGCATCACTGACTCAATGGACATGAATTTGAGCAAACTCTGGGAGACAGTGAAGGACAGGAAAGCCTGGTGTGCTGAATTTCACAGGGTTGCAAATAGTTGGACACGACTTAGCAACCGAACAACAACAACAGCAATGTTCAATAGCAGCATTATTATAATTGCCAGGGAAGTAAGCTAAGTGTCCATTACCAGATGAATTGATACAGAAGACATGGTGCGTGCACGCACACACACACACACACACACACACACACACAGAGGAATACCACTCAGTCAAAAAAAGAATGATGCATATTACCACTTTCAGGAACATGGATTGACTTGGAGAGCGTTATGCTAAGTGAAATAAATCAGAAAGAGAAAGATAAATACTCTATGATATCTCCTAAATGTGAAATCTAAAAGCTATGACAAATTACTGAATATAGCATAAAGGAAGTAGACTCACAGATATAGAGAAAAAACTAATAGTTACCATTGGGGGGGATGGCAAAATAGGGGTGGGGGAATGGAATGTGTAAACTTTTGGATGCAAGATAGGTTAAAGGATGTATTGTAAAACACGGAAAATATACCCATGACTTTGTAAATGAAAGTAACCTTTAAAATTGTGTAAAAATTAAAAATTGCAAGAGTCACAATCATTCTAAAGATGCTATATAAGGAAATATGCATGTGTGTGCCTAGTTGCTTAACTCTTTGTGACCCTACAGACTATAGCCCAACAGGCTCCTCTGTCCATGGGATTCTCCAGGCAAGAATAGTGGAATGGGTTTCCATGCCATCCTCCAGGGGACTTACCAACTCAGGGATCACCTTGTGTCTCTTACATCTCCTGCACTGACAAGTGGGTCGTTTATCACTGACAGCACTTGGGAAGCCCACAAGGAGTTATAAAGGATGGAAAAAATGATAACAAAGGTAAAATTAAGTATTGTTTTTAGAGCAGAGAGGAACTGCACAAGTTACCATCCCAAGAATTTCTAATAAAGAATCA
Organism: Dama dama; assembly: GCF_033118175.1. Classification (NCBI taxonomy): domain Eukaryota; kingdom Metazoa; phylum Chordata; class Mammalia; order Artiodactyla; family Cervidae; genus Dama; species Dama dama. Next base: position 79,795,629 of record NC_083681.1, read on the forward strand.
AATTATCTCCAGATTTGGGAATTCCCTGGTGGCTCACTGGTAGAGAATCCACCTGCCAAAGCAGGAAACGCAGATTCAGTCTCTGGGTTGGTTGGGAAGAATCCCTAGAGAAGGAAAGAGCAACCCACTCCAGTAATCTTACCTAGGAAATTTCATGGACAGAGGAGCCTGGTGGGCTACAGTCCATGGGGTTACAGAGTCCAACATGACTTAGAGATTAAACAACTGGCAAAACTGGCAGTCCAGTGGTTAATACTCGGCATTTTCACTGTTGGGTCCCTGGGTTCAATCACTGGTCAGAGAACAAAGATTCCTGAAAAAGTGGCAGTGTGGACAGCAACAACGACCAGAGAAAAATAAACTATCTCAAAACCAAGAATGTTAAGGAAAGTGTTATTGATGTTATTACTGTATGTTTAAATTTTCAGTGTTTTGTATGCTTTGCTGTCCTGGGTCTTCCAGCTGCACCCTGGCTTTCTCCAGTTGCAGTAAGTACAGCCGCTCTTTGCTGGGGGCACAGGCTTCTGATTGTGGTCGCTTCTCTGGCTGCATAGCCCTGGCTCTGGAGCTTGTGGGCTCAGTAGTCATAGAACAGGGACTTTGGTTGCTCTGCGGCATGTGAAATCTTCCTAGACCAAGGACTGAACCCAGGTACCCTGCCTTGGCAGGCAGATTCCTATCCACTGTATCACTAGGAAAATTGTGTTGTTATTTTTTTTTAAATCGCCAAATTTAATTTTAGTCATGTTCTATGATGTTTACTTAGCTGAACAGAACCAAACAAAACTGTCAGTAAAAGTGAAATAGAAGTTGAGTTAATTAATAGATTCATTTCAAAGGACTATCAGTTCAGTTCAGTTCACACCCTCAGTCATGTCAGACTCTTTGCGACCCCATGGACGCAAAGCCCAGCATGCCAGGCCTCCTTGTCCATCACCAACTCCCAGAGTTTGCTCAAACTCATGTTCATTGAGTCGGTGATGCCATCCAAACATCTCATCCTTTGTCATCCCCTTCTCCTCCCCCCTTCAATCTTTCCCAGCATCAGGGTCTTTTCACATGAGTCAGTTCTTCGCATCAGGTGGCCAAAGTATGGGAGTTTCAGCTTCAGTACCAGTCCTTCCAATGAATATTCAGGACTGATCTCCTTTAGAATGGACTGGTTGGATCCCCTTGAGGTCTAAGGGACTCTCAAGAGTCTTCAACACCACAGTTCAAAAGCATCAGTTCTTCAGTGCTCAACTTTCTTTATGGTCCAACTCTTACATCCATACATGACTACTGGAAAAACCATAGCTTTGACTAGATGGACCTTTGCTGGCATCTTTAAAAGGTAAATATTTGTTTTCATTATCATATTCCCTTAATAGTATGAATTTCTAGTTATAGAGCATTATTAGTGATCAGAATTCTTATTTCAAACACTATTGACCTAGCACTAAAAACATTTTTTGATACAAATCTAAACACAAATACCTAAATGAGACTTGAGACTTTACCAGAATATTTCACAGAAATTACTTAGTACTTCTTGTACCGGCTGTCAGGAGTAATAGGTTGACAGCATTTTTCAAATTGAAGCATATTGACATATAACTACATAATTTTTAGTTTATATATATATATATATATATATCCACATATCCAGGAAGGATTTATCTATGTTATAAATAAATTTGATAACTGCAACTTTGGACCTTTTGCCTCTCTTCACCCATTTTGTCATGCCCCTTCAACCCACCTCTGGCAACCAGCAATCTTTTCTCTGAATCTATGAATTCAGGTTTGCTTGCTTTTCCTTTTTTTAAGATTTCACATATAAGTACGATTATATGGTATTTTTCCTTTTGTGTCTGTCTTACTTCATTTATTATAATGCTCTCGAGTTCCATCTGTGTTATTAAAGTGGCAAGATTTGTTTCTTTTGTATATGCATAAACACATATATGCATATATCACATTTTCTTAGGCAGTTTCCGTGTTGTGGTTATAGTGAATAATGCTGCAGGGAGAATGGGAATCATACATCTCTTTGATGTAGCAATTACATTTACATTTTCTTTATATTCCACAATTCAGTCCAGCATACCACGTTTCATTTAGTATTCTTCTCTCTCTACATCATTATTGCTCCTATGTTCAATCTCTTAATCTATATGCTGAGGGATGTAAAGATGAAAAATGCCGTAAGAAGAGCTTAGTGTTAAACATTCTAACCACATCTTAACAACAACAACAACAAAAAAGGTGGGAGGAAGGACAGCTAGATGAGATATATGTGGAATCAGAGAACAATAAATTATTTCACAGATTAATTACTCCACTGGTACTGTTTTATAAAGTGACATAAATGAGACTTCTAGATTAAAAATAGCTACTAATCAAACACCAATTCTACTTAAAAAATTGAATTGAAAATGTAGTTAATTTTGTTGAATTTTGAGATGATGTGATCAGGGTTACATGCCTAAAAATCATCTGGGTTATAGTAATTAAGTCACTACTATATTAAAACAAATACTATAATGAAAAAAGAAAAAAAATAAGAGGAAGTTAGGTTTAGTGCTTTCTGTATTCATCATCAAAGACTATTGTAACTTCTATTTCTTGAGAATCACTTCTTGACGTACTTTTCTAAACTCCAGTTTCTTCATCTGTGCAATGGAGTTGATAAGAGTTATCTATCCCTTAGGGTTGATACAAAGACCAATAAGCTAAACCCCATCAATTGGCTCAGACCTTACAGATAGTAAATATTTGCTATATTAAGGAGGCTCACAGAGCAGGGCAGAAGCAACCGTTAGTTTTGAATATAGACGTGAAAAGAGGAATAGCTGTTGAAAAATTATGAGAGCAAAATTACACAATGCTCGACTCCACTGTTGACAAATTAGTCTGGTAAGTTTTTTGTAAACCTAGAAAGATATGAAAGAAAGTTCTATATATCTGTAATTTTCCGGAAAAATTCATCTTACCTGGAAGTACATTAAAGAACATTCATTTTGCCCTCTTGGAGACAAAGATGAAAACATTACACGAGGATGGATGAAAATTATTTCTTAACAAAAGGACTGACTACAGATTTCCTCAGAAGAAAAGAAACTCAGGAGAAAAGAAACTCAAATTGCATAAATAGCAGATCTCAGTCGTCAAGGGATGCTGAGATGCTGCAGGGTTGCCTCTTTTTGCAGAGCATTTATAGTCCACTTCTAGAGTTGCTCTGATAACTTAGATCTAAAAGGACAAAGGTGAGTGGATTATTTTGGAACATACACATAATTCTTGTTGCTGTTTAGTCTCTAAGCCATGTCTGAATCTTTGCGACCCCATGGACTGTAGCCTGTTAAGCTCCTCTGTCCATGGGATTTCCAGGCAAGAATACTGGAGTGGGTTGCCATTTCCTTCTCCAGGGGATCTTCCTGACCCAGAGATCAAACCCACATCTTCTGCATTGGCAGGGGGATTCTCTACCACTGAGCCACCTGGGAAACCCAGTATACATAATTAACTTGAACTAAGTAAGCAACCTTTTGGGAAGAAATATATGTACCTTTCGGATATAAAGTTTACTTAAAACTTTACAGAGTTTTGTGCCTAAACCCCTCAGGAATGATGTGGTAATAGAAATACAGAGTCTATAAAATTCCATTTGTCTAGTTTTGGATAACAGAATACTCTTCTTATCCTCAAGCTTTTTTCTGTGGAATAAACCCCCATCATTGATTTGACTTGATGGTGTTGTAGGGGACAGTAGTTACTAAAATTATGTAAATGTTGTACTATTTCTTTACAGATCGGGGAAAATTAGAAAGTGAAACTCAACAGTAGCATTCAAGTCAGAAACTTGAAAGGAAATCACTTGAGGAGTTAAAGGATGACTATCATTTCAATGAAGACAAGACAGAAACTACACAAGAAGAATAGATTCAAAATAAATGCAGAGGAAAATATGTGAGTAAATTGTGTCTTTTTCTTCCTTGTCAGGAGCTTCCATAAATATGTGGTATTTCTTGCAATGTATTTTTAACTACTGGGTTAAGAAAATATTAATTAGCTGTTGCTTTTAAAATAGGCTTTACTGTGAATTCTATAGCCTAGGAAATTTTTTGATTAAGGGACCAGGAAATTAAGGAGGATCTGGGAGTAAACTGAGGGTGGAATAACAGATTCTGGAAAAATAAGATCAAAGTCATAAAATAATACTGCAGGATGACTGCATATAAAAAAAGAGGACACGTTGTTATAACTCAAGGGAGAAGGTCAGTAAAACATTAAACAATATTAAGCTAATTTTTATTCTGAAAAAGACATAATAGCAGAAAGGGCTATTAGAACAATGAGGCTAATTTCTTCATTTCACAGAGCCAGGAGTTTTCAAGTTCACAGATAATAAGAAGTGGCAATGTTAGGACATGCTCCTAAATATATTTCTCCTGCCTATTATTTACATGGTTAAGAGTTGAGATGCACTGTTAGTGCTCACACTTGAGAGAATATGAAATTGCTTCCTACAGTAGATGAACTGTATGCTTGTTACATTTTTGAGTGGCTCATTTATGGCAATTCGGAGCTGACTTGGCTTGTGGTTTCTCATAGAGACTTTAGCCTAACTATGTTCTGTGTTTCCATTTACACATTTTTTAAATTTAAGTTTTTGTGACTAGAATGGAACAATGATTGATTCAGGAGGTATCATAGATTTATCTAGAAGGTTTAAGAAAGCTATGCAAACTTCAGAGTTGGGTAAAGTGGGGTTAATGTTAAATATTTCTTGTTGCTTTGCTTTTTTTTTTTTTCCTTTTTGAAACGTTGTGAAACAGGCAAGGGAGTCAGAAAAGTTAAGCTATAAACCCTAGTTTGCTGCATACTAGATATGTTACTATATACAAATAGCCTCTGAACATAATTTATTTTGTGTACATTTATTTTAACACAATCATCTTGACATGTGTACACTATTTTATGCTTTTTTAAAAAATCTTTCTCACTTGTGATCAAAATTGTCCCAGAGTCAGTCTGAATTCTAAAGAATATTTTTCTTGGGTTAAAAAAGAAGAAAAAGTTAAATATATTAACTACCTTGCAAAATTTATGTCTGAATTTAGTGGCTTAATTAAGACGTATAACGAGGGTACCCCAAAAATATAATGAATTATTATATTGTAATCTTTATTTTTAAAGACATTAAAATATGTTAAGTTAATCATAGTAGTCCTATGTCAATGAAGATGATGAATCAAGGAAGAATGCCAGGTAAGAAATTAAGCATAGCTGTAGCCTTCTGGATAAAACGACAGCTAGCCTTCAAGGAAAATTTTTAGTAAACTCCTAGTAAATGCAAATTGATGAATTGGCTTTTCTGAGATTATTCCTAATTTTCCTTTAGATAGAAATTTAAAATTATGTAAATGTTTTAATATGTTTTAGTCGTGATAAAGGACATTTTTGAAGTATATAGTGAATGCTTCAAGCCAGTGTTATATTCAACATTATTATTTTATTCAAATTGAAATGAACAGCCTTTCTACTAACTGGCTAATCTACCATGGTCTGATTTGGGACTGATCAGAAGCTACTTCTCAATAAATTTTTCTTTAAACAAATTCCTAAATTAGTTTAATTTTAATTTAGCAGAAGCTCTTAAAATTCTGCTATGGGAACAAATTTTATTTCTCTTAAAATGCTATCTCTATTATAATGCAATTGTTCATCATGTAGGTAACAATGTTAACTTAATCAATCATAGGGAGAATTGAACCAAACATTTAAACAGAAATTGATCAAGAAGCCAAGTATGAGGTTGATTATGAAAACATATAGTATGAAAATACAGACACCATGAAGACATCTGAAAAGAATTTATCCTAGTTTATTTTTATTATTTCTTATTATAAAAGTTTTTGATGGAGCACATTGTTAACCCACAACTGTCATCTTTTCAGAAGCATTCAAAACTCTATTGTGGATTGATAAAAGACATTCATGTCGACTAACACCAATGCTGATCACAATTTGATGGAAGAATTAGCAGCAATCAGTCAGTATATATTAACACAGATTCTTAGTAAAAAGTATTCTGAGTACCTGATTTTTATGCAGAGACACTTAAATGAGTCCTATTAAACCTACTAATAATTAGTGTCTTTAAAATCATAGGATCATTACTCTTCTCAATAAGCATTTCTAAACATTGGTTCATGAATTATATCATTTCAGGTAATTTATGTGTTCCATCTACACTAACCATGGAAAAATGCAATAATGTCACTGTATTTATTCTTTTGGGACTTTCCAAAAACAAGAACACTGAAATCCTCTGCTTCCTCTTATTCTTATTTTGCTACATTGCTATTTGGATAGGAAATGCGCTCATCATGATTTCTATCACCTGCAGTCAGCTCATTGAGCAGCCCATGTATTTTTTCCTTAATTACCTCTCAGTCTCTGACCTTTGCTACACATCGACCGTGACACCCAAGCTAATAACTGACTTACTGGCAGAAAGGAAGACCATTTCCTACAGGAACTGTATGGCACAGCTCTTTACCGTGCACTTCTTTGGAGGCACTGAGATCTTTATCCTCACAGGGATGGCCTATGACCGCTCCGTGGCCATCTGCAAGCCCCTGCACTACGCCGTCGTCATGAGCAGGCAGAGGTGTAATGCCCTCATCATCACCTGCTCTACTGGGGGACTTACACACTCTGCCAGCCAGTTCCTTCTCACCGTCTTCTTACCCTTCTGTGGCCCCACTGAGACAGATCACTACTTCTGAGGCGTGTATCCTTTGCTGAAACTGGCCTGCTCGAATACACGCGTGATAGGTTTCTTAGTTATTGCTAATGCGGGCCTAGTTGTTTTGGTGACCTTTGCTGTCTTGATGCTGTCTTCCTTTTTATATTGTTCGGCATCAGGGCATGTTCCGTGGAGAGCCGCAGCAAAGCTCCCTCCACTTGCAGGTCTCACATCACAGTTGTCCTGTTTTTTGCACCTGCGTCATTCATTTACATCAGACCAGCCACAACTTTCCCAGAAGATAAAATGTTTGCTCTTTTTTACACTATCATTGCCCCGATGTTCAACCCTCTGATCTACACGCTGAGAAACACGGAGATGAAGAATGCCTTGAGGAAAGTTTGGTATCGTCATGTACTTCTGGAAAGAAAGTAACTTTTCTGAAGCTTTTCTGCGTTTCATGACAAGGTTCCGTGAGATCGCGGCTGGGAATAAGATCCATTCTCATCACCTCTGCTTGGAGAGATAAGTGAAAAAAAAAAAAAAAAAGCATATCCTGTCTGTTGTTCTATGTTTCTACACTGGCACCTTACATAATTTTAAGCATTATTCTTATTCTCACCCTCCTTCATCTGTCTTAACAATTAAGGCTATGTTTATGCAAAATAGCCAGAGTATGCACTAAAAACAAAAAGTTGCATCACATATTTAGCATCCTATTGAAAAAAGATAAAATAAATCATGCACTTTTTATGCCTTAGAATGCTGAGAAACTGAGTAAGATATTACCTTCCATTTTCAAACTTTTATTGGGCTATACATGCACGTCACTCATGTCTAGTTCATGAATGGTCAAAAACTGAGCAACGCCAGGTAATCAGCAGCCAGATTGAGTCAGAAATTAATATACCAGAACTCCATCCTGTACCCCTGTATAATCACGATTTCCCCACAAAATCACCATCTTTATCTTTAAAATCAATTTATATCTTTTTTGTATTCTATAGAAAGATAGCAAGAGAGATCAATATCTTGTGTCCATTTTTCTATTATTGTGTTTGTAATATTCATTCATCAAGCATCAACTTCTCTGATGGCTTTCACTGATCTACAGCATCTCATTGCATGAATATGTGACCATTAATTTATCCATTCTTTTAGTGCTAGGCACTTGGGTCATTTCTTGCTTAGAGCTATTGAGAGTAGCACTGCTTTAAACACATTGGAATGTATTTTGGTGTATATATGTCTTCTGTTGTTTCTTTTCAATATGTTTTACATGGTAAATTTTAATACTTAAAATTTTAAGATAGTGGTGCACCCTTGTATTAGTAATCTTTGCTAATATGTTACTGACATAAACTAAAATATATTAAATTTTAAAATGTCACTAGAAAGACATTAGGGTGGATGAAATAAAAGGTTTAGAAATATGTGAAACTTCTGACACTTTTAGAATTCATCACTAGGGTCTGGGGTATATTAATCAATGCCAATCAAGCTGTCAATCACAGATTCAAAGGATAAGACTGTTAGAAAGAAAGCTTGGACATTGGAGCTTAGGAAAAATTTGCAGAATAGAATGTCAGGTAATGTTTACAAGATTAATATTTAGGTAATCATCACTGGGAAATATTACAAATAAGATATTTACTAGAGGATATGGAAATGCTTATCATAAGTAAAGCTGGAAAATTATTTATTTAGATTCTGAGTAAAAAGAAAAAATGTATTTCAGTGACCTCTAAATAGGGGCAGTGGTTTCAGGTAAAGTAGGTATATGCAGGTGATGCCACCCTTAAAGCAGAAAGCAAAGAGGAATTAAAAAGCCTCTTGATAAAGGTGGAGAAGGAGAGTGAAAAAGTTGGCTTAAAACTCGACACACAAAAAACAAAGATCATGGCATCCGGTCCCATCACTTCATGGCAAATAAATGAGGAAACAATGGAAATTGTGACAGACTTTATTTTCTTGGGCTCCAAAATCACTGTGAATGGCGACTGCAGCCATGAAATTAAAAGACACTTGCTCCCTGAAAGAAAAGCAATGACAAATCTACACTGTTTTAAAAAGCAGAGACATTACTTTGCCAAGAAAGGTCTGTATGTTCAAAGTGTTGGTTTTCCAGTAGTCATGTACAGGTGTGAGAACTGGACAGTAAAAAAGGCTGAGAGCCAAAGATTGATGCCTTCAAACTGGTGTTGGAGAACATGAGAGATCCTTGGACTGCAAGGGGTCAAACCAGTCAATCCTAAAGGAAAGCAATCTTGAACATCCATTGGAAGGACTGATGCTGAAGCTGAAGCGCCAATACTTTGGCCGCCTGCTGCAGAGAGCCAGCTCACGGGAAAAGACCCTGATGCTGGGAAAGATTGAAGGCGGGAGGAGAAGGGGACAACAGAGGATGAGATGACTGTATGGCATCATGGACTCAAGGGACAGAGTTTGAGCAAGCCCCAGGAGTTAGTGAAGGACAGGGAAGCAGTCCATGGGGCCGCAAAGAGCTGGACATGATTGAGCAACTGAACAACAACAAGTGCGAATGCTGGTTTGCAATGCACACAAACACAAAATATAGACAATTACAACTTTCCAGGAACTTCTATTATAGCACAAATGAGATAAACATTCTTGAATTCAAAATCAAACTAAGAGAGAAAGTATTTAAATTTTTCCAAAATGTGATAACCACATTAAAAAAATAACCTTGAATACAGGGGAAAATTATATTGAAAATAGATATTGCAGAGTATGTCACACAATGACTTCCCTTATTGAGGTCATCGGACAAAAATATAATGTAAAAATATTTATTATTATAAAAATATAATTTTCAAAGCATGCTATATGAATCTCAAAGTTATTTTAAAAATTAAATAAAAAATAGTATTTTAATTTGAAATTTGATGGATAAAACAAAAAAGAAAGAAAGAAACAGTAAATATCTTAAGAAATTTATCTTATGAAAGAAATAGTAAATAGAATTGCAGTTATTAACAAATTACCAGAACACAGAATTAGAGAGACAAAAAGATAGAGAATATCAAAAAGATATTAATATTCATTATCAATGAAGTAAAACAAAAGTGAAGAACTAATATTTATCAAACTCTAGGGTTTGGATACAATGAGAAAAAAAAATTAAAGTGCCGTTTACTGAAAATTTTCCAGATTGATGATAATTTTGAAAGAATGAAATATTGCCTTTTGCAGCAATGCTGATGGTCCTAGAGAGTATTATGCTTAGTGAAATAAGTCAGACAAAGACAAATACGATATGATATCACTTACATGTGGAATCTAAAAAACAATACAAATGAATCATATACGAAACACAAGCAGACTCACAGAAGTAGAAGTCAAACCCATGATTATCAAAGGGGAACGAAAGGGGAGGAAGGACAGATTAGGAGTATGGAGTTAACAGATTCAAACCCCTACATGTAAAACTGAGAAGTGGTAAGGATTCACTGTAGCCCAGGCAATTATATCCAATATATTGTAATAACCTGTAATATTGACTCCCAGCTGATGATTCACAGTTGTATCTTTTCCCTTTTGCCAAAAGGAATGGAAAAGAAAGTTAATTTTGTTTGGTTATTTTCTCTTCCTTTTCTTTGCAAAACCCAATCTCCCATTTGAGAAATGGAAATAAACGTGGAAGTAGATACCCTGGGACTGAGAGGAATAGAGCGCCAGCTGGTCAGTATTTTCATTAAGTGACTCCTGTATCCATTTGCTTTGTTCCCGACAATTATTCGAACTCTGTATGTTTCGCTTTGATTCTCTTTGTTGTTCCGCTCTCAAGAAGTAGAGACCTCCTCCAAAGAAACCTCATGCTTCCTCAGGGCTACTAAGTCCCCCTCCTGCTTTTCTTTTCTTTTTTTTTTTTCCCATTTATTTTTTTATTAGTTGGTGGCTAATTACTTTACAGTATTGTAGTGGTTTTTGTCATACATTGACATGAATCAGCCATGGATTTACATGTATTCCCCATCCCGATCCCCCCTCCCCCCTCCCTCTCTACCTGATCCCTCTGGGTCTTCCCGGTGCACCAGGCCCGAGCACTTGTCTCATGCATCCAACCTGGGTTGGTGATCTGTTTCACTATAGATAATATACATGTTTCAATGCTATCCTCTCGAAACATCCCACCCTCGCCTTCCCGCACAGAGTCCATAAGTCTGTTCTGTACATCTGTGTCTCTTTTTCTGTTTTGCATATAGGGTTATCGTTACCATCTTTCTAAATTCCATATATATGTGTTAGTATACTGTATTGGTCTTTATCTTTCTGGAGTACTTCACTCTGTATAATGGACTCCAGTTTCATCCACCTCATTAGAACTGATTCAAATGAATTCTTTTTAATGGCTGAGTAATATTCCATGGTGTATATGTACCACAGCTTCTTTATCCATTCATCTGCTGATGGGCATCTAGGTTGCTTCCATGTCCTGGTTATTATAAACAGTGCTGTGATGAACATTGGGGTGCACGTGTCTCTTTCAGATCTGGTTTCCTCGGTGTGTATGCCCAGGAGTGAGATTGCTGGGTCATATGGCAGTTCTATTTCCAGTTTTTTAAGAAATCTCCACACTGTTCTCCATAGTGGCTGTATTAGTTTGCATTCCCACCAACAGTGTAAGAGGGTTCCCTTTTCTCCACACCCTCTCCAGCATTTATTGCTTGTAGACTTTTGGATAGCAGCCATCCTGACTGGCATGTAATGGTACCTCATTGTGGTTTCGATTTGCATTTCTCTGATAATGAGTGATGTTGAGAATCTTTTCATGTGTTGTCCCTCCTGCTTTTCAAGCAAGAGCGTTAGCTAGAGATGGCAGAATTTCCTGACCTTCCTCAGATCTGAATAAGAATGCTGCCCTCTAGAGACCCAGTGCCCAGAGCCCTGCTAAAGCAAAGTGAAAAGCAAATTTACAGACTGAAAATTCCCAGGAGGCCTCAGGAATATAACCTTGGACAACTGGTTAGTGATTATAGCAAGACTGCTTTAGAAACACTTTTGGGAAAACAAATGCCCCTAGCATTCAAAGAATGAATTCTTGTAATGCCCTGTTTATATTTGGCTCTTCCAGATATCATTTCCTCTAGGCACAAGCGTAAAATAGATGACTCCTACGGAATGCATGTGCACATTGTTTTAGCAGGTATACAAAAATATCTCTGGCTTACTTGCAATTCAGAGCAGGTGTAAAGAAATTATATCTGTAATCAAAAGACCAGATCACATCCCTGTGGAAAGAATTCATACTTCTCTGTGAGTTCAGGATGACTTCAGGGGTACCTAACTCTTGATTTCCCTTGCAAAACAACAGAGCTTCTCCTAGAAAAACAATCCTGAAGATATTTGCAGAGAATTAATGTAGCTTTGTTTGCATCATGGATTTGTAGTCTCCCATTTCATTTCAGGTTTATATGATTGAAAAAGGTTAGTACAGTGCTTACCAAAAGTGGAGAATGTACCAAGCAGATATTTTCCTGAAGAGCTGGAAACTAACCTGACGGCAACTCAAAATTGCCCTGATGTTTTTGTTTGTATTAGGCTATTGGCATGCTATTTGCCTTTTGTTCTCCTTAACTGTTACTGTAAGGCTATATACATTTAATTGTGGTATAGCGATAAGAGTACATGCTTTGGTGATGTTTAGCCTTAATTGTATATTGCAGGCTGAATTGGAGTAGGGGAAATAACATTAGAATTTTGAAATGTTTATGTTGTCTATGGCTTTTGAAAGTCTAATCTACAGAGATCAAATGATGATTTTCCTAAAATAAATTAGACTGATTGAAATTGATGAAGGTAAGTTAACAGTAGGGAAAGGAATCCTGTCTAGTAGTTATGTACTAGGTACCATACTAGGAAGCTTCACATTATAATTTTATGTATTTCTCAATATTTTCTTTAAGAATGTATCAATATTGCAGTTGCACATATAAGGATTCTGAAGTTTAGACAGATTAAACATCCTTCCCAAAGAATCTCAAAAGAGTACACTTTGTTCTTGTTATAAGTTCTTAGTAACAATTTTATGGAAAGCAAAATATTTAAAATAATTTTGGAGAGTAAACTTGGTAGTGTCTAAGCTTATGTAGGATGAAAGTTGTTTGTCTTCCACTAATTTAGAAATAAATATTTGACACAATGGTAACATTTATTCAAACCCAAATATTGAAAAATTGGGTAATAAATGGGCCAGGTATAAGGATCTACTATTTCATCTAATGGCAAATGTGTGTGTTGACAATCTTGATGGAATTTATTATGTATGGAGTTTGAATCAATGTGATTAGTTCTCCTCTTTATTTTACACTCCTCAGCTTTTCTAATTCTTTTGCTGTTGTCTTTCTTGAAAACTATTTATACTTGCATAAATGTAATATATGAGTTTAATGTTTTGAAAATTTTTCTTCAGTCAAAGAAAGGTTAATTTTCCCATGACTATAGTTTTATCCCCTCAATTTATTTATTAGATTAATTTTGTTATTGCCAGTGTCTGTAGAAATACTTAATTGATAGTTCACTATAATTTCCTTAACAACATTCAATCAACAGTAAATAGCTAATCCTTTAACTGTACAAACTGGGACACTGAAAACTACTGTGGTCAAATTGTAGGCAAAGATGTTGCAAATGGGCTTGAAATCATAAATGCTAATCTACATCTTAATTCTTGTAACTTCATAGATGTATTTTTAGAGTGACCTAGCATATTGCCTGTAATCTATATTGCAAAGAATTTGAAATATAGATTCAAATGATCCCACCCTTGCTGTCCTTCATGATTCCTGGTCTGCTCTGTTTCCATCCAGAAGAGGCATCAGCAGTCTAAATGTAAACCAGATTATTTCTATGAGCTACTGTTTATTAGCTTTCTGATTTGGGAAATTGATTCAGCTGCTTTTTATCAGATTCTTTTGTAATGGAACAAAGGGATCATGTTCCCATGATTAAGTCATTCTAATAACTAGGCTCCTTCTAATTTAACAGTTCTCTTTATATCAATGCACTTAAATTTATTAAAAATGTGTTTTTATTTTATTGCTGTATAATAGACATATCTTATGACTATAATTGTGACATTTTTTAAACGAACCACACAGCATGAATACGTGCTATTTAACTACTATCATCAGTGGAAAATCTGAGGAAATCTGCTGTCATTCTGTTAAAAATGGAGATTAGCAAGGAGAGATTTAAGGATATAATATGACCAAGTCAAAAACTCCTGCCTCATGGAATCAAATAGATTAAACTAAAATGGTACCACATGTGTTTTATTGTCTTATCTATTTGCTAGTTAAAATCACTTTAAGTATTACCAGTAATATAGCTACACAATGTGGTTAATGATGAATTTGTTAATTTCTACATAACTCTACAACAAAAACAAAATTTATATTTTAAAAACATCTCTGTGATGGCTGGGTATGGTCTTCAAACCTGATCTAGGAGTAAGGTAGGAAGACCTTCTGGATTTACCAGGGTGGAGAGCAGCATTTAGATGAGTTCCCCTGTATGTAGTGCATATTTTTCCACCCCTGTATACTGTATGTCTTAAAATTATGCAGAAATAAGACACAAGCAGATTCATGAATCAATCCCTCATTCATTCAACACATAATAGTCGAAAGCTTACTGACCATAACTTATGCTTTATCATTTTATAACATCATCTTTTACTGAATTTCAGTGATTAAACAGTAAAATATAAACCTATAAAACACATAAAATGTGCAGGAGTTAAACATACCTGTGTAATTACAAGCAATTTTCTTTTTCCTTTACTTATTAAACCACTAATTTTAACAAATGTACAGTTTACTACAAAAGCAGTGACTTTAATACTTAAAGGTTAAATAGAAAAGGTGCATATATTTTACAGTTATTTTTAGGATCTCAGTCATTGACAGCTTTCCAGTGTCTGTGATCATGTATTCTAGTTATTTAACTTACAGGATTGATTTGACTTATAAGACTTATTTGATTTATAAGATTATGTTTCTTTCACTAGTAGCAAAGAAATCAACTGTTTTGCAAATAAATTGTCCACTCAAGCATTTCAAAATTCAGAAAAATAGGTCATATATTTGTTTATATTTCTTGCACTTAGGCATGAAGAAAATCAAGGGGGTAGTCAACATCGTGTTGGAGAAAGAAACATTATATAAAATGAAAACTGTATCATGTACAAAAAAACACACGTTTAATATATCAACATGTCACATACCCAGAAATGAGTAACTAAATATTCATTTTCCCCCAAAATATTATGCTGTTGCTCCTTAATCGTTTCAGTTGTGTCCGACTCTGTGTGACCCTATGGACTGCAGCCTGCCAGGCTCCTCTGCCCGTGAGATTCTCTAGGGAAGAATACAGCAATGGGTAGCCATTCCCTTCTCCATAATTTCCCCTTCCCCTTTAGGAAATAGTGATATGTTAATCATTAAATTTAAAAACTGAGGAATACTGAGAGAATACATATTTAATTCCATCAATAGGATAGAATATTTTAAAACAAAAGGAAGCTATGGGGCAAAAAAAAGTCTATAATTTCCCATAACAAGTACAGTAAAAACCTTATGAATTTGCTTCAACGATATGTTTATGGTTATAATTTTATAGTAAACTTGCTATTGTTTTACTGTAAGTGTTTCATCCAAATGCATGTGCTGATTTTTCTTTCAGGTACTCAACAATTTTTTGCATAATACATATTAAACTCACCATATGGAAAATCAGAGGAATGTATCGGAATTCATTTTTACGGGGCTTTCCTCTGACCAGAAAATATAGATGTTTTGCTTTGTGTTCTTCTTATTCTGTTATGTTGCCCTGTTGGTGGGAAACCTTCTGATCCTTGTCTCCATCCGATGCAGTGTCCTTTTTCACCAACCAATGTACTATCTCCTCAGCCACTTATCCTCCATGGACATCTGCTATACCTCTTGTGTGACACCCACACTGATCAGTGACCTGCTCCTGGGAAGGAAAACCATCTCTTACGGCAACTGCATGCTGCAGGTCTTCACCATGCACTTTTTTGGCATCATCGAGGTCTTTGTCCTTACAGTCATGGCCTTTGACCACTGTGTTGCCATCTGCAAGCCTCTCCACTACATGATTATCATGAACAGGACAAGATGCAATCTCCTTATCGTGGCTGCTTGGGCTGGTGGGGCCGTCCATGCCTTTTCTCAGTTCTCTATGATAGTCAGTTTGCCCTTCTGTGGCCCCAATGAAACTGACCACTACTATTGTGACATTTTTCCTTTGTTGAAAGTTGCCTGTACTGATACCTACATCACTGGTGTCCTGGTGGTTGCCAGTTCAGGAATGATTGCCTTAGTAACCTTTGTTCTCTAGTTTGGGTCCTATGTCATTATATTATTCAACTTAAGAAACCACTCAGCTGAAGGAAGGCGCAAAGCCCTCTATACCTGTGGGTCTCACATCACTGTCGTTACCTTATTTTTTGGTCCTTCAATCTTTGCCTACCTCAGACCCCCTACCACTTTCCCTGAGGACAAAATATTTTCTCTCTTTTATACCATCATTGCTCCTATGTTCAATCCCTTAATCTACACTCTGAGAAACACAGAGACGAAAAAGGCTATTAGAAAAGTTTGTTGTCAAAAGATGTTTTCAGAAGAAAAACATAATTGATTTCTTCTACTTGATCAGTTCTGGGTGTTCATTGGAAGGACTGATGTTGAAACTGAAACTCCAATACTTTGGCTACCTGATGTGAAGAGCTGACTCATTTGGAAAGACACTGATGCTGGGAAAGATTGAGGGCAGAAGAAGAAGGGGGCAACAGAGGATGAGATGGTTGGATGGCATCACCGACTCAATGGACCTGGGTTTGGGTGGACTCCGGGAGTTGGTGATGGACAGGGAGGCCTGGTGTGTTGCAGTTCATGGGGTCGTAAAGAGTTGGACATGACTGAGCGGCTAAACTGAGCTGAATTGAACTCAATATGTTAAATAAAAACTTTATGCAAGAGTAAATGGAGGCTTGGAATCATAGAGTTCTATGGCTTTGAGAATGATTTGAACTCAAGTTGTCCACTTTATAAATGTCAGAGGTGATGAAATGAAGAAATATAAGTGTCAAATTCTCTAACCCATAGTGAACTATGAGGCTAAAGAGAATTTTCATAATCATTCACATGTAAACTTGGGGACAAGACAAATTGCTGATATTCTCTGGACATGCAGAAAATTAAGAAAATGTAAGTTCATAAAGCTCTTCTCTGGTGGCTCAGCAGTAAACAATCCACTTGCAATGCAGGAGATACAGATTCAGATCCCTGGGTTGGGAAGATTCCCTGGAGAAGAAAATGGCAACGCACTTAAATACTCTTGCCTGGGAAATTGTATGAACAGAGGAGCCTGGTGGGCAACAGTCAATGGGGTTGGAATAGTCGGGTCCAACTGAGTGACTACACCACCACAGGCTCATAAAGGAGATGTTATTTTTCAGTATTGATCTCTGTTTGGTGAAATAGTTAGAAATTGAAGAAAGTGGAGAAAACCACTAGACCATTCAGGTATGACTTAAATCAAATCCCTTATGACTATTTAGTGGAAGTGTGAAATAGATTTAAGGGACTAGATCTGACAGACAGAGTGACTGATGAACTATGGACGGAGGTTCATGACATTGTATAGGAAACAGGAATCAAGACCATCCCCAAGAAAAATAAATGCAAAAAAGCAAAATGGGTGTCTGAGGAGGCCTTACAAATAGCTGTGAAAAGAAGAGAAGCCAAAAGCGAAGGAGAAAAGGAAAGATATATCCATTTGAATGCACAGTTCCAAAGAATAGCAAGGAGAGAGAAGAAAGCCTTCCTCCATGATCAGTGCAAAGAAACAGAGGAAAACAATAGAATGGGAAAGACTAGAGATCTATTCAAGAAAATTGGAGATACCAAGGGAACATTTCATGCAAAGATGGGCTCAATAAAAGACAGAAATGGTAGGGACCTAACAGAAGCAGAAGATATTAAGAAGAGATGGCAAGAATATCTAGAAGAACTGTAAAAATAAGATCTTCATGACCCAGATAATCACAATGGTGTGATCACTGACCTAGGGCCAGACATCCTGGAATGTGATGTCAAGTGGGCCTTAGGAAGCATCACTACGAACAAAGCTAGTGGAGGTGATGGAATTCCAGTTGAGCTATTTCAAATCCTAGAAGATGATGCCAGGAAAGTGCTGCACTCAATATGCCAGCAAATTTGGAAAACTCAGCAGTGGCCACAGGACTGGAAAAGGTCAGTTTTCATTCCAATCCCAAAGAAAGGCAATGCCAAAGAGTGCTCAAACTACCGCACAATTGCACTCATCTCACACACTAGTAAAGTGATGCTCAAAATTCTCCAAGCCAGGCTTCAGGAATACGTGAACAGTGAACTTCCAGATGTTCAAGCTGGTTTTAGAAAAGGCAGAGGAACAAGAGACCAAATTGTCAACATCCGCTGGATCATCAAAAAAGCAAGAGAGTTCTAGAAAAACATCTCTTTCTGCTTTATTGACTATGCCAAAGCCTTTGACTGTGTGGATCACAACAAACCCTGGAAAATTCTGAAAGAAATGGGAATACTTGAGAAACCTATATGCAGGTCAGGAAGCAACAGTTAGAATTGGACATGGAACAACAGACTGGTTCCAACTAGGAAAAGGAGTACATCAAGGTTGTATATTGTCACCCTGCTCATTTAACTTATATGTAGAGTACATCATGAGAAACGCTGGCTGGAGAAGGCACAAACTGGAATCAAGATTACCGGGAGAAATATCAATGACCTCAGACATGCAGATGACACCACCTTTATGGCAGAAAGTGAAAAAGAACACAAGAGCCTCTTGATGAAAGGGAAAGAGGAGAGTGAAAAAGTTGGCTTAAAGCTCAACATTCAGAAAACTAAGATCATGGCATCTGGTCCCATCACTTCATGGGAAATAGATGGGGAAACAATGGAAACAGTGTCAGACTTTACTTTTTCGGGCTCCAAAATCACTGCAGATGGTGATTGTAGCCATGAAATTAAAAGACGCTTACTCCTTGGTAGGAATGTTATGACCAACCTAGACAGCATATTAAAAAGCAGAGACATCACTTTGTCAACAAAGTTCCATCTAGTCAAGGCTATGGTTTTTTCCACTAGTCATGTATGGATGTGAGAGTTGGACTATGAAGAAAGCTGAATGCCAAAGAATGGATGCTTTTGAACTGTGGTGTTGGAGAAGACTCTTGAGAGTCCCTTGGACAGCAAGGAGATCCAACCAGTCCACCTTAAAGGAGATCAGTCCTGGGTGTTCATTGGAAGGACTGATGTTGAAGCTGAAACTCCAATACTTTGGGCACCTGATGCGAAGAGCTGACTCATTGGAAAAGACCCTGATGCTGGGAAAGATTGAAGGTGGGAGGAGAAGGGGATGACAGAGGATAAGATGGTTGGATGGCATCACCGACTCAATGGGCATGTGTTTGGGTGTGCTCCGGGAGCTGGTGATGGACAGGGCCGCCTGGCGTGGTGCGGTTCATGGGGACACAAAGAGTCGGACACGACTGAATGACTGAACAGTTCACTCAGTCGTGTCTGACTCTTTGGTATCCCGTGGACTGCAGCACACCAGGCTTCCTTGTCCATCACCAACTCCCAGAGCTTACTCAAATTCATTTCCATCACGTCGGTGATGCCATCCAACCATCTCATCCTCTGTTGTTTCCTTATTCTCACTAATTATTTGTTTGTTTTGTTTCCTTCTGGATCCTTCTCCACTTCCCAAAACTGTTCCCAAGCACACATTTTCTCAGCAAGTTCACAACCCCAGGACAATCCTGGCCATCACCTTGCTGCACCATCAGACACTAGTAGAGCAGACATTTGCACCCCAGGCCTTGTGCCTGCCTTGAAACAAGGCTCCAACACGCGTGCTCTATCTGAGTATTCACCAGTCAACATCTTCCAGTCTAGGTCCAAGTTGTTGTTATTTTTTTTCTAGTTTCTTCTCTAAAGTTTATACACACCTCAGACCACAGACACCCTGTATCCAGCTTGTTCTCTGTACTCAATCTCTGCATATCCTCTGGCCAACCTTAGCCTTAGAAAAGCACTTCCTGCTTGTTCTCTGACGGTGGCGGTTCTGGCTGCAGCTACAACAGCACGTGGCTCCAATTTTTAATTGCGCCAGTGCTGACTCCCAATTTTGAGGAGAGATCTCCTCCTCCACGTTCATTCTTTAGTTACTAATCCCCTCAATCTTAGGTTACTTTCAACATTTCTAATGGCATATCATACATTGAACATATTTAAACTGCACAATTTGTTCAGTTTTGACAAATGTATACACCTCTGAAACCATCCCCACGATCAAAATAATGAGAGTGTCCATCACTCCAAAGAGTTTCCTTGTGCTCATTGTAGCCTTCCCTCTTGCCCTTTACTGGACCCCTTTTCTCTGGCAACTGTTGATTTGCTTTCTGTCTCTATAGATTAGTTTGCATTCTCTAGATATTTATATACATTTAATCATACAGTATAAATTCTGCATTCACTAGTTTCTTTCATAATAATGATTTAAAGATTAATCCATATTGTTGCATGCATCAATTGTTCATCCTTTTTGATTGATGAGGAATTGAATGCAAATCCCATGAATGCAAATTTTACAATTTGCTTTTTCACTGTGTTCTTGATAGACATTTGGGTTAGGTCCAGTTTTTTCCTATTACAAATAACACTGCTATGTTCATTAATGTACAACTTACTGATTTTGCATATAGTTTTGAAAGGTATATATGTAGGAGCAAAATGGCTGGTCTTATGAACACTTAACATTTTAGGAAACTGCAAGCTACTTTGGAAAAGTGAGTGATTGTACCAGTTTACCTCCCCACAAGAAGTTTATGAGTGTTCAAGATGCTCTTCAATACTTGATATGTCACTTTTCTCAATTTTAGCCTATATTAGAGTTGTGAGCTGCCATCTCATTATGGCTTTAATTTGCATTCATAAATAACTAATGGTGTTAAGCATATTTTCACCCACTAATTTGACATTCAAATATCTTTTTTGGTGAAGTGTCTTTTCAAATCATCTGCTAATTTTTAAAATTTTTATCCAGATTGTTGAAATTTTAGGCCTAAAATTGCTTATATTATTTACTTATTAGCTCTTTAATATCTGTATATTTATAGCACTATCATGCCTCACTTTTGATGTTGGTAATATGTGTCATTTCTCCTTTGCTCCTGAGTCACATGGCTAGATGTTTATCAGCTTTAGAGTACTTATTTTGCTTTCCTTTTCTCTCTACTGTATTTTCTTGTGCTTTTATTTTTTATTTTTCACTTTGATCTTTATTTCTTTGTTTATTTGTTCTTTCTAATTTTAAGACAGAAATTGAGGACAAATGCGAGAATATTTTTCTTTTCCAATATAGATGTTTGGTGCAGCAAATCTCCCTATAATTAATACTTTACCAGCATTGTATAGACTTTGATATATTTTGTTTTTATTTTAATTCATATAAAACTACTTTGTGATCTCCTTTTGATTTATTCTTTGCCCTTGGGGCCCATTTGTGCAGATGGTTCTGAGTGTATACACCCTGCAGGACTAAACCTACTGAATGGAAAGTGCTCAATAGTAAGGGGGGTAAAAATACATGTATTTTGTTGGTTTCTAACTTCATTAAGCTATTTAAAACTTCAGTAAACAAATGTGGAGCCTATTCCAACCTATCAATAAGAATAGGAATTCTGTTTTAAATTTCAAATATTTTGACAATTTTCTTTCTTTTTTTTTTTTAAATATTTATTGACTTTTATTTTTGGCCACACCGTGGAACTTATGGGCTCTTAGTTCCCCAACCAGGGATTGAACCCCTGTCTCCTGCATTGGTAGCAGAGTCTTAACCAGTGAGCTGCCAGGGACGTCCCACAGATGACTCTTCTTCCTTCGTCTCTCGCAGCCCAACGCTCATTGCAGCCTTGGCACGGCATTGCTGTTGGTTGCTGCCGCTGGTCCCAGAAAGTAGTGAAGTGACAGGTCATTGATTTATTGTTAATTGACTCTTATGCGTCTTATGTTGCTTTTGTTCATAAAAAATGTTGGGACTCTGAATATCTCTTTCTGATTTTCCTCTAACTTCTTTTCTTCTTTGGCTTGGAAATAGAGGCCTTCTTCAAAGCAAACTCGGTGCTCCCAAAGGGTTACCTAGGTTCTTTTCTGTTCTTCACAGGAGGAAATTAGACAGAACCGGCAGAATTTACTGAGCTTCTTTGGATCTGAATAACAGTACTGACCTCTGGAGACAGTGCCCAGAGCTTGGCTAACACAAAAAGTTAAATATGTTTGTATTCTGAGAATTCCCAGAAGGCTGTGGAATATAATCTTGGACAACTGATTAGTGTTCCTTGGTTAGAATCTTTAAGAAATGCTTTTGGGAAAACAATTTCTTTAACTTTTTAAGTCAAAGTATTCTTATAGTTTCCTCTCAGGTTATATTTGGCTCATGTAGAACAAGCTTCTTTCAGGCACAGGCATCAAAGAGATGACTCTGAGGGCGTGGATGTGAATGCCGCTTTAGCAGATATCTCAAGAAGTTCTTGTTTACTCTTGAATATGAGCAGGTGTTGGTGAGTCATCAGCATTTAGAATCCTAGATCACCTTCTTGTGGGATGAACAAATGTTTCTCTGGGAACACAGGGTAGTTTTCAGGGGTATTCAAACCACCACTCACTTTGTATAACAGTAGGATTTTTCTTCCTGAAAATTCAAGCAATATTTGAAGATATTTTTAGAGAACTGATCTAGATTTGTCTGAATCGCTGCTTTATAGACTTACATTTAATTTAAGTCTATATGTAAATGCTAGTGAATGGTTAGCAAAATGTGTAAATGAAGTCAGGGTGGGTGGGGAGTTGTGTGACCAAGACATTTTCCTGAATAAGTTAAAACTAACTTGAAGACCATCTGCAAATTATGTGCAGGTAATAGTCTTTACAGTACTTGTTTTAGGCTCATCAGCTCTATTTGGCATTAATTGTGTTACTTTAAGGTTATATATGCTGTTGTGGTATATAAAACATATTAGCAAGGGTTCAAATGAGTTCTGTTTTGATAGTGTATTACAAACAGCATGTGTGCTTTGGATAATACATTTAAAAATGATGAAATTTTCAGATTGTCAGTGATCCTCCAAACTCTAATATTTGAAAAAATTCCTATTTTTTAAAATATCAGTTGCCTAGAATTGTCTAGATTCATCAGACTCAGGTTAAGCAAATGTATGGTTAGTCACAGGTTGATTATGCCCATATATATATATATATGTCAATGTCATATATATATAAATACATACAGATCCTACTTGACTTCCTGAAGAATAGTTTTACAACCCTGATAGCACCTCATGAAGGGTGAATAGGACAGTTAAGCAGTACTACAGCAGGTGCAAATTAACTTTTTAACTTAATATTGGTGGTGTGAAATAACAGTTTACTTATTTAAAATTAAATATCAAGAAATTTTGCAGGCCACCAGTGATATAGCCAGGTTGACTTTATTTTTTTCAACAGAAATTCATTTTGGATTTTGTTTGGGTTTTGTTTATTTCAAGTGATTTCATTGAAATGTATGTCTGTGCCTTTATTCAAAGAAAAAAGAATGTAAAGAAAAGATACTGTTATGTATGGATTTTGTTTTATAAACTCATGTGTTCTTCTCTCATTGTTTCCTGGAAAGATGTGTCTATATCACAGGTGTAGTTGTTGAGCTTCAAGTTTAAAGTACATTGTGTTATACAACCAAGAACAACTCGTGTGAATGAATAAATCCAAAGCAGTCCTTTTTATACTTAAGATTGCATTACAAATAGTAAAAGAAAGTAAAACATATAAAGCACCAAGAATAAGGTGTGACAACTGCCCAGATTCAAAAACGATGATTGATTATGCACTCTAAACTGGAAGGTCTTTTTAGATTTAAATGTCCTCTTCTGTATAAAGCATAAATATAAAAAACTGAAGCAAAAAAGTAGCTAACTTTCAGTTTACATTATTTCACTTGATATCAAACATCTGAATATTGGAAGCATCTAGGTGACCAGTATCCTATCTCTAGCATCAGAAATTTACCAATGCTTGGATAAAAGTGGGTTTTCCTCCATTTTATTTTATTATCTTCATCATATCTAATTTTGACCTTATCGCTTTTGCATCACCACTTGATTTTTTACTTAATTATGTTTTCTTTTCTTCACTTATGTGTTCAATGTTTTAACCTTCATGAAGACCATTATTCTACTAGTGCCTTCAAGAGAGCTGATAACATATTTTTATAAGATCAAAGCATTCATATCTGTAGTGTTTGGATTGAAAGCTTGATGTTGTAAAAGTGATTTCAAAGCATGGACATGCTACACCATGCATCTATTCTTATAATTATCATAGTATGTTTTATAGTGATCTGGGAGTCTGTCACCTTTCATGAGATGAAAATAGTGATAATTCCTTTACTGCTGTCTTTTCTAATATGTGCCCTTTCCTGTGGAAAGCAGTGATATACATAGTTAGACTTGGAAGATCTAGTTTATAAATGCTATGGTTTACTGGTTCTGTGGTTTGGGATAGTCACTTACTTTATTTTAAATCAATTCATTCGATACTGAAAATCATATGGTTGGATTAGATGAGTACTTTTACTCTTATGCTACATAATAACTAGACTTATTTATTTTCAATAAATTTTAAGTCACTTTAGCTTCTTGTACTTTCACTCAAAGGAATGCAGTATAATATTTTTTCATAAATTAGTTATTAATTGCAATTGTGATGATACATTTAAAGATATAACAAAACATTAATTTTTATGGAGTTTATGGTATAAATTGCCTGTAATTTTGAAGATACAACCCTGTCATCTTCATGTTAAAAAAAAAGGAGACTATGGATATAATGTCTTCATGTTAAAAAAAAGGCATCTTAGGGATATAATGACATAATGTGATTAAGTTAATACTTTCCCTTTTTAATGTAGACAAAGATATTGAGCTAAAATTGAAAAAAGAATTACTCTCGACATATTTTGCAATGTGCTTTAAAGCCACGTCTGTTTATCAGCTAAGATAATATTAAATATTACCAGCAATACAGCTACACAATTTGGAAAATAGTGAACATGTTAACCTATTCATTTTGTTATATCAAAAGTTATGTTTTATTAAAAATCTGCTTATGGAACCCATGGAAATCAGCATGGCTACTACATCTGACAGAGGAGTCAGGTAGACAACCACCTGGATACTACCTAATTCCTCAGGAGTGACTGGAATAAAACTGAGAAGTGTGTGTTCTTTCATCACCTTAGTGTTAAGTCCTACCTTGATCAAAAAGAATATAGTACATGCAAATCCATTAAAAAGCCAATGAACAGAAAACAACTGATCACTTCTTGACCACAAAGTTTGCCTTACATTTATATTGAGGTGACATCATTTTCTGATTTTTGCTGTCCATGATTTATTCCAGCAGAGAACACAAGTACCAAATTCAAATTATTTGTTCATTTCAATTAGTGTATCTCTTTATTTGCACTGTTAATTTTAATGACTATAAAGTTCATATTAAACCATTATTTTACTTTAAATTTAAATATGAAATATAATTTTCTTTTTTTAAAGGTCAGTCACTGACAATTTTTGCTATATTTTCAAATAATTTTAGTCTTATAAAATAGCTGGCAAGACTGGTTCCCCAAGTTCACTATGCAGTACTTACTCTACCCTCACTCTTGTATTTCAAGGGACAGCACTTATAATCCTAAACACACAGCTCATAATTTAGGTGACTTTTATTACATGCATTGTATTCCATGATCATATGACTACAGACAAATCCAGGAGTGTTTTATATCATGGTAGGGGAATGGAGCATCATGTAATTAAAAAAAATTACCTTTCTGAAGGAGACATTTGAAAATTATAAGTAAAATGTCCTTTATTAAATTGCATTAATAACACTGTTGTTTAAGTGTTAAAAGTAATGGTAATGGTATAATTTATCTCTGGGAAATAGTTCAGATCTTCATGACATTCAATGAGATTCAGTCCAGTTCAGTTCAGTCGCTCAGTCGTGTTTGACTCTTTGCAATCCCATGATATAGCACGCCAGGCCTCCCTGTCCATCACCAACTCCCCGAGTTTACACAAACTCGTGTCCATCGAGTCAGTGATACCAGCCAGCCATCTCATCCTCTGTTGTCCCCTTCTCCTTCTGCCCCCCACCCCCATCCATCCCAGCATGAGGGTCTTTTCTAATGAGTCTATTTTCACATGAGGTGGCCAAAGTATTGGAGTTTCAGCTTCAGCATCAGTCCTTCCAGTGAACACCCAGGACTGATCTCCTTCAGGATGGACTGGTTGGATCTCCTTGCAGTCCAAGAGACACTCAAGAGTCTTCTCCAACATCACAGTTCAAAAGCATCAATTTTTTGGTGCTCAGCTTTCTTCACAGTCCAACTCTCACATCCATACATGACCACTGGAAAAACCACAGCCTTGGCTAGATGGACCTTTGTTGGCAAAGTAATGTCTCTGCATTTTAATATTCAATGAGATTACATCCCAATCAATCCATGATAACCTGAAAATACAAGTTGAAAGTGAATTGAATACATCTAACCTACTGGACATCATAGTTTAGTCCAGCTTACCTTAAACATACTCAGAATACTTACATTAGCCTGCAATTGAGCAAAATCATCTCTAATACTTTGACCACCGAATGCAAAGTGCCAACTCACTGGAAAACTTTCTGATTCTGGGAAAGATTGAGGGTAAGAGAAGAAGGGAGCAACAGAGGATGAGATGGTCAGATGGCATCACTGACTCAAAGGAAATGAGTTTGAGGAAACTCGGGGAGATAGTGAAGGAGGGGGGAGCCTGGAGTGCTGCAGTTCATGGGTTCCTAACGAGCTGGACATGACTTAGCTATTGAACAACAACAGCAATCTAACACGAAGCCTATTTTTAACAATCTAACACAAAGCCTATCTCATGCAAGTTATTGAATACTCCACTAAAAGTGAAAAACAGAATGGCTGTCTGGTACAGAATGGTTGTAAGTGCATCCGTTCTTTACCTATGTGATCACCAGGCTGACTGGAGGCTACTGTGACTCACTGCTCAGACCCAGAATTATAACAGAGTATCATATCACCTATAGCTAGCCCAGGGAAAAGATCAAAATTCAAGTACAGTTACTTCTTGATGCTTGCTATTCTCATACTATCATAAAGTCAATAAAGTCACAACATAAACCACCATGAGTCAAGGAATGTCTGTAATGCCTGTTCCGTACTGCAAACCATGTGCTCAGTCAACTCACTGTGGACCCATGGATTCAGAGCCCAGAAGGTTCTTCTGTCCATGGAATTTTCCAGGTGAGAAGTGTGCATTGGGTTACCGTTTCCTACTACAGGAGATATTCTTGACTCAAGGATCAAACCCATGTCTCGCGTGTCTTCTGCATTGGCAGATGGGTTCTCTACCTCTAGAGCCACCTGGGAAGCCTAAACAATTATATTTTGAAAATTTAATAGAATTTATTTTTATTCCACTCCAGTGTTCTTGCCTGGAGAATCCCAGGGACAGCGGAGCCTGGTGGGCTGCCGTATGTGGTGTTGCACAGAGTTGGACAAGACTGAAGTGACTTAGCAGCAGCAGCAGCATTTTTGTTATTACCAATGTAACAGAATATTTGAAAACAATACTGAAGAAATTAGCTATGGTTCCTAAGAAAAATATAATATCATTAATTTATTAACTAGTTTTGGTAATTTGTTAAAATGAACTTTAATGGCTTGTTAGCAGCTTTTATATGATTGTGATCATATTGTAAATATTTTCTTTCATTTTTTTTTTTCAGATACTCAATTATTTGCAGATAGCATACAATATATGGAAAGTCAGAGGAACATCTCAGAATTTATTTTTTTGGGACTTTCCTATAACCAAAACATACAAATATTTTGCTTTGTGTTCTTCTTATTTTGTTACATTGCCATCTTGGTGGGAAACCTTCTGATCCTTGTCTCCATCCGATGCAGTGTCCTTTTTCACCAACCAATGTACTATCTCCTCAGCCACTTATCCTCCATGGACATCTGCTATACCTCTTGTGTGACACCCACACTGATCAGTGACCTGCTCCTGGGAAGGAAAACCATCTCTTACGGTAACTGCATGCTGCAGGTCTTTTCCTTGCACTTCTTAGGAATGATTGAAATCTGCATCCTTACAGTCATGGCCTTTGACCACTGTGTTGCCATCTGCAAGCCTCTCCACTACATGATTATCATGAACAGGACAAGATGCGATCTCCTTATCATGGCTGCTTGGGCTGGTGGGGCCTGGGTCCATGCCTTTTCTCAGTTCTCTATGATAGTCAGTTTGCCCTTCTGTGGCCCCAGTGAAATTGACCACTACTATTGTGACATTTTTCCTTTGTTGAAAGTTGCCTGTACTGATACCTACATCACTGGTGTCCTGGTGGTTGCCAATTCAGGAATGATTGCCTTAGTAACCTTTGTTCTCTTGTTTGGGTCCTATGTCATTATATTATTCAACTTAAGAAACCACTCAGCTGAAGGAAGGCGCAAAGCCCTCTCTACCTGTGGGTCTCACATCACTGTGGTTACCTTATTTTTTGGTCCTTCAATCTTTGCCTACCTCAGACCCCCTACCACTTTCCCTGAGGACAAAATATTTTCTCTCTTTTATACCATCATTGCTCCTATGTTCAATCCCTTAATCTACACTCTGAGAAACACAGAGATGAAAAAGGCCATGAGAAGGGTTTGGTACCAAAGATGTTTTCAGAAGAGAAGCATAATTAATTTTCCCTACTCAGTGTGTTAAAACCTCTATGTGGAAGTAAAAGTGGATTTGGGAATTGTAGAACTCAATTAACTTTCAAATCACAGAGCCCAAATTATTTACTTTATAAATGTCAGAGATAATGAGTTGAAAAATTATGAGAAAAATGACAATTCCATTGGTCACTCTGAGATTTGGTAGGGACTTATGTGATTAAAAACATATTAGCTTAAAGAAACTGTTGCTATGTTATATAGATTAGGCAATTCTAAGACTGACTGTGAATTTAAAAAAAAAACAATTTGCTTATGATATTTGTACATGAAGACTAGATAGGAAATACCTAAATTTGCTTTCAAGTTAATTCTTTAAAGACATATCTAACCTTACACTCTGCCTTGGGTGTTTCACTGACTTATGTATGGTTTTAAGGCATCGTACAGATTTTTTCATATATTAGTTATGATATATAATCCATAAAGAAATGAAAAACAAAAACAAAACTGAGACAGAAAGACAGAACTATGAAGGCAGTAAACCTGTACTCTGTACCTGAATCAAGAAATAGAGCACAATAGTAATCGCCAAAGTCTAATATCCGTTCCTTCCTGTCCTCACTGCTTCCGTCCCCTAGAAGTAGCTACCCTTCTGACATTTATAAGTACTGTCCTCTCTGCCTGGTGTCAGTCATTGAGAGGACATGACCACTGCTAGAGCAATGAGATGGGCCTGAGCATCAGAAGTTCCACATTTGTCCTCCCATTCTTGAATTTGAGTTCCATTTATTGTCCCAATTTTTGCCTTTTCATACTGTTCATGGGGTTCTCAAGGCAAGAATGCTGAAGAGGTTTGCCATTCCCTTCTCCAGTGGACCACATATTGTCAGAACTCTCCTCCATGACTCGTCCATCTTGAGTGGTCATACATGGCATGGTTCATAGTTTCATTGAGTTAGATAAGGCTGCAATCCATATGATCACTTTGTTTAGTCCATCCTAAAGGAAATCAGCCCTGAATATTCATTGGAAGGACTGATGCTAAAGCAGAAGCTCCAATCCTCCAGCCACCTAATGTGAACAGTTGACTCAATGGAAAAGACTCTGATGCTGGGAAAGATAGAAGGCAGGAGGAGAAAGGGATGACAGAGGACCAGATGGTTGGATGGCATCACCCACTCAATGGAAGTGATTTTGAGCAAGCTCTGGGAGATGGTGAAGGACAGGGAAACCTGGCTTGCTGCAGTCCACGGGGCTGCAGAGTTGGACACGACTGAGCGACTAAACAACATCACCCCCATAGCTGGAGACATTTTCAAGGATGCAGACTTGAGATAATAAGGTGTTGTTGAGACCATCTGGACTGAATATGTGAATGAACCCAAGAAAGGCCTGTACATGATCTTAATTTTTCTGACATAAAGATGCAAAGATCTGCTTGTCTTGGAACCATCCATGACAAGCCCCCCATGTAAGCCCCTTGGTTAGTAAAAATGCCACCTCCAAACTGGAGTGGTCTGACTCTTTTTTCAGTCTCTCCCTGCCTCTTTATATGGGGCCAGTTTGCCAACAAACACCTTGAAACATCAGGCACATTATAAATTAATTATCTGTTATTGATTTTACTCATAGGTAAATTTAGGAGACTTAGTGTCTTTCTCACTAGGACCTTGTTAAGATGAAAGAGAACCCTTGGTATATGACACCCAGTAAATCCTCGCTATGCATTTGCTATTATTTATTTTGCTCATATAGCACATTGGAAGCAACTGAATCTTCAGAAATACATGGGAAAGAAGAAAATAAGGAAAGAAAGGCCTTTGGAAATGATATGTTTGGGGAAAAATTAAAACATGTTCAAATGAAAATTTTTTCTATTATTTTTTGTAAGTTT
The DNA here is from genome assembly GCF_033118175.1 of Dama dama. NCBI lineage: Eukaryota > Metazoa > Chordata > Mammalia > Artiodactyla > Cervidae > Dama > Dama dama. The sequence goes on from NC_083681.1 coordinate 79,826,168, forward strand.
TCTAAATTCATAAAAACAACACCAATGTTTATTAGCTTATAATTTTCTAGGAAATCAATACTTGAAAATAAAGTAAAACCCATTCGAACTCTCTCAGGGAAGACAATCTTTTTGAGGAGAGATGAAGACTATTAATTGCCATAAGTTTACTTCAGCTCAGGGCTTGGTCTTGTCCGACTCTTTGTGACCCCATGAATTGCAACCCACCAGACTCCTCTGTCCATGGGATTTCCCAGGCAAGAATACCCAAATGGGTTGCCATTTCCTCCTCCAGGGGATCTTTCTGACTCTGGGAGTGAACCCTAGTACCAGAGCTGTCCTTTGTCTCTCGCTCAGATTACAGACCGAGAAGGCAATGGCTCCCCACTCCAGGACTCTTGCCTGAAAATCCCACGGACGGAGGAGACTGGTAGACTGTGGTCCATGGGGTCGCTAGGAGTTGGACACGACTGAGAGACTTCACTTTCACTTTTCACATTCATGCATTGGAGAAGGAAAGGGCAACCCACTCCAGTGTTCTTGCCTGGAGAATCCCAGGGACGGGGGAGCCTGGTGGGCTGCCGTCTATGGGGTCACACAGAGACGGTCACAACTGAAGTGACTTGGCGGCAGCAGCAGCAGCAGATTACAGAAATCATGGAAAGGGTAAGCCCCTCAAGGCAAAAAATCCCACAGAGTTGTTTATATCACAAAACTCTGAGTGAAGTGCAAGGGAATTCAGTCACTGAGGCCCAGGAGGAATGAATGTCTAATAACTGAGCTTCCTAAATCACACACAAAAGCTAGTGGTGGCCTGCATACTATTTATAATCCAGCTTTGATGTTCACTTCAGTGGATCTGATGACTCAGATCTAGAGGAAATCCACTTGGTGAGCTCATGATTCGGGAACATAAATCCAAACAACCTGCAAAACATAGTGTTCTAGAATGAGATATATATAGTTTTAGAATGTACACTTTATTTTTGTTTATTAGTTATGTGAGCCTGAACATTGTGGGGAATAACCTTAGAGATGAAAATATAGATGGTGATTAGACTCTTGTGGATATTCACACTAGGCCACTTTCTTCAAACTGTTCCTCTGGGGGTATGTCCTCTCATTGTGTGAACACTGGTTGAGCGACAGTGTCTCTACAATGACACTTTTATTTTTCTGTGAATGGCTAATGAATGATATTGAGAGATATGTGAATTCAGGACACAAAATGAAATACTGTGAACAGTAGGTGAATGACCAGAATTTCAGTGAGGAAAGAATGGCCAGATTGAAAGAAGTGATATGAATGGACTCACGACAATTGGATTGGAAGGACATGTGTGGTGAATGATTTCTCCTCCTTTCCATGATCCTGCCCGACTGTGTGATAGCTGAATATATTTTCCTTTTACTGCATTGATAACAGATTGATGGCTAGTTAAAGTTAAGTATAGGTATCATCTATTTTTTTTATAATTTGCTTTGTGATTAGAGTAGCAATAAATTCAAGGAGTTGCCTGTTGAGTGTGCTCTGATGTTCCAATAGGAAATCAGACAGTGATAGGGAAATCATGCCTTGCTCAATAAGAGGAAAATAGCATTAAGACTTTTGGTAGAAAATGGGTAAAGTGCTCATTAAGAAAATAAATGACTCACAGTTACCAAGAAAGTGAGAAAAAACAAATCCAAAAGAAAAATAAGATCCCTCTAGTACCCATTGTCATGATCCATGATCCCCCATCCTGACAAAAAAAGAAGAAAAGATGGCTTAAGAATTAAATTAATCAAAGACTCTAGGCAGGATACAAAAAGTCAAAAGGAGATATCTCAAAATTTGAGTCTCTTTACTTTATCTTTATATACCTTGCTCTCTACCCATGTTTCCTGTAATAAATGTGATGCTGATAACTTCACTGATTTGAATACTTTATATACCATTTTAAATCAACTGAAGTTATTTCAACAAATAGTTATTGATTATTGGTTAAATAAATGGTATCTTGTAATCATTTCAGCTCCTCACGTTTGGGTAGGATCATGGAAAGGAGGAGCTATAACTCCCCACACATGTTCTTCCACTTCAATTGTTGTGAATCCATTCATATCACTTCCTTTCAGTCCTGCCATTCTTTCCTCATTCCGGTCATTCACCTACTGTTCAGAGTATTTCATTCTGTGGCTTGAATTCACATTTCTCTCAGCGTCATACATTTGCCATTCATAGAAAAAAAATGATTATGGAGATACAACAAAGATAAAATCGTTGGAAATATATATTGAGCCTCTAATATATGTTGGCTAACTCACACCTCTTATCTAATTAATTCTCACAACAGATGTGGGGGTGGACATGCTCATCAACAAAGTGCTCATCTGCTGGCAATATGATAATCTAAGAAAAATCAGCAGATGTCAAATTCTGGAGAAGATTTGACAGATGCAGATCCAGGAGAAGTGTCTAGAATTTAAAATTAAGCATGTACAGGCATTTCTTAATATTCTAGGCAGAATGTAAGATGGTCTTTCTCTCCTTGAGAAATTTAAATTCATGCAGATTAAGGATGTATAAATTTACTTTGGCATAGATTGAAATCTGAAATATTGGAGTCAACGAAGCTCTCTGTTCCGAGTATTAACAGCGTCATATATTTACTGAACACGCATAAAGTATCAGGAACTATGGTAACTGTGTAACATTTTACCAAGTGTATTGCTAAGTAAGATATCTGCTGTTTTAGATCTTGACTCTACCACTTATTAAGACCATCTTGCACTAATTTTTAATTTTTCTAAAACTCAATTTCCCCATTTGTAAGCTAAGTTTACTACTAATATTTATTAGAGTTATAGAGGTGGTAGAAAAATTTGTTTACACAATGTTTAGAAGAAAGTTAGGCACATGAAAATGTGAAATTGTAAACTAATAAAAGAATTAGACTGTTGTTAGTGTAATTAAATAACATATTGAGGCCATATACTCACTCTTAGCAAAGCCAGAATATAAACCCAAACAATTTCACTTCCTTAATTTTAATGTTTTCCCAAACTTTACCTTTAATAATACCAGGGTTGTGTAAAATCTTAACTGAAGAATATATTATTAAATTTTCAAGACTATATTCATCATTTGGTATATATATAAAACTGAATTTAGACTGTTTCATTTGCTTACTGTTTTACTTTTTTCAAAGTTTCCATCTATTTTAAAATTTGAATCCCATAATTCTCTGAATTATTTAGGGAAGAAGCTATTTCTCTACAATTTAGATACAGAAAAATGTTACAGGAAATGTAGTTAAGAGTTCACACTTGAAACTGATGACTCTGTCAAAAATAAAAGCTAGAGATCTCCCACTAAAATTGAGAAGCTAGAAATCTAAGCACTAGTTTAAGTGTTGTGGGATACAACTGCAGGGGAAGTTAGTGAAAAGAGAAAACTACCAAGAAAGGAATTAAAGAAATGTTTGTGGCCTTGAGAATTGAGAAAATTTGAGATCAAACGCATGTTTAACAAAACTTCTTGATTAGAAAGTCAAATTTAATTAGAAGAAACATTAATGCTGTATGAAATGGAGACAGAACAGTTAGCTTTGGTAAATTATTGTAAAAGCTTTAGTTTTTTTATAGGCTTAATTTATTTAGGTATAAACTAAAATGTTCCTGTTTAATTTGGGGGTGGGAAAAAATTTTAAACTGATTGTTCTTTTCCATGCCCATAATTAAAATAATGGCTTTGTTTATGTCTATTCAAATGAACAAGTGACTGCTTCAAGTTGACCAAATCAGTATTTTAAATATCATTTTAGATTAACCTTTATATAGGGGAGAGAGAGAGAGAGATGAGGAAATATTTCTATGATATAACTGTAGGCATGAAATCTTACTTTTCCATAGCTACACTGTAAGCTAATTTTAAATTTTTAAATTTTACCATAGATATAATTTAATTGTTTTAAGGCTCCATTGCAAAGAACTTTTCTTTTTGGATGTGACAGAATTAATTTTGTCTGTAAGAGAGTGATAAGCAGAGAATTTATAAATTAACTGATTAAATATAGCTACAAGATTAGGGCAGAAGATATGTAACAAACTTTAAAGAAAGGTTTTAATTACTTATAATGTATTTTGGGATCAACATTGATAGTAAGAAAACTTGGAGTATGTAGTTACCAGTTCTATGTAATATTTGTCATTAGTGTTGAGACACAAACTACACTCTTAGAGGCTATGGTCAACCCCAAGTGAATTGTTTGTATGTCCATATGTCAAATCCATATGATTTAACAGATTGTTCATGAAGTGTTTCAAGCTACCTTTATTCATATTTTGTATATTTCCCATAAGCTTTTAAGTAAAATCCCATCTATTTAGAATAAGAGGATTTGTCTAGCATACCTCAACATTTTCTTCCAGTTTAAAATAATTGTATGGCTTTAAACCTTCATTTTCTATATGAAAGTTATATTTAGTTAACTTTATTATTGACAGCCTCACTGGTAACACAAGAATACATATAATAAAAATATCAATCAATAATTCAATGGCTAATAAAACAATGACTATTTATTGGTTTGAGTATTTTGTGATAAAATATAAAATATTTCACCATTTTACAAATGTTGTTCAGTTAAGTCATGTCTGACTCTTTGCGACCCCATGGACTGCAGCACGCCAGGCTCCCCTGTCCTTCACCATCTTCTGGAGTTTGCTCAAATTCATGTTCATTGAGTTGGTGATGCTATCTAACTGTCTCATCCTCATCCACCCACCCTCTTCTCCTTTTGCCTTCAATCTTTCCCAGCAACAAGGTCTTTTTCAATGAGAGATAGCCTAAATTTAGAGGAATAAAGTGTTTTGTACCAATTTCACACACTATAGTGTAATTAATAATGGATTCTAGACCCCAAATGTTTGTCTTCAGCAAGCCTTTCCCACACACCTCCCATGCACTTTTTCTCTGAACTATACAGTGTAAAATTTTTACTCGTGGGTTCTGGAAAAGTCTTAGATTGGACAAATAAGGAAGAGAAAGTCATACTCCAATTCTAACCACTGAGAAAAATATTGACTCTTAAAGTATGATTCAGTGAGTTAAGGGCAAAGTCATGAAGGTAAAACTTCCTTTTGCTTCTCTGTTTTTAGTTTTAGCTACCATTCCATTCTGCAGTTGATTTAGTATATGGTTTTTATTGATGTGCCAGAAATAAACATACTTCTGTTATAAAATGTTAGAACTTTACTATCTCAAATCAGTAATAAAAATATAACTAAGGAATCAAAAATTTTCAAACCAATTGCATTGGCTTCTTGCATAGCTTTCATCTTCCTCTTTGTAAAATACATGTATCATTATATAAATAAATATTTAATTTTATATTTGACCTCATTTTAAAATTATTTTGAAGCAGGATATTTTCTACTAGTGAATATTTTTAGGTTTTATACTTTCTTCTATATCATTAAAGGTAAACTTTGTTATGTTTAATTGTGTCTTTAACAAATTTGAGTTTGTAGACATACAAAGCAATGTTTCTTTTCAAGAACTTGTATATTTTTTTAGAAGTGTGAAATATTTGGCAACTAATCATTATTTTTAAATAATTTGACTAATTGATCAAATGTATTTATATTTATTATTTTGAACCTAATGTTCTTAAAGATGGACTTGTGAAAATCATGAAACTAATCAGAAACAAAGAATACTATAAAATTTTCATTTTGTGAAGCTGAAATTATGTTCATTAAACGTAGTTTCATGCTATTAGTGTGCTTTAATTAATTTCTATTGGACTAGAGTTGATTTACAACATTGTGTTTACTTTCTGCTGTACACCAAAGTGAATCAGTTATACACATAGATAGATCCATTCTTCTTCTAGATTATTTTCCCAATGGGTCATTATAGAGTACTGAGCAGAATTCCCTGTGTTATAGAGCAGATCCTTATTAGTATCCATTTTATTTATAGTAGGGTGTTTATGTCAATTTTAGTCTCCCAGTTTATGTCTCCCTCCTTTCCCCTTGGTAACCATAAGTTCTTTTTATCCACATCTAAAACTCTATTTTCATTTTTGCAAATAACAGAAATAGCAGACATTAGTGTTATCACAGGTTTTCTCCTTGAATATTTCTGGTATCAACTTATGCATTATGTCCTTTCAGGGAACTGTTATGCCTTTTTACTGCACTGGATCATGGAAAATAGAAATAATGTCACTGTGTTTATTCTCTTGGGACTATCTCAAAATAAGAACATTGAAATCTTCTGCTTTGTCTTATTTCTGTTTTGCTACATTGCTATTTGGATGGGAAATTTGCTCATAATGATCTCTATTATATGCAGTCCTCTCATCGACCAACCTATGTATTTCTTCCTTAATTACCTCTCCCTCTCTGACCTTTGCTACACATCGACGGTGACACCCAAACTAATGACTGATTTATTGGCAGAAAGGAAGACCATTTCTTATAGTAACTGCATGACACAGCTTTTTATCCTTCACTTCCTTGGGGCCATCGAGATTTTCATCCTCACAGGGATGGCCTATGACCGCTATGTGGCCATCTGCAAGCCCCTGCACCACACCATCATCATGAGCAGACCAAAGTGTAACACAATCATCGTCGCCTGCTGTACCGGGGGACTTATACACTCTGCCAGTCAGTTTCTCCTCACCATCTTCTTACCCTTCTGTGGCCCCAGTGAGATTGATCACTACTTCTGTGATGTGTGTCCTTTGCTGAAATTGGCTTGCATGGATACACACAGGATAGGTCTCCTGGTAGTTGTTAATTCAGGTCTGATTGCTTTGGTGACTTTTGTGATTTTGATGGCTTCTTATTTTCTGATATTACACACAGTCAGGGATTACCCTGCAGAGAGCCGCACCAAAGCTCTTTCCATTTGCAGTTCTCACATCACCGTTGTGGCCCTATTCTTTGTGCCTGTCCTCTTCATCTACATTAGACCAGCTGAAACTTTTCCGGAAGACAAAGTGTTTGCTCTTTTCTACACCATCATTGCCCCCATGTTCAACCCTCTGATCTATACATTGAGAAACTTGGAGATGAAGAATGCTGTGAAGAAAGTGTGGTATCATCAATTTCTTAAGAAAGGGCAGTAACCTGCATGAAAAAAAATATTTCAGAAAATCACTTTAGGGCTAGAAATATCATGAGCCCTGAAAATAGATGTATGGGATGACATTCAAGGAGTTTACAATGATTGCAAAGCTGGCTACAGACTCTTCAGCATTTTCTCAGGTCTCTCCTGCTTGGGAAATTTAATTTTTTTCATGTTTATTTTCCCTCTTTTCTCTTCTCATACCTGTCTCAAGAATTCCTTAATTTGACATTGTATTTTGACTGTGCAATAAAATATTCTATTTCTTCTTATATATATATATGTGTGTGTATATATATATATATATGAAAGTTTCTTTTTTTTTCTTTTGAAATGCTTAATTTTATAGGAAATAGTAGATGGAGAATAGTGGGAAGTGGATATATTGATAAGTTTTATTTAAATTTACTAGATTTGAATAAAATAATTATGTCAGTTCTTAAAGTGAAAGTGCTAGTTAGTCATGTCCAACTCTTTGCAACCTCATAGACTGTAACCTGCCATATTCCTCTGTCCATGAAATTCTCCAGGCCAGAATACTGGGATGGGCAACCATTCCCTTCTCCAGGAGATACTCTCCACTCAGAGATCTAACATGGGTCTCCCATTTTGCATGCAGATTCTTTACCATCTGAGCTAACAGGCAAGCCCTCTTAAAATATCAGATCAATATTAAATAAGCATCCTTAATTACTGAAACATAAATTCTCTAGTAGCATACAGCCAATTCTCTAATTCTCTCCTCTGGATTGCCAATCTTATTCTAGGGTGCTCTTAATGACATAAACTAATAGAAAGTCATCTAATAGAGGACAAATATTGTTAGATTTTACTTCCAGCTTCTCAGAGGAGAGCATTTAAACGTGGATTTTTGAGTTGAAGCTAATAGGTAAATGAGTGTAACATTTAACTCCTTTGGCTACTTAGAGTTTATTACCACTCTTCTACATTAAATTTGAATCTCCTTATAAAAAACAATAACATCTCTGTTTTTGCCAAATAAGATGCTTCTGCAAAGATAGACTCCCTCTTTCTCTCTCAAAAGGGAAATGCAAATCCTAAACCTTCTGGACAATGTTAGTTTCTCTTCTAGTTCAGGTTGCAAACTTTCTTGAATAATTTGTCACAATAAGAAGAGGTTGTAAAATTAATACTCAAAACTTAAAAAAGAAAAACATAGTATGTAATTAAATATATGAAAAGTACACAATGTTAAATTAGTCTTTGTCTTTGTGATTGGGATCAGGAATTTAGATATACTGAAGATGGTTTATCTAAGTTCCATGATGTCTGGGGTCAAAGCTTAGATAATTCAAAAGTTGGGAGGGAGCTAGAAGAGGGGATATATGGCTGATTTACGTTGAGGTTTGACAGAAAACAGCAAAATTCTGTAAAGCAATTATCCTTCAATAAAAAATAAATTTAAAAAAGTTCATTAACTAGAAGCTGAAATCTTTTAATACCTTGAATTGCATGCCTGGAAGTTGAGGTTGACTGTGAGCTGGGACCTCAGCTGAGCTGCTGGCCATAAAACTCTGCATCTGTCCTGTATGTGTGGGCTTTCAATGGACTAGTTTGGGCTTCTGTATAGTATGGAAGCTGTGAAAAAATATATCTCATTTTCACACCTTCTATGTTATGCTTTCTAAATAGTTAAATGTCCAGTGAAACCATTATCAAATGCCATGTTTAGAAACAGTCCTATACATCTAGACATCTCATTGTCTATACAAACTAGACAATCAAATGCATTGGCTGAAGTTTTGACTACTGAGAATAATTTCTTCACCATTATCCTTTTGGGAATATTCGTGTTTGAGGCTGTAATGCTATAACATTCCATGTTGAGTCAGTGCCAGATTTTCTGGTAGAACTAAATGCAAACAGATGCAATCATGTGTTTCCTCCTTGGCCAACCCACCATAAGATCACAGTTGTTGACTGAGGGAAAAGAGACAATTTGGCAAGGGTTTCATGAACATTTCTTAAGCGTACAAGACATGTTCAAACCTAACCTCTTAGATATCATTCTCACTTGATGATGTGTTGCTGGCAATCACTGAGCTTCTTCATGGTGGAAAATTTACCACTTTGATTTTCAGTTCAGTTCAGTCACTCAGCTGTGTCTGACTCTTTGCAATCCCATGGACTGCAGCATGCCAGGCTTCCCTGTCCATCACCAACTCCCAGAGATTGCTCAAACTCATGCTCATCAAGTCAGTGATGCCATTCAACCATCTCATCCTCTGTGGTCCCCTTATCCTGCTGCCTTCAATCCTTCCCAGCATCAGGGTCTTTTCCAATGAGTCAGTTCTTCGCATCAGGTGGCCAAAGTACTGGAGTTTCAGCTTCAATGTCTGTCCTCCCAAAGAATATTCAGGAATGATTTCCTTTAGGATTGACTGGTTTGATCTCCTTGCAGTACAAGGGACTCTCAAGAGTCTTCTCCAATACCACAGTTCAAAATATCAGTTCTTCAACACACAGCTTTCTTTATGGTCCAACTCTCACATCCATCCATGACTACTGGAAAAAGCATAGCTTTGACTAGATGCACCTTTGTTGACAAAGTAATGTCTCTGCTTTTTAATATGTTATCTAGGTTGGTCATAGTTTTTCTTTCAATTTCATGGCTGCAGTCCCCATCTACAGTGATTTTGGAGCTCAAAAAAATAAAGCCTCTCACTGTTTCTATTGTTTTCCCATCTATTTGCCATGAAGTGATGGGACCGGATGCCATGATCATAGTTTTTTGAATGTTGAGTTTTAAGCCAACTTTTTCATTCTCCTGTTTCACTTTCAGCAAGAGGCTTTTTAGTTCTTCTTTGCTTTCTGCCATATAAGTGGTGTCATTTGCATATCTGAGGTTATTGGTATTTCTTCCCAGCAATCTTGATTCCAGCTTGTGTTTCATCCAGCCTGGTTTATCGCATGATGTACTGTGCATGTAAGTTAAATAAGCAGGGTTACAATATACAGCCTTGGCATACTCCTGTCCCTATTTGGAACCCAGTTTCTTGTTTCATGTCCAGTTCTAACTGTTGCTTCTTGACCTGTATACAAATTTCTCAGGAGGCAGGTCAGGTGGTCTGGTATTCCCATCTCTTTCAGAATTTTCCAGAGTTTGTTGTGATTCACAGAGTCAAAGGCTTTGGAGTAGTCAATAAAGCAAAAGTAGATGTTTTTCTAGAACTCTCTCGCTTTTTCAATGATTCAGTGGATGTTGGCAATTTGATCTCTGGTTCCTCTGCCTTGTCTAAATTCAGTTTGAACGTCTGGAAGCTCACGGTTCATGTACTGTTACAGCCTGACTTGGAGAATTTTGAGCATTACTTTGCCAGTGTGTGAGATGAGTGCAATTGTGTGATAGTTTGAATATTCTTTGGCGTTGCCTTTCTTTGGGATTGGAATGAAAACTGACGTTTTCCAGTACTGTGGTCACTGTTGAGTTTTCCAAATTTGCAGGGATATTAGTGTTTCACTTAGGAGGGTCTATACTCTTTTGCCTCAGAGACCCTAATCCTTAGAGATTAACATGAGTTTTTGTTCGAATTACTGAATCTGAAGCAGGAGGTGCAGTTGAAGTCATCATCTAGACAATTTATGAACATCCATTGTCAGTGTTCAAGGTGTATCTATCCGCAAGCTAAACAAGTAACTTGAGAAGTACTTGTAATAGCAATTAATGCCCCCTATTGCTTATGTTTTGTTTTTGTTCTTGCTATTATGGTGACCTTAATATATGCATGTCCATCAGAGATACAGTGTTATTTTGGCTACATAGTAATGACAGAGAAATTATATTCCATGGACTTATATTTGGGCATAATAAGAACCAAAAATCCAATGAAAGGATCACATGTAAATCCATGGCTAATTCATGTCAATGTATGGCAAAAACCACTACAACATTGTAAAGTAATCAGCCTCGAACTAATAAAAATAAATGAAAAAAAAAAGTGTCTATTTTAGCTGTGCATTTAGGAACTATGGAAACAAACGTAGTGTGAACCTTTGTTCCCCTGAAGATCAGTATCAGATGGCCTGGGACCACTATCTCTAGCAGTGAAGTGCTTTCACTTGAGGTCAGCTGCTTCAGAATCCCATGATTCTTATTGAAAGAAAGAAGTATATTTCTTGGGACTTACTGAGAAAAAAAAATCTTCTTTTAAATAATAAATAGGATTCACATGTGACAAATTTCTATAGCAATGACAGAAATTAAAATTTCCAAAATCTCAGGAGGGGAAAACAAACAAATTTATTCTTAAAAGACAAGAAAAGAGGACAGATTAAAAATAAAAATATATTAAAAATATAAAGCAGATATAGAACTATAGAAATGAATCCATGAAGATATGTCAGACTGTTTGATTTAATTTATTGAGCTAAAAGATAATAATTATCAGACTAGACTTTTAAATATAGTCATACATGTTAAAGGGGCTTCCCTCTTAGCTCAGTCCATAAAGAATCTACCTACAACGCAGGAGACCCAGGTTCAATTCCTGGGTCGGGAAGATCCCCTGGAGAAGGAAATGGCAACCCATTCCAGTATTCTTGTCTGGAAAATCCCATGGACAGAGGAGAGTGACTGGTTACAGTCCATGGAGTTGCAAGAGTTGGGCACAGCTTAGCAACTAAACCACCACCACCATACATTTTAAAGAGATTAACCTAAACAATAAAGATGCAAAGTGGTTAAAAGTAAAGGAAGAAGGTTGAGTGGGTAAATACTAATGAAAAGAAAGGTAGTATTCATATTAGTGTCAGAGCAAAATTAATAGAGAAAAGTATGTCGATAGTGTTAATGACATTTCATAACATTAAGAAACTACAAAAATTCTATGGAAATAGAAGTTTGTATTTTTTATGGAAATAGAGGTTTATAAACCTGATGAGATCTCATGGACAGCTATAGCTCACTTGAACCAGAGACTCTGGAAGGTGCATTCCATTTACACACACAGAGATTACTGTTTAAAATATCATATGTTGTGATACAAATTAATTTTCTTCAAATACACATTACTTTGACCACCTCATCTGAAACGTAACAATGCAGTTATATTTCTACTGAAATAAGCACATATTTTAAACTAGTTGAAATTTAAAACTATACAATAAAGCATCTAGTGAGGTTGGGAGGGTGCTTTAGATTTGAAGCAACACAGAGAATATTTTTCATTCTCTTTCCAAACAGTTTATTCCATAGTAAACCAAACTTCGAAACTTGGTCTGGAGTTTCCCTGACAGTTCAGTAGACTCTGCCTTCCAGTGCAGGAAGTGTGGGTTTGATCCCTGGATTGGGGAGTGAAGATCCCACATGCCTCATGACCAAAAACCCAAAGCATAAAACAGAAGCACAGAAGCAATATTGTAACAAATTCAATAAAGACTTTAAAAAAGGTCCACATCAAAAAATAAAATAAAAAACCTGTTTCTGATTTTCTTGGCCTTTGGCTTCTTCAGTGTTTTCTAATATTTCCTCTGTTCAGACATTATCTCTTAGTTCTTCCTCAAATTTTGTTTCAACATAAAGGACATGATGTATAGTCTCAGGATTGAACATAAGTGGGCTTTCAGTTTGTACTCACATTCCTCAGAGTATAAGGAATTAATAGCTGTGACATAACTGTTTTTTAAGGACTTGGCCAGCTTTTCTTTGGGGAGCTGTGGGTTATAATCTCCAAGGTCATCTATTTAAACACCTCTTGGAAATCAAACAGAAGGCTTATGTGTACATTTCCATTCCCAGAACCACAGAGGAGGTATAACTTTTGGTAGAAAACAAAAGCACTATTCAACATAATTGCCAGTGATGATTCAGTTTTAAAAATCAAAATGATTTTTAGATCATCTAAAAATTTAGATGATTTTAGTTTCAAAAATCAGGAGAGCAATTCCTATTTCTGTAAGGACAGCAGAAAAGTCCCAGAATCAGGATTCATGTGAGCTGATTTTAAGATAAAATTCAATAACTTTAGTAGTGTCGTTAAGATTCTGACTGCATTGAAAACATTGCTACCATTTACTCAGAGATAAAGGATTTTATCTAAAGAGATAATCACCTGGTAAGTAAAATTTCAATCAAGCTATAGTAAATAATAATTGCTTTCAAATACAAAAGATAAATTTTGCATATACAATTTAAATTAAATTTTATCTATAAACATGCTGATTACATATGTTAATTCCCCTTGTCATATGCTTCAACAGATGTCAAAATTTAGCAGATTTTTGGTATGTTTTTGAGAAATTCATGGAGAAATGATAGCATTTGTGTCACATGGGGATATATTAAAGAAAAGAAGAAAAAACCTTATACTTAAGATGGAAGAGAAAAAAAATATTAAAGAGAAAGAAGGGTACAGATAAAATAAGTTAAGGGAATGTACTGATATAGAGATTCATCACTCTGCTGCCTCCTTTGCTACTCTGCATAATACGTGTTTAGTGAGTAATTAAAAAAGCAAAATGTTACAGTATAGAAAACCTTAATACCAGAGGATCCTGAATGTCAAGGTAGAGCAAACTCAATCAGGAAAACTGAGAATAGGATGAACAGTTACACAGAGAGCAAATAGAACTAGTTTAGCCAAGAATTGGTACAGGTCTTGAGAAAAACCTTTGAAACTGTTGGGAAACATTAAGCTTATTCACAAATTTTTGTGTAAGACAACTTGGTTATAAAAGTAGTAACAAAAACAAACACATAAAAATAACATGTCCCTAGAATCATAAGACTAGTTTGTACCCGACAACCAAATTAGCAATATCTGGATAGTGAAAGAAAATTAAAATAAACCTAAAAACAGTCTTTAGTATTTATCAGTATTTACCCAAATTATTAAGTATTTGGCTTCCTTTTTTATAAAATAAGAGATAATAAAATGATCACTGGACTCTTATTAGGATTAATTGTTCAATTCATATAAAATGTTTAAAACTTCTTTCAGGAAATATTAGGTATTATTATCATTACTTATCTTTTATGTCTGTGAAAGACCTGTATTAAAAATCAATTTGATATGAACTGCAATGGCTTTAATTTTAGCTATTAATATTTCGGCATACTTCTGATTATTTTTATTATGCTGTATGAAATAGTCTATGCACAATGATATGAAGAAAAACAAAGTGAAAGAGAAAATAATCGGGCAGAAAGTGAAGAAGAATTAAAGAGCCTCTTGATGAAAGTGAAAGAGGAGAGTGAAAAAGTTGGCTTAAAGCTCAACATTCAGAAAACTAAGATCTTGGCATTCACTCCCATCACTTCATGGCAAATAGATGGGGAAACAGTGGAAACAGTGTCAGACTTTATTTTTCTGGGCAAAATCACTGTAGATGCTGACTGCAGCCTTGAAATTAAAAGATGCTTACTCCTTGGAAGGAAAGTTATGACCAATCTAGATAGCATATTAAAAAGCAGAGACATTACGTTGTCAACAAAGGTTCATCTGGTCAAGGCTATGGTTTTTCCAGTGGACATGTATGGATGTGAGAGTTGGACTATAAAGAAAGCTGAGGCCAGAAGAATTGATGCTTTTGAACTGTGGTGTTGGAGAAGACTCTTGAGAGTCCCTTGGACTGCAAGGAGATCCAACCAGTCCATCCTAAAGGAGATCAGTCCTGGGTGTTCATTGGAAGGACTGATGTTGAAGCTGAAACTCCAATACTTTGGCCATCTCATGCCAAGTGTTGACTCTTTTGAAAAGACCCTGATGCTGGGAAAGATTGAGGGCCAGAGGAGAAGGGGATGACAGAGGATGAGATGGTTGGATGGCCTCACCGACTCAGTGGACATGGGTTTGGGTGCGCTCTGGGAGTTGGTGATGGACAGGGAGGCCTGGTTTGCTGTGGTTCATGTGGTTGCAAAGAGTTGGACACGACTGAGCGACTGAACTGAACTGATTGCACAGTATGTACCTGTTAATTCTACCTGCACTACCATGAAATATTTATGTTTATACTAGAAATGCTCATATTAAAAAGGAGAAATTTGTCATAAATAATGAATTTGTCTTAGCAGAAATGTTAGTCCTTGTAGTTTATCATACAAAATGTTCTCTTTAAATTACATAAATATGAAAATGAGGATCTTGTATATATAAAATCAGTAACTCTAATATTAAAAAGGAAATTGGAAATAATGTGGAAGTGTTAGAAATGTCAGTTATACTTTAAATAGCATGATTATGAAGTCTCTGATATTAAGTTGAAGGCTGTGAAGGAGAGACATTTAAGGGAAAAAAAGGAAACTAATTAAGCGTTATAATTATTTTCCCATTTTGTTAGGATAACATCTAGTTAACATGAGAGAGACAGATTTTCAAACTCTCCTGCCTACGAATTAATGGAATGTTTCTATTCATTTTTTTTTTTCAGTTAGAATATGCTTTCCTCCAGGATTGTATTAGCAAATTATCAAAATAATCTGAAATTATTGGACTAAAAATATGCTTATAAACTATAGAAGCATATTGGTTAATTAATTGGAAATGAAAGTATCTACAACCTAAACTAAAGCTATTTAAGAAAGTAACTTTTATTTATTTTTCTGATTATAGAAATGCTAATAATATGCATGGTATTCTGAAAAATATTTTCTTGGGATATTTATTTATGAAATTGTCATTATTTCTTAAAGAAATCATTGTAACCTAAAGGATAACAAAGCAGGGACATTATAATTAATCAAATTATAAAATATTCTATTATAAAAATTATTGAAGCCTGATCCCTATAAAGCAAATGCCATTCACTTATATATTATTGTTATTAGTCATTTTGGCAACATTTGTTTCTCAATTTTATGTGTAATTACTATTATTTTTCCTATTAAATTAAAAGAAATGTCACAGCTACTTTTGCTTCACCCGAAACAGTATTTTCTTTACTGTTTTTGTCCACAATGCTTGCAAATATATCAGACCGTTTTCCAGAATCAGAGCTTCTTCTTGTTCAGTCGCTAAGTGTGTCTGAATCTTTGTGACCTCGTGGACTGTACCACGCCAGGCTTCCCTGGAGTTTACTCAAATACATGTCCATTGAGTCAATGATGCCGTCCAACCATATCATTCTCTGTTACCCCCACCTCCCCCTACCCTGAATCTTTCCCAGCATCACGGTCTTTTCCAGTGAGTCGGCTCTTCTAATCAGGTGGAAAAAATTTTGGAACTTCAGCTTCAGCATCAGTCCTTCCAATGAATATTCAGGATTCATTTTCTTTAGGATTGGCTTGTTTGTTCTCCTTGCTGTCCAGACTCTCAAGAGTCTTCTGCAACACCCCAGTTTGAAAGCCTCCATTCTTTGGCGCTCAGCCTTCTCTGTGGTCCAACTCTCAGATCTGTACATGACTACTGGAAAAGTCATAGCTTTGACTATATGGACCTATATTGATAAAGTGAAATCTCTTATGCTGTCTAGGTTTGTCATAGCTTTTCATCAGTCAGACAAATGAGTCACTTGTCTTGTGTGCAAGCAACTCACTGATAAAGATAATAATGATTTAGTGCAACAGTTTAAAAAATCACATTCCACAAGAAAATATCAACATTTTAAACAAAGACAGGGTTCTACCTGGCAATTGCACAACTTACTTTACTCCCTTCACTTTAAATATGCTTGTTTGAATCTCCTAAGCAAACAAGCCACTTCAGGAAAGGAAATGTATCTTTCCTAAACTCACTTTTCATCCCATACATAAGATGACTGTGCATGTTTGTTTATACTTAAGCAAGTGTATTTATCAACACTATTCTCTTTCACTCTAGAAAATAATCAGATCTGGTATATTATATGGCAAGATATTCATACAAGGTTTAGAATTAACTGTTTAAAAGTATAGTATAGGAAGCTGATTTACTCAATGGATGTATTTCTCCAACACTCACCCTGATTGACTCCATGCTTAGTCAATATTTCTCATTCTAACCTGTCTTTTTTTTTTTTTTCAGGCAAACTCACTGAGTCTTCACTGCATTAGACCATGGAATATACCAATAACATCACTGAATTCATTCTCTTGGGACTTTCCCAGAACATGAAAATCAAACATGTGTGCTTCCTACTATTCTTATTTTGTTACATAGCTATTTGGGTGGGAAACTTGCTCATCATGATTTCTATCACATGCAGTCAGCTAAATGATCAACCCATGTATTTCTTCCTTAATTACCTTGCTCTATCAGATCTGTGTTATACGTCAACAGTGACACCCAAGTTAGTCACTGACTTGCTGGCAGAATGTAGCACAATTTCATACACTGCCTGCATGGTGCAGCTTTTTGCCATGCACTTCTTTGGGGGGATTGAAATCTGTGTCCTCACCGTGATGGCCTATGACCGCTATGTGGCCATCTGCAGGCCCCTGCGCTACACCGTCATCATGAGCAGGACCAGACGCTTTGCCATGGTCAGTGCTTGTTATGCTGGGGCATTTCTGCACTCCTTTGTCCAGGGTCTCCTCACCATTAACTTGCCATTCTGTGGCCCCAATGAAATAGATCACTATTTCTGTGATGTGTATCCTTTGCTGACACTGGCCTGCACAGACACCTACAGGGTTGGGATCCTAGTGGTGGCCAATGCAGGCATGATGGGGTTGGTGATCTTTGTGGTCGTGATGCTGTCCTACATTTTGATATTATACACCATCAAGGCTTACCCTACAGAAAGCCGGTACAAAGCTCTTTCCACCTGTGGTTCCCACATCACAGTTGTGGTTCTGGGTTTCGTGCCTGTTCTCTTCATTTACACTAGACCGGTCACAACGTTCCCAGAAGACAAGGTGTTTGCTCTCTTCTACACCATCATTGCTCCCATGTTCAACCCTCTGATTTACACTCTCAGAAATGCAGAGATGAAGAATGCCTTGAGGAAGGTCTGGTGCCAGAAACTATTTTTGATTGCAAGGCAAAGCATCTGAAATCACTTTGCTTCCTCATTACACATCTTATTCAAGTGATATTTGCTTACTTTAGTTCAATAAACAATGAACTTTGCTCTAGAAAAACTAAGCATAAACAATAGTATCAGTTGAAATCCTTTTATTCTATCAATCCATGTTTCTAATTAACATCTTCCCCTAGTAACAGGAGTCATCATTTCCTTGTTGAAGTGACACTTTGCTTTGATTGTTTTTTCTCTTTCCATAAGTCGCTAAATGGATGTTACCATTTTAATTTCCCCATACTTTGGTTCCATGAAACAAATCTCCAAGTGTACATAAGCTACAATCATGTTGATCATCCCAGACAGAAAGTCCATAGAACCTTGCTATACTCCCTGCATTCTCATAAAAAAGGAGTATCAAAAATTAAAGTCTTATTTTCTATTCAGCTGAGGACGTCCCATATTCATTGCACTATTTGAAAAGCAAAATTTAGTTATGTAGGAACTGAACAACAAAAATATGATTTATGTGAGAATCACTATATAAAAATTGGAACATGTTTCTAAAGTGATTTTAATGAAATCATCTTAAAATGACAAAAATTAATAATTATATA
This sequence comes from Dama dama, assembly GCF_033118175.1. Taxonomy (NCBI): domain Eukaryota; kingdom Metazoa; phylum Chordata; class Mammalia; order Artiodactyla; family Cervidae; genus Dama; species Dama dama. The sequence goes on from NC_083681.1 coordinate 79,844,783, forward strand.
ACCTTTTACCATAACAATATCTTCATATATATTGAAACATTAGTTTGGAAATAAAAAGGATACCTATATGATTTATTGCTCAAATTGAGATATTTGAGTGTAAAAAAGTGGAGTTCTGCGACTAATTATGCTGAAATAATGGACATAAAATGGGATTGTATCAAGCAAGTAGGATGTCTACCTACTTTTCAATGTCTGAGATGTATGGATATTCTTCTAGTGAAAAGGTTAGTGGCAGGAACATTGCAGATCTGCATGTTATCTTAGTTGAAGTCAATGGGGTTTTGAAAACAGAAGTAAATGATAGTACTGAAATTATTCGATCCAGTGTATACTTCAGGTTTTCCATTACCATCGCGTTGCCGTGCCCTCCTCCAGGGGATCTTCCCCACCCAGCGATCCAGCCCAGGCCTCCTGCGTCTCCTGCATTGCAGGCGTATTCTTTACTAGTGCCATCTGGGAAGCCCGAAACAAAAGTACACATTTTCAATTTCCATAGAATTTCTATACACTTTGATATCCCTAGATATATATAGAACCAAGAAGCATCTCTTTTCAAATAATTGGATTTTATTTTTTTCTTAATTCTTTAGCAAAATAAGATTCATTGGACATCATGAAAATAATTCGAAGGGGAGGAATAATGCATTATGTTGCACATGTATAGGGGCTTCCTAGGTGGACCTAGTGGTGAAGAACCCGCCTGCCAATGCAGCCAAGGGAAGATATGTGGGCTCAGCCCCCGGGTGGGGAGGAGCTCCTAGAGGTGAGCATGGCACCCCACTCCAGTATTCCTGCCTGGAGAATCCCGTGGACGGAGGAGCTGGCGGGCTGTGGGTCATGGGGTCACAAAGAGTCAGACACGACTGAAGCAACTTAGCAGCAGCAGCAGCAGCACGTGTGAGGGGAAAAAATTATAGATAGACTGAATATGCAAATCAATGTAAATTTACATATGCAAATATGTAAATACAAAATGCAAATATGTAAATAAATCCATATAGGGAAAGACAAAACAATGTGATAGCACAGTGTATAATGAAAAATTTCAGAAGCGTTCAAATGTGGAAGTAAGGGGAATATTCATATAGGTACTAAAAATTAAAAAAAATGTTATTAGAGCAATTGATAACCTAGCTAATTCTATGAATTATTATGACGTCTACATCATGATGCATGCTGGTTTGCATTAGTTCATTAAAGGTATCTTGAAGCAATGAGAAAATTATTAACAAGTGTTTCATTTTTTAATACCTTACCTTAGGTTAAAAGAGTTTGTTTTCCAATAAAATTATTATTATAAAATGTTGAGTTACTTTAAAATTGTACTAATAGTAGAGATGGCAGTTATGATTCAAGTGATTTATTAAAATTTGAATTTAGTAACAAGTGAACAGGAAGCATGCAGATAAATAATATTTTACTAAGTGAGGGGCCCTGAAAAGACCTTGTTCTTTTTTTTTTTCCCTCTGTTGTTTAGAGATATTAGTAAATAGCTTATAAGCTAATTGTGATGCTGAAAGGAAATGTGTATTGTTGTTCTTAGAATAGAAACTGCTCAAAATTGTTTTGCTACTGTTCTTATTTCTAATGTTATATTAGAAATATATATATTATTTCTAATAATAATATTAGAATACAATTCTAATAATTTCTGTAATTTAATTTCTGTGAAACAAGAATTTTATAATAAATATTTTATTTTTACTTTTTCATTATATCAGAAATATAAGTAGAAGATTTCTGTGGCTTATGTTCATGCATATTTAAGTAACATATATGCAAAACAGAAAAAAAGACACAGATGTACAGAACAGAAATTTGGACTCTGTGGGAGAAGGCAAGGGTGGGATGATTCGAGAGAGCAGCATCAAAACATGTATATTATCTAGGGTGAAACAGATCATCAGCCCAGGTTGGATGCATGAGACAAGTACTCGGGCCTGGTGCACTGGGAAGACCCAGAGGTATAGGGTGGAGAGGGAGGTGGGAGGGGGGATCGGGATGGGGAATACATGTAAATCCATGGCTGATTCATGTCAATGTATGACAAAAACCACTACAATATTGTAAAGTAATTAGCCTCCAACTAATAAAAATAAATGAAAAAAAAGAAAAGGCATATAATAAAAAATGTCTACATATTAACATGTAGCAAAAATGTTTGTATATTTAAATATTTGTGAGTATACTTACCCACTCATATGCCATTGAAAGGAATACAAAATAAAATGAGATGGATTCAGCCATTCATTATTGTAAATTATTAGAATAAAAAAGTGCTAAAAATAATCTTTTCTCTTAAGGAATGAAATCAGAACTTCTTTAAAGTTACCTGGAACTGAACTGAAAACACTAAATGTGATAGTAAGAATTTCAGGGGAAAAAATGCCACTTTTAAAGCATTTAGTTGGGGAGTAATTATGATTTGTGTTGAATTATCAGACTTTTCTAAATCCTCCTTTGAAATTGTTAGTCATTGTCTTAACAGTGTTACTTTTTATTTCTTCTTGTCCAGTTACAAATGTCTTAATTCCAAAGAACTATAGTTCTTTCATGAGCTTTATAACATTTTATTAAATTGCTAAATAGGGTAACAGTGTTTGGTAGGATGGAAAACTTGAGGTGAAATTGCATATTTTCACCCAAAGTTTAAAAGAAGCATGCTGTTTAATTAATGGTACCTCGTCAAGATAAAGGATATTACTAAAATAAAATAAAGCACCAATTTGAAAAGTAACAAAAAAAAGTAACATTATAATAAAATATGATTTCAATCTTCATAAGATATATGTGGTAATTTTTTTCTCATAAAGCTCTATAAACTCTAGTTCTGAAATATTGATCTAATTATCTATGTTATTTTACAGAGGTGCAAATTGAAACTCAGCAGATAAAATTCTTTCTAAGCATCAAATGGCAAAGTCCAGTTAAGTCAGTTAAGTAGTCAGGTTTGTGTGTGTGTGTGCTAAGTTGCTTCAGTAGTGTCTTTTTGTGACCTTATGGACTATAGCCTGCCGGGCTCCGCTGTCCATGAGATTATCCAGGCAAGAATAGTGGAGGGGGTTGCTACGACCTCCTCCAGGGGGTCTTCCAGACTCAGGGACTGAACTCATGCCCCTTAAGTCTCCTGCATTGGCAGGTGGGTTCTTTACCACTAGCACCACCTGGGAAGCCCCGTAAGCAGTCAGGTAAGGGAAACCAAAAGCCATAAAATTGATGGCAACACTCAAAGTTTTATTTAAAGCTTTTTAGCAAGGAGGAAGTCATCGTAAAGGCAGAGATCAAAGTCTTCATCCTCAGAAATGACATGTACAGTAGTTCATTTCAGCTCAGTTACTCAGTCGTGTCCAACTCTTTGTGACCCCATGGACTGCAGCATGCATTTATAGTAGAAAAAGCAGAAAATAGAGTGGAAGGGATTATCAGACTAGATAAAACTGAGGAACACCTGATTTAGTTTTAAGGAAAATTGATAGTTGGGTAAATGAATCTTACTTCTTCAAAGATAGTCTTAACTCCATTAAATTCCATCAGATAATTGCTCAAAAATTCCATTTTTTTCTCTCTACTTTCTCTCTCTCTCTCTCTCTCTCTCTCTCTCTCTCTATATATATATATATATATATATATATATATATATATATATATTACACACATCAGACTTCCCTGGTAGCTCAGCTGGTAAAGAATCCACCTGCAATGCAGGAGACCCCTGGTTGAGTCTTGGGTCAGGAAGATCCCCTGGAGAATGGATAGGCTACCCACTCCAGTATTCTTGGGCTTCCCTGATGGCTCAGTCAGTAAAGAATCTGCTTACAATGTGGGAGACCTGGGTTCAGTCCCTGGGTTGGGAAGATTCCCTGGAGGAGAACATGGCAACCCACTCTGATACTTTTGCCTGGAGAATCCGCATGGACAGAGAAGCCTGGTGGGCTACAGTCCACGTGGTCACAGAGTCAGATATATCTAAGCACAGCAGCAGAATATACATACATACACACACACACACACATATATATATTCCCATCACTGAGTCTGATCTATATTTTGTCAAATATTATTTTAGGATTATTCTACACTTGAATTTAGATAGTAAGTGAAAATCTTTTACCTTGAGATAGATCATCTATTCTGAGGAACGAAGGGATTTATATTTTCTTCTTTTTTGTAGCAAAGTCAGTTGTGGTTTATTTATTCCTTGATCATATATACTTAATGTCAAACTCAGTTAAAATAGCATGAATTTGTGTGTTAAAATAGCATGAGTTTATATATATATAAACACATATATTTTCCCCAATGCTTACAATGTCACTTCACAAACAGATCACACAGTGACTTGCTTTTCAGAGGAACATGCCATGTAGACTATAAGACTGGACTTTACACTATGTTCTACTTAGATCTATATATTCTCTTCACTTAAGTAAAATAATAGTGGTTCACAAATGCACAAAAAAATCTCTAGGTATTTGATTAAAAGAAGTCTAGAGTTGTAAGACATGAGGCTAGGTGTACAGTTCTGAAAGGAGTTTGCAGTATGTGATTGCTCCTATTTTCCTGTAACTGCCTTTTTGTTGCTGTTTAGTTGCTGAGTCATGTTCAGCTGTTTTGCATCCCCACGGGCTGTAGCCCACCAGGCTCCTCTCTCCATGGATTTCCCAGGCAAAAACACTGGAGTGGGTAGCCATTTCCTTCTCCAGGGGCTTCCTGGCCCAAGGATCGAACCTGTGTCTCCTGCATTAGCAGGCGAATTCTTTAACTGTCTTTTACCTTTTAACATAATATTACCTTTCATACCTTGAGGCCAAGTGTATTGACAGCCAGGTCTCCCCCAGGTTTAGCCTCCAACAGAAGCAGGACCACTCTCCCTCCAGATTTTTCAGTGTGTTTTCACTCTGCAAAAAGTTTTTTTTTCTTTTCTTTTCTTTTTTAACAAAGAGGATTATCAGTGAAAAGTGAAATCAAGGAAAATGCATTGAGAGGAAAATAAAAGCAGGAACCACTGAAGACAAGCTGTTTTAGAAGACTTGGCTTTTACACATTCTGACTGATTTTCCCATTAGCAGGAAAGAATCAGCAACAGAGGGAGTGATGAGAAGACAGTCACTGGCATCAAAGATGAATGACCTTCAAATCATTAGCCTTCCTTCCCAGAACCTTTTATTGCACCAAACTCTTCTTATGGAATTTTTCATCTCCATGTTTCTAAGTGTGTAGATAAGCGGGTTGAGCATGGGGACAATAATTGTGTAGAAGAGTGTAAACACTTTATCTTCTGGTAATGTTGTAGCAGGTCTAATGTAAACAAAGATGACAGGTATGAAAAAGAGGATCACGACTGTGATAGAACTACAGGTGAAAAGTGCTTTATGGCGGCTTTCTGCAGAATATGTGTGCACGTTATACAAAATCAAAATGTAGGAGGCCATGAAAACCACAAAGATCCCCAGTCCCATCAAGCCAGAATTGGCAATGACAAAAAAGCCAATTTTGTGTGTATCAGTGCAGGCTAGTTTCAACAAAGGATATGCATCACAGAAATAGTGATCTATTTCATTAGGGCCACAGAAAGGTAAAACAATTGCAAGAAGAAATAGACCAAGAGAATGAAGAAGTCCCCCGGCACCTGATGCTATGAGAATTGAGTGATGTCTTTGCCTGTTCATGATGATGGCATAGTGGAGAGGTTTGCAGATGGCCACATAGTGGTCATAGGCCATTCCTGTGAGGATGAAGACCTCAATCCCCCCAAAGAACTGTGTGGTGAAAAGCTGTGTCACGCAGTTTTTATAGGAAATGACCTTTTTCTCCAGCAGTAAGTCAGTCATGAGTTTGGGTGACATAGTGGAGGTGTAGAAGAGATCTGAGGGTGCAAGGCAGTTAAGGAAGGAGTAAACGGGCTGGGTGATTGGCTGACTGCATGAAATAGAAATCACGATGATCAAGTTCCCCAACCAAATAGCCAGGTAACAGAATAAGAAAAATAAAAAGCAGAGGATCCGAACTTTCTTGTCCGTAGAAAGTCCCAAGAGAATAAATTCAGTAACATTATTTCTATCTTCCATGATCTGATGGTCAAGAAAGTTATCTGAAATGATGAAAGCAATGAAATTAATCATTGATGAGAAAATGGAAACCTATTATCTACTTAAAATGGCACCAATGCCTTTTAAAGACACGTTATTTTGAGACCCACTGAAATCATTTTTGTTTAATACAACTCTTTTGAATATCTAGTACTAATATTCTTCTAAGAGCTAAGCATACAGTGATAAATTAGACAAAGTTCCAGTTTTTATATAATTTAAATTATTTTGTGAGGAAGCAAGGAATTATATTTGTCAAGAATAAAAAAAAGAGATAATAGTGTTAAGTAGGGATTAATACTGTAATCCCTAGCCTAGGGATTAGGATGCAAAATAGAGGCAACTACAGAAGCTGCTTGATTAAGTGGTTTCTAATGAAATCACAAAATTGGTGTAGGGAGTGTGGGTGGGCTTTACAGTGCTCGGTGCAGAGTCAGTGTTAAATAAATGTCAATTAAATAAAAAAACTGGAAAGTGAACAAAGTGCTGTAATTTTGAAGGAATAGTACAAGAAATAATCAATCACCCTTTAGTCAGGCAATTCATTATAAAATTGAAGAACAAATCATTTTTAGGAGTGGACTCATAATCCTTTTTGACTTTTAAGAAGAAATAATTCCTTCATGTGAAATACTCCATGAAACTTCCATATTTCTTAAACTTAATTTGTAGCATCTCTAGGTTAATATATCTATAACTCTGCTTTTCCTATTTGTCTATATTTCTCTTGCAAGATTATATCCTGTTTCAAAATAAATTAACATTTAGAGGTTATTTGAGTTAAGTCTTGTCAGACTGTAATTATAGTTGCCTAGTTTGGAAATAATATACTGAGAAAAGGGCTCCTCTAATTCCAAAATAGTTCCCCCAAACACAATACAATAAACAAGATGTAGCACTTCTTCCCTTAATTTCTTAGAGAATTCACCCACACAATCTGCATGACTATATAAAAGAATCTCTTCAGTTCTCTAAAATAGAAGCAGTTATACCTGTATTCAGGTAATCATCTGGTAAATACACTATATAAGCAGACAAAATACCTAGTTTTTTCCTCCCATTCTGTTGCTTAGTTGTTCATTCCCTAGGATCCCAGGCTCCCATTCATGAAATAAAGCGATTAGATAATCTCTGAAGATCTCCCCAGATCCCAATATTGTGTGATTTCTGATTCTCCATTAATTTGAGGAAGACATCTGTTTACCTCTCTCCTGCCTTCCCTTCTCTGCCTGATACATTGAGACTATGAAAAGTAACAAATACAGTGGCAATTTCATTACAATTCCTGTGCCTCAGTTTACTTCTTTGTAAAAATCAAGGTAAAGATAATATCTCTTTATATGGTGATTTTTTTGAATAATTAGTTTCTAAATATGAAAATTCTTAAAACAGTATCTGGAAAGTACTATATATTTAATAATTACTAGCCATCCTCAACAATTACTAAGGGTTTCCCTGATGGCTCCGATGGTAAAAGTCTGCTTGCCATGAAGGAGACCAGGGTTCAATCCCTGGGTTGGGAAGATCTGCTGGAGAAGGGAATGGCTATACACGTCAATAAATATTTTTGCCTGGCGAATTCCATGGACAGATGAGCCTGGTAGGCTACAGTCCTTGGGGTCACAAAGAGTCAGATACAACTGAGCAAATAACACACACATGATTACTAACTATAAGATCAAGGCCCAGAGAAAATATAAGTACACCATCTTAGGAATTGTATCTTGTACTATCCTTCCCTAAACAAGATAGGAAATATTATTAATAGTAATATCAGAAACTTCAGAGATAGAGTCGTGTTCAGCACATGCAAGAGTCTTCACCTCCTTAAATACTTTTTCCTTCTTCCTTAAAATAAGCATGCAGTACCTAATTTACAGGACTACTGTGGAATGTAAATAAGCTTACATATACAGAACTTTATGCTCAAAAACATGTTAGTTTCCCCTCCTTCCTCTTGGAAGCCCATAGTGTTATAAATTTAGGAGGTCCTCACACTATTTGAGTGGTAGTAGATTCTAGTAACTCATAATTAAGATTATGAGTTCTGGACCAACATAGAATGAGATACTGGCTCCAAAATTGACTTGGAGCATAATCACAGATAAAATATATAAGCTCAGCTTCTTCACCTATAAAATGAATAATACTGTAATTAACTCTGAGATCTGCTGTAAAGGTGTGATGAGGTCACTTATATAACAGCTTAGGACAGAAACTGGTATATATTAAGATAAAACATTTAGTACATATTCATTGTCATTGACATCATATATGTCATATCAATGATATATTGTATTATTCTTACTATACGTTTTGAATAGCTTATTTAAAATATGTCATATTGTAACACGGGATAAATATGGATAAGACATAGCAGAGCTTCCCTGCCGTAAGCCGTCTGCTCTTTCTTACCTGGAGGCTGGGCTTGCTCACTTTGGGGAAACAGCCTATCATTGAGCAAAACCTTTCTCTTTGGTCTGCGTTGAGCTGCCTTCCCCACATTTCTGAAGATAAATGTACTGCTTATTTCAGCCAGTTAATACTTTTGTTTTCTTTCTTTTGAATTAATTAACCTTATCCAAATTGACAGATGTTTATGTTCTCCTTTGATAATTTTTCTTCATCTCAACTAAACTTAGGAAAAAGAAACCTACCACTTAAATACTATCCATTCAAGTAGCTTGTTTGAAAATTTCATCATACATTTTTGCTTCTGCATAATCTTAGAAGCATACTGGAGTTTTGATTTTATTTTTTTTAAATACATCTTCTGTTTCTTCACTGCAATACTGTCCACTTATCTGCTGGACCAGTGCATTCTTCTTTATATTAAACATTTTTCCATAATGGAATTCAAAGAGCTAATAATATGATTAAATTTGTGAAATATGAAAAGACAAGTAAATCTAGTAATATTTTGATATCTGCTGAGAGACATGGCACTGATAACTTTAAGAGCTCATGTGCAAATCACCATTCATGATAGTTGAAGCCAGGTTTTCCCAAATAGTAAAAATAGCATTTTAAAGTTTCTGGAATTTTTCAGAGGTTAGTTAGAAGGCTTAGACCATAAATGCAATCAGAATGATTCAAATATTCATTTTAAGGAAAGTCACTATTATAATTAGGAACTGGATTTAACTTACCAGCTGCTTAACTCATCAGACATTTCTTATAAGATGAGGCTTCACACCTAAGATAAAGTCAGAATATTAAAAATTATCATTTCCATGCAGTAATCCATCTCTAATTGCATAAAATCTTACAAGAGAACTCGTGAGTTCCGCTGTTACAGATATGTTTGGTAAATTGAACTAATTTTGAGATTTTTTTTTAGCATGCAGTTTTTCCATTTCTAAAAAAAATAAATGTGTCTCTGTGATATTTTACCTTTGTCTCTATAGAAAAGTTACACACATACATATATACATGATATATTCTGCTTGATGTTAAATTGGCACTTAAGGAGAATTCTGACAAAATGTGTAATATAGAAAAGGTCTCAATATCTCTGAAGATATAGAAATTTCCCATCAGTATACTTCGCCAAAGATGTAAATCATAGCTTCAATTTCTCAATTTCTCCCTAATAAATAAATATGCCAAAGTTCTTAATTACATTTCCCTATTGCATCAACATCCAAACCACTGAGATCAGACATGGACATGGAGACTATGAGGAGATGGAGTATATAATGACTATGGACGTGGAGTATATAAAGCTCGTTTGTCAGGACAGGGCACAATCAGCTGAGGGAGACTGAAGTCGGCTACCATGGGAAATACTGAGAACCCTACAGCTAGAATTAAAAGTTCAGAGAGTAGACCCAGGACTTAAGACTTAAATTTTCCTGGGGAGAAAAAAAAAAAAAAAGCTTGTTAGGGAATTATAATTTCTGGCTGATGCCTGGAAAAGACTTCTATGCTTTACCCCTATGCTTTTATTTGTGGGGCGGGGCGGGGGGGGGAAACTCACATGCCCCCATGGGCTGTCTTGCAGATGCACAGACAATTTCCCAATTTATAAGGCAAACTTACATATAAGTTTGTAAGGCAAACTCCTTTCTAAAAAGATATGCTTTTTCCTGATTGAATTCTCCATATGTATATTGCAGAAAACATATTTTAAAAAGAATTGTAACAAAAATAAAATGGTCTCATAAATTTATTCTTATAAAAATATTTACTATCTCCTAATTCTAAAAGGTCTGACTTGGACAAAACTTACTATGGAGAATGCATTTGTTGTTGTTTAGTCGCTAAGTGATGTCCCACTCTTTTGCAAATCCACAGAATGTAGCTTGCCAGACTCCTCTGTCCATGGAATTTTCCAGCAAGAATATTGGAGTGGGTTTCCGTTTCCTTCTCCAGGGGAACATCTTGACCCTGTGATCAAACTCACATCTCCTGCATTGGCAGGTGGGTTCTTTACCATAGACCACCAGGGAAGCCCTAGAGAATGTATTTAGTGGTGAACAAAACAGCCTTTGTCCTCAGTGAGGCTGGAGACTAAGGAAAGAGACAGGCAATGAAACAAACAAGAAAATAAGCAAGTGTATAATTACAAATAGTATATTTTAAATAAACAAATAGGAAGTTGTGGGTCATTTCTTTTCAATCTATAGAAGTTTTAGTCAAGTGTAAATCTTGGACATTTTTATGTTATACAGATATTTATTCCTTAGTTGCCTCTTGAATTTTACTTTATGTAATTCCATAAGACAATTGTATTTTCTCATCCATTTTTTACCTGAAAATGTAGTATTTATATTTGTTGAAAAGTTGAAATCATACAACTGAATTAATCCTTTAAGATATTTACTTAATCTTTATTGTTTGTCTGAAAGCTTCTAAGATCTTTTAATGTACCATTGAATTTTTTTAAACAGTCAGTGGGTGTCTGTGAATGGATCTATTTCTATAGTTTCTTTAAAGTTTACCATTTGTCAAAGGATACAGTTTAAAAGAGAATATAATTGAATTTTTATGCAAATGATGAATGGACATTTCAAAGATTCTATTGAATTTATTATTAATATTTAATGTAGAAACCAATAAGATGTTAAAATCAGTTCAGGCAACAGTTCACCACATATTTACCATCAGTAAGGGGTGCTAAAATGAATTTATAAGTTGATGCAAAATAGTCAAATATCCAAGGGGCTATCATTAATTGCATTTCACCTGACACAATTTGAATTTCTACGTCCAGGCATTGTTGATATTGATATTATTTTGTGAGAATCAACTTCTCTATTTTGAGTTGTAAAATGTCTTAGCCAAAAATAATGAAAGGTAGATAATAACCTGAATGCAAGAACTAGTAGGGTCACTCACTAAATTACAAAGAATCTCACTGTGCTTTCTTGATATTATATGTGCTATTAATGATCCATCTGAAGAGAGAAGTATGGCTGATGCTCTTGAGAACCTAAGAAGGGAGGAGATTACAGTGCAAAAGTGAAGGAGCTAAATCATAATTCCCTGGTTAATGGTTGATATTGACAATGCAGGGTTTGCTTGTTTATCTTATTAAACTATAGTTTATTTACAGTGGTGTGTTGGTTTTGGGTATATAGTCATGTGATTCAGTTCATATATATGTATGTTCATATGTATGTGTATTTTCCATCTCAGATTACTTTTCATTATAGGTTATTACAAGATATTGAGTATAGTTTCCTGTGCTATACAATAGATCATTGTTGTTTATCTATTTTATATTTGGTAGTCTCTATCTGTTAATCCCAAATTGCCAATTTATCCCTCCCCTCCCCTTTTCTTTTGGTAACCATAAGTTTGTTTTCTGTGTCTGTGTATTTTTCTATTTTGTAAATAAGTCTATCTGTGTAATTTTTTTTTTTTTTTTAGAATCCACATATAAGTGATTGCATGTATTTGTTTTTCTCTGTCTGACTTATTTTACTTAGATTTCTTGGTCCATCCATGTTGCTGCAGTCTCCAAGTTTTTTAATAATCCACAGTCACAACTTTTATTCCAAGAATAAAAATAAAACAGAAACATTTGTGTTAATTTTTGAAGTTTTATTTTTCAATAATACAAATCTGGTTGGTTGGAGGATAGGGCTTCTGAAGCAGGCGAAACTTTGAGGGTTGGCTGGTCTTCTTATTAAAGACCCTGCTTATTTCACACCAGAAAGTGATCTTTAACTTTCCTGCTCTGTTATGTTCTCTGACGTGTATACTGTGCATGCCCTATCCAGGAGTTCTCAGATAGCCGTCAAGAATTAGGTTTAAAACAATAAGCAAATATGTTAGGATCTTTTTATAAGAATTTCTAGCACATACTATTTTTAGGTTTATTTGTTGGGCATTTTAAACTGAGTCATATAACTATGCTATTTTTCTTGTTTATATTATGAACCCATTTTAAGAATCCTCAACATTGAAACTCCTTTTTATCTAACATGGCTCTCTCTACAGCTTGAAAACAAATTCTCATGCAAGTACATCACATCCACAAAGTTTTTTAAAGAATTTTGAGACTCTACCCATTCCTAATCAGTTTCTAGTGGCCTGATCTTGCTCCTAGTCATTTCTGACATTGGGCAAAGGAGCTCCAGGATGACTACTGGAAAAACTGCCATTAACTTGAACAGTGCCAAAGATGTGCCCATTGACTTTAAGTGATATTCTCCACTTGCCCACTCTAAGAAAAAAACAATTTCCCCAGTAATAGGTGCCCACTGCACGCTGTGCTCTGCTTAGTCACTCAGTCGTGTCCTGCTCTTTGGGACCCCTGGACTGCAGCCTGCCGGGTACCTCTCTCCATGGGGATTCTCCAGGGAAGAATACTGGAAGAGATTGTCATGCGCACCTCCAAGGGATCTTCCCAACCCAGGGATTGAACCCAGATCCACCACATTGCAGGTGGATTCTTTACAGTCTGAGCCACCAGGGAAGCCTAGTAATAAGAGCATGATTTAACATGAGCCCCATTCTCACACCCTCACTGCTCCCAAGGAAAGTTATTATCAGAATGGTTACATTTCTGATGCATAACAGGAGATTGGGCAATAAAACAGCTCATTCGTATTCAGCACTGACTGTGTGACCAAGCAGTGTTTCAGTCTGGCACATATCCTCACAAGACTGTGTGTTGGGCTATTATTATCACTTGATGGATGATCTGTTGAGCATATGTCCCAATCCTCATAGTTAGTAAGCAATTCTGGGTCCAGAACACATGCCCATAACAAATATACACTATCAGGTGCTAGAATTAGCCAGAGTTGCAGTTCACATTTACATGGACAGAGTTGGGAGGGACAGTTCCTTTGAACAAAAGAAAAGAGATTGATGTGGGGCTTAGGTAAGAGTACTGGTGTTGGACATATGAGAAGCTCCAGATCACCACTGGCTACAAAATTATCAGAGTAGAAAGCTATATTTTTAAGAAATATAGTTGCAGGTCCAAAATTTGGTCTTTTAAAATATTCTTTAAATGATGCAAGTAAAATGTTGGAATTATCTTCTAAATCATTGCTACCCGGAATTGGCTGTATTGAATAAAGTCACATACAAGAATGGACTCTACGGGTTCTCAGTGTGGATTTGTATTACATGATGCCTTTGATATCTAAATTTATATTTAGATATGCTAAATATCTAAATTGATTACACAGTCAAAAGATCAGAGGGGAAGAGGAGATATAAATAAGAAAACAAGAAAACTAGAAGAGAGCACATCAGAGAATCTGGATAAATCCAGGGAGTTGCAAGCTTTTGCTCGTAGTTAAACCTATATATTGCTAAAACAAAATGAAACAAAAAAGCATATAAGGCAAGCATTATACATTTTAAAGTCTTCATTGTAGAAAATTCATATATTCAACAAGTTCAGCAGTGGGAATCAGAGGTATCTTAGTTCATTTCCTCTCTTAATGCGATATGGCACCAGAATTTCTTTACGGCATTCTTCATCTCCAAGTTTCTCAGCGTGTAGATTAGAGGATTAAGCATGGGAGCAAGGATGGTATAAAAAAGAGCGAACACTTTGTCTTCTGGTAAAGTAGTTGCTGGTCGAATGTAAATGAAGAATAAAGGAGCGAAAAAGAGGACCACCACAGTGATGTGGGAACTGCAGGTGGAGAGAGCTTTGCCGCGATTCTCTACAGAGTAGGACCTGACCGTGTATAAGATCACAGCGTAAGACATCAACAAGACCACGAAAGTCACCAGGCCCATCAGGCCCGAATTGGCGACGACAAGGAGACCGATTCTGGTGGTGTCAGTGCAGGCCAGTTTCAGCAGAGGATACACATCGCAGAAGTAATGATCTATTTCGTTGGGCCCACAGTAGGGTAGAAGGATGGCCAGGAGAAACTGGCCAAAGGAATGCAGGAACCCCCCAGCGCAGCAAGCAGCGATCATGGCAGCGCACTTCTGTCTGGTCATGATCAGAGTGCAGCGCAGAGGCTTGCAGATGGCGACATAGCGGTCATAGGCCATCCCCGTGAGGAGGAAGACCTCGATGCCCCCGAAGAAGTGCATGGTGAAGAGCTGGGTCATGCAGCCGTTGTAGGAAATGGCCTTCTTTGCTGCCAGCAAGTCAGTGATCAACTTGGGGGTCACAGTGGAGGTGTAACAAAGGTCTGAGAGGGAGAGGTAACAGAAAGAAATACATGGGCTGCTTCATAAGTTGACTGGAGGTGATAGAGATCGTGACAAGTAGGTTTCCAATCAGAATTGCAGTGTAACAAAGTAAGAACAGTAAAAAACAGAGAATTTCAATTTCCTTTTTCTGAGAAAGTCCTAGGAGAATAAATTCTGTAAGGTTATTCCTATTTTCCATGACTCAGAGCAGTTTGTAGCTACCTGGAATTAAATAGTTATCAATCTTTATAAATATGTAAATACGATGATGTATATTATTCCTTGTCATAGGCATTTTATAATGGAAAGCGTTCAAAACTTGAAGAAAAAGATTTGATTTTTATTTTGAAAGGCTTTCCTTGCATTCTTTTTGTCCCTTTCTGGAAAATGTTAACTCCTGATAAGCAACTTTGATACCTGATTTAAAAACTAACACTGTAGAATGTAGCATATTTATGCAACCATTCTGTTAGCATGTATTAACAAACATAACTGGATATTATGCCCTGGTAGAATTCAAGAAATGGTACTGTAGAAAAAAAGCAGTCATCCGTTTCCTATTTTCACCATTTGTTATTGAGAAAATAGACATAGAAATGAAACTTTGACAGAAAATACAAACACACTTGTACGTGGATAATGTTATATGTGAAAAATTTCCTTCCATCTGTCCTAGGTGGAAATGTGATAAATAGAAAAAAAAAAATCAACCAATTTGGAATCATGAGGTATATATACATGGCCAAAATCAGTTATATATCTGTTGTGCCTAATTTACAGATATGATTAATTTATAATTGTGCCTAATTACAGATAGGATATGATATTTTATAGTCAAACAAAAGGATAACAAGCAAAGTATAATTACCTCTATTTTTTCAAAAGGTATCATCTCAAACTTTAAAAATATTTGTTTTAGACATTCAGTAAGGCAAAGAATGCTCAAACTACCACACAATTGCACTGATTTCACAGGCTAGTGAAGTAATACTTAAAATTCTCCAAGCCGGGCTTCAGCAATATGTGAACCGTGAACTTCCAGATGTTCAAGCTGGTTTTAGAAAAGGCAGAGGAACAAGAGATCAAATTGCCAACATCCACTGGATCATCGGAAAAGCAAGAGAGTTCCAGAAAAACATCTATTTCTGCTTTGTTGACTATGCCAAAGCCTTTGACTGTGTGGATCACAATAAACTGTGGAAAATTCTGAAAGAGATGGGAATACCAGACCACCTGACCTGCCTCTTGAGAAACCTGTATGCAGGTCAGGAAGCAACAGTTAGAACTGGACATGGAACAACAGACTGGCTCTAAATAGGAAAAGGAGTATGTCAAGGCTGTATATTGTCACCCTGCTTATTTAACTTATATGCAGAGTACATCATGAGAAACGCTGGGCTGGAGGAAGCACAAATTGGAATTAAGATTGCCTGGAGAAATATCAATAACCTCAGATATGCAGATGACACCACCCTTATGGTGGTGAAGAAGAAGAACTCAAGAAGTGAAGTGAAGTGAAGAAGAACTCAAGAGCTTCTTGATGAAAGTGAAAGAGGAGAGTGAAAAAGTTGGCTTAAAGCTCAACATTCAGAAAACTAAGATCATGACATCTGGCACCATCACTTCATGGGAAATAGATGTGGAAATAGTGGAAACAGTGGCTGACTTTATTTTTCTGGGCTCCAAAATCACTGCGGATGGTGATTGTAGCCATGAAATTTAAAGACGCTTACTCCTTGGAACGAAAGTTATGACCAACCTAGACAGCATATTAAAAAGCAGAGACATTACTTTGCCAACAAAATTCTCCCTAGTCAAAGCTATTGTTTTTCCAGTAGTCATGTGTGGATGTGAGAGTTGGACTATAAAGAAAGCTGAGTGCTGAAGAATTGATGCTTTTGAACTGTGGTGTTGGAGAAGACTCTTGAGAGTCCCTTGGACTGCAAGGAGATACAACCAGTCCATCCTAAAGGAGATCAGTCTGGGTGTTCATTGGAAAGACTGATTTTGAAGCTGAAACTCCAATCCTTTGGCCACCTGATGCAGAGAGCTGACTCATCTGAAGCGACCCTGATGCTGGGAATGATTGAGGGCCGGAAGAGAAGGGGACGACAGAGGATGAGATGGTTGGATGGCATTATCGACTCAATGGACATTGGTTTGAGTAAACTCTGGGAGCTGGTGATGGACAGGGAGGCCTGGCATGTTGCAATTCATGGGGTCTCAAAGAGTCAGACACGGCTCAGTGACTGAACTGAACTGAAGGCATTTTAGGATAATAGTAGGTTTCACTTGAGTTTTGGTTTCACACAGTGTCTTATTCATTTGCATAAATTTGCTTCTTTCTAATTGATGTACTCAAACTCTTCAACTCTTCCTAATAATCAGTCATCTTGAAAATGTTTGTTTCTTTCTGTTCCTACATCACACGTCTTAGTATCTCAGGCTGGCTTTTCTCTCTTTAATTTCTGTTATTTTTACCTCCTCTCCTCCTAGCCACTGCTATAAAGTAATGTAAGACCAGTGCTAATAATGTGTTTATAACCATCACACCTTTGAACAAACCAATAGCTTTCTATTGGCAGAAGTTCAAGAAGCATAGACTAGGAGAAACTACTGAGAATTAATCATCCCACTAAGTCACACCAAAATTCCCTACTTCAACTATATAATACATAGCACTTTAGTATTTAAAATATTTTATTTCATTACTCCAAACTTCAGAGCCAATCTATTCACAATTTATTTTCAAATCTGTAATGCTCCTCTCCTTCTTTTTCATTTTCAGAGAAATTGCCATTCAAATCTGTGTACATAAAGTGGGGTTTGGAAGAGGAAAACTGCAAATCTATCCGGGGTATGAGAGTTACCATCAAGGCCCACAAGATGACATTTAAATAGGTATCATACTGAATAGTGAAGAGGGGATATTTGTAGTGGTCAAATAAGCCATCTTCAACCAGCACTAACAATTATGCTTTAGGCTTTTAATCATTCCCAATAATTTAAAAGCATGTAATTCTCTATTCTGATTTCTCCCCTAAATTTTATTCTTCTTCTGATTTGGTGGGAAACACTGCAAGTTAAATATTCAATCACAGATTATTCTTTATATAATACTTGACTTGCTGCATGATCAGTTAACTTACATTTTCTCAGCCTTTTTTCCGCTTACTATTTGTCTAAAATTCTGCCTCTGTGAGACTCTTTATTAGATAACAGACCAAATTATATTTGAAAAAGACAATGTAAATGCCATTTTGATGAGTGTGTTTGCACTAAAAGTGGAAAATCAATGAAATGATTATGAATTATCAAGAAAATAAACAAATGCTTTTAAAATGCAGGTTATTTTGTCTTACCAATATTTGAATATTTCAGGCAAAATTGAAAATTATTTTTAAAATAGCAATCATGTAAATGCACTCAATCTACTCTATTAGGAAGACAGGGAAATATGTGAAAAATTCCTAAAAACTAATTTACTTTTTAAAATATAAAAACTGTATAATGCATGACTCAAAAACTATAGCCTGCATTCCTGAACAACTTGAAAGCATTTCCCCTATTTTCAATTATTTCTATAGAAATAAAAAAGTATGACTCATGTCTAAAAGTATCACAGCATTTTCACATTTAAAAAAATAAGTATTATATCATCTTAACAGAAGATATTCTTTAAAATGAAGCAAAGTATTTTCTCCCTCATCTCATTGTACTATTTTCTAGCTTGTTGACTTGAGTATGCTACATCCCTGTTTTGTATTTCGGTTTAGGCATCAGTGAGCAATGGGAGTTAAACTGTATCTTTAAGGATCTCTGCTGGACCTGAACTTTTTGTCCATGGTTCTGACAGAAATTTTGAGGAGTCAGCAGCTGGATGTTGACGGTTAATGTTTTCCAAACAAATCAGAGTAAATTTACGACTCCTCTCCAGGTTGTTGTCTCTCTTACCTCTTATAAGATTAACTGATCCAGTCTCAGAAAGAAGCACAGCTCCTTGAGCTCTCCTTTAACTTGGACCCATTAGAGACTGCTATTTAAGTTCCTTTTATCCAATCCAGGTATATGGATGCCATCTATGGTTCATACTTACGTGTTCTCCGAAATCTCTAATGATTCCATGAAGTAGTGACGCTGGACGAGCAGCTCCAAATCAATATTTGTTCAATACTACCACAGAGTATTAAACTCTAGCTACTTCCAGGTCGCTTTCACTAACTGCAGCCCACCACACCATGGTTGCCCAAATATTCTAAGTCTTATGGTTCTTAGAACTAATTACCTTGCTTCATATTTTTATCTGATTATTGTCAGATACTATTAAATGCTTTAGCTTATCTCTCTAAAAAATCTTATCTTGGTGAGAGTTAGGGCCAGTGCCTCATTTTCTCCCTGAAATGAACAAAATTAAAAATGAAACAAAACAAAATTCATGCCATTCAGATCTATGTTGAATAGTGAATGTTTAGCTTTGGAACAGATTATGTATACTCTGAGCCACCTTACTTGTTTAACCTCTAAAGAAAGGAAAATAAAACTATCAACTACTATGTGCCAAAAGTTGTACAAGGTGGAAATAAGACTAAAATCACCTAGGAGACTTCACTGAAATTCTCATTTAGTAAGTTAGTTACCCAGTTCTCCTATGATAAGATTGTGACTGGATAATAAAATGATGAATTATGAAGGATTTGATGTATTAGGTTATACAATACATTCCTCATTTAATCAATTGTAGTGCACTTTGTCTCATCATGAATTAAATTATTAATTATATTAGTTTTCTCATTATATCCTCACTCTATATTTTAAGTGTTCAGTATGTATTTGTCAAAGAAATAATTTTATTTCAATATTTGATAGAATGAAATGAAACTTAATTTTAATTATGTCATTATCAAGATAATTGTTTTGAGATATAAAAGCACAGAATCTTATAATCATATTTACTTCAGAAAGATAGAGACTTGGAAAGATCAACTTAGGATTGTTCTTCTAATTTTTCCTAGCATTCTGTCTATTAGCAAAAATCATTTGAAGTTCACATAAACCCACCCCTGTAACCTTTCTCCGTTTTTCACTCCCTTGGCTTACTGTGGAGACTAGACCCTTAAGACTAGTCTTATATATTCAAACTCAGTCACTTGCCCTAAAACCCTGGTTGTCTCCAGCCTGGGTGGTTTCCAAAATGTACAGAACTAAATCTGACAATGCTCCATTCACCACTCTTTCATTTATTCTGAATAATTATTCAGATCAACTTCATTAACTTCCTATTTTAATAAATAGCTCTGTCTTGGTTGAAATGCAATAGAATAAGTGGTGTTAATACAGGAATGAGAAACTCAAGCTACAAACATGGCACATCCAGGCAATTAATAGAAAATAAGAGCAGAGTGATTTAACATACTCTGTGCACTCCAGGACTCTTGCCTGGGAAATCCCATGGACGGAGGAGCCTGGTGGGCTACAGTCCAGGGGGTCGCAATGAGTCGGACACGACTGAGTGACTTCACTTTCACTTTTCACTTTCATGCACTGGAGAAGGAAATGGCAGCCCACTCCGCTGTTCTTGTCTGGAGAATCCCAGGGACGGGGGAGTCTGGTGGGCTGCCGTCTATGGGGTCACAGAGTCACACACGACTGAAGTGACTTAGCAGCAGCAGTTCTTCTTGAGGTTTTCCTTGACAGATGTTCTGTGTCCTTAACTGAAATATAAGTCACCGACTTTCTGCTTTACTTGTTTCCCTTTAATATTCCCCAAGTTATGCAAAAATGTTTATTACTGTTACTGTTTATTACTTTATGCAACTGACATAGGAAGGGTAAGTTATCACACATGAGTTGTATAAAAATATATAACCATGAAAGAGATGCTCTATGTTACCAGGTAGGTAGAGCAATAGTTTCAAATATTGACTGTATGTAAATGTGGCTAAAGTTTTCTTACAAACATTAACCAGAGGGCAAATGATCATTAAATTATATTTAGATAATTAATTCTAAAATCATATTGATCAAGCAATAGTAATTAATTGTGGGTTGATTAAAGAAAAGTCAACTCATGTCCAACTCACCAGATATTTGGCTTAAATCTAAGGTACATGTAGTATTTCACAGTACCATACCTTAAGTTAACCAGTAAATTTTATGACTATGTAGTAATATGTCTCATTATACAAGTAATTTTGAAGAAATCTGAAAAGAGAACTTACCTGCTCTCTAAGGTAAGGTGTCCAGCTTTTTTCTTAAGCAAATTCAAAAGGCTTTTCCCAGGGTGGGATATTTCAAAAGAACAGCATGTATACTATCTATGGTGAAACAGATCACCAGCCCAGGTGGGATGCACGAGACAAGTGCTCCGGCCTGGTGCACTGGGAAGACCCAGAGGAATCGGGTGGAGAGGGAGGTGGGAGGGGGGATCGGGATTGGGAATACATGTAAATCCATGGCTGATTCATATCAATGTATGACAAAACCCACTGGGAAAAAAAAAAAATAATAATAAAAAAAAAAAAAAGAAAATAAACGGGGGCACCATCAGCATTTATGTTGGCAACTATTCTTTATTTCTCTTTAAATAACACTTTTATTATATTCTATGGTGAACATAAAAACAAAGACAACACAAGGTTCCTATCTGATTTCTAAAAAACTTTACCTGGGAGATATTTAACTTGCAGACACTTATTGCAGTATCTCTGTGAGTCTGGAAATTCCCTTTGGGATAATCTGACCAAAGTGAAGCTGAACTTTTGGAACATTATTCAAAGACCTAAAAATAATTATACTGACCAAGCCATATTTTCCCTATGTGTATATGGAAACTAAGCACAAATCAGCTTCTACTTTAATATGGTGACAATTGTGAGCAAAACTCTAATGACCTGGAAAGAAAGCTCATAATACCCACACCTCAGAAAGAAGAGGTGAGGAAAGAAAAGGAAACTCTGAGTTGCAGGGAAAAGGAAAGCATTGATGCTGCCGCAATTGACAGTTTGTGGAGGATGCTGGCTATTGCAGCATGCATCTCCTAAAGTCTATTAATAATAAAACCTCTTTGAAAAGTTACCACAATCTATTCTTTACTCCTCAGTGTCCTTCACTGTTGATTTTTCTGTCAACAAGTCACCCAAACATCTCCCTTATCTACCTCATCCCTGTAATGGAAGATAATACCAAGCCTTTTTGTGAGTGTTCATGTTTGTCTTATTTCTCAGTAACATTTTGAGACTATTTTCTCTTTGACAGCATTTTATTCAGGCTCCAGAGGCCATATTCCTCAAATGTATTAACATTTTAAAAAATGAAACTTCAACAACTTTAAGTGCAAAACAGTGGCATTAATTACATTTAAAATATTGTGCCACCACTACATATTTCCAAAACATTTTCATCACTCCACACAGAAACTTTGCACCCATTAATAATAACTCCTCAGCCTCCTATCCCTCTAACTGATGTCCTGTAATATACTCTGCCTCTAGGAACCTGCTTCTTATCTTTCATGTAAATGGAATCACACAATGTTTGTTTCTCCTGTTTTTTTAAATTAATTAGTTACTTTGGCTGTATCGGGTCTTAGCTGTGAGACAGGGATCTCTCATTACTCTACCTGGATGCTTCAATGCAGTGTGGGGTCTCAGCTGCTCCTCCATATGTGGGATCTTAGCTCCCAATTAGGGACTGAACCCATGTCCCCTGCACTAAAGGTGGTTTCCTAAACTCTGGACCACCAAGCAGGTCCCCTATCCCTTTTTTAAAACTTGCAATTTAATCTTCAGTTCAGTTCACTTCAGTAGCTCAGTCATGTATGACTCTGTGACGCCATGGACTGCAGCACACTAGACCACCCTGTCCATCACCAAACCCTGGAGCTTACTCAAACTCATGTCCATTGAGTCTGTGATGCCACCCAACCACCTCATCCTCTGTCATCGCCTTCTCCTCCTGCTCTCAATATTTTCCAGCATCAGGGTCTTTTCTAATAAGTCAGTTCTTTGCATCAGGTGGCCAAACTATTGCAGTTTCAGTTTCAGCATCAGCCCTTCCAAAGAATATTCAGGACTGATTTCCTTTAGGATGGACTGGTTGGATCTCCTTGCAGTCAAAGGGATGCTCAAGATTCTTCTCCAACACCACAGTTCAAAAGCATCAATTCTTAGGTGCTCAGTTTTCTTTGTAGTCCAATTCTCACATCCATACATGACCACTGGAAAAACCATAAATTTGACTAGATGGGCCTTTGTTGGCAAAGTAATGTCTCTGCTTTTTAATATGCTGTCTAGGTTGGTCACAGCTTTTCTTTCAAGGAACAAACATCTTTTAATTTCATGGCTGAGTCACCATTTGCAGTGATTTTAAAGCCCCCAAAATCAAGGTCTCTCAGTATCCACTGTTTCCCCATCTATTTGCCGTGAAGTGATGGGACCAGATGCCATGAGCTTAGTGTTCAGAGTGTTGTCCTAAGCCAGCTTTTTCACTCCCCTCTTTCACATTCATCAAGAGACTCCTTAGTTCTTTTTTACTTTCTGTCATAAGGGTGGTGTCATCTGCATATCTGAGGTTATTGATATTTCTCCTGGCAATCTTGATTCCAGCCTATGCTTCATCCAGCCCAGCATTTCTCATGATGTACTCTGCATATAAGTTAAATAAGCAGGGAGATAGTATACAGCCTTAACATGCTCCTTTTCCAATTTGGAACCAGTCTAACTGGTTCCAACCTGGTTCCAACCCATTCTAACTGTTGCTTCTTGACCTGCATACAGATTTCTCCGGAGGCAGATAACTTTGTTTGGTAGTTCCATCTCTTGAAGAATTTTCTACAGTTTGTTGTGATCTACAGTCAAAGGTGTTGGCGTAATCAATAAAGCAGAAATACATGTTTTTCGGGAATTCTCTTGCTTTTTCTATGATCCAACAGATACTGGGAATTAGATCGTTGGCTCTTCTGCCCTTTCTAAATCCAGCTTGAACATCTGGAAGTTCACGGTTGATGTACTGTGGAAACCTGGCTTGGAGAATTTTGAACATTACTTTGCTAGTGTGTGAAAGTGAAAGTGAAGTCGCTCAGTCATGTCCGACTCTTTGCGACCCCATGGACTATAGCCCACCAGGCTCCTCAGTCCATGGAATTTTCCAGGCAAGAGTACTGGAGTGGGTTGCCATTTCCTAGTAACTGTGTGGCAGTTTGAGCATTCTATGGCATTGCCTTTCTTTGTGATTTGAATGAAAACTGACCTTTTCCAGTCCTGTGGCCACTGGGGAGTTTTCCGAATTTGCTGGCATGTTGAGTGCGGCACTTCCACAGCATCATCTTTTAGGATTTGAAACCCAAGGATTTTGTACTCCAAGGCCAAATTTGCCTATTACTCCAGGTATATCTTGACTTTTGACTTTTGCATTCCAGTCTCCCCAATGAAAAGTGGGCTTCCCTCATAGCTCAGATCATGAGCACCTTATTGCCAACTTCAGACTTAAATTGAAGAAAGGAGGATAAACCACTACACCATTCAGGTACTACCTAAATCAAATCCCTTATGATCATACACTGGAGTGACAAAGAGATTCACGGGACTAGATCTGATAGACGGAGTGCCTGTTGAACTATAGACGAAGGTTTGTGACATTGTACAGGAGACAGGGATCAAGACCATCCCCAAGAAAAAGAAATGCAAAAAAGCAAAAGGGCTATCTGAGGAGGCCTTACAAATAGCTGTGAAAAGAAGGGAAGCGAAAAGCAAAGGATAAAAGGAAAGATATACCCATTTGAATGCAGATTTCCACAGAATAGCAAGGAGAGATAAGAAAGCCTTCCTCAGTGACCAATGCAAAGGAACAGAGGAAAACAATAGAATGGGAATGAGATCTCTTCAAGAAAATTAGAGATAGCAAGGGAACATTTCATGCAAAGATGGGCTCAATAAAGGACAAAAATGGTAGGGACCTAACAGAAGCAGAAGATATTAAGAAGAGGAGACAAGAATACACAGAAGAACTGTACAAAAAGGATCTTCATGACCCGGATAATCATGATGGTATGATCACTCATCTAGAGCCAGATGTCCTGGAAAGTGAAGTCAAGTGGGCAAAATCACTACGAACAAAGATAGTGGAGGTGATGGAATTCCAGTTGAGTTCTTTCAAATCCTAAAAGATGATGCTGTGAAAGTGCTACACTCAATATGCCAGCAAATTTGGAAAACTCAGCAGTGGCCACAGGACTGGAAAAGGTCAGTGTTCATTCCAATCACAAAGAAAGGCAATGCCAAAGAATGCTCAAACTACCACACAATTGCACTCATCTAACAAGCTAGTAAAGTAACACTCAAAATTCTCCAAGCCAGGCTTCAACAATACGTGAACCGTGAACTTCCAGATGTTCAAGCTGGTTTTAGAAAAGGCAGAAGAACCAGAGATCATCCTTTGAATCATCAAAAAAGCAAGAGAGTTCCAGAAAAACATCTATTTCTGCTTTATTGACTATATCAAAGCATTTGACTGTGTGGATCAGCACAAAATGTAGAAAATTTTGAGAGATGGGAATACCAGTCCACCTAACTTGCCTCTTGAGAAATCTGTATGCAGGTCAGGAAGCAACAGTTAGAACTGGACATGGAACAGCAGAGTCTTCCAAATAAAGAAAGGAGTATGTCAAGGCTGTATATTGTCACCCTGCTTATTTAACTTATATGCAGAGTACATCATGAGAAACGTTGGGCTGGAGGAAGCAAAGGCTGGAATCAAAATTACCAGGAGAAATATCAATAACCTCAGATATGCAGATGGCAACCACCCTTATGGCAGAAATCAAAAAAGAACTAAAGAGCCTCTTGTTGAAAGTGAAAGGAGAGTGAAAATGTCGGCTTAAAACTCAACGTTCAGAAAACTAAGATTATGGCAATTGTCCCATCACTTTATGGCAAATAGATGGAGAAACAGTGGAAACAGTGACAGACTTTATTTTTTTGGGCTCCAAAGTCACTGCAGATGGTGATTGCAGCCATGAAATTAAAAGACGCTTACTCTTTGGAAGAAAACTTATGACCAATCTTGACCGCATATTGAAAAGCAGAGATATTACTTTGCCATTACTTAGTTATAACTCCTCTTCATTTATAGTAAGCCTGCTTTAAAGCTAAGAAAAATTTTATCAATTCTTATTCACAACCTTACAGAGTTATGAACACAAATAATAAATTTTGTCAAATAAGACTATTACAATGATTTATTCAATCTTATTGAGAACCAACTCGGTGGGGTGGATCATAGAAGATGCCATAAAACATTCATTATTTGAGAGCTCCTGCTTTACAGTTGAGATGAATAACTCTCCCTGTCCTAACCTCGAGAAGGCAACGGGCTAGCAGAGGATACAACACAGTTAACAACACAGGTTTGGACTGAACGGGTCCACTTATACACACATTTTTTCAGTATTAAATACAGTACTACGTAATTGCAGTTGGTTGAATCTGGGAGACGTGGAACTGTGGATTCACAGAAACCATGTATATTAATTGTGTTTGTTTCTGTAAGGATTTTAATGTTTTTACTAATATCTGTACATATTATTAACCACATTTTTGTGTATTAGCTTCTTATACAATTAATTGAAACGAAGTGTTAACTCTCTTCATTAACCAAAATATGTGATTATGTAAGTGACCAAGAGACAACACATTGCTGCTAGTTCAAAACTGAAAAGTGAAAAAGCAAAGATAAAAATCAAAGGTGAGTGGATGCTTGAATGTGATCAAGTAAATTACCATCTTTGAACACTTGTTTCCTTATTCCTGAAAGGGAAATGAAATTACCAACTGACAAAAAAAGAAAAAAAAAAAAAAAAACACAACCTAAATAGTGATAATTATTTTTTATTCTATTTACTGAAACCTAGAAATTACGGGGCTTCCCCGGTGGCTCAGACAGTAAAGAATTCACCTGTTGTGCAGGAGACAGGATCAATCCCTAGGTCAGGAAGATCTCCTGGAGGAGGAAATGGCTTCCCGCTCCAATATTCTTGCTTGGAGAATCCCATGGACAGAGGAGCCGGGTGGGCTCAGCCCATGAGGTCACAATAGAGTCAAACTCCACTGAGAGACTATGCACAGTGCAAACCTGGGAGACAACATCTCAGTTCAAAGAAATTGCTCTGAAGAGGGAAGGGAGGAGTCAGAATGTACACGCATTTTGCAGCAAAATCCAGGTAGTCAGACCATCAGAAGATTACTGTAAATCAAAGAAAACCAGGGAGCTCGTGTTAATGAACTTAGGGCTTCTCTGCGCCTGGGAAGGGGGAACAGTCTGGCTCCTTGATATCATCCCTGTGAGCTGCACCTTAACTGCTCAGGGCCGGTACCCTGCTCTTTTCTCTCCTGTGTCCTCAGGGTGCAGCTCTGACCCCATCCAGAGCTCCTCCGGGCTCAGGTCTGAGCGGGCGGTGGGGGTGCAGGAGCCGTGCCGATGGCTTGGTGGCCTCAGCATCCTCTGTCGGTCGACAAGACAGGTCACAGTTTTTCTTCACAGAATAAAATGTTTTCAAAGTTATATTTAAACCACGAACATCTTGCTTTCTATCAGTTTCTGCTACTTTCTCTAAAGCAATCAATGCACATTATTGGTGCCTTGATTTAAATTACGATGTCACCCTGCCATCTAGTGGACATGCTAGAGCATCATTTGTTAGGGAAAGACTAATTCATACTCTCTGCTACTAATTTGCAGAGGGATTTTATGCTGCTTGTGGCTCAGAAGGTAAAGGATCCGTCTAAAACGTGAGAGATTCTGTGTTCGATTCCTGGATCAGGAAGATACCCTGGAGAAAGGAATGACAACCCACTCCAGTATTCTTGCTGGGAGAATTCCAGGCACAGAGGAGCCTGCTGGGTTACAGCCCACAGGGTTGCAAAGAGTCAGCCACGACTGAGCGATTAGCACTTTATACTCTTCGATCCTATGAAAACATTCTGCCAGCTGCTATGTAATTTTGCTGAGAATGAGACCACAAATAGATAATGTAGGGTCAAACTGGGAATGTTGGGGGAAAATAAAACCAACATCTCCTTCCCATTATGTCAAACTAGTATTTAAACTGTATATAAATTTAAGAGGAAAAAATAATCTCTTGTGTAATAAGAAATAATACTGGACTGAGATGATCAGATTTACTTTAATTCTTGAATCTTTTCTGAAATATGTGGCAGACTGGAGGCCCAGGCTAGATGAAAGAAAGATAAATAAAACTGCCTGTGAGCACAGTGAGGGACCCTGGACACCAGGGTGCCCGTGATGGCCTGCCTTCACACTCGCCGTTCTCAGATGCTCAGAGGCATCTACACACACATACCTGGGGGAGGAAAGTGCAGGTGTTAGTGGCTCTGTCGTGTCTGACTCTTCATGACCCCATGGGCTATAGCCCACCAGTCGCCTCCATCCATGGAACTCTCCAGGCAAGGATACTGGAGTGAGCAGCCATTCTCTTCTCCAGGGGAATCTTCCTAATCCAGGGATAGAAGCCAGGTCTCCTGCATTGCAGGTCAAATCTTCACCATCTGAGCCCCCAGGGATCTATCTAAAACTACATATTTACAGGTAGTACTGAATTTAGGAGGCTATTTTGAATTAACTTTCTTACTTTTTTAAAGTATGCTTTGCCCACTACACTTATAGGAATGACCTCCTCAGGTATGTGCCATGCTCAGCCACTCAGTCATGTCCAACTCTTTGTGACCCCATGGACAAGCTCCTCTGTCCATGGGAATTCTCCAGGCAAAAATACTGGAGTGAGTTGCCATTCCCTCCTCCAGGCGCTATTCCCAACCCAGGGACTGAGCCTGGGTCTCCTGCATTGCAGGAGGATTCTTAACCATCTGAGTCACCAGGGAAGGCCCTCCTCCATTATAGACAAAAGATTAATAAAGTTAGTATTGAACTGAATCCTTCTGTGTTAAGGTGGTTAGAATGTACTACTTAATTATAGCAATAGATATTTTATCAGGTGGAGTAGTTAAATCAACCTGTTACAGATGTGTAAATTATGGATTTTGAGAATTATACAGATAATTTTAAACAGTATTTTGAGAACACCAAGTATGTATATTATCTATAGTGAAACAGATCACCAGCCCAGGTGGGATGCATAAGACAAGTGCTCGGGCCTGGTGCACTGGGAAGACCCAGAGGAATCGGGTGGAGAGGGAGGTGGGAGCGGGGATCAGGATGGGGAATGCATGTAACTCCATGGCTGATTCATGTCAATGTATGACAAAACCCACTGAAATGTTGTGAAGTAATTAGCCTCCAACTAATAAAAAAAAGATAAAAAATAAATAAAAATAAAAGCTATTTCTAAAATTAAAAAAAAAAAAGAAAAGTGATCTTAATGAAAGCTCTAGGCCAATGTGAGGACCAGTCACAGAATATGGGAAATGTAGAGAGACATTGTGGAGTTTAACATCTTGTCTGCGTGCTTCCTGAAGAGTCTCCTCCTTCCTTTTGTTTACATTAAAGTTTGTGTCTCTAGAGCCCCTTCTTATATACTTTTAGTGAAACTGGGCAACCCAGAGACTCTGAGTCATTCACACTATTCTGTTTATTGACACTGGAGAAAAAAAGAAAATTCTTTTATTGTTGTTGTCCTGAAATTAGCTTCCTGTTGCTTTTAGAAGTGGATTCATTTAAAATTAAATTTGGGCCAGTGTTTCTTTCATATTTTAGCCTTGAAATATTTGAGGACAGTGTTAAGAGTCTCTTTTTGTTTTCCTTCTGTGCTCCAGATGTCTTCAGGCCTTTGACTGGTTTATTAGATGCTCTAGCTCCCACATTACACCTCATTGTTTATTACTTCACATTTTAGGTGCCTGAATAATTTAGGTGCTAGCTTCTGGGAATTATTCACTTATCTGCAGTGAGATGTTGTCGAGAACATAATGTTCGTTTCTGAATCAAAATGAAAATGGGAGTTACTTCTTTCTGTTTACATCAACTACTGATGAAACCACACTGAATGCCGTGATTATAATATTGAAACTGAATCAGTTCCATTCCCATTGTCGACGCTGGTTTACAGCCACAGCCTCTTCACTACCACAGCCTTGTCCTGTGGGCATGGAACTCTATTTCAACCCTACTCAGCAACCGTTACTAACCCTAATTGCGTTCTTTACACAGTTTAGATTCCCTGGTCGTCCGATTGTATCTCATACTGAAAGATTGTTGCTGAACGATAAGACGCGGGATTCTTGGCCTCTGGAGGAGACAAATTCAACCCGGGGCCAGAGACGAGGCTGGGTCGCTCAGAGCTTTTGTGTAATAAAGTTTTATTAAAGTATAAAGGAGATAGAGAAAGCTTCTGACATAGGCATCAGAAGGGGGCAAAAGAGTACCCCCTCCCAGTCTTTAGCTGTATGTTATATAGTCACTCACAGTCTGTTAATGAAAAGAAAGGAATGTCATAAAATTTAAAATGGCACCAGATAATTCATCCCTGGCCACAAAATGATTGACTTGAATCTTGTAGAAGGGCAGAATACCAGCAAATAGTTTCATTTACATAGATTAGGGGAACAATACCTGAGTAAGTAAGTTAGGCCTTTTTGGAACCAACTTGAAGATAGAGTCTGGGGTACATTAACATAGCTTAAGACAACATTTCCATAAGAAAAAGAAATGTATTGGTTAACTCAAGGTTTGAGAGTAGTTAGCTTCAAGTGAAACCAGGTGTCATGGCAACACAGCATTTTAAGAGAAACCTCCTTTTAAATTTGTATAGAGAAGGAAAAATATGGCTGGTTTGTTTCTTCTGCCACTTAAGAGAGATAAAAATGTCTGGCACTTGCAGCCTCTTTCCTCCATTTGTAGACCCCTGGCCTTCCTGCCTGTTACCCTCTCAATACTTTTTGTTGTTCAGTCTTGCAGTCATATAAGACTCTCTGCAACCCCATGGATTGCAGCATGCCAGGCTTCTCTGTCCCTCACCATCTCCCAAAGTTTGCCCTGTGAAATGTGAAACCCAAATGACTCCATTTTAACATAGCACCACCATTTTGAGTAAAACCACCTCCCGAGGAGAGAAAACAAAACTTTAAGACAAAGAAACTCAACGAGCCAATCAGGGGAGGACAGAAAGCCCCTCACCCCCTTACTCTAACCCACCAATCAGTAGCTAACAAGACATCCTTAGTTAAAGAATTAACCAGTCCCCTTAAGCTTCCTGTTTTCCCCACTATACGGTATAAAAATAGACCACCGCCATCACTCGGGGCTCTCTCTGCATGGCCATTAGGTTGTGTGGAGGGAGTCCCTGCTCGAGCTTGTAATAAAGTTCCTCATTGCTTTTGCATCGATCCGTGGCTCCTGTGGTGTTTGGTGGGATTCCACGATCCGGGTACAACATTTTGGGGGTTCGTCCAGGATCCCCCGGACCCTCCAGGACCCGCGCTTCAGAGGACAAACGGCCGGTAAGCAGTAGCGGCAGCTGCATCTGTATGTGTAGGGGGGCCCCAATCTATATCTGTAGCTGGAATTAAACCTAGGTGGACGCGCCGATAATGGTCTCCAGCAGGGAGCCAGAAGAGATGTCTTCCAGCTCCCACTCTGTATATATATATATATAGATACACCTGTGCGGGGACTACTCTGTGTGAGGCGAGCAGAAGTAATGCCATGGCAGGCAGTTTAGATTAGGAGTAGGCCTTCCTACTTCTGGGTGGTAAGATTATCAGGCCACCTGGATCAGCTTTCGCTTAACACTGACCGCTGTTTGCCAATTAGGAACGGGGCGGAAACCCCCGGGTAAGTCCCACACGTGCGAAAGTTTTGACCAATGAAATTGCTTTGTAATCCGCTTAAACCAACTACCAATGGCATGTGCTCACCCTATAAATTTGTGTAACAGCTTGGGCTCAGGGCTCTCTGACCCCGCACCCCTGCGTTGGATGCGGCAGGAGCCCTGACTCGAGTCAGCAATAAACTTCCTTTTTTGCAAGTTGCATTGTCTTGGAGGCCTTCTCTCTTCCCACTCAGGGATTCGGACATCGGGCATAACACTCTGTACTTTTTTTCTCGGGATTGCACACTCTGTTACTTGTCTGGTGTGTTGTCTTGTTTGTTCATTGTGTGACTGACTGACAATGGGACAGACCCAATCTGGATGCTCTCCACTTACCTTAATAACTGGATTCAGAGTCCAGAGTACTCAGGGGCCAGCTTGCCTGCCAGTGGACCAGACCCAGCGGCCGCAACTGGGACCCTTTTGTCCCTGGTCTCCTCCTGACGCAGACAACTGGCCAGAGTGCCCTGACCGGTAAGGAACAAGAGGCTTTACTGACCTCTCTCCCCTTCCCTCTCTCTTTCCTCTCCTTAGCCCTTCCTATCCTTCCCATTTTTCTAGTCCCCCAGTCCTGGACGCAGGAATCTGGTCGAAGGGCCTCAGCTTGAGCTGAGGATTGGAGACTGATCACCTCCTCTTGGCAGAGACCTCGAATTTTCTGGTCTGGTTTCTGGTAGGGCCGAGTTCCAGTCCTCCCTTTTCTGGAAGCCCAGGGAAAAGTCCCGTAATGCCTGGGTGTCTGTAGGTGGCAGGAGACGTCTGTAAGGCCACCCCTTTTGCCCCCATTTCCCGCCTCCTCCTCCTCCTTTTTTCAACCTGGCTTCCTTTTCTCCTTTTGAAATCTTTGAAGACATCTGAAGTTTTGTGTCTCTATAGAAGGTTTTCTGAGAGACTGTATTCTTGTGTTTAAGAGAGTGTCTGATGAGGACTGCCATGTTTATATGTGTGTGTTTTAACTCTGTTCTGTGTTGTGATTTGTTAAGGCCATTTTGCTTTGTCTGGCCACCATTTAGACCTGCCGCCATTTTGTTAGAACTTGATTTTCTTTCCCTGTGCCTTGAGACCAGGGCTCTCAGGAACACTTATCTACACCATCTCTAATTCCTGAGACTGAGAATAAAAAAGGAAAAAAAGCCTTTAAAAATGTTATTTATTTAAATTTTATATTGTAATATCCAATTCATGACCAAACTTAGAAAATGAAGCTAGATCTTGCACTGTGTCTGTCTAAATATGTTTTGGTATGTCTTTGTCTCTGGGTAATATTTTTTTTAGGTTAATTTGTAAATGAGCTCTATTTAATTGGCTTAAAAAAAGGTAAGTGCTTACAAATCAAATAATTCTAAATTAAACAATAAATTCCAGGTTCAGGTGAACAGGGAAATATTCAGTATTAAATACCTGATATTAATGTTTGTTTGTTGACCTATCTAATATAGACATGTCTTAGAGTAATTAACATCAAGTAGAATATTTTCATTGTATCTAGGTTTAATATAAGTTAAATATTATACCTGTTACAAGTTTGTCAACAAGGAAATTACCTCGAGTGAAAAAAACTTCTGAAAAATGTAAATGAGGTATGAGTTTGTATATAAACTCTATTAAGAATAATTATTCTTTAAGAATATCTGTTTAAAATAGTCTCTCCAGATTGGCGTAACTTAAATTTCTAAGGGTTGTGCTAAACTAAGTATTAGAAGTCTATTAAGTAATTAGGTCATTTCCAAATGAAATAAGATTTTGAAACATTTACTACTAAACACTGATTTCCTTTTACAGAAAAACTAAAGAGATTTGGGACTATAAATGAATAATGTTTGATGCCATCCTAAAATGTTTTAAGAAAGCAAGGGTTTTAAAAATTATCACTGGTATTTATGCTCACCAATCTATAAAATGCCAATATAAAAGTTAGCTCTTGGTTGCTAAAGGAAAGCAAGAAGTGTGCTTTCAGTAAAAAAGTATGAAAAAAATACTAAAAAGAGTTATGCATGATCAGGATTTTCTAAAATTGGATTACAATTAGTTAGATAAATGGATTTTGTTAAAAATGACACGGTCATAAGAAAACTGGTTAGAGCCAATTAGGTCCAAGATGGCGGAGCTGACTTTCACTAGACCTTGAGCCTTGGTATTTACGCCCATTGTGACATATCAACAAGCTAAATGATACACCCATCAACACTGACTAAATCTGACCAAATGTTCTAAACGCTTTTAATTGATCTTTTAGATAAAACTTCCTAAATCGAATTCTTTCGAAGTTGCTTTGATATCTAGCTAACTTTGGGGTGTTTCAGAGGGCCCCTGAAACATCCCCAAAGAGAGATATTAAACTGTGTTTATTTGGTTGGTTAAATTACATGAAAAAGATTATCAAATGAGTAATAAATCTGCTCATGTTATAATGTATGGAAAATTACTAATACAGATATCCTAGAAATTATATGGAGTTCTTAACATTTTGATATGTCTTGGTATTCTAATGAGAAACCTGATGACTTCACAAAAGTTAACAAAGGACTGAATGAACCAGCGAATATGCTTATAACTTTTATGGTTTCTATCTGAAAAATTACAGGTTTAAATCTTGTGTTTTCCGGGAGTAGGAAAACCTTCCTCTCAAACTAATTATAAAAATAATTTGGTAAAATTACACGTTATAAACAAAACAATAATATTTTCTCTCTGACTCCTCCAGAAATTTGAAACTCTTAGGTTTCCAGTAAGTTTATCAAATAAGCTAAGAAGGTTATCTCACTAACAGGTACAAAAATCTCAAGGAATTTTTGAGACCTTAAAAAGAAAAGAGTTCACCTAGATTTGTTAGGCAAAATCTGTGATAAGCCTTTGGTGTGAGTTTCCCAGCCCTGTTTTATATTAAAATTTCAGTCTGAGATCCTATAAGTGTTTCAGCAAAATAAAAAGTCTATGATCAATTATGGTTATATAAATCATCAGACCAAAATTAGTGAAAACAGACCTATTTTGCAAAGAAACTAGCCTTAATTTGGTTGTATTTGATAAAAATGAGGGTAACTTTAGAGAGAAAAAGATATCTCAAAAAATGTTAAATCCCAGTTTGTTAATGGAAGTCTGCATGTAGTAAGACTCATTTCTCAGATAGTTCTTTGCTGTTATGTGATATTAATGTGAAAGTTTGTTTCTGAAGCTTATCTCAGTAATCTATCTTTGGATGAAGATCAAATGCCTCATGACCTGCAACCAGGACTGGAAAAAGACATAATTTAAGAGACTGTCTCCAACCTGGTTGGAAGGACTTTTTATCAGGTACTCTTAACTAGCTCATGCACAATGAAACTGAAGAGAAATTAACTTAGATATTCCCACTTCCAAAGGCCCCTACACTGGATTGATCTATAGAGAAGACAGCTGACCTGATCTCACCTTAAAATGATGCTCAAACAGGAAAAAATACACTACACCAAGATGAGAAGACAACAACATCAGAGGTAGACAGCTTGCCCAAGATGCTGGATCTGCTTTGTATGATCATTTATAATGTTTTCTTGACTTCTTAGACCTTTGCATATAAATCAAATGCTTTTCTATCATAGGCCTGATCCTATGCTAATTTTAAAAATCAATTCAATTGTTGGGTTTGTGCCCAATTACCTGTATCTAGTTCTGGGTTACCTTGGTAAATTTCTCTACTACAAGACTCTAACTGGTTGGCCCTGAGGAAATTTACTTAAAAAAAAAAAAATTATAATCATATTCAGGTCACTGTGATACCACCAGACAGGATCCCCTCACTGGGCCAACTGATAATGCCTACTCTGACTCTGGCCATAAATTTGAGCCCTTTTCTATTACTCAAGCTCAATCAGAGCAACAAGAAAAGTTTCAGCAAAGGAAAAAGAAATGTCCCACAATTATGAAATAGGTATGTATAGATAACACCAGGCTATGTGTTTAGGCTATTTAGGTTTAAAGTCTCCTCTGTGTAGAAAACAATTAAATCATACTAAGGATAATCAGTCTAGTAACACTAGAAAACTGGGCTATATGCCTTATAGATGGTGGTGCCAATGTATAATTTCCCTGAAAGATAAAGATTCATACAGAGTAGACTAAGTCAGACGACCTGGGATATACTGGGCTACATCTAATAGAAGCTCTTAAGTCTTACTTGTGACTTTACTAATACTGCTGGCTATGTTCTTTGTATTTCACCTGTTTTACAAAATTGCTGTTTCTTACACTGCCAAATGTGTGACTGAGGCCTCTGATAGAATAATATATCTAGATATATCTAGATATATATCTAGATATATAGAATGAGATCGATGATGATAACAGTGTAACTCTAGATATGGGAAGGAGCAACAAGAGGGAAATGTTTTCCTGGACCAAGAGGCTAAAAGACAGGTGGTCCAGAGAATTTTGGATACCGTTTTATGGCCTAGTCCAGTAACAGCACATTGAGTGGCCTGTCAACAAAATCTTTGCCAAACCTGAGAATGGACATTCTCAGCACCGTGGGATAAAATGGTCATGAAATGCCCCCCTCAAAATCATGGTCAAGTTTATGAGCAAAAAGGGGCTCTGCCAACTGAAGATTGACACTTGCCATCTACAACTACAGAGATTAAATCATGGCCTGTGCAACTGCTGACTTTCAATGGCCCTGAAAGGAGTTCAGGGTGAAAATCAAGAATGAGGCACTTGGTGCTCTGAGAAAAAACTGGCAGAACAGGCCTTCAGATAGTTAGGTCTTTTCAGGAGATTTTATGAGTCCTAATTCTTGCATCTTCTCATACCTAGAGAAACACTGACATCATTAAAGGTGACATCTGCTTTGGCTATTAAAGAAAATTTTACAACTAAAAGTCAAAACAGAGTACTCAGCTATGGTTCAGACATCCTGGGAAATAACCAGGTGTTACTATAGGTGTAATTTCAGATTAGACGTTGTACTGCTAAACACTGGAGTTTTCTGAGTCATGTCAGGCTTAGATGCCACCATTCTCCAAACAATGTCTACTGAAAGCTAGTAACTTATATCTCACTTTTTATAAAACTAGGCAACTGGCCACCTGGCTAAAAGTCTCCCCAAAATGCCAGGTCCAGACTGGGTTTCAGGCCTATTCATCAAAAAAGGAAGAGATTTATTTTGTCTATTAAAATTCCAGTTATCCTTCCTCCAGCTACTTCTAATTGGGTCTGTTACAACAAAATGGCAGACCAAGGGATTGAGATTTTAATCATACAAGGCTCAGATCTAGGACTTGGAACTCAGGAATACTTCCAATTCAGTGTATATTCTCCAAGCTGAGGCAGTCCTATGCCCCATTTTGACAGAAAGTTATCACAGCTATAGTTGCCCTGTTCCCTAAATTAAAACTGAGCAGAACTCTGTGGGGTGGTGACTCTGGAATACAGATCTGTTCTGTGTTCTCCATTTCTTGTCTGTAGGATATAGGCTTCATTCAGCCTCCTTGACCTTCCCTGAGTTCCAAAGGGTGGATTCAAACAATTGCTAATCAGGGAAGGGAGGGAACACAGAAACAGGGGAGAAACAATCAAATGGTGGTACAGCCTTGAAATAGGGTCCTGTTTCCTACTCAAAGAAATATGCATAACAATGTCTTTTGAGTTCTTCTACAGAACTGGAGCCCCACCCAGGTGGAAGATGGTAACTTCAGACTAAACACAAGATTCCTGGAGCACAGCTCTGTTGCTTGACCACCAGCCAATCAAAAAAAAAAAAAAAAAAAAAAAAGTCACAAACCCTGCAGCCCTCACCCCAAATGTTGCCTCCTGTTCCTGGGGACCAGTGATGACCATCCTGTTAGGTCTCCTGTTTGGCCCCTGTCTATTTTATCTCTGAGAGGCACCAACAGTTTCAAACTAAGTTGCTGTTATTACAAGAGTAAAAGCTGGTTTCAGATATCAAACACCCCAACTTAGGTCAGGGAGAGAGAGACTTCTGCTCTGCTAGGCAGGCCTATGACCAGGCACAGCAGGAAGAAGTTACAGAAGAAAGAGACCTCCGGGCCAATTCCCAAAAAGCATCTTGAGTATGAAGTCTCTCAGGGCAGAGTTGTTAGGGGAAGCACACTGATTGAAACTGCCCACCCTGGCCAGGCACCATAGTAACTATTTGCATGAGTTGTTTTATGACAGGAGATCCTGATAAGGAATACGGAACTAATAAGGCACCACTAGCTGGAAGAGTTCGGGAAAGGTCGAGAAGAGTTCGGGAAAGGTAGAGAAGAGACACTGCCTGTCCGTCCCCCTAATGTTACTCAGATCTCAATATTCGACTGTCTCCACAGATGATATAGTTGACTCTGTAGAAGACCCATGATTGGGCCTTCCATAGGAACTAGAAGAGGGGGAAATGTGAAATGTGAAACCCAAACGACTCCATTTTAACATAGCACCACCATTTTGAGGGGATGCTAAAACCCCCTCCTGAGGAGAGAAAACAAAACTTTAAGACAAAGAAACTCAACGAACCAATCAGGGGAGGACAGAAAGCCCCTCACCCCCTTACTCTAACCCACCAATCAGTAGCTAACAAGACATCCTTAGTTAAAGAATTAACCAATCCCCTTAAGCTTCCTGTTTTCCCCACTATACGGTATAAAAATAGATCACCGCCATCACTCGGGGCTCTCTCCACATGGCCATTAGGTTGTGTGGAGGGAATCCCTGCTCGAGCTTGTAATAAAGTTCCTCATTGCTTTTGCATCAATCCGTGGCTCCTGTGGTGTTTGGTGGGATTCCGCGATCTGGGTACAACAGCCCTGCATAAACTCTACTTCTAATTGAAAAAAAAATTGAACATTCAAACTCCTACCTTGGTTCAGACTGTCTTCTCTGCTTAAAATGTCTTTTGTTTTTCTTTCTTAATCCTTCCCTCTACCTTAACACTATAGTTTGACTCAAAGTTCAAAGTTCTATTGTGATTTTATTGATCAGGAAATATCTTGGTCATTATTCAAATATCTCAACATGTGAAGAGCACTCTTAATATGCTTGACAAAAGCTTAATGAAAAATAAATAAACAAAACACAAAAATATTATGCACAGTAGCAATGCAGAAAAGTGTAGTATTTTTTAAACCAAATTATTATTTCTCTCACTACATTATAATTATACCATAACAATTCCATTGTTGAACTTTCCAGGTGGCGCTAGTGGTAAACAACCCAACTGCCAATCCAAGAGAGACAGGTTTGATCCCTGGGCTGGGAAGATTCCCTGGATGAGAGCACTGCATCCCAGTCCAGAATTCTGCCTGGAGAATCCCATGGACAGAGGAGCCTGGCGGGCTTCAGTCTATACCCCTGCACAGCGTCAGATACCACTAAAGTGACTTAACACACATGCACCCAGTCACATTATCATAAGCCATAATTGAGAACAAGCTTAAGTCTCTGCATTGCCACTCAGAGGGCATCTGCCTACTGATCTGGAAATAATTTGAGACTTTGAACAATCAAGAAATGCATTCTATTGCATAGGTTGACAAGGTGTGATCTGCAAACCAAATCTGTCCTACTGTCTTTTATAAATAAAATTTTATTGGAACAGATTCATGCCTATTGATTTATGTATTGTCTACAGGTGAATCCAGGCTACAAGATGCAGAAGTGCATAGCTGAAATTGAGATGATGTGGTCCACAAAGGCTAAAGTATTTACTGCACAGCTTTTTCCAGAAAAAAATGCTGCTCCCTGTTCTATTAAATTAAGTCACTGGAGTTGAGATGTTTATATGTTAAGATACGGCAGCTTCTTAAATAATAAATACACTATACTTCCCATAAACCTAGACTACAAATTGAAAAATAGAATGGAATTTCAATAATAAATGTAAGAATAAAAAAAAAATGTGCTCATATTTGTAATAGTAATGCAAGTTATATTATCTTAAGAAAACCAATCATTTTTATAGAAAATGAAACACAACACAATGTTAAAGAAAGGATTAAAAAAACACTGTAATATGATTCATATTGTATAAGTTTTACATCCAAACACATCAATATGTCCCTCAGATACACAGAAAGTGAAAGTTGCTCAATTGTGTCAGACTCTTTGCTACCCCATGGACTATACAGTCCGTGGAATTCTCCAGGTCAGAATACTGGACTGGGTAGTCTTTCCCTTCTCCAGGGAATCTTCCCAACCCAGAGATGGAACCCAGGTCTCCCACATTGCAGGCAGATTCTTTACCAGCTGAGCCACAAGGGAAGCCCAAGAATACTGGAGTGGGTACCCTGTCCCTTCTCCAGGGGATCTCCCCGACCAGGAATCGAACTGGGGTCTCCTGAATTGCACGAGGATTCTTTACCAACTAGCTATGAGGGAAGCCCACAGATACAGATACAGAGGGACAACCAGAAATTCAACAAAAATTAAGAATCTTTGGATTGTTACCCAATAGCTGATTTTGCTTTAGTATATTTCTGCATTTTGTGAGTATTTAAAGACAAAAATATAGTGTATAGTTCAACATTTTTAAAAGATCAATGAACTAGAGTGCATGATGAAATTCTTCCCCAAACTTTGGAAAAAATGCATATGCAACCAGAGTATCACAAGGGCATTATTTCATCTAATTGCCACATTTGTGGTCTCAAGGCAATAGTTAAATAATATTCTCTAAAGTAAACCTCCTTAGGGTTTTGGTGGCATATATATGTGACAGTTTGATGTTAGGGTTCACCTTTTTTGGTCTCCTTTGCTCTTTGTCATGTCTGAATATATTTTAATACATTATAAGAGAAATTCATTTTCTTCTGAAATATTCATTGCAATATACTCTAGTTTCCTATTTTTAAGGCTTATTACTATATTAAAAAATTGCCTTCTCAGCAGAAATTTTCCTGGAATCCATTAAACTTAGAAGCTTTATTAAATGAGCCAGTCAAATTTTTCTGCACTCAGGTGAGTTGATTTTTATTTCACTTTAAAAGAAAAATAATATGTTTCTAATATGTTCCATTAATTTTTGCAGCTGGTGAACAAACATGTGTATAAATCTAATTGCCAGGTTACCTGTTTAGCTGACTAGAAGTCTTTGATTATTTATCTTTCACCACATTTATTATTGTTCACCAGGCTACATCACTGGGAAATATCTTTGGCTTTTCTGAATCACAATATTTTCATTCCCTTTATACACACAAACTTTCATAATAAACAAGAAGTATAAGTTGTCATTTGTGTTTATATGGGTTATATCCTGGAATAATGCTCTAAGAAACAAATTGAGACTGAGATTTTATAATTTTATAATTTCTAAAATGCCTGTTACAGGACTGAGTACATAGTGGGTCTGCAATGGGAAAATTATTCCAGGGTAATTGCACAGAAAAGAAGATAAATACTCTGCATAGCACCTGTGCTCATAGCTGAGCATGGCTGACACTTCCTGGGGCTACATGGGCAATTGGGAACATGGGCCCCAAGCCTGTTGATAATACAGAGTATGGGAGGTGGAGTGAAAAGCTACAGGTGTGGAGAAGGAGTGTGGGGAAGAAGGAACAAGTATGCATCAGAAATTGTATTCATCCTTGGTGAAGATTTCCCTTTCAACCCTGGACTATTCAAACTTTGTTACCATAGACATAGGGAACAAATCCTGACTTTTGGAAAAAGTGTTTTCAGTTAGAGAATATGTGCTCTACGATTTGTATGTTAAAGTGAAACATACTTTCAGGGAATCAGGAATTAATCACATGTTTAGGAATGTAAACAAACAACTGAAGAAAAAGGATGGGGGAATATGTGAATGGCATAGTTATACATGTACAGGAAATCTTGAAGGGTTATATGTGTTCTTGGAGTATAAAGTTATAAAACCTGAGTGAAAGTAACAGAGTGTTTAATTTCAACTCCTAATGAGATATAGAATTTTTAGAGAATTCTATGTGGAATGAACTTCCCTTTATACTGAGTGCCATTTCAGGTTTAGGTAAGAATTTAGGAAGTAGCTTTGAAAAGAATGAATTTTAATGTCAAAAAAAGACAATAGAGGCATTTTGGAGGAAAAGAGGCTAATTAAAAAAAGAGAGAGAGAGAATTCAATGCACTCTTTTCCCCATAAGTACTCTTATTCTATGCTTGGGTCAGGAAGATCCCCTGGAGGAGGGCATGACAACCCATCCAAGAGAATCTCATGGACAGAGGAACCTGGCAGGCTACAGTCCATGGAGTTGCAAAAACCTCTGACAAGACTGAGCGAATAACAAGACTTTTCATTCAAATTTTGCCTCAGAGGTCTCTGAATCAACTTTTACATTTTGTCCACAGGAACCAAGAAAACCAGAGTGCTGAAGTCACTTTCATTCTCTTGGGCTTCTCAGAATATCCCAAACTCCAGATACCCCTTGTCCTGTTATTCTTAACCATCTACTCCGTCACTGTGCTGGGGAACCTGGGCATGATCCTGATTATCAAGATAAATCCTAAACTCCACATCCCTATGTACTACTTTCTCAGACATTTGTCCTTTGTTGATCTCTGTTCCTCAACAGTAGTTACACCCAAGCTACTAGAAAACTTGATTGTGGAAGACAGAACCATCTCCCTCACAGGATGCCTCACGCAATTCTTCTTTGCCTGCACATTTGTGGTGACAGAGACATTCCTGTTGGCAGCGATGGCGTATGACCGATTTGTAGCTGTTTGCAACCCTCTTCTCTACACAGCTGTGATGTCCCAGAAGCTTTGTTCCTTACTGGTGGGTGCATCATACTCTTGGGGTACAGTCTGTTCCCTGACTCTTACCTACTTTTTATCCAAATTGTCCTTTAGAGGAAATAATATCATAAATAACTTTGTCTGTGAGCATGGGGCCATTGTTGCTGTTTCCTGCTCTGACCCTTACATTAACCAGGAGATCATTTTAGCCTCTGCCACATTCAATGAAGTAAGCAGCCTGGTGATCATTCTTACCTCCTATGTTTGCATTTTTATCACTGTCCTGAAGATGCCCTCGACTGGGGGGCGCCACAGAGCCTTCTCCACCTGTGCCTCCCACCTGACTGCCATCACCATCTTCCATGGGGGCATCCTTTTCCTCTACTGTGTTCCTAACTCCAGAAGCTCATGGCTCATGGTCAAGGTGGCCTCTGTCTTTTACACAGTGATCATCCCCATGCTGAACCCGCTGATCTACAGCCTCAGGAACAAGGATGTGAAAGAGACTGCTAGGAAGCTAGTTAACACCAAATTATTATGTCAACAAACGTAAAACGGCTTAGGTTTGCTTTTTCATTTTCAAGACCACTGTGGAGAACTGTCCAAGTTTTCTAGCATTTTTAATAGCATTTCAAACTACAATTTTTAGGAAGGAAAACAGTGCACACATTTAACATAATTTCTCTTGTTGATACATCGTTCAACAACTTTAGTAAACTGTAGAGAATTAGCAATAAAATAATGAATAACACCTAATTAAAGCCTAGACTATTTAAAAGGTCTCTAGATAAAGTGTTTGTCATGTAAAGATTTCTGAGTAAAGACACATTACCATTTGGCTGTTCAGGTGAGTCTATTTTTTTTTTCTTTCTTTAAATCATTATCAGTCATCGAAGAATCATCAGAACATCGAAGAAGCTGTCATGAAAACTGGCCACCTGATGCGAAGAGCTGACTCATTGGAAAACACCCTGATGCTGGGAAAGATTGAGGACAGGAGGAGAAGGGGACCACAGAGGATGAGATGGTTGGATGGCATCACTGACTCAATGGACATGGGTTTGGGGTGGACTCTGGGAGTTGGTGATGGACAGTGAGGCCTGGCATGCTGCAGTTCATAGGGTTGCAAAGAGTCAGACACGACTAAGAGACCAAAATGAACTGATGAGGGAGTCACATCAGTTGAATCACAGTAACTAAGAGTTGTTCAACACTAAGACGCTAAAGTTAAAAGACTTGCCGGTGCTTAGTTGCTCAGTCATGTCTGACTCTTTACAATTCTATGGGCTTTAGCCTGCCAGGCTCCTGTGTCCATGGCAAGAATACTGGAGTGGGTAGCCATTCTCTTCTCCAGGGGATCTGCATGACCAGCAATCAAACCTATGTCTCCCACATTGAGGGCAGATTCTTTACCATCTAAGGTACCAGGGAAACCTAAATTTAAAGGATACATTTATTTAACACCACGTAGAAAGGATTGGTACATTATAAGTGCAAAGAAGTCATGTCTCTGCCCCCACAAAGTCCTGAATATGATTTGGTAAAATTCTACTTGTTAATATAAAATGTATTTGTTTTTTTATACATAAGTCATCAAAAATAAAATTAAGAAATGCACACTTCAGAAATAGTTCCAGCTAAATCTAAAATAGTCTTTCATGTCAGTAAAATTACATATAAAATAGCTATTGATGTACAATGATAAAATAACAGAGAACTTCATCAGTAAGTAACATTAATGGTAGATTGAATGGGGGCCCTGCTAACATCAGTTAGAGCATCTTGGTTAACCTGATTTAATTTTGCCCAACTGGCAAACTCATGGACTTCCCTTGTGGCTCAGATGATAAAGAGTCCGCTTGCAATGCAGGAGACCTGGGTTCTATCCCTGGGTGGGGAAGATCCCCTGGAGAAAGGGATGGCAACCCACTCCAGTATCCTTGCCTGGAGAATCCCATGGCAGAGGAGCCTGGTGGGCTTCAGTCCATGGAGTTACAAAGATTCAGACATGACTGAGCAACTAACACACTTTGCAGTAAACTCACATCCAGTCTGTAGAGTGAATCTATTTGACGTATGCTGTGGTGCTTCCCAGGTGGCACTAGTGGTGGAGAACCTGCCTACCGATGCAGGAGATACAGAAGACGTGGGTTCAGTCCCTGGGTTGGGAGGATCCTCTGGAGGAGGGCATGGCAACCCACTCCAGTACTCTTGCCTGGAGAATTCCACAGACAGTGAAGCCTGGTGGGCTACAGTCCATCAATTGGCAAGGAATCAAACACCACTGAAGTGACTCAGCATGCACACACCTTGATACTAGGTGTACCCAGCCCCTCCTCCCTAAGTAGACTCTACAATCACGTAAGATATATATTATCTGCCAGAAATTGGGGGGAAAGCCTAACACCTCTTTGTGAAAGACTCTTTTTTCCCCTGCTAAGCATTTTGTTTAATAGTAATTCTATGTTCATCCATGTGAGAGGAACCACCAAACTTATTCTACAGTGTCTGTAGCATTTTAGATTCCCAGGCACAATATATAACTTCTGGTTGCTTCATATCCTTGCCAATAATTGCTATTATATACTTTTATTATAGCAAATCCAGTGGATATAAATTGATATCTCATCATGATATTGATTTGCATTTTCCTAATAACTAAATAAGTTGAGAATATTTTCACATGCTTGTTGGACATTTGTAAATTTTTTGTTGTATCT
Organism: Dama dama; assembly: GCF_033118175.1. Lineage (NCBI taxonomy): Eukaryota > Metazoa > Chordata > Mammalia > Artiodactyla > Cervidae > Dama > Dama dama. The sequence continues at coordinate 79,889,737 of NC_083681.1, forward strand.
GATTTGACTTTTTGTCTTTATTGTTTCTTTTCTGTACCTTTTCTTTTCACTTTATTGATAATGTTTTTAATATACAAATATTTTAAATTTTGAGGAAGTTCAATTTAGCAATTTATTTATTTATTGTCACTTATGTTTTTGTTTCCCTAAGAATCTACTGCCAAATTCAAGGCCATGAAATTTAAGGCCTGTGTTTTTCTTATAAAAGTTTTATAGTTTATGCTCTTTCATTCAAGTCCTTGTTCACTTTCTGAGTTAATTGTTGTATATAATATGAGGTGAGTCTCCAATCCCATAATTTTGCTTGTGAATGCCCAGTTGTCATGGCATCATTTATTTGAAGAAGAGTGTATGCTTTCTCCAATGAATATTAAGAGAATCATAACCTCAGAAGCACCATGATGATGGTGAGCTACCATTTGGGAGAAATCAGAGCCTGTATAGGGCACAGCTGTGCAGTCAAAATGTATTTTGAGTCTTCCACTAGTGAGAAATAAGCGTGTTGTTATTGTTGTTCAGTCACTAAGTCGCGTCCGAGTCTTTGCCACCCCATGGACTGCAGCACGCCAGGCTTCCCTGCCCTTCGCTGTCTCCTGGAGTTTGCTCACACTCACGTGCATTGAGTTGGTGATGCCGTCCAACCATCTCATCCTCTGCTGCCCTCTTCTCCACTAGCCTTCTCTCTTTCTCAGCATCAGGGTCTTTTCCAGTGAGTCAGCTCTTCACATCAGGTGGCCAAGGCACTGGAGCTTCAGCTTCAGCATCAGTCCTTCCAATAAACATTCAGGGTTGATTTCCTTCAGGATGGACTGGTTGGATCTTGCTGGATGAAGGACTCTCAGGAGTCTTCCCCAGCACCACAATTTGAAAGGACAATTCTTCGGCACTTTGTCTTCTTTATGGTCCAACTCTCACATCCGTACCTGACTATATGGACTTTTGTTGGCAAAGTGATGTCTCTGGTTTTGAATATGCTGCCTAGCTTTGTCATAACTTTCCTCCCACGGAGCAAGTGCATTTTAATTTCATGGGTGCAGTCACCATAAAGCAGTGATTTTGGAGCCCAAGAAAGTAAACTTACTGCTTCCACTTCAGCTCCTTCTGCATCAAGTTATTATTATTGCTAACCTGTGTCTTTAAAGCCAAAATGGGTAGTTACCAGAATTAGTGAAAACATCATCCTTTTCATAAACAGATATTTTTAGAAAACATATCATCCAAAATTTCTTTTTAGATTCAGTAATAAATATAAACATCTGAGAATAGTCTATATTTGAAAAGCCAATGGAAGCTGTTTTCTATCAATAGAATCAATAGTTTAAATATAAAATAAAGTTTATAATATAAATATTATAAAGTACCAAATAAACAGTATAATTATAGTTTAGGAGCCATATGTTTAGAAACATAAGAATATATACATATATATCTTCATAAGAAAATTTAAAAAATTAAATGTGGATAAATCTATTGCTGTATAATTTCCCCTTGTGGATTTATGTATTTTATATCCACATAAAATTTTTAAAAATGGTGTTGTTTATTTTTTAAGATTAAATGAGTAAAGTTGATAATACAAATGCCCTAAGGCTTTAGGGAAATAATATACAACCAATATACCACCTGAGACAGTGTTAACACATAATTAGTTGAATTGCAGTCATCAAGGCAGTACTTCAGTTATATTCTCTAGTATTCACATCCCTAAGGTCATGATGGCATATATTTGTGATACAGCTTGGTGCCAGGATTTACTTTTCAGGCTTGATCTTATCTTTGGTATCTCTGAGTTTTCTTAACAAGTTGGAAAATCATAAAATATGAAATAATTAATAAAAATGTTGGGCACTTTTATTACCCTTTTCATGTGTGTTTCTAAGTACCAAGCAGCAGCATTGCTGGAGTTCGTTAATCTTGGCAAAGAGTTCTTCACTAAATGACTCATTCAAGTTCTTCTGTGTTTAGGTGAGTTGACTCATGTCTCTTTAGTTTTGCTTAAGAAAGAAAATACAAAGACCCAGTAATCTTTGTAAGAGACAAACACATGTGTAGAACAAAGTGTCCACAAAGAACCACTTTTTGGCTGAGAAGGTTTATGGAGTTATATTCCAATTCTTCCTTTCAAATAGTTTTTGTCATAGTTTTCTCATTGGGTATTCACCATAAAGTCAGAAACGGAGAATTCTCCTTTTGGCAAAGGGAAGAATTATAACAAAGTGGGCCTTGTCTTCAAGATTTTGCTGTAATTTTCTAGAAATAAAGTGACAGTAACAACCATATTTGTAAATAATAGGAAAATAATCGACAGTAATTGTGAGTGATAAATATGAAAGTTTGTATACAGAGGGGATGAAACAATGAGTCATGTCTATAAAAGCAGGTGGTAACATAAAGCAAACATCATAAGAAAGAATAAAATGGGGAAATAAATTATAAAGAAATAGGCATGTATTATATAGCAGAAGTTGATAAATCCACCTTCACTAAAGAAGGATGTATTAAGTGATAATGAGGTTGAATATAGATCTAACCAGTTTTTGGAAAAGTAATACTGAATAATGCTAATGTTATGCATTTGCTTAACATTTATTTGGAACCTTAAAGTCACTGATATATTAAACAATCATGGAAAATTATTCTCATAATCTTTCACAGAGTATTTTAAATTGAAGGAATGTGGCTGGAATAATAAGAGTCATAATCAATCTTTGCAGTGCTGAGACCTTACAGAGTATTTTTACAGAGGATCTGTTGTGGACATGGTCTTTGGAAGATATCTTTCTTACAAGTTCATCATGTGGGAATCAGAGAAAGCTATAGTGTGGTGAGAAAACCTAGAGGAAAATAAGGAAATATGCATCTTAAACCAGGCATTCTAATGAAATTCTACAGTGCTTCTATCATGTAGCTTCTAGAAGAAGGGATTTCGACATTGTGTTCCCCAATGTTGCCTCCAGTTGATAGATGTCCATGTTTCTGCAGGATTTTCACAAACTTATCAGGTGTTTGATCTAACAATTATTCATAATTCTAATATATAAAAAGGTAAATATCTGTTCTACCATGTCTTACAGCATTTGAATTCATTACTGAAGTATCTAGTTCCATTCTAGTGATTGAAAGTTTATATTAATATTCTTATCTTACTGTTGAGGAAATGCCTTGTGATCAGTAATAATCAAGAAACATTCTGGTGTCCCATTTGACATAGGTGTTTTCCAGTCACTTTTCTTCGGAATTCAAATTCAAATTCTTCTTAATTCAAAATGGCAGAGTATATATTTGATCCATTCTGAAGCCTATATGCTTTCTCCAGTACTTTCACAATTCTTATTTTTGCCACCCAAACTCCAAGGTCTGCTGCAATGGAAAAAAAATAAGAGTTTTCTCTTCAATACTGTTTCAACTATTATCACAGGAAGCATAGCACATATTTTGTTTTGAAACTTCTGATGAATAATACAATTGGCTATGAAGAATATGTTTAAATATTTTCAAAATTAATTCAACATAAGTGAAAAAGTTTAGTATGTTTTACAGCATAGCTCCAGAAAGGGTTGAGAATTTGGAATAACTAGGAATAAGAAAGGAATTGAAAGGAGATAGAACAGCCAAGAAAATATTATATTAACTGTTTTGCAGAGATGTTACCATTATACAAATTAGCATATAAGTTAATTGTCTCATATCTCAGGAGGTGAGGCAGGTAAGAAACTGGAACCTAATGATATGTTTTTCTCCAATGCATGTAATTGAATTTTCATATCAGGTGTTTTCACAAATCTCAGAGTCATGCAAAGACAATGTCTCTTGAAAGCAGGTGATAATAATGAATTTTATTATTTGAAATAAAGCAGGATCTAATCTGTTTTAGTTCTTTGTTTCTGAAGATCATACACAATGAAAATTATTATTGGCTATATAATTGACATATAAGTGGACATTAGCATCTGAAAGAAGGCAGAAGTATAACATTTACAGAAACACTGTAAACAGAGACCCAGTGAGCTTCTCAACACATTTTCTGTTCTCTCACCTATTTCAAAGTTTAGTTTTTACTTCTGGATCAACATTAATATTTTGTCCACAGGAACCAAGCGAACCAGAGTGCTGAGGTCACTTTCATTCTCTTGGGCTTCTCAGAATATCCTCAGCTCCAGCTGCCCCTGTTCCTGGTCTTCCTGACTATCTACACAGTCACTGTGCTGGGGAACCTGGGCATGATCCTGATCATCAAGTCTAGCTCCAGGCTCCGCACGCCCATGTACTTATTTCTCAGCCACTTATCCTTTGTGGATTTCTGTTACTCAACAGTAGTTACACCCAAGCTACTAGAAAACTTGATTGTGGAAGACAGAACCATCTCCTTCACAGGATGCCTCATGCAATTCTTCTTTGTCTGCATATTTGTGGTGACAGAGACATTCCTGTTGGCAGTGATGGCATATGACTGATTTGTGGCCATTTGCAACCCTCTTCTCTACACAGTTGTCATGTCCCAGAGGTTTAGTTTTGTGTTGGTGATTGCTACATACTCTTGGGGTATAGCCTGTTCCCTAATATACACATTACTTTTTTTGACTTTATCCTTCTCTGGGACTAAGTTCATAAATAACTTTGTCTGTGAGCACTCGGCCATAGTTGCTGTTTCCTGCTCTGACCCTTACATTAACCAGGAGATCACTTTAGCCTCTGCCACATTCAATGAAGTAAGCAGCCTGATGATTATTCTTACCTCCTATGTTTGCATTTTTATCACTGTCCTGAAGATGCCTTCAACTAGGGGGCGCCATAAAGCCTTCTCCACCTGTGCTTCCCACCTGACTGCCATTACTATCTTCCATGGGAGCATCCTTTTCCTCTATTGTGTTCCTAACTCCAAAAGCTCATGGCTTATGCTCAAGGTGGGTTCTGTGTTTTATGCAGTGGTCATCCCCATGTTGAACCCACTGATCTACAGCCTCAGGAACAAAGATGTGAAGGCTGCTGTCAGGAAGTTAATCAACACCAACTTAATATGTCAATTAATGATTAATGTAAAATGACTAAGATTTAGTGTGCACTTTCAAGAGGATAGTTGTCAAAGTCTTCCAGAATTTATAGTACTCTCAAACTATTTTTTTTCAGAAAAGAAAACAGTACACACTTTTGAAGTGTGTAAGGCCCTGGTTAATACAACATTCAACAACTTTAGTAAACTTCAGAGAATTACCTATAAAATAATAAACAACACATAATTAAAGCCTGGACCATTTAAATTAAGTCTCTAGGTGGTTTTTCATATAAAGATTTCTGAGTAAGCTCACATTATCATTTGGCTGCCAAGGTACAGTCATTGAACAATGGATTTATAGAGTTGCCCTGAAAATGTATAGCTAAAAGTTAGAGTAATTTATAGCTAAATTTATAGAAAATTTATGAGAGAGTTGCATCAACAGAAATATAGTAAACTGAGAGTTGTTCAACACTAAGACACTAAATTGAAAAGACTTATTTATTTAATCCCACACAAGAAACATCGGTACATTATAAGTTCAAAGAAGTCATATTTCTGTCCCCACAAAGTCCTGAATATAATTTGATCAAATTGTACTTGTTAATATAAAATTTATTTGCTTTTTGTAAATAAAACATCAAAAATAAAATAAGAACTGCACACTTCAGAAATAGTTCCAGCTAAATCTAAAGTAGTCTTCATGTCAATCTTAAATTGTGTATGATATAGCTATTGGTATATAAAGATAAAATAATAGAGAACTTCATTGGTAAGTAACATTATTGGTGGACTAAATGGGAACCCTGCTAATATCAGCTAGAGCATCTTGGTTAACCTGATTTAATTTTGCCCAACTAGCAAACTTACCTGCAGTTTATACAATGCACTATCTTTGACATATATTACACATCTTGTATTTAAGATCCTAATCTTAAAAAAATAGATGACAGATTTTAGGCAAAGAAGAATTTTGAAGCTGTAATTAGGTTTCTGTCTTTCAAGAAAAACCAGAACAAATTATAAAGAAAAAAAAAAAAAAAGTCTGGATGGCTGCAGAATCCTTTAGAATAGAATGTTTGTTACTTCAGAAAATACTGTGAATAGTCATTTATTTACACATATTTAAAGCAGAAATTCTCCATAAATTTTGACAGTACAATTTTACAATGAATGTAATGATTTTAAGATTGAAAATCTGTTAATATAAATTATTTTATTGTCTGTTCTACAAAGTCCTGATGATGAGCTCTTTATTTCCAGAAATAAATTATACTCTTTTAACTTTAAATTCTTCTTGGTGGTTTGCATAGGTGCAGCTTTTTGTTTTGTTTCTAAAGTGTTGTGGAAATATTTTTAATGAAATTGTTCACAAGATAAAGAAAGAATGTACAGAATAGTCTCTTAATGGAGAAAATGTTATAAGTTCAACATAAACCTCATTGTGTTAGGTGCTCAGTCTTCTCTGACTCTTTGCGACTCTTTGTGGATATAGCCCACAAGCTATTCTGTCCATGGAATTCTCCAGGGAAGAATACTGGAGTGGATAGCCATTCCCTACTCCAGGGGATCATCCCTACCCAGGGATCAAAACATGTTCTCCTGCATTGCAGGCAGATTCTTTACTGTCTGAGCCTCCAGGAAAGCCCATAAGCCTCATTAGGTAATACTATTTTTCATATCATGTATATTAATAAATAAGCAAATTTGTTGATACTGGGTAACTGTCATATGATACACCAACTCCATAGATGTTAGGTTAAATTATTTATTGCACAACTGGTCTTCATTACTATTCATCATCTTAAAAAAATATTTTGCCTGAAAGAGATAAAGAAAAACTTAGATGGGCTAATAGGGGAACAGACTGTGGAGCACTTTTTCAATGCTATTTTTCATGGGTATTACTGCCTAGATACATAGTTCATTCAAGTTCAAGAACAGTCTTGTAGATGAAAAATAGTTTCATTCTAAGCACAAAGATAATACTCAACAGAAAGTAAATAAAAATAACCCTGAGTTTGAAAGATGAGCCTGAAAGAAGAAACATCTAGGAGTAATTTTCTAGTTATATTTGGTGTTTATTTCCTGCTGTTATTATCAAAACTCCAGAAAATTCTTTATAAATATCATAGTCTTATCTTCAAGGAAGATTCCCCACTAAGAAGATATAATTGTCAATCTTGCATAAACTTTGCCTCTCTGTAAAATAAGTAGGGAGTGTTTTATAGCTTATTGTCTGATGACAATATTACCAGATAAGAAATGTACAGAATAATATATCATAAATAAACATGGGCAACCAGTTCAAATAGCAAATCAATTCATTGATATATAAAATAAGATAACACATCATATCTAAGAGGGATTTAATACCAAAAAAAGTGTGCATTTGGTATGCTGCTGTTGTTCAGTCGCTAAGTCCTGTCCGGCTCTTTGTTCCCCCATGGAAGGTAGCACACCAGGCTTCCCTGTCCCCCTCTATCTCCCGGAGCTTGCTCAAATTCACGTCCACTGAGTTGTTTTTTAAGATTCAACAGTAAATTTAAACATCTGAGAACACTGTATTTACATTTGAAAAACAACAATGAAAGTAATTTCCTCTTGATAAAATCAATAATGTAAATATAACATGAAATTTACAATATAAATGGTGTAATATACCAAATAAACAATATGAGTTACTGTTTAGGTAGCTCTATTTTTAAAAACATAAGAAAATATGAGCATTTACTTTCATAAGAAAATAGAAAAATAAATTAAACATAGTTTAATAAAAGCTATTTCTGCAATACTGTCAAATAGATTATTTTTCTCTTGAATAGTTTTATATTTTGCATCCATATAAAATCAAGAAACAGATACAATTTCTTTTATGTTTTAAGATTAAACAAGCTGATAATTCAAATGCCCTAAGGCTTTAGGGAAATAATATACAATCAAGACACCACAGGGGACAGTGTTAACATCTAATTACTGAACTGCAGTCATCAAGGCAACACTTTAGTGATAATCTCTGTCTCCACATCCCTAAGATCTTCATGGCATATATTTGTGATGCAGTTTTGTGTTAGGATTTAGTTTCCAGTTTGATCTTACCTTTGGTATCTGGGAGTTTTCTCAATAGTAATATATGTAAAATAGTAGTGATATATGTAGAATATATATGAAAATAGCAATATATGAAATAGCTGATAAATTTACTGGCGGGTTGCACTACCGCTTTCAGGTCTGTTTCTATTAAATACTAAGCAGCGGAATTCCAGGTGTCTAATTCTTGGCAAGGAGTTCTTTAGTAGATTGATTCAAGGGCTTCTGTATTTAGGTGAGCTGACTCATAACCCTTGTTTTATTTTAAAAAGAAAATGCAGAGTTCCAACAATCTTTGCAGGAGACACACATATGTTTAGAGCAAAGTACCCACAAATTCATTTAATTTGACTTAAAAGGTTTATGGTATTGTATTCTGATTCTTTCTTTCTTTCTTTCAAACAATATTCATCCTGGTTTTCTCCTTGGGTTTCCACTATATAGCCAGAAATGAAATAAACATTTTGGCAAATGAAGAATAATAAAAAAAGCAGGCACTGTCTTCACTTTCTCCTGTAATCTTCAAGAGATAAAGTGACAGTAACAATCATATTTATAAATAAAACAATACGGCATATCATACTTGTGAGTTATAAACGTGAGTGTTTGTATGTATACAAAGGGGGCAAAAGAAGGAGCGCTATCTATTACAGTAGGTGGCAAAATAAAACATCAGAAGCGAGAATAAAGTGGGTAAATAAACTGCTAATATAAGGAAATGGGCATGTGCTATGTAACACAGTTTGATAGACTCACTTTCACTAAACAAGAATGCTTTAAGTGATATATGCATTTTTATAGATACAAGCAGTTTTGAAAAAGTCAGACTGAATGATAGAAATGTCATGCATTCACCAATAACATTTATTTGGAATCTTAAAATCACTGAAAGTCAGGTTAATGTAATCATGGACAATTATTCTGATCTTGCACAGAATATTTTAAAGTGAAGGAAGTACTGAGAACTTACACTATTGTTACAGAGGATCTATTGTGGGGATGGTGTTTGGAAGATATCTTTCCTACAGGGTCAGAACGTGGCAATCCGAGAAAGCTGTAATGGAGTAAGAAAATCTGTAGGACATTAGATATATAATTATGCATTGTAGACAAAGTGTTCAAACAAAATACTATAGTGTATCTATTGTGTGGGCTCTAGAGGAAAGGAGGTCTACACTGTCTTCCCAAATGTGTGCACCAGTCGACAACAGTCCATCTTGTGCCTGATCTTCACAACATATAAGTTTTTAAAAATCATAGCCGTTACTCATAGTTCCAATAAATAAGAAAGCTAAATATCTACTATGCATCACACCTTGTCATATAACCTTTGGATTCATTATTGAAATATCTAGTTCCATTCTCGTGATTCAAAGTTTATATTAATATTCTCAGCTTATTATGCAGGATATGCCTTGTGATAGCAGTAATAACCAGGAAATGTTCTGATGTCCCATTTGAAATGTTTTTTCCTGACCTTTTCCTTTGAAAAAGTTAAAAACTTAATTAAAATGCAGTAATACATGTTTTTTCTGCATCTTGAAATTTATAGACTTTGTCCAGTAGCTTCATAGTTTTTATTTTTGTCAACCAAATTCCACAACATGCCATGCTGGAAAAAGAAAAGCTTTTTGTCCAAGATAGTTTCAGCTATTATCACAGCAGGTATAGCACTTATTTTGTTGTTAACCTCCTGACGAATAATAAAATAGGCTATAAAGAATAGCATTTAAACATTTTCAAAATTAATTCAATGTAAGTGGAAATATTTAGTGTACTTTCACAGCACAATTTCAGAATGGGTTGAAAATTTTGGGTTACTAGGAGTACAAGGGCAGAACATGAAAGAAAACTTTAACTATTTTTCAGGGATGTTATCATTTAAAAAATTAACAGTTGTAAGTAATTTGTCTCAGAGCTAAAGAAGTGAGTCAGGTAAGAAATTGTAGAATCTCATATGCTTTTCCTCCAATTGAACTGTTTCACTAAGCTCAAATTCATGCAAAGACAGTGTTCCAGGAAGTCAGCTGATAACACTGAATTTTCTTATTTGATGGACTTCCCTGGTAGTCCAGCGGTTGGGAGGCTGCCTACCAGTGAGTGACACCCATGGGTTCAGTCCCTGGTCCAGGAAGGGTCCACGCAGCAGGGCAGCGGGGCCTGTCTCCACTGAGCCTGCACTCGAGAGCCGCCGCTGCTGAATTCTGCTTGCCTTAGAGTCAGTGTTCTGCTGCAAGGGGTGGGGAGAAGGGAATGGTCAGCCATCCCAGTAGTCTTGCCTAGAGAATTCCATGGACAGAGGAGCCTGGCGGACTACAGTCCATGGGGTCCCAAAGAGTCAGGCATGACTGAGTGACTAACACTTTCACTTTCTTGTTAGAGTATAGAATGTCAGAAATAGGTTATCATTGTGAAAAACATGACCTGCTGACCATGGATACTAAAAATGGCTTGACTTTGGTGTAACTGAGATACTCAGGGATTACAGCTTAGCTATCAACAGTTTATTGATAATCCATATGCTTGCAGACCTGCATTCAATCCTTGGGTTGGGAAGATCCCCTGGAGAAGGAAATGGCAACCCACTTCAGTATTCTTGACTGGAGAATTCCATGGACAGAGGAGCCTGGCAGGCTACAGCCTGTGGGGTCGCCAAGAGTTGGACAAGAGGGAGAGACTAACACACACACACACATGCATGCATGAATAAGTCTTGCAAATTATACTTTAAAAGTCATTTCTATTTGCTTACCATTAGAATGCAATGATGCCATTGATATTTTTAGATATACTCATTTATGCAGCACTACTGCATTCTGTTATTATTTTCCCATATTTTGGTTGCAGATTCCTTAGAGCTTTCTATATACAGGCTCTAGCTGGCAAATAAAGACCGTTTTACTTTCTACTTTTCAGTAATTACAATTTTCTTTCCTTATTCAGCAAAAATCTAAAATAAGATGTTGGAAAAAAGTGGTTGAGGACATTATTTTTTTGGTTGTTTTTATACACAGGGTTAGGAGAAAATCAAGTTATTTTACTTGATGTAGGATTTTTTTTTTCTGTTTTCTGTTTTTACATTAAACATAATGCTAGCTAGAGGTATTTTTGTAGATGATCTTTATCAGATTGAAGGAATTTTCTTATATATCTGTTTGCTGCTATACAGGTAATTGTTTTGGTTCCTCCCCCTCACCCAAGTCATTATTTATTTTTCTATCATATACTGTGATATTTTATTTTCTAATATTTTATTCAGCATTTCTGTAATGAAGTGCATTAGTTATCTTGTTTTTTTTTTTTTTTTTTTTTTTTTACATCTTTGGTTTTGTTGTTCATGGTTGTTGGTTAGTTACTAAGTCTTATCTCTTTTACAACCCCATGGATGGTAACCTGCCAAACTCCTCCATCCATGGGATTCTTCAGGCAAGTATACTGGAGTGGATTGCCATTTCCTTCTCCAGGGTATCTTCCTGATCCAGGGATAGAACATGTGTCCTCTGCCTGGCAGATGGATTCTTTACCTCTGAACCACCAGGGAAACCCATGAAACACCAGAGATGTCTAAAAACTCATAAAACGATGAGAAATATGGGTAGTGGCTCCTCCTCACTGTCAGAGACACCCACACCCTTTCTTTTCTGGTGTGCCTCTCTGCCTTGCTCTGATCTTAACAGTTTCTCTATGTGCTCGCCCACTTGTGCTGTGTCTCTAAAAGTAAACTTCGTACCTCATTTACAATTTTTGCCACTTTGAGAAATGCATTTTTTACTGGGGACTATATATATATATATATATATATATATATATATATATATATATATATATATATACTGATGGCTGCCAGTAACCCGCATATCAGCTATCAGTTTTTAAACTATGGAGCTATGATTCACACATTCTAAACTAATTAATCATTTTCAGGTTTTGCACATTGCTGATTGAGTTGTCTTTGCCTCTTCAACCAAATCCTGAGCTCCTGAAGGTCAGGAAGAGGCCAAAGAATTCTATCATTGTACTTGCACATCCCTGGATTCTAGATATTTGTACCTGAAAATCAAATCCAAAAATCTTTGGTTTCTATCATAGAGGTTTCTTAGAACCTCTGTCAGAATCACCTGGGAAATCAGTTGAACTCCCAGATATTTGGCTGAGAAACCCTGGAATGCTCATTTTAAACAAGTCTCTTGGAATATTCTTATGTACATGGATGTTTGGGAATCAGAGAGCTGTCACATACAAATAAACACAATCCTAAGTACATATTTCACACAAGGTATAGGCAAGATAGTAACAGCATCAAATGTAAGTAACATTTCCAGTCTCATTTCTTCCTCTAGTCCCTCCTCCCCCTCCCATCTGAATCGTCTTCCTGGAGTAAAATTCCGATCAAGCCCTTCCTTCAATCAAAACCTTCCCAACTGTGAGAATATAAAACCCATGATCATAAGCTTATCCTTTAAGAATCTTTATGGCCCAGTTGCAATCAAATGACATAACTTTTAAATTAAGAGCACAAACTCTGGGGCCAAACTGACTGAATTCAAATCCCAATGCCTCCAGTTTGAGAATGAGCAATATTAATGGGATGAAGAAAAAACATTGCATATATCTCTTATTGCTCTTTTTATTTAAATATCCATGCACTTTTTTTGTGCTATTTATTAGTTAAATGCTTGACAAAATGTACCATTTAATAGTATGGGCCTGGGGTTCTCCTTGTGGGAAGATTTTTAACTAAAAATTCAATTTCATAAGAAGATAGAGGCTATTCATATTTTGTATTTCATCTTTAGTAATTTTATTTGTATGGTTCAAATGATTTTTTGACATCAACTAAGTAGTTAAATTTTTTGGAAGAAAATTATACATAATACTCCCTAATTATTTTTTCTACATTGACAACATCTAAAATGAAGTTCCATTTTTTTTCCCCTTGAGTAGTAATTGTGTTATGATCTGTTATTTTTAATCAATTTATCTAACAGATAGCTGATTTTATGTATCATTTTAGACATCAGAATTTTAGTTTTATTCAATCTCTTATTTCAATTTCACAGTCCATTTTCTATTTTGCTGATCACCATTCTCATATTTTCCTCCTTCTACTTATTTATTTATTAAAAAAAATTTTTTTTCATTTATTTTTATTAGTTGGAGGCTCATTACTTTACAATATTGTAGTGGTTTTTGCCATACATTGACATAAATCAGCCATGGATTTGCATGTGTTCCCCATCCCGATCCCCCCTCCCGCCTCCCTCCCCATCCCATCCCTCTGGGTCTTCCCAGTGCACCAGCCCAGAGCACTGTCTCATGCATCCAACCTGGGCTGGTGATCTGTTTCACCCTTGATAGTATACTTGTTTCAATGCTATTCTCTCAGAACATCCCACTGTCGCCTTCTCCCACAGAGTCCAATAGTCTGTTCTGTACATCTGTGTCTCTTTTTCTGTTTTGCATATAGGGTTAGTGTTACATCTTTTTAAATTCCATATATATGTACTACTATACTGTATTGGTGTTTTTCTTTCTGGCTTACTTCATTCCATATAATGGGCTCCAGTTTCATCCATCTCATTAGAACTGATTCAAATGAATTCTTTTTAATGGCTGATTAATATTCCATGGTGTATATATACCACAGCTTCCTTCTCCATTCGTCTGCTGATGGGCATCTAGGTTGCTTCCATGTCCTGGCTATTATAAACAGTGCTGTGATGAACATTGGGGTGCACATGTCTCTTTCAGATCTGGTTTCCTCGGTGTGTATGCCCAGGAGTGGGACCATATGATTATCTCAATAGATGCAGAAAAAGCCTTTGACAAAATTCAACATCCATTTATGATTAAAACTCTCCAAAAGGCAGGAATAGAAGGAACACACCTCAACATAATAAAAGCTATATATGACAAACCCACAGCAAACATTATCCTCAATGGTGAAAAATTGAAAGCATTTCCCCTAAAATCAGGAACAAGACAAGGGTGCCCACTCTCACCACTACTATTCAACATAGTTTTGGAAGTGTTGGCCACAGCAATCAGAGCAGAAAAAGAAATAAAAGGAATCCAGATAGGAAAAGAAGAAGTGAAACGCTCACTGTTTGCAGATGACATGATCCTGTACATAGAAAACCCTAAAGACTCTACCAGAAAATTACTAGAGCTAATCAATGAATATGGTAAAGTTGCAGGGTATAAAATTAACACACAGAAATCCCTTGCATTCCTATACACTAACAATGAGAAAACAGAAAGAGAAATTAAGGAAACAATACCATTCACCATTGCAACAAAAAGAATAAAATACTTAGGAGTATATCTACCTAAAGAAACAAAAGACCTGTACACAGAAAACTATAAAAAGAAATCAAAGAGGACACAAACAGATGGAGAAATATACCGTGTTCATGGATTGGAAGAATCAATATTGTAAAAATGAGTATATGACCAAAAGTGATCTATAGATTCAATGCAATCCCTATCAAGCTACCAATGGTATTCTTCACAGAACTAGAACAAATAATTTCACAATTTGTATGGAAATACAAAAAACCTTGAATAGCCAAAGCAATCTTGAGAAAGAAGAATGGAACTGGAGGAATCAACCTGACTGCCTTCAGTCTCTACCACAAAGCCACAGTCATCAAGACAGTATGGTACTGGCACAAAGACAGAAATATAGATCAATGGAACAAAATAGAATGCCCAGAGATAAATCCACGTACCTATGGACACCTCATCTTTGACAAAGGAGGCAAGAATATACAATGGGAAAAAGACAACCTCTTTAACAAGTGGTGCTGGGGAAACTGGTCAACCACTTGTAAAAGAATGAAACTAGAACACTTTCTAACACCATACACAAAAATAAACACAAAATGGATAAAAGATCTAAATGTAAGACCAGAAACTATAAAACTCCTAGAGGAGAACATAGGCAAAACACTCTCTGACATAAATCACAGCAGGATCCTCTATGACCCACCTCCCAGAATATTGTAAATAAAAACAAAAATAAACAAATGGGACCTAATGAAACTTAAAAGCTTTTGCACTACAAAGGAAACTATATGCAAGGTGAAAAGACAGCCCTCAGATTGGGAGAAAATAATAGCAAATGAAGCAACCGACAAAGGATTAATTTCAAAAATATACAAGCAACTCCTGCAGCTCAATTCCAGAAAAATAAATGACCCAATCAAAAAATGGGCCAAAGAACTAAACAGACATTTCTCCAAAGAAGACATATAGATGGCTAACAAACATGAAAAGATGCTCAACATCACTCATTATCAGAGAAATGCAAATCAAAACCACAGCGAGGTACCATTACATGCCAGTCAGGATGGCTGCTATCCAAAAGTCTACAAGCAATAAATGCTGGAGAGGGTGTGGAGAAGAGGGAACCCTCTTACACTGTTGGTGGGAATGCAGACTAGTACAGCCACTATGGAGAACAGTGTGGAGATTCTTTAAAAAACTGGATATAGAACTGCCATATGACCCTCCTTCTATTTATTGTGAGATCAAAAACTATGTTTTCTTTTTTATCTTCCTAAGATGGAGTCACAGGTCATCAAGTTTCTTCTCTTAAGTAAAGCATTCAAGCAAGTAGGTGCTATTTTAGATAGAATGAGGTATAAATAGAGAGAGTACAACTCTCTCTATTATGAGTTGACCTCATAAGTGACAAGTAGAAGTGTAAATTAGTCCTTAAGATTCCCCACCAATTGGTGTAGAGGTATCTTCAACTAGCCATTCAATTAAACATTAATCTGGGAGCTGCTGGCAAATAATTTTAAATTATAACTAGTTTTAAATCAGTTGATCATAAGAAAAGAAGACTATCCTGATTAGTGGGTTTCATATAATCTGATGATGTTAAAAATGCTTGTATCCCTCTTCAAAGAGATGTATGAATTATAAGAGGGTATTGAAAGAGAGATTTGAAGTGTAAGAGTGACTTGAGTGGAGAAAACAAAGTGGATACCTAGGAGTGAATTCTAGGGACTGTGAATAACCCCAAAACAGATGTCAAGGAAACAAGACCTTATTCCTACATCTTCAAGGAACTGAATTATTCCAACAATATGAATGAGCTTGGAAGAGAATCAATTTCTAGATGAGAAACTTGATGACACTTTGATTTTAGCTTTGTGAAAACTTGAATAGAGGGATGAGGTGTATTGTGCCTAACTTCAGACATACGAAAATGTGAACTAATAAATGAGTGTTTCTCAAGCCACTGAATCTGCAGCAGTTTATTATGATGAAATTGACCATTAATATACAACATAATTGATAGGTTTTATCAATTGCTTTATCAAAAAAATGTATGTTCAACAAGGTTTAATAAAACAGGGAAGCATTGGGATACAATAATAACTGCAAATGCCATAATATCATATTTCTATTCAGTGTGATATTGAATGTGTTTTTTATGAAAATGTAGATGTCCACATAAGAAAACTTAGAGGGAAGACTGAAATAAACATAGCACAGGAACAACACTAAGCGTGGTCTATTGAACAGTAATTGTGATTTTCTCTTTCTGAATTTTGGAATTCACATCTTCCATGATAAATATAAACAGGTTGATTGCTAGTGTTATTTTTCTAAGATGAGAAGATAAACGTGCTCAAGCTTCCTATATGATTTAATGATTTAAAATAAACTATACTCTAAATGAGGAGTATGGGATTTTCTTTAAATTGTCTTGTTTGTAGACGGAAAACACCCCAATCAAAATTCTCTGGGGTGTGAATCCCCAAAGTCACTCAAGTAGATGTAAATATACAGCATGATCCCTAAGTTTAGCTTACAAGTATTGCTTAC
This sequence comes from Dama dama, assembly GCF_033118175.1. NCBI lineage: Eukaryota > Metazoa > Chordata > Mammalia > Artiodactyla > Cervidae > Dama > Dama dama. Next base: position 79,906,661 of record NC_083681.1, read on the forward strand.
CCTTGAGAGTGTCTCTATTTTTTAATGAGAAAAAATGTAAGTTTCTTGATGATTTTACTGAAATATACTTTGGAAGAGGTTACAATACTCTTATTACACACTACAACAATTTTAATTAAATGTAAGTATTTTTGTTGAATACTTTTTAAGATTCTTATTTAAATTAAAGAAGTCTTCAGTAAATGAATCTATAAAGACTATATGGCTTCTGGTGAGTTGTTTTAATTAAGTGATTTACTTTAATTCTGATGTGGGAAACTCTGAAGTTAACAATACTTTTGGCAGAGAAACACATATGCAACCCTAGTAGCAATGAAATGATATTCATTTAATTCATTTAAGGGTAAGAATACAAGATATTGAATTTATTTCTTATATCTTTAATATTCATGGATGCATTTAGTTTTGAACTTTGCTTATATAGCTGAGTAATGCCCTTGGTGGATACTCAAGTAGTAGTATTTGTTTTCAATTAAAATTTAAAAAAAAATAGGGAAATATTAAAAAGAAATCTATAAAACTGTAGAGAAATTTTTTTGAGTTTAAAGTCATGCAGGTGAAAGCAAGTTGGAGCAGTACAGCAAATTTGAGTTCTGAATTAAACCCCAAAGTAGTCTGAAATATGTTGCCTGGTATTTGGTATTAAAAGGTAATCATTCTTTTATATACTAAAATTTGTGTATTTTGTACACAAAAATCAAAATTGCTACAGTAAGTAAAACAAAAGAAGTAGCTATCAAACAGTCTGAATGATGCAGTGATACCTTGCATGCTAAGTGGCTTCAGTCCTTTCTGCCTCTTTATAAACAACCCCACGGATTATAGCCCTCCAGGCTCCTCTGTCCATGGGATTCTCCAAGCAAGAACACTGGAGTGGGGTGCCATGCCCTCCTCCAGAGGATTTCCCCTACCCAGGGATAGAACGCATGTCTCTTATGTCTGCTGCATTGGTAGTTTAGTTCTTTTAGAGATTACAGAAATCCAGACAGAAGTGTTCAGATTGCAGGTAATTTGTATGGAGATGATTTTGAATATGGGTAAGCATTTGAGCATGATTTTAAACTAATATTGAAACAAAATTAGTCCTGAAGAATGGCTGTAGAAAGGCTAAATAAAGATAGCTGCTGAGTAGATGGGTGGTAGCTAGCAATAAAAATAGGAGTGTATTTTGAAGAATATGTTCATTTTGCCCTAATTACATTTTTCACAGCCTTAACCTTGAATGGAAAGGAAATCATAGAGATACAGACAAGGACAGGGAAAAAATGGACAAAACAAAGCTTATGCCTTGATGGCTTGAGACATTAATGGAAATGTGCAGCTAAGAAGGAAACATTAGAAAAGAATTAAGTAAGAAAAAGATTTCCTCCGTGTATGCATTTTTTCTACTTCTTAGTTACTATTTGCACCATTTTAGACTTTGTAAGATTATAGGTGGTGCTACACTGTAGAATGTCTTGAGGCCATATACTTCAAATTCAAAGTAAACATGAAAAACAGCATTAGAAATACAAGAGAAGAAACTAAATTTGGTGAGGGACATTCATTGCATGTGAAATTAAAGTCTTAAATGTTTTAGAAAATAATTAAAGTTGGACTTCCCTGATAGCTCAGCTGGTAAAGAATCCGCCTGCAATGCATGGGGCCCTGGTTCAATTCCTGGGTCGGGAAGATCTGCTAGAGAAGGGATAGGCTACCCACTCCAGTATTTCTGGTCTTCCCTTGTGACTCAGTTGGTAAAGAATCTGCCAGTAATGTGGGAGACCTGGGTTCAATCCCTGGGTTGGGAAGATCCCCTGGAGAAGGGAATGGCTACCCACTCTGGTATTCTAAACTAAATTTGGCGGGGAGCAATTATTACATGTGAAATTAAAGTCTTAAACATTTTAGAAAATAATTCACTAATTTAAGTTATATTTTATACATAATTGTGTAGTAAAAGCAAATTCTTAGAATTATATTCTATAGGTAAGGTTTCAGAGAGTTTAACTTGTCAGAGACATATTAATAAGTGGCTGAGGTTAAATTTGAAGGCAAGTTGACTTGATTAAAGAGTCTAGATTGTTAACAAGACATCATTCATATTCTCTAGGAGATAAGATATGTGACGTTTTACCAAGATTTGGCCAGTTGGCGAAATCATTAAGGGAATGTAAACCTGAGGCTTCTCTGATAAGGTGGGTGCTGAATCTCTCAGCTGTGTGACTTGCCAGGCTCCTCTGTCCATCAGATTTCACCAGCAAGGATACTGGACTGGGTTGCCAGTTCTTTCCCCTGGGGATCTGCCTGACCCAGGGATTGAACTCATGTCTCTTGCATCTCCTGCACTATCAGGAGGATTCTTTACCACTGCATTACCTGGGAAGCTCTCTCTGATCGGAGAGCACTAAGAAAAAGAGAGAAAAACAGAAGACATCCTGAGCAGTTAGAATGGCCTGAACAAACATAAGAATTTGCAAGTGTAATCAACAATTTCAATTAAATGAAGCTAAAGAAAGGAATTATCCACGTGGAGAAAAGGAAGACATAGCTGAGGAGGCTGAGAAAATCCAAACAAGGACATTTTCTGAGTCACCTTGACACTCAGTTCTTCCCAGTCCATCCTCTCCTTGCCCCTCCATCAGAAGCTGCCTTGCACTCTCTACATCTGTAGACATGCGGTGTACCATTTGGGCTCCAACTGTGTCTTATTCACCTTCCTGGGAAGTCCCAGACTTCACCACTGCAGACCAGCCCCCTGTCCAGGCTGGGAAAAAAATACCTTCTATTTCTGTCCTGTCAGGTTGCTTAGGGTGAACTTTGATTTTCTCTGGCAGGAGCCATAGTGATGGATGAGAGAAATCAGAGTGCTGGAATCACCTTCGTCCTCTCCGGCTTCTCAGAATACCCACAGCTCCAGATGCCCCTCTTCTTGGTCTTCTTCGCCATCTATACAGTCTCTGTGGTGGGGAACCTGGGTATGATTGTGATCATCAGAATCAATCCCAAACTTCACATCCCCATGTACTTCTTTCTCAGCCATCTCTCCTTTCTTGATTTTTGTTACTCTTCTATAACCACACCCAAACTCTTAGAGATCTTGGTTGTAGACATAAGGACCATCTCCTACGTGGGTTGCATGATGCAATTCTTCCTTGGTTGCACACTTGTGATTACGGAAATGTTCATGCTAGCAGTGATGGCCTATGACCGGTTTGTGGCTGTTTGTAACCCCCTGCTCTACACAGTTGCTATGTCTCCTAAGCTCTGCAGCCTCCTGGTTGCTGGAACCTACACATGGGGTGGAATGTGTTCCTTGACAATCACATGTTCTATTTTGGAGCTGTCCTTCTGCGGATCTAACATCATACATCACTTTGGCTGTGAGTATTCTGCTATCGTCTCTGCCTCCTGCTCTGACTCTCACGTCAGTCAGATGACATGTTTCATCATTTCTACTCTCAATGAGGTGTGTAGCCTCCTGATTATCCTCGCCTCCTATATTTTCATAATTGTCACAATCATCAGGATGCCTTCAGCCAGTGGACTCCGAAAAGCCTTCTCCACCTGTGCCTCCCACCTGACTGCCATCACCATTTTCCACGGGGGTCATCCTTCTTCTCTACTGTGTACCCAACTCCAGAAGCTCACGGCTCTTCATCAAAGTAGCCACTGTGCCTTAGACAGTAGTGATCCCCATGCTAAATCCCCTTATCTACAGCCTTAGAAATAATGATGTGAAGGAGACCATCAGCAAATTAGTCAACACCAAAATGTTTTCTCACCCAATGTAATTTTGAGTGAGAAGAGAGATAGAGGAAAGCACTTTCTTAAATGTGCTTTATACAGTGTGTTGGTGGTTATTACATTTTTCTTCAAATGTGTGCTTATTCACTGATTAGTGTCCTACTCTTTGCGACCCCTTCTCTGTCCATGGGGAATCTCCAGGCAAGAATACTGGAGCGGGTTGCCATGCCCTTCTCCAGGGGATCTTCCCAAGCCAAGGATGGGACTCATGTCTCCCGAAGTGCATGTTGATTCTTTAGTGACTGAGACACAATGGAATACAATCTCTTGAGAAAACTATATATACATATACATATATATCATATATATATATCATATGAATATAATATGATTTTTAAACTGCACTGTGATTTTAAAATATCACCTTCAGTTTAAAAGAAAAAAAAAATAAAATTATGTTTATGTCTCACTTTCAGAGTGTTATAAGAAAAATAATGATCATCTAATGTTGTCCATGGGCTTCCCATGTGGCTCAGATGGTAAAGAATCTGCCTGAAATACAGGAGACCTGGGTTCTTTCCCTGGGTAGGGAAGATCCCCTAGAGGAGGGCATGACAACCCAACCCAGCATCCTTGCCTGGAAAATCCCCAAGGACAGAGGAGCCTGGCGGACTACAGTCTATGGGGTCGCAGAGTCGGATAAGCCTGAGCGACTAAGCACGCAGCAGAGCAAAAGGCTGTCCACGTCCTAACGTCCTCAGAATTTGCAAATGACTTCTGTTTCATGTCTTCTTTCTTTCTTTTTTTTTTCTTCTCTTCCTTTCCTTTCTCTTTTTCTCACTCTCAAATTATGAAATGTGATGAGTAGGTAGACAAGTAATTTTGTATCATCATCCTGTATGTTAGTTTCTCCAAGAAGTTAAAGACATTATCTGCTCCTTACAGCATTTCTGTAAGCATTTTTCTAGTCACTGTGCCTCTCTGAAGCCTCTAGGAGCAAACTCCATTGCGGTGTTCAAAACTTTTTCTTCAAAACAGAGAACAGGTTATGAGAGTTAAAACTTAACTTTGTAGCTTTTGAAATTTGTATTATTAAAATCTTAGAGTATGTTCCCTATGTCTGGCTTATTTGGCTCAGCATTTTGTTTCAAAAGAATTTTTAAGTGATTGACTGTAACAGTAGTTCCATTTTTGTTGCTGAAGAATCTTCCACAAAATAAATATACTAACATGATAATGTTTATTCATACTACTACTACAAGTGGAATTTGGCTATTTCCTCTTCTTTAATGAAGTATTATTTATTTACAGTGTTATAATAATTTTAGATGCATAGCATAGTGATTCATTATGTTTTTAGATTATACACTGTTAAAACTTTGTGGCTCAGTGGGTAAAGAACCTGCCTGCAATGCAGGTGATGCCGGAGATATGGGTCTGATTCCTGGGTGGGGAAGATCCCCTGGAGGAGAGCACAGCAACCCGATCCCATGGGCAGAGGAGCTTGTGGGCTACAGTCCATGGGGTTGCATGGTATCCTCGTAGCTTACCTATTTTATACAGAGTATTTTGTATGCTTTATACTCCTGAATTGCCCCTCCTGCTTTCCTCTATAAAGCCTGCAAATAACAATTCTTGGAGAGAATTAGAGTGAAGGGAAAACGTGGGCATTGTGGGTGAGGATGTAAATTGGTATAGCCAATACTGGAAAACAGTATGGGGTTTTGCACACACACACACAAACACACACACAAAAGCTAAAAATAGAACTACCACGTGAGCCGGCGAGTTCACTCCTGGATGTTTCACCTTTTTTGTCTTTAATGGAAATGCTGCGTGAACATTCTTACACATGTGTGTGCTGCATTGCACGTGAGCACTCACTGTGTGAGGTGTGCCCTATCTCTGAATGTTCTGGATCAAAGGGAGCTTGTTTCTGATCTTTTGCTAGATACCATCAAATAATTTTCCAAAATAGAGGGATTAGTTTAAATTCCAACTTTATTGCATGTGGGTTCTAATTATTGTCCATTCTTGCCAATGTTTAATATTGTCATAGCAGACATTTTAATATTTTCAGGTTGGTGGGTGAGTAGAGGTGCTTCATTTTGGTTATGAATTCAATTCCACTTTATTAATGTGGTTGAATTCCTATAACTTAGTTATTAGTCATTTGACTTGTCTTACTTCTTTGTGACTGGCCTATTCAGAGTTTTTTTAACCTATTTTTCTATTAGTTTGTTAATATTTTACTATGAAATATGTATTTTATTATGCATTCTAAATAAAAGTCCTTTGATATATGTATCATGAATATTTTCTCCTAGGTTGTGGCTTGTCTATTCACTTGGTTGGTGATGTATTTAGGGGCACACATTTCCTTATGTTTAATGAATTAATGTTTATCAAACTGTTTCTTTACACAGTGAAGGCGTTTAATGTCTTATTTAAGATCCACTTCTTACCTCCAAAATAATAAACATATTCTCATATTTTATGTGCTAAATTATCAAAAATTTCATACAGCATTATACTTTATATTCTACTGCCTCTGTTTTCAATTTGGGGTTTTATTTTCTCTTTGTACATTGATTTTTAAATTTATTTCAAACTGAAAGTAAATTTTGATGGGGCATGATTATAAGCTAATTTTATATTTTGACTTATTGGTGTATATTTACCCCAGAAATACTTATTGAAAAATTCACTCATTTTAACACTGCTCTGTGGTGCCAGAATATTCATAAAGCAAACATCAGTATATCTATAGTTAGTTTCTAGACTTTCTGTATGCTTCTAGGGGTTTTATAACCAGAACTACCCTTAACTAGTAGGCTTTGGCATCAAGTTGAGCAACTCCTAAAAAGTTAACTCTTTATCTTGCAGAGTGTCTAAGATATTCTTTATCTTTACCTTTTAAAACAAACTTTAGAATTATTCTTGTTTAGATTTAGTGTAGAAAAACAGTAGAATTGTAGATCTATTTGCAGACAATGATAAATTTGCATCCTCAAGTCTTCCAAATCATAAGCACTCTACATTGTTATGTTTATTTAGATCTACTTCATGTTTTACAATATAAGATATATCATATTTTTATAAAGTTCTTACATATATTTTTAAATTAATCTGGATGTGTGATTATTTTTTCATACTATTTTAAATGTCATTTGTAAAATGTTTATTGTTTTTTAATTAGGATTCAATGCATTTTGGCAACTCTAACAATATCTTGATAGTTTTATAATTTATTTGTAGATTATTTTGGATTTTCAACATGCATATCATACAATCTCTAATTAAACATTTTCTGGATATGTTGTTTCCAATGCTATTCCTTTTATTTTTTCTTGTGTTTGAAAACATTAGTACAATTCTGAATAAACAGTAAAAGTGGGTATCCTTGACTTCCTCATCTAACAAGGAAAGTATCAATACTTAACATTTCATGCTTAAAGTATTAAGCAAAGTTATCTCATGTATTTTTTTGTATGTGATTTCTTGTTATATTTTGTTTTTTAGTGAGTGAATGTTGAATTTATCAAGCTAATTTTCCTCATTTTAACTCCTTTAATATTTTGATAGGGTAAATTATATTTTAAAAAATTTTCTAATGTCAAAATATGTGATTTTTTCCTGAGAAAATTACTGTAAACATTATATATTTACATTTTTATTAGTTGATTGGTTTAATGTGTCAATATTTTATGTATAGTTTAAAATTCTATGATCATTGATAAGATTGTTCTGTAATTTTCTTTTATTGTCCTTTTCTTTTTATTTTTTGCTGTCAAAATTATATTTTTCTCTTAAAACAAAAATGGTAGGAGAGTCTTCTTATTCAATTCAGTGAATATTATGTAGAAGTGAAAAAGAGTGTGATAGGGAGAAACACATATTAAAAAAAACCTATAAGTTAAATGCTATTCAGTTCAGTTCAATTGCTCAGTCTTGTCTGACTCTTTGTGACCCCATGGACTGCAGCACGACAGGCCTCCCTGTCCATCACCAACTTCCAGAGTTCACTCAAACTCATGTCCATTGATCGGTGCTGCCATCTAACCATCTCATCCTCTGTCGTCCCCTTCTCCTCCGCCTTCAATCTTTCCCAGCATCAGGGTCTTTTCAAATGAGTCAGCTCTTCCCATAAGGTGGCCAAAGTATTGGAGTTTCAGCTTCAACACCAGTACTTGCAATGATTATTCAGGATTGATTTCCTTTAGGATGGACTGGTTGAATCTCCTTGTAGCCCAAGGAACTCTCAAGAGTCTTCTCCAACACCACAGTTCAAAAGCATCAGTTCTTCGATGTTCAGCTTTCTTTACAGTCCAGCTCTCACATCCATACATGACTACTGGAAAAACCATAGCTTTGACTAAACCGACCTTTGTTGACAATGTCTCTGCTTTTGAATACACTGTTTAGGTTGGTCATAACTTTTCTTCCAAGGATAGGATCTTTTAATTTCATGGCTGCAGTCACCATCTATAGTGACTTTGGAGACACCTCCCCCCTCAAAAAAAAAAAAAAAAAAAGTCTGCCACTGTTTCCACTGTTTCCCAATCTATTTGCCATGAAGTGATTTTACTGGATGCCATGATCTTAGTTTTCTGAGTGTTGAGCTTTAAGCCAACATTTTCACTCTCCTCTTTTACTTTCATCAAGAGGCTCTTTAGTTCTTCTTCACTTTCTGCCCTAAGGGTGGTGTCATCTGCATATCTGAGGCTACTGATTTTCCCGGCAATCTTGATTCCAGCTTGTGTTTCATCCAACCCAGCTTTTCTCATGATGTACTCTGCATATAAGTTAAATAAGCAGGGTGACCATATACAGCCTTGACATGCTCCTTTTCCTATTTGGAACCAGTCTGTTGGTCTATGTCCACCTCTAACTGTTGCTTCCTGACATGCATACAGATTTCTCAAGAGGCAGGTCAGGTGGTCTGGTATTCCCATCTCTTTCATAATTTTCCACAGTTTTTTGTGATCCACACTGTCAAAGGCTTTGGCATAGTCAATAAAGCAGAAAGAGATGCTTTTCTGAAACTCTCTTACTTTTTTGATGATCCAGGGGATGTTGGCAATTTGATCTCTGGTTCCTCTGTCTTTTCTAAAACCAGCTTGAACATTTGAAGTTCACGGTTCACGTATTGTTGAAGCCTGGCTTGGAGAATTTTGAACATTACTTTGCTAGCTTGTGAGATGAGTGCAATTGTCCAGTAGTTTGAGCATTCTTTGGCATTGCCTTTCTTTAGGAGTGGAATGAAAACTGACCTTTTCCAGTCCTGTGGCCACTGCTGAGTTTTCCAAATTTCCTGGCATGTTGAGTGCAGCCCTTTCTCAGCATCATCTTTTAAGATTTGAGATAGCTCAACAGGAATCCCATCAACTTCACTAGCTTTGTTTGCAATGATGCTTCCTAAGGCCCATTTGACTTTGCATTCCAGGATGTCTGGCTTTAGCTGAGTGATCACACCTTTGTGATTATCTGGGTTGTGAAAGTCTTTTTTGTACAGTTCTGTGTATTCTTGCCACCTCTTAATAGCTTCTGCTTCTGTTAGGTCCATACCATTTCTGTCCTTTATTGAGCCCATCTTTGCATGAAATGTTCCCTTGGTATCTCTAATTTTCTTGAAGAGATCTCTAGTCTTTCCCATTCTGTTGTTTTCCTCTATTTCTTTGCACTGATCATTGAGGAAGGCTTTCTTATCTCTCCTTGCTTTTCTTTGGAACTCTGCCTTCAAATGGGTATGTCTTTCCTTTTCTCCTTTGCTTTTGTCTTCTTTTCACAGCTCTTTGTAAGGCCTCCTCAGAGAGCCATTTTGCCTTTTTGCATATTTTTTTTTCTCGGGGATGGTCTTGATCCCTGTCTGCTGTACAATGTACGAACCTCCGTCCATAGTTCATCAGGCACTCTGTCTATCAGATCTAGTCCCTTAAATCTATTTCTCACTTCTACTGTATAATCGTAAGGGATTTGATTTAGGCCATACCTGAATGGTCTAGTGGTTTTCCCTACTTTTCTCAATTTAAGTCTGAATTTGCCAATAAGGAGTTCATGATCTGAGCCACAGTCAGCTCCCAGTCTTGTTTTTGCTAACTGTAGAGCTTCTGCATCTTTGGATGCAAAGAATATAATCAGTCTGATTTTGGTGTTGACCATCTGGTGATGTTGATGTGTAGAGTCTTCTCTCATGTTGTGGGCAGGGGGTGTTTGCTATGACCAGGCGTTCTCTGGGCAGAGCTCTTAGCCTTTGCCCTGCTTCATTCCGCACTGCAAGGCCAGTTACTGCACTCCAAGCAGTCACTCCAGTAATGGCTATTACTGCTGCGCTTAGTCGCTCAGTTGTGTCTGACTCTTTGTGACCCCAGAGACTGTAGCCCACCAGGATCCTTTGTCCATGGTATTCTCAGGCAAGAACACTGCAGTGGGTTGCAAAGCCATCCTCCATGGGATCTTCCCAGCCCAGGGATTGGACCCAGTTCTTCCACCTTGCAGGCAAGTTCTTTACTGTCTGAGACACCACGGAACCTATTAGTGGAGGAGGCCCTCAAGCAACTGTGATTTTTATTATCTATTTATGTGAAGAAAATAGTGTTTGAACCCTGACTTCACATACCAATTTTCTGGCCCAGGAAATTAGGTTTGTTGTGTCTTGTTTACTTCTTTGTGAAATGTGTATATTGGGTTAGCCAGAAAGTTTGTTCTGGTTTTTCTGTAACATGTTATGGAAAAACTGGAATGAACTTTTATGGCCAGCCCTACATTAGGAAATTGTAAGTTTGCAGTCACTAAATTAGTTGCTATTTAGTTAATGATAAGTTAAAAAAAATATTGCTTACTACTCCCCAAAACTACCCCTCAACCAGGATCCAACACACTGACAGTCACAGAAACTAAAAATAAAGTCTGGCAAATGTAGCAAAATAATGCAAAGTGGTGATACTGACAGCTACATATTACATTTACACTTTTTCAGTTCAGAATTGATAGTATGTTGGCATAAAGCAGAGCTGGTTGTAGTATTGAAGATACAATAAAATGGGACTACTAATGTGAATGCTGGCATTTTAAAAATAGATTATATAATTTTTAATTTAAAAAATAAGTTGCAAAGATATTTCAGAGTTTTCATCACACCTCACTGTACATTGTTAGTAGGAATTCAAAATGTTGTAGCTGCTATGGAAAATAGTATAGAGGTTCTCTATTAAGTTGAAAATTATATTGTAAATGATCCAGAAATCCTTCTTATGGGTATTATCCTAAAAATTTGAGGTCAAGCTTTCAAAAATATTTTAGCATTCCCACTCACTGTAGAACCATTCACAATAGCCAGGGTGTGGAAACAACTGAAATGTCTATGGACAGATAGTTGGATAAAAGAATGTGGTGCACATGTAAACAGAGGAATACAATCTGACCTTTAAAAAGATGGAAATTGTGTAATATGTGACTACATGGATGAAACTTGAAGACATTATGCTAAATGAAAATGTCAGTCATAGAAAGACAAATACTGAAGGATTCCACCTATATGATATATCAGAATCAAGGAGTGGAATAATAGTTATCAGAGGCTAGTGGAGAGGGAAGCGGGAATTTACGAATCAATGGTCAAGAAGTTTCAATTTAGCAAAGACACACACAGTGTACTGTACAAAATTATATGTATAGTCAACAGTACTGTATTGTACACTTAAAAATATCTTAAGAGGGTAGATCTCATATTGTGCTCTTACACAATAAAATAAAATTTAAGAAAGAATTAATGGTATATTATGATGACTAAAATTTAAATTTTTTTAGATTCCATCTGGTTTGTTTTTTCCCACTAATACACTCTTTTCTTTCTGAGATGTAATCCGGGGTCCCATTTTGGATTAGTTTTCACATCTCCTCAGTATCCTCTGGTCTGAAACAGTGTCTCACTCCTTTCTTGTTTTTTCTTGACTTTGACAATTCTAAGGAATATTGGTGAGGTATTCTGAAGAATGTTTCCGGATATGGGTTTACATACTGATTCTCTCACGTTAAACTGGTAGTGTAGATTTTCAGTATGGCTTTATCACAGAGGTAACGCTTTTCTCACGACATCACATCAGGGTGAATGATATCCACATTACATCACTGGAGAAGACCACCTTTATCTTTTGCTTAAGGCAGAGCTGGTCAAGTTTCTCTACTATAAACTTGAGTGCTGGATTTGACATGCAGTTAATAACAATTATTTCTATATATTTTTTTTCGTATTTCAAAGTCTACATTTCATGCTTATTCGATGAATACCTGTTGTTTCTAAAGTTCAATATCAAAAAAAAAGTAATTAATGGGATAGATGTGGTGGTGTAATTATCTTTAATGATTTAGAAGAAAACACATCCACTAAAATGACACAAGAGACAGTGTCTCACCTAATTAAATGGTTTGTGGTCCACTGAGCATTACTCCAATTACAATTCTGTGTACTTCATATATTCATGGTCATGGGGGGAAATATAAGACTCAGGGTTTGGCAGAATTTAGACTGTGGATTCAACTTTTAACTTTTTCTTTGTATTTTTTGATACTTCTAATGTCCCTAGAAATAAAACGCCATTTTACCGCCATGCTCATTGAAATATACTACCATTTTGGCAAGGCTAAAGTCTTTTAATATCTTAAAGATTGTTTGAATACTGAGAAGAAATATACCTGAGATTCATTAATCCTAAAAAGAAATTCTCAGTAAATTAATCAAGAACATCTGGTTTCAGGTCAGTTCATGTTTCTTTCTGTATCTTTCAAATTAAGTGGAAAAGATGGAGCTACAGCTCATATAGACTACTCCACAAACTATAGATTGATCTCTTTCTATGATCAGAAACATTTTAATTTGCACTAATATGGCATGAAGTGGTTTTGACAATTAAGATTTGTATTACTGAAACTGGCAGCAATGAGCAATAGGGAAATTGCAAAAATACACAGAATTCTGTAATTCTATAAACCTAGTTCCAATTTGAATACAAACCTACCATTAATCCACTGATTTTCTCCAAAATCATTTGAAATTGCTAAGGTTGAACACTAAATCAAGTTTTCAGTCTGTTTCGTTATTGATGTGAGTATTGCATCAGTAAACTAAAACAGTGGTTCCAGTCTTCCTAATATACCGGGGTGTTGCTAATATTTTCAAATATTGAAGGAAAGCCATTTATTAAAATAGTCTGAATAATAATGGATATTTACAGTGTATCTGCCCAGTCCCTCTTGCTATTGAAAAAAATATTCTGATGACATATTATTTATGTCTAGGGTTGTTTGTAGTGGATATCAAGTAGGCCTTCATGGAGCTGAGTCCGTAGCTTGACACTTGATCTGGACAAAACTAAGATGAAACAGGCCATCCATCTAATTTTACTGAAGTTTTATGTTCGTATCTTGGGGCCATTCATTTTAAGGCATTGCAGCTCTTGCTTCCCCATCTTCTCCAAGTTTGCCTTGTAACAGAGGTTTACTCATTGGTAGAGAAAATTTGACTACATCTTGAATGCATTTTGTATAAAATTATTGTTGGCAAATATAATAATTAATTATATATAATTTATAAATATAAGTTATATCCTTTTGTTTCTCATAACATCATATGTATTTTATATTATATATTTAATTATATATTGGTGGCTGAGACTGTAAAGAATCTGTTTGCAGTAGACCTGGGTTTGATCTCTGAGTTGGGAAGATCCCATGGAGAAGGGAATGGAAATCCACTCCAGTATTCTTACCTGGAGAATCACATGTACAGAGAAACCTGGTGGGCTACAGTCCATTGTTTTTGAAAGAGTCAGACATGAGAGAGCAACTAAAACTCATTTATAATTTTAGATATATATCAAAAAGGTTTAGCTGCTAAGTCACACTGGAGTGGGTTGCCATCTCCTTCTCCAGGGGATCCTCCCGACCTAGGGATTGAACTCAGGTCTCCTGCATTGCAGGTGGATTATTTACTGACTCAGGCATTAGGGAGGCCCACAGCAATACTGGGGTGGGTTGCCATTTTCTTCTCCAGGGAATCTTCCCCACCCAGGAATTGAACCTGTGTCTCCTACATTGAAGGTGGATTCTTTACCATTAAGTCACTGTGGAAGCCTTATATATTAAAATAGATTATCTAAAATCACATTTACAAATAATTAATATGTTAATTAGATTCAATTAATGACTGAATCAATGTTAAGCAAAATGTCAATATAAAAATCCAAAAATTATCCCAGGAGGCAGTATAACCTTAATGGAGGTTCTTATGGAAGGTACATGATTATTTCAAGAATAAGATTCTATAATTAATTTAAGCACCAGATGGAAGGCATAAACTAGTTAAAACTTAAGATTTATGCCAATTCACAAACTTTATGGGTGCTTAATTCTTTAACATGACTAGAATATAAAGAAAATTATACTAAGATTTATATGGCACCTTTTACACATTTTGTGATCTCCTTGATCCTTAGTGTAATTGTTAGAACCATAAAAAAGTACTCTGCTTCTTTTTGGCACCTCAAAATCTTGTGATTTACAATTTATCTTGTGTTCCAAATTTATATTTTAGCTGTATATTAAAAATACTAACTAAGGGCTAAATTTTAAATGATAGGATGAATAGTTTGTATTTTAGTGGTTCTCATAATTTATCATGCATCTTAAATCACCTGGCGGGCTGGATAAATCACAAATTGTGGGCTCTATTCCAGAGTTTTTGATTCAGGACGTTGGAGACAGGGCTTGAGAATTTGCATCCCTAACATAGTCTTAGGTGTCCCTGCTGATGGTGCTTTGAGGACCATACCTGGAGAATATATACCAACTCCACAGAAACATGAAGCTTCTGCCTTTTCTGTTTCTCTTTTCTATTCATTTCTATTTTTCAGGAATAATGTTTGGCCCTTTGTTCAACAGGAATCATGCTGCTATCAGAAGGAAATCAGAGTATCATACCCTCATTTATTCTCCTGGCTTTTCAGAATATCCAGAACTCCGGGTCCCACTTTTCCTTGTTTTCTTGTCTATCTACACAGTCACTGTGGTGGGGAATTTAGGCATGATCATAATTATCAAGGTCAATTCAAAACTCCACACGGTCATGTACTTTTTCCTTGGTCACTTGTCCTTTGTCGATTTCTGTTTTTCTACTGTAGTTACACCCAAACTGTTGGAGTCTTTGATTGTGGAGAACAGAACCATCTCTTTCTCTGGTTGCATTGCGCAATTTTGTTTCGCTTGCCTATTTGGCGTAGCAGAAACGTCAATGTTAGCAGCGATGGCCTCTGACCGCGTCGTGGCAGTCTGCAGCCCCTTGTTCTATGCCGCTGCGATGTCCCCGAAGCGCTGTGCTCTCTTGGTGGCTGGCTCTTACTCCTGGGGTGTAACGTGCTCCATGACACTCACAAGCTTTCTTCTCGCATTATCCTATTGCAAGTCTAGCACCGTAAATAATTTTATCTGTGACCACTCTGTAATTGTTTCCATCTCCTGCTCAGATCCCTCTGTCACTCAGATGTTATGCTCAATTATTGCCATATTCAATGAGGCGAGCAGCCTGGTGATTATTCTGATGTCCTATATGTTCATTTTTATCACTGTTATGGGGATGCCTTCTGCAAGTGGGCGCTGGAAAACCTTCTCTACCTGTGCTTCCCACCTGACAGCCATCAGCATCTTCCATGGAACCATCCTTTTCCTTTTCTGCATCCCTAACCCCAAAACTTCTTGGCTCACAGTCAAAGTGACTTCTGTGTTCTACACAGTACTAATTCCTATGCTGAACCCCTTGATCTACAGCTTGAGGAACAAAGAAGTAAAAAATACATTCACAAGATTACTTTTCACAAAACCGCTTTGTCACTCCACATAATATTTTTAAAGTCATTCTTTTATTTCTGAAAAAAAAATTGATGTCCTATGCTACAGATTGTTCCATTCTTGCAATGTAATTGATGTTTCAAATATTTTAATAAATACAGTTTAGGTTAATATATCTATGGCAGGATAACATTTTATTGATGATTATTGATTTTTGCATACATCAGTGTTTAGTAAAATAGCTGTAAACTATATGTAAACCAAAATTTTTAAAAAATGACTGCTTTTTTTGTAGTATTTATAAATTATTTTTGAGTGAATTCAAATGTATTAAAAGTTTATGAGTATATGATGAAATAAGCTATTATTTTCTGCTTTGGCCAGTTGGCATGTACAACATAAGAAAAATGATTAAGGAGAAAGTTCAAGCTTCATACAAAGAATGAATAAAACTGTTTATGACATCCTTTTCAAAACACAAGTCTAGGAAAATTAAAGACAGGAGGGCAACATGGACTCCAAGAACTAATCAATCAAATACACAATAACAATAAAATATGACTAACCACCCAACAACACAATTATTCCAATCATACAATGACCAAGTGCTGTCTTAGACTAAAGTGTTTAGGCATGCATGACAGCAATCTGTCTTTCACTATATCACAGAGTTTGCTCATACTCAGTCCATTAAGTCAGTGAAGCTATCTAACTATCTGATCCTCTGTTGCCCACTTCTCTGCCTGCCCTCAACATTTCCCAGCATCAGGGTCTTTTCTAATGAGTCAACTCTTCTCATCTGGTGGCCAAAGTGTTGGCACTTCAGCTTCAGCCTCAGTCTTTCCAATGAGAATTCAGGGTTGATCTCCTCTAGGATTGACCTGGTTTGATCTTCTTGCTGTTCAAGGGACTCTCAAGAGTTTTCTCCAGCACCACAATTTGAAAGCAACAATTAGGCACTCAGGCTTCTCTACGGTCCAACACACACATCTATACATGATTACTGGAAAAACCATAACTTGGACTATATGGACCTTTGTCAACAAAGTAATGCCTCTGTGCTTTTTTATTATTATTATTATTTTTCATTTATTTTTATTAGTTGGAGGCTAATTACTTTACAATATTGTAGTGGTTTTTGCCATACACTGACATGAATCAGCCATGGTTTTACATGTGTTCCCCATCCTGGTACCCCCTCCCACCTGCCTCCTTATCCCATCCCTCTGGGTCTTCACAGTGCACCAGCCCTGAGCACTTGTCTCATGCATCCAACCTGGGCTGGCGATCTGTTTCACACTTGATAACATACATGTTTCAATGCTATTCTCTCAGATCATCCCACCCTCGCCTTCTCCCATAGAGTCCAAAAGTCTGTTCTAGACATCTGTGTCTCTTTTTTTTTGTCCTGCATATAGGGTTATCATTATCATCTTTTTAAATTCTGTATATATGCATTAGTACACTGTATTGGTGTTTATCTGCTTTTTAATACAGTGTCTAGGATTGTCATAGCTTTCCTTCCAAGGAATCATAGATGAATGAATCATAGATGTAAACATAAAAATGAAAACCAAAAAATATTTAGCATAAAACAGAAAAAATTTTTCATAAGTTAGGATGATAATTTTTTGAACGAACATAAAAAGGATGGATTTTAAAAAAAAACAATAAAAGGTGCTTCATTGCCATTAAAATCTTTGGTTAAAGTTTCTTAAGCATAAATGACACCATTAATAAAGTGAAAATACAAGCCATAGATTGTGAGTAAGTATTTGCAAAACTTATATTTGATAAATGATTTCAATGTAAAACACACAGAGGAAGTCTTTATACTCAGTACAAGAAGAAAACCTACTTAAAGTTTTGATGAACTATCTGAGCACACATTTGACAAAACAGAACACACAAATAAACACATGAAAAAATACTAAGCATAGCTAGTCATCAGTGACATTCTTATTAAAATTAAAACTTAAACCACAAGGAGAAACTACTCTACTCCATTTAGAGTAGCTAAAATGAATAAGAGATTCAAATACTGCTGAAAATGTGGAGCAAGTTAAATGCTTATGCATTTCAGGTAAGAGTACAGGGTTAGATAACTTTGAGAATAGTTCAGCAGTATCTTGTGAAGTTACACAAGCACCTCCCGACTATGACGCTGCAGAAACTGTGATGGCAGTTAGTTTCAGCCTCGGAGTTGGCGGCAGTTTGTTGAACAGCATGGAAAACTAATATCCAACGAGGTTGCTAGCTCTGGTTGACCAGGGTGTAGATACTGGCTCCAAAGCTATTCCAGGGTACAGAGGTGTCAGCAAGGGGGGGAAGATGCCTCGTGGAACTCAATCCTATCTCAGTGAGAGAATAGCCATGCAGACTTGTGGGATTTTGGATCAAGACCACACTATGTACAATAATTCTGTGCCTGGTGGGAAACAGCCTCTGGTGTGTTATCCCTTCCTGGTAGAGTCTGGCAAGCATTAGTCAGGTTGTCAGGAGCCTTGGGGAAGCATTTGTTGCTGCTGTTTAGTCGCTAAATTGTGTCCAAATCTTTTGCGTATCCATGGACTGCAGCCCACCAGGCTTCTCTGTCCAACAGATTTCCCAGGCAAGAATACTGGAGTGGGTGGCCATTTTCTTTACTAAGGGTTATTCCTGACTCCAAGCAGGGATAGAACCTACATCTCCTGCACTGCACTTTTTTTTACCACCCAGCCACCAGGCAAGACAGTGGATCTAACTGTGTGATATTTCAGTATAGTAGAACCAATGGATTGACTGATAGTCAGAGGTTTTAGAGATTTAAACATGTTTCCAAAATGCATTTTCCATTTTTAAGACACTGTATTATTTAATTGTATTAATATAAATTTGAAAGTGTGGATTACTTATATTTAGAAGAAGACACAATTTAGTTTCAGTAAGGAACATCATTGTTTCTGAGGACAATAATATTTAAGTTAAGCAACAAAATCAGAGACCAAGTTATACTGCTTATACATCTCAAAACACATGCACTTCAGACACAGAATGGGAAAGAAAAATCACATAGCAAATATATATAATAGCAGTTAATATCTCTGAACAGTTTCATTTTTGCTTGTTTGTCTTTCGTTTTGGGTTTTATTGCAGTCATCAAGTTTTCTTATTCAGTTCATGTATTTTTTTTTTATAATTATTTTTAAAGAAATTCATGAAATGGACTATTTGAGGTGCCATCTCCAGTGATTCAGAAGGAACTACCTTTTTGCAAATTGCCACATGAAAAAAAAAAAAACATTCAAGCTAATTTATTGATGTGTGATATAAAAATAAATAGCTCAAGAAATACTCTCTAGGGTCTAAATCCCCAAGGTCACAGAAGCATAAACAAGCCCTACGTTTTGTTCATAGGAATCAGATTCAGCTTCCAAATCTCTCTCTCTCTCTCTCTGTTTCTACTTTTCTCTGAGTTTTCCTGGATATTAAGAAAGGAGTATATTCCAGTCACATTAAATTTTTGTGGGCTCCTCCTACATTGATTAACTCCTTAATGTTTTACTTGATGTTTGAATTCTGAGTGGGAACTCCCCTGGAGACAATTAATAGTAGAAACGGGATCTTCAGGTGAGTTGGTTTCAGGTGGGATGATCTATCTTGTTTCTTTTCTCTCCTTTGGGGAACACTGAGATCCTGAAACCTCTAAAGCAGTGGACACGCTGTCAGTCTTTGTGCGATAATGTCTCCCAAGTCCATTTTCCGGAAGGCTGAGCTTTGATCTCCTCCCCCTTCACTGGGGTATCATCCTGGATTTTGCTTTGCGAATATCCACACTGTGCTTCTCAGAGTAGTCACAATGAAATCTTTTAAAAGAATATTATAATGCCTGGGAATTCCTCAATGCCTCAAAATTGAGCTGAAAGAAGATAAGAATGGCCGGGGTCCAGCCTCGGCAGGATCCAGGGGGTACCCTCGCGATGAACGGTGTTGGTGAGAGAAGGCACGTTGAGACCAGTCTTGATGGGGCCAAGTCTGCAAGGGAGAGAGAGAGAAAGAGAGAGAGAGAGAGAGAGTGAATGACCAGACGGGGGGGTGCAGAGTCTGGCAGAGTCTGGCAATGCTTTGTTTTTTACCATGGCTTTTTTTTTTTTTTTTTCATTTATTTTTATTAGTTGGGGGCTAACTACTTCACAACATTGCAGTGGGTTTTGTCATACAGTGACATGAATCAGCCATGGATTTACACGTATTCCCCATCCTGATCCCCCCTCCCACCTCCCTCTCCACCCGATTCCTCTGGGTCTTCCCAGTGCACCAGACCCGAGCACTTGTCTCATGCATCCCACCTGGGCTGGTGATCTGTTTCACTTTAGATAATATACATGCTGTTCTCTCGAAACATCCCACCCTCACCTTCTCCCACAGAGTCCAAAAGTCTGTTCTGTACATCTGTGTCTCTTTTTCTGTTTTGCATATAGGGTTATCATTACCATCTTTCTAAATTCCATATATATTTGTTAGTATGCTGTAATGTTCTTTATCTTTCTGGCTTACTTCACTCTGTATAATGGGCTCCAGTTTCATCCATCTCATTAGAACTGATTCAAATGAATTCTTTTTAACAGCTGAGTAATATTCCATGGTGTATATGTACCACAGCTTCCTTATCCATTCGTCTGCTGATGGCTTTTATACCCTAAATTAGTACATTTCTAAGGGGAAGATAGTTTAACATTACATCAGCTTGTCCTTCACAAAACCAGGGTGTTTTCTGCATACTTCTTTGTTTGTGAGGGTCTTGTACATTATCTTCTGGCCTTGGGGCCTATTAACATTTTATGCAAGTCAGGTGAATGTGAACCTATTTTCTGTTTCTGTGGTGACCTTAACTGAAAGGTAGCAGTCTCATAGGGCAACAGTACAGAGTGGAAGTATAACCTTGTTAACACAAAAATTAATCCTTCTGCAGAAGTTGTCAGTTGCGTTTATCTAAGAGGTTTACCCCACACTGACTCTGCGGCTTTGGTGAGGCAGCCTCTACCTAGCACTCCTGGCTGACAATTAACAACCATTTCATTGTTACCACACTAGGGCTAAGCTCTTATTTTTCTAGATCTATAACTATATTAACAATGGTTTCTATAACACAACCTTAGCACATTAAGAGCAAAAACACAGCAAGCAAATGTTAACCCAATAACCACCTTTAGAATAATTTTTTTTTAATGTTTTCTAATAGGACTCCTTCACCCCTCAAAAAGGCTCTATGTCTATTAGGGCTTTTATATAATCAGATTCTTTATGCTATTTTATGATTAGGATATTATAAGCAATCATGCATATTAGTACCAAGGGCATAAATGCATTTGACTAACAAACTACCAGCAAAGGAGTTTAAATTAAAACACTCCTTTCACCCTGGATAATCTCATAAAATACCACCACCTGGGAAACTTATTGATTAAAGTTCTAAATTGATTCTTATTTGGGAAGAAATCGGGAAGGCCTTCTGCCTGTGTCACAGAAATTAGGGAGTAGTCTATTGAAGCAAGCATCGGAAAGACAGATATCATCTTTAAGGTGAGCGCCGGGGGCAGCTTTTCGGAATCCCTGAAAACCTGATCTGCCTTGCCCATCAGGTTTTCTTCCTCATGACCTTGTCATGGGTGGGATCTCATGTGCCGGCTCCAGGCAAAGAATCATATGTATAAAATAATAATGAACCCTATAATATACAATTCCATTTTTCTGACAGTAATGTCTGCAGGTACGTCAAGGGTGTGGAAAATATGGCTGAAGTGAAAAGGAAAGTGTCCTCATGATAGTAATTTGCATGAAATGCTTTATATATTGTTCAAGTGCTGCATCAGTATGTAAGAAAAGAGGAAATTACAGGCATTATATTCTGAGAATACTGACTTGATTAAAGAAGGTTGAAATTTGAAGAATATAGCTAGGATAAGGGTTTAGGTAAAACGGAGCAGAGAAATTTAGATTTGATAAATTAGTTAATAGGGAGAAATTAAATTTTAAGAGTCAGAAATTGTCATAACAGCCACAGTAACCAAGAAAAGAAGAAATTGATTTTCTCACAGTGCAGGGTAGCAGCAGCACAGGGAAGTTGGCTGAGCCTAGGTGACCATGAGATTAAAAAGGGATGATTAATAAGGGTCAGATAATAATGAGAAAACAGGGGAAACAGAGACAATTTATTGAAGGATAGTGATGGATGAATTAGCATGGACAGGGCCAAGAAGAAGTTCAGAAAAAGAGCTGAGCTACTCTTTGACATCACAGATTGTTCCTGCACTATTGTTGCTGCCAACTTTGAACCTTGATCTGTTTCTTAGATTGTTTAAAATAATATGTGTTTAAAAATAATACCAATTATTCAGAGTATTAAGAATTAAAATGGATGAGGGTGGGAAAACCTATATATTTTGAACTGCACGACAGTCAGACTTTGTGCTAATTATATTAATATAATGTCATTTTCTAATGATACTTATACACCTATAAAATATATATGATCATATCATAATTACTGATAAAGAAGTTGAGGCTCATAAAATTTGAGTGATTCACCAAAAATCATATAGTAAATGCCAAAGCTTGGAACTGAATTTAAATCTAAGTTTCCAACTCCTTGCTTCTTTCATTGTGCCAGTCTGTCTGTCACTAGCTCTTTTCCACTTCCCACCGATTCCCTTTTCTGCATATAGGAAATGCATTTCTTGAGTCTCAAAAGTACCATAAAGCTATTCAAGAAATAATGAATAATTTCTCTCTTCACATGATCAGACAAAACTAAAATTGCATCTGTGTTTATGAGAGTCGAACTGATGGTCCCTTTAATAATGAATATTTCAGATGTGTGCTTGTTATTGGTTAATTTATTTAAAAATCTTTGCTAAATAAATATACTTCTGTTGCTATAAACTGCTTACCAGTACAAGATGCTTTTGCTTTCTCAAAATAATGTATACCAATAGTGATTGTATGACTCAAAGCAAGATTATCACCTGTAGTTTTAATCAAACTCAATATTCCTGTCACCAGAAGTGTTGAGGGTGATAATGTAACCGCTTGTGTTTATTACTGTATTCTCTGATTTTCTTGAGAAACAGTATAGAATGTGAAAGAGTTGAGCAAAATATATTTTAAGTTACTCTGTAATTCAAATATTCTATAAGCACTGAATGCTATAATATTCCTAATAAATTTATTAGATTAAAAATATTGATAGCAAGTTAAGAGATATTGATCAAAGAATTTAAAAGACTGCATTGAGAGCATCAGTGAGACAATGAGCGACATCAGTGACACTATGTGAGACAAATGAGGAATAGTCAAATGGGAAAGAAAGCAGAAGTGAGGGCACTACAAATTATAATACAACTTCATTACTGTACCAGGTTCCTGCATTGAACACAAAGCCAATAATTTTACCAGCAGACTGGAATCATTGGAAAACCTGAAGTTAGAGCTTTATTTCCTTCGTTGTCCATTTATGTTTTCCAAAAGGTGAAAATTATTGTGGTGACTCATGACCTCTGCCTTTTCAATGATCTTCAGTTTGAACATAATGATAGAAGTACTATGGCCTCTAAAAATATTACTCCTCCTGCTTTTTAAAATAAATTTGAGTGCTATGTTTTCATTTTTTTGTTATGTTACTCCCACTAAACAGCACAGACCTTCAGATTGGTGGAACTGAGAAAAATATGTTTTTCTACAACACTAAAGAAATATGTCTCTTTAACTCTAAACTAAATTCAGTTTCTGTCACTCATGATCAACTTCAAACCTAACTCATCACTAGCAGGCTGTGTTAATTCAAACACGTGTCTTGACTCATATATGCTTCCATTTCCCTTTGTAAAATATGAGACTGCTTGTTTTGAAATTCAAAGTGTTATTTAGTGGTAAAACGAAGGTACCAATATTTTAACACAATGTCTGCTGTGCGATAAATATGATATCCATGCACCGTCATCATTAATATTGTTATTATTTTATTATCACTGTCTCAGATTTTCTCCAACAATTATGTGGTTTGCTGAAGGAAATCAGAGTGCCAGAGCCACATTCACCCTCTTGGGCTTCTCAGAATATCCCAATCTCCAGGTACCCTTGTTCCTGGTTTTCCTCACCGTCTATGCAGTCACCGTGGTGGGGAACCTGGGCATGATCGCCATCATCAGGATCAGTCCCAAACTCCACACCCCCATGTACTTTTTTCTCAGTCACTTGTCCTTTGTTGATTTCTGCTATTCCACCACAGTTACACCCAAACTCTTGGAGAATTTGGTTATGGAAGACAGAACCATCTCTTTCACGGGATGCATCATGCAGTTCTTCTCGGCTTGTATGTTTGCAGTGGCAGAGGTGTTCATGTTGGCAGTGATGGCCTATCACCAATTTGTGGCCATTTGTAAGCCTCTACTCTACCCAGTGGTCATGTCCCCAAAGCTCTGTGCATCGTTAGTGGCCAGTCCCTACACGTGGGGTGTAGTCTGCTCCCTGACACTCACCTGTTCTCTCCTGGCGTTATCCTTCTCTGGGTCTAGCATCATAAATAATTTCCTCTGTGAGCACTCTGTCATTGTCTCTGTCTCCTGCTCTGACCCCTTCATCAGCCAAGTGCTCTGTTTTGCCATCGCCATATTCAATGAGGTGGGCAGCCTGGCAATTATCCTCACTACTTATATTTCCATTTTTGCCACTATCAGAAAAATGCCCTCTGCTGGGGGGTGCCAAAAAGCCTTCTCTACTTGTGCCGCCCATCTGATCGCCATCACCATGTTCCATGGGACTATCCTGTTCCTTTATTGTGTACCCAGGTCCAAAAACTCATGGCTCATGGTCAAAGAAAGTTCTGTCTTTTATACAGTGGTAAGTCCCATGCTGAACCCTCTGATCTATAGCCTCAGGAACAAAGATGTAAAAGAGAGTGTCAGGAAATTACTGAATCACTTAATACAATTTGGTTGAAGATATGTATTTCCAAAAGAAATTTGATCTATTGCATACTGTTATTTAAATCTTCTTGTAGAGATGATGACTCAAATTATGTAGTCAACTCACTAGATCATAAATTTACAGTCATAAATTGTCTATTTGATCTCTTAGGTTCTGTTCAGTTCAATGTCAAATAAAATAGCTGTATATCATGTGTAAAATGATGTGTGTTGTGAGTGTATGCAAAGTGAAACTGTGAGTTGTTCAGTCATGTCTGACTCTTTGTCACCCCATGAACTGTAACCTGCCAGGTTCTTCTGTCCATGGAAGTCTCCAGGCAAGAATACTGGAGTGGGTAGCAATTGCCTTCTCCAGGGGATCTTCCTGACCCAGGGAATGAACCTGGGTTTCCTGCATTTCAGGGAGATTCTTCACCTTCTGAGCCAACATTGAAGCACTGTGGGTGAATAGTGTCTCCCAAATATCCATGTCACCCAAAACTCAGAATGTCACCATATTTGGAAATAAGATCTTTGCAGATGTAATTAAGGTAAGAGTCAAGATGAGCTTAAAGTGAACCCCAAATCCAATGAGAGTGTCCTTATAAGACAGAAAAAGATACACAGAGGCACACACGGAAGGAGGGTGTGTGACTTCTGCTTCTCTCTTTTTCCTCCTAAAGCATACACAATTCTTAAAAAAAAAAAAAAAAAGGGAGGTGGGAGGGGAGCTCGGGATGGGGAACACATGTAAATCCATGGCTGATTCATGTCAATGTATAGCAAAAACCACTACAATATTGTAAAGTAATTAGCCTCAAACTAATAAAAATAAATTAAAAAAAAAAAAAAACAAAAAAACCAAAACAACAACTCATTTTTAGGATTGTTGGTACATAACTGCTTCCTGGTTGTTGGTAAGCCTGTGCTTTACACAGCTGTTGTGCCCCAGAAACCGTGTTCCATCCTTCTGGCTGGTGCTACAGCTGAGCATAGACTGTTTCTTTTTTTTTTTTTTTATTAGTTGGAGGCTAATTCCCGATTCCTCTGGGTCTTCCCAGTGCACCAGGCCCGAGCACTTGTCTCATGCATCTCACCTGGGCTGGTGATCTGTTTCACCATAGATAATATACATGCTATTCTTTCAAAACATCCCACCCTCACCTTCTCCCACAGAGTTTAAAAGTCTGTTCTGTACTTCTGTGTCTCTTTTTCTGTTTTGCATATAGGGTTATCATTACCATCTTTTTAAATTCCATATATATGTGTTAGTATGCTGTAATGTTCTTTATCTTTCTGGCTTACTTCACTCTGTATAATGGGCTCCAGTTTCATCCATCTCATTAGAACTGATTCAAATGAATTCTTTTTAACAGCTGAGTAATATTCCATGGTGTATATGTACCACAGCTTCCTTATCCATTCGTCTGCTGATGGGCATCTAGGTTGCTTCCATGTCCTGGCTATTATAAACAGTGCTGCGATGAACATTGGGCTGCATGTTTCTCTTTCAGATCTGGTTTCCTCAGTGTGTATGCCCAGAAGTGGGATTGCTGGGTCATATGGCAGTTCTATTTCCAGTTTTTTAAGAAATCTCCACACTGTTCTCCATACCGGCTGTACTAGTTTGCATTCTCACCAACAGTGTAAGAGGGTTCCCTTTTCTCCACACCCTCTCCAGCATTTATTGCTTGTAGACTTTTGGATAGCAGCCATCCTGACTGGCGTGTAATGGTACCTCATTGTGGTTTTGATTTGCATTTCTCTGATAATGAGTGATGTTGAGCATCTTTTCATGTGTTTGTTAGCCATCTGTATGTCTTCTTTGGAGAAATGTCTGTTTAGTGCTTTTGCCCATCTTTTGATTGGGTCATTTATTTTTTCTGGAATTGAGCTGCAGGAGTTGCTTGTATATTTTTGAGATTAATCCTTTGTCTGTTGCTTCATTTGCTATTATTTTCTCCCAATCTGAGGGCTGTCTTTTCACCTTACTTATAGTTTCCTTTGTAGTGCAAAAGCTTTTAAGTTTCATTAGGTCCCATTTGTTTATTTTTGCTTTTATTTCCAATATTCTGGGCTGTGGGTCATAGAGGATCTTGCTGTGATTTATGTCGGAGAGTGTTTTGCCTATGTTCTCCTCTAGGAGTTTTATAGTTTCCGGTCTTACATTTAGATCTTTAATCCATTTTGAGTTTATTTTTGTGTATGGTGTTAGAAAGTGTTCTAGTTTCATTCTTTTACAAGTGGTTGACCAGTTTTCCCAGCACCACTTGTTAAAGAGGTTGTCTTTTTTACATTGTATGTCCCTGCCTCCTTTGTCAAGATAAGGTGTCCATAGATTCGTGGATTTATCTCTGGGCTTTCTATTCTGTTCCATTGATCTATATTTCTCTCTGTGCCAGTACCATACTGTCTTGATGACTGTGGCTTTGTAGTAGAGTCTGAAGTCAGTCAGGTTGATTCCTCCAGTTCCATTCTTCTTTCTCAAGATTACTTTGGCTATTCGAGGTTTTTTGTATTTCCATACAAATTGTGAAATTATTTGTTCAAGTTCTGTGAAAAATACTGTTGGTAGCTTGATAGGGATTGCTTTGAATCTATAGATTGCTTTGGGTAGAATAGCCATTTTGAAAATATTGGTTCTTCCAATCCGTGAATACGGTATGTTGCTCCATCTGTTTGTGTCCTCTTTGATTTCTTTCATCAGTGTTTGATAGTTTTTTATGTATAGGTCTTTTGTTTCTTTAGGTAGATATACTCCTAAGTATTCTATTCTTTTTGTTGCAATGGTGAATGGTATTGTTTCCTTAATATCTCTTTCTGTTTTTTCATTGTTAGTATATGGGAATGCAAGGGATTTCTGTGTGTTAATTTTATATCCTGCAACTTTACTATATTCATTGATTAGCTCTAGTAATTTTCTGGTAGAGTCTTTAGGGTTTTCTATGTAGAGGATCATGTCATCTGCAAACAGTGAGAGTTTCACTTCTTCTTTTCCTATCTGGATTCCTTTTACTTCTTTTTCTGCTCTGATTGCTGTGGCCAAAACTTCCAAAACTATGTTGAATAGTAGTGGTGAGAGTGGGCACCCTTGTCTTGTTCCTGATTTCAGGGGAAATGTTTTCAATTTTTCACCATTGAAGGTAATGCTTTCTGTGGGTTTGTCATATATAGTTTTTATTATGTTGAGGTATGTTCCTTCTATTCCTGCTTTCTGGAGAGTTTTAATCATAAATGGGTGTTGAATTTTGTCAAAGGCTTTCTCTGCATCTATTGAGATAATCATATGGTTTTTATCTTTCAATTTGTTAATAGGTGTATTACATTGATTGATTTGTGGATATTAAAGAATCCTTGCATTCCTGGGATAAAGCCCACTTGGTCATGATGTATGATTTTTTTAATATGTTGTTGGATTCTGTTTGCTAGAATTTTGTTAAGGATTTTTGCATCTATGTTCAACAGTGACATGGCCTGTAGTTTTCTTTTTTTGTGGCATCTTTGTCTGGTTTTGGAATTAGTGTGATGGCAGCCTCATAGAATGAGTTTGGAAGTTTACCTTCATCTGCAATTTTCTGGAAGAGTTTGAGTAAGATAGGTGTTAGCTCTTCTCTAAATTTTTGGTAGAATTGAGCTGTGAAGCCATCTGGTCCTGGGCTTTTGTTTGCTGGAAGATTTTTGATTACAGTTTCAATTTCCTTGCTTGTGATCGGTCTGTTAAGATCTTCTATTTCTTCCTGGTTCAGTTTTGGAAAGTTATACTTTTCTAAGAATTTGTCCATTTCATCCAAGTTGCCCATTTAATTGGTGTAGAGCTGCTGGTAGTAGTCTCATGATCCTTTGTATTTCAGTGTTGTCTGTTGTGATCTCTCCATTTTCATTTCTAATTTTGTTAATTTGGTTCTTCTCTCTTTGTTTCTTAATGAATCTTGCTAATGGTTTTTTAATTTTGTTTATTTTTTCAAAAAAACAGCTTTTAGCTTTGCTGATTTTTGCTATGGTCTCTTTAGTTTCTTTTGCATTTATTTCTGCCCTAATTTTTAAGATTTCTTCCCTTCTGCTGATCCTGGGGTTCTTCATTTCTCCCTTCTCTAATTGCTTTAGGTTTAGAGTTAGGTTATTTATTTGGCTTTTTTCTTGTTTCTTGATGTAAGCCTGTAACGCTATGAACCTTCCCCTTAGCACTGCTTTTACAGTGTCCCATAGGTTTTGGGTTGTTGTGTTTTCATTTTCATTCATTTCTATGCATATTTTGATTTCTTTTTTGATTTCTTCTGTGATTTGTTGGTTATTCAGAAGCCTGTTATTTAGCCTTCATATGTTTGAATTTTTAACAATTTTTTTCCTGTAATTGAGATTTTTTTTTTTTTTTTTACAGGTTGAAATCTTGATTTTATTTCAAAATGATAATCTGAGTCATGGTTCTGACCACTTCTGAAGGGCTCGTGAATTAGAGAAACAGTTCTGTGAAGGCTCCAGTCAGATCTAAATGATACCAATCAAACTTGTGATTGGCAGAGACAGCCTCTTTAATCATCAGGGATTTTAAAAGTCATCCACCCTGATTTCGGAGTATCATAAAAAGTAAAAATTACTTTTATTTTGTCATTTTTCCTTTGCAAATGTTTTTAGCAGCAAACAGGACTCTTGTTTTCCTTACTTCATTTTTACGATCATAGTAGTTATATGCCAATTTAAAATTAGAGAGGGAAAAAACTAAAAGCCCTTCAGTGGCACTGCTCATCCGTAGGAGGCTCACATAATAGGTGGTAATTCATGTTCATGTTATCAATTCTACAAATATCAATAAAATAAGGTTTGCAAATTGTAAATACAGCAGTAGCAGTTCACACGTTTGACACGCTTTCACACAAGGATTCAGTTGACAACAATAAATATAATTTCCCCTCTTCAAAACAAACAAAAAGGATTTATAAAGGAAAAAAAGGATTAATTTACTTGGAGTTTATCAGCCCACTATTTTTAGTGTGCTTTGAAATAATTAAAAAGCTTGAAATTATATTCAATGAATACTGGCCCATAGTTACATTTTTTTTTTTTTAAACCTGTCTTAAATACATACATCATGGCTTTCTATTGAAATCCTTAAATCTGTAGGGATCTGTAGTAGGTAAGACTGTATTAAACATTTTTTTCCTCATTAACAATTTCACTAAGTTAAAAAAAATCTGACATTTCCCTTAAATGTTAAGTTGAAGCCTGATCTATGCTGCTGTGTCCTGTAAAATGAACCTAATTTTCAAAGTGAATAGGGACGCCTGAGTGGCCATTTAGAATGCGGCATTTTCCTTCCCTCATGATTCCTGCTGGGTCCTCTTCGCTGAGGCTTTTCCCTGAGTCATATATTTACTGGAAAGGCTACCTGACTGGGGACTCAAAAATATACATGTTTTTTGTTTCTTTTGGTCTTCATGTAAAAGCACTGCCTGAACAAATGTGCCAGCTGGTCTCAAAGGGTTTTGTAAAGAAGGGGATCCAAGTACACAATCTGATTTAGACAGACCTGAAGAGACTTTAAACTGAGGGCATTCCTTTTTAATGTGCCCTTCTCGTCCACAAATAAAACAACGTTTTTCTCTTAAATCTTTGTCCTCCGGTCTCTTCTACTTCTCCACTGGTGGCCTGAGGATTTTCTCTCTCCCTGGCTCAGTGGCTGCCCTCACTGGCTTGGCTTTCTGAGGTGTGCACTGCATGGGTTTATCTTCTTTTGTTGACACCTCTCTCTCTGTGTACTTGTTTTGAATTTCTTTATCTTCTTTGCTTTTTTTGTCTCTGTTCTCAGGGTATCTTTGGTTCAGGGTATCTTCCTGATCTCGCTGTCACCTCACTTTTCTCCTCATAGGACAGTCCTTCATGAATTGTCCGATTTTCCCACAAATGCGGCAACATCTATCATTTGGGGCCAGCTCTCCTTCAGTTAGCACATCTGGATCAAAAAAGTACTCCATTTTTGAGGGGTAGTCCTTTGGAAATCCTTTGACTGGAATCCCAAATACTCTTCTCCCATTAATAAATGCTTTCATTATAAAATTTGTCATTTTCCTTGATAATCCGGCTCCAAGATTATGATTCAAATCAAACGGATCTTCAATAACAATGTATTTTGATGTCCACTGTTTCTTAAAAGTTGTAAGCAGACTTTTTCTCCTGATGCTAATTACATGTTCTTTAAAATCAAATTCCTCTGTGTAGAAACGAAGAAGTCCCAACCACAGCTGCCCAACAGATTCTGTATTTTTTCCATATTCTGGCCAATAGTTGGGCAGTTCATCTATTTGATCAAAAAAATAAATATTCCAGCCATCAACAAATATTTCAGGTTTCTTTTCACCTTTGTATATCTCCTGAAGGACAGGAATAACTGGTGGATTCCTCTGCTGAAGAAAATATAGCACCATGAGCGTATATGCGTATGACGATAAGCTGCCTCTAGAAGCATCACCAATATCGCACATCTTTGTAAATACTTTCATAGTATAGCACAAATATTTCACTCTGGGATCAATGGCTGAGTAAGCAGATAAGAGTCTTGTGTTATGAAGGGCCAATGTGTTATACAAACTGATGTCCACTTCGAGACCGCTTCTCAAATGGAAGAACTTCACAATCGGCACCTTTGCTGTTGTAATAGGCAAGATGTTTCTCAGTCCTGAATGCTTTTTGAGGACTCTTGCCAATTCTTCAATAGTTTTTACACAGTCTAACCCCTCAGCAGTTTCAAGTCCGTTAATTGTCATGCAGACATCAAGGTCACTCTGTTTGAACCCAAATCCATTTTTGGAGGAGCCAAACAAGCTTAATTTAGTTCCTGGAAACTCCTGCCTTATGAAATTTTCTAGGTTTTGCCGAATATGTTCACGTGCCTGATCTTCTAGAACAGTTGGAGAAAAATCCTTGTAACACTGAATGCAAACTTGATCTAAGATATTTGAAAATTTGGGTGTTAATGGAGGCAAAGGTTCCAGCTGGATTCTTTTGAAGTCTTCAGGACAGTCCTTCTTTAGATGACCCTCTCATTTGCATAAACTGCAAACCACTGTAGGAGACTTGCCTTTGGTGAAGGTGAGTTTACTAAATTCATAGAGGAAATCAGACTGGTCCACAGTTGAATTTTCCTCACACACACTTTCTTCTTTAAGGCTGATTTTATTAAGTTCCATTAGAAGATTTCCATCTACATGGTGTTTTCCACATTCTTTCAAGTCATCATACTTAGTAGATCCATCTAATTCCACATCCTCTTCAGACAGGGCATCCTCATCCCCTGATCCAGTGAAGGTGTTGTCTAATTTGTCTCCATTAGCAATGTCATCCTCATCTTCCCTTCGGGAAATGGAGAGCCTTGGTTCTTCGTCCTCCTCCTCATCCTCCTCTTCCTCATCAGAGTGAAGGATTCCTGATATCTGGCTCAGTCTTGAAGGGGTAAAGTGGCTTACAGCATCTCCGAGTTCACTGGTACCTTCTATGCTTTCTTCATCAATATCAGCCTTGGCATATGAAGTAGGAAATTCATCATACTCTTTAGCTATAGGATTTCTGAAGCCTTTTAGATCCAAATTGGCATCTTTCTCCTTATTTCCTGGGCTGCCACAGGTGACAAGCGTGCCACACTTGCTACTACTTAAAGCTTGATCATCAGCAGTCAAAGGATGCTTGCCTTCCTTTCCACTTTTTTCTTTCTTATTTTTACTTCCTGTTTCTTGATGATGTACTTCAATGTCCTTAGAGTCACTAGAACTGACTCTTGCCTTAATACAGTCAGAGTTTTCCAGGTGGACACTGATGTGTGAGTTTTCCATTTTCTCTGCTGATGGGCTTTCAAAGTTTTTAGCAGTCTCTTTAAGAGTAAGTGGCTGTGCCTTGCAGGTGTTTGCAGTTGAACTGGCAGCACCAGAACCTTGAGCCAAAACTGAGTTTTTGAGTTTATCACCTTTCGCTTGTACCTCTGGATCATGTTTTGCTATTTCTTTAGAACGTTCAGAAGTACAGCTGACAGTACTCAGAGGCTTTGGAAGGCTGGATTTCATAACTTTGTGTGGAAGAGCAAAATATTTACACGTTGTCCTTAAACAATGAAGTGTATATTCAAACACAGGTTGATTATTTAGGGTCCTTGCCACATTTCTTTTTACAGAGTAGGGATCTTCAATGGCAATGCGTTTTTTGGGCCAATCCTTTGATTCACGAGATATCGATTCTTTGACACTGATACTTATCACTAAATCAGCCAAATTAAATTCTAAAGCGTAGAATCGGAGCAATTCCACCCAGAGCTGCCCAACTGGTACTGAAGGCTGCTGTTTTGAATCAAATATTAATGATACCTGTCCCCTTTTAATGGCCATTTCCTTTGGTGCCTCCTCTTTTGTTGAGTCCACATCCCCTGCAACATTATCAGTGTATTCCCAGACCACAGAGTTGTTCTCAATTTCTTTAAGGTTGAAGTTTCCTAATTTGTTTAGTGAGAATCCTTCAATCCATGATCCTAGATAAACAGGCAGAAGAGGTTCTTTCCTCTGTTGAAGAAAGAAAACGGCCATCAGAGCAAACACATAAGGTGGCAAACCTCCTTCTTCAGGGCGATCTATACTGCAAAGCTTTGCCCAGTACCTAAATGCAATCACCAGAGGAACCAGCTTTGATTCTAGTTTTCCAAGGGCAGTTAAATGATTTGTTGTCAGACAAGCATTTTCATTTCCTGCACTCACTTTACAAAGAAGACCACTCTGCTTTTCTCTGCACACCACCACTGGCACTCGCGCATGGAAATCCGCATCAACATCAATAAAAGAGTCATTGTTCTTTAAACATTCTTGGACAAGTAAGAGAACATCTGGCTGAGACATAATGGCTGGAAATTGAATGTCAATGTTTATATCCGAATTTTTGAAACCAAATCTGCTACAGGATGACCCATATAATCTCAGAGAGCAATCTTAATGTTTTTCTTGTGCCTCTTCTCTTTGATATGCTTATGAGCAAATGCAATGGATTCAATTAAAACATCACAAAGTTTGCAGGTGTACTTTGCTGAAGGGTAGTTTCTTGGTCGCCTTTTCAGCCTGTCGATGCAGTCTCGTTTCAGCCACTCCTCAGCCTGCTGTAAGCCCAGCAGCTCCTTCATTGAAAGCACAGACTCATCGATCACAGGGCCTTCCAAGTCTCCATCCTGTTCATTTTCGTCATTTCTAGTTCTCCGTGGCTTCCGAGGTCTGGACCTCGGCTTCTTGTTTTCAGGGCTTCCCGCTTCCATTTCTGACATGGTGTCCAGGTTTGTCAGCTCTTTATGAAATAGTCGTCTTACAGTTCTGCAGCCTCTTCCATCCTGCCACCTATATCCATCGTCACTTTCCCGAAAAGAGTCTCTTCTTGGTCGGTTTATAACAGGGATTCTAGGTCCAGGTTTGTATTCTCTCCAACTGTCTGAATTACTGGCAAGTTCATCAGAGAGCCATCTCTTACTCTGATCTTTGTGGTTGTCATTGAGCCAAGTGGGTTGACTGTAAATTGGGTTCTTAAATGCATATGGATTGCTAGAAACAGCATACGGTCCTTTTCTGGGGGTATTCCCATAGTTCCCTGGTGTTACTTTTTTTTGGGGGAAGGCCTTTTTCCATTTTACTGCTATGGCCTTTAGCATAATCATCCATTATTAAATAATCTTGTTGAGGGTGACCCCTTCTGAAATCCTCATCATCTGTAGTCCCTCGCTCTTTAGGACACCTCACAAAATAAGGTTTTGTGGCATCTCCAATGGTCTTCGACTTCAGTTTTCTTTCTCTTCACCACCTCCGCCCCGGCCCCCCACCTCTTCCTTGTAATTGAGATCTAATCTTACTGCACTGTGGTCAGAAAAGATGCCTGGAATGATTTCAATTTTTTTGAATTTTCCAAGACCAGATTTATGGCCCAGGATGTGATCTATTCTGGAGAAGGTTCCGTGTGCACTTGAGAAAAAGGTGAAGTTGATTGTTTTGGGGTGAAATGTCCTATAGATATCAATTAGGTCTAGCTGGTCCATTGTGTCATTTAAGGTTTGTGTTTCCTTGTTAATTTTCTGTTTAGTTCATCTATCCATAGTTGTGAGTGGGGTATTAAAGTCTCCCACTATTATTGTGTTTCTGTTAATTTCCTCTTTCATACTCGTTGGCATTTGCCATACATATTGCGGTGCTCCTATGTTGGGTGCATATATATTTATAATTGTTGTATCTTCTTCTTTGATTTATCCTTTGATCATTATGTAGTGTCCTTCTTTGTCTCTTTTCACATCCTTTATTTGAAAGTCTATTTTATCTGATATGAGTATTGCGACTCCTGCTTTCTTTTGGTCTCCGTTTGCATGAAATATTTTTTTCCAGCCCTTCACTTTTAGTCTGTATGTGTCTCTTGTTTTGAGGTGGGTCTCTTGTAGACAGCATATATAGGGGTCTTGTTTTTGTATCCATTCAGCTAATCTTTGTCTTTTGGTTGGAGCATTCAACCCATTTACATTTAAGGTAATTATTGATAGGTGTGGTCCCGTTGCCATTTACTTTGTTGTTTTGGGTTCACGTTTATACAAGCTTTCTGCATTTCCTGTCTAGAGAAGATCCTTTAGCATTTGTTGAAGAGCTGGTTTGGTGGTGCTGAATTCTCTCAGCTTTTGCTTGTCTGTAAAGCTTTTGAATTCTCCTTCATATCTGAATGAGATCCTTACTGGGTACAGTAATCTAGGTTGTAGGTTATTCTCTTTCATTACTTTCAGTATGCCCTGCCATTCCCTTCTGGCCTGGAGGGTTTCTATTGATAGATCAGCTGTTATCCTTATGGGAATCCCTTTGTGTGTTATTTGTTGTTTCTCCCTTGCTGCTTTCAATATTTGTTCTTTGTGTTTGATCTTTGTTAATTTGATTAATATGTGTCTTGGGGTGTTTTGCATTGGGTTTATCCTGTTTGGGACTCTCTGGGTTTCTTGGACTTGGGTGGCTATTTCCTTCCCCATTTTAGGGAAGTTTTCAGCTATTATCTCCTCGAGTATTTTCTCATGGCCTTTCTTTTTGTCTTCTTCTTCTGGGACTCCTATGATTCGAATGTTGGGGCGTTTCACATTGTCCCAGAGGTCCCTGAGGTTGTCCTCATTTCTTTTGATCCTTTTTTCTTTTTTCCTCTCTGCTTCATTTATTTCCACCATTTAATCTTCTACCTCACTTATCCTATCTTCTGTCTCCGTTATTCTACTCTTGGTTCCCTCCATAGTGTTTTTGATCTCATTCATTACATTATTCATTTTTAATTGACTCTTTTTTTATTTCTTCTAGGTCTTTATTAAACATTTCTTGCATCTTTTCAATCTTTGTCTCCAGGCTATTTATCTGTAACTCCATTTTGTTTTCAAGATTTTGGATCATTTTTATTATCATTATTCTAAATTCTTTTTCAGGTAGATTCCCTATCTCCTCCTCTTTTGTTTGACTTGGTGGGCATTTTTCATGTTCCTTTACCTGTTGGGTATTTCTCTGCCTTTTCATCTTGTTTAGATTGCTGTGTCTGGAGTGGGCTTTCTGTATTCTGGAGGTCTGTGGTTCCTTTTTATTGTGGAGGTTTTACCCAGTGGGTGGGGTTAGACGATTGGCTTGTCAAGGTTTCCTGGTTAGGGAAGCTTGCATCGGTGTTCTCTTGCATGGAACTTGATTTCTTCTCTCTGGAGAGCAATGGAGTGCCCAGTAATGAGTTTTGAGATGGATCTATGTGTTAGGTGTGACCTTGGGCAGCCTGTATGTTGACGTTCAGGGCTATGTTCCTGCATTGCTGGAGAATTTATGTGGTATGTCTTGCTCTAAAACTTATTGGCTCTTGGGTGGTGGTTGGTTTCAGTGTAGGTATGGAAGCTTTTGGATGGTCACTTATTACTTAAAGTTCCATGTAGTCAGGAGTTTTCTGGTGTTCTCAGGTTTGGGGCTTAAGTCTCCTGCCTCTGGATTTCAGTTTTTTTCTTCCTGTAGTCTCAGGACTTCTCCAACTATACAGCACTGATAATAAAACTTCTAGGTTAATGGTGAAAAGATTCTCCCCCGTTGGGGAAACCCAGAGAGGTTCACAGAGTTACATGAAGAAGAGGAGAGGGAGGAGATAGAGATGAGCAGGAGGAGAAAAAGGGGGACTCAAGAGGAGAGAGACAGATCTATGCAGTTGTCTGTTCCCAGAGTGTTCTCCGTAGCCCAGACACCCACAAAGATTCACAGAATTGGATTGGGAAGAGAAGGGGAAAGGAGGAAATAGAGGTGTTCTGAGGTAGAAAACAGAGAGTCAAGATTGGGAGAGAGTAATCAACACACTCCTGAATAAAAATGGGAACTGAATATTGGATTCTTAAATGTCCACAATTTATATCACATACTGAAAAACAAAAATTAAAAATCTAGAGTAGAGGTTAGACTCTTAAAAATACTATATTAAAAACAAAAACCAAAACATACAAAAAAATTTTAGAAATATATATGAAGTTCGATTTAAAAATAGGGCTTCTCTTTTTTTGTGTGTGTGTGAGGTTATAGTGTATTGAAAATGAAAATTAAGGAGTAGTAGAGGAGTAATAGTGGAATTTAAAAAGAAATAAGAGAAAAAGAAAAATAGAAAATAGAAGACAAAAAGGGAAAAAAAGAAGAAAAAAGGAAAAAAAGAAAAAAAAAATTCCCTAATTAAAAAAATTGTAAAAATCTATGAAAATGAAAGTTAAGGAGTAATGGGTGAGTAATAGGGAATTTTAAAAGAAAATAAAAGAAAAAAGAAAAAATAAATTTTTTTCTTACTTTAAAAAAAAAAAAAGTAACAATATATCTAGGAATTTCTCTGGAGCTGTTGTGGTCAGTGTGGGTTCGGCTCAGTTTCAGATAGCTCCTCGTTCCAGCTTACACTCCTCAATATCTACAGCCCCCTTCCAGTGTAGTTGGTGTTTTCTACAGGGATTTTAATCTGTTGCACTGGTCCCTTCTGAAGCAGTTCCCTTTATTTGGCTTCTGTTTGCTGGTCTCTTCAGTGCCTAATTTCCGCCCTGACACAGGCGGGTGGAGGTGGACTCTTATTCAGGTTGCTAGTTCCATCACGCTGCGGGGAGGGGCTGGCACTGCTTTCCCCGTCTACGCTGCTCAGGCTCCCGGCTGTTCTATATGGAGCGTGCCCTGCGCTGTGGGCGGTTCCAGCCCTTGGGTGTTCCACAAAAGCGCGGAATAAAAAGCTGCGCCTGCGTTTTGTGCCTATGCCTACCGAGTGGCTCAGGCAGCCAGGAGCTTGGCGGGCGCACTCTCCCCGGGTCTGGTGTGCCTTCTCCCCTCCGCATCCCCAGCCCCAGTCCCCGCCCGCGCCAGTGGGGTGCCTGGACCCTGTGTCTCGCCGTGACCCTCCCGGCAGATGTCGACCACCCAGAATCTCAGGAGGTCTTTGATTAGAAACTGGAGGCCTGTTTGCAGTGCAGTAGGGAATGTGGTCCTTGGGGCCGAGCCTGCCCCTTTCTTCTCCCCCCTGCCTCCGGTGGGGCTGGGCCGGTCTGCAGCATGCGAGCTCTTCTCTGGACTTGCTCGGTCCCTTTGTTCTGCGAACGGCCGGCAGTGTGTTCGGGCCAGTTCATTTTCTCTCTCTCTTTTGCTATCCCACAGTTTAAGTTGGTAACTCACAAAAGATCCCTCCGATTGTCCTCAGGGCACTCAGGCCCGGTCCTTACCCTAAGCAATGCTGCCCGCTCCTCTCCGTTCTGCCCCCACTTGCTGGTGGCGGATGCGGGTGTCTGGGGTACTTTTCTCCTGGGAGTTGCTTTTAGGCTCATAATCTGTAGGTTTTATTTATTGTTCCCCTCCCAATCAGGTTGCCCTCTGAGATTCAAAAACTTCCCCCAGACCCGCCAGTGCGAGGGTTTCCTGGTGTCTGGAAACTTTCTCTATTAAGACTCCATTCCTGGGACGGATCTCTGTCCTTAGCTCTTTGGTCTCTCTTTTTATCTTTTATATTTTGTCCTACCTCCTTTCGAAGACAATGGGCTGCTTTTCTGGGCACCTGATGACCTCAGCTAGCGATCAGAAGTTGTTTTGTGAAGTTTGCTCAGCATTCAGTTATTCTTTTGATGAATTTGTAGGAGAGAAAGTGGTCTCCCCGTCCTATTCCTCTGCCATCTTGGCTCCTCCAATCTAGACTGTTTCTTAAACTCATCCTTTCAGTTGTATTGCCTACTGTGAGTCCATCATAGTTAACATATTTTGTATGAATATTCTGCTGCCCTTTTGGATCTTGTTTTACTTTAGCCAATTCAATGAACCAAGTAAGTTCATAGTCATCATTTACTAGCTTTCACTTCTGTCACTATTTTAAAGATACTTTCTACCTGTGGGCATCACAGAGTCCTGTCTCCCTGTGTCTCCCACATATCATCATCCTTTCTCTCTATAGCACGTGCATGCTGTGTGCTAAGTCATTTCACTCGTGTCTGACTCTTTTGAGACCCTGGACTTTAGCCCGCCAGGATCCTCTGCCCATGGGATTCTCCAGGAAAGAATATTGGAGTTGGTTGCCATGCCTTCCCCAAGGGGATCTTTCAGACGCAGGGACTGAGCCAGAACCGCTTATGTCTCCTGCAGGTACCTTATCACTAGGGCCACCTGGAAGCCCTCTATAGCATGCTCAGTTCCAAATGCTCATAAGTGATTGTTCAAATACAGTCTGTTTCATACCGTGCCAATCCTCACACTGAACTCAGTGACATACACTATACATACTGACATCCTCGCTGACATAATAGCTTGAAATATAAAAACATGAAACACCTTGTAAGGAAGTTAATAGACTGCAAAATATTTTAGCGCTCAATCCACTGTTAATAAATATATTTCTATTAAATCATGTATGTGCCTGTTCAAATACCACCTTACAAGAAGATTCTTTTCTGAAAACCTAATATAATGAGATAATCACTCTTTATCCCCTTAACAATATTTTTTTTCTTAGAAACATGATATGTTTAATACATGCAATAATTTATTTGTCTCATTAGCTTCTCCCTGTATACACTCCAAGAGAGTAGAAGTTTCTGGTATTACTATTGTATCTTATATCTCTAATGCCTAGCAAATTACCTAGAAAACACATTTGGCCTTCAATGAATACTTGCTGGATGAGTGAAAGATGAAAATAAATGAAAATTTCTGACTAAATTCATAATATTTAGTACTGTGCTCACCTAGGTAAGAGACCTTACCTGGTGGCTCAGATGGTAAAGAATCCCTCTGCAATGCAGGAGACCCAGGTTTGATTCCTGGGTCAGGAAGATGCCCTGGAGAAGGAATGGCAACCCACTCCAGTATTCTTGTCTGGAGAATCCCACGGACAGATCAGCCCAGCTACAGTCCATGGGGTCACAAAGAGATGGACACGACTAGGTGGCTAACTCTTCACCTGGATAAGACTTTAGATGATGTCTCCTTAATGAATATAGTTGTCACATGAGATTTTAAAAAGCTAAAATGACATAAGTAATGCACTTAAAGACTTATATGAGTGCTCCTATTACTGAGTACTGTACATTGGAATATTTTTCTTTGTTTAATTTTAAGTCTTTAGCTGTAGCTGCATATTCTATAAACATTTGACTCTCTTGCAGTTTTCAGAATCACAGAAATGACACTTCCATTATCAGAAGGGTCTCTCACAAATAGTCCTTGAATGTAGTTTATTAACACTGGTCATGTTCAATTTAGAGATCCTGCCCTTTCTAAGCTAATACAGATTTCAGAAAATCTAAAGAGTTTATTCAAAATTCTCCAAGCCAGGCTTCAACAATACGTGAACCGTGAGCTTCCAGATATTCGAGCTCGTTTTAAAAAAGGCAGAGGAACCAGAGATCAAATTGTCAACATCCATTGGATCATCAAAAAAGCAAGAGAGTTCCAGAAAAACATCTATTTTTGCTTTATTTACTATGCCAAAGCATTTGACTGTGTGGATCACAATAAATTGTGGAAAATTCTGAAGGATATGGGAATACCAGACCACCTGAACTGCCTCTTGAGAAACCTGTGTGCAGGTCAGGAAGCAACAGTTAGAACTGGACATGGAACAACAGACTGGTTCCAAATAGGACAAGGAGCATGTCAAGGCTGTATATTGTCACCCTGCTTATTTAACTTATATGCAGAGTACATCAGGAGATACGTGGACTGGAGGAATCACAAGCTGGAATCAAGGTTGCCTGGAGAAATATCAATAACTTCAGATATGTAGATGATACCACCCTTATGAGAGAAAGTGAAGAACTAAAGAGCCTCCTGATGAAAGTGAAAGAGGAGAGTGAAAAAGTTGGCTTAAAGCTCAACATTCAGAAAACTAAGATCATGTCATCTGGTCCCATTACTTCGTGGAAATAGAAGGGGAAACAATGGCAACAGTGGCTGACTTTATTTTATTTTATTTTTTTGGCTCCAAAGTCACTGTAGATGGTGATTGATCAGAAGCCCCTTACTCCTTGGAAGGAAAGTTTTGACCAACCTAGGCAGCATATTAAAAAGCAGAGACATTACTTTGTCAACAAGGGTCCATCTAGTCAAGACTATGGTTTTTCTAGTGGTCATGTATGGATGTTAGAGTTGGACTATAAAGAAATCTGCTGCTGCAGCTGCTGTAAGTCACTTCAGTCATGTCCGTCTCTGTGTGACCTGATAGATGGCAGCCCACCAGGCTCCCCCGTCCCTGGGATTCTCCAGGCAAGAACACTGGAGTGGGTTGCCATTTCCTTCTCCAGTGCATAAAAGTGAAAAGTGAAAGTGAAGTCACTCAGTCGTGTCCGACTCTTAGCCACCCCATGGACTGCAGCCTACCAGGCTCCTCCGTCCACGGGATTTTCCAGACAAGAGTACTGGAGTGGGTTGCCATTGCCTTCTCCTAAAGAAAGCTGAGCACCGAAGAATTGATGTCTTTGAATTGTGGTGTTGGAGAAGACTCTTGAGAGTTCCTTGGACTGCAAGGAGATCCAACCAGTCCATCCTAAAGGAGATCAGTCCTGGGCTCATTGGAAGGACTGATGTTGAAGCTGAGACTCCAATACTTTGGCCATCTGATAAGAAGAGCTGACTGATTTGAAAAGACCCTGATGCTGGGAAAGGTTGAGGGCAGGAGAAGAAGGGGATGACAGAGGATGAGATGGCATCACCAATTCAATGGACATGAGTTTGGGTGACCTCCAGGAATTGGTGATAGACAGGGAGGCCTGGTGTGCTGTGATTCATGGGGTTGCAAATAGTTGGACACTACTGAGTGACTGAACTGAACTGAATTAAGATTTTTCCAAAATACATGATGCAACTTTGTTTACTAGAGGTGAACACTTTTATTTTAGTGAAAAGAAAACAAACAAACAAACAAACAAAAAAACCCTGAGAACAAGTAAAATATATCTAAGAAAGTCATACTGCAAA
Organism: Dama dama; assembly: GCF_033118175.1. NCBI lineage: Eukaryota > Metazoa > Chordata > Mammalia > Artiodactyla > Cervidae > Dama > Dama dama. The sequence goes on from NC_083681.1 coordinate 79,948,626, forward strand.
ATATTAGTACCTGTGACTAAACTCGTGATGTGTTCTTCGGTGTGGTTCTCTCTTCCGGCACATTCAGTGTTGTTTCTGGAATAATTTAAGGTATATTTCTATGTCTGTTTCTGAGCTCTGGATTTTTCAATTATTTTGTTCTCAGAAATATGTGACAAATATGCTAGTGGTAAAGAATCCACCTGCCAATACAGAAGGCACAAGAGATGTGGGAAAGAACCCTGGGTGGGAAAGATCCCCTGGAGGAGGAAATGGCAACCACTCCAGTATTCTTGCCTGAAAAATTCCATGGATAGAGGAGCCTGGTGGGTTACAGTCCATGGGGTCACAAAGAGTTGGACACGACTGAGCGACCGAGCACAACACGGTTTCATATGCAGGATTATCCAGACAGAAATATAGATTTTTCCTATTATTCTTTTGCCCCTATCTCTTCAGAGTTCAGTCCTATACTTAATTAAAATTTCCCACTCACCCAACATTTATCACATATGCTTAGCCAACTCCAATAAAGGTGCACTGTTTTAACTCCACAATAGTGCAAACACAGAGATGCACAATACACACATATGCACATCCATTAAATTTATTGTGGCAATTAAAAATTCTATATAAAGATGGGAAAACCCAACTTGACTCACACTGCTCAGAGAGGCCCATGTATTCTTGTATAAACTCGGATTTTAAACATAAAATGACCTTAATCAACACAGTTACATGTAAATTTTTCTGAACAGAAGCATTATATTCCTTTCCTCTGATGTGTATTCATTCATTTCACTCATCTACTGGTTTACATGCAGTTATTCATACTCATTTGCTATTTTCAATGTCAATTTAGTGGAAAGAAGCACTGTTTATACACAAAAATGTATATTCAATTACTTATATCATAAACTCTAAAATGAATGATTGTATGCTTACATAATTTCTCATGTCCAGGGTCTCTTTATGGAAATCCTTAGAAGTGGACTTGAGGGACAACAAGAAAACATTTTGGACTTGTTATATACTATCTACTTTACTAGTATAAAATACCACATATCTAGTATGTTATCTAATTAATTGTAGAGGATGTTAAGCAAGATGTGTCAGGCATATACTAGATTATGCTTGAAAGACTTCAGGTACTTTCCTATTTATTCAGAAACCTCATCTGGCAATTTGGGGATGCACAGGATTTCTTTACGTTAGTTTGCTTTCATTGTCTCTTTCTTCTGCTTGCTGGTTTGCTGTCTTCCTCCACTGCTTTCCATAAAGATAGAATGCTCATCAGACTAAAGCCACCAGAATTGGAACATTTCTAAATTTGAAAAAAGGGATTCCTACTGATGAATTTTTACGGATTCTATATTTCGTTTGTGTGATGATCCCAAAACTAAGATACCAAAGTTCTTTCTTGTGGGGGATATTCTCAAGGCAAAGCTCAAACCATGTAACTAATTGCAATCACTGTGCACTAATTAAATTCAAGAAACAAGCATTTCTGGTACTCAAGTTGTTTAACACCACTGTTGACTTCTCTGGTACACATTGTGAGGATATAACGTTTTCCTTGTTCTTGTCTTCTGATTCCTTTCAAATTAGTTATTCTGTCAGGTTTTTCTGAGTCTTCAGGGATACAAAAGTCCCTCCAGTTACATTTTGTTTAACCAAGACATAATTTTAGCTTCTTAAACAAGGCTTCTCCTTCAGATCATGTAGACTATCTTCCCTTCAATGATTTAAAACTGAGTTTTTGAAGCTAGACTATTATTACAAATTATGTAATCTAGTTTAGCTCTCAATGAATTTCTGGTCTCATTAAGAATGTGTTCTTTAATAACTAGAAAAACATGTTTTTAGGAGAAATTCTAGGCAACAGATTTAAGCAAGCAACAATAATTCTATATTTATGGATTTCTAGGTACCTCGGATGTCTTCTGTGGTAGTTAAGGCAATAAAGAATACCTGTGCAATGCAGGAGACTGGAGTTTGATCCCTGGGTTGGAAAAACCTCCTGGAGAAGGGAATGGCTACCCACTCCAGTATTCTTGCCTGGAGAATTCCATGGATAGTGGAGCCTGGTGAGTTACAGTCCGTAGGGATGCAAAGAATCGGACACAACTGAGTGACTAACACACCACCAGCTGGTAACACTGAAACAATAGTACTGAAGCAAGTATCCACCCAAATGGTCACATTCTGAGAATAGTCATCTGTCCCTAAAATATTCAATATTGTGACACAGATTTTAGTTCATTGCATTTTCCCCCAAGCACACTAAGTTTCCTTGCTGCTGTAGGAAAGATTAGAAGGGCCTGTAGGTGAATAAAGGCATTAATCAACATGAAGGGATGATAGAAGTGTTGATTATTGGTAATTAAAGCACAATGATACAGGTTTTCAAGGCACTTTCCATTGCTCTTTATAACCTAACCATTTGTACTTTTTTCCCCCCAGTTTTATTAAGATGTAATTGACATCATCATTTTCCTTAAGGTAGATAATGTATGTTTTGATAATAATATGTGAGATGATAACAGTTACAAGGTTAACAAACAGGTCTATTACCTCATATGGTCTTTTCTGCTGGCTCAGTGGTAAAGAAAATTGCCTGTCAGTGCAGGAGATGCTTGTTCAGTCCCTGGGTTGGGAAGATGTCCTGGAGAAGGTAATGGCAACCCACTCCAGTATTCTTGCTGGGAAATCACATGAACAGGGGGGCCTGGTGGGCTATAGTCCACAGGGTAATAAAAGAGTTGGACACAATTTAAGGACTAAACAGCAACAGCAAACCTCACATAGTTATCACTTTTCGATTGTGTTGGGAAAATTTAAGATATATTTTCTGAGCAAATTTCAAGCGTACAAAACAGCATTGTCAAATATAGTCATTGCATTGTGCCTTAAATCCCCAGAAACTATTCATGTTATAACAGAAAATCTGAACCATCTGATCAACATCAATATTCCCTTCCCCAACTCCTCTATCCCGTGGAGGGTTCTTTGAGTTCTACTCGGGTTCTTTGAGTTCAACTTTTTTAGATTCCATATAAAGGAGAATATACAGCATTTGTCTTTACTTTGTCTGACTTATTTCACTTAACATAATGCCCTCGAGGTTTATCCATGTTTTCAAAACTATGATTCTATAAGAGAGCAAAAGTTGCCACCCCAAAATATGGCTCTTTAGTATGACAACTATATTGAGATAAGTATTTTTTATGGTGCCAAATACTTCTATTTTAATCACTTTATATATATTTTCTTATTAAACTCCACAAGAATCCTATGGCATTATGGGTATCCCCATTTTATGGTTATTCATTCATTCATTCCATGCATATCTCTTGAATGCTGACTTATTATATACAAGAGATCATTCTAGGTAATATCTAGGTGAAAAAAGGGGCAGTGTGGAGGCCATGATAGGAATCTACACAGTTTGATTGGAGGTCAGCAGGGAAGGAGCTGGTACTGGCTGCAGGGAAAGGGAGCCAGTGGGGGTGGGGTCAGAAAGGTAGTGGGCAGCAGTTCCTGTGGGTAGGCTGAATGTTTTTAAGATGCAAATGACACAGAAAGGTTTTTTTTTTTTTTTCTTTAACTTGCCCTTAGCTGTCTAAAATAATTTAGATAGATCTCATGTTTCAAAGAAGGAACTATTATCATAGATGGGGACTACAGAATAGTATGAACTAGGTGTCCTAGACAGGGAGGAAGCTAAAAAAATCTGTTATAATTTCTCTCTATGACTCAATGTTTCTGTGCATCCCAGGAAACATTTGTCTACCAAACATTTGCTCTTTTCACTTCCTGGTGAGTGGCCTTCCATTCCTGTTCATTTTCCGACTCCTACCGCTTTCTCCTTTGTCAAAGTCACGCATGGTTAAGACGTGAAGACACAGTGAGATCATATCCGCCGCCTTTACCGCCTTTGGGGTCTCTCATGTTCTGTGGATCCCATCTGTGTGCGTAACTAAACATTTTTTCCTCTTGTTAATCTCTTTCACATAAATTTAGTTATTAGATCTGCCAACATGTACTAGGAGGGTAGAATTTACTTTTTTCCTTCCTTAAAAATACTTCTAAAAAGTCATGGCCTTGTCCACCTTCAGACCTCTATAATTGTCAGGCCCTCTTCCTGCTATCTTCTGCTATAACAGCATGCATCATTTCTCTTTTACATGCTAATCTCCATTTGATGAAGCCTTTAAAAAAAAGTAATTTAGGATTGTCTTTATACTTATTACCTATTGTTTTTACTTCATGATGATATTGAGGTTAGTATGAATTATTTGGTATTTATGTAATCAGTGTTGGTTACTTCAAACAGATAAGATTTATTAGTATAGAAGCTATTCAAAGTGCCATGGAACACAAAACACTTAAATGCTCAGACTTCATTTAGTAAACACATAATGTACTATAAAAACAGTGAATTGATATTTGAATGAAAGAATGGACGAAGATTTAGCAAAACTAGAAAGGTTGAAAAACTTTCTGAATAGAGGGGATATTATTTATAAATTTTAGACATATAATGAAGTATGCAACATTTCTTAAAATTGAGCCTTTAGAATGAATACTCATTTTATCAATTAAATTATTGGAGACATCTTTGTTTTTCTCGTAACATTCAAAATAATTTTACAGTAAATAAGTTATTTATGCAATAAATAAAATGAATGGGTGCACATATGCCAAATATAAATATTTAAAACCATCTTTTATCTTTTATCTTTTCTAGGGCATCTTTCACATCCTTGTTCCATACACTATATATCAGAGGGTTTAACATGGGAATCACAAGGGTGTAAAACAATGAGGTAATTTTGTCTTGATCTAGAGTGTGGGAAGAACTGGGTCTGAAATATATGAAGAGTATAGTTCCCTGGAAAATTGCCACAGCAGTTAGATGGGAGGTGCAGGTGGAGAAAGCTTTGAGCCTCCCTTCTGTAGAGTGGATCTTCAAGACTGCTAGAATGATATAAGAATAAGAAACAAGGACTCCTGAAATGGAACTTAATTCAATAAAACCAAAAACAGTGAATAACGCCAACTCATTGACCCATGTATCAGAGCAGGAGAGAAGGTAAAGTGGGGATAAGTCACAGAAAAAATGGTTAATCTCATTTGACCCACAAAAGCATAAACGGAATGCTAATGTCATGTGGATCAAAGCATCTGTCATTCCCAGCATGTAAACCACAGCCATGAGCAGGGAGCACAGCCTGCTGGACATGCTGACTGCATAGAGCAAGGGGCTGCTGATGGCCTTGTACCAGTCATAGGCCATCACTGCCAGCAGGAGACACTCAGAATCGGCAAAGATACAGAAGACCAAGAACTGCAGAGCGCAGCCATAGAAGGGGATTGATTTGTTTTTGGCTAAAATGTCTATCAACATCTTGGGGCCAATTGCTGTTGAATAGCAGAGGTCACAGAAAGAGAAATGGCTGAGGAAAAAGTACATGGGTGTGTGCAGCTGGGGATCCAACCTAATTAAAATAATCATTCCAAGATTTGTCAGAAAGTTAATGAGATAAACAAGGAAAAACAGGATAAATAGGGCTACTTTAATCCCAGGGTTATCAGTAATTCCCAACAGTATGAATTCAGTTAAGGATGAGCAATTTCCTATTTCCATTCTTCTATGCTCTTCTCTAAATTCTTGAGGAAATGATCAAGAAAAAGATACAGACACATGTACCACTTCTGGGTGCTTATAGTATATCTGTAAGGAAGAACACAGTTTATTTCTGCAATTTTCATTTTGTACCCAGAAAATGAGTTGGTCAATAGTCACTCTTTAAAGAGGCATTGCTGTCTACCTGATAATAATATAAATATGTGAGATAGGCAGTTGAGAAATTTGTTCTAAATGTACATGTTGTTCCCAAGGTATGTTACAATCTATAAACTACTTACTCTGAGCATAACCTTTCTTGTTTCAAGAAGAATATTTGGATGAATTAATGTCTCATTATATCTTCAAAACAATGTGAAAAAAACAACAATGTTAGAAACACCAGGCTATAAGAGTGACTCGTATTTCCTATGCTTGAAAAATTTCCATCATGCAAAAAGTGTTTACAATTTTTATGTCATTCAAAGAACAATTTAGAGCATTTATGTATTAGTATTAGAATAAATTGTTACAACAGACACTAATAACAATGAAAATAATTATGTTATTGGTACTAGTCTTTAGTATTTAGTGAGACATGCGATAATATAACCTTTTCTCTTGAGATTTATTACTGCTTTACCACACAACTCATTACCTGTTTTTGGAGTGTCTGGTGCCAAAGATGGAGCCTCTAGAACAGTCAAAGAAAAGAGCTAAAAGGAAATGTAAACAGCAGCATTTAAAGCATATTGCTGTATCTCTTTGGATTTTGAATGGACTTTTATAGCATCCAAGTGGAAACAGGTTTAGTGACAATAAGTACTTCTGAGATACATAGGTTTCTCTGTCTAGTGTGTATATCATGTGTGCCATGTTAGACTGTCTATTAAATGTCTCCAATGTGCATAAGAATAGAATATAGGTGAGGAGCTTTTCTTTAGACCTTATGACATGTGATTCATATGAAGATGAATTTGTACATTTTAATTTTGAAAGTGCCACCTACATCACTTTTTAAATAAGGTAAAACTAACAACAACAATAAAACCTTTAAATTTATCTATATACTATTCTGATGAAAAAAGAAGGGAAGGTTTTCCTGTGAATCAACATCAAAATAAATTAATAGTCATATTATGGATGCTAATAAGTACAAGCAGATTCTGACAGTTCTGAGAAGAAAATATTATTTCTGGGCATTACATTATATAATTTATTTAACTGAGTATGCAGGCATAAAATGTTTTACTTACAAATTTATTTTCCCAAAGCAGTAGCTATTTGTTCTAGAATCCTGAAATCATTACCTGGAAACCTTAGCTGAGATGAGCAGCTCTTGGGTAGCTGAATAAGCAGATAGGCTTTTATTTTACCAGGAGCACTGGGACTTAAAGCCCTGTGCTAGTGTGTCTAGCTTTTGACAACATGCAAACACATCATTAAATTTATTTCTGCTTCTGTGTATCCCCCTGTGAATTCAGAAACAACTTAGCAAAGTCTGAACTTTTATGCTTCAATATGTCACCGAATTAATCTATGTATGAAGAAGCCTGCACAAGCTATGTAAGGTGTTCCCCACAGTTACCCTCTACCTGCTCAAAAAGACGCACGACTTGAGAGTTGTGAGTTGAATTTTATTTGAGGCAAAATGAGGACTGCAGCCTGGGAGACAGCATCTCAGGGAGCTCTGAGAGATTTCTCCAAAGAGGGACCGGGAGAAGGTCAATATATGAAGTTTTGATGAAAGGAGAGTTCTATGCAATCAAGTGCTTATTTTACAAAAGGTTTTCTGCTGGTTACAAGGAGCTAATGTCACCATGAAGGGATTTAGCTATTTGTCTAGATATGAAGGGATACAAGGATTCGGATCATAAAGTCAGTTCCTGAAAATATCTGACTATCTAAACACCTGTTCCACCAGTTTCCCTGGGGCACAGAGTGCCTCACTCTCCACCCTGAATTCCCCTCAGGGGGTGTTCTAGGTCAGCAGCAGCTGCAGTGGCCCAGGGTTCAGTCTCCACACTGGCAGATGGCAAATGCCCTTGTTGTTCAGTTGTTGGCAAAGATTTTGGCAAGTGCTAATTTGTAGTTGACACCTCCATCAATATTCTCCTTCTCTAGTCAGAGGAAATCTAACAAAAATCAAATAGATTCCTCTTTTCCAAATTATTTGGATTGTTCACTGTGTTTTTGAAGCATTTTCGTTAACTACCTCATGTGGGGATATTGCTACACTTTGATCATATGTATTTATCTATGTTATTATAAATAATTATTATTTTAAATATTTAATATTCAATATTCAAATTAATGTTTAATTAAATTTAAATTTAATTTAAATATTTTAATTATTATTTAAAATTTATTATTACTAATCATATTATTAATGTGATCTTAGATCATATTATTCATTTATCTATATACATATAGATATGTATATCTATATACATGCATACCATAAAATTCACTCTTTTCATATAAATAGTTCTTTGGGTTTAAATTTATTTTCAAGGTTGCTCACCCATCACCATTACCTCCTTCTGGAACATTTGCATTAGTAAGACACCCAGACTCATGTCTGGCACGCCCTCTTCTTCCCTTCCCCGGCTCTGGCAACCGCTCACCTGCTCTCTGAGTGTAAGTGATGGCATGTCTGTCCATCGCACATGAAAGAGTCGTGAAATGACGTGTGTCTGTGACTGTCTCCTGTTAGGTTTCTTTCCTTCAGTTAAATGTCTTTAAGGTTAAGTCACGTTGCTGAATACACTGGAATTTTGTTTCATTAAATGGCACAACAATATTGCATTTTATAGATACAACACATTTTATTGATCCATTCTTCAGACGGATGAATGTTGGCTTGTCTCTACTCTTTATCTATTATGAATAATGATATTTTAACATTTATGTCAACGTTGCCTTTCAAGGCAGCCTTCAAAGCCAAATATCAGTTTATTCCCATCCTTCAATCTCATACTGATAGCTTACAGTGAACAATGTTGGATTTGCGATCTCCAAAGAAGATTTAGCTTCAGGACCAGGGACCAGGCTTGATCACACAGAGCTTTTGTGTGGCAGAAGCTTTATAACAGTGAAAAAAGACAGAGAACACTTCTGACATAGGCATCAGAAGGGGGCGGAGAGTGTCCCACTCTCTAGTCTTATCAAGCCCTTATATGATTTCACCAAACCTGTTCCCTCAGCATACATCTTAAATTAACAGGATTGATTAAAACTAGCAATAGAAAGGTCTTACCAGACCCACTCCCACAACATAGGTTTTAAAACAGCAAGATTAGTCAGAAGATTCTTGTTAAGAAGGAGAAATATGTCCTTAAGCAAGACGTACTGTTGTTACAAAATCATTTGTTACAAAGCTTAAGGGAAAGCACGCATTGAGCAAGATGAGCTGTTTTGTGTAATCATTCAGTCAGTTCAGTCGCTCAGTCGTGTCCGACTCTTTGAGACCCCATGAATCGCAGCAGGCCAGGCCTCCCTGTCCATCACCAACTCCCAGAGTTCACTCAAACTTATGTCCATTGAATCGGTGAAGCCATCCAGCCATCTCATCCTCTGTCATCCCCTTCTCCTCCTGCCCCCAAGCCCTCCCAGAATCAGGGTCTTTTCCAATGAGTCAACTCTTCACATGAGGTGGACAAGTATTGGAGTTTCAGCTTCAGCATCAGTCCTTCCAATGAACACCCAGGACTGATCTGCTTTAGGATGGACTGGTTGGATCTCCTTGCAGTCCAAGAGACTCTCAAGAGTCTTCTCCAACACCACAGTTCAAAAGCATCAATTCTTCAGTGCTCAGCTTTCTTTATAGTCCAACACTCACATCCATACATGACCACTGGAAAAACCATAGCCTTGACTAGAGGGACCTTTGTTGGCAAAGTAATGTCTCAGCTTTTTAATATGCTAACTAGCTTGGTCATAACTTTCATTCCAAGCAGTAAAGGGCTAATTTCATAGCTGCAATCACCATCTGCAATGGTTTTGGAGCCCCCAAAATAAAGTTTGACACTCTTTCTACTGTTTCTCCATCTATTTCCCATGAAATGATGGGACCAGATGCCAGGATCTTAATTTTCTGAATGTTGAGCTTTAAGCCAACTTTTTCACTTTCATCAAGAGGCTTTATAGTTTTCCTTCACTCTCTGCCATAAGGGTGGTGTCATCTGCATATCTGAGGTTATTGATATTTCTCCCTGCAATATTGATTTCAGTTTGTGCTTCATCCAGCCGAGCATTTCTCATGATGTACTCTGCATATAAGTTAAATTAGCAGGGTGACAATATACAGCCTTGACATACTCCTTTTCCTATTTGGAACCAGTCTGTTGTTCCATGCCCAGTTCTAACTCTTGCTTCCTGACCTGCATACAGGTTTCTCAAGAGGTAGTCTGGTATTCCTATCTCCTTCAGAATTTTCCACAGATTATTGTGATCCACACCATCAAAGGCTTTGGCATAGCCAATAAAGCAGAGATAGATGTTTTTCTGGAACTCTCTTGCTTTTCTGATGATCCAGTGGATGCTGGCAAGTTGATCTCTGGTTCCTCTGCCTTTGCTAAGACCAGCTTGAACATCTGGAAGTTCACGGTTCACATATTGCTGACGCCTGGCTTGGAGAATTTTGAGCATTACTTTACTAGCATGTGAGATGAGTGCAATTGTTCAGTAGTTTGAGCATTCTTTGGGATTGCCATTCTTTGGGATTGGAATGAAAACTGACCTTTTCCAGTCCTGTGGCCACTGCTGAGGATATTGAGTGCTGGCATATTGAGTGCAGAACTTTCACAGCATCATCTTTTAGGATTTGAAATAGTTCAACTGGAATTCCATCACCTCCACTATCTTTGTTCGTAGTGATGCTTTCTAATGCCCACTTGACTTCACATTCCAGGATGTCTGGCTGTAGGTGAGTGACCACACCCTTGTGATTATCTAGGTTGTGAAGATCTTTTTTTGTACAGTTCTATGTATTCTTGCCACCTCTTCTTAATATCTTTGAAAGGTCGGGCATGTTGAGGCATGCCCCGGAAAAGTGCCGCTGGCAAGTTCCAGAGGCTGACTAAACTTCCGTGGACCGACCCCCTGCAGCCCGGTCCAATCAGGTGCCGACACGGAGCCCTTGGACACTAACCGCCGCTGTAGCCCGCGCTTTCTTCCTTATATGGGAAGACCTGGCTTGGACGCCGGCCCTGGCTATAAAACCTCTCCCCACCCCTCATACCTCACAGACTCCCTTTGTCTCCTCGCTCACCTGCCCCCAGGAGTTCTGCCTGAGAGCGACCGCCCAATAAAGGCCTTCATCAACGGTCCTTAGAGGTGGCTTTTTCTTCCCGCGGCGTTTTCTAACATCTGGCACCCAGCATGGGGCTCGAGGTGAGGGCCCCCGGCACTCGCCATTGAGGCCCCCTCGAGCTCCACCGCCACGGTAGCCCCGGACCCAGGTGGCTGACCAACTCCCCGGACGGCAGGATACGGGGTAAGTCCCTTCGGCTTTGAGGCCTGCCCTCCCTGGCAACCACCTCCTAAGGCCCAGTAATGGGTGCGCACTTACTGGGCCCTCCCGGTCACCAGCTGGTGGGGAGACGTCCCCAGCGGCTGAGTAGACCTCCGGCTTCAGCCTCTGGCTTCGGCCTTTTCTGGTCACCAGCCCGTGAGGGAGACGTCCCAAGCGGCTGAGTAGACCTCCGGCTTCGGCCTTTCCCGGTCCCCAGCTCGTGAGGAAGACGTTCCGAATGGCTGCACGGACCTCCGGCTTCCCTTGGCACGTCTGAAGACGTTTGGACAGTGGGGGTTGCCTCCACACCCTGTGGTCGCCATGGGATCGACAGCCTCCAAACCTGATCCCCAATACTCCACACACTTAGAGTGCCTGCTGGCTAATCTGCAGACCCTAAGACTGATGGGATATATCCGCCCCAAGCAGCTCACTTTTCTGTGTTCACAGGCCTGGCCTCAATATTCCCTAGATAATGGCTCACAATGGCCAGCCACAGGGACATTAGACTTTGACGTCCTCCGTGATTTAGATAATTACTGCCGGAGAACGGGAAAATGGTCTGAGGACCCCTATGTTCAGGTCTTTTGGGCGTTGCACTCTCGCCCCACCCTGTGCCCCATGTGCGCTCCCAGCCAAATCCTACTCACCATGGCCCCACCCGACTCCATCCTCCTGGACCAAGCCAACTCCTCTGTCTCTGAGTCCTCTGCTTTCTCTGTTCCACGGGAAGATCTGGTGGCCTCCCCTCCCTATGCATCTCCCACGGCCCCCACCCCTTCCTCTCCGGTTCCTGCCCCCTCCCCCTCCACTCCGGCCCCTTTTGCCTCTGCTCCCGCCCCCGAGACTCCACCACCGGCCCCGAATCCTCCGGCCCTTAACCCTATCTTGTATCCTCCCCTCCCCCCGTCACTCCCTCCTCGTCTCCGGTTAGCTCCCACACTCGCTCCCACAGCAACCCTCCAGGGGCCTCCCCTCCCCCTCCCCCAGCCCCGGTACTCCTTCTGCGACAAGTGGCCGGAGCTGAGGGTAGCCCAGGTCCACGTCCCCTTCTCTCTCCAAGACTTAGCACAGATTGAGGCCAAGCTGGGATCCTTTTCCTCCAACCCCACTCAATATATTAAACAGTTTATGAGTCTGACCCGCGCCTACGCCCTAACATGGCAGGACATATGTGTCATCCTGGGGTCTACCACCACCCCCGAAGAGAGGCAGGCCATTTGGACGGCAGCCAGGGCTCAGGCCGACCAGCGGCACAGTGCCAATCCCTACCCCAAGTGCCCCCTGGGAGCTCAGGCAGTTCCTGACACCAACCCTGATTGGAACTACCAGGAAGGGGGTGGCGGCCAGCTGCGGGTATGCTATATGATAGAGTGTATCCTCGATGGAATGGAAACGTCCTCTCATAAGGTAGTAAACCTCCTCAAACTAGATGAAGTGACTCAGGGGCCCAACAAAAACCCAGCCATGTTTCTTAATCGGCTGACTGAGGCCCTTGTTCAATACACCAGACTGTCCCCTGAGTCCCCCATTGGGGCAGCTACCTTGGCCAATCGTTTTATCTCCCAATCCGCACCTGACATCTGAAAAAACTGGCCAAGGCTGAGGACGGCCCTCAGACCCCTATTCGAGACCTGGTAAAAATGGCCTTTAAAGTTTACAACGCCCGTGAAGAAACTGCTGAGGCCAGCCAAAAGGCAAGGCTCAAGCAAAAGGCTGAATTTCAGGCAAGCCTCCTAAACCAGCAAACCCAGGCCTTGGTAGAGGCCCTGCAGCCGGCAGTGGGCTCGGGGCCCCAAAAACCCCCCTCCGGGGGCCTGCTTCAAGTGTGGCCAAGAAGGACACTGGGCCAAGATGTGCCCCAATCCGCGGCCTCCCTCCAAGCCATGCCCGTTGTGCAAACAACGAGGACACTGGGCTAGTGACTGTCCCCAGGCCTCTCGGGCCCCGACCTCTAGGGGCCGGAGACAAGAGCGCCCCAGGGAGACCTCCTGCCCTCCTCCGGCCTTGGAGCTGCTGAGCCTCAACGATGACTGACGCCGCCCAGACTCGGAAACCCCGATAACCCAAGCCGAGCCCAGGGTAACGCTCCAGGTAGCAGGTAAGTCTATCAACTTTCTAGTTGATACGGGGGCTACCTATTCGGTCCTTCCCTCTTTCGGGGGCACTTTACATCCTTCCCAGGTTTCCGTTATGGGCATTGACGGCCAACTCTCTTGTCCGCTCCAAACCCAGCCACTATCCTGTCAATTAGATTCCTGCCTATTTACCCACTCCTTTTTGGTCATCCCCTCCTGCCCTACTCCTCTCTTGGGAAGAGATATACTCGCTAAGCTGAAGGTCACCCTTCACCTGACTCCAGGATTGGCTCCCACGTCAGGGGCCTTCCTAATGTTACTTGTTGACCCTCCAACCTCTTCTCTTAATCCTGAGGTCTGGGACACCCGAGTCCCGGTGGTGGCTCGGCACCACCCTCCAGTCCTCATCCGGCTAAGGGACCCCACCTGCTTCCCAGCCAGGCCCCAGTTTCCTTTGTCTACTCGCAACCTCAGGGGGCTAAAGCCCATCATCGACCATCTCATGGGACAGGGTCTTTTGATCTCCATGACTTCCCCTTGTAACACGCCCATCCTCCCTGTTCGAAAGGCTTCAGGAGACTACCGGCTAGTGCAGGATCTCCGCCTGATCAATGCGGCAGTGGTCCCTGCCCATCCACTTGTCCCTAACCCCTACACCCTCCTTTCTTCCATACCTCCCAAAACCTCTCATTTCACCATTATTGACCTCAAGGATGCCTTTTTTACCATCCCACTCCACCCCGACTGCCAATTCCTTTTTGCTTTTACCTGGACTGACCCCGACACCCAGCTGACCACACAACTCACATGGACCATACTCCTTCAGGGGTTCAGAGACAGTCCCCACTACTTCGGACAGGCTCTGTCCCGGGACCTGGCCAAATGCTCGCTCCGCCCTAGCACCCTCCTCCAATATGTAGACAACTTGCTCCTTTGCAGCCCCTCAGAAGAGACCTCCGACAACATTCTGCAACTCTTCTTAATTTCCTCGGTTCCCAGGGTTACAGAGCCTCACAATCCAAGGCCCAATTGACTCAGACTTCTGTTGTCTATCTAGGCCTCCAAATCACCCCTACCACTAAGGCCCTGACAGCAGATTGGTGTAGCCTCCTCAGGTCCATCTGCCCTCCAGCCAACGGAGACCAGATATTGTCCTTCCTAGGACTGACGGGGTTCTTCCGACACTGGGTCCCAAATTACGCCACCCTGGCCAAACCCCTATATGCCGCCACTAAAGAGACTCCCACAGGACTGCTGTCTTCCCCCACCGAAGTGGCTAAAGCCTTCCACTCTTTATGCTCAACCCTATTGGCTGCACCCCTCTCTTTCTCCCAAATCCCAACTATCCGCACCATCTATACACTGATGAAAAGGGAGGGATAGCCTTTGGAGCCTTGGTGCAACTGATTGGCCCTGAACTGCTGCCTATTGCTTACATATCCAAACAACTTGACCCCACAGCCAGGGGATGGTTCCCCTGCCTGCGGGCACTAGCGGCAGCAGCAACATTGTATGCTGATGCTAAAAAGCTGATTCATGGTCAGCCCCTGACCATCTTCTCACCTCTTCACCTTGGCGATCTTTTAGCCTGTAGATTTCTCTCTGACCTCAGTGAATCCAGGCTCCAGCAGTTTCACCTGGTATTTTTGGACAATCCGCAAGTTTCTGTGAGTCGCTCTCCACAATTAAACCTGCTTTCTTCATTGCCTTCCCTCTCCCTCTCCTCAAAACCCCCAGCCCACTCATGCTCAGAGGTCCTTGAGTCCCTTATGCAACCACCTCACAACCTGTTTTCTGAACCTCTACCAGATCCAGAGCTAACTTTGTTCGTCGATGGGAGCTCAAAGTGAGATCCCGATGGGAACCAAAGGGCAGCTTATGCTGTGGTAACCACCCGGGAAGTCCTAGAGGCTCAGCCCTTGCCACCCGGGAAGACCTCTCAAAAGGCTGAACTAACAGCCCTAACTAGAGCCTTACACCTAGCAAAAGGAAAAAGGGCCAATATTTACACAGACTCCAAATATGCCTTCTTGATTGCCCATTCTCATGCGGCAATCTGGAAAGAGTGGGGTTTCCTGACCACTAAAGGATCCCCCATCTGTAATGCCCCCCACATTATTCGACTGTTAGATGCCTTATCTCTGCCCAAAGAGGTCGCTATCATACACTGCAAGGGACACCAAAATACTCATGACACTGTCGCTCTGGGTAATAATATGACAGATCAAGTGGCTCGACAAATCACCTTATAACAAGCCCCCAAGCCCTTGCTGACTTTTAGATCCACCCTCAACCCAGATTATTCCAGCGAGGAAGCCAGAGCCTTGCTGGCACAGGAAGGGGCTCAGAGGCACCCGTCGGGATGGATACTACTCCATAATAAACCGGTGCTTCCTGAGCGCCAGGCTAAGGCCATAATATCCCAAATCCACAATACCCTCCACATTGGGCCAAGGGCTCTCTTTTCCTTTCTCAGCCCTGTCTTTTCTCCCCTACATCTCAGACAGACCATATATGCTGTCCAACACTCCTGCCTAACATGTGCTTCCACCTCTCCTCAAGGAGGACTCCGACCCCCACAGGAGACTCACCAGCTAAGGGGACATATGCCCGGACAAGATTGGCAGATAGACTTCACCCACATGCCCAGACATCGAACCTACCGCTATCTGCTGGTCTTGGTGGACACCTTTTCAGGATGTGTCGAGGCCTTCCCCACCGCCCGAGAGACGGCAGTGGCGGTGGCAGAGGTCTTGACGACCCATCTCATTCCCAGATTTGGGTTGCCAAACTCTCTCCAGTCTGACAATGGGCCTGCATTTATCTCACAGATCTCCCAGCAGGTGGCTACGGCCCTGGGCATCGACTGGCATCTCCACATCCCCTATCGGCCCCAATCGTCAGGCAAAGTAGAACGGGTGAACGGCATCATCAAGACGCACCTGACCAAGCTTGCCTCAGAACTGCGGCTGTCTTGGGTCGACCTCCTTCCTCTGGCGCTCACTCGCATTCGCACCACACCTCATTCCAAAACAGGTTTGACCCCTTTTGAACTGCTCTACGGCAGGCCCTATCTCCTGACTCACCTCCCAGAGGGAGAGGTTCCCCCACTCATGGGGTACCTCCCCCTCTTCTCCCTCCTACAATCCTTGCTGAGAGAACACGCAGACCGGGTCCTGCCACAACCGACAGATGACGACGGGCCAACTCAGCCTCTGGCCCCGGGATATCAGGTACTGCTAAAAGCCTTGAGTCCCCGCCCGCTACAACCTCGCTGGATGGGGCCCCATACTGTAATCCTCACCACTCCCACGGCAGCCAAACTTCTGGGACACGAGCCCTGGTATCACCTGACCCAGCTCAAACGAGCTCCCCCGGGTCTCCCAGAGACAGGGGTGACCCCGGCCCAGGCCCCCCCTCCCAATTACTCCTACCACTCCACCCTCACGGGGCCGACCAAACTGACCATCACCCGAACCCCTCTGTCATCGATCCCAAAATAATTGAGGGACCACATCCCGATATCCGATGCTGACCTGGCATCACCCGCTGTGGCTGCTAACAATCACAGCTCTGGCCATACTTTTGGGCCCTGTCTCTTAAATAAGCTCTCGGCCTTTGTCAAACAGCGGCTCAACACGGTCCAGCTGATGGTGTTGCGACAGCAGTACCAAGGGCTTCCAACAAACACTCTGTGACAAAATTAACGGCAGACGCTCCCTGTCATCCCGGCCACACCCTACCGCTCACCGCCCCCGTTCAGCAGGAAGTAGCCAGAGAGAACCGGCGCCCCTTGTCCTATAGCAAAAAGGCTGGGATGAAAGGTGGGGCATGTTGAGGCATGCCCCGGAAAAGTGCCGCTGGCAAGTTCCAGAGGCTGACTAAACTTCCGTGGACCGACCCCCTGCAGCCAGGTCCAATCAGGTGCCGACACGGAGCCCTTGGACACCAACCGCCGCTGTAGCCTGTGCTTTCTTCCTTATATGGGAAGACCTGGCTTGGACGCCAGCCCTGGCTATAAAACCTCTCCCCACCCCTCATACCTCGCAGACTCCCTTTGTCTCCTCACTCACCCGCCCCCGGGAGTTCTGCCTGAGAGCGACCGCCCAATAAAGGCCTTCATCAATGGTCCTTAGAGGTGACTTTTTCTTCCCGCGGCATTTTCTAACAATCTTCTGCTTCTGTTAGGTTCATACCATTTCTATCCTTTATTGAACCCTATCTTTGCATGAAATGTTCCCTTGGTATCTCTTATTTTCTTGAAGAGATCTCTAGTCTTTCCCATTCTGTTGTTTTCCTCTATTTCTTTGCATTGATCACTGAGGAAGGCTTTTTTATCTCTCCTTGCTATTCTTTGGAACTCTGCATTCAAATGGGAATATCTTTTCTTTTCTCCTTTGCTTTTTGCTTCTCTTCTTTTCACAGCTATTTGTAAGGCCTCCTCAGACAGCCATTTTGCCTTTTTGCATTTCTTTTCCATGGGGATGGTCTTGATCCCTGTCCCCTGCACAATGTCATGAACCTCCATCCATAATTCATCAGGCACTCTGTCTACCAGATCTAGTCCCTTAAATCCATTTCTCACTTCCACTGTATAGTCATAAGGGATTTGATTTAGGTCATACTTGAATGGTCTAGTGGTTTTCCGTACTTTTCTCAATTTAGGTCTGAATTTGGCAATAAGGAGTTCATGATCTGAGCCACAGTCAGCTCCTGGTCTTGTTTTTGCTGACTGTATAGAGCTTCTCCATCTTTGGCTGCAAGGAATATAATCAATCTGTTTTTGTTGTTGGCCATCTGGTGATGTCCATGTGTAGAGTCTTTTCTTGTGTTTTTGGAAGAGGGTGGTTGCTATGACTAGTGCATTCTCTTGGCAAAACTCCATTAGCCTTTCTTTGCCCTGCTTCATTCTGTACTCCAGGGCCAAATTTGCCTGTTACTCCAGGTGTTTTGCTGACTTCCTACTTTTGCATTCCAGTTCCCTACAATGAAAAGGACATCTTAGCTCTGGGATTAAAGAAAATATGTGACTAAGGCAAAGCCCCAGACTCCCTATCAACCTACTTAAGAATTAACTCTCTCAATATCATCCAAGGACATTTAATTGAATCTGTGACTTCATAACATTCTCTACTATGTATGCTCTTTCTTGAATTATGTTATATTTTCCATAAAAATATGTCTACTGCATTTAAGTCTTTAGGAAAAAGTTCTGTGCTTATTATCTCTATTTTCTAAAATTGTTAATAGAGGACTTGCAGAGCTAACTGCTTTCTAGACATTTATTGCTAAGTATTTCTGTCTGTTAAAGTGGATAATAATGTACAAAGGATAGAAACATACTAGATTTGGGATTTTCCTTACTTACATTGTTCATACATTCAAGGATGATTCACTTAAAAATTTTTGGTGGGTTTAATGATTTTCTAAGTAGGTTTAATTTTGGTTTTCTTAAATAATTTGTCTTATATTATCCATACTGATTTGCATAATTAAAAATATTGGAAATTTCTTTTTTCTATTGACATGTAGTTGTAATACAATATTATATTAGTTTCAGGCATATAGCTTAGTGATTCCATGTTTTATATTCTCAATATATAGTTATAAAATGTAGTCTATATTTTCTGTTTTTATATCATATCTTGTATCTTCTTAATTTTATATCTAATAGTTTGGTTACCAGAGGGGGTGGGGGGCATGAGAGAGAGGCAGGATTTGTGAGTAAATCAGGGGGAGGGTTACATCATCTTGGTACCTGTCATGAGTGATTGTAGAACCTAGTCCATATTTCAACTGAATATTTCATGGTGACCTCAGTCAACATGAAGAAGAAAACCAATACCAAAGAATGGATCAATGGTCATCATTTTAGGTCACATAATTTTGAAAAAGTGTTTATATAGCAAAAGATAACTAGAACAGTAAGAGTAAATACATCAGAGAGAAACATTTCCATAAAATATAAAGTATCTGAAAACCGTTTATACATATATATGACACAGAACATATATCCAAAAAATGAAGTTTTTTTGTCAATAGTAAAAACAACAACAAAAATGAGCAAAATACTGAACAGATACTCTCACCATAAAGATATATAAACAACAAGTTAAAACACAACAGCTTTCACAACAAAGCCACAGTAAGATAATATTACACAAATGCTAGATGAACTGAAATTAAATACTGATCATAATTAATCTCTGCTTCATCTGATTTCTCATTGGGAAATTAACAGCAACACAGGTTTTCTTATTACTTTTGATATTTTTCTCAGTTTGTCCTTTTACTTATTTCTATAAATCTGGGAAATTTATTTTGCTAAAATGTATATAAATACTGCATATTTTGTATTGGAGAAGTGATCCTTAACAACAATTTCTGATGCCTTTTATATGTCACTGTCATTCTTGGTTCTCAGGATTCCAATACTAAAATATCACCTGTACTCCTGTGGAGATATTTTTGAGGCAAAGCTTAAACCACAACTAATTTTTAATAGTTCTCCACTAAAATCCAGAAGATGATGAGTGTGTTTCAAAAGAATTTTACTATTACTACTTGATTCTCTATTACACATATGTAATGTATGTAGAATGTGTATGTAGTGTATGTAGAATTGTCCTTGATCACCTAGTTCTATTCTTATCCTTTCTAATTTCTCCCTCAGTTACTTCCATTTCTCTCTCTCTCTCTCTCTCTCTCTTTTAAATTTATTTATTTTAGTTGGAGGCTAATTACTTTACAATATTGTAGTGGTTTTTGCCATACAATGACATGAATCAGCCATGGGTGTACATGTGTTCCGCATCCTGAATCCCCCTCCCACCTCCCTCCCCATCCCATCCCTCAGGGTCATCCCAGTACACCAGCCCTGAGCACCAGTCTCATGTATTGAACCTGGACTGGTGATCTGTTTCATATATGATAATACACATGTTTCAATTCTATTCTCTCAGATCATCCCATCCTTGCCTTTTCCCACAGGGTCCAAAAGTCTGTTCTGTACATCTGTGTCTCTATTTCTGTCTCACATATAGGGTTATCATTACCATCTTTCTAAATTCCATATATATGTGTTAGTATACTGTATTGGTCTTTATCTTTCTGGCTTACTTCACTCTGTATAATGGGCTCCAGTTTCATCCATCTCATTAGAACTGATTCAAATGAATTCTTTTTAATGGCTGAGTATTATTCCATGGTGTATATGTACCACAGCTTCCTTATCCATTCGTCTGCTGATGGGCATCTAGGTTGCTTCCATGTCCTGGCTATTGTAAACAGTGCTGCGATGAACATTGGGGTGCACGTGTCTCTTTCAGATCTGGTTTCCTTGGTGTGTATGCCCAGAAGTGGGATTGCTGGCTCATATGGCAGTTCTATTTCCAGTTCTTTAAGGAATCTCCACACTGCTTTCCATAGTGACTGTACTAGTTTGCATTCCCACCAACAGTTTAAGAGGGTTCCCTTTTCTCCACACCCTCTCCAGCATTTATTGCTTGTAGACTTTTGGATAGCAGCCATCCTGACTGGCGTGTAATGGTCATTGTGGTTTTGATTTACATTTCTCTGATAATGAGTGATGTTGAGCATCTTTTCATGTGTTTGTTAGCCATCTGTATGTCTTCTTTGGAGAAATGTGTGTTTAGTTCTTTGGCCCACTTTTTGATTGAGTCACTTAGTTTTCTGGAATTGAGCTGCAGGAGTTGCTTGTATATTTTTGAGATTAATTGTCAGTTGCTTAGTTTCCTATTATTTTCTCCCATTCTGAAGGCTGTCTTTTCACCTTGCTTATAGTTTCCTTTGCTGTGCAAAAGCTTTTAAGTTTAATTAGGTACTATTTGTTTATTTTTGCTTTTATTTCCAATATTCTGGGAGGTGGGTCATAGAGGATCCTGCTGTGATTTATGTCGGAGAGTGTTTTGCCTATGTTTTCCTCTAGGAGTTTTACAGTTTCTGGTCTTACATTTAGATCTTTAATCCAATTAGAGTTTATTTTTGTGTGTAGTGTTACAGGGTATAAAAATCCCTTGAATTACATTTTGTTCAGTCAGAACCTTGCTATAGCTTTTTCACAGGATGCTCCTCAAAACAATGAAGACTAGCATCATTTTGATCTACTCCCACTCAACAACTGAAACCTGATTTTGGGTAGTTACATTATTATTACAAGCCAGATAACCTGAAATATCTCACAATGGGATTTGTGTTTCATTAAAAATGAAGATCTTAAATAGTTTCAAAGCTTGTCTTAAGGAGAAAACATATTTCTCAGATATAAGCAAGTGTGGGAAAAAAAAAAGAAACCTATAGAGTTTTCCTGGTGCCTTGTTGACACTAGAACAATTCTATGTAGGCAAACAGTACCCAGATGAAGGTCTTCCTCAGAATGTAGTTCTCCGGCCCCCAAATCTATAATGATATAGAATGCACTGCATGGTTCTGAACTGAAGTACATTGTACCTCTCTCCTGCTGTAAGAATGACCAGGAGAGCCAGTGGGTGTATAAAGACAGTGTTGTTCTACAAGCAAGGCAGCACTTTTAGTAACATAAAGATTAGTAATATTTTGAGAGACTCTAGAAAGTATGCACTACATCAATTCAGTTCGGTTCAGTTAAGTCACTTAGTCCTGTCTGACTCTTCGCGACCCCATGAATCGCAGCACGCCAGACATCCCTGTCCATCACCAGTTTCTGGAGTTTACTCAAACCCATGTCCATCGAGTCTGTGATGTCATCCAGCCATCTCATCCTATGTCGTCTCCTTCTCCTCCTGCCCCCAATCCCTCCCAGAATCAGGGTCTTTTCCAATGAGTCAACTCTTCGCATCAGGTGGTCAAAGTATTGGAGTTTCAGCTTCAGCATCAGTCCTTCCAATGAACACCCAGGACTGATCTGCTTTAGGATGGACTGGTTGGATCTACTTGCAGTCCAAGGGACTCTCAAGAGTCTTCTCCAACATCATAGTTCAAAAGCATCAATTTTTTGACATTCGGCTTTCTTCACAGTCCAACTCTCACATCCATACAAGACTACTGGAAAAACTATAGCCTTGACTAGATGAACCTATGTTGGCAAAGTAATGTCTGTGCTTTTTAATATGCTATACAGATTGGTCATAACTTTCCTTCCAAGCCCAAAGAAAGGCAATCCCAAAGAATGCTCAAACTACTGCACAATTTCACTCAACTCACACGCTAGTAAAGTAATGCTCAAAATTCTCCAAGCCAGGCTTCAGCAATACGTGAACCATGAACTACATCAATTAGAAAAACATGTAATGAACTCTTGTACAAGAAACTTTTCAATTTAAAAATAAAAATTAATAGTCTCCTACAATCTCATAATGAATGTAATCTGTTTATGGAAAGGCATTTTTCGAGTATAATATGCACATAGAAAATGCATTTTCTGCATTTAGAAAAGGCAGAGGAGCAAGAATCAAATTGCCAACATCCACTGGATCATCAAAAAAGCAAGAGAGTTCCAGAAAAACATCTATTTCTGCTTTATTGACTATGTCAAAGCCTTTGGCTGTGTGGATCACAATAAACCAGAAAATTCTGAAAGAGATGGGAATACCAGACCACCTGACCTGCCTCTTGAAAAACCTGTATGCAGCTCAGGAAGCAACAGTTAGAACTGGACATGGAACAACAGACTGGTTCCAGATAGGAAAAGGAGTATGTCAAGGCTGTATATTGTCACCCTGCTTATTTAACTTATATGCAGAGTACATCATGAGAAACTCTGGGCTGGAGGAAGCACAAGCTGGAATCAAGATTGCCCGGAGAAATATCAATAACCTCAGATATGCAGATGACACCACCCTTATGGCAGAAAGTGAAGAAGAACTAAAGAGCTTCTTGATGAAAGTGAAAGAGGAGAGTGAAAAAGTTGAAGCTCAACATTCAGAAAACTAAATCATGGCACCTGGCCCCATCGTTTCATGGCAAATAGATGGGGAAACAGTGGCTGACCTTAATTTTAGGGGCCCCAAAATCACTGCAGATGGTCATTGCAGCCAAGAAATTAAAAGACACTTACTCCTTGGAAGGAAAGTTATGACCAACCTAGACAGCATATTAAAAAACAGAGACATACCTTTGCCAAGAAAAGTCCATCTAGTCAAGGCTACGGTTTTTCCAATAATCATGTATGGATGTGAGTGTTGGACTATAAAGAAAGCTGAGCACCAAAGAATTGATGCTTTTGAACTGTGGTGTTGGAGAAGACTCTTGAGAGTCCCTTGGACTGCAAGGAGATCCAACCAGTCCATCCTAAAGGAGATCAGTCCTGGGTGTTCATTGGAAGGACTGATGCTGAAGCTGAAACTCCAATACTTTGGCCACCTGATGCGAAGAGCTGACTCATTTGAAAAGACCCTGATGCTGGGAAAGATTGAGCGCAGGAGGAGAAGGGGATGACAGAGGATGAGATGGCTGGATGACATCACAGACTCGATGGACATGGGTTTGCGTGGACTCCGGCAGTTGGTGATGGAGAGGGAGGTCTGGCGTGCTGCGATTCATGGGGTCGCAAAGAGTCGGACATGAATGAGTGACTGAACTGAACTGAACTGTGATAATATTGCTTATCTAATCTATATCAAGTGTCAATGTACCTGACTCAAATTGTTTTATTGGAGCTGGGACATACCGTTTATTCATATATTATGGACAGCTGCTTTTGTGATACAGGACAAGACTGTTTATTTATGACCAAAATTTATGGCCTAAAACCCTAAAATATACACTATTAAATAGCTCAGGGCTTCGCAGTTAGTGCTAGTGGTAAAGAACACAACTGCCAATGCAGGAGACATAAAAGACACAGGTTTGGTCCCTGGGCTGGGAAGATTCCCTGAAGCAGGTCAAGGCAACCCACTCCAGTATTCTTGCCTGGAGGATCCCATGGACAGAGGAGCCTGGTGGGTTACAGTCCATGGAATCACAAAGAGTCAGACACGACTGAAGCTGCTTAGCATGCACACAAATACTTCAAAGAAAAGTCTGTCAAGTCATGATCTAATGCATTGAAACAAATTTGAACTGGTACCATTTTTACATAATTTCAAATAACCCAATGGTGAATATTTCTGTACATGTATTTCAGTGGACGTATTCATTCTTCACTCTTGGGCATAATTGTAGGAGAGGTATGTTGGGGTTCTAGCACGTTTATGTGCAGCTCTAGTATGAATAGACTCTGCTATGGTGTTTACTAAGTGCAGTGGCAATTCTCAACCTACTGCCAATGTGTAAAAGCCACGGCTGACTCACATCCTCCCCAGATACCGCACTTGTTTACACTTTGCCATTTGGTCAGTCAGTTCAGTCACTCAGTCATGTCCGACCCTTTGCGACCCCATGGACTGCAGCACGCCAGGCTTCCCTGTCTATCACCACCTCCCGGAGCTTACCCAAACTCATGTCCATCGAACTGAGGATGCCATCCAAACATCTCATCCTCTGTCATCCCCTTTTCCTCCTATCTTCAATCCTTCACAGCTTCAGAGTCTTTTCCAATGAGTCAGCTCTTCGCATCAGGTGGTCAAAGTATTGGAGTTTCAGCTTCAGCATCAGTCCTTCCAATAAATGTTCAGGACTGACTTCTTCTAGGATTGACTGATTTGCTCTCCTTGCATACTACAATTTCTAACATTTTATTTACTTCAGTGCTAAATAGGTGGATATCCACTTTTGTGATGAGTCTATGAGTTTCTGAATCTGAATAACAGAAGAGACAAAAGGGTCAACTTTGAAAATGTTTGCCCTTCTGAGACTTATACTACTTAAATGGCTTCATGTTACCACTACTTTAGGTTAAACAGTTTACATGTATCAAACAATTTCTTGTTTGAATATGAAGTGATTATTATTTTCTTTCTTTCTTTCTTTTTTTTTTGCAATTTTCAAGCCCTTTCCAGTACTGGGGGTGAATTTACACAGAAGTAGAGTCATATTTTATAGGGACAGATTGTACCAGCTGGAAAGGACCTTAGAGGTAATCTAGCTGAAGCCTCTATTTAACTTCAGGGAACCTGAGGGATAGAAAGGAAGAGTGATGTGTTAAATTTAGAGTGGACTTGCTGTCTGGTCCATAGCATGTTTGTACCTAAAGAGAGAGATGTCCAGGGAGGATAAACTTTGCTGCCTCTGGCTATAACACAGAACCTCTACTTCCTGGTGTACTGAACATTATTACTGCAGGATTTATAATGAATATACTTGTTCAACCCATAACTAGTATGCCGCTATCTGTCCTCTATGTTAGACATTTACCCAAATCTAACATTGTTTTTGCCATATTTATACTTTGTTATTTCAGTGGCAAGGATGAAAGACAAGGTCAAGATACATGACTAAAATAGTAACACATGACACACTCATTGATAAATTGCATTTGGACAATGATATTTACCATCACACATTGCACTGGTTGTGTGAGAAGAATGTGGTGTTGAAAGATTAAATGGGAAAAGAATGAAGACTACTGAGATAGAGTGTTAATATATTATATTAGTAAACCAATAATTAATGGCAAAATACTGAAACCATGGGCTTCCCTTGTGGCTCAGCTGGTAAAGAATTTGCCTGCAATACGGGAGACCTAGGTTTGATCCCTGGGTTAGGAAGATCTCTTGCAGAAGGGAAAGGCTACCCACTCCAGGATTCTGGCCTGGAGAATACCGTGGACTGTTTAGTCCATGAGGTGGCAAAGAGTCAGACACGACTGAGCGTCTTTCACTCACTCATTGACACCATATTTTGTCTGACTTTAATATATTCCAGCCAATGTTTTCTGCCATGTTACTCCTCATAAGCAAACAGTTCAAAAGAAGTTTGAGTGAATTAATGAAGTATACCAGAAATAGAAACCTATAAACCTTTTATATTATAGAATAGCTATCTTACGGGGTTTTTACCATGAGAACTCTTCTTAACATGCCATAATGTTTTACAAATACCACCATGAGTAACAAAGGAATTTCATAGACTTTATTTTTGCATTCTGTAATAATTTTACCTAAGGACATTTTACAATGGCAGCTGGAAAATTTAAGACCATCTGAAGCTTTTAACTTTACAATTTTAATGTGTAAATAAGAGTGTTCTTCAGTAGTTTATGATATTTCAAATATATAATTGGATTGCAGCCTAGCTTTCTCAGCAAACTGATTCAGTGTTTTAGCCTTCAGGAAGCCATATCAAAGTCAGATGTAATAGTCAAATATCAAGAAATGATAGCTTCTTACTTGTACTGCAATTAACAAATACATATATCTTTATAAGAATATTATCTTAGTGTCCACAACAATTTTATGCACCTTCCAAAAAACTGTTGTGTATATACATACAATATGTATACACTGTTGTGAGGTATGTGTCTATGTGTGTATGTGTGTTAAGGTATTTAATGAATCTTCAGTTAATTTTGGGTTATCGAGATATAAGTAATAGTCAAAAAATATTGCCTACTGTTTTTAGATAAATTCATATTCATTTATTTTATATCCCAGGCAAAATTCAGTGCTTGGTTAACAACGATGGAATGAATGCTCAGTTCTTTAGCAAAGAATGCTCACAAACAGGGTGATATAAAGCAACGCCTTAAAGGTGATTGTAAACCATAGAGAGGTGGGCATTTAACCAGGGTTGACAATGAGGAGGAAGGAAAGAAAATTGTCTTGGAAGAAGTGCAGAAGAATTGATAGCTGATAACAACAGCACTCTATTGTACTTTAACAAGTAGACAGCTCTTCTGTATATCTTTATAATCTAATCTTTAGATATCTTATTTTTATCTAACTTTATTCAAATGTAATTGGCTAATTCCACGTGTAATTATAAGTGCACAACGTGATATATGTCTACATTTGTGAGATGGTTACCACAGTAAGGTTGATTAACACATGCTTTGCCTCATAGTTTCCCATTCTGAGTGTGTATATAGTGAGGGGGGTTAAGAGCTACATTTTTTTCCACAAATTTCTCAAGTTTTCATTATTGTTAACTAGAGTCACCATATACATTTAGATCCCCCTGAATTATTCATCAAATAACAAAGCTTGTACAGTTTTACCAATATCACCAATTTCCCCTACCTTTCAGGCCTTAGCAACATTCAACTCATTCTGTTTGTATGAATTTCATCTCTTTTTTTTTTGACTGTAGCACTCAGCTTGCCAGGATCTTAGTTCCCTGATCAGGGATCAAACTGGACCCAGTTAGTGAAAGCATTGAGTTCTAATCAGTGGGCTGCCAGGGAATTTCTGAATTTGACATTTTAGATTCTACATATATGTGAGATCATATAGTACTTGTCTCCCTCTGTATTAATATTTCACTTAGCACATGGCCTCACAGTTCTTCCATGTTGTAGCAAACATGACTTCTAAACACATGGACGTATACACTTCATTTCAGTTCAGCTCAGTCGCTCAGTTGTGTCCAACTCTTTGGAGGCCTGCAGCACGCCAGGCCTCCCTGTCCATCACCAATGCCCAAAGTTTACTTAAACTCAAGTCCATTGAGTCGGTGATGCCACTTCAAAATCTGAATAACTGTCAGATCCTCTGACTACAACCTTTTCATTTCCCTGATTGAACCTTTTTAAAATTTGACTGAATATCTCTATCCAAAGTAACTTTCCTTTTTGGCTAGTTTTAGATATTTTTGTTTTGAAATTATAGCCCTTTATGTTTTATTTCGTGATGAATTTGAGGCCAATTGTGAATTATTACTTGACTGTTTTTTGTTTGTTTTTAGTACTAACTTCAGTAGTGCATAAACTATAAGATCTATAATAATATATAAAAAGGCTACAGGCTCAAAGATCACTGAGTAAATGCACAATAAATCTTAGTGTAATTGAAAACAATGCTTGAATTAAACAATGAACAAAAATTACTACAATGGAAAAGACAGAAACCTTTTTCACATAGACAAAGTGCCATATATATATATATGTATGTATGTATATATACATATATACACACACATACATATAATAAGTATATATATATTACATTTATATATATGTATGTATATATATATGTATTATAGATACACATACACACACATATATATATATATATATATATATATATATAAATCCTTAAAGCATTATGAAACATGACATGTGTGGGGGAAGCAAAATTAGGATTTAATACAAATATCACTTTAAGAATTTGAGAAATTATTCTCATGTATTCTTTTAATTTTAGTAAATCAACAATCAATATATTATATGAATGCACATATGTACACAAATGCCTAATACAGATAACTAAAACCATTTATTTTTCAATTTTTCCAGGGCCTGTTTTACATCTTTGTTCCTTAGGCTGTAAATCAGAGGATTTAACATAGGAATCACAAGAGTGTAAAACAATGAGGTCATTTTGTCTTCATCTAGAGAGTACGAAGAACTCGGCCTGAAATACATAAAGAGCAGAGTTCCCTGGAAAATTGCCACAGCAGTTAGGTGGGAGGTACAGGTGGAGAAAGCTTTGAACCTCCCTTCAGCAGAATGGATCTTCAAGACTGATAGGATGATATAACAATAAGAGACAAGGACTCCTGAAATGGAGCTTAATTCAATAAAGCCAAAAATCATGAATATCACTAACTCATTGACCTGTGTGTCTGAGCAAGATATCAACAGGAGAGGAGGAACATCACATAAAAAGTGGTTAATCTCATTTGACCCACAGAAGCATAAGCGGAATGCTAATGTCGTGTTTATCAAAGCATCTATCACCCCCACCAGGTAAACCCCCGCCATGAGCAGGGAGCACAGCCTGCTGGACATGCTGACCGCATAGAGCAAGGGGCTGCTGACGGCCTTGTACCGGTCATAGGCCATCACTGCCAGCAGGAGACACTCAGAATCTACAAAGGTACAGAGAACCAAGAATTGCAGCGCGCAGCCGCAGAAAGAGATTGACTTGTTCTTGGCAAATAGGTCCGCGAGCATCTTAGGGCCGATGGCTGTGGAATAGCAGAGGTCACAGAAGGAGAGGTGGCTGAGGAAAAAGTACATGGGCGTGTGCAGCTGGGGATCCATCCGAATCAGGGTTATCATTCCAAGATTTGCCAGAAGGTTGATGAGATAAACAAGGAGAAACATTGTAAATAGGATCACTTTGTTCTCAGTGTTATCAGTAATTCCCAAGAAAATGAACTCAGTAAAGGAGGAACAATTCTCTCTACTCATTCTTCTTTGTTCTTTTCTAACGTTTAGAAAGTGATCAAGAAAAGGACATGTTATGTGTAACACTTCTGCATAAGATAGATCATGATTTTTTTCTATAATTATATTTTTATATTTAGAAAATAATTCATGATAGGTGAATGTACACTTGAAGAGGGATAGCTGTATACTAAGCAATAATAAAAATTATCTGGAATTGAACTTTGAGAAATAGTGATGTAAATTTAGATATCATTCATGAGGTATGCTACTTTCTACAATCTCCTGTCTGAGCATTATTTTCCTTATCTCAGTGGGTAGATATTGGTCAATTTCACTCTCCTTATTTCTTCAAAATAATTTGTAAGAGACACCAGTGGTAGAGAAGCCAGGTTTAAGACATGAGACTAAGCATTTTCTATGCTTGAAAATATTCACTTGAATACATGATTAGAGAAGTATGAAAAATGATTAGAAAAGATAATTACAAAATTTATGTTTCTCAAAAACACATGATCAGTTTGAGTCTTTAGCTTAGTTCCAGAAACAATGAGTATAACACTGACTAATGTTAATAAAAATAAAAATATGGTACAGATTTTAGTTTATGTTGTGTTTAGTATTTGGAGATACATGAAATAAGTATTATTTACCTTTTTGCTAGAAATTTATAATTGCTTTCCCACAGTGCTCATTATCTCTTTTTGTAGTAGTTGTAGTCAAGGGATGAATCTATTGACCAGTGGAAGAAAAAAGTTAAAAGGAAATAAAAGCAACAGAATGTACCACGTACATTTGCTCACTTTAGATTTTAAATCTCCTTTAATTTAATAAAATGTAAATAAAAAGAGTGACAGTAAATACTTTTAAAATACATAGACTTCTCTCTATGTTATATGTATGTATTTATGTGTGTGAATATGTATATATATATTTAATGTATCTGAGAATAGAATGTAAGTAATAGACTTTTTCCTTCAGTTCAGTTCAGTTCAGTTGCTCAGTCATGTCCGACTCTTTGCGACCCCCAGGGCACATGTATGGTTCACGTGGAGATGAATTTGTACATGTTTTTAATTTTACTGTGGTACCTACATTATTTTTTCAATAAAACAATATATACTTTAAATTGTTTTTTAATACTTCTCAAATGATAAAAAGAGTAAAGGCTTTCCCATGAACCAAGGACAAAATGAAATAAATTAAAAGTAATTATGTGTGGATATTAACAAGTTCAGACTCATTCAATTCTGAGAAGAAAATATTATTACTAACCATTAAATGCACGTTTTAGAGAATAGACAGGCATAAAATATTTCATTTACAAAAACTTTGCTTTTCTCAAAAACTTAAGTATTTTCTCCTATATTCTTTAAGTTAGGACCTAGAAACCTACCTGAGATGAGCAGGGCCTGAGTAGCTGAATAACAACCAGTGAGTGTTAGTCACTCAGCCGTGTCCAGCTCTTTGTGACCCCATGTGACCTTGCCTGGGTCCTCTGTCCACGGAAATCTCCAGGCAAGAATACTGGAGCGGGTTGCCATTCCCTTCTCCCGGGGATCTTCCCCATCCAGGGATCAAACCTAGCTCTCTTGCACTGCAAGCAGACGCTTTACCATCTGAACCACCAGGGAAGAACCCTGGCAGATGGTCTTTTATTTTACCAGGTACATTGGGACTTAAATCCCAGAGCTACTGCCCTTAGGCTTTGATGTTATATAAACACTTCATTAATTATATTTCTGCTTCTCTATATTCCCTTGAGAATTCAAAACAACTTAGCCCCAGCT
This sequence comes from Dama dama, assembly GCF_033118175.1. NCBI lineage: Eukaryota > Metazoa > Chordata > Mammalia > Artiodactyla > Cervidae > Dama > Dama dama. The sequence continues at coordinate 79,979,821 of NC_083681.1, forward strand.
GAGTTTTTGTGCTTCACTGTTGTTACCAAATTGCTCTGTGTTGGGAAGAAAACTGCAAATTGTAGGACTGCTTGACAGTTACCCTGAAACTATTTCCTCCTTTTCTAGTAAAACAGGAAACCTAAAGAAACTCAAAAAGATCCCTCCCTCCATCACTTCTAACTTCTTTGCATTATTCATTGTGTTTTTGAAGCATTCTCCTTCATACCTCATTTCAGAGTATAACTAGACTCTAGCTGTATTTTCTTTTATATTGAAATATAATACTTACATTACATATGCCATAAAATTCACCCTTTTAATGTATACAGGTTTTTGTTTGTTTCAGTTTTATCTTGTTTTCAAGGCTTTTCAGTCTTCACCACTATCTGCCTACAGAACATTTTCATCAATTCAGTAAGAAGCCTATACCTATTAGTCTCATTCCCTGTCCCTGCTGACCCCAGCCCTGGCAACCACTAATCTATGTTCTGACCCTGTGCAGTGTCTTATTCTTAGTCTTGCATATAAACGGAATCATGCCATATGTATTGTATTTTTTCTTCTCTCAGACTTTTTTTATTCAGCGAAATATTATCAAGGCTCATCCGTGTTGTTCATGTGTCAGAATCAGAATTCTGTTTCATTGAAGGGCACAGTAATATTTTATTTTATGGATACTACACACTATACTGACCCATTATTCAGCTGGCTAAACGTTGGGTTGTTTCTGCTCTTTATCTGTCACAGATAATGATGCTCTGTTATTGTCAGCACTACAATATTGGCAGCCCTCAACACCAAACATTATCTTACTCCTATTATCCAACCACATACCAAAGGGTATTTCATTAATTTCATGTCTCCCTCACATCCTCTAAACAATGTATTTTTTTTTTTCTGAGTTAAATTAATTTGTTTATGTAAGAAATCTCTGTACTAAATTTAAGGCCTCAGAAATTAGAGCAATGTTTATTTTGTGTTTTCTAAACTTCATGGCACAAGGATTTGAAAAGGTGGTACTTTCTAAATATTCGCCATTAAGTATTTATGACTTAAAGTATTAATATGTATTAATTATGACTTAAAGTATTAATGTGGAAAATAATGTGCCATGCTCAGTTGCTCAATCATGTCCAACTCTTTGCAAGTCCCTTGGACCACAATCTGCCAGGCTCCTCTGTCCATGGAATTTTCCCAGCAAGAATACTGAAATTGGGTTGCCATTTCTTCCTCCAGTCGATCTTCCCAAATCTTGGATGGAACCTGTGTCTCTTGTGTCTCCTACATTGGCTGGCAGATTCTTTAGCACTGAGTCACCTGGGAAAATAATGTGAAAAATAGTAGTACTCTTGTTTTGAAATTTTTTCTACAGATATAGCTTAATTGTACAAAAATGTCTTAATGATCTGGATAACCATCATGGTGTCATCACAAACTTAGAGCCAGACATCCTATAGTGTGAAGTCAAGCGGACCTTGGAAAGGGCTACTATGAACAAAGCTAATGGAGGGGATGGAATTCCAGCTGAATTATTTCAAATCTTAAAAATGATGCTGTTAAAATGCTGCACTCAATATGCCAGCAAACTTGGATAACTCACACGTGGTCACAAGACTGGAAAAGGTCAGATTTCATTCCAACCTGAAAGAATGGCAATGACAAAGAATGCTCAGACTACCATGCAATTATGCTCCTTATACAAGCTTGCAAGGAAATGCTCAAAATCCTTTAAGCTAGGCTTCACCAAATGGTAAAGCGTCTGCCTGTAATGTGGGAGACCCAGATTCGATCCCTGGGTCGGGAAAATCCCCTGGAGAAGGAAATGGCAACCCACTCCAGTGTTCTTACCTGGAAAATTCCATGGATGAAGAAGCCTGGTAGATGACAGTCCATGGAGTCGCAGAGTCGGACATGACTGAGCGACTTCACTTTCACTTTCAACAGACATGAACTGAGAACTTCCAGATGTACAAGCTGGATTTAGAAAGGGCAGAGGAACCAGAAATCAAATTGCCAACATCAGTTGGATCACAGAAAAAAAAGCAAGAGAATTTCAGAAAAATATCTACTTCTACTTCATTGACTATGCAAAACCCTTTGACTGTGTGGATCACAATGAACTGTGGGAAATTCTTAAAAAGATGCAAATACCATACCACATTATCTGCCTCCTGATAAACCTGTATGCAGTCAAGAAACAACAGTCAGGATCAGACTTGGAACAATGGACTGGTTCAAAATTGGGAAATGAGTACATCAAGGTTGTATATTGTCACCATGTTTATTTAACTTGTATATGCAGAGTACATCATGCTAAATTCCAGACTGGATGAAGCCCAAGCTGGAATCAAGATTGCCTTAAGAAATAACAAAAACCTCAGATATGCAGATGGTACCACCCTAATGGCAGAAATGAAGAGGAACTAAAGAATCTCTTGATGAAGGTGAAAGAAGAGAGTGAAAACAATGACTTAAAACTCAACATTCAAAAAACAAAGATTATGGTATCTGGTCCCATCACTTCATGGCAAATAGATGGGAAAAAAGTGGAAGCAATGATAGATTTTATTTTTCTTGGGCTCCAAAATCACTATGGACATTGAAATTAAAAGATGCCTGCTCCTTGGAAGGAAAGCTATGACAAACCTAGAGAGTGTATTAAAAAGCAGAGATATCACTTTGCTGACAAAGAGCCAAACAGCTAAAGGTATGGTTTTCCTAGTAGTCATGTAAGTTTGTGAGAGTGGTACCATAAAGAAGACTGAGGGCTGAAGAATAGGTGCTTTCAAAGTGTGGTCTTCTCCAGCGCTGGAGAAGACTGGGATCAAACCAGTCAATCCTGAAAGAAATCAACCCTGAATATTCACTGTAAAGGCTGATGCTGATGTTGAAGCTCCATTTCTTTGGCCATCTGCTGTGAAGAGCCAACTCACTGGAAAAGACCTTGATGCTGGGAAAGATTGAGGGCAGGAGGGAAGGGGTCGGCAGTGTATGAGATTGTTGGAAGGCATCACCAACTCGATGGACATGAGTTTGAGTAAACCCAGGAAGATAGTGGAGGATAGCAGAGCCTGGCGTGCTACAACTCATGGGGTTGCAGAGAGTCCAACATGACTTAGCAACTGAACAACAATAATGATACTTATATATAGATACAGATATCTCAAAAGTGAGGAAAGTGTCTGAAAATCATGCATCTATATATCTGACAAAGAACTTGTACCCAAACTTTATGAAAATCTCTCATCAATAATAAAAATCAAATTAGCAAAATTTACACAAAAGATTGAATAGATACTCTCACCAAGTATATATTTAAATAGCAAGGTTATGTATAACAGCTTGCTCAGCATCTTTACTTATTAGGGAAATGACAATAAAGTAACAATGGGTTAAAATTAAAAATGCCGTTTATGCCTAATTTTTTGTTTTATCTGAATTTTCGTTTGGTATTTAACAGGAACACAGATTATATTCTTATTTGTTTGGGTTAATTTTCTATTTATTTTTTTGTTTCCTGCTTTTTCTTGTGTGTGTGTGTGTGTGTGTGTGTGTTTTTCTGTAAACCTAAGAAACTCATCTAGCAAAATTTCATATCATTAGTACATTTTTAAATTGGGAAAAAAGATTCATAGGGACAATTTTTGATACCTTTTTAATGTCTTTGCCATTGCCATTCTTGGTGTGATCAACAAAATACTCAAATATCAAATGCATTACTGTGGAGATTTTGTTAAGAAAAAGCTCAAATCACATAACTAATTGCTAATAATTTTCTACTGGTTAAAATCAAGAAACTGATGCACATATGTCACAGAAGAATTTCAGTATCATTATTAACCTCTCTGGCACATATTTGTTGTATATAGAATTGCCCTTGATTACCTCCTACTATTTCTATCCAAATTAACTTTCCCTCAGGTACTTCCTGATCTTCTGGGATTCAAAACTCCCTTAAGTTGCATTTTATTCAACCAGAACCCAACTTTCACTTTGTAATAGCTCCTCAAGACCATATAGACTATCATGCCTTCAATCTTTTCCCACCTAGCCATTTAAAACTGAGTTTGGGTAGCTATGTTACAATTGCAAGCTGGATAAACTAAAGTGTCTCCCAAAGGGATCTGTGTCTTATTAAAAATGGAGACCTTAAATAATTGGAAAACATGTCTCAAGGAGAAAATGTATTCCTCAGGTACAAACAAGTAAGACAAAATACAATCTATACTTAGGGTTTCTCTAGTGCCCCTGCTGAGAGTAAAATTGTGTGTAAGTAAATGTCTACCCGGAAGATTAATTTTTCAGGACACAGCTGTATGTTCCTCAAACTCGGAGTACTGAGATGCAGAGCTCACTGCATGATAGGGAACCAAAGTTCATTATGTCCCACTGTTGGTGGGAGAAAGACTAGGAAAACTCTGTGAAAGGCTATGGACTGCGCTGTTCTAAAAACAGATCAGCTCTCCTAGTAACATAAACATTAACTATGCACTGAGATACTCTAAGAAATAGTGCACTATGTCAGTTTCACAAATATATTAGCACTTATTTTGCACAAGAAACTGTTAGATTAAAAAAAGTAAAATTCAGCAATTTTCAGTGAACATATTTTGTTTATGGAATTTTTTAGAAGAGTACAATACACATAAAGAAAATGTCCTTCTATAAAAGTATACTACAAGGAAATTTTCAATAATGATAAGATGCTAAACTCAGAACACCAAAGATAAAACATACCTAGTGTCTCAGAAACTGTCATCCCACAGCAATCACAGATTGATATCCAATATGATATCTTGGGCTTCCCTGATGGCTCAGTGGTAAAGAATCCACCTGCAAATCAGGAGACACGGCTTCTATCCCCAGGCCAGGAAGATCACGTGGAAGAGGAGATGGCAAACCATTCCAGTATTCTTGCCTAAGAAATCCCATGGACAGAGAAGCCTGGTGGGTCTATGGGTCACAAAGTTGGACAAGACATAGTAACTAAACAACCACCACCACAATGATACTTTAGTTTTAATATGTTTCAGTAATATTGTAGCATAATCATATAGGTTTCATATTTTCATTTCTGACTTCTTTCACTCAATATTATTTTTGTGAAATTCCCCTACACTTTTGTATGTCAAGGCAGTTCACTTATCTTCATGGTTGTGTACTTTTCCTAAGTATAAGCTTACTGTCTCCAAGGCAAACCATTCAATATCAGAGTAATCCAAGTCTGTGTCCTGACCAGTAATGCTGAAGAAGCTGAACTTGGACAGTTCTATGAAGACCTACAAGACTTCCAGAACTAGCACCCAAAAAAGATGTCCTTTTCATTATAGGGGACTGAATGGAAAAGTAAGAAGTCAAGAAACACCTGGAGTAACAGGCAAATCTGGCCTTGGAGTAAAGAATGAAGCAGGGCAAAGGCTAATAGAGTTCTGCCAAGAGAACGCACTGGTCATAGCAAACACCCTCTTCCAACAACACAAGAGAAGACTCTATACATGGACATCACCAGATGGCCAATGCCAAAATCAGATTGATTATCTTCTTTGCAGTCAAAGATAGAGAAGTGCTATACAATCAGCAAAAACAAGACTGGGAGCTGACTGTGGCTCAGATCATGAGCTCCTTATTGCCAAATTCAGATTGAAATTGAAGAAAGTGGAAAAAACCACTAGACCATTCAGGTACGACCTAAATCAAATCCCTTATGACTATACAGTGGAAGTGAGAAATAGATTTAAGGGATTAGATCTGAGAGACAGAGTGGCTGATGAACTATCAATGGAGGTTTGTGACATTGTACAGGAGACAGGGATCAAGATCATCCCTAAGAAAAAGAAATGCAAAAAAGCAAAATGGCTGTCTGAGGAGGACTTACAAATAGCCGTGAAAAGAAGGGAAGTGAAAAGCAAAGGAGAAAAGGAAAGATATACCCATTTGAATGCAGAGTTCCAAAGAATAGCAGGGAGAGATAAGAAAGCCCTCCTCAGCAATCAATGCAAAGAAATAGAGGAAAACAACAGAATGGGAAAGACTAGGGATCTCTTCAAGAAAATTAGAGATACCAAGGGAACATTTCATGCACAGATGAGCTTAATAAAGGACCTTAATAAGGGGCCTAACAGAAGCAGAAGATATTAAGAAGAGGTGGCAAGAGTACACAGAAGAACTGTACAAAAAGTTCTTCATGACCCAGATAATCATGATGGTGTGATCACTCACCTAGAGCCAGACATCCTGGAATGTGAAGTCAAGTGGGCCTTAGGAAGCATCCATATGAACAAAGCTATTGGACGTGATGGAATTCCAGTTGAGTGTTTTCAACTACTGAAAGATGATGCTTTGAAAGGGCTGTACTCAATATGCCACCAATTTGGAAAACTCAATCATGGCCACAGGACTGGAAAAGGTCAGTTTTCATTCCAATCCCAAAGAAAGGCAATGCCAAAGAATGCTCAGACTACCGCACAATTGCACTCCTCTCACACGCTAGTAAAGGAATGCTCAAAATTCTCCAATCCAGGCTCCAGCAGTACATGAACTGTGAACTTCCAGATGTTCAAGCTGGTTTTAGAAAAGGCAGAGGAACCAGATCAACTTGCCAACATCTGCTGGATCATCGGAAAAGCAAGAGAGTTCCAGAAAAACATCTATTTCTGCTTTATTGACTATGCCAAAGCCTTTGACTGTGTGGATCACAATAAACTGTGGAAAATTCTGAAAGAGATGGGATACCAGACCACCTGACCTGCCTCTTGAGAAACCTGTATGCAGCTCAGGAAGCAACAGTTAGAACTGGACATGGAACAACAGACTGGTTCCAAATAGGAAAAGGAGTACATCAAGGCTGTATATGGTCACCCTGCTTATTTAACTTATATGCAGAGTACATCATAAGAAATGTTGGGCTGGAAGAAGCACAAGCTGGAATCAAGATTGCTGGGAGAAATATCAATAACCTCAGATATGCAGATGACACCACCCTTATGGCAGGAAGTGAAGAAGATCTAAAGAGCCTCTTGATGAAAGTGAAAGAGGAGAGTGAAAAAGTTGGCTTAAAGCTCAACATTCAGAAAACTGAGATCATGGCATCTGGTCTCATCACTTCATGGCAAATAGATGGGGAAACAGTGGAAACAGTAGCTGACTTTACTTTTTTGGGCTCCAAAATCACTGCAGATGGTGACTGCAGCCATGAAAGTAAAAGACACTTACTCCTTGGAAGGAAAGTTAGGACCAACTTAGTTCAGTTCAATTCAGTCGCTCAGTCGTGTCCAACTCTTTGTGACCCCATGAATCACAGCATGCCAGGCCTCCCTGCCCATCACCAACTCCCAGAGTTTACCCAAACTCATGTCAGTGATGCCATCCAGCTATTTCATCCTCTGTTGTCCCTTTCTCCTCCTGCCTAGACAACATATTAAAAAGCAGAGACATTACTTTACCAACAAATGTCCTTCTAGTCAAGGCTATGGTTTTTCCAGTGGTCATGTATGGATGTGAGAGTTGGACTGTAAAGAAAGCTGAGTACCGAAGTATTGATGCATTTGAACTGTGATGTTGGACAAGGCTCTTTAGGGTCCCTTCCATCCTATAGGAGAGCAGTCCTGGGTGTTCATTGGAAGGACTGATGTTGAAGCTGAAACTCCAATACTTTGGCCACCTGATGTGAAGTGCTGACTCATTTGAAAAGACCCTGATGCTAGGAAAGATTGAGGGCAGAAAGAAAAGGGGACAACAGAGGATGAGATGGTTGGATGGCACCACCCACTCAATGGACATGGGTTGGTGATGGACAGGGAGGCCTGGTGTGCTGCAATTCATGCGGTCGCAAAGAGTTGGATATGACTGAGAGACTTAACTGAACTGAACTGAAGCTTACCATATAGTAATTTATTTAATCAAGAGCATGTGTCAATATACTTGACCTATAAATTTTCACTGGAGGTGAACATACCACTTATTTATATATTACTCATGGTTTCATTCATGATTTAGGGAAATCCTGAGGGTTGTGACAAAGTTTATGAACTATGAACCCTAAAATGTACATTATTTAACGTCACTTAAAATTTTGTCAAGTCTTCACTAATGTGTTGATGAAATTGAGTTATTTTAGTTCTAGATTATTACAAATAATGCAATTAAGAATATATTTGTGTAAATCTTTTTTTTGGTCATATTCACTCATTTCTTCCAGGTATCATTCAAAGAATGGCATTTTTAAGTTATATGACATGTATATGTCCAGCTATATTAGACACAATTTAGAATCTTCCTGCCATGCTGGAGACCTGGGTTTGATCCCTGGGTTGGGAAGATTCCCCTGGAGAAGGGAACGGCTACCCACTCTTGTATTCTGGCCTGGAGAATCCCATGGAATATATAGCCATGGGGTCGCAATGAGTTGGACACGACTGAGTGACCTTCACTTCACTTCACTTCAGAGTTTTACAAAGTGCAGCAACAATTCTCATTCTACAGTTAACGTGTAAAAGTCATGGCTGCTCCACATCCTCACCAGCAGTTGCTAAGTTAATTATCTGCATCTTGCTGCTTTTTAGATTGACTGGTTTGATCAATCTGATCAAATCAGTCAACTGTAAGGAAATCAACCCTGAATATTCACTGGAAGAACTGGTGCTGAAGCTGAAGCTCCAATACTTTGGCCACCTGATGCAAAGAATTGGCTGATTGGAAAAGACCCTGATGCTGGGAAAGATTGAGGGCAAGAGGAGAAGGGGACAACAGAGGATGAGATGGTTGGGTGGCATCACTGACTCAATAGACATGAGCTTGAGCAAACTCCGGAAGACAGTGAAGGATGGGGAAGCGTGATGCTGCAGTTCATGGGGTCATAAAGAATCAGACATGACTTAGCGACTGAACAACAAAATCATTCTTTAGATGAGTTATTATACTGTGTTTATTTACTCTTAGCTTTTTATTCAAGTTTTACTTACTGGTGGGCCAATAAATTTAGATATCCACTTCTTTGAGGACTCTGTGAGAGTCTGAATTTGAATAAGAGGTGACACAAGAGCCATAATTAAAAGCCTTTGGCTTCCTGAAACACATACTATCCAAAGCTTCATGCCACCACTGTTGCAAGTTTATACAGCCTACATTAATAGTACAATTTTTTTTCTTTGAAGATGAAATGATTCCTTTTTTTTTTTTTCCCCAACATTTTCCAAATTTCTAATGCTTTTCAATAGTGGGAGAAAATTTAAACAGCAATAGAGTCATATATTATAGACAAGGATGTATCAGCTGGAGAGGACATTACAAGTAATCTGGTTGAAGTCCTTTTTTACACAGTGGGCTCAGTGGTATTGAAAAGTTTTGTTTTAAAGTTAGAGTAACCTTGCTAAATGGATCATCAGTTCAGTTCAGTACATTCGCTCAGATGTGTCCAACTCTTTGTGACCTCAAGGACTGCAGGACACCAGGCTTCCTTGTCCATCACCAACTCCCTAAGTCCACTCAAACTCATGTCAAGTGAGTCAGTGATGCCATCCAACTATCTCTTCCTCTGTCATCCCCTTCTCCTCCTACCCTCAATCTTTTCCAGGCTCAGGGTATTTTCGAATAAGTCAGATCTTCTCATCAGGTGGCCAAAGTATTGGAGCTTCAGCCTCAACATCAGTCCTTCCAATGAATATTCAGGACTAATTTCCTTTAGGATGGACTGGTTGTATCTTCTTGTAGTCCAAGGGACTCTCAAGAGCCTTCTCCAACACCAAAGTTCAAAAGCATCAATTCTTCGGCACCCAGCTTTCTTTACAGTTCAACTCTCATGTCCATATGTGACCACCAGAGAAACCACAGCTTTTACTAGACAGAACTTTGTTGGCAAAGTAATGTCTCTGCTTTTTAATATGCTGTCTAGGTTGGTCATTACTTTCTTTCCAAAGAGTAAGCATCTTTCAGTTTCATGGCTGCAATCACCATCTGCAGTGATTTTGGACCCCCCTTCAAAAAAAAAAAAGGTCTGCCACTATTTCCACTGTTTCCCCATCTATTTGGCATGACGTGATGGGACCGGGTGGGCCATGGTCTTAGTTTTCTTATTGAGCTTTAAGCCAACTTTTTCACTGTCCTCTTTCACTTTCATCAAGATGCTCTTTAGCTCTTCTTCACTTTCTGCCATAAAGGTGGTGTCATCTGCATATCTGAGGTTACTGATATTGATAAATATTGGTAAATGGGTCATAGTACATTTCTAAAGAGAGATATATCCAGGGAGGTGAAAAGTTGCTGCTTCTGTCTTTAACACAGAACTTTGTGCTTATTGAATTGTTGAACATTCATATCACTATTTTTTTACAAATATAGTTATACAGCCAATGACCCATATGTATCTCTCTATTTTCTACACTGAACATATGCTCAAATCTACCATTTGATTGTTATGTCATATTTGTACTTAAGTATTTCAGTGGCAGAGCTTCTCTGATGTCTCAGAAGATAAAGAATCCACCTGCAATGCAGGAGACATGGGTTTGATCCCTGGGTCTTCAGGATCTCCTGGAGGAGGAAATGGCATGTCACTACAGTATTCTCGCCTAGAGAATTCCATGGATAGAGGGGCCTGGCGGGCTCCACGGGGCCGCAAAGAGTCAAACACGACTGAGCAACTAGGCGCACACGCACATTTCAGGGGCAGGGATGACGGGATCAAGACACAGGGACGTGAGTGCAGTAGTAGTCCACTGACGGGGTTCCCAGGGGCGCAGTGGTAAGGAATATGCCTGTCAGCGCAGGGGACACAAGAGACACAGGTTCAGCCCCTCCGTGGGGAAGATCCCCTGGAGGAGGAAATGGCAACCCGCTCCAGTATTCTCACCAGGAGAGGTCCATGAGCAGACGAGCCTGGCAGGATATAGTTCATGGTGCCACAAGAGTCGGACACAACTGAGTGACTGAGTACACAAACACACATCAGCCTTCTACACACTGTCGTTGATAACAATGCAGTTGTGTGATGACATCTTTTAATCAGCCATTGGTGGATATATGAGACGGAAGTGAAGTGAGAAGGGGAGTATAGTGATGAGGACTGAAGCAGACAGGGTAGAACACACCAAAGTCTTTAGTGCAGATTTCTTATTTTGCAAAATCTCAAGATAGAAGAGTTATTATGCATTCTTGCAAATTTTTTTATTTTAGTTATTGATTCCTAAAGTAATTTTCCCATAATTTGTTATTCAACCATGCAAATTCTCAGAAAGGCAGAATCAGTCAGTAGATTCCATTGTTGGCCTTCCATTTAATGGGCTTATTTTTTTTCTTTTTTATACCAGAAAGTAGATCTAATAAAATGGGCCAATTTTAGATGAAACTAGTCTTTAGATAGTATAATAAATTTACATCATATAGGTGAAAGTCGGTTATTCATGGCAATCTATTGACACTCTATTTTGCTTGGAATTTAATATACTTCAATGTTTTTCTGCCATATTTCTGCTCATTAGAGAAGTGAAGCAGTGAGAGACTTTATTTTTGGGGGCTCCAAAATCACTGCAGATGGTGACTGCAGCTATGAAATTAAAAGACGCTTGCTCCTTGGAAGAAAAGCTAAGACCAACCTAGACAGCATATGAAAAAGCTGAGACATTACTTTGACAACAAGGGTTTGTCTAGTCAAAGCTATTGGAGAAGAAAACGGCAAACCACTCCAGTACTCTTGTCTGGAAAATTCCATGGACAGAGGAGCCTGGTAGGCTGCAGTCCATGGGGTCATGAAGAGTTGGACATGACTGAGCGACTTCACTTTCACTTTTCACTTTCATGCATTGGAGAAGAAAATGGCAACCCACTCCAGTGTTCTTGCCTGGAGACTCCCAGGGACGGGGGAGCCTGGTGGGCTGCCATCTATGGGGTCACGCAGAGTCAGCCACGACTGAAGTGACTTAGCATCAGCAGCAGTCAAAGCTATGGTTTATCCAGTGGTCATGTATGAATGTGAGAGCTGGACTATAAAGAAAGCTGAGCGCCAAAGAATTGATGCTTTTGAACTGTGGTGTTGGAGAAGACTACTGAGAGTCCTTTGGGCTGCAAGGAAATCCAACTAGTCAAACCTAAAGAAAATCAGTCCCAAATATTCATTGGGAGGACTGACACTGAAGCTGAAATGCCAACACTTTGGACACCTGACCAAAAACTGACTCATTTGAAAAGACCCTGATGCTGGGAAAGATTGAAGGTGGGAGGAGAAGGGGACGACAGAGGATAAGATGGCTGGATGGCTTCACTGACTTGATGGACATGAGTTTGATGGACATAAGCTCCAGGAGTTGGTGATGGACAGGGAAGCCTGGCGTCCTGTGGTCCATGGGGTTGCAAAGAGTAGTACATGACTGAGATAATGAACTGAACTGAATTGACTATAAGCTCTGGTGCCATGAATACTTTGAAAGTGATAAACTTTTGCAGGCTCAATTACTAGAAGTAGAATTACTGGTTTAAATGATACTTTCATATTTAATTTTCAAATTCCAGGTGAACTGTAAATTTCCTTCAAATATTAGCAAATTATCTTCCATAAAGGAGACTAATTTAAACTTCCACCTATAAGGAGTGAGTGTGAAAAAAAAAAAAAAATCAAAGTTGAAATGATAAAGATATAGACATATGTAACAGGGCCTGGCTCTAACATTAGATTCTGGCCCAAGTTTGTGGTTGAGGCCTCATTGCCTATAGAATTTGGGAACACCCATATTACACTGTCTTTTCCACTAGTTAAAACTAAAGGTCAAGAAGCAGGGTAGAAAACTTGTCAGCCTCAGTTTCACCCTTTCTTAAGAAAGAAATTTCCTGCTAATCATTTTCCTAAAAGCATTTTTCACTTCTTTGTTCCTTAGACTGTAAATCAGGGGATTCAGCATAGGTATAATCAATGTATAGAACACAGAGGTCACTTTATCAATATCCAGTGAATGGCCAGTACTGGGGCGCAAATAAATGAAGATCAGGGTACCATGGTAGATAGAGACCACGGTCAGATGGCAAGCACAAGCGGAGAATCCTTTTCTTCTTCCGTCAGCAGATCCTGTTTTAAGAATTGCTGCTATGATGAGGATATAAGAGAGGAGAACTGTTAGAAGGCAGAGAGCTTCCACTAAACTAGCAAAGACCACCAGTACAACATCATGGATATAGGTGTCAGTGCAGGACAGAGAGAAGAGAGGGGAGACGTCACAAAAGAAATGGTTAATTTCACTGGAGCAGAAAGACAGTTGAAAGGTATTAGTGGTGTGAATCACTGAGCTCATGGTACCCCCTAAAAATGCCCCAATTGCAAGCTGGTGGCAAATCCTCTTGGACATAATAACAGTGTAAAGCAGGGGGTTGCAGATGGCTATGTACCGGTCATAAGCCATGACAGTCAAGATAAAAGACTCTGTGTCCACCAAACAGCAGACGAAATAAAACTGTGCAGCACAGCCACTGTAAGAAATGGTCTTCTTATCAGAAACTAAGTCCACAAGTAACTTGGGGGCAATGACTGAGGAGTAGCAAGCATCTACGAAAGACAAGATGCGGAGAAAAAAGTACATAGGGGTGTGCAAAGGCGGACTGACCGTGATTAATAAAACCATCCCAAGGTTCCCCATCAGGGTGACAGAGTAGATAGACAGAAACACAGCAAAAAGAACACTCTGCAGTTCTGGGTGGTCGCTGAATCCCAAGAGAAAGAACTGTGTCTTCACAGTGCCGTTCTCCACCTCCATTCTCTGCAGTGGTCCTGGAGGCTGGAATTTCAGCAGGGTACCGATGGGGATGTTGATAATAACCTGAAGAGTAGTGAAAAGGAAAATAATTAAAGCAGTTAGAATAGTAATTCTAAATCCACTTGGGCACCCTCATAACACTTAGGCATAAGTAAAGTTAAGTTTAGTATAAGCATAGCTTTTCAACTGAAATACTTTTTTTTTTTAATTAGTTAATTACGTTTTTTTTTTTAATGTTTGGCAGAGACATGTAGCTTGCAGGACCTTAGTTCCCTATGAGCAGTGGAACCTGTCTATTTTATACTGAAAGCGCAGAGTCCTAACCACTGGATGGCCAGGGAATTCCCTGAGATAGTTTATTTAATTGAATTGATTATTTATACTTCTATTTCTTCAAGCTATATATATATATTTTTTTTCTCCCCCCCCCCCCATTAAGTGAGACACCATCAAACTAGCGGGTGAACTCTGAATTTCTTAATTTCATCAACTCTCTCATCTGTCACCAATGTCAAGTGATTGAGGTTAGTTACATCGCTACATAGCAAACTGAGTAACTAGCCTCTGTTTCCCATTTTGGTGTTTTTATTTACACAACAAATAGATACATTTCTGTTTCTTGAAGCGTTGTATATGCAGAGGAGTAGAAGTTCTTTATTTCTTAACTTGAGCAGAGAATTTCCCTCTGAGGACTAAAGAAACTAGTTAAAGTTTCTTGAAATCTACTGATGAATAGAAGGAGGTAAGATTCAGAATTAGTTCTGTAAGTAACTGAATCATAACTCTGCCACTTAGCAGTTGTAAAGTCTTGGGCAGGCCAAGTAATCACAGAATTTCAGCTTCATCACCTATAAAATGAAAAGGACAGTGCCTTCCTCATCAAATTGTGTTAATTTCCTTCTAGGCTCACTATCTTCACCATCTTGTTCATTCACTGTTCTGAAGTTGGCCACAAAGTAATTCTGAGGAAATCCATACATCTGTTTTATGTTATCTGAAATCCAAGCTATGAAATAGAACTAGAGAAATCCAAATGCTTGCATATTTATTAAATTCATCTAGGCAATGCAATAATAATATTCAGGAATATTGGATGGCCCCTTTGATTAAAATTATAAAATATGTTTTAAATTCTCACCTACCCACCTCTCCATGTTATCTCTGCATTTCCTTGTCATTGCTTTAGTCCACAGCTCTGTAAATTGTAGATAACCCATAGCAATGCAAGTGACACTTGTCTATAGACAGGCACATTCTGCCCAGGATAGAGATGACTGACTTCTGTCCCTGCTGATGGTAACAATCCAGCTTTGCATCTATTTGTCAGTTTATTTGTGAATTCCTGATTTCCAATATTGTGGTTCTTTGAATTATATTGTGTACATTTTATAGCATGTTATATATTGAATAAAGTAAGTAAAATCTTTGATGCCTATACATGCTATATGCACTGTTATTGTTTTTTAGGGGCTAAATAGTGTCTGTTTCTTTAGGACTCCAGGGACTGCAGCATGCTGTCCTCCCTGTACTCACTGTCTCTGCCTGTAAAAGTTAAAGATAAGTTAAGTATGTGTGCATATGTTATATACACATATATATTTTTCTTTAACAGTTTACATTATTCATAGCTTCTACAAACTCAGTATTTAAACAACTTCAGATTTGAATACATTTTCATTTTCATCTCATATCCTCTGTCTCAGAACATAATCTAAGCACATTAACTAAATCTTAACCATTCATCCTATTATCAATTTGTTCCAAGTTCTTAACAAAGCTAAATGTCTTTATTAACACTGTGTATACATTTAGAGTTAATAAGCACAACACAGCTATCTGTGAAGAAATTTTTTGGATGCAGAAAATGAACTATAGACATGATAATAATTGTAGATTCTGCATTGCTCAACACCTATTTTTCTGCATCTGTTCTTTTTCTAGGTAGATTAGGTAAATTCTGGGTAAATGTGTTTATTTGACATTAATACATTCATTTGTGTCTTATAATTTTCAAAGTAAACTTTCTCATCTAATTTAATTCTCACAGTTCTTTAAAGAGGGCTGATCATCTCTCAGTTTTACTGAGAAGGAACTGATGATTTCAGTCCAATGAATAGTCCAGGACTACATAGCTTTGCAATCAAAGATCAGGTCCAGAGTTTGGACATTCTGTACACTGGACATTCTTCAATAAACACTACTGTCCCAGAAATGGACAAACAATGTTTGATAGTTTCAGGTGAACGGAGAAGGACTCAGCCATACACACTCACGTATCCATCCCCCTCACTCTCTCCCCCCATCCAGGCAGCCACACTGCATTGCACAGAGTTCCCTGGGCCATCCAGCAGGTCCTCGCTGATCATCCATTTTAAATACAGCAGTGCGACATGCTCATCCCCAAATCCCATTCTCCCTCCCCCTACTCTTTTCCACTGGTAACCATAATTTCCTTCTCTAGGTCTGTACATCTCTTTCTCTTTTTTATAAGTTCATTTGCATCAATCCTTTTAGATTCTGCATATAAAGGGTGTCCTATGATACTTCTCCTTCTTTGTCTGAATTACTTCACTCAGTATGACACTCTAGGTCCATCCATGCTGCTGCAAATGCCATTATTTCATTATTTTTAATGGCTGAGTAATATCATTATTTTTTAAAGCATTTTTTTTTCTTTTCCCTTAAAGTCAGCCCTCTTATCTGCCTGAATCCTTTCACTTGTGTATTGACAGTTGTTAGTATCAATGCATTACCATAAGACAGGACAAATAATATAATATAAAAATCAGTTCAGCTTTAATTAATATATACCTTCTTCCATTCTTTAAAAATAAATAATATCTAATAAGCCCCATGTTTAATTCTGATTCCTAATCAAAGTCCAGCAATGGTGAGGTTTGTTTTAAGGTTTGCTGTTGTTGTTGTTCAGTTGCAAAGTCTTGTCCTACTCATTTGTGACCCCATGGACTGTAGCCCACCAGGCTTCTCTGTCCTAGCAGTCTCCCGGGCAAGAATACTGGAGTGGGTTGCCATTTCCTTCTCCAGGGGACCTTCCTGACCCAGAGATCAAACCCACGTCTCCTGCATTGGCAGGCAGATTCCTTAACACTATCATGTGTCAAATGTTAGGTTTTTGTTTCTGCTGTTGTTTTTGTTAGATATATTTTCAGAATTTAAAAACTGTATTACCCTAAGTTTGCTTATTCTCAAACCATCTGTTTCTATATGTAAAATAAGTGAGCTTTCCTAGTGGCTCAGACAAGAAAAGTTTGCCTGCAATATTGGAGGCCCGGGTTCGATCTCTAGGTTGGGACGATCCCCTGGAGAAGGAAATAACAACCCACTCCAGTATTCTTGCCTGGAAAATTCCATGGACGGAGGAGCCTGGTAGGCTACGGTCCATGGGGTCATAAAGAACTGGACACAACTGAGCAACTTCACTTTCACTTTTCACTTACCAGATTATTATCTTTTTCATTCATCTTCTTACTACACTGTTGTCAGTATTAGTTCATTTTTCACTGCAAAAATCAATTTCACACTTAAAGATTTAAAAAGAAAAATTGATCCATTGTGTAATTTTTACAACCCATGTGGGCTGGTCTTCTGTGTTCGTAGAAGAAATCTGTGCCTTCCTTAGGAAGGCTGCAGTTCTTTAGGGTAATGCAAGACCTTTTATATGTTGCTTTGAAGCTTTTGAGATTAGCTTTCTAATCTCAGATCTCAGGATCACATACTCTGATATCCAAATCCCAATGGGAAAATTTACCTGAGCAATTAGAATTCTACTGAGGAGTTGAGTAAACACAAAGGAAATGATGTAATGTGTTTTTCTATTTCTTAAGAACATCTCAGGCAAAAGTATATTATGACTTTCAAACTGGTAGACCATTAGACATAAAATCGATGGGGATGTTAAGGCCTTGATGGGAATGTTAAGGACTCGAAGATCAGGAAGCAGCATCTCAGTAGTCATGAGAAAACCACTCTAAGGAGGCAGGAGGGGGAGTCAGGCTATATACAAGTTTGCAACAAAGGGGATTGGGAATCTGAACATCAGAGATTATTGTGAGGTAAAGAAAATAAGATATCAAGTTAAGGAGTTTATTGTTCTTCTGCATATGGAAAGATGCAAGCCTCTGAACTCACTGAATTCATTCCTTTCATATGCACTTCAGCTCAGTTCAGTTCAGTCCCTCAGTTCTGTCCGGACCCCATGGACTGCAACACGCCATGCTTCCCTGTCCATCACCAACTCCTGGAGCTTGCTATCTGGGGCCAAATTCTGTTTCCTGATTGCTTGCATCCTTAATCCCTCATTCACCTTAAGGACTGGCCGATCTGGCAGATGGTTGCGGCCTGCATTCCCTGAGCTCCTTAGCAAACACCTGTGGCGGTGGCAGCGCCTGCTGGCTCTCAGTTTTGGGAGCCCTCATTCACATTTGGAGGCCAGAAAACATGGATGGCTGTGACATCTCTTGTTTATTGGTATGACAGCAGACATTTCATTTCACCGCATGTAGGTGGAAAGTCAGTGATGAATGACATTGACTCCAATATGTGTTAAATGTGCATCATGTTCAAGTGGAATTTTGGCCATCCAAGGCCAGAATTGACCTGAGGATCTTAACTCAATAAAAACATTTACTCTTTGTATGCATGCCAGCTGGTGTTCTGGGTACAAAACAGAGAAAGGGAGGATAAATTGAATCCATATGAAGAATTAGGCAAACAGAGAATAGTGAATGAAAGACAATAGGAAGTTGAGTGGAGATTGAAAAGCTCATGGCATGATATCAAAGGATTGAAATGAGATGTAGACTAATGCTGCCTCTGTGTGTGTGTGTGTGTGTGTGTGTGTGTGTGTGTGTGTGTGCTTCCTCAGTGGTTCAGTGATAAAGAATCCACTTGCCAATACAGGAGCTGCAAGAGACAGGGGTTCGATCCTTGTGTTGGGAAGATCCTCTGGAGGAGCAAATGGCAACCCACTCCAGGATTCTTGCTTGGAGAATCCCATGGTCAGAGGAGCCTGGTGGGCTGCAGTCCATGGGGTCACGAAGAATCAGACACAACTGAGTGACTGAGCAGACATACACAGTAAAATGAAGCACAATAAAATTATAAGAGAATGAGAAATTCATATGAATTTCTACAATTTGCAAATAAGAGAGTGGCCAGATGATTTATGTAAAGCCATTTAAAGAAATACAGAAGAATCTTTCTGTGTTTGCTTTTCAGACGAGTTCGAGGAGCAGTCAGTGCACGTCCACTACTCCCAGATGGGTAGAGGGGAGAGCCTCTTATGGTAGAAGGTATACTAGTTACAAAACCAGCCCTGGGTTCCACCCATGGCAGTGGGAACTACACTACACAAGGAGCTCTGTCTGTACAGGTCAGTGGTGACATGGGCCCTGGCAAATGTGGGCTTTCCATGGGGAAGGAGGAGATGACAGCCTAAGGGTGGTGAGAACCAAACGCTTTGTCTTAAACAGCAGAAAATGGTGTTAGCAATGCAAGTGTGTGCTTAATTAATTGTTTTTCCTGCATTGGCAGGGAGATTCTTTACCTTCTTAGTCACTAGTGTGTATATATATACACACATAGGAACACTGCTTAAATCCCTGGGTCAGAAAGATCCCCTGAAGAAGGAAATGGCAGCCCACTCCAGTATCTTTGCCTGGGAAATCCCATGGACAGAGATGCATGGCTATAGTCCATGGGGTCACAAGGTCACAAAAGGGTCACACATGACTTAGTGATCAAATAACAACAAACACAGATAAAAAAAATGATATGAATCACTTTGTTGTACACATGAAACTAATACAGCATTGTAAATCAACTATATTTTAATTTAAAAAATTTTCCAAGAACCTGAAATTGTATTTTATTTTTCCAGCTGGGTTAATTGCTAATTGGATACCAGGAGAACAGAATGTTACAATTTTGTTCAGAATATCATTCCAATTTATTTCAGATATAGAGAGACTGCATAAATCATTGCCCGTGGCATCTTAATATAACTACTACTTCATTCCCCACCGCCTGCATCACCCCACCCCTCCCCACCATAAGGGACCTACGTTTTGTTAATAACTCTTCCTTGAAAATTTAAGTTATATCAACAGGGCATTCAGCTTCTTTCTTTCTTTCTTTCTTTCTTTTTTTTTTTTTAATTTTGACTAGTGTAATGCTATGAACCCATAGGGGAGATGAAGCTGTCCACTGAAAAAAATGCACAAACTAAACGTTGAGAGTCGTATTTTATTTGGCAGACATTCTGAGGACTTCAAGCCTGGAACACAGCATCTCAGATAGTGCTAAGAAACTGTTCTGAAGAGGCAAGTTCTGAAGAGGCAAGGGGGAGCCAGGATAGATAGAAGTTTTTGAGGAAAACATCAGATAATCAGAATACCAAAAAGATTATTGTTAATAAAAGAAAACTGGATAAACTAAAGAATTTAGCACTTTTTCTGTGTATGGGAAGATACAACAGTTTGGGCTCACTGGAATTATTCCTTTAATATGCACCTTAGCTATCCTGAGACTCCCTTGGGCTGCAAGGAGATCCAACCAGTCCATCCTAAAGGAAATCAGTCCTGGGTGTTCATTGGAAGGACTGATGCTGAAGCTGAAACTCCAACACCTTGGCCACCTGATGTGAAGAACTGACTCATTGGAAAAGACCCTGATGCTAAGATTGAAGGTGGGAGGAGAAAGGGACGACAGAGAATGAGATGATTGGATGGCATCACCGACTCAATGGACATGAGTTTGAGTAGGTTCTGGGAGTTGGTGATGGACAGGGAGGCTGGTGTGCTGCAGTCCATGGTGTTGAAAAGAGTCGGACATGACTGAGTGACTGAACTGATCTGAACTTAGCTATCTGGGGCCAGCCTATCTTGAGAAAGCCTATTCTGTGCTTTCTCATCCTGAGTCCCCTCAGGGCTCGTTGACCAGGCAGCTTCATGATGGCAACCTCCTTAGTTTACTGATGAGGCAGGCAATAGTTTTCATTAACAAAGTCCTCTCCAGTGATTTCTGGAAAATCAGGGGAGGTTTGATGATAATAACTGAAGCAGAATGAAGAGAAACTGAGCAGATTTTTACATCAAATAATTCCTGTCTCAGAATCTCATTTTTGCCTAAGTCAAAAGAAAACAAATGCAGATGGATCTTTACCTAAAGTGAACACACTAGAATGAAATTAAGGAAATGCGTTTTTTTTTTTTTTTTTTTTTTTTGATAAATTTACAAAGGTTCAACTTTCTATTAGTTTTTCAGGCTAATTAATTCATCTCTTCAATAAATGTTTGTGAATTGCATCCTGAGGCTAAGCATTTTAAATGAGTAGACAACAGTGAATTAGACAGGAAGTATCAAACTTTTATGGAATATTCAGTCTAGGGAGAGAGAGTTCTCATTCCATCTTTCTTACAAATTATTTGCTTCTAAGTTTTATGATAGAGCTTTGTTAGGGTGATGCAAATACATGAAAAGGATATAAACAAACCTAATTTGCCCCACTAACACTCAGCAAGTTTATTAAGCCTATTGTTAAAATAAATAAATAGGAGCCCTTAGGAAGGTAAGTTGAATTAACATGGGTGTGGAGTTGCTCTGTGCATGACATCTTACTGAGGCTTCTTCAAGTAAAGAAAAAACAGGTGTGGGGGAAAACAAAAAAAAACAAAACAAAAACCTTTTTGCAAAACAGCAAACTGATCCTATTACTACTGTTTCTTAGTTTGGAGAGTTTAGTGAAATGGCTGTTCCCTAAACTGATTTAGGTGAAAATACAAGTAATGGAAAATATTCAAAAGCTGTGTTAGTAAACCTACAAGAATCTATGTCAAGTTTCCTGAGCTTCATCTCTCAGAATCTTTAAATACGTTAGGATGAAAGTACTGTGTCACTCAGAACATAATTTAGTACTGATTGCTTTTTTTAGGGCACCTTTTACATCTTGATTCCTTAAGCTGTAGATCAGTGGGTTTAACATGGGGATGGCAACTGTGTAAAAGACAGAGGCCATTTTGTCTGTGTCCATGGAGTAACTGGAGCTGGGTCTGAACTACATGAACAGGAGCGTGCCATGAAACATAGCCACAGCGGTTAAGTGGGAGGCACAGGTGGAGAAGGCTTTGCGTCTCCCCTCAGCTGAGTTCATTCTAAGGATGGTTGTTAGGATGTAACTGTAGGAAAGGAGGACGGTGATAATGCTGGTCCCCACAACACAGCCAATAAAAGTGAACATCACGATCTCATTGATGGATGTATCTGAGGAGGAGAGGGCTAGTAAGGGTGGGTTGTCACAGAAAAAGTGATTGATGATATTGGAATTACAGAATGACAACCGAAATGTACAACAGGTGTGGATTGCTGAATCTACCAAGCCTACGATATAAGCAATAGCCACAAGCTGGGTACAGATTCCCCTGGACATGGCAATTGGATAAAGAAGTGGATTGCAAATGGCTACATAACGGTCATAAGCCATGACAGCCAACATGAGACATTCCACATCTGCAAAGGCTCCAAAAAAATACAACTGGGTGGCACATACATTGTATGGAATCCTTTTTTGCTCAGATAAGAAATCAGCCAGCATCTTGGGAGAGATAGTAGAAGAATAGCAGATGTCACAGAAGGACAGATTGCTCAGGAAATAATACATGGGTGTGTGCAGTCTGGGGTCCACGTTGATCAGCAGGATCATCCCAACATTGGCAACCACAGTTATGCCATAAACCAGCAGGAAGAGTAGGAAGAGCCCCTGCTGCACATCTTGTCTACCAGAAAGTCCTAAGAATATGAAGTCAGTAAACACAGTGCAGTTCTCAGCAGTCATCCCTCACACATGAAATCTCCTGGTTATGAAAAAGGAAATGGAAGTGGAGGGTTAATATCATCTTACTGTCTTAATTGCTAAATTGCTATTTGTTTCTATATTTCAGTAATTAGAAGAGAGAAATAATGCTAAGATGCCTTGAAGTTAAACTGATCCTTTGGGAAATATTTCCAACTGAATATAACTGATAAAATGATAATAATAATGATACATTTGGAAACCATTGTAGTACTAGTAGCACAAATTCATCTATGCTAAATCAGGCTATTTCCATATCAATTTGTGTAGTATTTATGATGATTTTTGCTACTTTAATCAAATATTAAGAAATTTATGTCCTCAGATTGAAGGCAAGATTCTCACAATTAGTTCTCACAATTAGACAACCTATGTCTTCTGACAAGATCTCTGTTTTGTTTCAATGATGTACGAATGGTGTCATATCCTGTAATAGAGAAATATAGTTAATGAATGATGTAGATAATGAATATATTGCTTTGTAATTTCTTCATCTTCCATGAGTGTGAAGCAGGAAGAGATATGGCAAGTTTCTGAACACAAGAGCTCATTTCACCATTAAACTCTCAGGTCTGTTCAACTTTAGTGTATGAGAGAGAGTCTGTGAAGACCCACTGGAGCAGAAAGGTGACAGCTTTTGGATAAGAGGGTGGAAGGGTGCTTATGCATGAACTGTTAGAGTGGAGAGGCAGTCATATTCCAGGGCAACATCCCCCCTTCTGAGAGCTGCTGTTACACAGGGGAGATGATGGAGAACATCTGGGGCCCAGTCGTAGAGAAGCTGGTAGCACAGATGACAGAGAGGCGAGAAAGGTGGTGTGGTTTACCGTGTGGATCCTTCTGCCCTTGTCTACTCTTCTCAACATGATATGTTCAATGCAAGATCAGTTACGTAAGACACATGATACAAATACTCATATGTTCATAGTCCCGGAGAAAATCATGCGTGAACTGTGTCCCCATCCCAGACTCTAAAAATTTTAATAGCTTCATTCTTTTTTTTTTTTTTTTAATAGCTTCATTCTTTAATGTGATCCATATTTATCTTGAATATCTCTGAGACCAGCCATCCTTGATTTAGGAGTGACTTGTCTTGGGAGGCAGGAGCAATTGAATTTTATGTCCCCTTGCTCTATGTTGCCGAAACCAATTGTGTGATATACAAGGTCATACCTGTCCCCATACATTCTGTGAGAATTTAAGAAAAGTAGAATTGAACATGGGGCTTCCCAGGTGGCTCAGTGATAAAGAATCTGACTGCCACTGCAGGAGCTGCAGAAGACTTGAGTTTGATCCCTAGGTCTAGTAGATCCCCTGGAGGAGAAAATGGCAACCCGCTCCAGTATTCTTTCCTGGGAAATCCCATGGACAGAGGAGCATGGCAGGCTATAGCCCATGGGGTCACTACAGAGTTGAACTATGTATATTTATCTGTATATATCTGAAGAACTGACACTTTCAAATTGTGGTGCTTGGAGAAGACTCTTAAGAGTCCCTTGGACTGCAATGAAATCAACCCAGTTAATCCTAAAGGAACTCAACCCTGAATATTCACGGGAAGGGCTGAAGTTGAAGCTCCAACACTTTGGCCACCTGATGTAAAGGGCCAACTTATTGGAAAAAATATAACTCACTGGAAAAGACCCCGATGCTGGGAATTATTTAGGAAAAAAGAGAAAGGTGCTACAGAGGATGAAATGGTTAGATAGCATCACCAACACAATTTGGTGCAAATGAATCTGAGCAAACTCAAGGAGAGAATGAAGGGCTGGGAAGCCTGGTGTGCTACAGTCTGTGGGGTTGCAGAGTCAGACATGACTTAGCAACTGAGCAACAATATCAAATATATTGGTTTAAAATGAACAGATTGAAAAAATTAAGTAAAATGAAGTTTTGTGTTTATTTCATACATTCCTTTGTTTATATAACATGCTTTCTTTCAAAAAAGCATTAAAAACCTAAGGAAATTTCAAATATGTATCAGAGAAACAAGAAAGATATCAGTACCTGTGCCAGAACTCCTGACTTGCTTGTTGCATGCAGTTCTGTCTGCAGGAAGATTCAGCCTGTCTTCTGCCTGACCTAGATTATATAACCATCTCTGTGTCTGGTGCCTCGGTGGTGAATCCTTGGTCTCTCAGGAATAATTAACAGACATCATGATGTAGTATATCATCTGGTGCTTCATACTAGTAAGTTGATTGAGAATGGAATACAGACTGTCGTTAAATGATACTAATCAACAAGCATTCCTAATTTCCAGTTCATGAATCCCTTTATTTTCATTAGATAAATTGCAAAGCAAATGAAAAAACATTCACCCTTACATAATAACACAGACACACAGACAGCCCATTAAATGCATTAACAGAGTAAAGATTTTGAAAAAACAGCAAAAATCTGAACATATTTACAGTACCTGTAGATAAGTAAACTTTATTTTCTATGTACTCAGCTTTTAATATTTAAATAAAATTGATGTTGCAATGAATTATATAATAAATTATGCCTATATATAAAACCACTTACTATATATTCAATTATTAACTAAAAATCTGTTTTGTGAGAAAATTAAATACATACACTTTAGCATCTTTTTGCATTTTCATATTGTGTCAGTTCAGTTCAGTTGCTCAGTCATGTCCAACTCTTTGTGACCCCATGAACCATAGCACGCCAGGCCTCCCTGTCCATCACCAACTCCCGGAGTCCATCCAAACCCATGTCCGTTGAGTCGGTGATGCCATCCAACCATCTCATCCTCTGTCGTCTGCTTCTCCTCCTGCCCTCAATCTTTCCCAGCATCAGGGTCTTTTCAAGAGAGTCAGCTCTTCGCATCAGGTAGCCAAAGTATTGGAGTTTCAGCTTCAGCATCAGTCCTTCCAATGAACACCCAGGACTGATCTCCTTTAGGATGGACTGGTTGGATCTCCTTGCAGTCCAAGGGACTCTCAAGAGTCTTCTCCAACACCACAGTTCAAAAGGATCAGTTCTTCGGCTCATACTGTGCTGATCACAACAAACTATGGAAAATGCTTAAAGAGGTGGGAATACCAGATCTCATTACCTGCCTCCTGAGAAACCTGCATACAGGTCAAGAAGCAATGGGTAGAACCAGACATGGAAAAACAGACTAGTTCAAAATTGGGAAAGGGGTTACATCTAGGCTACATATTGTCACTCTGCTTATTTAACTTATATGCACAGTACATCATGTGAAATGCTGGGCTCTATGAAGCACAAGCTGGAATCTAGATTGCCAGGAGAAATATAAATAACCTCAGATATGCAGATGACACCACCATTATGTCAGAAAGTGAAGAGGAACTAAAGAGTCTCTTGATGAAGATGAAAGTGGAGTGTGAAAAAGCGGGCTTACAACTCAACATTCAAAGAAACTAAGATTATGGCATACAGTCCCATTATTTTATGGCAAATAGATGGAGAAACAATGGAAACAGTGAGAGACTTTATTTGCTTGGGCTTCAAAATCACTGCAGATGGTGACTGCAGCTATGAAATTAAAAAACACTTTCTCTTTGGGAGAAAAGCTATAACAAACCTACACAGCATGTTAAAAAGCAGAGACATCAGTTTGCTGATAAAGATCCATATAGTAAAAACTGTGGTTTTTCCAGTAGTTTTATATGAATGTGAGAGTTGGACCATAAAGAAAGCCGAGCACCAAAGAACTGATGCTTTCAAACTGTGCTGGAGAAAACTCTTGAGGGTTCCTTGAACAGCAAGGAGATCAACCAGTCAATCCTAATGGAAATCAATCATGAATATTCATGGAAAGGACTGATGCTGAAGCTGAAATTCCAATACTTTGGCCACCTGATGTGAAGAGTCAACTCATTTGAAAAGATTCTGATGCTTGGAAAGATTGAAGGCAGAAGGAGAAGGGGATGACAGAGGATGAGATGGTTGGATGTGATCACCAATTCAGTGGACATGAGTTTGAGCAAGCTCCAGGAGATGGTGAAGGACAGGGAAGACTGGCGTGCTGCTGTCCATGGGGGTCACAAAGAGATGGACACGACTTAACAACTGAACAAAAACAACATAATTTATCAAAGCCAGATAATTTATTTCTTAAAATAAATTATATGTGGGAACTTCCCTGGTGGTCCAGTGGTTAAGACTCTGCACTTCTAACACAGAGGTTGAGGGTTCCGGTTGGTGCCCTGGGTGTGGGTTAAGATCCCACATGCCACATGGCAGGCCAATAAGTAAATAAACAAAAGTAAAATCCTAAAAATAAATAAATAAATTCTATAAATTATGTTTAGGAGCAAAGAGTGTTAAAATGACATAAACCTTGCAATTTTTGCTTTTTCACCATGCTCATTTTATATTATCTAATTTTCACTGCATGTTTTTATAGATTTGACATATTATCACATATGTCCTGGTCTAATAACCTCACAATATGGAACAGAAATTGAAGCCCAGAGGGAATAATATTCTGCAATTCTGTAGTCATTGTCTATTTGCTTCCATAGAAATAGCTCAAAAATAGATTCCTGAATACAGCACAACGAAACAAATTTGTCTTAAAATATAACTCTAAGTAGTCTCTCAGATGTAATGGCTTGTTTATGTTAAAGTGACACTTGCAAACTCAGAAAACAATGACATATGGCTCCTAGATTTCTGAGAGGACTGATGGATCATACAAGTCCCATTTCTAAACCAAGGAGGGATCCAACAGTGACCGATAGCAGAGCGGAGCAACTAGGAAGCTTTGTCACCCTGGGAGGGCGTCTGTTTTAGTTACATCACATGGACACGAACATAATCAATGTTGGGGTGAAGAGAAAGTGATGGGGGGACTACTTCGTCGTAGTTTCAGAAAGGAATAGGAAGTAAAGAAAGTGGTGTCCCTTGACATTGTACAACTTGACAGTTTCGAGGAGGTGATCTCTGCATTATCCATCTACTGTAATGTTTTATCACACATGTGGGTCATCACTGTATACTTTTGAGCACAGGTTGCTATTTGTTCTTTAGACACATGTAGTTGATAAATATTCTCCCCAAATGTACTATAATCATATATATTAGCTCTATACCTTCAGTCTTAATGCAGTTAATTGCCACAGATGTGTAAATATAAAATGTGAGCAAACAAGAAAAGATGTGCAAGACATGTACCAGTTCATGCATTCCAGTCATTTAGTAAATTTCATATTTCATCTTAATCCTAATTTGTAATACATACAAAACAAATGATTTTTAGTTATTTTTCTTTATGTCTTCATATTGTTAACTGTTATAGTATTCCCCCACAGTGTCTATAAGGCTAGAATATTCTTCAGACAAAATTCAATTAAATTAATAATTTTCAGAAAAGAGATTTCTGTTACAATTATTAATGCCTTTTCTTGTGATGACCTCAATATGAAAATACCAAATGTAGTTCTGTGGCAGATATTAGCAAGAAAAATCTCAAAAACCCTGTGTAATTGCTAAAAGTATTTCAGCATGTTTGTACAGGAAAATGATATATTTGTTGTCATTAAGAATTTAATTCCATTCTCTATTTCTCTGTTGTGTATTTGGAGGGAGGGAAGTTAACCATCATCACCATAATCTGATTTCTTTCTAGACATATTTTTCTCAGATGCTTCTCTTTCTCTAAGAATACCACATTTCCTCAGCCTACACTCTATTTAGACAGAACCCCATCTTATCTTCATAAAGCTAACTGCCCATCCATGATGACTAACTCTTCCTAAATCTCTAACATGGATAGCAGTATGCTACTGACAGTTGAATAACCTAAATTGCTTCCCCAAAGATTTGGGCATTAACAGAGAATACCTTTTTGAATCATGAGGGCACAGAGGGAGAGACTGAAGGTAGAATGTAAAATGCAAGACTTTGGAGACAAACAATTGAGATAAAAAATCTGCATTTAAACTTTTGGGGTCCTTTAATGGACCAGAACCTGGTGGTAAGGAGTTAACGATAAGAAACTAAAAGAGAGAAAGAGGCTGATATTCCGTGGTTTACACAGACGACCATTAAAGCCCTTGACACAGGACTTGCATCACTCAGTCCCTCTCGGGGGGTCTTAGAAGCCCGGGCAGGAAAGTGAGCACGATGGGTCTCCACGCTCCAGAGAATCAGCCAGAAAAAAAGACAGAGAGAGAGAGAGAGACAAAAAAGACACGGGGACCTACGCTCTGATGGAGCAAAGGTGCTTTAATGATTTTTCTATGAGTATATATAGGCTGTGGTACAAGAAACTTCTTTCGGGAATGATAGAGATCAGAGAACCAAACATGCAGCAACCGTTACCAAGGGAACAAGGGGTAATGTTAGTCACAAGGTCAGGAGACAATCCATGTCTCAAGAAAGGGGAGCAAGACTAAGCAGTTTTGTCCTAAAGAGAATGTTCACTAAAGGAGACCAAGCCTGCCTCACACAATGACCTCAGTCCCTGGGAGCAGCGTGCTGTTCCACTTGAAGAGGCACAAAGGACTCAGGAGAGACAGCATGTAGGAATCCTCCTGTCAAACACTCCCTGACACTAAACAAACTTCCTTGATGCCAGTGATGCCCCTAAACGTAATACTGAATAGGTAACTACTTAAAACTTAAAATAAAATTTAGATTTAGTAAACACTCATATGGTTTTCTATAAATTATGTCAGTTCACACCTCCACTATGACTTTTCAGTGTGAATCTTCTGGGTTTTCCACATCTGTGTTAGCTGCTCCGTCATGTCCAACTCTTCGATTCTATGGATTGTAGCCCACCAGGATCCTCTGTCCATGGAATTGTCCAGGCAAGGATACTGGACTGGGGTGCCATTCCCTTCTCCAGGGCATCTTCCTGACCCAGGGAATGAACCCGGGTCTGTTGCAGGCAGATTCTTTACCATCTGAGTTACCAGGGAAGCCTTTCCACAACTTAAACAACACTTATTGTTGTCTGCCTTTTCAACCCTGTCCATTGTGTAGAATATCTGATTCCCTGATGACTCAAAAAGCTGGAAATCAACTTATA
The DNA here is from genome assembly GCF_033118175.1 of Dama dama. Classification (NCBI taxonomy): domain Eukaryota; kingdom Metazoa; phylum Chordata; class Mammalia; order Artiodactyla; family Cervidae; genus Dama; species Dama dama. Next base: position 80,009,423 of record NC_083681.1, read on the forward strand.
TGAATATCCCTTTTAACAAAATGTCTCAAAGTAAAAATTCAGCATAGGTCAGTTAATTGGGCTTGATTGATGGGATTGGGCCTCCTGTAACCCACTGGACTGGAGATGCAATTTTTTACTTCCATTGGTAAATATATATATATATATATATATATATATATATATGTGTGTGTGTGTGTGTGTGTGTGTGTAGAGAAAGAATACATATTTAAATATATATTATAATTATATATATATATATATATATATATATCTCCCCATCCCTCTGTTATATGTTTTTTAATCATTCCAAATAGAAATCATTGATAGAGTCATATCAACATAGATACAGCTTGTGGTAGCTGGAATGTTCAATAATGGTTATTGCATTCATAACTCTCTTTTGACCAGTAAAAAATGAGGCCCATGGAGGAAGTGATTTGTAGAAGGTCACAGTTACTGTAAGTTGAGTGTTCATATAGACACAATGTTGTTGAAACTGCTTCTCCAGTTCATAGCTTATTTCTAGAGAGGTTTTCAAGCTAAGTTAAATTTGCTGCCTCTGAAGAAAGAGCCACATACTTATCAAATCAATGAGAGCTGCTAACTAACTTTTCGCCAGTATGAGCTCATGGCTTCTATCATTCTGTATATGACCTAACTACCATCAGTGGTTATGCTTATTTGTGGGGATACGAACTGCAGAGTAGAAAGAAGGAACTGTGAGAAAAGAACTGACCTAAGTTGCAATCCTAGCTAAGTGCTGAAGAATTGATGCTTTTGAACTGTGGTGTTGGAGAAGACTATTGAGAGTTTCTTGGACAGCAAGGAGATCCAACCAGCCCATCCTGAAAGAAATCTGTCCTGAATATTCATTGGAAGGACTGATGTTGAAGCTGAAACTCCAATACTTTGGCCACCTGATGGGAAGGGCTGACTCTTTTGAAAAGACCCTGATGCTGGGAAAGATTGATGGCAGGAAGAGAAGGGGTCGACAGAGGATGAGATGGTTGGATGGCATCACCGACTCAATGGACATGAGTTTGGGTAAACTTCAAGTGTTGGTAATGGACAGGGAGGCCTGGCGTACTGCAGTCCATGGGGTAGCAAAGAGTCAGACACGACTGAGCGACCGAACTGAACTGAACTGAAGTTACAATCTCATTACACACGGTTACTGAAGGAGGCCATGCAATGAGAGTCAGAGATGGTAAATGAAGCCTAAAATTGTTGGGATGATACCTGGGTGAGACTCTGATAGATGACTCAGAGAGGAAATAAGACTGGAAAATATAAATAAAGTATTAAACTCAAAGTTGAGGTTGAGTAGTCAGGGAGAGGGTTAACTAGCGAGAGAGAGGAAAGCCTTCAGTAGTGAAAATGTATGCTGCATTATAAATTACATCAAAGTTGCATTTATTGCAGTGGGAACTATCTGTAACAGTAGTTTTGTCAGAGGAGGGGATAAGTTAGAAGGTTGGAATCAACATAAACACATTACTATGTATAAGCTAAGTAATCAGCAAGGTCTTACTCTATAGTATAGGGAACTCAATACTATGTAATAACCTATATGGGATAATAATCTGAAAAAGAATAGATACATGGCTTTGTATTACAAATCACTTTGCTGTACAACTGAAACTAAGACAAATTGTTAATCAACTCTAACCCAATATAAAATATAAATTAAAAGTAGAATTTTTCCAGTACAGATCAATGTGAAGGTAGGGTATGGGAAATGCTGGCTTTTGGTGGGGAAGAATGGAATGGTAGCCTGAAGGTGATGAGAGTCAAATGTTTTGTCCTAAATATGGAACAGGAAATGTCCTAAGTGCATGAGTTCATCACAAAAGATAGACATTGTTTCCTTTGCAGCTAAATGTGTCATTTCAACCATGGCCCTGGGGACAGGACCACAGAATTGCATAAGAAAAGTACTCTGGGATTAATTAGCCAAATCATTTCTTGGCAAGGTGCAGCCAGGGAATTGCATCATTAGGGTGGTTTCAGGCATTTGGACGGATTTGGGAATGGTGTGTCCAACATAGATCACTGTGAAGTAACCTTTGCTCAGCTCAGACATTGACTGAATACAGGGTCTGGAAAAACCAGTCCTAAGGGCAAAGAACTGCAAACATGATATGATGATGGGATGTGTAGTGAAATCTGAAACACTGGATGACCTGCCTCTGACGTGGATAAAGGTGGATCCTGAAGATGCCACTGATGACCTGGTGCTGTGAATGATATCATCTCTTTTCAGGGCTCGTCCCTGAGGGACTTAGTAAGCTTTACATGATTGTGCAACCTGTGTAAAGCAGATAGCGAGTGGCAGCCTGCTACACAGCACGGGAATCTCAACATGGTACCTGTGGTGACCTAGAGGGATGCGGTGCCGGAGCGGAGGGTGAGCGGGAGGGGATGCATGCACACACATGGGTGATTTGTTTAATGCACGGGAGAACTAGCGCAACATTGTAAAGCAACTGAACCCCACCTAAAAAAAATCCAGATTGAATACTCACCTCTCTTACATTTTAATCATTATGTTAAAATAAAAATAAACAGAAGCAAATGCAAAATTCCTGATTTCCTTATCATCTGTAAAGGCATTAATGCAGCGTCATTAGGTGAAAAGTTAAAGGAAAAAAGTAAAGTCTATTTTCCTTAAACATATAGTGGGTAGATGGTAAAGAATCCACTCGCAATGAAGGAGACTATGGTTCAATCCCTGGTCAGAAAGATCCCTTGAAGATGGAAATCCAGTGTTTTTGCCTGGAGAATTACATAGACAGAAGAACCTGGCGGGCAACAGTCCATGGGCTCACCAAGAGTGAGACACTACTGAGTGACCAAGCATCTCAGCACCTTATATGTAATTGATGGCCAGAGAATCCAATTTTGCATAACACAAATAAATTTATTTTTAATATGTATGAATATCTTTGCTAGGTCTTTAAGAAAGTACATTGAATGTGGAAAGGGTTTGGACAATAATTAAGAGGTACTGATTTATAAAATATCCTGAGGAAAAAATCAGTTATTTGAGGTTATAAAAGAAAATAGGTGGGTCATGGACACAGCGAGGGAATTAAAAAAAAACAACAACAAAAAAACTGCTTCTGCTTCACTGGCTGTGCTAAAGTCTTTGACTGTGTGAATCACGAAAAACTGTGGAAAAAACTGAAAGTGATAGTGTTTTGCCGAAAGTTTTCACTTCCATCTCAGGTTCAAAGGATTTGTTAACAAAGTAAGCCACTCAGTATATACAAATAAATAATGCAGATATTTATTAGAGAATTATCTAGCTTACTTTCTGGACACTAACATTAAAAGAAAAGATAAATCGGAAGAGCAGAGAATACATCACCAAACTGGGTTTTGACCAACATCCAGACTTAAACAGGGCTGGGAAGTCCCATGTCACAGCACGTCTGGAGTCCCAAATGGGAAAAGGTCCCAGGCAGCACATCCGCTCTGCTCTGTGGGTGAGACATCAAAGACTGACCTTTGGTTCTGATTTATAATCCCCGGAGACTCAAACGGATATATTCATCAATCTGGGACCAAATTGCAAGCCTGGTTTCAAGATAATGCTGTTGGTTTTGCCATGGAAAACCTGCAATGTGGTGAAGCCGGGGGCTTGGTTGGTCAGGCCGCCTCCAGGAACTCAACTATCTCAGGATCCCTCCCACATCTTATCTTTGTGCTGCAAGTCCTGCACTCAGCAGTCACTCCCAGTCACCCCCAGTCAGGGCCGTGTCCAGGTGGGTTAGAGCAAAGTCAGAGGCCTGCTCTGCTTTGTCTCTGAAGCCTAAACAAGACTACTTTATTTATTTTCTTTAACAGATGGGAGTACCAGATTACTTTACCTGTCTCCTGAGAAAACTGCATGGGAGTCAAGAAGCAACAGATAGAACCAGACATAGAACCAATGACTGGTTCAAAATTGGGAAAGGGGTATGACAAGACAGTATATTGTTATCTTGCTTATTTAACTTATACACAGAATACATCATAAGAAATGGTGGGCTGGATGAATCACAAGGTGAATCAAAATTTCCAGGAGAAATATCAACAACCTTAGAAGTGCAGATGATACCACTCTGATGGCAGAAAGTTAAGAGTAACTAAAGAGCTTCCTGATGAAGGTGAAAGAGGAGAGTGAAAGCTGGCTTATAGCTCAACATTCAAAACACTAAGATCATGGCATCTGGTCTCAACATTTTATGGCAAATTTTGGTGTTCACTCGCTAAGTCATGTCTAACTCTTTGCAGCCCCATAGACTGCAGCACACCAGGCTTCCCTGTCCTTCATCATCTCCCAGAGTTTTCTCAAATTCAAGTCTATTGAGTCAGTCAGGAAGCAACAGTTAGAACTGGACATGGAACCACAGACTGGTTCCAAATAGGAAAAGGAGTACGTCAAGGCGGTATACTGTCACCCTGATTATTTAACTTATATGCAGAGTATATCATGAGAAACGCTGGGCTGGAGGAAGCACAAGCTGAAATCAAGACTGCCAGGAGAAATATCAGTAACCTCAGATATGCAGATGACACCACCCTTAGGGCAGAAAGTGAAGAAGAACTTAAGAGCCTCTTGATGAAAGTGAAAGAGGAGAGTGAAAAAGCTGGCTTAAAGCTCAACACTCAGAAAACTAAGATCATGGCATCCAGTCCCATCACTTCATGGCAAATAGATGGGGAAACAGTGGAAACAGAGGCTGACTTTATTTTTCTGCACTCCAAAATCACTGCAGATGGTAATTGTAGACATGAAATTAAAAGACGCTTACTCCTTGGAAGGAAAGTTATGACCAACCTAGATAGCATATTAAAAAGCAGAGACATTACTTTGCCAACAAAGGTCTGTCCAATCAAGGCTATGGTTTTTCATGTATGGATGTCAGAATTGGACTATCAAGAAAGCTGAGCACCAACGAATTGATGCTTTTGAACTGTGGTGTTGGAAAAGACTTTTTGTCTTTTTTTTTTTTTTTTTTTCATTTATTTTTATTAGTTGGAGGCTAATTACTTTACAATATTGTAGTGGTTTTTGTCATACATTGACATGAATCAGCCATGGATTTACATGTATTCCCCATCCTGATCCCCTCTCCCACCTCCCTCTCCACCTGATTCCTCTGGGTCTTCCCAGTGCACCAGGCCCGAGCACTTGTCTCATGCATCCCATTGTACAGAGTGAAGTAAGCCAGAAAGATAAAGACCAATACAATATACTAACGCATATATATGGAATTTAGAAAGATGGTAATGATAACCCTATACACAAAACAGAAAAATAGTCACATAAGTATAGAACAGAATTTTGGACTCTGTGGGAGAAGGCAAGTGTGGGATGTTGGAGAAGACTCTTGAGAGTCCTTTGGGCTGCAAGAAGATCCAACCAGTCCATCCTAAAGGAGATCAGTCCTGGGTGTTCATTGGAAGGAATGATGTTGAAGTTGAAACTCCAATACTTTGGCCACCTGATGTGAGGAGCTGACTCATTGGAAAGGACCCTGATGCTGGGAAAGATTGAGGGCAGGAGGGGAAGGGGACAACAGAGGATGAGATGGTTGGATGGCATCACCGACTCAATGGTCGTGTGTTTGAATGGACTCTGGGAGTTGGTGATGGACAGGGAGACCTGGCGTGCTGTGGTTCATGGGGTTGCAAAGAGTCGGACATGACTGAGCAACTAAACTGAACTGAACTAAATGCCATCCAATCATCTCATTTTCTGTTGTAACCTTTTCCTCCTGCCTTAAGTCGTTCCCAAATTAAAGGTCTTTTCCAACCATTTGACTCTTTGGATCAGGTAACCCACATATTGGAGCTTCAGCTTCAGCATCAGTCTTTCCAATGAATATTCAGGACTGATTTCTTTTAGGATTCACTGGTTTGATCTCCTTGCTGCCCAAGGGACTCTCAAGGGTCTTCTCCAGCACCACAGGTTGAAAACATCAATTCTTTGGACTCAGTCTTCTTTATTGACAATTCTTACATCTGTACATAATGACTGGAAAAACCATATTTTGGCTATACAGACCTTTGCTGGCAAAGTGATGTCTCTGTTCTTTAATACTCTAAGCTTGTCGTAGCTTTTCTTCTTTTACTTTCATGGTTGCAGTCACCATCCACAGTGGTTTTGGGACCCAATAAAATAAAGTCTGTCAGTTTCCATTTTTCCCCCATCTATTTGCCATGAAGTGATGGGACCAGATGCCATGATCTTAGTTTTTTGAATTTTGAGTTTTCAACTGTTTTTTTTTTTTCACTTTCTTCTTTCACCTTCATCAAGAAGCTCTTTAGTTCCTCTTCACTTCCTGTCATTAGAGTGATATCATCTGCATTTTTGAGGTTGTTGATATTTCTGCCAACAATCTTGATTTCAGCTTATGATTCATCCAGCCCAGCATTTCACATGAGGTACTCTGCATGTAAGTTAAATAAGTGGCGTGACAATATATAGCCTTGATGTACTCCTTTCCCAATTTTGAACCAATCAGTTGTTCTATGTCTGGTTCTAACTATTGCTGTTTGACCTGCATATAGGTTTCTCAGGAAGCAGGTAAGGTGGTCTGCTATTTCCATCTCTTTAAGAATTTTCCACAGTTTTTTGTGATCCACACAGTCAAAGGCTTTAGTGTAGTCATTTAAGCAGATGTTTTTCTGAAATTATCTTGCTTTTCCTGTGATGCAACAGATGTTGGTAAGTTAATTTCTGGTTCCTCTGCATTCTCTAAATCCAGCTTTTACATCTGGACACTCTATTCATGTACTGTTGAAACCTAGGAGAAGGATTTTTAGCATCGCCTTGCTAGTATGTGAAATAAGTGCATTTGTGTGGCAGTTTGAACATTCTTTGCCATTGCCCTTCTTTTGGATTGGAATGTAAACTGACCTTCTTGGCAAATAGAAGCAGATAAAGTGGAAACAATTACAGATTTTATTTTCCTGGGCTCCAAAATCACTGGGGACAGTGACTGCTGCCATGAAAATAAGAGATGCTTGTTCTTTGGAAGGAAAGGGATGACAAACCTGGACAGATTATTAAAAAGCAGAGACATCACTTTGCTGACAAAGACCTGTGTAGTCAAAGCTATGGTTTTTCCAGTCGTCATGTACGGATGTGAGAGTTGGACCATAAAGAAGGCTGAGTGGTGAAGAACTGATGCTTTTGAACTGTCGTGTTAGAGAAGACTCTTGTGACTTCCTTGGACTGCAAGGAGATCAAACCAGTCAATACTAAAGGAAATCAACTCTGAATATTCATTGGAAGGACTGATGCTGAAGCTGAGGCTCCAAAACTTTGCCCACTTGATGCAAAGAACTGACTCATTGGAAAAGAGCCCGGTGCTGGGAAAGACTGTAAGCAGGAGGAGAAGGGGACCCAGAGGATGGGATGGTTAGACAGAGTCATTCCCAAAATGGACATGAATTTGAGCACACTCTGAGAGATAGTGGAGGACAGATGAGCCTGGCATGCTGTAGTTCTTGGGGCCCCAGAGAGTCAGACACGACAGCCACTGAGCAACATGGACAACAAGAAAACGTGTTTCTCCTCTTTAGACTTTGTGTAATAAGTCACTGCTGACAAATAACGTGCTGACATTTTCATTTTAATATGCTATTTCAGGCTTATGATATGTGAGGTACATAACATACAACACATCATGTACACCGAAGGGATATATAATGTTAGGGAAGAGGATCTAAGGGCCAACCTTGTAGATCCCATTACTGTGTTTCCAGACTTTGAAAAGTGTGTTTACAGGATTCTTTCTTGACAGCAACATAAACCGTCCTGATGGCTTGACATAGGGCTATGTTTTTTTGTTTGTTTTTTTGTTTTTTTAATAAATGGATAAATAAGCAGTTAACTTAAATAAATTACTGGAATAAATACTAACTAACATTCAGCTCTTTATGATGACTACTACTAAAATTCTGTTTAGAATAAAGTTCCAGTACATGTCGCAGATACACAGAGAGCCAATATCAATCACTGCAAATATAATACAATTCTAAACATTACCTTATGTTTGCTTCTTGTTTTCCTGTATACCAATACTTAAGATGATAACTTTCTCTTTCATTTAAAAGATAGCAATTGGGTTTTGTTTTTTTTTTTTAATATTAACTGAGATAATGGCTAATAATGCAAAGGACACGGGTTTAATCCCTCAGTCAGGAAGACCCTCTGGAGAAGAAAATTGTAACTCACTTCAATATTCTTGCCTGGGAAATCCCATGGACAGAGGAGCCTGGCAGTCTACAACAGAGTCAGACACGACTTTGTGACTAAAAATAATGACAGCAAAAGGCTAATGCTAGGAGCACCTCAAGAGGTGGAGTTGTCTTTTCCAATGACCTTTAAAGAAGATCCAGGTTCTTCATCCCCCAACTTCCAATCATGAGTTTCTGTGCCTCTGTGAAGAGCACTGGGTCTGGTCTCTGTAATATTGGCAAGACAGAACCTCCGCAGGACGATCACCAGCCTCTGCAGAGCAGTAGCAGTCTAGTGCATATGATTCTGAGTCTGCTTAGTGGTAGACTTATAAGGAATAGACTATTCAAGAAGGTCTGCCAATCCCTGTGAACCCTGTCTCTTACTCATTCAACTGAGGCTGGAGGCATGAAACAGAGATATATTTCTTTTACAGTGAATATGCGTGTGAGCTAAGTAGCTTCAGTTGTGCCTGACTCTTAACAGCCCCATGGACTAAAGCCCACCAGGCTTGACTGTCCATCGGATTCTCCAGGCAAGGATACTGAAGTGGGTTGCCATGCCCTCCTCCAGGGGATCTTCCCAGCCCAAGGATCAGGCCCACATCTCTATTCCTCCTGCACTGGCAGGTAGGTTCTTTACCACCTGCGAGGCATAGTAAATATACTAGAATAAAGTGAAATAAAGGGAGGGGTTCTTGCTAGTGTATTTGGTAAATTTATAAGGACTCCTTTGCTTGATACTGCAAGGGGCCCTCGCTCATTTAATCAATAAGTGTTTTTGAATGGCATTCTGAAGCCCAGCAATATAAATATCAAAATAGATAATGGGTGAACGAGAAAGGAAAGGAACTTGCATTTATCGAGGTTTGAGATACAACACATGATTTTACACTTATTCTTATTTTTTATGAATTTATTTATATATGAAAGTATTTATTCACTACCTCTACAATTTTACATACTATGATGACAGAGTTATAGGGTGATACAAGTACATAAAACATGTACAAAAAAACTATTTGACCTACTAATATTCCCTTATTGCTTAGCAACTTTATTAAACCTGTTGTTTAAAAAATGTACTGGAATCATAGGATGGTAATTTGAATTGACATAGGTGGAGGGATTGCTCGGTGAGTGCTATCTCACAGGAGGCTTACCCAAGGAAAGAGGTATAAAAAGACCCTCTCTGAAAAACAGCAAAGTGACCATATTGCTCCCCTTTCTTAGTCTGAAGACATTAAGATAACTGATGACTACTTTCAACACTCAATTTAGGCACAGAGGTAAGTAATTGGGAATATCCAGAAGACTGTAATGATGAGACCACAAGCATCTATCAGTACCTGAGCTTCCGCTCTCAGAATCTTTACATATGTAGTTTCGGTTGAAAACACTGTATCACTCAGAACACAATTTAGTACTGATTACTTTTTCTATGGCAACTTTCACATCCTTATTTCTTAAACTGTAAATCAGTGGGTTTAGCATGGGGATGACAACTGTGTAGAAGACAGAGGCTATTTTGTCTGTGTCCATGGAGTAACTCGAGCTGGGTCTGAAATACATGAACAGGAGTGTGCCATGAAATACAGCCACAGCAGTTAAATGGGAGGCACAGGTAGAGAAAGCTTTGCGTCGCCCCTCGGCTGAATTCATCCTAAGGATGGTTGCTATGATGTAGGTGTAGGAGAGGAGGACAGTGATAATGCTGGTCCCCACAACACAGCTACTGGATATGAACAGCATTATCTCATTGATGGATGTATCTGAGGACGAGAGGGCTAGCAAGGCTGGGAAGTCACAGAAAAAGTGATCGATGACATTAGAACTGCAAAATGATAATCGAAATGTACAACAGGTGTGGATTGCTGAATCTACCAAACCTTTGACATAGACAACAGATATTAGCTGGGTACAGAGTTTTCTGGACATGGAAACTGTATAAAGAAGTGGATTACAAATGGCTACATAACAGTCATAAGCCATGACAGCCAACATGAGACATTCCACATCTCCAAAAATCCCCCAGAAATACATCTGCATGGCACACAAGTCAAATGGAATCCTTTTATGCTCAGAGAGGAAATCAGCCAGCATCTTGGGAGAGACAGCAGAGGAGTAGCAGACATCACAGAAGGACAGATTGCTCAGGAAATGATACATGGGTGTGTGCAGTCTGGGGTCCACCTTGATCAGCAGGATCATCCCCACATTGGCAACCACAGTCACACCATAAACCAGCAGGAAGAGCAGGAAGAGGCCCTGCTGCACGTGCCTGTTGTCTGAAAGTCCTCGGAATGTGAAGTCAGGAGCCACACTGCAGTTCTCAGCAGTCATCACTCAGGTATGTCGGGAAATTCCTGGCTGTGAAAGAGGAAATGGAAATGGAGGGTAAATATATCAATTTACCAGTTTTATAGATAAACTCCTGGTCCTTTTGCAGATTTCAGTAATCAAGAAAAGAGACAGACCTTCCTAGGACTGCATGAGGCCAACAGACTGAGAAATATTCTCCAGTTTTATATAAATGAAAAAATAATGTTGACAACAATACATTTGCAAAGCACTGTACCCTTGCAGTGCCCTTGCAACCGAACTAAATCAGACTGTTTCCAATCCAACTTGTGTAGTATTTATGACCATGTTTGTGGTTTTCCTGATGGCTGAGATGTAAAGAATTTGCCTGCAATGCAGGTGACCTGGGTTTGATCCCTGGGTCAGGAAGATATCCTGGAGAAGGGAATGGCTATCCACTCCAGTATTCTTGCCTGGAGAATTTCATGAACAGAGGATCCTGGTGGGCTCTACAGTCCATGGGGTCGCAGAGTCAGGCACGACAGGGTGACTAACACTTTGCTGCTTCTGTCTAACACTAACAAAATGATGTGCTCTAAGCGAAGCAAGGGTCTAACAATTAGGTGGTTCACATAACTTGTCTTCTGACAAGATTGCTGGGTGTTTTGGTTTGTTTTGTTTTTCAATGATGTAGAAATGTTGTTCAGAGAAGGCACTGGCACCCCACTCCAGTCCTCTCGCCTGGAAAATCCCATGGACAGAGGAGCCTGGTAGTCTGCAGTCCATGGGGTGGCTAGGAGTCTGACGAGACTTCACTTTCACTTATCACTTTCACGCATTGGAGAAGAAAATGGCAACTCACTCCAGTGTTCTTGCCTGGAGAATCCCAGGGACGGGGGAGCCTGGTGGGCTGCCGTCTCTGGGGTCGCACAGAGTTGGACACGACTGAAGCGACTTAGCGGCAGCAGAAATGTTATGTCCTGTGTTAGAGAAGAGTAGTAAGTAAGAAGCACAGGTGATGAATATATTGTTTTATTATTCCCCCTTTGGAGAGGGCAGGACTATAGCCAGTTTCTGAATGTAAGACGTCTTCACTTCCCCATTAACCTCTCAAGTCCCTCCAACCTCAGCATAGGAGGGATAGATGGTTCATGATTCAGGACCTGCTGGGACAGAGAGGGTGGTGATTTTTGGAAAAGAGGGTGCAAGGGTCTCTGTGAACTAAATGCTGAAATGCTGACCATTCTTCTGTTTGGAAGTTGCAGTTATACCAGGGAGATGATGAAGAGCATTTGAGGTCCAGTTGCAGAGATGCTGGTAGCAAGTGTCATAGAGGCGAGAAAGAAGGCTTGGTTTGCTGCATGAGTCCTTTCTGCCCTAACCTACCCTCTTCCACACTTTGTATTCTGCCATAATGGTTTTGTAAGACACATAACATAAATACTGTCATGGTCAGGATTCTGTAACCTCAGAGACATTCACATCTGAGCTGTGGCCCCACTCCAATTCCCTAAAAATTTTAATATTGTTTGATTATTTTACTTGAGCCACATTTCTCTTCAGTATCACTGAGTTCTGCCTTTCTTTGGTTTAAGAATTATTTGTCTTTGGAAGGACAATGGAATTTATGTCCCACTGTTATATTTTACCCAAACCAATTATGTGGTATATAATGTCATCAGTTAGTCAGTTCAGTCACTCAGTTGGGTCTGACTCTTTGTGACCCCACGGACTGCAGCACACCAGGCCTCCCTGTCCATCACCAACTCCCAGAGCTTGCTCAAACTCATGTCCACTGAGTCGGAGATGTCATCCAGCCATCTCATCCTCTGTCATTCCCTTCTCCTCCACTTGTCCTCTTATGTTCTAGGAGAATTTAAAAAATAGGAGTTGAATGTAGATGAGGGATCGAGAAGAGCATTGGAACAGTGGTCTAGTAATCACTGTGCAGGTTTCCAACCCTAGGACTTAACTCGTATATCTGCTTAGAAAGACATAATTAAGCAAAAATACTTTCCTTTAAAGCTTAAAGCATTTATAGAAATATAATAGACATGTTATATATAATGCATAATATAACAGGTAAATTTTTAAAATAGTAAAAACATCTGACCATTTCCATAATGCATGTTTGCTCCTTTTTTATTCCTTATTTATATGTATTTAAAATAAACAAGTTGTACAACTAGCTAAAATAAAAATGTGTGTACTATTTCATATGTTCCTTTGTTTATATAAAATACCTTCTTTCAAAAAAGCATTAAAAAATAAGGAAATCTCAAATATAAATCAAAGAAACAGCAAAGATACCAGTACCTGTCCCAGAACTCCTGACTTGTTCGTTGCGTGCAGTTCTGTCTGCAGGAGGGTTCCGCATTGCCTCCTGCCTGACCCAGATTATATAATCATCTCTGAGTCTGGTCCCTGGGTGGTGAACCCTTAGTCTCTCAGGAATAAGTAACAGATATGATGTAATTTATCATCTGATATTTCATACAAGTGAGCTGATTGCACATGGAACATAGACCTTTAGAGTAGTATGTCTTTGTTCCCCCTCTACCTTAATGCCCCGTATTGTACTTATTCAGAAACAGTGAATGCCTCTGATCCGCAAGCACTCCTAATTTCCAGTTCATCAATCCTTACACAGCCACTTAGTTTTCATTCACTACATTAGAAAACAAATGCACACCCATTCACCCTCACACACTTACACAGACCACACAACCACCAACACTCTCCATTAAACACATTCATGAAACAAAGATTTTGCAAAAACATCAAAAATCTCAACATATGTACATTCCGTAGGGATAACTAGATGCTTCCTACACTATTTCACTTTTAGTTTTTAAATAAAAATGTTAGGATTATGTGTGTGTACAGGGAAGCCTGACGTGCTTAAATGCATGGGGTCACAAAGAGTTGGACACAATGATTGATTAACAGCAAGGCTTTTTATATTATGTCATAATTACAGTCTGTTAGAAATAGTTTTAATAATTATTTAATTGACAGTGGTCACTTCCATTATAAGGCAAGATTCATTAGTATAAAAGCAGATGGAGTCACCATGAAAGAAAGCCCACATAGAGTGCAACAGCAACTTAGAAAACACTAATTTTCAGAAAATTAAAAAAAAAAAAATTAACACATATAAGTACTGAAGAAACACAAATTTGACAAATGAAGAGTCTGAGAATGTTCCACAAATAAGGAGTATTAAACAGAAGTTTAAGATATAAAATGAAACTTGTGGCATTTAGGAAATCATACATATTGCTAGGATTGGAAGATAGGATAAATACAAATGGAATCACACAACATTAGCCAAACCAATTTTGATTTTCATAAATTATTGTGTATACAAGCAAATTTTCAATGGAATCATTTTTTATTTTTACGTTTCATCAGAGCCTCTTTCACATCTTTGATCCATAGGCTGTAAATCAGAGGATTTAACATGGGAATCACAAGGGTATAAAGCAAGGAGGTCATTTTGTCTTCGTCTAGAGAGTAGGAAGTACTTGACCTGAAATACATGAAGAGCAGGGTTCCCTGGAAAATTGCCACAGCAGTTAGGTGGGAGGTGCAGGTGGAGAAAGCCTTGAACCTCCCTTCAGCAGAGTGGATCTTTATCACTGCTAGGATGATGTAACAGTAAGACACGAAGAGACCTGAACGGGTAATTGGTTCAACGAAGCCCCAAATGAGAAATATGACTAACTCACTGACCTGTGTATCTGAGCAAGATAGCAAGAGGAGAGGAGGAACGTCACAAAAGAAATGGTTAATTTCATTTGACCCACAGAAGCATAAGTGGAAGGTTAATATTCTATTTATCAAAGCATCTATAATTTCCACCATATAAACTCCAGCCATCAGCAGTGAGCACACCTTGCCAGACATCCTGACTGTATAAAGCAAGGGGTTGCTAATAGCCATGTACCGATCATAGGCCATGACTGCCAACAGTAGCCACTCAGAACCTGCCAAGGTACAGAAGATCAGGAATTGCAGAGCACAGCCATAGAAGGAGATTGATTTGTTCTTGATGAGGAAGCCTGCCAGCATCCTGGGTTCAATGTCTGTGGAATAGCAGAGGTCACTGAAGGAGAGGTGGCTGAGGAAAAAGTACATGGGTGTGTGCAGCTGGGGGTCTGTTCTAACTAAAACAGTCACACTGATATTTGCAACAAGAATAATGAGATAAACAACCAGAAACGTGGTAAATAGAATCACTTTGATTACAGGGCTACTACTAATTCCCAAGAGAAGGAGTGCAATTTTCCCCATCCATTCTTCTTTATTCTTCTTGTAAAAATGCTCCAGAAATGACTGAGACAATGACAGATCAATGTTTTCACTCCTTTTGAGACAAAGTATTATCTGTAAACCAGATATAATTCATTTCAGTACATTTTATTATGAGAACATAGCCCATACAAATTTCCTCACTGTCTGATTTTATTTATTTATTTATTTTTTATTTTTTTTTTTATTTTTTTTTTTCCCAGTGGGTTTTGTCATACATTGATACGAATCAGCCATGGATTTACATGTATTCCCAATCCCGATCCCCCCTCCCACCTCCCTCTCCACCCGATTCCTCTCGGTCTTCCCAGTGCACCAGGCCGGAGCACTTGTCTCGTGCATCCCACCTGGGCTGGTGATCTGTTTCACCATAGATAGTATACATGCTGTTCTTTTGAAATATCCCACCCTCACATTCTCCCACAAAGTTCAAAAGTCTGTTCTGTATTTCTGTGTCTCTTTTTCTGTTCTGCATATAGGGTTATCGTTATCACCTTTCTAAATTCCATATACATGTGTCAGTATGCTGTAATGTTCTTTATCTTTCTGGCTTACTTCACTCTGTATAAGAGGCTCCAGCTTCATCCATCTCATTAGGACTGGTTCAAATGAATTCTTTTTAATGGCTGAGTAATATTCCATGGTGTATATGTACCACAGCTTCCTTATCCATTCATCTGCTGATGGGCATCTAGGTTGCTTCCATGTCCTGGCTATTATAAACAGAGCTGCGATGAACATTGGGGTGCACGTGTCTCTTTCAGATCTGGTTTCCTCAGTGTGTATGCCCAGAAGTGGGATTGCTGGGTCATATGGCAGTTCTATTTCCAGTTTTTTAAGAAATCTCCACACTGTTTTCCATAGCGGTTGTACTAGTTTGCATTCCCACCAACAGTGTAAGAGGGTTCCCTTTTCTCCACACCCTCTCCAGCATTTATTGCTTGTAGACTTTTGGATAGCAGCCATCCTGACTGGCATGTAATGGTACCTCTTTGTGGTTTTGATTTGCATTTCTCTAATAATGAGTGATGTTGAGCATCTTTTCATGTGTTTGTTAGCCATCTGTATGTCTTCTTTGGAGAAATGTCTGTTTAGTTCTTTGGCCCATTTTTTGATTGGGTCATTTATTTTTCTGGAATTGAGCTGCAGGAGTTGCTTGTATATTTTTGAGATTAATCCTTTGTCTGTTTCTTCATTTGTTATTATTTTCTCCCAGTCTGAGGGCTGTCTTTTCACCTTACTTATAGTTTCCTTTGTTGTGCAAAAGCTTTTAAGTTTAATTAGGTCCCATTTGTTTAGTTTTGCTTTTATTTCCAATATTCTGGGAGGTGGGTCATAGAGGATCTTGCTGTGATTTATGTCGGAGAGTGTTTTGCCTATGTTCTCCTCTAGGAGTTTTATAGTTTCTGGTCTTACATTTAGATCTTTAATCCATTTTGAGTTTATTTTTGTGTATGGTGTTAGAAAGTGTTCTAGTTTCACTCTTTTACAAGTGGTTGACCAGTTTTCCCAGCACCACTTGTTAAAGAGGTTGTCTTTTTTCCATTGTATATCCTTGCCTCCTTTGTCAAAGATAAGGTGTCCATAGGTTCGTGGATTTATCTCTGGGCTTTCTATTCTGTTCCATTGATCTATATTTCTGTCTTTGTGCCAGTACCATACTGTCTTGATGACTGTGGCTTTGTAGTAGAGTCTGAAGTCAGGCAGGTTGATTCCTCCAGTTCCATTCTTCTTTCTCAAGATTGCTTTGGCTATTCAAGGTTTTTTGTATTTCCATACACATTGTGAAATTCTTTGGTCTAGTTCTGTGAAAAATACCGTTGGTAGCTTGATAGGGATTGCATTGAATCTATAGATTGCTTTGGGTAGAATAGCCATTTTGACAATATTGATTCTTCCAATCCATGAACACGGTATGTTTCTCCATCTGTTTGTGTCCTCTTTGATTTCTTTCATCAGTGTTTGATAGTTTTCTATGTATAGGTCTTTTGTTTCTTTAGGTAGATATACTCCTAAATATTTTATTCTTTTTGTTGCAATGGTGAATGGTATTGTTTCCTTAATTTCTCTTTCTGTTTTTTCATTATTAGTATATAGGAATGGAAGGGATTTCTGTGTGTTAATTTTATATGCTGCAACTTTACTATATTTATTGATTAGCTCTAGTAATTTTCTGGTAGAGTATTTAGGGTCTTCTATGTAGAGGATCATGTCATCTGCAAACAGTGAGAGTTTCACTTCTTCTTTTCCTATCTGGATTCCTTTTACTTCTTTTTCTGCTCTGATTGCTGTGGCCAAAACTTCCAACACTATGTTGAATAGTAGTGGTGAGAGTGGGCACCCTTGTCTTGTTCCTGATTTCAGGGGAAATGATTTCAATTTTTCACCATTGAGGGTGATGCTTGCTATGGGTTTGTCATATGTAGCTTTTATTATGTCGAGGTATGTTCCTTCTATTCCTGCTTTTTGGAGAGTTTTAATCATAAATGAGTGTTGAATTTTGTCAAAGGCTTTCTCTGCATCTATTGAGGTAATCATATGGTTTTTATCTTTCAATTTGTTAATGTGGTGTATTACATTGATTGATTTGCAGATATGGAGGCTAAATAACACGCTTCTGAATAACCAACAAATCATAGAAGAAATCAAAAAAGAAATCAAAATATGTATAGAAATGAATGAAAATGAAAACACAACAACCCAAAACCTATGGGACACTGTAAAAGCAGTGCTAAGGGGAAGGTTCATAGCATTACAGGCTTACATCAAGAAACAAGAAAAAAACCAAATAAATAACCTAACTCTACACCTAAAGCAATTAGAGAAGGAAGAAATGAAGAACCCCAGGGTTAACAGAAGGAAAGAAATCTTAAAAATCAGGGCAGAAATAAATGCAAAAGAAACTAAAGAGACCATAGCAAAAATCAACAAAGCAAAAAGCTGGTTTTTTGAAAAAATAAACAAAATTGACAAGCCATTAGCAAGACTCATTAAGAAACAAAGAGAGAAGAACCAAATTAACAAAATTAGAAATGAAACTGGAGAGATCACAACAGACAACACTGAAATACAAAGGATCATAAGAGACTACTACCAGCAGCTCTATGCCAATAAAATGGACAACTTGGATGAAATGGACAAATTCTTAGAAAAGTATAACTTTCCAAAACTGAACCAGGAAGAAATAGAAGATCTTAACAGACCCATCACAAGCAAGGAAATCGAAACTGTAATCAAAAATCTTCCAGCAAACAAAAGCCCCGGACCAGATGGCTTCACAGCTGAATTCTACCAAAAATTTAGAGAAGAGCTAACACCTATCTTACTCAAACTCTTCCAGAAAATTGCAGATGAAGGTAAGCTTCCAAACTCATTCTATGAGGCCACCATCACCCTAATTCCAAAACCAGACAAAGATGCCACAAAAAAAGAAAACTACAGGCCAATATCACTGATAAACATAGATGCAAAAATCCTTAACAAAATTCTAGCAAACAGGATCCAACAAAATATTAAAAAAATCATACACCATGACCAAGTGGGCTTTATCCCAGGAATTTTTTTCTTTTTTATACCATAAAGTATATCTAATAAAATGGGCCCATTTTAGATGAAATTAGTCTTTAGATACTATAATAAATTTACATCATATAGGTGAAAGTTGGTTTTTCACAGCAATCTATTGACATTCTATTTTGCTTGGAATTTAATATACTTCAATGTTTTTCTGTCATATTTTTGCTCATAAGCAGCAATTCCAAAAGAGTTTGCACAAATCAATGAAATACATTAGAGATAGATTTGAAACTTTTATCTGAAACAAGAACTTTCTGTAGGTTTTTATTCACTGTGTGATCTTTGCCTAAAATGCCATAATGTAGAACAAAGGCCTCCCTGAGTAACAGAGGCATTTTTTAGACTTTACTTATAACTAGAATATTTTCACATTATAGGGCAGTTTGAAAACCTAAGACATCAGTGGCTTTTAGCTTTATAATTTTAATAGATAATTAAGAATGTCTTTCAGTCTTGTAAGGTTGTTCAAATATATGACCACATCCACACTTTCTCAACAAAAAGATTTAGCTCTAGCCTTCAAGAAACAAAAACAAAAAGGTCAACACTCAGAAAACTAAGATCATAGCATCTGGTCCCATCACTTCATGGCAAATAGATGGGGAAACAGTGGAAACAGTGGCTGACTATATTTTTGGGGGCTCCAAAATCACTGCAGATGGTGATTGCAGCCATGAAATTAAAAGACACTTACTCTTTGGAAGGAAAGTTATGACCAACCTAGACAGCATATTAAAAAGTAGAGACATTACTTTACCAATAAAGGTCTGTCTAGTCAAGGCTATCGTTTTTCCAGTGGTCATGTATGGATGTGAGAGTTGGACTATAAAGAAAGCTGAGTGCCGAAGAATTGATGCTTTTGAACCGTGGTGTTGGAGAAGACTCTTGAGAGTCCCTTGGACTGCAAGGAGATCCAACCAGTCCATCCTAAAGGAGATCAGTCCTGGGTGTTCATTGGAAGGACTGATGCTGAAGCTGAAACTCCAATACTTTGGCCACCTGATGTGAAGAGCTGACTCATTTGAAAATACCCTGATGCTGGGAAACATTGAAGGCAGGAGGAGAAGGGGATGACAGAGGATGAGATGGTTGGATGGCATCACTGACTTGATGGACATGGGTTTGGGTGGACTCTGGGAGTTTTTGATGGACAGGGAAGCCTGGCGTGCTGCGGTTCATGGGGTCACAGAGAGTCAGACATGACTGAGCGACTGAACTAAACTGAAATATAAAAAAAAAAAAAAAAAAAACAAAGCTAAACCGATGGCATCTAGCCCCATTACTGCAAGGTGAATAGAAGGGGAAAATGTGGAAGCAGTGACAGATTTCCTCTTCTTGGGCTCCAAATCACTGTGGATGGTGACTGCAGCCATGATAGCAGAAGACACCTGAATCTTGGCAGGAAAGCATTGACAAACCTAGATAGTGTATAGAAAAGCAGAGATATTGTTCTGCCAACAAAGGTCCATATGATCAAGGATATGATCTTCCCAGTGGTCACATATGGTTGTGGGAGCTGGACTGTAAAGAAGGCAGAATGACAAAGAATTGAAGCCCTGGAACTGTGGTGCTGGAGAAGACTCCTGAAGGTCCCTTGGACAGCAAGGATACCAAGCCTGTCAATCTTAAGTGAGATCAACCCTGAATATTCACTATAGAAGGACTGATGCTGAAGCGGAAGCTCCAATATTTTGGCCATCTGATGCGAACAGATGACTCATTGGAAAAGCCCCTGATGTTGGAGAAAATTGAGAGCAGAAGGAAAAGGGGACATCAGAGGATGAGATGGCTGGATAGCATCACTGATGCCATGAATGTGAACTTGTGCAAACTCTGGGAGATGGTGAGGGACAGGGAGGCCTGGTGTGCTACAGACCATGGGGCTGCAAAGAGTCGGACACGACTGAGTGACTGAACAACAACAATAATGACAGCATGATGATGCACGATACTAATGTCCTGTCCTTTGGTCTTTATAACGATACTAATGTCCTGTCCGTTGATCCTTATAGCCTTCTTTCCTTCCTTTTATCCAAGCTTTATTCAGTTAAAATTGACAAATAGTATGTATAAGGTATTGAAAATGAAGCTCTGATATATTGTGAAATGGTCACCACAGTATGGTTAGTAAATGATTCATTAATTTATACAGTTAACATTTTGAGTGTGTGCATAATGAGGACCATTAAGGTCTACTCTCCTGGCAAATTTCAAGTTTATAACACAGAATTAGTACCTAGAGTTGTCATATACATTGAATCTCCAGAACTTATTCACTGAATAATAGTAAGTTTGGTCATTACTACTGATTTTGCCCACCTTTGAGACCCTGGAAAAAGCGACCAATCTACTCTCTAATTCTATGAGTTTGAACTTTTAAGATTCAACATATATGTGAAACTCTAAAGTATTTACCTTTATCTGTCTGCCTATTTTAGTCAGCATAATGCATTTATGGTTCTTCCATATGTAGGAAACAAAGCTTCTTGAATTCTAAAAGACACAGTCTTGTCCCTCTCAAGACCCATCTAATTGTCAGATCCTCTGCCCACTATCATTTTATCTCTCAAGTAGAATAATTATTAGATCTAAGACTGAATATATTGATCAAAAGATACACTAGTTTTAGATTTCATCTTGGATTTAAAATCCTCATTTTTTTCTTTCATAATGATTTTGAAATTTCTTATAAGTTATATAGCTATTTAATCAATTAATTATTTTTATTAACATTAGCTTATATTCATTAGTATAGAAAGTACAGTGTATGCCATAGAACATAAAGAGACTCAAAGATTTCTCAGGAAATACAATAATTCTTAAGGTAGCTGAAATATTATTCAAACAAAAGAATAAGTCAGCAAAATTTGACAAAAGTAGAAAATTCTGGAAAATTTTCATCAAAGGGAAAGTGCCATATGCAAATTCTTGATACAAGAAGTATGCAATATTTCAAAACTAAATTATTTCTAAAACTTAGACTTAATAACAACAAATTCTCATCTGAACTATTTAAAACAACTTTGTTTCTCTTGCATCACGCAGTATAAGTTTATAAAAACAAAAACCACAATATGTGTGTACTTGTGACTATAAGAGTGTGTGAAATATAAACCTTTAAAATCATATTTAAAGTTTCAGTTTTTCCAGGGCCTGTTTCACATCCTTGTTCCTTAGGCTGTAAATCAGAGGGTTTAACATGGGAATCACGAGGGTGTAAAACAAAGAGGACATTTTGTCTTCATCTAGAGAGTAGGATGAACTCGGCCTGAAATACATGAAAAATACAGTTCCCTGGAAAATTGCCACAGCAGTTAGGTGGGAGGCGCAGGTGGAGAAAGCTTTGAACCTCCCTTCAGCAGAGTGGATCTTCAAGACTGATAGGATGATATAACAATAAGAGACAAGGACTCCTGAAATGGAGGTCAGTTCAACACAGCCAAAAAAAATGAATAATGCCAATTCATTGACCCTTGTATCAGAGCAGGAAAGGGAGAGAAGTGGAGGTAAGTTACAAAAAAAGTGGCTAATCACATTTGACCCACAGAAACATAAGCGGAATGCTAATGCCGTGTGTATCAAAGTATCTGTCATTCCCAGCAAGTAAACCCCCGCCATGAGCAGGGAGCACAGCCTGCTGGACATGCTGACCGCATAGAGCAAGGGGCTGCTGATGGCCTTGTACCGGTCATAGGCCATCACTGCCAGCAGGAGACACTCACAATCTATAAAGCTAGAGAAGACTAAAAATTGCAGAGCACAACCATAGAAGGAGATTGATCTCTTTTTGGCTAAAAGGTCCAACAGCATCTTGGGGCCAATAGCTGTGGAATAGCAGAGGTCACAGAAGGAGAGGTGGCTGAGGAAAAAGTACATGGGTGTGTGAAGCTGGGGATCCATCCTAATTAAAATAATCATTCCGAGGTTTGCCAAAAGGTTAATGAGATAGATAATAAAAACCAGGATAAATAAGATCATCTTAACTTCAGGCTTATCCGTAATTCCCCACAATATGAACTCAGTTAAGGATGAGCAGTTTCCTCTTTTCATTCTCCTGTCTTCTTGTCTAAACTTTTGAGGAAATGATCAAGAAAATGATACACGTAAGGGAACCACTTCGGGACATTCACAAAATATCTGCAGGGAAGAACACAATTTATTTTTGCAATGGTCTTTTTAAAATATGTTCAGCCTGGTGTTTCTAACATCAGTGTTTTTTGCACACTATTTTGAAGATGTGATGAGATATCAATTCATGCAAATATCCTTCTTGATACAAGGAAGGTAGCGCTCAGAGAAACTGAAGAGCTCATGACAGCAACCAGTCAATCCTAAAGGAAACCGGCCCTGCTTATTCATTGGAAGGACCGACTGATGCTGAAGCTGAAGCTCCAATACTTTGGCCACCTGTTGTGAAGAACCAACTCATTAGAAAAGATCCTATTGCTGGGAAAGATGGAAGGCAAAAGAAGAGGCAGCAGAAGATGCGATGGTTAGATCGCATCACCAACTCAGCTGACATAGATTTGAACAAACTCTGAGAGACAGTGAACGACAAGGAAGCCTAGAGTGCTGCAGTCCATGGGGTCACAAAGAGATATGACTTAGTGACGGCACAACAACAACATAGACAGTAACATACCTCAGAAATCACATCTGGGTTTACACAGAAGTTTCTCAACTGCCTAGCTCGGATATTTTCATTATTATCAGATTGATAGCAATACCTCTTTAGAGAATGCCAGTTGATCAAGTCATTTTCTGAGTGTGTGCCCGCATGCGTTCCCTGACGCTAAACTCTGTTTGACTCGTTGCGTCCTCATGGACTGCAGCCCTCCAGGCTCCCTGTCCACGGGATTTTCCAGGCAAGATTCTCATCCCATGGAGAAGGAAGTCTGGTGAGCTGCAGTTCGTGAGGTCGCAACGAGTGAGACAGGACTTAGCGACAGAGCATACACTCAGAAAATGACTAAGTCAGTGGGCATTCTTTAAGGAGGGATTGCTATCTACCTGATAATATTAAGAAATATCCGAGATAGATAGCTGAGAAACTTCTATTTCTAGATGTTGTTCCTGACTTAACTACTGCCATAAGCTCTTTAATTTCTCTGAGCACTGTATTCTTTGTATTGAGAAGGATATTTAGATGAATTGACATCTCATTGCATTGCCAAGGCAGTGTGGAAAAAAACACTGACGCTAGAGACAGCAGGCTGAAAGCATATGTATAACCATTTACTATGCTGGAAAAGTTCCTTGGATACAAACATTTATTTTCATCATCATATTGCACATAAAACATAATTTAAAATATTAATTATTAGTTTTACAATCTATTAGTACACCATACACTGATAACAATGAAAATAATTGTTAGTGATCCTAGTCTTTAGTATTTAGTGAGACATGAAATAAGTAACATTGAAACCTTTCTCTAAAAATCCATCACTGCTTTGCCACAGAACTTATTATCTATTTATAGAGTTTCTGCTGCCAAAGGAGGAGTCTCTTGAACAAAGAAAAATGCTAAAATGAAGTGAAAACCACAGAATCTAACACCTACTATTGCATCTCTTTGGATTTTAATGGACTTCTGTATTATAAGAGTGGAAATAGTTTTAGGGACAATAAATGCCTCTGTGACACATAGGTTTCTCTGTCTAGGATGTATGCATTATGTGTCTGTCATACATTTGCATGCAGATTACATGTCTCTGATGTATATGAGAACAGTGCGTGCGTAAGGAATTCTTTCTTTTGACCTTAGTAGCTATGGGGCTTCACATGAAGATGAATGTGCACATTTTAATTTTTAAATTCACTCATACATTATATTTTAAATAAAAGAGAACAAATCCACCAAGCTCCCTTTAAATTCACCTATATGCTACTCTGATTATAAAAGGAGTAATATCTTTCCTATAAACCAGAATCAAAATAAATTAATTTAATAGTTATATTATGGATATTAACAAGCACAGAATCTGCCAGCTCTGAGAAGAAAATATTGTTCCTGAACATTAAATTACAGAATGTATTCAACTGAGTAAACAGGTATAAAATGTTTTATTTATAAATTGATTTTCCTCCAAATGGGAATGTTTTTGTCCTATGTTCTTTAAATCAGGACCTCAAAACTTACCTGAGATGAGCTGGTCTTAGGTAGCTGAGCAGTAAGCAGATAGCATTTTATTTTACCAGGTACTTTGGGACTTAAATCCCTGAGCCACTGCCTCTGGGTATTGGTGTTGTACAAACATGTCATTAATTATGTTTCTGCTTCTGCATATTGGCTCATGAATTCAGGGACAAATTTAACACAGGATGACCTTGTATACATCAACATTGTTACTAAATTAATCTAGCAAAAGGGGGGCTTCCCTCATAGTTCAGTTTGGTAAAGAATCTGCCTGCAATGCAGGAGACCTGGGTTTGATTTCTGGGTTGGGAAGATCCCTGGAGAAGGAAATGGCAACCCACTCCAGTACTCTTGTCTGGAAAATCCCGTGGACAGGGGAGCCTGGCAAGCTACAGTCCAAGGGGTCCCAGGGGTTGTAAATGACTTAGTGACTAAACCACCACCACCAAGGATGAAGCAATGTGAGCTAATATAAAGAGAAATGTTTCCATAATATATGAAGAAAATATTTAAAATATTTAGAAACCTTGTATATATGACAAAGAACTTGTATCCAAAATATATGAACTTTAATCAATAGTAAAAAAATAAAAAACAAACAAAAAAAGTGAGCAAAAAAAAAAAACTTGAATAAATACTCAACAAGATAACAAATAAGCAAGAGGTTAATGCTTAAGAATTTCATTCTTATGTGAATCAGTAGGTATTAAGGCAATGGCAATAAAGCCACAATAAGATAAGATGACCTAAATGTTAATGGACTGAAATTAAATACTGATCATAACTAATTTTCTGTTTCATCTGAATTCTCATTTGTGAAATACACAGGATTTCTTATCGGTTTGGGTATTTTCTCAGTTCTTTTCAATTTTTTTGTTTGTTTGTTTTTCTACTTTTTTCCTTATAAATCTGAGAAATTATTTATGCTAAAATCCATAAATGTAGTACATATATAATTTTGTAAAAGTGATTCTTAATGTCAATTTTTAAAAATGCCTTTGTATATGTCATTTTCATTCTTGCCTATGAGGAACTCAACACTAAAATGTCACCTGTAACCTGTGGAGTTTTCATTGAGGCAAATCTCAAACCACAGTATAATTGCTAATAATTTTCGACTAAAATTAAGAAGGGCTCCCAGGTGGCTCAGTGGTAAAGAATCCAACTACCAATGCAGGAGACTCAGGAGACATATGTTCGATCCCTGGGTCAGGAAGACCCCCAGAGGAGGAAATGGCACCCCACTCCAGTATTCTTGCCTGGAAAACTCCATGGACAGAGGAGCCTGGCAGGCTACAATCCAGTGGTTGCAAAGAGTCGGACATGACTGAGCATGCACACACACACACATACACACAGAATCAAGAAACTATGTTTCAAAAGTGTTTTTCTATCATTATTTACTTCTCTGTTACACATATGGTGTATGTGCAGTTGTTCTCAATCCCCTAATTCTACTCCTATCTAAATTAATTTTTCCCTCAGGTACATCCCTGTCTTCAGGGATGCAAAAATCCCTTGGGTTATATTTTGTTCAGCCAGAAGCAAGTGTTAATTTTTTAACAGGCCTGCTCCTCAAAAGCACGTGAACTAACATCCTTTCTATCTTCCCCCATATAACAATTTAAACCTGAGTTTGGGTAGCTACATTATTAATTGCAAGGTGGGTAACCTAAAATAGCTCCCAATGGGATTGGTGCTTCATTAAAAATGGAGATTTTAAGTAATCAAAAAGCTTCTTAAGGAGAAAATGTATGCTTCAGATACAAATGAGGGAAAAAATGGTCATTATTTAGGTTTTTCCTGGTGCCTCTGCTGACATGAAAACAATTTTATGTCAGCCAACACTACCCAAAGATGACCTTTTTCAGAATATAATGGTCAGTTCCTCCAACCTTGAGTAGAATGACAGAGAGCTCACTGCATGGTCCAATACAAAGTCCAGGAGCGCTCCCCGCTGCTGAGAGAGTGACCGGGAGGGTCAGGGGGTGGACGAATGCAGTGCTGTCCTACAAGCAAGGCAGCGCTTTCAGTGATACGGAGATGGAGGATGTCCTGAGATGCTCTGGTGATTATGCTCCACCTCAGTTTCATTGTTGTAGCCACGCGTTCAGGGAAACAAACTCACTCAGAAGGACAATGCAGATCGTGGAGGGCAGTTTATTACACCGGCCGACCCAAGGCAGAGTCTGCTCTTAGCCAAGGGCCCTGACCAGCATTTGTGAAAACCTTTTCTACCCCATGTGTACGTGTCCAAACCCACCAGCCCAAATTCCTTGAGACTTACATAAACTAAGGAAGGGTAAATACAATCCCAATAACCCCATCATTCATGTGCCATGTGCTCAGACAGTTAAACAGTTAGCCAATAATCAATAAATCCAAAGTTACACTCCGATAGGTACAGAAAAATTTATGGCCTGTCTGGAGGAAGGGGTGATTAGTGTATGTGTTCTCTTAGGCGAGGAGTAACCTGGATACGATCTTCAAGGTTCCCGTGTCCGGGGCGGGGGGCTAGGGGTGGGGGGGCGGGTCTTATCTTTCTGTTGTCGTTTCCATAGACATTAAACTCAGAGTTCAGAGTCCATTGGAGAGGTGGCCGAGCATGATCAGCATGGACAGGCCTACGATGGAGGCCAGGCCCTATGAATTCCTTCTTCATCATAAATCTATATGAACAATCATTTTATATAAGAAAATTTTAGACTTAAAAATAAATATAAATGTTTTTTGCAATCTCATAGAGAAAACAATAAAGAGGGTGATTTTAAAGTATAATATACATACAGAAAAAATTTCCATCTAAAAATGTAGACTGCAAAAAATCTTTCAAAAATAGAAAAATTCTTGCACCCAGAACCTAATTAAAAAAAGAAAAATTACTAGAGTCTCAGAAACTGTCCCTACATCCATCAGAAATTGATTTTCCATATGATATGTGAGTTTGTTTATTTTTATGGTACATAGTATTGAGACCATACAGATTTTACACTTTTATGTCTGACACATTTCACTCAAGATTATGTTTGTGTAGTTTTCCCCTGCTCTTGTATGAAGTTATTCTTTCTCATTGCTGTGTACTTTTCCAGCATACAAACTTATCATAAACTCATTTGTCTAATCTAAAGCAGGAGTCAGTAAACTTGACCTGTTAAGTTTTATTGGAGCTGTGACACACCATTTATTCATGTATTATGGATGGCTGCTTTTGTGATAGAGGACAAAACAGTTTTTATGTACCAAGATTTTATGGTCTACAAACCCTAAAATATACACTATTAAGTACTTTAAGAAAAGTATGTCAAGTCTTGATCTAACATGTTAAAAGAAATGAGTTGCTTTTGGTATTACACTACTGTAATTAATACAACATTTCTATACATGTTTTTTGGGTGCATATTCACTCTGTACTCTTGGACATACTTCTAGGAATAATATTTTTGGTCCTAGGACATTTATGTGTCCAGCTATATGAGATTCAGACATAGAATTTTACCAAGTGCAGTGTCAAATCTCAATCTACTGTCAAGGCATAAAAACCAGTTGTTTCACATCCTCAACAGTAGTAGACACTTGTTTACTATTTGGTATGTAAACAAGTACTTTTGCCATTTGGTAAATTTCAACACAACTCTTAACATTTTATTTCACTTCTGTTTACTTCAGCACTAATAAAGTTGGATATCTATCCACTTCTATAAGTGAAAGTTTCCTGTCTGGGGCCATGAGCTACTCCAGGATTCGTGACCTCCAGAGGAGAGGGTTTTGATCTGGAGTCAGAGAGGAGGCTTGATCACTTGAAGTTTTTGTGTCATAAAGTTTTATTAATGTATAAAGGGATGGAGGAAGCTCTGACATAGACTCCATAAGGGGGCAGAAAGAGTGCCCCACTTGCTAGCTTTTAGCAAGGAGTTATATATCTGTTAAAGAATCACCTCAAAACTGAGAGAGTTGCATCAGCCCTCTCTCCCACGACATGCATTTTGAGACAGCACGGGATGCAAGGTGAGTCATCCCCAACCATAAAACAATTGACATGAACCCTAAAGAAAGGCAGATTTCCAAACAAATACATAGCTTCATTAGCATAGCTTAAGAGAACATTTCCATGACTAAGACAGACGGATATGTTGAGCCATTATCAGTTCAAGGTTTGAGAAAAGTTAAGCCCAGGCTGAACCAGGGGTCTTCCTGACAACACAGAATTTAAAACAAACCTTCTTTTAATTTTGTATAGAGAAGGAACAGACAAAACAAACAAACAAAAAGCATCTGCCACTTGTAGTTTATTTCCTCTGCTTGGGGATCCCTAGCCTTCCTGCCTGTTACCCTCTCATAAGGAGTCCATGAGATGTTGAACTTGGATAACAGGGCATGTAAAACAGCTGTTTTTAAAAGTTTTTGGCCTACTAAAACTCACACTGTCTTCATGGCTTCATGTAACTGACAATTCAGATTGAGTGAGTGAGTGAAACTCACTCAGTCGTGTCCAACTCTTTGCAACCCCATGTACCATACAGTCCATGGAATTCTCCAGGCAGAATACTGGAGTGGGTAGCCATTCCCTTCTCCAGGGAATCTTCTCAACCCAGGGATCAAACCCACGTCTCCCTCATTGCAGGCAGGTTCTTTACCAACTGAGACACAAGGGAAGCCCTAAAATACTGAAATGGATAGCCTATCTCTTCTCCAGGTGATCTTCCCGACCCGGGAATTGAACTGGGGTCTCCTGAACTGCAAGCGGATTCTTTACCAACTGAGATACCCGCTTATATGTTCAGATCAGTTCTTTGACTGAATGTAAAGTGACTCTTTTTTCTTTTTTTTCATATTCTTTCCATTGATATAGATGGATTTATGCTACAGTAAAGCCATAGTTTATAGAGGCAGATCATATCACCTGAAAAGAGCCTTAGAGGTAATATAGCTTAAATCCCTCTTCTATACAGGGTGATCTGAGGGATAGAAAGCAAGAATGAGGTATTTAGAGTGGTGTTCCTGTGTGGTTCATAGCATGATTCTAACTAAAGAGAAAGACATCCAGGGTGGTTAAATATTTCTGCCTCTAGCTTTAACCCAGATCCTCCTACTTACTGGTGTGTTGACCATTACTGCTTTTCTACCTGTAACGAGTATACTTGTACAAGTATGAGTGTGTCTGTCCTCTGCATTAGACATTTACCAAATCTAACATTTCTTTGCCATGTTTCAGTTCAGTCCAGTCTCTCAGTCGTGTCTGACTCTTTGTGACCCCATGGACGGCAGCACGCCAGACTTCCCTGTCCATCCTCAACTCCCAGAGTTTGCTCAAACTCATGCCATTGAGTTGGTGATTGCTATGTTTATGCTAAAGAATTTCAGTGGCAAGGATGAAGAAAGAGGTCAAGATACAGGAATTTGACTGTAGTATTAAAATATTACATATGTCATTGATAAATTGCATTTGCACAATATTTTCCATGAGTCATTTGTGCATGTATAAGGATAATGTGATGTGAAGACATTAAAATGGTAAAGAATGAAGAATACTGAAATTTACAGGCTAGAATAAAGTTTTTGATAAATTGTTCCCATTTTTTCACAGATTACTATCAAGAAAGAAGAAACATTTTGCCCAAATTCCTATCTGAGTTAGAAATTATCTAAAAAAAGAAAATTTCCGTAATTTCTCATTAATTTCTTCAATTTGAGGAGAGCAAGCCTACAATTAACTGAATCAATCAGTTCTATTTTAGGAATTCCATTTAATGGGCTAAAAATTTTCTTTTATTTACATATTCCTCACTAGATACAATGAAATGGGCTAGTATTCATGTTGAATTAGTCTTTAGATGCTGACATAAAACTGATCATATATATGAAGATGGATTAATTAGATCCATGTTTATTAATCTCTGAATTAATGGTAGTCCACTGACACCCTATTTTAACTATATTTCTGACTATATTTGCTGCCATTTTGCTGCTCATAAGCAACAAGTCAAAACAAGTCTGAGTGAATTGACAAAGTATGCCAGGAGCACACATATTTAAGTCTTTCATATTATGCAAGAATTATCCTAATTTTTTCACTACGATAATTTTTCTTAACATGGCATAGTGCTTTACAAATACCACCCTGAACAACAGAGGAATTATATAGGCTTTATTTTTCCATTCTGAAATATTGTCACATAAGAACATTTTACAATGGCAGCAAGAAAATTGAAGACCATCAGAGGTTTTTAATTTTATAATTGCAATGGATAATATGCCTCTTTCAGTACATTATGGTATTTTAAATACATGGTCCCATCCTAGCTTTCTTAACAAACTAATTTAGTGCTTTAGCCTTCAGGAAACCAGATCAAAAGCAGATGAAATAGTCAACTAGCAAGAACTTAGAGCTTATTCTTTCTAGTGAAATTAATAGGAATGTCTTATCACTCATGGGAAATAGATGGGGAAACAGTGGAAACAGTGTCAGATTTTATTTTGGGGGGCTCCAAAATCACTGCAGATGGTGATTGCAACCATGAAATTAAAAGATGTTTACTCCTTGGAAGTAAAGTTATGACCAACCGAGATAGCATATTAAAAAGCAGAGACATTTCTTTGCCAACAAAGGTCCATCTAGTCAAGGCTATGGTTTTTCCAGTGGTCATGTATGGATGTGAGAGTTGGACTGTGAAGAAAGCTGAGTGCTGAAAAATGGGTGCTTTTGAACTGTGGCATTGGAGAAGACTCTTGAGAGTCTCTTGGACTGCAAGGAGTTCCAATCAGTCCATCCTAAAGGAAATCAGTCCTGAATATTCATTGGAAGGACTGATGTTGAAGCTGAAACTCCAATACTTTGGCCAACTCATATGAAGAGTTGACTCATTGGAAAAGACCCTGATGCTGGGAGGGATTGGGGGCAGGAGGAGAAGGGGGTGACAGAGGATGAGATGGCTGGATTGCATCACCGACTCGATGGACATGAGTTTGAGTAAACTCGGGGAGCTAGTGATGGACAGGGAGGCCTGGTGTGCTGCGATTCATGGGGTTGCAAAGAGTTGGACACGACTGAGTGACTGAACTGAACTGAACTTATAGTATATTATCTTAATGTTCAAAGCCATTTTATGGACCGTCCAAACAAGCATGTGGATATGTGTTCAATATGTTAACTATATTCTGATATACATTTGTAAGCTACTTATCAAACCCTCATTTAATTTTGCACTACTGACATATAATTAGCAGTGAAAAAGTGTTGTTTTCTATTTTTAGTTTATTATATATTTGTTTATTTGATCTTCCAGAAAACATGTAGTGCTTTGTTTATATAATGCAATGCTCAAAAGCAAAGAATTCTGATAAACAGGGTGATATAAAGTAATCTTTTAAATAGGTGGTTTTTTGTGAACAACAAAGAGACAAAGAGGTGTATTTAACCAGAGCTAAGAGTAAGGAAAATGGGAAGGAAATTGGTATGCAGAGAGTCACAGAAGAATCTACAGCTGATAATGAAGCACAATTATGTACTTTACTATGATTCTGTCCACTGTCCCTTAACTTCTTTTACTCTTTTTTTTCAAACTGTATTCAGATAAAATTGACAACATGCTTATGATATAGGGCATGAAGATTTAATATATGTGTACATTGTGAAATAACTACTACAATAAAGTTAGTTAACACATTCATCAATTTACATAGTTATCATATTGAGTGTGCATACCATGAAAACCTTTAAGAACTACTCTCTCAGCAAATGTCAGTCTTACAATACACAATTTTAACTAGAGTCACAGTGCACATTAGACCCCCAGAACTTATTCATTGAGTAACAGAAAGTTTGTAAACTTTGATCAGCATCACCCATTGCTCCCACTGTTCAGCCCATAGCAATATCCAATCTATTCTCTAGTTCTGTGTGATTGATCAGTTGGATTCTACGTGTTTGTGAGACCCGTACAGTACTTGTCTTCCTCTGTATGAATTATTTCACTTAGCATATGCTCCTCATGGTTCTTCCATGTTGTAGCCAACATGACTTCTTCTAACAGGCATGGACTTGTACACTTCAAGATCTGAGTAACTGTCACATCCTCTGCCTGCTATTTTTTCATCTCCCAAATTGAATCCTTTTCTGATTTGACTGAATATCCAAAAATGCCTTTTCTTTAGACTGGTTTTAGATATTTTTACTTTTGAATAATAGACCACTATGTGTTATCTTATGATGAATTTCAGGCTTATTATGAATTACTTGACTATTTAGTTAATACATTATTAATACTAGCTTATATTTAATTGTATTTAAACTACAAGATGTATTGTAATACATAAAGAACTGAAAAGCTCAAAGATCAATTAACAAAATGCACTATATATCTTAGTGCAATTTAAACAGTGCTTGACTAAAAACTGAACAAAATTAATATATTGAAAAAGTCAGAAAAGTTTTTTCCAGAAATTGATGCCATATACAAATTTGGGAAATATAAAGCAGCATGACAGGTGGGGGAAATAGCAATATACTTAAAATAGAAATTATGTTTCTCATGTAACCTACTATTTAATTTTAATAAATCAACAATCACCATTTATGTATGGATGTGTATGTGTGCACATACACAAAATATAAATTTTTAAAACCACTTATTCTTCAATTTTTTCAGGGTTTGTTTCACATCCTTATTCCTTAGGCTGTAAATCAGAGGGTTTAACATGGGAATCACAAGGGTGTAAAACAAAGAGGTCATTTTGTCTTCATCTAGAGAGTAGGAAGAACTTGACCTGAAATACATGAAGAACATTGTTCCCTGGAAAATTGCCACAGAAGTTAGGTGAGAGATGCAGGTAGAGAAAGCTTTGATTCCCCCTTTGGCAGAGTGGATCTTCAAGACTGATAGGATAATATAACAATAAGAGACAAGAACTCCTGAAATTGTACTCAGTTCAATGAAGCCAAAAACAGTAAATATCAGTAACTCATTGACCTGTGTATCTGAGCAAGATAGCAATAGAAGAGGAGCAACATCACAAAAAAAGTGATTAATCTCATTTGACCCACAGAAACACAAGCGGAAGGCTAATGTCAAGTGTATCAAAGTCTCTGCTATGCTCACCAGGTAAACCCCCGCCATGAGCAGGGAGCACAGCCTGCTGGACTTGCTGACCGCATAGAGCAAGGGGCTGCTGATGGCCTTGTACCGGTCATAGGCCATCACTGCCAGCAGGAGACACTCAGAATCTATAAAGGTATAGAGCACCAGTAATTGCAGGGCACAGCCATAGAAGGGAATCGATCTGTTCTTAGCAAATATGTCCACCAGCATCTTGGGGCCGACGGCTGTGGAAATGCTGAGGTCACAGAAGGAGAGGTGGCTGAGGAAGAAGTACATAGGTGTGTGCAGCTGGGGATCCATCCGAATCAGGGTTATCATTCCGAGATTTGCCAGAAGAGTAACGAGATAAACAAGGAGAAACATGGTAAATAGAATCACTTTGTTCTCAGTGTTATCCGTAATTCCCAGGAAAATGAATTCAGTTAAGGAGGAGCAATTCCCCGTGTCCATTCTTCTTTGTTCTTGTGTAAACTTTTGGAGAAAATGATCAAGAAAATGATACTTGTATGTGTAACACTTTTTGGCATCTACAAAATGTCAAAAGATAGAATATCTTCTCTGTAAGTGTCTTTTTATACTTAGAAAATTATTCAGTCATGCACCCACTCTTTAAAGAGGCATGACTATTCTGCAATAATAAAAATGTACCTGAGAAAGACCTTTGAGAAATTGGATGTAAATCTAGATGTCATTCATGAGGTTTTTTACTTTCTGTAAGCTCTTCTCTGAGTGTTAGTTTCTTCATCCCAGGGAGTAGATTTAGGGAAATTTAACTCTTTACCTCTTGAGAAAAACCTAGAAGAGACACCAGTGTTAGAGAGACCAAACTGTAAGACATAGGACTGAGCATCTATGATGGCTGAAAATAGTCACTTAGATACAAAAACAATAACAATTTTTACGTTTCTCAAAAAAGAATGATTGGTTTCAGAGAATTTGACTTAGTTCGAGAAACAGTGAGTATATCAATGGCTAGTAATAAAAAATAATTATATTCCTGGTTTTAGTTTATGTTATGTTCAGTATTTGCTTAGACATGAATTAAGTATTATTGACCTGATTTTCTAGAAATGTATTCTTGCTTCCCTACAATGCTAATTACCTCTTTGTGGAGAGGTAGCTGTCAAAAGGTAAATCTCTTAACAAGTGGAAAAAAAGAGCTAAAAGGAAGTGAAAACAACAGAATTTATTGTATGATTCGCATCATTTTAGATTTTAAATGGCCTGTTAGTTACTAAAGTGGAAATAAGATGAGGGACAATAATGTTTCTAAAATGCATAGACTTTCCTCTTTGTTATATGTGTGTATGTGTATACATTTTAATGTTTATAAGAATAGAATGGAAGCAATGAACTTTTTTTCCCCTCAGACCTAAGTAAACATGGCATGTGGTTCACATAGAGATGAATTTGTTCATTTTTTATTTTTATTGCAGTACCTACTCTGTTTTAATAAAGCAAAAGATATTTTAAATTCATGTATACATTTTTCCAATGATAAAAAGAGTAAATATTTCCTGTGAAGAAACAGCAAAATAAAATAAATAAACAGTTGCATTATGGATATTAACCAGTTCAGATTCTTGTGATTCTGAGATTGAAATATGCCTAGTCATTGATTTCAGATTTTAATGAAGAGGCAGGCACAATATGGTTCATTTACAATTTTTTTTCCCTCAAAATGTTAAGTATTTTCTTCTATATTCTTTGAGTTAGGAACTGGAAACCTACCTGAGGTGAGCAGGTCTTAGCTAGCTGAACAAAAGGCAGATGGCCTCTTATTTTACCAGGTACGTCGGGACTTAAATCCCTGGGCCACTGCCCCCTGCTTTGATCTGACGCAAACATTTCATTAATTATGTTTCTGCTGCTGTGTTTTCTCCTGAGAATTCAGAAGCCACTTAGCACAGGCTGAATTTTCATGCTTCACTAATGTCATCAAATTGATCTATGGTAAAGAGAAAACTGCAATTTAGTTTTTTTTTTTTGTATGATGTGCTTCACAGTTACCCTGAAATGGTTTCATCCTTCTTTAGGTAAAGAGTAAACCTACTGAAACTCAAAAAGATCCTCCCTCCATTATTTCTGTTTTGATAGATTTGTTCATAGTGTTTTAGAGTCTCTTCACATTTCATTTAAGGATATTACCACACTTGGTTCATGTTTTCTTTTTTACAGAAATGCAATGTGTACCTCATAGAATTCACCCTTCTAATGTATACAGTTCTTTGTTTTTACTATATTTTTAAGGTTCTTAGGTTGTCACCAGTATTTTCTGCCACAACATTTTCATCATTACAATAAGAAATCCATATTTATTAGCTGTCACTTTCCCTTCCTTCCTCCCTGATCCCTGGCAACTACTAATTTACTTTCTGATTCTTTGCTTTCCAATTCTTGGCCTCCTTTTAAACAGAATTATGCAACATGCTTTTTTGTTTGTTTTTTTTGCTTGCTTGTTTTTCTTTTTTTTTTTTTTGTTATTCTTTTCATCAGCCTTCTTGTCTTCATTGAAATATTTTCAAGGTTCATCTATATTGCATATTTATAGTTCTTTGAATTTTTGCCATACTTCATCTGTTTTGACCAACAACATTAGCAGAAATATTGTAAGTCACTTCTGGGTCTTGTCTTGAAGAAGACAATATGTGAAAGCCATGAATTACTATTACAACTAGCCATCTGATTAAACAGTGTGGCACATTCTGAGATTACATGAACTGAAAGGGGAGAATTTGGGTTCATCTTTCTAAACATTCTCATCAAGTGTCAATAATTAAAGAACTTGAAACCTAGCCAATCTTTCCACTGAATATTTCATGCAACCTCAGTAAACACTAGAAAGAACAAAATAAGGAGTCGGTGGTCATTCTCTTAAGTGATTTAGTTTTGAAATACAGTATAGGTAGGAAGAGATAACTAGAACAGTGTGCAAAAATAAATCAGAGAAACAAGCATTTGAAGATATATAAATGCATGTATATTCAAGGGTTTCCCAGGTGGCTCAGTAGGAAAGAATCTGACTGCCTAACAGAAGATGTGAGTTTGATCCCTAGGTCCAGAAGAGCCCCTGGAGTAGAAAATGGCAACCCACCCAAGTATTCTTGCCTGGGAACTTTGGGCAGAGGAGCCTGGCAGGCTACCATCCATGGGGTCACAAAGAGTCAGACATGATTGAGCACACATGGTCAGTGGTCATTCTCAAGTTATCTAGTTTTGAAATGCAGTTTATGTAGCAAGAGATAAGTGGAGCAGTGTGCAAAAATAAATCAGAGAAGCAAGCTTTTGAATATATATATAAGTACATGCATATTCAAATATTGAGGGAAAATGCTTGAAAACTATATATATCTGACAAAGAACATGTAGCCAAAGTATATGAAGAGTCCACACAGACAGTAAGAAAACAAACAATCTAATAAAAATTGAACAAAGAATTTCAACAAATTAAGTCTTATCAAGAAGATATATACAAAGAAACCCACTTCAGACCTAGAGACACATACAGACTGAAAATGAGGGAAAGTAAGAAGATATTCCATGCAAATGAAAATCAAAAGAAAGCTGGAAAAGCAATACTTTTATCAGATAAGATAGACTTTAAAATAAAGAATGTTAAAAGACACAAGGAAAGACATTATACAATGACCACGGGATCAATCCATGAAGAAGACATAATAATTATAAATATATATGCACTCAACACAGGAACACTTCAATATATAAGGCAAATACTAATATCTATAAAAGGGGAAATTAGCAGTAACACAATAATAGTGGGGAACTTTAGCACTCAAATTACACCAATGGACGGATCACCCAGGCAGAAAATTAATAAGTAAACCTATTCTTAAATGACACAATAGACCAGATAGATTTGATATTTGTAGGACATTCCATCTGAAAGAAGCAGAATACACATTCATCTCAAGTAAACATGGAACATTTTCCACAATAGATCATTTCATGGATCACAAACCAAGACTTGGTAAATTTTTAAAAATTGAAATAATAACAAGCATCTGTTTCCAATGACAATATGAGAAATCCATTACAAGA
This sequence comes from Dama dama, assembly GCF_033118175.1. Lineage (NCBI taxonomy): Eukaryota > Metazoa > Chordata > Mammalia > Artiodactyla > Cervidae > Dama > Dama dama. The sequence goes on from NC_083681.1 coordinate 80,047,124, forward strand.
TAAAGCTGTAAAAAACACAAACATATGGAGGCTAAACTATATGTGACTAAACAACCAATATCACTGAAGAAAACAAAGAGGAAATCAAAAAATACCTAGAGACAAATGACAACAAAAACACGATAATTCAAAACCTAAGGTGCTCAGTAAAAGCAGTTCTAAGAAAGAAGCTTATGACAGTACAATCTTACCCCAGGAAACAGGAAAAATCACAAATCAACAACCTTACATTACACCTAAAGCAATTAGAGAAAGAATAAACAAAACCCGAAGTTAATAGAAGGAGCCAAAACATAAAGATCAGAGCACAAATAAATGAAAAATATAAAGAAAATAATAGCAAAGGTCAGTGAAACTAAAAGCCGGCTCTTTAAGAATATGAAGTTGATGAACATTCAGTCAGATTCACCAAGAAAAACAAAGAGAAGACTCAAGTCAATAAAATTAGAAATGAAAGATGAGAAGTAACAACTGACATTACATTTTCCATCAGTCATCAGTGATGTGTAAGAGGGATGTGCTATGGAAAGAAGGAAAGTTAGTGATGAAATTAGAAGTGATGAAATTAAGACACTTGCTCCTTGGAAGAAAAGTTATGACCAACCTAGACAGCATATTAGAAAGCAGAGACACTACTTTGCTGACAAAGCTCTGTCTAGTCAAAGCTATGGTTTTTCCAGTGGTCATGTATGGATGTCAGAACTGGACCATAAAGAAAGCTGAGCGCTGAAGAATTGATGCTTTTGAACTGTGGTGCTGGAGAAGACTTGGGAGCCCCTTGGACTGCAAGGAGGTCCAACCAGTCCATCCTGAAGGAGATCAGTCCTGGGTGTTCATTGGAAGGACTGATGCTGAAGCTGAAACTCCAGTACTTTGGCCACCTGATGTGAAGAACTGACTCATTGGAGAAGACCCTGATGCTGGGAAAGATGGAAGCCAGGAGGAGAAGGGGACGACAGAAGATGAGATGGTTGGATGGCATCATAGACTCGATGGACATGAGTTTGGGTAAACTCTGGGAGTTGGTGATGGACAGGGAGGCCTGGCGTGCTGCAGGACATGGGGTCTCAAAGAGCCAGACGTGACTGAGCGACTGAACTGAACTGAAGTGAATCATAAGCTGTGGAAATAGTTTTCCCTACTCTGATTTTACCATTATTTCAAATAATGATGACATGGTCATATTCTTTGTAAGCCAAATTCCAAATAAAATCTGCAAAGTCTGCATGTTCAACAATGCTTTTTAATGTTAAAATTGTATAGAAGTAGCAACAAACTGGATGACAAAATAAAACATTTTTTAAAATAGTAGATATTTGTGCAAAAAAAATGCTCTTAATTATGAAATCCACACCTACAGAAGCATGCAATTCTTTTCTTTAAAATAAGACCTCTTTTAGTACTCTCCCTTTGACACCATCATTATATTAAATTCTTGCAAAGTACTAATGAGATGTTTCTGTAGTCATAGCTGATTATATTCATAGAGGTTCATACATCAGATGAAGGTGTGTTGAATACATACATAGCAGAGGAAAGCACCCTTTAAACATCAAAGTGCTCAATCATAGCACACACATTAAAATATTAAAACTTGGACTTCTGAACAACATTTCCTACCACAAAAGAGCTTCTGCACCAGCTGAAAAGTCACTAAAGAGGTACAATCTACCACCACCAAACACTGTGAAACATGAATGTGTATTTTCTCCTTTAGAATTGTATTCAAGCCTGTGCAATAAAAGTTTTTTTTTTTTTTTTTTTTTTTTAATTTCACACAGCAATACTTCTGGTGGGATGGTGTAGCTAGCCATGTGCTTTTTTTTTTTTTTTTTTTTGAAAATATTAAGAAAGCTTTTATTTTCCTGGCTTTTTTGTTTGTTTTGTTTATCCCTTTATTTTATTTATTTTTTTTTTTGTCATACATTGATATGAATCAGCCATAGATTTACACGTATTCCCCATCCCGATTCCCCCTCCCACCTCCCTCTCCACCCAATTCCTCTGGGTCTTCCCAGTGCACCAGGCCCGAGCACTTGTCTCATGCATCCCACCTGGGCTGGTGATCTGTTTCACCATAGATAGTATAGATGCTGTTCTTTTGAAACATCCCACCCTCACCTTCTCCCACAGAGTTCAAAAGTCTGTTCTGTATTTCTGTGTCTCTTTTTCTGTTTTGCATATAGGGTTATCGTTACCATCTTTCTAAATTCCATATATATATGTTAGTATGCTGTAATGTTCTTTATCTTTCTGGCTTACTTCACTCTGTATAATGGGCTCCAGTTTCATCCATCTCGTTAGGACTGATTCAGATGAATTCTTTTTAATGGCTGAGTAATGTTCCATGGTGTATATGTACCACAGCTTCCTTATCCATTCATCTGCTGATGGGCATCTAGGTTGCTTCCATGTCCTGGCTATTATAAACAGTGCTGCGATGAACATTGGGGTACATGTGTCTCTTTCAGATCTGGTTTCCTCAGTGTGTATGCCCAGAAGTGGGATTGCTGGGTCATATGGCAGTTCTATTTCCAGTTTTTTAAGAAATCTCCACACTGTTCTCCATAGTGGCTGTACTAGTTTGCATTCCCACCAACAGTGTAAGAGCCATGTGCTTTTAAATAAGCTTCATACTCATTTTAATTTTGTTTTTTAAAATAATGAAAGGAAAAAATAATAGCTAAATGACTTGCTTTACATCTGGTAGAGAAGATTGAAAACCAGTGATCGAACTTCTGGGACAGCAGTGTTTCACGATTTTGTAAAACCTTCTTTAGTAAGTAATACACACATATGTAATGTAAAAAAAAATGATACTGATGAACCTTTGCAGGAAAGGAATGGAGACACAGATATAGGGAATGGAGTTACAAAGTGGCAGTGGGAGAGAGTGAGATAAATGGAACAGTAGCATCAACATATTTACACAATCAGGAGTTAGATGGTGGGAAGTTGCTGTGTAGCGCAGGGAGCCCAGTCTCAGGTGATGACCTGGAGGGATGGTGTGGGGGAGGGATATAGGAATAATCATGGCTGATCTGTGTGGTGCTGGAGAAGACTCTTGAGAGTCCCTTGGACTGCAAGGAAATCCAACCAGTCCTTCCTAAAGGAAATCAGTCATGAATATTCATTGGAAGGACTGATGCTGAAGCTGAAACTCCAATACTTTGGCCACCTGATGTGAAGAACTGACTCATAGGAAAAAACCCTGATGCTGGGAAAGATTGAAGGCAGGAGAAGGGGATGACAGAGGATGAAATGGTTGGATGGCATCACCGACTCAATGGACATGAGTTTGAGTAAACTCTGGGAGTTGGTGATGGACAGGGAGGCCTGGCGTGCTGCAGTCCATGGGGTCGCAGAGTTGGATATGACTGCGTGACTGAACTGAACTGAATTGAAAAATACAGTATAAAAAGAAATGGTTAACTTCTAAACTGGGAAATGTGGAGATTTTTAAAAATTTTCTCTGATAACCCTGTGGCCAGTATTTAAAGCATTTTAAAATAAACTCATCACACTACTTTTTCAGTAATAATTTTCTCAGTGCGGCAATCACATCCTTGTTCCGAAGGCTGTATATCACGGGATTGAACAGAGGAGTCACTGTGGTGTAGAAGAGAGAGAGCAGCCTGTCCGTTCCTGCAGAGTGTCTGGATTCGGGCCTTAAGTAGGCAATGGCAGCAGATCCAAAGAATAAAAGCACAACCAACAGGTGAGACGCACACGTGGAGAAGGCTTTGGCTCGCCCTCTGGCTGCTGGCAGCCTCAGAATGGTGCAGATGATTGTGCTGTAAGAAGCAAGGATCAACATAAAAGGTACGCCCACAAACAACAGAGCTACTGCATAGACTGCCAGCTCTTGCACAGAAGTGTCCCCGCAGGCCAGCTTCAGAATGGGGGGCCCGTCACGGAAGAAGTGGATGATCTGGTTAGAATGACAGAAACGCAGAGTGAAGATCCACCACGTTTGCCCTATCTGCACTGGGATTCCGCTGGCCCAGGAGCCCACAGCCAGCTGGAGGCACGTCTTTGGGGTCATGACCAGGGGGTAGTGCAGGGGGTCACAGATGGCCACACAGCGGTCGTAGGCCATCACCGCCAGGAGGAAGCACTCAGTAGCTGCCAGTACAAGGAAGAAGCACATTTGGGCAGCACAGGCCAGCACAGAAATGCTCCTGTCTTGAGTCCAAAGGTTCACCAGGATCCTAGGGAGAGTGATGGACACGTAACAGATTTCCAAGGAGGAAAAATTTGCCAGGAAAAAATACATGGGTTTCTGCAGAGCTGGGTCAATCTAAGTTATTATTATTAAGAGGCCATTTCCAATTAAAATAATGGTGTAAGTGATGGTGAACACCCCAAATAATAACCCTTGTAGGTTTGGAAGATCAGAAAACCCCAGTAGTGCAAATTGGCTGACTGTGGACATGTTGTTGTTTGCTTCCATCTCTTCATATTTCATCTGTGGGAATGATTCAATCAGAGGCACTGTCATTTCATTTTTATTGACTCTTGTTTTTTGTGTATAAACTAGATTATATGTCTTCTTACTTTTCATTTCCCTATAAAAACCAAACTTATAATGCCAGGTGCTCTAGAAGTACAGAGAAGTATACCTTTTTTTTTTTTTTTTTCATTTATTTTTATTAGTTGGAGGCTAATTACTTAACAATATTGTAGTGGTTTTTGCCATACATTGACATGAATCAGCCATGGATTTACATGTGTTCCCCATCCCGATCTCCCCTCCCGCCTCCCTACCTTTATTTATCATTAAACCTATCTGAAATAAAAAACTTCAGTCTCTGTTTTCTCTACCATATATTATTTTATTGCTTTGATTCTGAAGATGCGTGATTGCAGTTTTGCTATTCATCTGAACATTTAAAAATTCAAATTGAAAATTATGTTCAGTTGTAACAATGATTTCATGTTTTCAACTGACATGCTATTTTCACCTCTCTATTCTGTTTTCCATTATTATCAATTCAAAATTAATATTATTCCTGTAAATATTTTGTAAGCCACTTAAAATTGTTTTGGGGATAAAGATAGTTAATTTTTAAAATGATGATCTTCCAGTGGTATTTCTAAATCTTGTTTGTCTTTGACATTACACATATTCAGCTCATTTACTATAAAACCAAATTAATGAGCTGACCATTGAGTATTATGGGATACGATTTATCTTTTAAAAGAGTGTACTTCAATGTAACGTCTATGAAAGCAACAGTCATAGATTTTTTTTTAATATCTAATTTCTCTTTTTATTCATGTATTTGTTTTAGTTTGGCCACATGGCATGTAGGATCCTAGTTCCCAGACTAGGGATCAGATCTGGACCCTTGCAGTGGAATCAGGGAGACTTAACCACTGGACTACCAGGGAAGTTCCAGCAGTCATAATTTTTAATTCAGATTTTCCAACTTGGAGAAAAGAATCATTAAGCTGATCTTTCTGTCCAGGAACACCCAAGAGATAAGAAGTAGGTACATCTGGCACTTAAGTTCCAGCTAGGGGTTCTAACTAGAATGCTCACCTCTCACACACTTCCTGCATGAACAAAATATCACCACAGTTCATCTCTGAGATCTTCCTAACTTACTCACATCCTGGATAATTGCTGTTGTTCTGCTGGCCCCATGTAATTCATTAATTCTTGTGGGTTTTTTTTTTTTTTTTTTTTTTTTGCGTTTTTGTGTATGTTTTTTTATGTGAACGTGAATATGTTGAGTTGAGGTTTCCCATCTTTGTTAAGTACTTGTCCTTTGCTATAGCTAGATCTTAAGCTTCTTGTGATATTCTATACATCTTTCTATGGAGTATATAGTATATTTTCTCACAAAAGCAATTTCTTAATTTATTGAATAAATTAAAATGAATCAACTTGATTGTTTCTTTACAATAGTCCCAAGATGTAAGTGAGGATTTCTACCCAAAATTCAGAACAAGCTCCTGTACCCTCCAGTTTTATTTACTTATTTAATTCAGTGTAGACTGTAGTACTTGTATACTGATTAAAATTGCTTGTTGAAAGAATCATCAATCTTTTTAGACCAGTACAGTTCAAGTGTATCTTCTGTAGAGTGTGTGTATGTCTAGAAATTATACTCTTTTCACCCACTCTTGTAGAAGTTACAAATTACATCATTGTTTTCAGTATATCATGCATAACTTTCATGGTATGTCTTAACTAATTTGAAAGTTCACAAAGACAAAGCCACTGCAAAGAAGAGACAACCTATATCTGTATTCTAACAGTTTTAAGTGAAGATGAGGGTCAGCATTTCAGCTGCAGAAGTGTAGACACACATGTGGGGCGGAAGGAGCAGTCCATCCAAACCTTGAGCATCCCGAGGAGTTCCTTTTCCCTGGGGACGGGGGAGCCGGGTGGGCTGTGTCTTTGGGGTTGCACAGAGTCGGACACGACTGACGCGACTTAGCAGCTGCAGCAGCAGCAGCAGGAAAAGGAAAGCTAAATAGGAGTCTGTTTTATCATCTGCAATATTTCAGACTACTTATATATATTTATATTTTACATATAGTATATATTAAGGATCAAAAGGTATTTAAACTGAACTCATTATTATAGAATTTTCCCAATGAAAATGTGATTTTAAGAAATATAAAAATGCTTTAACTGAGTCTTTAAAATGATCAGAAATGGGGGTCTGATAGGTGACATTATTAAGATATGATTTTATGTGTATAAGACTATGAAACAGTGCCTGTTTTTTTCACTACCTTATCCTGACACCTTTATCCATGTTTATTCACCCATTTAGTTCAATGTAGCGTGTAATACGTGGATACTGATTAAAACTGCTTGTTGAATGAGCTCTCAGTCTTTTCAGTCCAGTATGTACCATGCCCTACATTGATGAGTTAACCTCTGCCTTCAGAAACTACTGTCAGTGGTTTTTGTTGGTTTGTTTGTTAATTTTATTGTATCTTCTTTTGATAAAAGGTCTTCTCTCAATTTTTGGACTTCTATCTAAATTATTCCTTTCTGTTCAAGTAGGATAGTACATTTAAATATCCCTAGGTCAAGAAGATTTCCTGGAGAAGGGAATGGCTACCCACTCCAGTATTCTTGCCTGGAGAATTCCATAAACAGAGTAGCCTGGTGGGTTACAATCCATGGGGTCGCAAAGAATCGGACATAACTGAGCAACTAACACTTTCACTTTTTCACACAGGGTAGTACATTTGAAATCATACTGAAACTCAGGTTCAAAAAACAGCCAAAATAAGTCAAAAAACAGAACTTGCAATCAAAAATACAGTGTTCTTAATTTACTGAAATCTTTTTTATTCTTAACATTGCTTTTCTTTGTCAAATGGAGCAAAATTTTATGAATCTTAAGTGGAATTATCAATGTAAAATCATATTTAAATTAAGAAATATTAAAGTTATTCAAATCCTACCCAAGTTATGCTTAATTTTATAAACTCAATCTCATCAAAATTTTTCTTCTCAAATTTCGCATTGTTGGTTTCCAACTTCCAGAAACCTTTAGAGAGTACTACTGCTACACTCAGAAAGAAGAGCCACTAAATTATTCAGCTTACATAGTCACTTTTGTTTTTATCCAAATAACTCATGTTTGCTTTTCTGGACTTTCCACTGTGTGAGGATTATAATAAGCAAGTACATCATCTATCATTAAAATGTACGTGGTGCTATTGAAAGCAGGTTTGTAAAATCAAATTGAAGATAGGAAGTAAAAGTCTAAAATTGGTGACTCCAGAAATCTAATTCCTTACGTGCTGTAGTCCATGGGTTCACAAAGAGTCAGTCACAACTGAGCAACTGAACTAAACTGAACTGAATTCCTTATTTGAAGTTTTTAAAGATTAAAATGAAAACATACCAAAATCTCTTTCATATTGTCAGATTCAGTTACTATAAAAGTTATTTTTACCAAACTGTATTTTATATTAACAGGATGCAAAATCCTTTTAATAAAGTTCAATTACTATCTTATTCCTTAGTTATATACAATTAATTTTAATGAGATATCCCCAGGTTTAATACATGCAAACTTCTTAAATACATACTTAACACACAGCAATCACTTAATAAAGGTTAGCTTTTTAATGATTATGATAGTGATGCAGAGGTTGGTAAACTTTGGTATAGTGGCCCACTATATTATAAAGTACTTTTGTAATTTTTTATTTGATAATAATGTGCATCAGAAAATTAAAAAGGCTATCTGAATCAGGGTTTTGAAATTAAACAAGAATAACAACAAAAGTTTCCTTGCTAAATTTTCTGAAATGAGTGTTTTTTGTCTGATGTTACATATAAATAGGTACATTTAAAACTAAATTCGACATTGGACAAAAATGAGTCATGCTTACCTGTTTAGATTGAAGTTAAATACAATGCTTACCTTTATTAATTGAGCTTTTGAGTTAAAAGCTGATAGAAACTGTGAACGTTTTGTGTTTTTTTTTTTGGTAGTTAGGTAATTTTTGACACCAAGTATCTGATACCATGCTTAACCACCCTCTAAAATATCTGCTATCTTCATAACAAATAGTGCTATTTAAATTGGAATTATTCTTACTCTTGGGATCAGCTTCTTCCCCAGGTTACTTTCTAATTGAACTAAACCTTTCTGCATGCCACTCAAGAAGTTTGGTACAACAAGCAAAACCATACCTGTCTATACCACGCGTTCTCTAAATTCTCCGTCTCTCCTCCTGTATTTTGTAATTATTAAGAAATATAAGCATTGTAAAGCAATGATTTATGATGACTGATATATTACTTTTATAAAATAAAGATGGTCTAAAAAGATGTAAACATACACTGCCTTACAGGGAATTTTGCTTTTCTCTACGTATTCTGTGGTGAGAAATCCAGGACCGTCGGGGCAGCTGTGTCGTCTTCAATACAGACCTTCCATCTCTAGGTCCACATGGGTCAGGTAGTCCTCAGGGCCTCCCAGACGACAGGAGGATACAAGGGAATGCTCACTCACTCCTTTTTAGGTGTGCAAACTGGAACCAGAATCCTGAACTTCCAGGCATGACCCCTCACATCAGCATTAGTCACAATCTCACACTGAACTGGGAGAGAGGATGCGAACACTTCTAGCTGCGCTGCCATCTGTCCAGCCCAGACTCCCATTTCTATCAGCTGCCCTCACTTGTCACAAACTAGAACTCCAAGAAGTTACTATATCGTCTCCCCAGCCAAGGATGCCCTCAAGTTAATTGTGGCAACTCTCATACAGAGACTACCAGGTAATAGAACAGTATTTTCTGTACCACGCCCTACAAACAAACTCAGACACACTCACAAAATACAATGGAGAAAGATATTAGATTTAACTATAGGAAGTAGGAATAGATTTATACTCTTATGAAGATTAATAAGACATAGTTTAGAAATTTGATGCTCATGCAGTGAAAGCTATTCAAGTGTTATATATGTACACACCAATTTTGAATTATATTATTTTGTAATTTGTTTTATTTTAGTTCTAACAATTGAAATACATGTGTAGCATAATCTCAGTTTTGTTTTTATTTGCATTTTGATAATGACTAATGGCAGTGACTATCCTTTATGTGATTATTTGACTTCTGCTATCCACTTTAGTAAAATATCTATTTAAGAGTTTTGTACATTTAGTGGACATTTAGATTACTTCCATGTCCTGGCTATTGTAAATAATGCTGCAATGAGCATTGGGGTGCATGTGTCTTTTTGAATTACGGTTTTCTCAGGGTACATGCCCAGTAGTGGGATTCTTGGGTCAATGGCAGTTCTGTATTAGTTTCTTAAGGAACTTCGATACTGGTCTCCACAGTGGCTGTATCAATTTAAGTTTCCACCAACAGTGCAAGAGGGTTCCTTTTTCTCTATACCCTCTCTAGCGTTTCTTGTTTGTAGATTGTTTGATGATGGCCAGAGAGCTAGTGGGAACCTGCTTTAAACCACAGGGAGCTCAACTCATTGCTCTGCGGTGACCTAGATGATGGGATGTCAGGGCTCAGAGGGAGGGGGCATATGTATACATATAGCTAATTCACTTTATTATACCATAGAAACTAGCACAATATTGAATACCAATGATACACCAATGAAGGAAAAAAAAACTCATACATTTGATGTTAGATTGCTTCTTTTCTTCCCGTTGGCTTTGAGAGTTATTTGTATAATCTTTCTATATACTTCTTATTTGATATATGCAACTTTCAAATGTTTTCCCTTTTAACTTGTATTTTCTATTTGGGCTTCCCTAATAGTTCAGTTGGTAAAGAATCTGCCTGTAATGCAGGAGACCTCAGTTCCCTTCCTGGGTCAGGAAGACTCCTGGAGAAGGGATAGGCTACCCACTTCAATATTCTTTGGCTACCTTTGTGGCTCAGCTGGTTAAGAATCTCCCTGAAGTGCGGGAGACCTGGGTTCAATCCCTGGGTTGGGAAGATTCTTGAGTTCTTATTCACTTTCTGCCATAAGGGTGGTGTCATCTGCATACCTGAGGTTATTGATATTTCTCCCGGCAATCTTGATTCCAGCTTGTGCTTCCTCCAGCCTACGTTTCTCATGATGTACTCTGCATATAAGTTAAATAAGCAGGGTGACAATATACAGCCTTGACACACTCCTTTTCCTATTTGGAACCAGTCTGTTGTTCCATGGCCAGTTCTAACTGTTGCTTCTTGACCTGCATACAGACTTCTCAAGAGGCAGGTCAGGTGGTCTGGTATTCCCATCTCTTTCAGAATTTTCCCCAGTTTATTATTCAGCTGTTAAAAAGGGTAAGATGATTCCATTTGCAACAACATGGGTGGACCTAGAGATTGCCATATTGAGTGTGGTCAGACATAGAAAGAGAAATATCATATTATATCATTTACTTGCAGAATCTAAAAAAAAAAAAAAAAATAGTGACATGTACCCACTGCTGTATTTAAAATGGATGCCCAACAATGACCTGCCTATTGCATGGGGAGTGCTGCTCAATGTTATGTAACAATGTAAGTGGGGAATTGTTTGAAGCATAAAAGGTACATAATGTGAACTTAGGGGACAGCACTATTTCCATGGGGCTGTGATTCCTGCTTTCCTAAATTTCAGAAACAAAACTATTATTGTTTTCTCCATCTAGATCATCATCTTTGTCATCTTTATTATAATCATCATCCTAGATTATATTACAGACTATATATGAAAGTATATAAACATATGAAACATTAATTAGAAGGTATATATACATATAGACACTATGAATAAAATGTATAAGTAACTAAACCTGGTACACCATATTTACTACCTAGATGGTAAAGCAAGCAAATGGACTGAGAAGTGAAACATAACTAGCTTCAAAACAGGAGCCAACATTGCCTTAAACACATGTGTACAATTATAACTAAAACAACAAAAGAGCATAATTGTCAAAAGAACTTCCAGCGGATGTATTCTCCAAATGAGTTGCTGATTGTGCTTATGTGTGTGTGTGTGCTCAGTCATATCTGGCTCTTTGTGTTCGCCTAGACTGCAGCCCACCAGACTCCTCTGTTCATGGAATTTTACAAAGCAAGAAGACTGGAGTGAGTTGCTCTTCCCTATTTCAGGGAAACTTCCTAACCCAGGGATCAAACTCTTGTCTCTTGCATCTTCTGCATTGGCAGACAGATTCTTTACCACCGTGCCATCTGAATGTAATTGAGAGGATACCTGTTAATGATTCTATTGACAGATACTCATTTTCCTGGTGAATATCAGTTCAAAGGTTTAAATATTATATCACTTGGAGAAGGTTAAAAATATAGAGGATTAGGCAAGGCACACTAATGTAAATGCAATTGTGGAAGCTTTGTGTAATTCTGAAAATAACTTCTAACATTTTCTTCACATTAAAAGCACATATATTTTATTTTTAAAATATGAAATAGCATAGGGGTAGTTTGGAAGGCAGTGATGAAAAGATGAAATAATTCAAAGCAGATTATTTTGGGGCCAAAATTGCTACATAGAATATAGAAATATGTACAAAGTAAAAGTGTTGAGACAAACAGGGAGATTCTTCTACAATGTGCAGTTAGGAAAAGTACTCAGTGCATGAAAAATTTTCTTTTGGTATGATGATTGAAGTAATTCCTCATGAGGGTATAGTGGGCTAAATAAACATACTCCTAGTGACTATTGATTCTTTGAAGTCTCTAGATTTTGCCAGGGCTCTGACATAGGGCATGGTAATATGCATTCGCTCATTCACTTGTTCAATTCCTCCTTCAAATAGTCATTATTTAACTGCTACTGGTCAGTTTCCATGCAACTGAATCAAAAAGTGCTGAAAATAAAAGTGGAAAAATATAAGGAATCTTGCATGTTTTAAGGTATATTTAAGCCAAAAGTCTTAACAACTTGAATTCTCTTTTGTTTTTTCATAAAGTATGTAACAAACATTACTCTTTATTCACAATAGAGGATTATTTAGGTATGAAATATTGAAGACCCTTTCACTAATTAGCTTTCCAGGCTCCTCCATCCGTGGGGATTCTTCAGGCAAGAACACTGGAATGGGTAGCCATTCCCTCCTGCCTGGATCTTCCCAATCCAGGGATCGAACCCAGGTCTCCTGCATTGCAGGCAGATTTTTTACCGTCTGAGCCACCAGGGAAGCCCCAAAAATATTTAAGCAGAGTCAACGGTGGATTATTTTAAACTATCTAAAGTATCTTATAAGCTAGAAATGGTTAAGTTTTTAAGGGGAAAATATTTAAAACCATTCTCTGATAACTGTGTGGCAAGCAGTTAAAACATTTATAAATATACTCATCACACTATACTTTTACTGTTTTCAGTCATTCAGTGAAGTCCAACTCTTTGCAACCCCATGGACTGCAGCATGCCAGGCTTCCCTGTCCTTCACTGTCTCCTAGAGTTTGCTCAAGCTGTTGTCCATTGAGTCAGTGATGCCATTCCACTATCTTGTCCTCTGTGGTCCCCATCTCCTCCTGCCTTCAATCTATATTTTAAGTAACAATTGTCTCAATGCTGCAATCACATCCTTGCTCTGAAGGCTGTATATCATGGGATTTAACACTGGAGTCACTATGGTGTCGAACAAGGAGAGCAGTCTGTCACCTCCTGCAGAGTGAATGGATTTGGGCCCTAAGTAGGTAACGGCAGCAGATACAAAGAATAAAAGCACAACAGGCGAGAAGAACACGTGGAGAAGGCTTTGTCTCTTCTGGCTGTTGGCAGCCTCAGAATGGTGCGATGATTTTACTGTAAGAGGCAAGTATTAACGTAAAAGGCACTGCAGCAACGAGCAGAACTACTACACAGACCGACAGCTCACGTGCAAAAGTGTGCCCGCAGGCCAGCTTCAGAATGGGGGGCCCGTCACGGAAGAAGTGGATGATCTGGTTAGAATGACAGAAACGCAGAGTGAAGATCCACCACGTTTGCCCTATCTGCACTGGGATTCCGCTGGCCCAGGAGCCCACAGCCAGCTGGAGGCACTTCTTTGGGGTCATGACCAGGGGATAGTGCAGGGGGTCACAGATGGCCACACAGCGGTCATAAGCCATCACCACCAGGAGGAAGCACTCAGTGGTTCCATGGATAAGGAAGAAGCACATTTGGGCAGCACAGGCCAGCACAGAAATGCTCCTGTTCTGGGTCCAAAGGTTCACCAGAATCCTAGGGAGAGTGATGGACACGTAACAGATTTCCAAGGAGGAAAAATTTGCCAGGGAAAAATACATGGGTTTGTGCAGTGCAGGGTCAAGGCAAATTATTATTATTAAGAGGCTATTTCCAGTTAAGATAATGATGTAAATGATGGAGAACACCCCAAATAGTAACCCTTGGAGGTTTGGAAGGTCAGAAAACCCCAGGAGAACAAATTGTATAACTGTTGATATGTTGTCTTCTGCTTCCATCTCTTCATATTTCATCTGTGGGAATGATTCAATCCGAAGTACCATTATTTCACTTTTTGACTTTTGTTTCCTTATGTATAAACAGGATTCTATGTCCTCTTATTTTTCCAATTCCCTAAAGAAACAAAACCTATTACTAATAAGACCTGTGAAAGTGTAGTGAAATATATCTTTCATTAATGTTAAATATATTTTTAAGAAAATATATCTCTAATTTTCTTGAAGAGATTCAGAGCTAGTCCCTTAAATCTATTTCTCACTTCCACTGTATAGTCATAAGGGATTTGATTTAGGTCATACCTGAATGGTCTAGTGGTTTTCTCTATTTTCTTTTATTTAAGTCTGAATTTGGCAATAAGGAGTTCATGATCTGAGCCACGGTCAGCTCCCGGTCTTGTTTCTGCTGACTGTATAGAGCTTCTCCATCTTTGGCTCCAAAGAATATAATCAATCTGATTTCGGTGTCGACCATCTGGTGATGTCCATGTGTAGAGTCTTCTCTTGTGTTGTTGGAAGAGGGTGTTTGCTATGACCAGTGTGTTCTCTTGGAAGGACTCTATTAGCCTTTGCCCTGCTTCATTCTGTACTCCAAGGCCAAATTTGCCTGTTACTCTAGGTGTTTCTTGACTTCCTGCTTTTGCATTCCAGTCCCTTATAATGAAAAGGACATCTTTTTTGGGGTGTTAGTTCTAGAAGGTCTTGTAGTTCTTCATAGAACCATTCAACTTCAGCTTCTTCAGCATTACTGGTTGGGGCATAGACTTGGATTACTGTGATATTGAATGGTTTGCCTTGGAAATGAACAGAGATCATTCTGTCATTTTTGAGATTGCTTCCAAGTACTGCATTTCGGACTCTTTGGTTGACTATGATGGCTACTCCATTTCTTCTAGATATTCAGTGGTTTGCTAATGTTTACATATACTTTCAGTATGGAAATCCAATATATGAGTCAGTTATTAATTGATTCTCTGTTTTGTCAAGTATGTTGGCTGTCACAGAATAATGACCCTCAAAGACACATTTTATAAGGAAGGCTGAGTGCTGAAGAATTGATGCTTTTAAACTGTGGTGTTGGAGAAGACTCTTGAGAGTAACTTGGACTGCAAGAAGATCAAACCAGTCAATCCTAAAGGAAATCAATCCTGAATATTCATTGGAGGGACTGATGCTGAAGCTGAAGCTCCAATACTTTGACCACCTGATGTGAAGAGCTGACTCTTTAGAAAAGACCCTGATGCTGGGAAAGACTGAAGGCAAGAGTACAAGGGGACAACAGAGTTCAAGATGGTTGGATGGCATCACCAATTCTATGGACGTGAGTTTGAACAGGCTCCGGGAGATGGTGAAGGACAGGGAAGCCTGGCGTGCTGCAGTCCGTGGGCTCACAAAGAGTCGGACACAACTGAGCGATTGAATAGCAACAACGACATGCCTATATGTGACAACCTTGTGTGTGCATGCTGAGTCACTTCAGTGGTGTCTGCTTGCGCCACCCTATGGACTGTCGATAGCCCGGCTCCTCTATCCATGGGATTCTCCTGGCAAGAATACTGGAATGGGTTGCCATGCCCTTCTCCAAGCTATTGTCCCAATCCAGGGATCAAACCCACGTCTCCTGCAGCTCCTGCACTTCAGTCTGATTCTTTACCCCTGAGACACTGGGGAAGGCTGTATATGACAACCTTAATCATTCTAAACATAATTAGTTCAATGAATCCACCTAGAAAAGTTCACATCTGAGTTATTGCATGCACATACACAAACTCTTTTTATCTATGTATCTATCATCTATCCAAATGCTTTAAACACAAAATATAAATGTACATATATAAATATATATATCTTTTGTGTGCAAAGCTTATTATGGAAAAGTTCAATCATCTTCCTTTTTGAAATTTCAACATCATCTCTCTAAAAGTTTGTTTCATAATTTATATATTTTTTCAACTCTTCCCTTAGACCATATGTTCACCTTCTCTTTATCTTCCAATTCTATTATTCTATTTCCATATATGTTCTCTGTACTAATTATATGATAGTGAAATAAGCTTACATGCTTTCATGTCACAGCTAAAGAAATAGTTTATCGATATAAAGGTTACATACAGCAAAACACTATTCCAAGAAACAATTATACATATGATACCTATATAAATATAAATATACAGATACCTTTAAAAAAAGGAAAGAAAGAGACATCTACCATTATTCCCTGAACTTTCTTTTCCAGCAAAGAATCCATAGCTATTAATACAATCCAGATGCACAGTGAAGACATATTCACTTTTCACTTTCCCCGAATCAGGCTATTAATCTTGGATTTTGCACATATTATTGACCTTCCCATTCTTTGCTGTCAGTTGACTTCAGTCCACAAAAGCAATATTATCCTAAAGTACATTCACACACACAGACAAGCATGTATACCTTCATAAATGAATATCTGTTTTCGTGTTTCTAAATAACAAAATTGTGTTTGCTTAGTTTCTCAGGATTATAAGTGACTTGTTCCAGGAATAGTACAATGCAAAGTAGTAACAAAAGATTATGCTGCTAATAAAGAGATTTGTAATTTACAAAGCATTGGTAGTATTTGCACACATTCATTGTATTTTAAAAACAAGTAATACAGATACAGATTTTTGGCAACCTATTACCACTGAATGTGGTAACTAGTTTAGATATGGTTTGTTAGTTGCCAAGCCAAAGTGAAAATAATTTCTGAAGCTGTCCACTGACATTTTTAGCTTGTGAAACTTCAGTATCTACCCAAAACAGTCACAATGCCCCAAGATATCACTCTTATTTGCCATTCTCTATAAAAAGAGAAAGATTCAATCACATCTGATTGATATATCAGTATTTTTAAATGTTGCCCCCCCCCCATTAGTTATCTCTTTTCCCTAAAAAAGTTTTTTTTTTTTTTTTTAATTATGCAGGAAGGAGAGAAAAAAGAGAGGATTTCTTAATTTCTGTCTCAATCTTTTCAACATATAATAGTTTCAGGATTTATCCAACTTCTGCCTAGAAATGTTTCTGGGATTCTGGTGTTGCTGTTATTACAGTTCTCTTTCTTTTACCCTCCCCTGTATTCAATCATTTCCATTAGATTTCAGTAGGTTATGATAGCCGTATTATCTGCGAATCGTGGTGACTTATTTTTTACTTGGTTCTCAGTAAGAGTCAGTTTTTCCTTCTTCACTTTATTATCAGAATTGCTCACATGTCATCTGGCTGTTTTCTCCCAGGGAGGAAGTGTTACTGAACCTCCCTATCCATGTGGAAGTAGCCAGCGCTGCATAAATGTGCACAGAACTGGCATATATTCTTATGGGAACAAACTTTAAAAGCAACGGTTCAAGCTTCATCATACTTTTTAACTTTGAGTAATGGCGACAGGTCGTATTCCGCAATGATCTATTTCCTGTCTATATGAAGGATTATTATATATACATGGGATTTTGAAAAATATGTAACTACAGAATAGCACACATGACTAATAATTGCGATTTTCCTTGTCCAGAATGAATACAAATGTATTGTTTGCTATTTTGATTACTTGAATAGCACAAGTTTATTGTAATAAACTGCACAATTTCAATAAAACAAAGGGAAGCATAGAATGATTTACTCTGTGATTTCCATAATGAACAATGATGATTATTTTTGTATTGACCATTTTTAATATGTGTATGTATATAAGGTTTAAGGTGTACAATACTTGTGCTTTTATAGCAGATACTTGCTTCTACAAAAATTTAAATCCTTTCCCTTTTACCCTAATTTTCCTATCACTACTATCATCTCTGGGAAAATACATTATATGACTTGTGAATATTCCTATCACTTTTTCCAAGCTCATCTTATTGTATATAAAGATTTCAATAATATCTTTTGTTTTATCAACTCAACAAATCATAATATGGATTTAATCTAATATACACATAAATGATACCTAATAATTACTAATATCATTGTACAGCATCGTTTATTAAACTACATTCCCAATGAGAGGTACTTTTCACTCTAAGAAATTATTTCTCTGTAGAATAATTGCTAGGCCAAACTATACATAACATTTTAATTAATGTCCATTACTGACTTAGTTTTAAAAATTTCCATGACAACTCTATGGAACTGAATAATATGCTTTCCAATAAGTGATAAAACTGAGTCTGTATTACAACTGGGCCTCTTATAGCAGTTCTTGTCTAAAGCTCTTACTACAAAAGAACATTTCACAATAAGGTTATAGAATTCCCAAGCGAATGCTTTGCTATTTGTTGACCCATACACTACAGCATAACTGGAGACAGAAAGGTTTCTCAATGTTACAAGTAATTTTTATTTTGGTAATAACTACCACTTTATAGACAGATAAATTGAGTTTAAGATAAATATCTGTTGAAAATTTGTAACACGTATATAAGAAATCAAGTTCTGAAATACAAGTCACTTTTTCCATGAACTAAGGTGTTTACCTGGCCACTTTCTCAGGGCCATCATGACGTCCTTGTTCCTCAGACTGTACATCATGGGGTTAAACACAGGCGTCACAATCGTGTAGAAGAAGGAACGCACTTTGTCAGTTCCTGCTGAGCCCTGCATCTTGGGTCTTAAATATGTGACAATGGCTGATCCGAAGAACAATGCCACAGCCATAAGATGAGATGAGCAGGTGGAAAAGGCTTTGCCCCGACTTGTGGCTGATGGCAATTTAAGGATTGTGGAGATGATTTTGCTGTAGGAGACGAGTATCAACAGAAATGGAACCAAAACAAACAGCGCAGCAACCCCGAAGATCAACAGTTCATTCAGAAAAGTGTCCCCACAGGCCAGCTTGAGTATGGGAGGGATGTCACAGAAGAAGTGGGTGATGAGGTTAGAACCACAGAAGGGCAGAGAGAAAGTCTGGCGTGTCTGGCCTATTTGGATTGGGATTCCACTGATCCAGGAGCCAGCCGCTAGCTGGACACACACCTTGGGGTTCATAACTAGAGGATAGCGCAGAGGGCTACAGATGGCCGCGTAGCGATCATAGACCATCACAGCCAAAAGGAAGCACTCGGTGGCTCCAAGCGTAAGGATGAAGCACATTTGTGTGGCACAAGCAACCAGAGAAATCGTTCTTCTTTGTGTCCCAAGACTTGTGAGCATTCTGGGGAGTGTAACAGACACATAACAGATTTCCAAAAGGGAAAAATTGCCAAGGAAAAAATACATGGGGGTCTGGAGATCAGGGTCTAGTTTTGTTATCAGAAATATGATGCCATTGCCCATCAAGATAATTATATAGATGAGTAAGAACAGTCCAAATAAAAACTTCTGGAGATGAGGAACATCAGCAAAACCCAGGAGAACAAATTCCATCAATTTAGTGAGATTACCTTCTGGTGCTTTTTCTTGATGTTCCATCTGTGAAAAAGGGTAAATGTATTATCTGCTTTTTATTTTTACCATCAGGGATCAGTGCCTGTTTTATAAACTGTATCAGGGCATCCAGGTTGATTTTCATGATCAATGCAACTGCTTCTAATTTAAGAATTTTATTATTTATGCATTTCCCCTTTCTCAGTTTATAATCCATGTGTTATCACCATACACTCTCCCTTGAAATATCTTTTAGGGCATTCTTTCCGAATACAGTCCAAAGTCAAAAAAGTTAGAGTGTTAGTCGTTCAGTCGTGTCTGACTCTCTGATCCCAAGGACTGTAGCCCACCAGGCCCCTCTGTCCATGGGATTTCCTAGGCCAGAATACTTGAGGTTGTCATTCCCTTCTCCAGGGGATCTTCCCGACCCAGGGATCAAACCCAGGTCTCCTGCTTGCAGGCAGATTCTTTATCGCCTGAACCACCAGGGAAGCCCTGAATGCCCCACTCAGCACAGACATTGGACAAACTGATAGTTATTGAAGATAGACCCACGGTGTTGTTATGTGATCTCAGTTTTAAATACTGACATTATTTTGTGGCCATGTTTCACTGTTTGTGGGATCTTAGTACCCCAACCAGAGATTGAACCTCAGGCTCATGGCAGTGAAAGTACAGAGTCCTAATCATTGGACTGCTAGGGAATTCCCTCAAATATCTACATTTTTTGACAAGTTTATTGTATTTCTCTATGACTTTACATACTTCAGTAGCACTATTAATATAACAGAAGTTATCTCCCTTATATATTTTCAGCTACATATTTCAACTCTTCATTTCCCTCCCATCACTTGATGATCTTGATCATATGTGTTCTTATATACAATTCACATTATTAGGCAGTTTATAAAAAATATGAGAGAATATTTCATTTTATTGTACATAGGGGAATAAAATACATATATTTCAGTAAGATGCTATGTGGGGGCTATCAGAGGGTTTTATTCTGGAAAAGTTGTGTGGGAATAGATAAAGAGAGAAACAATTCAGAGGGTCACTGTGGGAAAAGAGGGGTCACCTGGAATGTGTTCACTAGCTGTGTGAGATACTTCCTGTCACGCTTTACCCCATGGTCTGTGTGCATCTCTGATGTCTTTGGTGTTCCTCTAATAATAATAATAGTAATAATAATAATAATAATTCAGATAACAGTTTCTAAACTCACTTTTCTTGAGCTAGGATATTGAGATTTAGCAATGATGGATACATTGCTCATTTGCACATTGGTTTTGTGATTGCAAATCAGTGCCTATTTTTTAAATCATACTTAAGTTTGAATCCTAACTCTGTTATTTATCATTTGTATATTAAGTAATTGTTTAAACTTTCTGTTTGCTTTCTTATTTGAGATAATTAAATATGATATTATTGATAAAATTACCTATCACTTTTAATATGTTTAAGTCATAGTCCTATAATTATAATTATTAACATGGTATAATGTTCTTAAATCTTTAGTTGCCAGGGTTGTAACACACTCCCTGGAAAAATTGTTTTTGGTACAGGTATTGAGTTACTCATTGATGGTTACTTTTTTCCATTTTTTCCTTTAATCAGGGCCAGGAGTAGGATACAGTCTTACCTAAATAAGGGATGAGACTCCTCCAGTACAGAATCTAAGAGCACACACTCAGTTTCAGGGCTGGTTCTGCATTGCACCGTTGTTCAAGTGACCGCCTCCTTAAACATTACACTCCAGGCATCACTTGACTCAACATGAGTCTCAGCCCTGCTTCTCAGTTCCCCACCCTTTATGTTTCAAGTTTTTCCACCACGCACAGTCTAAATATAGTGTCATGGACAAGAAATACAATCCTGACAAGACGGCCTGCGATTGAACCATGGCTTCACTTACCAGCTATGTGACAAGGACAAGCGCTTAATCTCCCTGCCCGTGGTTCACGTGGCTGCAAAACCGACTTAACGGCTGTACCAGCAGTTAGCACTGCTACGTGAATTAGTTCATTTGACACAATAAAGGAACGTAAAGTTGTTTTGGCATCCATAGAAAGTCTATTTGAAAGCTAGCTATTAGTGTTTTTATTAAAAGCTAAATTTTATTCTAAATTTCACTCTCTGCTTTAACAGTATGAAAAACTGCTCTCTAATTTACCTTGGCTTGGTATCACATGGTTAATGTGGGAATGAAATAAGATATTAAAACAATCATCACAGTTTTATAAAAATCCCGGACTTTTAGATGTGAATTCTCCACTAAATTTCTGCCAATAATTTAATAATATTATCACCTCTACTCTAGAACTAATAGGGAGAGCATACACAACTTTGTAGCACATAGTGTTGCAATTTGGCTAATTCCTTTCATATACCTTTTTTCTTTCCCACTGATATTACATGATCTGGGATCTAAGGACTGAGATCTAGGAAAATAGTTATTGCATGGTCTAGGAAAATAGTCCTAGTTTTCCTGCTTGGAAGCAATATAGGTCTTAGAAAATGCTTCTTTACTTAACATATTGTTCATTATTTGATACTGAAATTGAGTAAAGGAACAGACACTTTTATTTTAAAATTGTCAATCTTAAAAGAGAGGAAAAATTAATATACAAAAGAATAGAATTGCAATCTTTATCATTTTTATGAATAAAAGCATTTGGTATTTCACTCATTACCTGAATAAAATTATTTCCAGTACTATATAAAATAGAATTTTTAATTGTACAGATACGACATTTTGGTGATGAAATCTTGTATAACATGAAATAGGTAAGATTTGAGTTTGAATTTCTGAAGAGTAAAACAAGGTATACTTCAAATACGTTTGTATATTTGATAAAAATTGGTAACCCAATCCTTGAAAATAATTTAAAACATTGTTGAAACTAAAGCTATCTTTATTATTTTATAAATCCTGAATTCTATAATTTTTTCAAAATAATTGTCCTTTGAATTCCAATGGTTAAAACTTTATGTATTACTTTCTTTTAAATCTCTCATTATAATGTCAAACAGAATAGACATATGTAACCTTTTTTTGTTACAATATGTGGGCTCAAGCGAAGTTTTCTTTAATACTATCTATACCTAGACTTTAGCTATTACATACTTTACATGTGTAATATTACATGTAATACTACATGTAAAATATTACACATTTTACAAAGTGACTTAATACCATTATTTGTTATAATTATTTGATTGCATATTTTATTTAATAGAGTCAGAAATATATAGAAGTTGCTTTAATGAACAAAAATATTTGCTACCATGTGTAAAATTAATAATTTACACATTAAAAATCTGTGTACATGATTAATTTTAATTTTAAAATAAGAATTAAGCCTTACTATCATTTTCATATTTACCTTTCTTACTTGAAATGTTGCTGATTTTTCTCACTAGAGAGGCTTTGAATATTTATTGTAAGTGGAATTACTTGTTTCATCAAAGTAATTCAACTGGCCTTTAAATATTCTATTCTTTCTAAACATAAAGTGCTCTTAAATAAAGGTAGTTATCACTACTCAAGGGATCTCTGCAACTTGGCACATTTAAATTTCTAATTAAAATCATCACTCTTTGAATTCTCTGATTTGTTCTATTTATTTTTTAATTTTTCCCAGAAAGCTCTCACTACTCAGAATATTTTTTTTCTTCAGCCTCTCTAGGGAATAGAGGACACAGTGCATTTTATTTCTCAGATGTGAACAGGGTGCTAAGTAATATTATTTGTGGGCTCCCCAGGTGGTACAGTTGGTAAACAATTGGCCTGCCAATGCAAGAGATGCAAGAGATGTAGGTTTGATCCCTGGGTCATGAAATTCACATGGAGTAAGAAATGACAACCCACTCCAGAATCCTTGCCTGGAGAATTCCATGGACAGAGGAGCCTCATGGACTCCAGAGTTGGATACGTCTGAACACACACACACACACACACACACACACACACACACTACTATTTTGTTTGATCAAATAGACACGGATTCAATTCTTACCTTAACTGTTAATCGTAGTAGGAGAAAGGTTAATCGTAGTAGGAGAAAATTTTTCCTCTCTTTTGCAGCCTACCACCAATTTTTCCCAAACTTATTTTACATCTTCAAGATGTGACTACTTTCAGCCTCTAGTTACAATAAAATGAGAATCTGAAATAAGTCCAGCTGAGATCATAGGAAAGATGCTAAGCAAACTTTGTGAGTTACATATTTCAACAGTGGAGAAATTTCTCCAACATTAAGATTATTTAAATATCTTGGCTTAGAGCCAGTTTCTCATGACCCCAAAAATTGGATGTTGTTTCCTATTATTTAGTAAATAGTGATTTCTTGAGGTTTATGATTATGAAGAGAAAATATTTACAAGAGAGGGAACACATAGTAATGTGACAGTGGGAGTGATCTGGAAGGTTAATTAAAAAGTATCAGGAGCCTTGTGGCACAGATCCTGAGTAGTGGGGGGCGGGACAGGCTTCTCACGGGGACCGGATGAGATAAAGGACAGGAAGGGAGTGAGGCCAGCCAGGCTGAATCCTGCGGGGGCTCCCCCAAGACACAGCTGCTGCTGGGAAGGAGTCACAAGGCCCGTGGATCAGCAGGGGCTCAGTGGTGACGAGCCGGCCTCCCAAGGCAGCAGAGGCCAGCGGAGCCTCGAGGGCCGTCGTCCCCGGGGTCGCAGAGTCTGACCCAGCGGAACGACTGAGCGCAGCGCAGCGCAGCATCATGCATAAATAAAGACCTGCTGCCGGGATAGAACAGAAACTCCAGAAAAGGCTCAAATACACACGAAAATCTGTCATTGACTGAAAATAGCCTACCAAATTGGTAAAGCGTGGACATTTAAAATAACTGTCATTCGGACAACTGGGCAGACTTGGAAAAAAAAACAGTGTATGTATTCTTGATAACTATCCCACAGCAGAATAAACTCCAAATGATACACAATTTTGTATATTTTAGAGCGAAATGATGAAAGTATTCTAAGAAATTATAAAAAGAGGTTTTATAATTTTGGAGTAAGGAAAGTTTAACTCATTAAAATTTAAAATGCGGGACACACACACACACACACACAAATGTGTAAAAATAAATGATTCTAGATGCTAAAAAGTGGCAAGCCCCATAAGAATAAAATATAATTAATATAACAGAAAAAATTGTTACAACTGATTTGGAATAAAGGGATCTTGGCTCCTTCTTTAATACAGAGGAAAAGTCCAAAGTATAAATTTAAAAATGGCTAAAACAGATGAATTAACAATTCACAGAAGAAAATTTTTCTTTCAATATACAGAAAACAGCTTCATTTGTTAAAAAAAAAAAAGTAAATTGTAATCTGAACAATGATACAGTATTAAAAAATCTGAGACATTTTCCTATGTGCTGTGTATGTGTGGAGAGAAATATCCAATCAACCAATATCACAACTGTGCTCATCCTTTGAATTAATCAGTAAGCATGTGCACATAACTAAGATATGTAATAGCATGATTTTGCAACAAGTTTGTGACTTGAAAAAGTATGAATATTCTATGACTTAATGAGCCCTGATTTTGATATTGCCATCTATTCTTTTTTCTCCCACAGTTATATGATACCTTTAAAATATGTTCTATAATTTCTCCAAAATTTCTAGTGCTTGAAACTAGACTGGCTTGTTGTGACCCAGTGCCTCTTAACCACAAATGAAAGTTATTTTTTGTTATTGTTTTAGAGGTTGGAAAATTAAACTTGGCTTTAAGTATACCCTTTTATAAAGATGTTGATTTATTTTTCAAAGCAATTCAGTGGCATCACCAGTTTTGAATCATATTTTTGTTGCTTGATTACTACTTTTTTATAATAAAAGGTAATTCATTTTTCTGAATTAGTTTCAGAAAAAATAGAAGCATAGCCAAAAATAAGAAAGAGTAGTATGCTTTTTTCCATGATATAATTTGCTCATTAAATAAAATTTAAGAAATAGAGGAAATTATATATATACATATGGTAAATGGTGTTCTAAATACGGCTTTTTAGCTTAACAAAAAGGATATGTACAGTATGATTATGATTTGGTTTGCTTAAAAATATGCTTAATACATGTTGTACATAATTGCATTTTATTCATTTCTATAACTCTTTGGTTTTCCTCTGTGTGAAATTGTCACAATTACATTCAATTCTAGTTTGATAAAGATTTGACATTATGAATGATTCAAAATGAGCATCCTCGGATGCGTCCCTTGGCACACATGTGCGCACATTTCTTCTGGTGCATGGCTGAGGGTAAGATTTTCTTGATGAAGGCAGGCTGTGTGCCAATACACTGTAAAATTCACACCCCAGCATCAGGTGAGAGCTTTCATTACTCCACACCCTTTACGTATGTGATGGGGTGAGTCTTTTCGTTTATTTCATCCTTGTAATGAATGTGTCATAGATATCATTTGGTTTTAATCTGGTTTTAATTTGCATTTACTGGTTGCTAATGAGTTATTTTCTTCTTTTTTTCTGGGCATTTAGATTAGTCTCTTTTGAAATGCATCTTTAAGTCTATTGTCAATTTTTCTCCTGAATTTTTGATGCTTTTGATTTAGAGCACTCCTTTAACAACAGTGTATTTAAACCTTTTATATTGAAAAATTCCACTCTGAATATCAGTATTTCTTAGTCCAGGAAGTTCAACTGATTAATGTTTACAATATGACTCATAATTTTATCAAAAACACTTTTCTTGCACCAATGTCATGAAGTTAATAAACATTATCTTGGAAAAGATTCGTTGTTATGCATTTTTACTTAAGTTTACAAATTATCTGAGATTACCTTTTAAAATAAATTTTGTGAAGTGAGGGTCAAGCTCTCTTTTTTTGTACCATTATATATATTTAAATTAATATAGTTTATTAAAAGACCATCTCTTTTTTTCCTGCAGTATGAACTTTTGCTTATTTAAGTATGCCCATGTTCTATAGTCATTCAACAAGTATTCTCTAAAGCTTTCCATAAGCAGTAATCTTTGCTAGCTGAAATCTTTTGGTTTTAAGTAAATTATAACAATATAGAGGGAGACAAACTAGAATATACATTATGAATTTTGGATAAAAATATCGGGAGACCAATTGCTAGATAAAATATACTATATTGTTGTAGCACTTTGGCCACCTGAGGCAGAGAGCCACCTCAATGTAAAAGACCCTGATGTTAGTAAAGATAAAGGCAGAAAGGAGAAGGAGACAGCAGAGGATGAGATGGCTGGATATTAATAGTGTCGCTGACTCAATAGACATGAATCTGAGCAAATTCCAAGACATAGTGGAGGACTGAGGAGCCTGGCATGCTACGGTCCCTGAAGACACAGAGTCGGACATGAATTACCAACTGAACAACAACGAACCAAATAAGCAGTGAATTTTTGCTGACAGAGACTAGTCCATTAAATATGAGATCAGCCAAAAAATTAATTTCTTATAAATAGAAACACTAGGGAGATAACCCTGATATCAGAAAGTCAAGCATAAAATGGCAAGATCATGAGGATAACCAATTTATATCAATGCAGGAAGCAAAATTCCAAATAACGTCTGATTAAAACAATAGCAAAACTAAGTGGGGAAGAAGGTCACTAGCTAAAAGCAGTGGATAAGACGTTAAACATTAAAGCAGTCATTTTCTCAAGGCTATCATGACGGCCTTATTCCTCAGAGTATATATCATGGGATTAAACATCGGGGTAACACGCTATAGAAAGCAGAGAGAAAAAAATCTTTCCTGTAAAAATGTTTGGAATCATGTCATAAGTATGTAATGTTTCTGGGTCCACAAAATAAAGGCACAACTATGGGGCTTCCCAGGTGGTGCTAATGGTAAAGAACTTACCTGCCAATGCAGGAGATATAAGAGACGCAGGTTCGATCCCTGGGTAGGGAAGATCTCCTGGAGAGGGGCACAGTGACCCATTCCAGTGTTCTTGCCCAGAGAATCCCATGGACAGAGGAGCCTGGTGGGCTACGGTCTACAAAGTTGCAGAGTCGGACACAACCGAAGCAACTTAGTTCACACGCGTGATATGAACTGAGCAGGTGGAGAAAACTTTGGCTCATTCCGTTGCTGATGGCAAACATAGGAAGGAGAAGTGATTTTACTGTAGAAGCCAAGTATCAACTGAAATGGGATCGTGACAAACAGCACACTAATGGTGCAACTGTAGAGACTGATGTCTCATGTCATCTCACTCTAGAAATCATCGCCACAGGCCGGCTTGCAGTTAGAGCCAAAAATGACAGAGAGAAAATCTGGCATGTTTGCCTTATCCTGACTGTGACACCACTGATACAAGAGCCAAGAATCATTAGTTGAACACAGAGCTCCTGGTTTATAACTAGAAGAGGTTACGGAAGGTTACAATTGGCCACATGGCAGTCATGGGCCATAGCTGTCAAGACCAAGTATTCTACGTTCCCAAGAACAGAAATAAAATAGATAAAATAAAATATACCTTTGTAGTGCAGGCAAATATATATACATATATATATATATGTATATATATTTTTTCTGACTGGGAAAATTTATGAATATTCTAGAAAGAGTGATAGATACATAACAGATTTCCAGGAAAGAAAAGTTACTGAGGAAAAAATACATGGGAATTTGAGAACCTGGCCAACTCATTATGAGAGTATTGCTGTTGCTTCTCACCAGGATAATCACATATAAAAGAAAAATATTCCAGGAAGAAACACCCAGATTGGGAACACAGAAAAATCCCCAAATAACCAATGTCATCACTGAAGTGAGATGTGCTTCTGGGTTTTGTGTGTGTGTGTGTGTGTGTTTGATGTTCTCTCTGTGAAAAGACTGAAATCAGTCATTTTAATTTTTGTATAGCTATACGTAAATATATATTTGCTGTTGTTGTTCAGTCTTCCAGTCATGTCCAACTCTTCATGACCCCATGGACTGCAGCACTCCAGGCCACCCTGTAGCTCACCATCTTCCGGAGTTTGCCCAAGTTCATGTCCATTGCATCCGTGATGCCATTCAGCCATCACATCTTCTGATGCCCTCTTCTTCTATCTTCAATCTTTCCCAGCATCAGGGTCTTTTCTAATGTGTCAGCTGTTTATATCAGGTGGCCAAAGTATTGGAGCTTCAGCTTCAGCATCAGTCCTTCCAATGAATATTGAAATACATATGTTTATATTATATAAAATATATATTATACCTATGGAAGAGTGCCTATGTACATATATATCCATTTCATAATCTTAAATTTATCTCTATTTGTAACTATTATGAAAGCTATCTTAGTCCGTTTTTTAAAAGAAATGATCAAATATTATATATTTTGATTTTGTTTAGTTCACAAAAAATGTTATTTATTTCAAATATCAAAGATTATTTGGCTGATATTAAAATTACCCTGTTAGCTACTAAATATTCTGTAAAATGTTGGGAGGCAATAAGAAAAGAAGATATGCAGTAATTTTCTTCCACATGTATTTTATTGTCTGAATAAAATTTATGATTTTTGTGATGTGCACATTATTCTCTTCATAATAAATCAATACTCCAAAAAATATAAATAAATAAGTCAGACATTATCTGAACTCCCTTCACTGTAAAGAAGCTCATTCTCTCTTTTAATACACATCCAGATACCGCTGACATGTATACACACCAACTACAAAGATGCCCATGTGAAATGTTATATGAATATATGGATGCTATCTCCCTTTGTTTTACAAAAATAGAGTTATATTTTACACATACATTTATGTACTTATTACATGTCTCAAAAGCTTGGGATTTCTTCACTGGAGTGTCCCTAAAGCATTGTCTTGAGAGACTATGTGGCATCACATGGTAAACGGGCGCCCGTGTCTAATATGTTCCAACTGAAAGCAGCTTCCCTTTGCTTTGCTAGTGCTGTCTTTTGCAGTATTAAAAAAGCTTTTAACAAACATCTTGGACAAGCACAGGTAGCCATCATTCTTGGGCAAATATTTTTATGAGGTTTCATTGATATAGTTTTTAAAGTTAAAAAAAAATCCTACATTTTTTTAAAATCGCTGTTCCTAAAAGATACAGAATTTATTCAAGATGATTAGAATAAAAACACCTTAATAAAAAGACTGCTTACATAGTGTATTTGTACACTAGATCTTTTGTAGCTCTATTGTAACAAATTATCACAAATTGGGTGGTTTAAGCAACAGAAGTTGACTTTCTCACATCTTTAAAAGCCAGTGTCCCAATCACAGTCCTGGCAAGGTTTCCCTCCACAGGGTCTGAAGGGAGAGTCACTCCTCGCTTCTTTCAGCTTCCGGTGGTCCTTGGCCTCCTTTGCTTCATGGCTGTGTCACTCCCGGTTGCCGCCTCCATCTTCACGTGATATTCTTTTATGTGTTGCTGCATCTCTAGTCTTCACTTAATCTCTCTTCCCCACTTATAAGAACTAAGAACACTGGATATAGTGCCCTTCCCTTAAATTAAGATAATCTTGTTTGAAAGTCCTTAACTGAATTACATCGGCAAAGGCTTTTGTTTTCCTAATAAGTTCATGTTTGCAGGCTATAACCTGACATATCTTTAGAGGGATCAACATTCAACCCAATGCCCTTTATACTTTAAATTCCCAATATTCCTAATACTAAGGAGACACTGCCAAAGCAAAACATGAAGCTACAAGCCAGAGGAAATAGTGTCACTAGAGAAGAGTCAGCATTGAGGTAACAAAGGATCCTTCAGGGTTTGTACTCTTGAAAAACAGAGAAAGAAGGAAAAAATGCTAGAAAATTCTAAGATTCCACTACTCCCACCAACTTGGATGTGGTTGTTCTTTTCTTATCATCTAAATCCAATCCTCAGTACAGAAAAGGACAGTGAATATGTCTGAAGGAATGGGAAGTTTCAAGCAAATTTCTTATAAGACATGACCCTGATCATTACTTTTATAGCAGTTAACTATCATTTTATTGCTCAGGAAATCTCTTAACTTACTCTTTCCCAGTGAGAGGAAAGATAGGTCTTCAGAATAGATCATTGCCATGAAGATAATGTGTGCTTTGATAACCCAGAAACTCTTAACTCTTTGGAACCAGGGTCCTCTTACATAATGTGAGATGGCAGTTATGATATTAACTATCATTTCATAGGAACATAGAAATAATACTAGATGATATTTTCTGGTGTATTTCATGAGAAACATAGAAACAAATTGCTTCTGCAATTTCAAGCCTTTGAGTCAAGTTGACAATTTTCTTAGTAGTTTTCTCAGTGCCACGGTGATATCTTTGTTCCCCAGCGTATATATAATGGGATTCAACGTTGGGATCAAAACTGTGTAGAAAAGAGAGATCAGCTTCCCAGTTTTTTCAGATTGATTCGGTTTGGGTTGTAAATAGGTGGTAGAGGCTGTGCCGTAGAATAAGACCACCACCGTGAGGTGAGACGAGCAAGTGGAGAAGGCTTTAGCCCTCCCTCTGGCGGATCGCAATTTCAGAATGTTGGAGATGATTTTGCCATAGGAGACAACAATCAACAGAAATGGAACCATGATGAACACCACTGCAACTACATAGACTGCTATCTCGTTCACAAATGTGTCCCCACAAGCAAGCTTGAACACTGGGGGGAGGTCACAGAAAAAATGATTAATTGTGGTAGACCCACAAAAGGGCAGAGAGAAAACCTGCCATGTTTGCCCAATTACAACAGGAACTCCACTGACCCAGGGGGCAGTGACCAGCTGGACGCAGACCTGGGGGCTCATGATCAGACCATAGTGAAGAGGGTTACAGATGGCCACGTAGCGGTCGTAGGCCATCACGGCCAGGAGGAGACACTCTAAACCTCCAAACAGAAGGACCAAACACATTTGTGTAGCACAGGCAATGAAAGAAATGCGCCCTTTCTGGCTCAGGAGGTCTGTGAGCATTCTTGGGATAGTGACAGTTACATAACAGATTTCTAAAATGGAAAAGTGGTTGAGGAAAAAGTACATGGGGGTCTGGAGAGTGGGGTCAATTCTTGTTATCAGTACAATGACACTATTGCACATCAGGATGGTCAGATAGAGGACTAAAAATATCCCAAAAAGAACCCATTGGAAATTGGGAATATCAGAAAACCCCAAGAGGATAAATTCCATCATTGCAGTGATGTTTGATTTTTCTGTTCTCAATTTGTACTCCATCTGTAGATGTGGTAAATTCAAGATGGTTAATTCATTCATGCTTTTGAGCAGCATTTCCCTTCTGTTAACTGAATTAGATGCATGAACTTATTTACATAATCCGTGTAAGTATTGTTGCCTTTGCCTTGCTCAGCTTCTAAGAAATGAGATTTGAAACCTCAGCAATAAACTGACGTGCAGTTAAAATCAGTTAGAGAAATAAAATCTTCATTTTTTACACTTGGATGTAGTGATACCAGAGGCTTCCCTGGTATCTCAGCAGTAAAAGAATTTGCCTGAAATGCAGGGGATACAGGAGATGTAGGTTTGATCCACGGGTAAGGAAGATTCCTTGGAGCAGGGGACGGCCACCCACTCCAGTATTCTTGCCTAGAGAATTCCATGGACACAGGAGCCTGGTGGACTATGGTCCATGGGATCACAAGGAGTCAGACACGATGGAAGTGACTGAGCAGCAGCAGTAATATACCAGAAATAATAAGCTGCATGCATTTTTATTTAGAGCTTATTGTGCAGCAATAATATTAAATTATTTCACCCCCTTTAAGGGTGAAATTATATATGACACAGGCTTCCTATTGTTTTTCTTTGAGTTCATCAATTTCATTTTCTGTACCTCTTGACTTATTCCATCTCCTCTCAATTCAAAGATTTTCACTTAAAAATTTTGCCTAATTCTTATTCAAAACATTTTAAGCCCTCCCATTTCTACTTCAATGAGAACTGACTTTCTTAAGCTTATTCCTTGTTACTGGGGGAACAGATATGTGTAATCATATTGTTCTTCTCTGTGTACTTCACCCATCAGTTATGCTACACATGGAAAGCAGTAGTTACATCATGGGGTCCAGTAACTTCCCCTATTAATACCCATTGTACCTTGCATTACAAATACCAATTAATCTTTAACTTAGTCCATAAATAAGACCCATTCTTCATGATATTTAGGGTTTCCTGATAATTCCAGTCGGTAAAGAATCTACCTACAATGCAGGAGACCCCGGTTTGATTCCCAGGTCAGGAAGATCCACTGGAGAAGGGAAAGCCTACCCACCCCAGTATTCCCCGGCTTCTTTTGTGACTCAGCTGGTAAAGAACCTGCCTGCAAGGTGGGAGACCTGGGTTTGATCCTTGGGTTGGAAAGATCACCTGGAGAAGCGAAAGGCTACCCACTCCAGTATTCTGGCCTGGAGAATTCTATGGACTGTATAGTCCATGGGGTCACAAAGAGTTGGACACAACTGAGTGACTTTCAGTTTCATGATATTTTAGTATAGTTTCTTCTTAACATATGTGATTCTCTGATTCATTGTCATCTACTTCTCTTACAACCAAATAAAATATGTCCTATATAATTCTATTACAATTTTATCTAAGAAAGGTAACTTTATTTAAACCCTTTGATTATTTATTTTAGAAATGCAAATGGCAAAAGCATATGAGTGGGACTAACACACACACAAAGGCCCGTTATCTTGCTTCACTTCAAGTTCATGTAATCAGATATCAGGCGGTCAACACTTTGACAATTCTCATAACAGTTTATCAATGTTTGTTCTTCTAACTGTGTTTTCATATTTCATTAAATCTACTATATCTGTTCCCATCTTCCAGCCTCACAAACTATTGTTTTTGCATTAATACTTTGATAAATAAAATTGAGTCAGCAAATATTCTCTCATATTTCTCTAGTTCCACTAGAATTAAGTTTCAAAATTACCCTAAGTGTAAGTTTTATTATAAATACTATTACTATTACTGTAATTTCACTTATATCTAATTTTATTTTATCATTAAAAAAGTTAATAAACACATTGGTTAATTTAAGTTATTAACTAATTTTCAGATAAAGATCTCAGAATTTCATATTTTTCTGTTTTATCCTTTGTATCTTTAAACCTCAAATTCAGAACTATTTTTAAATAAAACCATCTAACATCTTACCTTCATGGATTTACATGAAGCTATCTATGAGAATATAGATGTTTTGACCCTGTAAACTTTTATAATTCTTTTGAGTCAGGAAGTCACTGTCATTCTGGAGTATTCTTCAAAAATCAGTTGCTCTTAAATAGGAAGTAGTCACGCTCACCCTGGGGGACATTTTCTCTTGAGTGTCAGTTTAATTTCTAGAAGACTGCTTCTGTTTGCTGATTATCTGGGTTTAAGTTTTAAAACTACTTTTTCTGTAGATGGCTTGTCCTCTGCAGCTCCGTCTTGGCACAAAGGTTCCCCTCTGTGGGGGTAGAAACTTAGAAAAATGGCACTCTAGTATCAACAGTACTTTCTGGAAAAAAAATTAAAACTTTCAATTTATTGCATTTCAGGCCATTAGTAATTGCTGTAAATTTGTCTTCCTTAATTTTAATCCCATAATTCATCCAGATCTCATCTTTCACATCTTTAGAAAAATGTGCCCCTTAATAATACATGAACATGGTATGTTTGTTCTTTCCAACCCATTTTAGGTAGGGTTAGATCCTTTTTCAGAAGTGGAACACTCTGTTCCTAGACTAACTTTTGTGGAAATTAAGGTATGTTTTATCTGTTGATAAAAATCTGGATGTACTTATTCATGTTAGGATATCTAGTCGGTCATCAGCATAGGTGTCTAACAGATTAAAAATGAAATGCACCTTAAAAATAGCCTAGAGCCTGTTATGCAGAGTGAAGTAAGTCAGAAAGAGACAGATATCATATGTTAACACACACACACACACACACACACACACACACACACACACATATATATATGCTCGAGAAAAATGACACTGAAAAACCTATTTGCAAAGTAGGAATATAGACACAGACATAGTGAACAGACTTGTGGACCCAGCAAGGAAGTAGAGGGTGGGGTAAATTGAGAGACTAACGCTGAGACATACACACCACCACATGTAAAACAGAGAGCTAGTGGGAAGTTGCTATGTGCATAAAACACAGGGAGCTCAACCTGATGCTCTCTGACAAACTAGAGGCGGGAATGGGGTGAGGTGTGGAAGACAGGTTTAAAGACAGAGGGGACATGTGTACACTATGACTGATTTACTTTGTTTTATGGCAGAACCAATACAACATTGTAAAGCAATTATCCTCCAATTAATATTTTTTTAAAAGAATAAACATTTAAACCCAATTATTTAAGATAGCAAAAAAAGAAAAAGCAAAAAACAAAACAAAAAATCCTCTCCTACAAAATGCTTTTTCTATTTCAGCTACTTCCAGACAGGTATGTAGGTAAAATTGTCAGGAATGAAGTCACAAGACCAATATCAACTTCTGCTCATAAGCACATTTTTTTTTCTTTCTATTTAGAGATTCTTTGACAATTTAAAACACTATGAGTGTTTCAAAAATTGCATTTCTTTTTTGTTTTTTAAATTTGCTTCTCTTTATTACAGCATGGTCCTAGTAAATTGGACCTATGCATTCTTTTTTAGGATTGATGAGGTATCCACGTCATTTAGTGTCATGCTTATTTACAAATGAGAATTACACTCATTATTTGTTTCAGCTAAGTTTTACTTACAAGATGGAACAAACTGAATGTCCATCACCCATGTGAGTAAACTGATCTAATTCCTAATTCTATTGTTAGGATAGTGAAATGAATATTTCTTTGTTCAATTCAGTATCACCATCACTCGAAAACAAATCTACAATCTGAGACAATACCTCAAATATATCAGTGTAACAAAATAAAGAAACATCTTACAATCATATTACAGCACAAGTTTGCAGTCAGTGATGAAGAATCTCTGGTTGTTTTCATCCAAGGGTCCCACTATTCCTACTTCTTCTTTGTAGTTTTCTACTGGATCTTCAGCTTTTAGAAACCTGAGATGCCAGACAGACAAGACATAAGGAAACAAATACACTATTCAGAGACTCTATACATAATAAACACATCACTTCTACCCATATGTCATTGTACAAACTAATTACCTGGTCCAATGTAGTTCTGAGAAGGTTTAGGGAATGATATTCATTGTATGTCAATAAAACAGATGTATTTGAAAAGCATAAAGCCAGACTCTGCTGCAGTCCTCACTTTTGGTCACTAAAAAAAAGGGTGTTATAGCATGCTGCAACATGTATACCTTTAGACTGAAGACTTAGCGTGACACATAACGGATTAAGTATTTATGGTACATTTTATGCATATTAATTTGTTTTGTAGATATATTTGAACCTAACAATACAATGTCATTATTATTTTCATTAGGCTTTGATATTTAAATTAGCAATAGTATTGAGGCATAATTTACATAACATAAAGCATGACCTTTAAAATTCAGTCAGTGATTAGTTGAGATATACTTGACTTATAGCACTATATTAAACTCTGCTGTACAACATAAATAAACTTTAAATGATCATCACAATGTCTTGTTAATATCCATCACCACCCAAAGTTATGCATTTATTTTTCCTGCTATGTGAATTTTTAAAAATTTCTATTCAGTTCAGTTCAGTTCAGTCACTCAGTTGTGTCCGACTCTGCGACCCCATGAACCGCAGGACGCCAGGATTCCCTGTCCATCACCAACTCTCCATTTAGTCCATTTAGTTCCTTATCTTAAATTTCCCTCAAATTATCTTCTAGTTTACTAAATAAACTTCCTACAGGGTTTTCATTTCCATTGCTTTTTAAATGTTCATATCTTGTTCCTATGTAAATAGTATTTTCGGTCTACTTATTTTGCTTTTCGATGTGGAAATAACGGCTTCACAGGTGGCGCTAGTGGTAATGAGCCTGCCTGCCAATGTAGGAGACATAAGAGATGTGGGTTCCATTCCTAGATCAGGAGGGTCCCCTGGAGGAGGGCATGGCAGCCCACTCCAGTGTTCTTGCCTGTAGAATTCCATGGACAGAGGAACCTGTCAGGATACAGTCCACTGGGTTGCAAAGAGTCAGACATGACTGAGTGACTAACACTTTACAGTGTTCACATATACATTTTATTCTCTCTCTCTCTCTCTCTTTTTTTTTCCCCCCACTATATAGGCTAGTATCTCTAGTAAAATGTTGAGGAAAAAAACCCAAAACTGTAAGAGAAAAATCCCTTTCCTTGGTTCAAATTACAGAAAGACATGTTTCAACATTTTTTAATTTAATTGTTTTGTTAACACTATTGCTGAGATTAAAAAAAAAATTGCTTAAGTGTCATCCTTTACTGAAAGCATTCTTTAACTTCTTATTTCCCAAACTTAAGTTAAATACTATTCTATTATTACAAGTTCAATGTGGATCATTTTACTGTATGATTTATTTTATGCTTTTATGCTAAATTATTATTTAACTAGTAACAGTTTGTTCCCCTAGAGTGTGAAATTTAAGTGAAAACTGGACTCTTCTTCTCTGTAATGCATCATTGTAACTACACGATATAGTTATGTGAAGCTTTTTTAGACATGAAAACCAGTCAGTCACCATACGAATTCTCTTTAGTGATGACCGTCAGTGCTTATGGAAGAGCACCAGCATGCAGCTGACCCTGCCTCAGTACTGGACAACGCATGTGATACAATCAAATGATATTATTCTAAACCACTCATGTCGGATATAATTTGCCGTGCAGCAACAGAATATTGAAACAAAGGACTTCAAAATGGCTTTGAAACCAAGTTTAATATTTTACTTCCCTCAGTCCTTTCAATGGGTAATTTGTAATAGCCACGGTTGTCATCTGTTACTGTCATCTGCACATTATCTCTTCTGAAATGATCGCTGTAGTTTTTGTGTGCTTTTTAGATGTCTTTTTTGATAACATGATACGGCTCAAAGAAGAGAACTAGCTGGTAGATGAATTATGGTCTTATGAAAAATAATTTAAACACATAGTATAATAAGAGAAAGACAGATTTAAAAAGAAAATATAAGAGAAAAAACCTTCCTCGGATTGCATCATTTCCCAATCAGTTTGACTGAAAATGATCCAGTGTACTGTCTGTAGTTCAACTCTTTCTATCTGAAGAAATACAAGATCTTTTTAATAGTAATTTTTTTTTAGTTTAATATAGTGATTCTGTCTTATCAAGTATCATCCTTTACAACCAGGAAAACTTGGGAAAATAATGTACTAAATATCCCAAGTATTTTTATTTTAATTTCAATTATATACTTCACCAAAAGAATTAAAAAAAAAAAAAAAAAAAAGCAAGAGATCTTAGAGAATGGATAACACTATATGGGTGAGAAATGATTGAATCCCATACATCTTATATCTCTGAACAGCAAACATGCATTCATATTTTTTGCATTAGTAAAAATTAAGGTAACAAATTATCTAGATGCTAGTAGCATGATTTGGCTACATAAAAAAGGCATATCTACAAAGAAGAATTCAGAGAGAAGCAGAGAGTAAAAATATGTTGCCACACTACAAAATGTTAAGGGTTATTATGCAGAATTTTATTTTTAATCTTTACAGATGGATCAAATCGAAGTTACTGAAAGGTAAAATGTCTAAAGTCAAAAGCACATAGATATTTAATGATTGTTCTCCAAACTTTTACCATCTGTATTATCTAAAAACATCATGAAAAGGAAAAAAAAAAAGTGCATGATAGTTACATGAACAGGAAAGTACAAAAATATCTGTGGTTTTAGGGGGAAAGGTAGGTAAGTAATAGACTATATTTTCTCATAAAATTGCAAATCACCACTAAATTTGTGGACTGAATATAAGATTGCCTAAATACATAGTTTCTTATCAGCAAGGCACCATAATATAATCCTGATATTAGAAAATCCAGCATGAAACAATAAGGCCAGGAATGAATAAATATAATAAATATATTAATCATATGGTAAAAGCAAACTATTTCTGATTATACACTGACAAAATTAAATAGAGAAACAGAAAATGAATTTAAATCAAGCAGCTAATGCTTTACATTAAGGGAGCAGTTTTCTCAAGGCTGTCAAGACATCTTTGTTTCTCAGCATGTATATTAGAGGTTTAAACATCGGGGCGATGACGGTAGAGAAAAGCGAGAGAAATTTGTCTGTTCTGGAAGAATTTTTGGATTTAGGTCGTAAATATGTAACAATCGCGGATCCAAAGAATAAAGTCACCACCAGGACATGAGATGAGCAGGTGGAGAACGCCTTTGCTCTCCCTGTTGCTGATGGGAACTTCAGGATGCTGGAGGTGATTCTAACGTAGGAGCCAAGAATCAGCAGAAAAGGGGCCACGGCAAAAAGCACAGCAACTGTAAAGACCTGCATCTCCTTCAGAAACGTGTTCCCGCAGGCCAGCTTCAGTACTGGGAGGATGTCACAGAAGTAGTGACTGATTTGGTTGGATCTACACAAGGACAGAGAGAAAACCTGGCACATCTGCCCTATCTCAGCTGGAACTCCGGTGACCCAGCAGGCAGCCACCAGCTGGACACAGACCTTGTGTCATGACCAGAGGATAGTGCAGGGGGCTACAGATGGCCACGTAGCAGTCAGAGGCCATCACTCTATGTTTGCAAATATAAGGAAAAAACTCATCTGTGTTGCACAAGCAAGCAAAGAAATATGTCTTTTCTGAGTCCAAAGGTTTATGACCATTCTAGGAAGAGTGGCAGACACATAACAGATTTCCAAGAAGGAAAAATTACTGAGGAAAAAGTACATGGGAATCTGGAGAGTCTGGTCTGTCCTGGTTATGAGAATAATGATGCCATTTCCTGTCAGAGTTATCACATAGATAAACAGAAACATCACAAAAAGAAACATTTGGAGATTGAGAATGTCAGAAAATCCCAAAAGAACAAATTCCATCATTGAAGTGAGATTCACAGTCACTAGATATTTTTGAGGTTCCATCTGTGAAAATAGTACAATTAGACATTTATCTTTTTTTGCTTTGTAATTCTATAAATTAAAGGGATTTAGGGGAATCATTAATATTACATAAGATTTCTATTTTCTATTAATGTCTAGTATTTTATATCCTTGACTAAACATAACTGAAGCTTAATGAAGAATATGTATGCTAAATTCTAAATATAAAAGCATAAGTTGCAATTCAGGGTTTAACTTTAAATAAAAGTGATATGTTTAAAAATTATACTCTTTCATTTTGAATCTGTTTGTGTGCAGAGCAAAATCTATCCACTTTACTTTGATTAAGGAAGCAAAATTCTGAAGCAGAAATATTTGCATCCCACTTTCTCAGTGGTAGGGCACCACCAAATTCTGTAATGCATTTTTCAGGAATTTCCCAACTCTTCCATTAGAACTTTTTCAATAATAAAGCATGCCTTTCCTTTCATATTCTTCAATGATAGCTCTTACTTCTTGTATGTGCACTTTATTTAAGGCCATTCTGACTGCTTTTATCTACTTAAATAAACAACATAGCCATCAGGAATTATAAAGCAGGAACATTTATTTATCTTTTACTGGGATGCAGCTTATGTTTGACAGTGTTCTTGACTTATCGGTTATTTAATTAATAATGACAAACTTGAAGGAATTACATTGATGATATAATTTCTGAAACTCTGCCTGGTAAATCTATTCTAAAATCTCTTACGATGTGCCAGAGGCCACTTTCATTTAAAAATTATCATGCTAATAATATACATACAAGATGCAGCACATGAAAATTAAAACTGAAAACTATAAATTGTTTAAAATATGGCTAATACACAATTGTCAACAATATCAGAAGCAGAGAATATATATTTTAGCTAGTAGGTAGGTGAGCAAATATAGTTTAGTGAGTAACTGGTGAGACCTACAGACACTCAAAGTGTGTTGAGATATCTTTAGAAAATATAAGAATTTTATAAGAAAGGTGATTAGTAAACTGTAGCTTTAAATAATATCTAGGAAATTGGAAAACACAAATTCCGTTGTGCTACTTTTGTGTTAGTAAGCTACTTGCAATAGCAGATTACTGAATTGTGTTAACGTCAGGTTATATTGATATTATAGATGGAGAAACTAGGGCTCAAAGGTTTACATGATTAAACTAAGAAAAAAAAAAGGTGTCCTCTTTGACTTCCAGGACTCATGAGCCTGTGAGAAGGCTAACAGATCCATAGCTATTTCCCAGGAAAGAACTGACAGAGAAAGAGCACATAGAGATGTGGGGCCAAGACCTATCTTTGTTGTTAGAATGATGGTTCTGTTGCCCATCAAGGTGATGATATGCCTAACTGAAAGCAACCCAGACAGAAGCCACTGGAGATGGTGAGCATCAGCAAAGAGCAAGGGAAGAAATTCCTTCAACTGAGTTAGACTTTACTCTGGTATATTTCTTCTTGTTTTTATTTTCTCATTGCTGTTCTTTTTTTGTTTTTTTTTTTTCTCTTTTTTGTGTTTTCTCTATAGAAAAAGCAGATTTAGCAATTGCTTTTACTCCTTCATCCCCAACATTTCTTGTTCTTCAGTGCTAAATAAATTATAATTTCTAATTGCACAAGTCCAGCATTGTGATAGTTAAATTTTCAGCATATGCCATGAACAAGATTCATGGTAAGATGAAATTTTTGCATGTTATTCTCAACAGTAAGCAATTTAGAAAAAAAAACTACTGTGTGCTGTCTCTAAATTATCTATACTATACCTCTTTCTTGTAAATGTTTAAGTGTTTATTATTAAGGGAAATAAATATTAATGCTTTACTACTGCCATCTTTGAACTCAAGTCTCCATTACTTTGAAAAATTCAAATTATTAAGAAGATGTATGATAATATTCCATATCAGTTTGTCATTGGTCATATCACCATCTCTACCCTATCTACTTCAGTTAGGTCTGTATATGTAATATTAATTAGCAAGCTAAATCATGTAAGTAATTTAAAATCAGTATTGAACTCAAAATCACTTCATTATTTTAATTTAAAAGCATTTATTTTTTTCTTAAAATAGATGCTCCTTGAATTCCCCAGAACTTGCATTTGTATGAACTAGATGGTTTTATATTCGTTTCAGTTCAGTCGTTCAGTCATGTCCGACTCTTTGGAACTCCATGGACTGCAGCACACCAGGCTTCTCTGTCCATCACCAACTCCCAGAGTTAACTCAAACTCATGTCCATTGAGTCGGTGATGCCATCCAACCATCTCATCCTCTGTGCTCCCCTTCTCCTCCTGCCTTCAGTCTTTCCCAGCATCAGGGTCTTTTCTAATAAGTCGATTCTTCACATTGGTGACCAAAGTATCGGAGCTTAGGCTTCAGCATCAATCTTTGTTTTATATTAAATCTCTTCTTAAAATATCATCAGGAATCTAATTAACTTAAAAATGCCTATTAAAATATACTGGCTCAAAACCAAGTTTATCTCCCCACATTATATAAAATATATGTTATTCAAGTCTTTAGCATTTCAAATAATTTAATATTATTATTAAATATTTTAACTGTAAACTATATTTGACCTAGTCAGAAATACATGGAAGTTCCTTTAACATATCACTCTTGCTATTATATATTAGTATTAGATTTTAAAATAAAAGTTATAAACTAAAGCTTACAAGAATATAAAATAGTTCATATTTACCATTCTTATATAAGATGATGCTGATTTTATCTCACTGTAGAAGATGTAAATAATTATGTTAGTTTACATGAAATCACAATTTAATCAGACATTCAACTTAGCTTTAAAATATTCCATTCTTTCCAAAATAAAGAGCTCTTTAATAAAGTTTCTCTACCCCATGAGATCTCTTCGACCAGTCATGTTACATTTCCAATTAAAAGCACCATTTGGCACTCTATGATTTCTTTTATTTTTCCCAGATAGTTCTCACTCTATCCAGAATACTTTCTCTTCAGCCTCTCCATGGACTAGAGTGCACAGCACGCTTTTTATTCCTTAAAATTGAATAAGGTGCTGAGCAGCGTACCTGGAGACCATCTAAAACTGACACACAGCCAGTTCAAACGCTGTCAAGATCACTCAGCTGTGAGGCTCTTTCTATTAACACTGAGCTTGCAGCACAGTTTCCTGAACATGTTTTTCTTATATCCTCCTATATTATATTCTTAATTGATATTTAGGGTCCTGAACATGTAATTGCCCAGATGATAAATATTATTTTAATCTTATATGTTATTGATTCTTCCCCAGGCACCAGGGAGACCTAAGAGATAGATGTTGTATTATTATTCCTAGAATGAAAAAAAAAATTAGCACTGATAATACAGGTTTTATTTTCTCGGTTTAAAATTTCTAGTGTGAATGCAGTTGTAAGAGGAAATAATACCAAAACTTTGTATCAGATAAAGTAACTTGAATTCTCCAACTGAGATAGTGTGGAAACACATAGGCTGTGTCTACTGGGCTTCAATTCTGGGAAAAAAACAATTATTCCCAACACCTAGATTGTTTAAAAAATGTTGATTTGTACCCAGTCATGTTACTTATTAGTAAGCAGTGGCTTCTAAGGGTTTATGATTACAAACAGAAAATATTTCCTTGAGAGGGAGCTCTAATGATAGTGTCATAACAGAGAGTGACTAT
The DNA here is from genome assembly GCF_033118175.1 of Dama dama. Taxonomy (NCBI): domain Eukaryota; kingdom Metazoa; phylum Chordata; class Mammalia; order Artiodactyla; family Cervidae; genus Dama; species Dama dama. Next base: position 80,090,093 of record NC_083681.1, read on the forward strand.
GAAGATAATAACAGAGTATCAGGGATCATGTGGAAGACACCACGGAAGGTGAATGAAGAGTGGGTGATGTGAGAAGCCAGCCGGAACTGAGCTACTGCAGGTCCATAACCAAAAAGCAACAGTGCTGGAAGGGGTTCTAAAGTCTCATAATTAGCACAGTGTAGAATTATGCATGGAGAGAGAAAATTTCTGATGCCATAGAAAATAAAATTCAGAGAAAAGACACAAATTTATCATTCAATACTAAAATACCATAACACATTTGCAAAATATAGACTTTTAAATTAATGTTATTGGAACAGCACGGTAGCTTTAAAATAGGAAAGCTTAAAATGATGCATATGTTTAAATAGTGTAGAAAGTAAGTGAAACAATGAAAGCATTCTAAATTAAAATTTGTATAATCTTGAAGCAAGAAAACTTTAACTTTGGCTCAAAATTAGAATTCAGGACACAGAACCTGAAGAAAAATTAACTATGTAAATGTAGGTAATTCTACTTGATGGAAATGAGCATGCACCAAAAGTAAAGTTAAACTAGTTTGGGTAAAGTTTTGGAAAAAATATGTCATATCTCAGATAGATTTTTATTTTCAATTACAAAAAAGATATTTTTTTTAGTTATCAAGGAAAAGTCTAAAATGAAATTCGAAAATGATACAAATAGTTTAAGGAACACTTCACAGAAAACAGAGGGAAACAATTGTTTAAAAATGGGAAGATACTCAACTTGTTAATGAATAAGGAATAAAATTTAACTCTACAGAGATTTAGTTGTGAAAAATAATCTGATATTTTTCTATGTAGTTTTTTGGGAAAGCACATTAATGCACTAATAATATTGAGAAAAACTCTGATAGAAATTAAAATTTATCCTATAATAAAAATAGCATACCAAATTGGCAAAATATGAGCATTAAAAAAAAAATACCTGCTATTGGACTAGGGTTTAACACATCTACGTATTTTGAAAGTTAAATAGCGAAAGAGTTGTAAGTACATGTTTCTATACTGTTAAAGTAGAGAGAGTTTTTCTCGACTGACTCAGAATTAGAATGCAGAACACAAAAATCAAAAAATCTACACAGAAATAAATGACTCTACTTGGTACAACCTTACACTAAAAGTAAAATTGAAATGTTTTGATAAAGATGACAAAATATAATTCCTCACCTAAAGTGCTATTTGCTTTTATTAATAACCTCCACTTAAATATCAGGAAGTCAAAATAAAACAAAAGTAGAAAAATGAACCAAACAGTTGAAGTGACAGTTCACAGAAAAGGGAGCAAAATCATCATTTAAAAATAGGGACAAAATCTCAATGGCATTCAAGAAAAAGGAATGAAAAATATATATTGTGTAGATTTAGTACATAAAGCAGTCTAAGATATTTCCCCAACCAATCTCTTGGGAAAAATATACTTTTTACACTCTTGAGAATGCAAATACCTAAACCTGTGGAGAACTGGGCACCTTCAATTACTCTTTGAATCAATAAACATGCGTTAAGTACGATTTTACACCATTTTGCATTTTTCAGCATTGTTTGTAAAAGATGATCAGTTACCCAATTGTGAATGATCAGGTAGACTGTCTCTCTCTGACGTAATGAGCCTTCATTTTGATGTTGTCATTGACTTTTTACTTTTTCCATAGCTATCTGTTTCCTTCAAAATAGGAATTTTGTAATTTTTTATCTAAATTTGTCTAGTGTTTTCAGTAGGAAGAATGTCTTGCTGTGACCCTCTATGTCACAATCAGAAATGAAAGTTACTTCTTCATTGTTTAAATGTTCCTAATCATGCAAGGAGATCCAACCAGTCCATCCTAAAGGAGATCAGTCCTGGGTGTTCATTGGAAGGACTGATGCTGAAGCTGAAACTCCAGTACTTTGGTCACCTCATACGAAGAATTGACTCATTGGAAAAGACCCTGATGCTGGGAGGGATTAGGGGCAGGAGGAGAAGGGGACAACAGGGGATGAGATGGCTGGATGGCATCACCGACTTGATGGACATGAGTTTGAGTAAACTCCGGGAGTTGGTGATGGACAGGGAGGCCTGTCGTGCTGCTATTCATGGGGTTTCAAAGAGTCGGACACGACTGAGCGACTGAACTGAACTGAACTGAATTATATTCAACTTGATTTTACTACATAAAATATTGTTTTTGTGTACTTTATAATCCCTCCTTCAATAATCTTATTCATTTACTAATATATCTCCTCTAAATACTGCCATGAATTTTATCTCTTTACCCCTTTGTCCCTTCATAGTGTAGCACTTTAAAATTTAAATATCTACAGTAATCTTTATTTAAAGAGAATGAAGTCTATTATAGGTACTTTCATATTATTTTGTTATCTAATCATTTACAAAATTTTGAGAGTAGTAGCAGGTTATATTCCCAAGTAGAGGAAATTGGATTTCAGAGTAATTAAATCACCAACCCAAGGCTTAGCTATTGAACATCAGAGCTTGTTCCATGTCCTATATCATTAGATGTCATTCCAATTCTGTGCATATTTTTCTTCCACTGAGAGATCATTTTACACAAGAGGCCAGAGTGCATTCACATAATCATTTAGCTTTGTTGTTCATTGCTCCTGAAATCAAGTATTTTTTTTTTTCATCACTAAGAAGAGGAAAAAAAAAATCTTGTTACTTTTCTATCCCAGAAGAGAATTAGTGTTTTTTGTCCCGAGATATCCCTAAAGATTTCAAGAGCCAGAGATTCTGGTATAAGAGTTCAAATGCTTAATACTCATAGCATATTTTAACTGAGCACGCAATTCATTTTCACAGGTAATATGAAAGGATTTTCATTGATTACAAGATATTTTAGAAGCCATAAACTTAAATCTCATACTAGATTCTATGCCTTAATTATTAAGTCTTAGATAAATTTTTCTAGTTAATTCAGAACTGAATTAAGGATTGAGTGAGGAAATTTATTAGAACATAGTAGGGGAAACAAAAAAAGACTCCCTGAATTTTTAGCCCAATGTGGCTATAAATTAGAAAAATTTTTAATTTCCTAGATGGAAGACAGCAGTCAGAATAAGGTATAAATAAATGGCTATATTTAAACTTTAGGAAAATTATTAAATGGAAAGAAAATTATTTATTAAACAGCTGTTGGGTATACGCCTTTTGAAGATCATTATTTTTTCTCATGGGGGATATAAATTAATTTTAAGTTTATTTCACTAGTTAGTTGATGAATCTAGAAGCTACAGTAAGATTTTTGTTTCATTTTATTTTCATAGTCTACTTAAGCTTGATTTAAAAAAGATTCAGGCACATAAGAATGTTAATTTGTACTTCTAGGAGCATAGCAATTCCAGAATTGTGGCATGTTACAATTAGCTTGTGATATGTTGATGGTAATAGCATGGGGTCTGGCAACAGAGAAATTTGTACTTCAGCCTTGGCACCTCTAGTAATTCACTGTGTGAGCTTACTCAGTTCATAGGTCTAGCTGGTCCTTCAGTTGTCTAATCTATAAAAGAATTCCCATTTATTTTGTTGCAGTTGCTATGTAGACTCTTTCTCTCAAAGTGAAATCAGCTAGATGGAAAAACAATTAGTTTTAATTTCCAGACAGAATCGCCTGTTTGATGGGCATCCTGGATGAAGTAAATGACCCCATACTTTTTGTCTGTGTGTGCTACGTCCTGTCTGACTCTTTGCCACCCCATGGTCTGGCCCACTAGGCTCCTCTGTCCATGGACTTTTCCAGGCAAGAGTACTGGGTTAGATTGCCATTTCCCTCTCCAGGGAATCTCCATGATCCAGGGATCAAACCCACATCTCCTGCATTGGCAGGTGGATTCTTTACCAGTAGCACCACCTGGGAAACACTTTTTGTTTATCATTCCTCATTTCTCTACAATGAAATAGGCAATTGCTCTAATGAAGCATGATTAAGAATAATATATGCCTTCATTCATAATCCACCTTTTGTACCTATGGCTGATTAATGTTGAAGCTTGATAGAAAACAACAAAATCTGCAAAGCAATTATCCTTCAATTAAAGAATAAATAAATTTAAAAAAAAGAAAAAAATGGAGTCCAAAAAAAAAATAGATCAGAGATATAAAGGTTTATGAGAACGTTGTAAAGTACAAAATTATCGGGATATTTAAGTAAACATACTATTATTTTATTGATATACCCAACATCAGAATGTAATGAAAGAGAATTTTTAAGATGATTGATAGGATTAAATACTGGAATTCAGTTACTTTAATTTCATGGGAATGATATTTTTAATTTATATTAAGTGTCATGCAACACATAAGTTTAACTAAAAGAAGAGCTACTTAGATTTGGCTTTGGAGTCCATTTATTATCCAATGCTTTGACAAAAATTTGATTTCCTAGCTCCCTATTTATTTATAACCGTCCCATCAAGTTAAGAAAAATATTTGATAACCCAATATGCAGGACAGAAAAAGAGACATAGATGTATAGAACAGACTTTTGGACTCTATGGGAGAAGGTGAGGGTGGGATGATCTGAGAGAATAGCATTGAAACAAGTATACTATCAAGGGTGAAACAGATCACCAGCCCAGGCTGGATGCATGAGACAAGTGCTCAGGGCTGGTGCACTGGGAAGACCCAGAGGGATGGGATGGGGAGGGAGGCAGGATGGAGGATTGGGATGGGGAAAACATGTAAATCCATGGCTGATTCATGTCAATGTATGGCAAAAAACACTACAATATTGTAATTAGCCTCCAACTAATAAAAATAAATGAAAAAAAAAGAAAACATATGAAACAAATTATAGCCATATTTAATATGTATGCATCCTCACATATAATTGATACTTGAATAAAACATTTTAATGCATCTCATAAATAAGAAATCTGTTGTCAGACCATGTTCATGTAGTTGAACAAAATATGCACCAAAATTTTGATCAATTTTATTCTTTTATTTGAAGACTCGAGTTATTTTGGCTAAATCACATTAGGGGCTAAATCTGCAATCAATATTAAGGTTCTAGAGTTAGATTCAATATTTTTTGTCTTCCACAACTGTGCTGTCTCAAACACACCAGTTAAATAAAAATTAGAATAAAATAAAGCTAAAGTTTCCCTTGTGAAGGTTAGTGAACATGTATTAAGAATTCTTTATTAGACAATCTCAATGTAGTCTTCAAAATTTGCCTCATATTTTTATTATCTTTACTGTATTTTTTATCTGTCTAATTCCTATTTTGAAACTGATTCTTGTCGGTCAATATTTTTGTGTGTAATATATGGATTCTTGAAGGAGAAAGATTGATAATAATGAATTAAAAATGACGATATTGTCAATACTCAAATAATACATTTAGTATGCTTAATACCTTTAATGTTAAAATAAACTTGAAGGTTTTATAAAATACCTTATTAATATATCCATTCAAACTAAATTGGAATTTTTATAAGACATTTGTTTGTGTATACATGCTTTCAAGAGTAATATGTGAGTTCTTTGAATTAAAAAAGAGATAAATATTTGATTTAATTATATATTATATTTGTACCATATATATTTCTCTAAGGATTAAGTAATATTTTCCTTTTTGATTTGACAACTCCATAGTTGAAAAATTATTTAAGAAAAGTTTTCAAGTGAATGGTGGAACTATCTGGGAAAATGAAGATATGAGACTTTGTTTTCCTTCTAAAAGTGATTTTAAGCTGATTTGCTCATTCTCTATTTGATGTATGCATGTCTCATTATAACAAAGATATAGTTTCATGTTAGTAATTTCATGTTAGTAATATAAGCTATTAGTAGGTCACTGAATTCAGCTCATTTCCACCTACAGCAGATTTTTCATTCTTTCAAATAAATGTTGATCTATATAGCACACTGAAGAAAAACAAGAGTCATGATACTGAAATCTTGGTCCTATACACAGTAAATGAAATATCTAATTGCTTCAATGCTGGAGACTTTAGGTACAGATACTGATGACCTTTTAACATTTTGCTTGTTTGTTATGCACTTTGCTTTCTTCATACTCCACTGAATAAGCAACAGTCTGACATCATAGGGAAATATGAGCCATAATAAAATACTACATTGTGATTTATACATTCATGTGCTTCTTTTAGCAATACCTTTTCTAAAGAGTTTTATTATTTGTCATCAGGAGATATTTACAGTTAGTGCTATTTATATCCAAGGGTTCTACTTCCCTGGATTCAATCAACTGCAGATCCAAAGTATTGTGAAAATAAAAATTTGCAGAGTTCAAAAAGTAAAACAAATTTTCAGCACATCAACAACTATTTTAAAAGCATTTAAATTGTATTTACAACCTTTTAGACAACATGCACATTATATTAGGTTTTATAAGTAATCTATAGATGGGTTCAAGTATGTGAGAAGAGGTGTGTTGCTTATATTGTAAATATCTCCCCATTTTATATAAGGAACTTGTGCCTCTTTCATTTGGGTATGGGGGAGGGGAAATATGGAACTACATGCCCCCCTCCGAGGGATGACTGTATTTTATAGTAATTGTAGAAAATTCAGGTACCAGAATGTCCAAGTGGTTAAGGCATTGGACTTAAGATCCAGTGGATTTATATCCTTGTGGTTTCGAACCTTACTTCTGGTACAAGTGGATCTGCTTGGGCTTCCCTGGTGACTCAGATTATGAAGAATCTGCCTGCAATGCAGGAAATCCAGGTTCGGAAGATTCCCTGAAGGGAATGGCCATCACGCACTGCAGTCTTCTGCCTAGATGGAGGAGCCTGGCGGGCTGCAGTCCATGGGGCTGCAAAGAGTTGGACATGACTAAGTGACATCACAATAATAATAATGATCCCATTTCCTAGTAACCTGGGGACATGATAAAGTTAAGTAATTTTCACATTGGTTTTTAACATTTAAATTTAATACTATCTTCTGATGTCAATGTATTTGCTCACATTTTATAAACTGTAAACTTCATGCACGCTGTAGAAAATCTGGGATTAGCACTCAGATGTGTGTTTTCTACTATAATAATTTTGGGATTAAAAACTCCTATATTCATTTGTCTTTGTGAATTTTTAGATGACATAATATGAAAGTGAGCAGTCATAAATTTAACAGAAAATAGATTGGAAATTAAAACATATAAACTGGCATTATTTTTAACATGAAAAATTATTAATTTTTTAAAATTATTTATTTTTAATTTATTTTTATAGAGTAAGCATCCACTTGGACTCAACTTTTAATCACTGGACTATTCCCTCACTGAAAAGGATTTCTAAGAAACAGATGTGAGAATATAATTGGTGGACTCTATTTTTGCCATATATTGCTTTTGGAACTTAAAAATGAAAACTGAGATATCAGGGTCACCATCAGATTTAGATTTATACAGGACTCAGATAAAAAATAGGACTGAGGTCACCATGTTCATACTGATGGGCTTTACAGATGATTTTGAGATGCAAATCTATCTATTTTTACTATTTCTAGCAATCTATCTTTTTACAATGATCGGGAATTTGGGGTTGGTTTTCTTGGTCATTATGGATTCTCGGCTCCACAACCCCATGTACTATTTTCTGACAGCATTATCATTCTTGGATGCCTGCTATTCTTCTGTTATCACCCCCAAAATGCTGATCAATTTCCTATCAGAGAATAAAACCATTTCCTTTCTTGGATGTGCCACACAGATGTTTCTCTTTCTTACTTGTGGGACCACAGAATGCTTCATCTTGGCCGCAATGGCCTATGATCGCTACGTAGCCATCTACAACCCTCTCCTGTATTTAGTTAAAATGTCACCCAGAGTCTATGTGCCACTCATAATTTCCTGCTATGCTGTTGGTATCTTGCATGCTACTTTACACACAGTGGCTACTTTTACCCTCTCCTTCTGTGCATCCAATGAAATCAGACATGTCTTCTGTGACATCCCTCCCCTCCTCGCTATTTCTTGCTCTGATACTCGCATGAACCAGCTTCTAGTTTTCTATTTTGCAGGCTCTATTGAGATATCCACCATATTGATTGTTCTGATCTCCTATGGTTTCATCCTGTTGGCCATTCTGAGGATGCGTTCTGCTGAAGGGAGAAGGAAAGTCTTTTCTACATGTGGCTCTCACCTAACTGGAGTGTCCATTTTTCATGGCACGGTTCTCTTTATGTACGTGAGACCCACTTCCAGCTATGCCTTGGATCATGACATGATCGTGTCTGTATTTTACACCATCATAATTCCCATGTTGAATCCCATCATCTATAGTTTGAGGAACAAAGATGTCAAAGAAGCAATGAAGAAAGTGTCTGGGAAAAATTGCTTTATCAACAAAGTATATTTTTCACACTAAACATTAAATGAAATAAATTAAGACTGATGTTTATTGTTTTCAAATCAAAAATTATAATTAAAATATTTTCTATTAGTTTATTTATGTCTACCTTCTATTCTTAGATGTTTAAAATAAAGATTATAGTCAACCCACCACACATGCAGTTTTTGCACATACAGGAAACTGTGACATCTATATACATCTATCTCCACATAACATGGGTATGTAATATGTATTTTATTATCATATTCAAATGAAGACTTTATATATATATATATATACACATATATGTATCTACAGATAAACACATACACATGTATACACACATACACACATATGCATATATAGATACTGGTTGTTAATTTCTGGAACTCTCTTGCTTTTTTGATGATCCATCGGATGTTGGCAATTTGATCTCTGGTTCCTCTGCCTTTTCTAAAACCAGCTTGAACATCTGGAAGTTCATGGTTCACTTATTGCCTAAGCCTGGCTTGGATAATTTTAAGCATTACTTTACTAGCGTGTGAGATGAGTGCAATTGTGCAGTAGTTTGAGCTTTCTTTGGGATTGCCTTTCTTTGGGATTGGGATGAAAACTGACCTTTTCCAGTCCTGTGGCCACTGCTGAGTTTTCCACATTTGCTGGCATGTTGAGTGCAGCACTTTCACAGCATCGTCTTTCAGGATTTGAAACAACTCAACTGGAATTCCATCACATCCACTAGCTTTGTTCCTAATGATGCTTCCTAAGGCCCATTTGACTTAACATTCTAGGATGTCTGACTCTAGGTGAGTGATCACACTATTGTGATTATCTGGGTTGTGAAGATCTTTTGTGTACAGTTCCCCTGTGTATTCTTGCCATTTCTTAATATCTTTTGCTTCTGTTGGGTTCCTACCATTTCTGTCCTTTATTGAGCCCATCTTTGCATGAAATGTTCCCTTGGTATCTCTAATTTTCTTGAAGAGATCTCTAGTTTTTCTCATTCTGTTGTTTTCCTCTATTTCTTTCCATTGATCGCTGAGGAAGGCTTTCTTATCTCTCCTTGCTATTTGCTGGAACTCTGCATTCAAATGGGTATATTCTTCTTTTTCTGTTTTGCTTTTTGCTTCCCTTCTTTTCACAACAGAACATCTATTTCTGCTTCATTGACTATGCTAAAGCCTTTGACTGTGTGGATCACAATAAACTGTGGAAAATTCTGAAAGAGATGGGACTATCAGACCACCTGACCTGCCTCTTGAGAAACCTCTATGCAGGTCAGGAAGCAACAGTTAGAACTGGACATGGAACAAAAGACTGGTTCCAAATAGGAAAAAGAGTACATCAAAGCTGTATATTGTCACCCTGCTTATTTAACTTATATGCAGAGTACATCACGAGAAACACTGGGCTGGAGGAAGCACAGGCTGGAATCAAGATTGCCCGGAGAAATATCAATAACCTCAGATATGCATATGGCACCACCTTTACGGCAGAAAGTGAAGAAGAACTCAAGAGGCTCTTGATGAAGGTGAAAGAGGAGAGTGAAAAAGTTGGCTTAAAGCTCAATATTCAGAAAACTAAGATCATGGCATCCGGTCCCATAACTTCATGGCAAATAAATGGGGAAACATTGGAAACAGTGGCTGACTTTATTTTTCTGGGCTCCAAAATCACTGCAGATGGTGATTGCAACCATGAAATTAAAAAGACTCTTACTCCTTGGAAGGAATGTTATGACAACCTAGACAGCATAGTGAAAAGCAGAGACATTACTTTGTCAACAAAGGTACATCTAATCAAGTCTATGGTTTTTCCAGTGGTCATGTATGCATGTGAGAGTTGGACTATATAGAAAGCTGAGCACCAAAGAATTGATGCTTTTGAACTGTGGTGTTGGAGAAGACTCTTGAGAGTCCCTTGGACTGCAAGAAGATCCAACCAGTCAATCCTAGAGGATATCAGTCCTGGGTGTTCATTGGTAGGACTGATGTTGAAGTTGAAACTCCAATACTTTGGCCACCTGAGGCGAACAGCTGACTCATTTGAAAAGACCCTGATGCTAGGAAAGATTGAGGACAGGAGGAGAAGGGGACGGCAGAGGATGAGATGGCTGGATGGCATCACCGACTCAATGGACATGGGTTTGGTTAGACTCCGGGAGTTGGTGATGGACAGGGATGCCTGCGTGCTGTGATTCATGGAGTCGCAAGGAGTAGGACACGGCTGAGCGACTGAACTGATAATAAATTCACTTTGCTGTATAGCTGAAACTAACAGAACATTGTAAATCAACTATACTGCAATAAATGTTTTTAAAAAAATATTTTCTCACTATCTGGAGTCTAGATGTCTGAAATCAATGTAACAGCAGGGTTGATTACTTTCTGATGCCTCTCTTCTTCATTTGTAGTTGGCAGCCTTTACCCTCTGTCTTCAAGTTATCTGTTTCTCTGAATTTCAGTGCCCTAATCTCTTCTTGCTTGCTTAGTCTCTGGGTTGTCTCCAACACTTTATGATCACATGGACTGTAGCCCAACAGGCTTCTCTACCACGGGATTCTCCAGGCAAGAATACTGGAGTGGGTTTCCATTCCCTTGTCCATAATCTCTTCTTAAAGGGTCAACAATTATATAGGATAAGATGTGCCATAAAGGCATCATTTTCAGCTAATTGCCTCCTCAAAGACTGTCTGCAAAACAGTTACATTCTGATATCCTAGGGACTAGGACTTCAACATGGAAATATTGGATTTATTTGCATACACACACACAAACACATACACATGCAACGTTCACATTAAATGTATATTGTCACCTTCTGTCTCCATATAACTCAAAATGGATAGATTCCCATTATAATTACAAGTGATCTGGCTAGCTTGAGCAAATACCAACTCATGTAGAGTGAAACCACACCTCACATATTCCAATCCACTTTCCATGGAGTCAATGGCAACTAACTTCAAATTAAAGAACTCTGCTTCATCTACACATATGCAGCAAACTAAACCCAGGAAACTAAACCCAGCCTTTAATTCTGAGAGCGCAGATGATGGAGCAAATTCCTGATGTCACTACATTCTGTTTAAGAGGGTACATTTCTTTTGCTTTTCCTTTTTTTTTTTTCTTTTCTTTTCATCCAAAGCATGGACACTAAACCCACACTTTATTTCTTCACAGTATACAGAGACTGTGTGCATGCTTGCTAACTCTCTTCAGGCGTGTCCTACTGTTTGCGACCCTATGGACTTCAGCCCACCAGGCTCCTCTGTCCATGGAATTATCCAGGCAACAATACTGGAGTGGGTGGCCAAGCCCTCCTCCAGGGCATCTTCCTGACCCAGGGATTGAACCCGTGTCTCTTATGTCTCCTGCATTGGCAGGCAGGCTTTACTACTAGTGCCACCTGTGAAGCCCATACTTTGACATTAGCATTTATCAGGAGTATACTTAAACTCAAGAATGATAGAAGATAAGCACAATTCAGAGTTAATGGCCACCTGACTGGCACGCAGCTCTCTCCAGCCAGTCGATAAGGGTTTCCCTGCTGACCTGGTCCTGACCCGGCTTTGGGTCCCTTTTTCAGTGACCTTTGCCACCCTGTGATGCTTTGGCATGAGTGTGTGCTTAGCCGCGCAGTCGTGTCAGACTCTCTGAGACCCCGTGACTGCAGGCCGCAAGCTCCTCTGTCCAGCAATTCTCCAGGCAATGATACTGGAGTGGGGTGCCATGCCCTCCTCCAGGATGCTTTGGCAGAAGCCCCATTTTCACCCCTAGACCCAAGAACCAAGGTACAGAAGAGAGTCTCTTTGTGTTTAGGACTGTTTTGACAGATCTCATTTGCACTGAAAAGATAGAGTCCTTCAAAGTCGATTGAAAGTGGAAGTGCGTTTCCTGTTTCTCTCTCTTCCTTTCTTCCTTCCCTCCATCATCATAATTACTGCGTATGTTTTTGTGTTATGCATGTGCATACATGGGTGTGAAACCTCTACTTCCAACAGTACAATCTCAACACAACAGAGTACAACCCAAGGATATTTCCCTAAAGTGGAATTAATGAATTTAAATACTACCTCAACAATAAAAATATAGAGCATCTCTTACCACAATATATTCTCCACACATTTTTTTCTGTATTTCTTTCCCCCTGTTTGCAAGGCTCTCCACAAAGCTATTCACATGATTCCTTCTATTAAATGTCACTTCTTAGTAAGGATCTCTTTGACTTTGACTGCGCTCATGCTCAGCAGCTCAGTCATGTTTGATTCATTGCAATCCTACGGACTGTAGCCTGCCAGGCTCCTCTGTCCATGAAATTTCCCAGGCAAGAATATGGGTTGCCATTGTCTCCTCCAAGGGATCTTCCTGACCCAGGGATCGAACCCAGACCTTCCACATCTCCTCCATTGCAGGAGGATTGATTATTTACTTCTGAGCCAGCAGGGAAGCCCTCGACAACTTTATGATAATACAACTTACCTCCATGTAGTCCTCCTATTCCATCTCTCTTAAAATGCATCTTTACATTTTTCACTATTTTATATAATATGTCCTTTAAATTCAATTTATTGTTGAATCTACGTTTACAGTCCAGAATAATTTTCAATACATATTGTTGCTTAATAAATATTCCTTCATGAGTGGATATATTAGGGAGACAACTGTCAAAAACAGTTTATTTAATTCAATTAAAAAACATATAAAATAGAATAACACTGTTATTTATTTCATTTTCACTATCTTTACAAAGGGCTTCCCAGGTAGCACTAGTGGTCAAGAACCCTCCTGCCAATGCAGGAGACATAGAGATGACGTTTCGATCCCTGGGTCGGGAGAGTCCCTGGAGGAGGGCATGGCAATCCACTCCAGTATTCTTGTCTGGAGAATCCCACGGACAGAGGAGCCTGGCGGGCTACAGTCCATAGGGTCGCAGGAGTTGGATGGGACTGAAGTGACAGCACTCATGCACGCACATCTTTAAAAAGTTCTAGTTTATGTTTTGCTTTTAATTTTTATAATTCTATTAGTTTATTTTGCTGTTAATTTCTAATTTCTTGATTCAAATATGGACTTTTCAATGAACACCATGTCAGTGCATCCCACATGATTTAGTAAAGCAGAACTTTCTATCAATACCAATATTTCTGTATTTTTTTTCTTTCTTTGTCTTTGGATTAGGGTTTAATTTTTAATTTATTTTTCAATGCTTAAATAGAATAGCTTCAGGAGCTGTTTTTTAAAAATTGTGGTTTATTTCAAAACAGAATGTGGTATGCTCCTGTGTTGATTGCCATGCATGCGAAGTCACTTCAGTCATGTCCAGCTCGTTGCAACTCTATGGACTGTGGTCCACCAGGCCCTCCCCCCTCTCCCACCTGTAGGGTTTCCTAAGATGATTGCTGGGTCATACAGTAAGTGTATGTTTCATTTCATAAGATACTGTCTGATTATTATTTGAAGTGACTGCTCCACTTTGCTTCCTGTCAGCAATGGATGAGATCTCCAGTTACATAGCATCCCTGTGAGCACTTTGCATTGCCATTTACTATTATATTCTAGTCATTCTAATATATATATGGGATAACACAGTGATTTTATTTTACTTTCAACATGGTGATTTTAAACTATATTTCCCTAATTGCAAATGATGTTGAACATTTGCTTTTTTTAATTTAAGCTTCCATCTGTGTATCTTCTGTGATAAAGTAACTGTACTTTATATCCATGCTGTACTGTTAATCACTTTATTTTCACATTATTAAGATTTAATAGTCTTTTAAGCTATTATCCATATTCAGCATCATTATTTTGAAAAAGGGCTATTCCTCTTCTATGTATTTTCCTTAACAGCTTTGACAAAAATCAATTGACTATACCGTATAAATTTATTTCTGAAAAATCTATTTTGTTGCAGACTTACATGTCTATCCTCTCACTAGTGCCACAATATCTTGGTTATTTTAGGTTTGTGTTAAATCTCTGAATTATGTGAGGCCTCCAACACTTTCAAAAATGTTTTGAATACCTTAGCTCCTTTACATTTTCATAAAAATTATATTTTATTACCTTGTCTTTTCTGCAAAAATGCTTGTTTAATTTTAAGTAGGGTTCCTCTGAATATAGAGATCTTTTGGGATTGCATTTAATTAATAGAGCCTGTGTTCACAGTTGGACTGTTTACAAAATTCCTCCCTTCTTTCTTCCTTCCTTTTCTCCTTTCTTCCCTCCTTTTTTTTTCTTCCTGTTTCTTTTCATTCTTTTCTTTGCTTTTCTCTTCCTTTTTCTCTCTTTGGTTTAGTCCTTGGACTCTATCACCAGCACTTCTTAATTACTGATTTAGAATCTCTGGATGTAGACTGGAAGCAAGTATGTATTGTTTCACAATTGTTTGAAAACAATTTAAATGCATTGCTAGGTACTAATTTATGGAATGGTATATGGCACACTCCAAAACACAAGTCTCCATGCAACTCAAAAAGCTTGGAATTTATCTGCCATATCTCTAATTTAAAAGGTTCTACTACACAGAATATTAAAGTTATCTGTATACAGCACCATGTCTCCTGTCAAACTACCTATTCATATATTTATATCTTACCTCTTCCATTAAACTATGCACTAAAATTTAATATATCTAAACTGTTTATTTAAACAATTTGTCTCTCATAATACTCAGAAATGTAGCATGTTTAAGTTTAAGTAACTATAATAATCATCACTAAATGATTATGAATTCTGTCATAGCTTATGCTTTCACAAAAATTCATTATGTGTATGTATAAAGAATTTTGAGAGAAGTAACGCCATATACTTCTGCGAGATAAAGGTTATACTTCTTGGTACATAGGTATTTAGTGTCAGAATGAGGACTATGTCCTATATCATTAGATTTAATTTCCAATTCTATGAATATCTTTTTTCCACTGAGGGATCATTTTATTCAGAGGCCTACTGCACTTATTTAATTTTATCTATAATAAGAGTTCATTGCTACAGAACCAGCCACTCATTTACTATGGGGGGAAATAACGAAATCAGGTTGTTACTTTCTGTCCCAGAAGAGAATTAGTGTGTTTACCCCTTCGAGTTTCCCTGTGGATTTCAAGAAGAGCTTGGCAATCTGATGTAAGACTCCTAATGCCTAGTATTCGTATATACCCTAACTGAGCAATTAATTTCCACAGGTAAGAGGAAAGGTTTTTCATCGCTTATAAAACATTTTAGAAGCTTTAAGAACTCCAGGGAACATTGTAGAGAAGTAGAACCCACTCTTACTATACTTAGGTATATAGAACTATAGATTAGAACATTAATTTCCTCAATGGAAGATAACAGAAGGAGGATGGTAGAAATAAAAGGTTGATTTAAACAAGACAAAATATTAAATGGGGAGATAGTTAACTATCGACCAGCAACTTGGTAAGTGCCATTTGGAGATTAAAATAGTTTTCTCATAGAGAGATAGAAATAAATTTGAAATCTATTTTGCTAGTCAGTTAATTGCTCTAACAGCTACTTCTAGTTTTTGTTTTGTTTTGCTTTAATGTCCTGATCCCTAAACTAAGGGCTGTATAAATGAATTCAAATATGTGACGATATTATTTGGCATTATTTCTGGGGTATGTCATTTCCAGAACTATGGCATACCACAAAGAGTATGCCATATGGTCAAGTGGAAATAGCTTAACGTGCTCGACAGAGACTACTGAGTTTGAATCCTGGCTCTGCTAGTAACTTACTATGTAAACTTGGCTAACCTTCGGGTCTAGCTGGTCCTTAGGTTTCTCCTGTATAAGATGCTGGATTATTTAACTGCAGGTTGCTATGCAGATCACATAAGATGAAGTACACAAAATTTCTAACACCTAGTAGCCACTTAATAACACGTGGTAACTGCTATCACATCTTTCCTTCAAGACTGGTGTTTGTAGTATTTTTTCACAGATGTTAAGTTTTCTCAGTGTATGAGAGTTGAGGAGATTATTTGATTTTAGTTTTCCAGAATGTGGCTATTTTGTTAAAAATTTGGAATCTATATTTTTGGTTTTCAGGCTCTATCTCTTAAAGTAGTATTTGCTGGATATAATCAGTTCTAATTTCCTTAAATATTAGTTGGTAGAAGTGCCTGTGCTGGAGCACCTTGGATGCAGGAGATAAACTCCATACATTTTATGGAATATGATATTATAGTCTTATTCATAATACAGTTAGTGGAAACATCATTACCTTAAAAAAAACACCTACAATGATAGGCCAATACACAGGTTTCTCCATTTAAATGAGAGAAGCATTCTGTAAGGTCAAGTAATTCCTCTAATGTAAAATTGTAAAACAGTGAGTAAACTAACAGATTATTAATTTTATATTAATGCCTGTGTAAAGATAGACTGGTATTTATATGTGTTTTATGCATTCATGACATACTTAAATAATCTTTAATTTTTTTCAATATTTTTAGGCTACATAGTTCTACAAATTTTTTCAAATTGTTGCAAATCTCCAAATTTGGATCTACACAGTTCAACTCCTGTTGGTCAAGGGTTGATAGAGAACTATTGGTGCATTTTTCATATTTTGCTTGCATAATTTTTTCTTCTTTTCACTGTGTTTTTTTTTATTTGCCTAATTCCTGTTTTGTATCTGGCACTCTCTAGTAAATACTTTTGTACAACTATACTTCCTTTCTTGAAAGAAAGAAAAGAGAGATAAGAGAGAGACAGAGACAGAGAGAAATAGATGAGGGTAAAAGAGAGAAAATGAGAAAATTTTAAAATATAAATATATTTTTGTGATACTCAAGCTATACATTAATCTATTTCATATTATTATTATGGTTTTATAAGTTATTTTATTAATGTATCTTTCAAACTAAACTAGTTCATTCTAATACTTTCATGCATTGTGCTATTATTGGGGCTTCCCAGGTGGCACAAGTGGTAAAAATCCCACCTACCAATACTGCAGACATAAGAGCCATGGGTTCCTGCAGTGGTCAGAATAGAACAGCCTGGGTCAGGAAGATTCCCTGAAGGAGGGCTTGGAGATACACTCTAGTATTCTTGCCTGGATAATCCACAGACAGAGGAGCCTGGTGAGCTAAGGTCCATAGGGTTGCAAAGTTGGACAAGACTGAAATAACTTAGCACACACATTATGCTATTATTATTATTATTATTACTACTACTACTTGTTATGTGTGTTAGAAAAATTATCCATGTGAATCTAGAAGGAAGTTTCTGGGAAAACGAAAACATATAACTTTTTTTTTTTTTTTTTTCCTGATAATCATTTGCTTCTCCTCTTGATATATGAAAGTCTTAACAAAACAAAAATATAATGTTTCATGATAAGAATATAAATATTTGTAAGTCATTGAATTCAGTGCAGTCCTCTGCACTACAGATTTTGCACACCCTAAATGCATATTGGTCTGTGGAACGCCGAGGAAGAACAAAAGTCAACAGGCTAAAATCTTGCTCCTATATTACAGATGCAATACTTAATTATGTTTCAAAGATAGAAGCTGTAGGTCCAGATCCTGGTGACTCATTAACATTTTGATTATGTATTATACATTTTCCTTGTTTTCATATCCTTTGAATAAGCAACACTGCCAGCATAGGGAAATACAGCAGTGATAAACTCTCCATTGTGATTTCATCAGGATGTTATGCTTTTATCAACACATTATAGGAAGAATTTATTATATGTCATCAAGTGACATTTATTTTATAGTATTTATAGAAACTCCATATGCAACTATAGTATATGGGATGAATGTCCCTTAGTTTATTTTTGCCAAGAATATGTCTCAAACACACATGCAAGGACTTTGCAGAGATAGAGTACGTGTATAGAAAAATTTTAGTTGGTAGCCAAGAAAACATTAACAGTATAATAGGTTGTGGGGGAGAAAATGAACAAACTGAATGTTATGTTTTTCAAAGAACGAAAGGTGAAATGCAAAACCATGAAACAACAGCTTGCTGTTTTCGTTGGCATACTGCATTTACCCGCAGAAGGATGTATTCTGTTCCGTTCACCACTGTTCCAGCAGTGCTAGTTAAACAGGGCAGTAGTCAGAGAAGAGGACGTGAAGTGGCTTGGCTTGGAAAAGCTGCCTCCTGCGCTAGTTGTAAAGTAAGTCTAGCTTATCCCGTTTAGTCATCTGGGCATTCTTTGAAGCTTAATAATTTTCACATTGATTTTTTTCATTTAAATTCAACACAGTCTTATGATGTGTGTTTGCTCCCATTTTATAAGTTGCAACATTAAGGAGAGGTATAATCACTGATGAAAATCTAAGATTAGCACTCAAATGTGTACTTTCCAATATTTGCTAATTTAAAAATTCCTATATTTATTTGCATTTGTGATTTTTAAAATGATGTAATGTTAAAATAGTAAGCAATAAATTTAACAAAAAGTAAACTAAATTAGCCAAATTTTTAATGGGACAAATTTAACCAACAATAATTAATTTATTTATTTTTACAGGGTAATACATCCACTTGAACTCAATGTTTAACCCCTTCTCATCCCCTCACTGCAAAGAATTTTAGGATTTCAATATACCCTTCTAAGAAGCAAATAGGAGGGTATAATTGCATGGACTCTATATTCACCATATATTGCCTTTAGACAAAAAAATAAAAACTGAAATGTCAAGGTCACTGTCAGATTTAGATTTATACAGAGTTCAGGTAAAAAATGTGACTGAAATCACCATGTTTATATTGATGGGGTTTACAGATGATCTTGAGGCTCAAGTTTTTCTATTTCTACTGTTTCTAGCAATCTATCTTTGTACACTGATAGGGAATTTGGGGTTGGTTTTCCTGGTCACGGTGGATTCCAGGCTCCACAATCCTATGTACTATTTTCTCAGTGTGTTATCACTCTTGGATGCCTGCTGTTCTTCAGTTGTCACTCCAAAAATGATAGCCAATTTCTTGGTGGAAAGTAAAACTATTCCATATCTTGCGTGTGTAACACAGACATTTCTCTTAGTTACTTTTGGGACCACGGAATGCTTTCTCTTGGCTGCAATGGCGTATGATCGCTATGTGGCCATCTACAGCCCCCTCCGGTATTCAGGCAGCATGGGACCCAGGGTCTATGTGCCACTCACCATTGCTTCCTGTGTTGGTGGTGTCTTGCATGCTTCTGTACACACCGTGGCTACTTTCAGCCTCTCCTTCTGTGCCTCCAATGAAATCAGACATGTCTTCTGTGACATCCCTCCCCTCCTCGCTATTTCTTGCTCTGACACTCACACAAACCAGCTTCTGCTCTTCTACTTCGTGGGCTCCATTGAGATAGTCACTATCTTGATTGTCCTGATCTCCTATGGTTTAATTCTGTTGGCCGTTCTGAGGATGTGTTCCGCAGAAGGGAGAAGGAAAGTCTTTTCAACATGTGGCTCTCATCTAACTGGAGTGTCCATTTACCATGGAACCATCCTCTTCATGTACCTGAGACCAAGTTCCAGCTATGCTTTAGACCATGACATGATTGTGTCAATATTTTATAGCATTGTGATTCCCATGCTAAATCCTGTCATCTACAGTTTAAGGAACAAAGATGTCAAAGAGGCAATTAAAAGAGTTTTGGGAAAAAATTGGTTTGTTCATAAAGTACATTTTCACACTAAACACTGAGTTGAAGAAATTAAGATTTATGATATTGTCTCCATATAGGAATGTCATGGTACAAGTTTTTTTTATTTTTAATTTTATGCCTTTTATTTCTTTTGGATATTTCGTAAATGAAGATTATGTTCAACAACCAACTGTGTAGGTTTTCCAGATGTGGATAATGATCATCCATTGGTTTCTTAATGAGTTTATAAATATATGCGCACCCCAATATACACATATACACTAACATACATATACCTGCTGATAACTG
The DNA here is from genome assembly GCF_033118175.1 of Dama dama. NCBI lineage: Eukaryota > Metazoa > Chordata > Mammalia > Artiodactyla > Cervidae > Dama > Dama dama. Next base: position 80,110,311 of record NC_083681.1, read on the forward strand.
GCGATATATTTTTGCCAAGGCTGCCGTAACAAACTACATAACACTGTGTGGCTGAACAACACAAATGTATTTTCTCACTGTCCTGGATGCTTTGTGTTTGAAATCAAGGTGTATCCAGGGTTGTTTTCTTCTAAGGCCTCTCTCATCAACATCCACAATCATCTTGAATTAAGGCCCCACCTTATAATTGCTCCTCAAGACCCTATTTCTAAATTCAGTGACAGACTGAGGTAAGTAGTTTGGGACTTCAACAGGCAAATAATGGATTTACTTATACCCACACATATACACATGGAAGCATGTATAAACCATTATTTTCTCACAAAATACATAGTCTTGATGTTCAGTTCAGTTCAATTCAGTTGCTCAGTCATGTCCAACTCTTTGCAACCCCATGATCCACAGCACACCAGGCCTCCCTGTCCATCACCAACTCCCGGAGTGCACCCAAACCCATGTCCATCGAGTCAGTGATGCCATCCAACCATTTCATCCTCTGTCATCTCCTTCTCCTCCTGCCCTCAATCTTTCCCAGCATCAGGGTCTTTTCAAATGAGTCAGCTCTTTGCATCAGGTGGCCAAAGTATTGGAGTTTCAGTTTCAACATCAGTCCTTCCAATGAACACCAAGGACTGATCTCCTTTAGTCTTGGTGTTAGCATTTATCAATAATGTTCATGAACTAAAGAATAAAAAGAAAAAAAAAAAAAAAAAAAAGGCACAATTCCAGAATAAGATTACAAGTATCTGCTAAAAATATCTCTTACCCCACTAAGCCACAGAACATCTATATGGGTTTCTCTCCGTTTCTGGTTCTGACTCAGCTTTGGCTGAGTTTCCCCTTGACACCCCTACCTTCTACTAATAAAGGATTCAAATTCCCAACTTGAGTGCTGTATAAATGACTTCAAATTTTCTGTCTGACCTTATCTCCTATATCTACAGAGATGAGTTTGCTGAAAACACAACCGATATCAGCTGACCTTGTATAGTACCTACTGTTAAAAGAGAGGGAATTGACTGGGGAAAATTTTTTAAAAAGGCACCTAAAAATTAAAAACAGTAAATCTATATGACCAAGAGAAGTGGTGTTACCGTTCTGATCTTCCCACTGGAGATGAGCATGCAGACAATGCAGATTAACCTGGCATTGCCTGAGGGAAGGGTTATGGCCTCTTCTGAGGCTGCCATTGTCTGCTTCACTGCAGATGCTCATCTGGACCCACCCTAACTGCCTCTCTTTGCTTCTAGACCTGTATACATGGGTCCCAGAAGGCCCTAAAAGGTGAGGCCCAAGTGGAGTGACCCATGAACTGTGACCCGTGTGTAGGTATACCATACTCTGTCAGTACTAACTGAGTCTCTGATTTTTAGAGGTAGTCATATGGGGAGCATGTGTGGATATTAAGAGTGAGGAGTAATTGTGGAAGGAACATAATATTAGATTAGGCCAAACATTGGTATAGACCAACTTAGCAGAGATTCTTATTTTAGACCACAGTTTCAGGAGTTAAAAAGGACTGTAACAGGTTTGATAGATGAGTTGGCTAAAACATGGAGAAAAAGGTGGCCAACAGTGAGATATATATAGTAATGGTCAATCTGCTTTGTTTGATGTAGGGAAAGAGACTCACAGTCTTAAGGTGGGGTTGGAATATTTAAGTGGATTTGTCACTTAAGATCTATTAATTCACACTGGGACTGTGCAAAAGGCATCCTTTTCACCAACATAATGAGAAACATATTTGTGAAGGGAGCTCTAGCTCTTGAAGATCTCCATATGTGGTCTTCTCTAAGACCAAATCTTACAAAGGGAGCTATAGCCACTAAATTGAAAAAATACAGTGATATTTATTGGATCTCAGAGTGGCAGGTGCCAACTGGCAAAAATCAACCACCAAAAGTACAGTGGTCCTAGTTACTGTAATGTACAGCAGCATCAGAATAGTATGATTCATATAGACCTATGGCATTGGCTAGGTAATCAGAGTTTCCTTAGAAGTAAAATAGATGCTTATTAAATTCTTACTTGATCTCTGTAAGCAGAAAAGATTTAATTCAAGGGAACCAAAATCTAACTAAAATTATTAAAATAGATAGTCATGGCTCCTCATTAATTCCCAGAATTGAGCCACTTTACAGCCCCAAGAACCATTCAATGAAGGGGAGTCTGGATCCTCTAAAGAAGGACTTGCTACAATAGCCAGAATTTTTATTTTTTATATTTATCCCACCCTCCCTGAAATATTTTGTGAAGGTGAATACACTGGGGAAAAGGAAATAATCATAATTTTCTGTAACTACTGGACACTTTATTTTTTGGGCTCCAAAATCACTACAGATGGTGACTGCAGCCATAAAATTAAAAGACACTTGCTCCTTGGAAGAAAACCATGACAAACCTAGACAGCATGCTAAAAAGCAAAGACATTACTTTGCCAACAAAGGTCCATCTAGTCAAAGATATGGTTTTTCCAGTAGTCATGTATGGACGTGAGAGTTGGACTGTGAAGAAAGCTGAGCACTGAAGAATTGATGTTTTTGAACTGTGGTGTTGGAGAAGACTCTTGAGAGTCCATTGGACAGCAAGGAGTTTCAACCAGTCCATCCTAAAGGAAATCAGACCTGAATATTCATTGGAAGGGCTGATGCTGAAGCTGAAACTCCAATACTTTGGCCACCTGATGTGAAGAACTGACTTATTTTTAAAGACCCTGATGCTGGAAAAGATTGAAGGTGGGAGGAGAAGGGGATAGCAGAAGATGAGATGGTTGGATGGCATGACCGACTCAATGGGCATGAGTTTGAGTAAACTCCGGGAGTTGGTGACAGACAGGGAGGCCTGGTGTGCTGCAGTCCATGGGGCCACAAAGAGTCGGACACGACTGAGCGACTGAATTGAACTGAAGCTCTCCATCTCTCTGTCATAGTTTAGCTTGTAGAGCTCTTCATCATCTTTCTCTTCCAAAGAACATAACACTGGTCCTGATATTGATGAAATGATGCTGACTGGACCGAGGGAACGAGAAGCAGCGAATGCTCTGGCTTGTTGGTGAAGTACTTTCCTATCACTGGGTAAGAAATGAACATGGCTAAATTTTAAGGGTCTTCTGACTCAGTGAAATTTCTACAGGGCCAAGTGGAGCATGCTGAGATGGCTTTTCTCAGATGAATAGTCATTGCTGCATCTGTTGTCTCCTAGAGCAAAGAAAGTAGGATCAGATATACCCGGCCTTTTTAGATTTGGGAGGCAACATATTCCTTTTTTAAGTGTGTTCCTATGGCCCATTTCCCAAGTGACCCAGAAGCTGCTAGTTTTGAGTGAAGCCTAGGACAACAGAAGGCTCTGCAACAGGTCCAAGCTATTATCTAAGCTGCCCTATCACTTGGTCCATATGCTTCAGTGGATCCAATGGTGTTTGAAGTGTCCATGGCAGATAGGGATGCTGCTGGAAGCCTTTGACTGGTCCCCAAAAGGGAATTACAGCTCAAGCCTTTAGGAGTTTTGAATAAGACTCTTTCATTCTCTTCAAAGTGCTCTTCTTTTTAATACTGAGCTCTTGACTTGCTACTGGACATTAGTAGAAACTGAACACTTGATCATTTCCTACCAAATTACTGTAAGACTTATGATACCTTTTATGAAATAGTGTTATATAATTATAATATTAAAATGCTTGTTTTAAAGACACATATGTATTGAAAATAAAATAGAAACATAATATGTGATGTTTATTCCTATATTTACCATAATTTTTTTGTATATTTCTGATATGAAATTACCAACAGTTTATGTTACTACAGGCTAAATATTTGTTTGAGATTGTTGATAGATCAAGACTGATAGTAACAATTCTGCTTTGTTTTCTTTTACTGAAAGTTTCTAGTTTAAATTCCAACCTTTTAAAAATTTCTTTGTAACATTTTGCTAATGTGTAAAGTGAAAGTCGCTCAGTCGTGTCGGACTCTTTGGGACCCTATGGACCATATAGTCCATAGAAATCTCCAGGCCAGAATACTGGAGCGGATATCTGTTCCCTTCTCCAGGGGATCTTCCCAACCCAGGGATCAATGTCAGGTCTCCCAATTTCAGGGGGATTCTTCACCAGGTGAGCCTCAAGGGAAGCCCAAGAATACTGAAGTGGATAGCCTGTCCCTTTTCCAGTGAATCTTCCCTACCCAGAAATCAAACTGGCGTCTTCTGTATTGCAGGTTGATTTTTTACCAGCTGAGCTGCCTGGGAATCCCTAATGCATGAAGTGTAATAAACAGTGAATGTTGAAATCTTATAATTAGACATATTTTGCACATGTGTACACCAGTGAAACCACCATTTAAACCAAGATAAGGAGCATGTCTATCATATGTAGAAATTTCCTCATGCTCCCTCCCTTCACCATTCCCCACAACTCACAAAATATCATTTAAATTTAATGTCATTGTGTTACGTATGAACATAACCTAACTTGTTTGTTTGGGTTTTGTTTATTTGTTTAGTTTTACATTTTTGGTATTTTTTGGTAACTTTTTCCTTAAAAAAGTAAAGATGCATGTACCATTGTGTTGAGAACTGTAGACTTAAAAAAATTAGGTGGTAAATTTTTATCCTCACTCCCAGTATCTAACAGTGTGTGCCCTACTCCTTTGTAGTAATACTGAAGGTCATTCAAATTATGATCTACAATACTCAGCAGAGAGACTTTTATTTTCAGTTCAGTTCAGTTCAGTTGCTCAGACGTGTCCGACTCTTTGTGACCCCATGAATAGCAAAACGCCAGGCCTCCCTGTCCATCACCAACTCCCAGAGTTTACTCAAACTCATGCCCATCGAGTTGGTGATGCCATCCAGCCATCTCATCCTCTGTCGTTCCCTTCTCCTGCCCCCAATCCCTCCCAGCATCAGGGTCTTTTCCAGTGAGTCAACTCTTCGCATGAGGTGGCCAAAGTATTGGAGTTTCAGCTTCAGCATCAGTCCTTCCAATGAACACCCAGGACTGATCTCCTTTAGGATGGACTGGTTGGATCTCCTTACAGTCCAAGGGACTCTCAAGAGTCTTCTCCAACACCACAGTTCAAAACATCTATTCTTCGGCGCTCAGCTTTCTTCACAGTCCAATTCTCACATCCATACATGACCACTGGAAAAACCATAGCCTTGACCAGACGGACCTTTGTTGGCAAAGTAATGTCTCTGCTTTTTTAATATTTTCTTGTAGACCAAAGATATTAACTTTGTGAAGTACATTTTCAGACATGAAAGTACTTAGAAAATTTAACATATGTGAGTCTTCCAAAACAGTAATTAGAATGCACATTTTAGTATAGAAAGAGACTGAGAAAATTTTAACATCAATGAATAATATACACTTTAAGGAACATGTAAAGAATTCTGTGTAATTGATTCAAAAACCCTTAAAATAGCAGATTGCAAGTCTGTTGAGATTGATTCCATCTTTATATCATTTATACGTTGCTGTAGCTTCTTTGTATGTGCTCTTTAATTGTCCAGGAGTCTAGACTGAGCTTTTTAACACAGTGATGAAAAGATTTCCATTGTTAGAGAGGACAAATTCTAATGTCAAAGTGCTATTCATATTTATTAAAATTTCCTTGCCAAAGGTAATCATATGGCTAAACAAAGGGTCAGTCTAGGAAGGAATGACAAAAAACATGGATATAAGAATAAATGATTTGTTGGGGTCCCTTACCGTATAGATATAATGTGTTTTATTAATGACTCTATATTTTTCTACTATATTTATGCACAATATTTATTAAAACCTTCCTCAATATGAGCATTCATTTTCCTTTTTTTTTTCCTGCTTAGAAAAATAGTGCTGCAATAACCGTTACACTGCACATTATTGTTTTTATAAGTACGTCTCATACTTATACCCTTACACATTCAGGCTTTTTTTTTCCCTATGAGGAAATCACTTAGTAATGATTCTGTAGCATCTGAGGGTGTTTTATTTATTTAATAGAGTATATAAAAGTAGAGTATAGAAAGGCACAAAAAAGGGAAAATGGCATAATTTCAATTATAGCACATCCTGAATATCACACCTTCTTGTTTACTTAGACATCTCTACTTACTAGTTTACAGTAAGGAGAAAACTGATCTTAAAGAGTAAACCATTGCTAAGTAAATGAACACAATTGCCGTAAACGTGAGGACATAACTCTCTACTAAAAGGAAATTACAGCATGAGCTGCATTTAAACATTTAGGACAATACTGAACAGTAAATTTCAATTAAGTCTGTGAGCAAATTACATACCTAAATGCAGCATAATTTCTGTATTACTTCAAATGTCTCATAATCCTGATAATCAGGGAAGAAATTTTCTCATTGCCTTTCTGACGTCTTTGTTCCGCAGACTATATATGATAGGATTGAACATTGGAGTCAAAATGGTGTAGAAAAGCGATATCAGTTTGTCTAGTCCTTCATGCTCATTTGATTTAGGCTTTAAGTAGGTGACAGTGGCTGATCCATAGAATAAAAGTACAACGGTGATGTGGGAAGAGCAAGTGGAGAAAGCTTTGGTCCGCCCTGTGTTTGCTGGCAACTTCAGGATAGTGGAGATAATTCTGATATAGAATCCAAGTATCAGCAAAAAGGGAACAGTGACGAACAATATACCGAATATATAGACCACCATCTCATTCACAAAGATGTCTCCACAAGCCAGTTTTAACAATGGCGGAATGTCACAGAAGAAATGATTGATTGTGTTGGAGCCACAGAAAGGCAGAGAGAAAATCTGGCATGTTTGGCCTATCTGGACTGGAGCACCGCTGATCCAGGAGGCAACCACCAGCCCAACGCAGACCTTGGGGTGCATGACCAGGGGATAGTGCAGAGGGTCACAGATGGCCACACAGCGGTCATAGGCCATCACGGCCAGGAGGAAGCACTCAGTGGTTCCAAGGATAAGGAAGAAGCACATTTGTGTAGCGCAAGTGAAAAAAGAAATGGTTCCTCTCTGGGTCCAAAGGTCCATGAGCATCCTGGGAAGAGTGACCGATACATAACAGATTTCTAGGAAGGAAAAATTGCCGAGGAAAAAATACATGGGCGTCTGAAGAGTGGCATCTACTCTGGTTATTAAAATTATGATGCCATTCCCCAACAGGATAATCACATAGATGACTAAGAATATCCCAAAAAGAAACCATTGAAATTGGGGAATATCAGTGAAACCCAAGAGGACAAATTCCATCATGATAGTGAGATTTGTTTCTGTAATTTTCAAATGATCTTCTCTCTTTAAATTTACATTTCTTGACTGCATTTTCTTTTTGCACAATTGGACTAGCACATGGGCTTTAGTCTTAATCAGTTCTCAGATACTTTCTTACACACTTGTGTTCTGTGATTTGGGGAGATTTGATTTGAAATCAGGAGGTATAAACTCATCTGCAAAAAAAAAAAAATCTTAAATGATTTATAATTTTACATCTACATTCTAATAAAATCCATATGTCTCATCATTTTAATTTAAATGATGGCAAAATGGAGAATGGAGAAAGCAGATAAACTACTACTTACAGTGAAACCGTCAACTAACTATTAATTGTCTAACTTCCATGATTTTTATTACCCAATCAATCTCATCTATATCTGGTCTAAAACATCTAACACACTTTTCTATTGGCTATTTATGTATCCTTTTTACCCTTAACATTATGTCTAATAACTCATTCTATAAAGATATGGCATAAGGCTCTGCCTTAATTTACTGCTTCATAAATGCTTCTGAATTAACTTAAAAGTAGAAATCATTATTAGAAGTGGTTATTTTCTAAGGAGTGAGAAAGTGAAAACTCTTAAGAATGTAAGAGACAAAGCTTTTATATTCAAGATCATAAGGTTCCAAGGATTAGAATTCCAAATTACTGTATTAAAACACATCTCATTGCTTAGAAACACAACTTTTTGACATTTGACTGTTTTTAATCCTAGTAATTTTGCTGGAGAAGGAAATAGCAACCTACTCCACTATTCTTGCCTGGAGAATCTCAGGGACGGAGGAGCCTGGTGGGCTGCCTTGTATGGGGTCGCACGGAGTCGGACACGACTGAAGTAACTGAGCAACAGCAGCAGTAATTTTGGACATTTAAATACTTTTTCACCAAAATTAAACGTTCCTAGGGAAAAGAAATATCAATATATTTAAAAGTTTCACAAATGTAGTCAGATATTGTGTCCAATTCCTTCCCTGTTTGCAGTCTAATTTGATTAACATAAACAATAATAAAAATCAACCAAAAAGGTTAAGTTAAATATTCTTTTTTAGGAAATTATAATTTGGCTGTGAAAAATGCTTCATATATTCCTCTATAGAGGGAAGTGCTCACATGTTCAGATGTGTCCAACTCTTTGCGACCCTGTAGCCTGCCAGGCTCCTCTGTTGATGGGATTCTCCAGGCAAGAATACTGGAGTGGGTTGCTATACCCTCATCCAAGGGATCTTCCTGACCCAGGGATCGAACCCATGTCTCTTATGTCTCCTGCACTGGCAGGCAGATTCTTTACCACTGGTGCCACTCAGGAAGCTCTATAGAAGGAAACTCACTAATAAAAGGTGATTCTTTCTCATTAAAATTATTTTAGTTGTAATGGCAACATTTACTTTATTGACAGTTTAGCAAAATATGTTTGATTAATTTGAATGCAATATAGCATTCTTTGATTACAGTTTTCTTAATAGATTATTTCTAGAAATGAATAATATTAATGTTAGTATTATGTTAACAATAGACACATTAGAAACATATATTTCAAATGCTTCAAGCACATTATTTAACTTTTTAATGCAGGAAGTAAGAAATCTAACCTAAATAAGGCTATCTTAAAGAATAAATAGGTGTTCAACCCATATATACTGATGATTTCAGTTGTTTGAAATGTGTGTTAGTCATTCAGTCAGGTTGGACTCTTTGTGACACGATGGAGAATAACCTACCTACTCTGAAATTTTCCAGGGAAGAACGCTGGAATGGGTAGTCATTCCCTTTTCCAGGGGACCTTCTCAATCCAGGGATCGAATCTGGGTCTCCCGCATTGCAGACAGATTCTTTACTATCTGAGCCACAAGGGAAAGCCCATATTTGTTTGATATTATTTATTAAATCTTGATCTTGAAATTTAGAAACAATGTTGAATTAAAATAGAATATTAGTACAGAATAGTTTATATTTACCTTTTTCAAATTTTTCTGGCTACTTTATTCCTGTTGATGAATTTTTAAATATATTTTAAAATGTTACATTGTTTAAGATCTATAAGATTTTTAAACAAGAACTTAACTTGCTTTTATAAAGCAAGGCTTTTTATGGAGGAAATCCTCACTTCTTCCTCAAGGGAATATTTCTTTTCCCTCTATACATCTAAATTGCTAGTTAAATGGAAATTGCTAGTTAAATGCTCCTGTTGGCAATTAAGTTGGTGTGTTTTTGCAAACAAGTCTTCCATGATAGACCAGACTTTCCTTCAGGTCTCCCACAGAATATAATTTCATGCCTTCTCCATTTCCTAAATGCAGTCAGTGGACAAAGATGTCCTAGAAGAAGAAACACTTTGAATGGCCCAACAGTACCTGCAGGAAAATGTTCAAATTCTTTATCAACTGGTTTCTTACCTGTGTTATTTTAGTCTCTATAATTCCTCTGAATAGTCTTTTTTCAAAAACCAAGCATCATTATCATCTGAACATGCTCAATTATTCTCTCACCTTTAAGTGAAACTAAGATTATTTTATTCAAAGTATGATTATCTCTCAAGCACACTGGGAATCCCTGAATAGACACATACAGCTCATTAATGACATCTATAAACAAAGATTAAGAACAACTATATCATTTGAAGTTTTTTTTTTTTAATGTGGATCATTTTTAAAGTCTTTATTAAATGTGTTTCAATATTGCTTCTGTTTCATGTTTTCTGGTTTTTTGACCAGGAATTGAACCCGCGTCCCCTGCACTTGAAGGTGAAGTCTTAACCACTGGACTGCCAGGGAAGTCCCAAGAACAACCATTACTTATAACATTTTCTAAATTAAAAACTCCTCTTTCTTATTGAAACACTTAGTAGTTTACATTTCTCTTTTTCAACCCACATGCATGTATTTTGTGGAGAGAAGCACTTTAAGCATGAATCTAATATTTACAGACTAAGTTTTGCTATTGTTTCTGTAACAGAGTCATTTTCCACGCCTGAGTTTCTGCTCATCTACACTGTATTAGGAGACTATTTCTTCAAATTTTGAGTCTCAGCGTTTTTCCTTAGTCTGGAGGTTTTACTCCCTTGCAATTATTTTACCACACTTTTATTAGGGGAAGTTGGGTAATTTCAAATAGTCCCTAACACTGGCCTCTACCGGCTGGATCCCACTTTCACTGCCAAAAATGTAGGATTAGACTCTAAAGCAATATGAGAGTCCACACAACTGAGCGACTTCACTTTCACTTTTCACTTTCGTGCATGGGAGAAGGAAATGGCAACCCACTCCAGTGTCCTTGCCTGGAGAATCCCAGGGACGTGGGGAGCCTGGTGGGCTGCCATCTATGGGGTCGCACAGGGTTGGACACGACTAAGGTGACTTAGCAGCAGCAGCAAAAGAATAGAGACTGTTTTCTGACTCTAAATCATGTGCCCCTACCATCCCTACAGGTTTTAGGGCAGGCACTTACCACGCAGCATGTGCCAGCAGGAACCTCACGACTGTGTTACACACAGAATTTGGACCAGGAATCTTGTGACTCAAACCACTTTATTCCTGGAAAAGGATCCCTAAATGCCCAGTGTGCACACAGTGAGAACTGATGGTCATGGCTAGGCTCTGACACAAGCTCCCTGTAGCCAGAAAAGAGAAGATGCGTCTTCTATCCCGCCCCCCTCGCCCCGCGTACACACACACAACACTCACCCCTGGGAGTAATTCTTACAAAAATCTCCTTGCTGAAGCTGGAAAATATTCTTATTACCAACAAAAGCTGTATTTGTTTATGGAACTTTATGGATGAAGCAGGGAAGTGAGATAAACGACATATAGTACACACAAATGTCTGATATATTGTTCCCATCTTACTGCTGCTTAAAAAATGCTTTCCTATTTCAAAAGTGTTCTTTGAGAGCTGTCTTTGCTTCTGATTTTGACAGATTTGCTTTATACTCAGAACATACTCTCTGGTAGCTCAGACGGTTAAGCGTCTGCCTTCAATGAGGGAGACCCGGGTTTGATCCCCAAATTCCATGGACAGAGGAGCCTTGTAGGCTACAGCCCATGGGGTCACAGAGCCGGACGCGACTGAAGGACTTCACTTCAGAACATACTCTAAGTGGCGCTGGTGCTAAAGATTCCACCTGCCAATGCAGGAGATATAAGAGACACAGGTTCAATCCCTGGGTTGGGAAGATCCCCTGGAGGGCATGGAAACCCACTCCAGGTTTCTTGCCTGGGAAATCTCTGATGTAGGAGCCTGGCCAGCTATAATCCATAGGGTCGCAAAGAATCTGATGCTACTGAAACAATTCAGCCCCCCCTACACACACCCCCATGCTGAACATACTTGCATGATGACCTCTTTAATATCTAACAAATATACATTTTTCTTATACCTTGTTTCCCTGGTGATTCAGATGGTAAAACATCTGCCTACAATGCGGGGGAACTGGGTTCGACCCCTGGGTCTGGAAGATCCCCTGGAGGAGGGAATGGCAACCCACTCCAGTACTCTTGCCTGGAAAATCCCATGTACTGAGGAGCCTGGTGGGCTACATTCCTGTCATGGCTGAGAACTAAAATCTGCATTCTTTGTTAATATGCATTTTTGTTGCTGATTCACATACATGGCATTCTCATTGCTTCTGTTGGGGGAAACACATTAACTGAAACTACCCACCCTGGCTAGAAATCTTAGTACATATTCACATGAATTATTTTACCACAGGAAGTCCTGGTAAGGAACTAACAAGACACCATCAACAATCTGGGAAAAGTCAGATTTTCCACAGTCTGAGAAAAGCCAAATGGAGACTCCATGTATCCTACCACATCCCAGAAGCCTTCTCGTTGACATCCACCTTGGCTGAGCAATGCATGCACCACCAGGAAAGATCCTGAGTCAGAATGACCAGCCAAGGACAACCTGGAAATCAATTCCATCAACATAAAACCATGGATTGTGAGTCACGAGGCAGAGCAGTCCTCCTGGGTTCCCTCACCATCCTGGCCTCTGCCTGGGCATTCCTTCCCAATAAAGTCTCTTATTTTGTCAGCAAGTGTGTCTCCTTGGAAAATTCATTTCTGAGTGTTAGACGAGAGTCCCCTTTTGAGCTCTGGAAGGGGTTCCCCTTCCGCAAATTTCCTGCTCCTTCCTCCTGACTTGACCACAGAAACACAAGGCCATAAAGTCAGCAAAGCAAGAATTATCAAAGGAGGAGCATTTGGACCAGGACCAGGGGACCAAAATAAATGGCTGAAGAAAATGTCGTGGACACAACTGGCCTCGAGAAAACAACCAGCCGTACGTGACGGTTATTGTTCCGTCACAGTTGTGTCTGACTCTGCGACCCCGTGGATGCAGCACAGCAGGCGCCCCTGCCCTTCACTGTTGCCCTGAGTTTACTCAGACTCATGACAACTGAGTGATGCCATCCAACCATCTCATCCTCTGTCACCCCTCCTCTTCCTGCCCTCAATCTTTCCCAGCATCAAGGTCTTTTACACTGAGTCGGCGCTTCTCATCAGGCTGAGTATTGGAGCTTCAGCTTCAGCATCAGTCCTTCCAGTGACTATTCAGGGTCAGCTGCTGTCTGAATAAAGTCATTTTCCTTGCCTCAACACCTGCCTCTCAGATTCATTCCCTGGCCTGTCGTGTGGAGAGCAGAGCGAACTTGGGCTCGGTAACAAGAGGACATCTCCTAGAATTCCGCTACTGACTATTTTGGCTGCAAAGTCACAAAATGATGCCAGAAGCCAAGGAAGTCACCAGTGGGAAATATCAAACCCATCTGCCCCTGAATGACTGTTTGCAGTGAAGCTTCCCCCTGAATTAGGATGGGTATGTGTTTGTCACTCAGCAGCATCCAGCTCTTTGCAAATACTCTGCTTTAGAGCACTCAGATCTTAGAAATGCAGGGCTTTCCTATCTTTATCAGAGTTGAACCAAGTTAGCACAGATGCGCTACTTTTTTTCTGCTCTCCCTCTGCATAAATTATCTAAGAACATTCTTCACACTCATCTCCCACATTCCACATAGCCATTGCACTAACATGTGAATGCACTCACCTGGCCACAGGTGACTGAGTCCACAGTGCCAGTTATACAAAGATGGTTCAACCAAACTATTTATTGCAGCTGTTCACATAAGAAGCAAGAGAAAGCATTCATCTCTCTTTGTCTGTAGTTGTGCTTTTTTTTAGACTGGGTATTGTTTTCTATATCTTCCTCAATATTGACTGGAGAAAATTTAAAGTCAGACATCAGGGAGATAGAGGACAATCAAACAGATGTATAAAAAGTATGTAGGCATTTTTCATCTTTGTTTTCCTTTACCCATGAGTTAATGACTGACACACACAAAGCAACCATGACTAATAAATTATATTTTTTCATCTTATTTGTTTTATAGCAAAGGGAAACATGATAATACAATTTCAGGAGATTTAACACTTTGAGACCAATTCACAAATTTAGAGTTTTTGACATAGCAATGTGTCTACAGAAGGGCTAGTATCACAAAGTTTAAAGAGAACGCTAATATAAGTACACATCAATTTCCAAACCAAGGCAGTAAATTATATCTCAGTTTAGCAAAAAATGACCACATTTCTGTTTTCTGGTGTTGCACTTTCCATTTGACATACATCCCATATAGTTTCAATAAAGCTATTTGTTTTAAATTATTTCTATAAGGCTACACATTGGCAATAAAGCTATCTAATTGCAATAAGTTATATATTTGCAACCTATTCCAGTATTCTTGCCTGAAGAATCCCTCAGATAGAGGAGCCTGGTGGGCTACAGAGTGTGGGGTGTCAAAGAATTGGATGCAACTAAGCAACTAACATTACCACTACTACTACGTATTTGCAGTAAAGTTATGTGCACATTAACCAATACAGCTTACATATTTTCACATAAAATCAGCTACTTTATATCGGTGTTTTTATTCTTCTACACTTAGCCATTTGCATTTTACCTTCTTTACATTATACTGTTTATTTTCCTTTGAAACGTGATTAGCTGAGTATGTGTGCATGTGTCTTTGTATTTCTGTAGTAATAGCATCTGGAACAGAGTAAGTGAGAGGAGGCTAGGGAACTTGTGAGAAGAAAACAGAAATAGAAGAAAAACTACCATAAATTTGTGCATTCAAATCAGACAGCAGTTTTGTAAACAGCACTCTTTTACACCAATTCATATTTTTTTTCTTTACCAGATATGTGTGTTTTTCCAGGGATAAAGGAAATGATAGTTGGCATGTTTACTGTTGCTATTAAAAGGATATTCCTGAATTTAGACTTAAGCAACTCTGCAGGAAATAATTCCATAACTGGAATCTATTTTAAAGTTTAAAAAGTTTGATATATGCTGTAATTACATTACAAACTATAAATTGTGAAAAAATATGCGTCAGGAAAAAATAAATTGACCACTGCAAATACTCTACTTGGCTAGTTTCATGTGATATTGTCACTTTTGACTCTAAACACTGAATTGCTTATTTCCATAACCCAAATTTCTTTACAAGTTATCCCTATTTCTGAGGACGCAAAGGAAATATAGAATGATTAGATGACACTTCCATAGGTTTATATATAACTTCAGTAACTTTGCTTATATCTAATTGGATACATGTATATGAATATGAATGGACTTAACTAATTAGAAAATACTCTAATGAGAAACTAACTTACATCAAGCTTTTCAAATTTCAATGTACTCTATTTAATGCAGAAAATTCACGAAACAATCCCAGAAATGAAGGGACCCTTTCCCTAGTAATCACATTCCATAAAGCCTTCTTTACTTCCTTATTCCGGAGGCTGTAGATCAGAGGATTCAACATGGGGATCACCACTGAGTAGAACACAGAAGCCACTTTGTCCTGATTCAGAGAGTAGCTGGAAGTAGGTCTCAGATAAGTGCAGATGGAGGTGGAGTAGAACAGGATGACGGCTGTCAGGTGAGACGCACACGTGGAGAACGCTTTGCGCCTCCCCGCCCCTGCATGCACACGGAAGATGGAGAAGAGAATGTAGCAGTAGGAGGTGAGGGTCACCAGCAGACTTGCAACGATACTCACACCAGCAAAAGTGGACACGATACTTTCATACAGGCGTGTGTCAGAACAGGAGAGCATAAAAATTGGAGGAGTGTCACAGAAGAAGTGATGGATGGCGTTGGAACTGCAGAATGGCAAGCTGCTTACATAACCTGTGTGAACCATGGAGTTCACCAGGCCCGCTGTAAAAGCCCCTGCGGCCATTTTCAGGCAGACCGTCCTGGACATGATCAAGGAGTAAAGGAGAGGGTTGCATGTGGCCACATAGCGGTCACAGGCCATTAACCCGAAAAGGATGCATTCAGTTGTGGCAAAGGCTATAAAGATGTACATCTGAGGAAGCAACCAGCAAAGGAGATGGACTTCTTCTCTGATAATAGATCTACCAGCATCTTTGGGGTGATGGTGGATGAATAACAAACATCTACAAAGGACAGGTTAGCCAGGAAGAAGTATATGGGTGTGTGAAGTCGGGAATCAGCTCTGATTAAGAGGATCATCCCAACATTCCCCACAACTGTCACTGTGTAAATCACATAAAAAAAGAAAAAGAGGACAACCTGCTGCTCCTGTGTGTCTGCTAATCCCAAGAGGATGAACTCAGTCAGCAGAGTAATAATTTTTTCTGGCCATTTGTCACAGGTATAGTATGCTTAAATTTACATTAGGCCCAAAGTTTACAGGAAATAGTACAAAGACGAATGAGTTTCAGTGGTTGGCATGTAGAAAACCTAACCGCTAGGGTCATAAAGCATAGTAAATACTGAAACTGACATAATAGTTAAGTTAGTAGAAAAAATGAATGACCGTTGGAATTTATTAAGCAGTTGTATCACATTCGGGTTGAGGGATTAAAAAATGACTGGTCAAGGTCCACATATTTCATTTCAGATTAATTTTTTTTGTGTGGCAAATCCAGTATCTATGTTGTATTCTTTCTCTTCTAGCCCACATACAAAATATAGAATATAGACATGCCCTTGCTGAAATCTCTCCCATATCTTCTGAACAGACACTTAACTTTAACTCAAATACATTTTTTTTCTTCTCCTCAAGATCATTCTGCGTGTTCTTCAACCCATTGATTCATGCTTCACCACTTGGAAATTGCTTTTGTGTTCTCCAAGCAGCAAAAGCAGCCCATTTCAAATAACCAAAATTTGGGCATGCATTATATTGTTAAGAGGAGGAGGGCAAGGCAGCCCGCTCCAGTATGCTTGCCTGGAGGATTCCATGGACAGAGGAGCCTGGTGGGCTACAGTCCATGGGGCCGCAAAGAGTCAGACATGACTGGGTGACTAAGCACAGCACAGCATGTTGTTGAGAATGATCTTGTAGTAAAGCAACAACCATTCTCGTCCCAAACCACGCTGTCAAATGAATGACAGATCGTAACAGACACTGTGCCTGTCCACGGCAGTGAATGACATACCAAGCTCTTACTGCATTCTTCCCAGAACTAACTTACTTCGTCAAGTATTTTCTTTTTTGTCAAAATCTCTAATAAATCAGCTCAGGCACAAAAATAAAAAGACAGTTTTCATGTTTTAAATGAAATGAAAATCAGTGAAAATTTGAATTAGCTCTTTGTAAAAATTTGAGACAACTTCTAAGTATATACACATTGCTGCCTCTTTATTTTGTTCTCCTTAAAAGGGGTTGGGTACACTTGGGGACTGGCTTATAGATTTTGATTGTGAAATCAATCCTCTAAAGGCAGAAACTGCAGTCTCAAAAGTAATTAAAATGTGATCACACCCAGAGAGATGGAATCAAACACTAGTGCGATCTTCATTATAACACGGTTCCTGATCTCTGTCTTTTTAAAGTTTTTGCTTTATTTAAAAAATGGTTATTTAATTGCCTCTTTCTTTGTAGTGTTAGCAGCTTAGTCCAAATGGGTATATAACCTACAACCATACTACTGTCCTTCCCTGTGTGAAGTTTGTGTGTATCCCTCCCCTCAGAAGAGTAATTTTAACTTTTATTCCACATTTGTTCGTGAGTTAAATTAATCAGAAGGAGAAAATAACTACTAACCGCATGCCTACATGAATACCTATTGACCGAGATGAACACCATGGACCACAGCTGGTTGAGGCAGATGACAACTTTAGGAGAGAGAATGTAGGAGCAGGAGGTGAGGGTCACCAGCAGAGCTCCGACCATATTCACACCAGGAAACGTGGGAAAGATGCTTTCATGCAGGCCTGTGTCAGAAAGGAGAGCTTAAAAAGGGGGGGGCTGTCACAGAAGAAGTGATGGATGACATTGGAACTGCAGAAAGGAAAGCTGCTTATACAACTTGTGAGAACCATGGAGTTCACCAGGCCCACTGTAAAAGCCCCTGTGGCCATTTTCAGGCAGACCGTCCTGGACATGATCAAGGAGTAAAGGAGAGGGTTGCATATGGCCACATAACGGTCACAGGCCATTAACCCAAAAAGGATGCATTCAGTTGTGGCCAAGGCTATAAAGAAATACATCTGCAGAAAGCAGCCTGCAAAGGAGATGGACTTCTTCTCTGATAATAGATCTACCAGCATCTTTGGGGTGATGGTGGATGAATAACAAACATCCACAAAGGACAAGTTAGCCAGGAAGAAATACATGGGTGTGTAAAGTCGGGAATCAGTTCTGATTAAGAGAATCATTCCAACATTCCCCACAACTGTAAGTGTATAAATCACAGAAAAAAGGCAAAATAGGGTAATCTGTAACTCCAGTGAGTCTGCCAAACCCAATAGGATGAACTCAGTGAGCAAAGTATAATTTTTTCTGGCCATTTATTACAGAAATTTTATGCTTAACCTTGAATTCACTCTTAATATTTTCCTCTCAAAAGGTTACAGGAAGTAGTAGGCCTAATAAAATTAGTTACACATGAAAAAAAATTCTAGGATAACAGAGCATAATATATAGAAAAAGTGAAGCAAGAAGAAAATTAGTGAACAGATGAATAAGCATTGTTCTTAGCCGCTCAGTCATGTCCCACTCTTTGTGACCCCATGGACTGTAGCCCACCAGGCTCCTCTGTCCATTGGATTTTTGCAAGCAAGAATACTGGAGTGGGTTGCCATTTCCTTCTCCAAGAACAAGCATTGGAATTTATTAAACAATTCTCCATGTTAAAATACACCTGGGTTGAAGGATTCTCAAATTATTGGGCTAAGTACACATATTTCACTTCATTTTCTGCAAATGCAATATATATATATTCTATACTTTCTCTTCTAGCCTACATCCAAAATGCAAAGTACCAAACTATTCTAGCTGAAGTCTCTCCCATGGTCTGAACAGTTATGTGAGTTTAACTTAATGCAAATTTTTCTCCTCAGGACCATTCTGCATATTCTGCAACTCTAAAATCTATGTAAAGTAATTAGCCTCCAATTAAAATAAATAAATTAAAAAAAATCTGTGCATCAACACTTGAAAATCACTTCTCTATTCCCCATGCAGTAAAAAAAGTCCATTTCAAATAATCACCATTTTGACATTTACCATATTCATAAACATGATTTTGAAATGTTTTAAATTAAACCAAACAACTCTTTCATTACAAAGCACACTATCAAATTAATGCCATGTATTAATATTAGTACACACTGTACCTGTCCCCATCAGTCAATGGCAGTGCCAAGTACCTAGCAGCATCCTTCCCATTACTAACTTGTCTAGTTTATTGTTTTCTTTTTTTATTAGAAGGCCAAATAACTCAGTTGAGGCACAAAAGTGAAATGAAGATTTTCATTTTCTAAATGAAATGAAAAGCAGAGAAATTTGGAATTACCTCTTCGTAAATATCTGAGACACTTTCTCAGCATATACACATTGCTGCCTTCTATTTTGTCTTCCTTGAAGAGGGTTGGGTAACCATGAGGATGGGATTACAGGTCTTGATTGTGGCATCAGTCCTCTAAAGGCATAAACTCTAATCTCAGAGGTAGTTAAAATAAGATCACAGGCAGTTAGATGCAGTCAAATGGGATGTGGATCCTGCATCCTCATGTGATTATTGATCTCTTTGTTACCTTAATGTTTCCCCAATGTTTATAAGATATTAATTTTAATTGGCTGTTTACTTGCTTCCTTGTAGCTGTAGCATATTCCGAAAGGGTGCAGAGCCCACTAGCAAGTTATTATTTTTCCTTTTCTGTTTGAGTTTATGTGTGTTCATATGTGTGTTCACCCCTCCCCTTGTCTCAGTGAGTTTAACCTTTATTCCAACTCAGTAATTGAGTGAAATAAATAAGAAAATGACACTCACTTCAACCCTTTTTAAAAACCCTTTTAAATACTCTACTCTGATTAAATAAGACAATATATTTAAAAAAACATACTTTTAAAATTCTGTAATTACATTTTTTTGTTGAAATTGTCTGTGATTCTGATCTTACAAAGATCAGAATAAACTACAAATATTCCATACCAAAAACACAAATCACAAAGAGAAATGAATCACACTGGGTGTCCATATGAAGAGAGTCTGTTTGCATAGAGAAATAAATAAATCATGGCAACATATTCTTAGTTCAATCTCCAAGGTAGTAGAAATAAAAATTAAAATAAATAAATAGGATCTAGTGAAACATATAAGATTTTGCCAGCAAACAAAACCATAAGCAAAATGCAAAGACAACTTAGGACTGGGTAAAATCTTTTGCAAACCATGCAAATGACAAGGGCTTAATTCCCCAAATATACAAACAGCCCATATAACTCAATAACAACAACACAGCAAAATAGCAAACAATCCAAGAGAAAATTGACAGGACCTGATTAGACATTTTTACAAAGAAAACATGCAGATGGCCAACAGGCACGTGAAAAGGTACTCAACAGCAAGAGTTGTTAGTGAAAGGTAAATCAAAACTACAATGAGGTGTCACCTCACACCAGTCAAAATAGCCAACATTAAAAAACAACAACAACAACAAAAAATCTACAAATAATAGATGCTAGAGAGCTTATGAAGAAAAGGGAATCCTAGTACATTGTTGGTAGGAATGCAAACTGGTACAGCTACTGTGGAAAACTTATTGAAGTTCCTTAAAAATCAAAAATAGAATTACCATATGATCCAGCGATCACAATCCTGGGTATCTATCTGAATAAAACTATAATTCGAAAAGATATATGCTTCCTTATGTTCATAGTAGTACTATTTACAATAGCTAAGGCATGAAAGCAATCTTATTGTCTGTTGACAGATGAATGGATAAAAATATTGTACGTATATACAATGGAATATTAGCCACAAAAAAGAATAAAATAATACCATTCACAGCAACATGGATTGACCTAGAGATTATCATATTAAATGAAGCAAGTCAGAAAGAGAAAGGCAAATATCCAAATATGGTATGATATCATTTATACATGGAATCTAAAAAATGAAACAAATGAACTTATTTACAAAACAAAGAGACTCACAAACATAGAAAACACATTTATAGTTACCAAAGGAAAAAAAGGGTAGGGGGGACAAATTTGGAGTTTAGGATTAGCAGATACAAACTATTATTTACAAAATAGATGACCAGCAAGGTCCTAGCATGTGTGTGAGTGTGTTCCCGCACGTGCATGTGTATATATACACACAAGGAGCTATATTTAATATCCTATGTTGTTGTCCAGTCACTCAGCTGTGTCTGACTCTGCGACCCATGAACTGCAGCATGCCGGGCTTCCCCATCCTTTACCATCTCCCAGAGTTTGTTTAAACTCAAGTCCATTGAGTCCGTGATGCCATCCAACCATCTCATCCTCTCTTGCTCCCTTCTCCTCCTAAAAGCGATCACTTCCAGCAACAGGGTCTTTTCCAATGAGTTGTCTCTTCCCATCAGGTGGCCAAAGTATTGTAGCTTCAGCTTCATCATCAGTTCTTTCGATGAATATTCAGCATTCACTTCCTTTAGAATTGACTGGTTTGCTCTCTTTGCATGCCAAAGGTCTGCCAAGAGTCTTCTTGAGCACCACAATTAGAAGGCATCAGTTCTTGAGCACCTAGCCTTCTTTATGGGCCAACTCTCCCATCCATACATGACTACTGGAAAAACCATAACTTTGACTATATGGACATTTATCAGCAGAGTGATGTCTTTGCTTTTTAATACTTTTTCTAGGTTTGCCATAGATTTCTTTCCAAGGAGCAAGCATCTTTTAATTTCATGGCTTCAGTCACCATCTCAGTGAGGGAAATAAGGATATCTCAAAGCAAATAATAATAGACAGAATGTTAAAAGGCATATTCAGAGCAAATCACCCAGTTAAAAATAAGATTTTTGAGCCTGAATAAGTGTTCAAAACCAGAGAATCAAATTTGGGAAGGCTTTGTTTGCATGTTATGTTGAAGGAAATCTCTGCAGGAGTGATCTTGCATCCAAGAGGTCGGCGAGTCAGCCATGGCTGGAAAATCTCTCTTTGCCACCCTTTATCAATCAGAATAATGGTTCTCCTAGAAACTATATTCTTCTCATGCAGGTAGTATGTTCTGACATGAAAACTACGTCTAGAAACCAGTATCTGAAGATGCCCTACCAGCATATATGGAAAATTTGGAAAGCCTTTCTCAAATTCAATGTAACAAATGATCTTTGCTTCTTCCCATTGTTCTCTACAGTCAGCAGAGGTACAACTGCCAATGAGTTACCATTTTGGGTCTTGAATATGATGCCTCAAATATAATTTTTTCTCAAACACTCATCTTTTAGTGAAACTATCAATACCAGGCCTGCTACACCATGCTTTTAGTCTTTTCATCTGATAAAGCTAATTTGATGCCTGTTAGTTTTCAGGCTATACATTGGGACTAGAGAAAGAAAGTTGAATAATCTCATTGGAAAGAGAAAACATAGGCAATGTTCTGCAAAATTAAAAAGCAACAACAGTTCACAAGACCCATTAATGAATGTTATGTGTTATATCAAACTTTTCAATACCCTGAATAGAGTTTGAGATTATTTTTTTATTTAAAATAACATTAGAGTTTACGTGATATAAAAATAACAGATCATTTACCTATAATATGAAGTCACAGCTAATGGGAAAATAACAGAAATTGAGTGGAGACTGTAATGAATAAGAAACAAATTTTATGAATTAATATTTTTAAATCACAGTCCAATTTTAGTAGGAATTTTCTCAAAGCCACCATAACATCTTTGTTTCTCAGACAATATACCATAGGGTTAAACATTGGTGTGGCAATGGTGTAAAAAAGAAAGAGAAATTTGTCCCTTCCTATCAAATGACTGGACTTTGGCCTTAAACATGTAATGCGTCCTGATCCAAAGAATAAAGCCACAACCATGAGATGGGAAGAGCAGGTGGAGAAGGCCTTGGCTTGCCCAGTGCTGAAGGCAGCTTCAAGATGGTCTCAACTATTCTCATATAAAATCCAAGAATCAACATAAAAGGAATAGTGACAACTAGAACAGCAATCACATAAACTAATATCTCAATCATAAAAGTGTCCCCACAGGCAAGGTTAAACACTGGATGTACATCACAGAAGAAGTGATTCAACTGGCTAGAGCCACAGAAGGGTAGAGAGATCTGGTAAGTAAATTCTATGTATGTAGTAATTCCACTGACCTAACTGCCAGCGGCCAGTTGGACACACAGCCTACTGTCCATGAGGAGAGTGCACAGGAGTGGGTTGCAAATGACAACACATCTGTCACAAGCCATTGAAGTCAGAAGAAGGCACTCAGTGACCCCAAACACCAGAAAGAAATACATCTGAGAAGCACAGGCTAGAAAGGATATATTTCTAGTTTGTCTACTGAGATCTGTTAATAACCCAGGGACAGTGACTGATACATAGCATATTTCTAAGGAAGAAAAATTCCCTAGGAAAAAATACATGGGAGTCTGGAGGGAAGGATCCATCTTGGTTATTATAATAATGAGACTATTTCCCATCAGAATAATCATATACATGATTAAAAGCATCCCAAAAAGAAATCCTTGTAGGTCAGAAGTATCAGAGAAGCCAAGCAAGATGAACTCCACCAATGTAGTCTGTTTCCACTCTGGTGGATTTTACCCTCTGGATTCCATCTGTGAAAAAAAGACCCAATCAAAAAGTGGGCCAAAGAACTAAACAGACATTTCTCCAAAGAAGACATACAGATGGCTAACAAACACATGAAAAGATGCTCAACATCACTCATTATCAGAGAAATGCAAATCAAAACCACAATTAGGTACCATTTCATGCCAGTCAGAATGGCTGCTATCCAAAAGTCTACAAGCAATAAATGCTGGAGACGGTGTGGAGAAAAGGGAACCCTCTTACACTGTTGGTGGGAATGCAAACTAATACAGTCACTATGGAGAGCAGTGTGGAAATTCCTTAAAAAACTGGAAATAGAACTGCCATATGACCCAGCAATCCCACTCCTGGGCATACCCACAGAGGAAACCAGAACTGAAAGAGACATGTACACCCCAATGTTCATCACAGCACTGTTTATAATAGCCAGGACATGGAAGCAACCTAGATGTCCATCAACAAATGAATGGATAAGAAAGCTATGGTACATATACACGATGGAATATTACTCAACCATTAAAAAGAATACATTTGAATCAGTTCTAATGAGGTGAATGAACTGGAGCCCATTATACAGAGTGAAGTAAGCCAGAAAGAAAAACACCAATACAGTATACTCATGCATATATATGGAATTTAAAAAGATGGTAACGATAACCCAGTATGCAAGACAGCAAAAGAGACACAGATGTATTGAATAGTCTTTTGGACTCTGTGGGAGAGGGTGAGGGTGGAATGATAACGGGAGCATGGCATTGAAACATGTAAATTATCATATGTGAAACAAATTGCCAGTCCAGGATCAATGCATGATACAGCATGCTCGGGGCTGGTGCACTGGGATGACCCAGAGGGAGGGGATGAGGAGGGAGGTGGGAGGGGGGGTTCAGGATGGGGAACACATGTGCACCCATGGAGGATTCAAGTCAATGTATGGCAAAAAAAAAAAAAAATACAATGTTGTACAGTAAAATAAATAACTAACTAAATGTTTAAGGTCACTCAGATGCACCGTGTCCAGCAGCAAAACTGGACAAAATAATTCGATGATTTCAAATCAATTTACATGATAGCTACCCATTTTTTTGTTGTATTTTTGTTAATACATCAAATCCAGCATCCTAAAATACCACAGTGTAAAAATAAAAAACAATCTTAGACTCTTTCTTTTGACTCACATTAAAGATTATGAGTTTATGAGTAACAGTAAAACAGAAAACAACAAAAACAAAAAAATATGTTGTGTAGCCCATTTTCAGGATAAGAATTGCTCTAGGTAATGGAGGGCACTTTCTTCTGAAAAAATGCTTCTCTTTCCTGATCAGTTTGGTTTCTATTAGCTTTTGATTTGTATTTTTCAGCCTTGAGCTTCTTAATTTTCAATTTTTGTATGTGTTTGTTTTCATGTTTTCTTTGCCGTTTCTCTTGTGAGCTGCATCTCAGATAATGAAAGGGCAGTGTGATCAGTAAGGCTCCACTGCCGGGCGCAGCTCAGCAACACCCTCCCCCAACACCACCATTCTCCAGACCACTCTGCAAGAGAGGCTTAAACTTCCATCAGAAAAATAATACGTTCTTGTCATCATCATGCAAATTCCATGTGATATACCACAGAAGTTTATAGTACAAATAAAACACCATAGCAAGTCATATGTTCACATGAAGTTCAGAATATGAAATAGATAAGGATTTGATGTAATGTGTCCTTAACCTCATTATGGCCCTTAACAATCTTAACAACTCTACTTATATTTTACATGTTAGACCTTGAAAGGTAATTAGATAATTTTGAGGTCTTTAGCAGTAATTAAATAAGAAAAAGGGAAAAAATGGGTAAAGAAATTTGATCATAACAGTCACAGATCTGACAACAGACAAATGCAAAGTCAGCTTTTGCATATGTTTCTACCTTCAGATATATATGTGTATACATATATACATACACACATATATATATATACATATATATGAATATGCATGTATACTTATGAAAATATATAGATATTGTGAATATGCAAAATGCATTATAGACATGTGAAGGTCATGTAATATCTATTTAAAATATCTATATCTGAATAATTATCAGAAAGCAAGTGCGAAATGCAGTATCTCACTCACAGTCATAGAAATGAGAGTCTGATTTCTTGTGGTTACAGTCTGCATATTTCAAGTTCAGGAGATTTATCTCATTAATGAATTTGACTGAAAGGAAGTTTTTTATTCTTTTTTTCATTCCTTAATTATAAAGAATACACTACTATAAAATAAGCTGCTTAAAATACTTGCTGCTTACCTTTTTTTAAAAATGTTGTGAAGAAGTCAATATGCCTTTCTCTTTTATAATGAATATTGCCCTATATAATATACATGTCTGGTTTGAATTATTCAAGTAACTAATTCAATCCTTACTATTTTCCCTTGAAGCTCATACCTTAAATCAATCAGTGCACTTAAATAGAAATGGTCTGTTTTTACCGTGGAGACATCTCTTCACAACAAACTCTATTTTTAAACTCAATAAACTGTTTATTGAGACAACTTAAGAAATAAACACAGCCGCCTCCAAGTCAGTTAGTGCTGCAACAGTTTCCCTCTCTATTGAATATGGTCTGGGGAGCACTAGCTACTTACCCACGCCCCTTTATGTGTCTCCAAGTGCTCCACGTCTTTGGAGAGTAGGGTAATTGTCCTCCTAGGAAAAGCTGTTTAAGATATTCACAGTCTTAACTTGGGCAGTATCTATTTATGCAATCAGTGCATACAAAATTTAAAAGTATTAAAATACCATTCTTTAACCACACAGAAAGGAATTTGAAAATTATCTAGAATTCACCCATCATCTAGTCTGTTATGAGTTAAGGTCCTCCCTTCACACCATATATAGAATTTATCTTTAGTTGAAAGTTACATACATATGAGAGATTGTGGTATTACTCTTTTGCACTATGAATCTTTGCTAAACTATTTAAAATAATTTATGCATTCAGCCTTTATTTATTGAAGCATTCAGTAAAACTTAATCATCTCAGTTAGATTAACTGTAACTCAATGATGGACCATAGCCTTGCTTAACTCAATGAAGCTATGAGCAATGCGTTGTATGGCCATCCAAGATGGATAGGTCATAGGTCAGAGTTCTGACAAAACGTGGTCCACTGGAGAAGGGAATGGCAAACCACTTTGTCTGGAGAACCCAATGAAAAGTAAGAAAAGGCAAAAAGAGAGGACACTGAAAGATGAACTCCCCAGAACGGTAGGTGATCAATATGTTACTGGAGATTAGTGGAGAAATGACTCCAGAAAGAATGAAGAGACGGAGCCAGAGCAAACACAACACCCAGTTGTGGGTGTGACTGGTGATAGAAGCAAGGTCCAATGCTATAAAGAGCCATATGGCATAGGAACCTGGAATGTTAAGTCCATGAATCAAGGCGAATTGGAGGTGGTCAAACAGGAGATGACAACAGTGAATGTTGACATTTTAGGAATCAGTGAAATAAAATGGATTGAATGGGTGAATTTAACTCAGATGACCATTATATTTACTACTGTGGGCAAGAATCCCTTAGAAGATGGAGTAGCCAATATAGTCAACAAAAGAGTCTGAAATGCAGTACTTGGATGCAGTCTCAAAAACGACAGAAAGATCTCTGTTCGTTTCCAAGCAAACCATTCAATATCGCAGTAATCCAAGTCTATGCCCCGACCACTAATTCTGAAGCTGAAGTTGAACAGTTCTATGAAGACCTACAAGATCTTCTAGAACTAATACCAAAAAAGATACTATTTTCATTATAAGGGACTGGAATGCAAAAGTAGGAAGTCAAGAAACACCTGGAGTTAACAGGCAAATTTGGCCTTGGAGTATAGAATGAATCAGGGCAAAGGCTAATACAGTTTTGTCAAGAGAATGCACTGGTCATAGCAAGCATCCTCTTCCAACAATACAAGAGAAGACTCTACATATGGACATCACCAGATGGTCAACACCAAAATCAGATTGATTTTATTCTTTGCAGCCAAAGATGGAGAAGCTCTATACAGCCAGCAAAAGCAAGACCAGGAGCTGACTGTGACTTGGATCATGAACTCCTTAATGCCAAATTCAGACTTAAACTGAAGATAGTGGGGAAAACCACTAGACCATGCAGGTATGACCTAAATCAAATCCATTATGATTACACAGTGGAAGTGAGAAATAGACTTAAGGGACTAGATCTGGTAGACAGAGTATCTGATGAACTATGGACAGAGGGTCATGACATTGTACAGGAGACAGGGATCAAGACCAACCCCAGGAGAAAGAAATGCAAAAATGCAAAATGGCTGTCGGAGGAGGCCTTACAAATAGCTGTGAAAAGAAGAGAAGCCAAAAGCAAGAGAGAAAAGGAAAGATATACCCATTTGAATGCAGAGTTGCAAAGAATAGCAAGGAGAGATAAGAAAGCCTTCCTCAGAGATCAATGCAAAGAAATAGAGGAAAACAATAGAATGGGAAAGACTAGAGATCTATTCTAGAAAATTAGAGATATCAAGGGAACATTTCATGCAAAGATGGGCTCAATAAAGGACAGAAATGGTATGGACCTAACAGAAGCAGAGGATATTTAGAAGAGGTGGCAAGAATACACAGAAGAACTATACAAAAAAGATCTTCATGGCCCAGATAATCACAATGGTGTGATCACTCACCACACCAGACATCCTGGAATGTGAGGTCAAGTGGGCCTTAGGAAGTATCACTACAAACAAAGCTAGTGGAGGTGATGGAATTCCAGTTGAGATCTTTCAAATCCTGAAAGATGATGCTGTGAAAGTGCTGCACACATTATGTCAGCAAATTTGGAAAACTCAGCAGTGGCCACAGGACTGGAAAAGGTCAGTTTTCATTCCAATCCCAAAGAAAGGTAATGCCAAAGAATGCTCAAACTACTGTACAATTGCACACATTTCACATGCTAGTAAAGTAGTGCTCAAAATTCTCCAAGAAAGGATTTAACAATACGTGATCCATGAACTTCCAGATGTTCAAGCTGGATTTAGGAAAGGCAGAGGAACCAGAGATCAAATTGCCAACATCTGCTGGATCATCAAAAAGGCAAGAGAGTTAGAGAAAAAACATCTATTACTGATTTATTGACTATGTCAAAGCCTTTGACTGTATGGATCACAATAAACTCTGGAAAATTCTGATAGGGATGTGACTACCAGACCACCTGAACTGCCTCTTGAGAAGTCTGTATGCACATTAGGAAGCAACAGTTAGAACTGGACATGGAACAACAGACTTGTTCCAAAATGGAAAAGGAGTACATCAAGGCTGTATATAGTCACCCTGCTTATTTAACTTATATGCAGAGTACATCATAGGAAATGCTGGGCTGGATGAAGCACAAGCTGGAATCAAGATTGCCTGGAGAAATATCAATAACCTCAGATATGCAGATGGCACCACCTTTACGGCAGAAAGTGAAGAAGAACTAAAGAGCCTCTTGATGAAAGTGAAAGAGGAGAGTGAAAAAGTTGGCTTAAAGCTCAACATTCAGAAAACTAAGATCATGGCATCTGGTCCCATAACCTCATGGCAAATAGATGGGGAAACATTGGAAACAGTGGCTGACTTTATTTTTCTGGGCTCCAAGATCACTGCAGATTGTGATTGCAGCCATGAAATTAAAAAGACTCTTACTCCTTGGAAGGAATGTTATGACAACCTAGACAGCATATTGAAAAGCAGAGACATTACTTTGTCAACAAAGGTCCATCTAGTCAAGGTTATGGTTTTTCCAGTGGTTATGTATGGATCTGAGAGTTGGACTATAAAGAAAACTGAGTGCTGAAGAACTGATGCTTTTGAGCTGTGGTGTTGGAGAAGACTCTTTGAGAGTCCCTTGGACTGCAAGGAGATCCAAGCAGTCCATCCTAAAGGAGGTCAGTCCTGGGTGTTCTTTGGAAGGACTGATTTTGAAGCTGAAGCTCCATTATTTTGGCCACCTGATGGGAAGAGCTGACTCATTTGAAAAGACCCTGATGCTTGGAAAGATTGAGGGCAGGAGGAGAAGGGGACGACAGAGGATGAGATGGCAGGATGGCATCACCGACTTAATGGGCAGGAGTTTGGGTAAACTACGGGAGTTGGTGATGGACAGGGAGGCCTGGCATGCTGCAGTCCATGGGGTCGCAAGGAGTCAAACATGACTAAGTGACTGAACTGAACTGAATCACATATAATGTGTACTGTTCCATTGTTAGTAGTAAGGAAAATGTCTGAGAGATGTTATGACAGAGCAACACAATATACTTTAGTGCACATAGTAGTGGAAGCAGAACACTTAAGATGTGGTTGCAATAATCCATGTGGGAAACTAGGGTTGATATGGTACGTATGTTGTGAGAAATGGTCACAATATCTACATACAGTTTCTTTCCAAACTTGTTCCTCTGTTTTCATTCTCAATTTTATCATACCTAAAATCAACCACAAGAGAAAATATGATCTATTTATATTTCTTCATCTATTTAACCTACATTAGTCAGTCATCAAATTATGCTTACTGTTTCTTCTAAATATTAATTAATTTCACTCATTTCCTTCTATTTTTATGGGAATTTAAAAAATTTATATTTTTGTATACTTTTTATATTGAAATATGCTTTATACAATGTTATTTTTGATACTTCTTCACTTTCATCAATCTTTTTTTTTCAAAGACAGTGTTTTTTCTATGAGGTAGATAAAATCATGTCATTTTTCTCCTTGATTCCCTTCACTATCTCTTCTTGGTACACCATGAAAGAGACTGAAACACCACTAACAAATGCAGTTCTCCTTCATTTATCTTTTTCCATAGAAGCCCAAATGTTCTTCCAGTTTCTCGTTCCACTTGCTTGACTCAGTTCTTGGCAATGAAATAGGAAAAAACACATTCAGAATGATCCCAGAAACTATGGAACTTACCAGTATCAAAGCCACCTGACCCTGAATGATTGTTAACGGTGGAGTTGTACACCGGAGAAGACATGAGTCTGAGAAAACTCCGGGAGATAGTGAAGGACAGGGAAGCGTGGTGTGCTGCAGGCCATGGGGTCACAAAGACTTGGACACAAGTGAGCGACTGAACAACAGCATCACAGTGAGCTTCACCCTGAACCTGGGATGTTGTCTTGGAATCCCTTCTTCAGAGCCCTCAGGTCTTAGAATTGTAGGAGTTTCTTATCTTTGTCATAGTTCAACCAATTAGTGTAGAGGCATTGTTTTTGTTCTCCTCTCTCTCTGCATAAATTATCCAAGAACATCCTTCACCCTTACCTCCTCATTCCACATGGTCATTATATACCACATAACTGCACTCACTCAGCTCCAAGTCACTGATTCCGCAGTGCCTGTTATACCAAACAGTTCAACTAAACTATTTCCTGCAACTGTTTGAAAAAGAACCTGGAGAAAATCTTTCTGTCTTTGCCTCTGTAGTTGTAATTTTTTTACACTTGGGAAATTTATTCCATTTCCCCCTCCATACTGAATGGACACAACTTGAGCTCTGATATCAGGGACATGAAGTAGAATCATGCATATGTGTAACAGATCTATGTACTTTAATCTCTCTTGTGTTCCTTTACCAGTGAGTTAATGATTGACACACACAACACAACCATAGTTAATAAATTATATTTAAAAATTCTATTTTTTACAATGCAAGGTTTAAGTGGTGAGACAATGTCAGGAGATTGAATGTTTTGAACCCAATTTATTAGCTCAGAACTTTTGCTATGCTCATCATCAGATTGATCTCTTGTTTGCAAAACTTTGAAATCCCATGGCCAATAATTACTATCTTTTTTTTTTTAGTAACAAATCTAAGGAGAATAATATTTATTCTATAACTAAAATATCCCAGGGACTATTTTGAGACTTAAGGGTGGTGGCTGGGTACATGCAATGTTTCCATTTTAGGACTAATATTACAACATTTAAAGAGAATTTGAGCATTTTCCCACCAAAGCTATAAATTGTATCCCACATTAGTAAAAAATGACCAAATTTCTGTTTTCTGGTGCCACAGTTCTATTTATCATATATTCCATATAGTTTTAATAAAATTATTTGCCTTAAGATTGTTCTTATAAAGTTATATACATGTCCAATAAAGCTATATCTTTGCAATAAAACTACCTATTTTCATTATCGTTATGTGTACATTAATCTCTACAGATTGAATATTCTCACATCAATTCAATTAATTAATATTAGAATATTTTCTGTACACCTAACTATTTACATTTTACCTTTTTGACATCATATGTTTTCATCTCTGTTCATTGAAATGTGATTATGAATTAATACACTGTGTTTAATTTAACTTGAGCAGTATGAAGTGAAATAAGATTATTTCTTCACTTAATCTCAGTACTAACCTTTACTTAATCATTGCTTACGAAATGTATAATTTTCAGCTTTCAGTAGACCCATGAAAATTCTGTTGTGAAATTTCTGTTTAACAAACTAAATTTAAAAAAATCATCATTATATATTAATATCAAACACTTTGTGCACATTTTTTTTTTGTCTGAATTCAGGGCTCTGTTTCTTAGTAATATCCCCCTTTTTAGTTATTTATTTGGATCCATGTGGTTACTGAATATGGATTATGTCATTCCTTCCAACTTGTTTACTTACTTTTTGCCATCTTTTCCAAACTGTGACATTCGCAGGTATTATAAGCCTGATTTATCTGACCTAAACACTAATTAATGTAGACCAAAACAAAGCCAAAGGTGTAGGTTTCAAACTTCACTACTTTCAGTGAATAAATTACTCATAAACAGTTGAATAAGGCAAAACATGTATTGATAACTGTATATTTGGAAAAGGTGGTAACATTAAACATTCAAATGAGATAAAGAACTTGGAAAATTAGACAAACAGGAAGTAGTGTAGAGTATAGCAAACAGGCTCAAACAGGCATAAAGGCAGGGTGGCGGTTTAGTCACTAAGCCGTGTCCGACTCTTGTGACCCCAAGGACTGTAGCCCCTCAGGCTCCTCTGTCCATGGGGTTCTCCAGGCATGAACACTGGAGTGGGTTGCCTTTCCCTTCTCCAGCGGATCTGCCAGACCCAGGGACTGGACCCAGGTCTCCTGCATTGCAGGCAGATTCTTTACCAACTGAGTTATGAGGGATGCCCTAATAAGAAAGAACATACAATAATTTTAAAAACACATTTTACAAAAATTGCAGGTTAAAAATTAGCCTAAATGTATATAAGGAGCTGCTGCTGCTGCTAAGTCACTTCAGTCATGTCTGACTCTGTGTGATCCCATAGATGGCAGCCCACCAGGCTCCTCCGTCCCTGGGATTCTCCAGGCAAGAACACTGGAGTGAGTTGCCATTTCCTTCTCCAATGCATGCATTCATGCTAAGTCACTTCAGTCGTGTCTGACTCTGTGCGACCCTATGGACAGCATCCCAGCAGGCTCCTCTGTCCATGGAATTCTCTAGGCAAGAATACTGGAGTGGGTTGCCATTTCCTTCTCCAGATATAAGGAGCACACATTCATTAATTTAAAAAAAAAAAAAAAACTCCCTCAGTTTTAAATATTTGCAAGCTTAATTAAACAAGATTAATTAAATGTAGAAGGCTGAGTTAGAGAACAGTGACATGACCTAAATGCAATATGTCAAAACACCCAAATCTCAGAATAACTATATTTCATCCTGAACACAATGTTTCTATTCCTAAGTTTTACTAGAAAGTAAAACATTTAGTGGAAGGAGAAGAATATTAGTATTTATCAGTGAACTATCTTGATCCCAGAAGTACCTACGACAGAGAAAGTAGAAAGAGACCAACCAAAGAGCAGCTGGCTGGTGCAGCGGAATGCAGGTGAGTCAGTTAGTGAAGGAGTGAACCTTTGCTGAGATCAGCCTGATGAGCTTGTTGCAGGGCTTCCAGGAACAAGGCAAAAATATGGACCGAGAGCACAGCCCAGGGGTGCAGAGACAAGACGAATTACTCCATGGATGTTCTTCAGACCACAGAGGGCCATGGGCGCTTGACCTGAATGACCTTTTGTGACAGATCATGACCTGTTCTGCCTCATCCCAGATGACTTGAGCATCACAGCCTCTATCAGACACAACTTTGGCAGAAAGAGGAAAGGAAGGCCATGGAGAATTTTCCTTCAAAAATTATATGTGAATTGATCTTTTGAGCAAACCCTGAACCCCACTAACTTTACTCTAGAGTTCTAATAAGCCAATTCCCATTCCACCTTCATATTATTGCTTAGCTTTAGTATTATGATTAATTGATTACTTATTGTTAATTGATATATTTTCATAATATGTATGTTACATCCATTCAATGTCAACGTCTATCAGTAGAACTAATTAAATTCTGGAGTAGCTAAATGTGTGTGAGGTAGCTTTGAGTGTATAAATCATGTGGAAGAAAGAAAGTGAGAAAAGAATAGGAAATTTTTGAGAAGGAAAGAGGGCAATAGAAGAAAAACTATTGTAAGTGGTGCACTCTAATCAGAGAACAGTTTTCTAAATTCATTCTTTTATACAAATTCATAACTTCTTTATAATGAATATGTTTGTAGAAATAACAGAAATAAAAGTTGATGTGTTTACTATTAAAATGATATTCCTGAATTTTGATTTAAGCATATTCCCAGGAAATTATTCCATGAAATAAAATGGGAATCTATTCAAAACTAAAAATATGTCATATGTGCTATATAAGAATCTATCACAAAACATAAATGGTGAAAACGTAAGCATTGGAAAAAATAAACTGAAAATTCTAAGTTCTTTACTTGGCTAGTTTCATGTGATACTGTTATTTTTGTCTTTAAATACTTAATAACCACTTCTCTAACCAAGATTACTTTATGAATAAGCACAGATTTTGATAACGCAATGGAAATATAAAATAATCAGGTGAAAGTTTATAATTTTGTAACAGTCTGATACACATTTAATATCAGTTAGTTTATACCCAATTGGATACAAGTATGTGAGTAATAATAAAACACTATTAATTAGTGTTTAGAAATTAGAAAATTTCTAAATTAGAAAATATTCTAATGAAAAACAGTAAACTTTATCCACACTTTAAAACATCAAAACATGCTCTCTTTAGTCAAGAAAATTAAGGCAACAATCCTAGAAATAGAGGGACTATTTTCCTAGTAATCACATTCCATAAAGCCTTCTTTACTTCCTTATTCCGGAGGCTGTATATCAGAGGATTCAACATAGGGATCACCACTGTGTAGAACACAGAAGCCACTTTGTCCTGATTCAAAGAGTAGCTGGAAGTAGGTCTCAGATAAGTGTAGATGGAGGTGGAATAAAACAGGATGACGGCTGTCAGGTGAGACGCACACGTGGAGAACGCTTTGCGCCTCCCCGCCCCTGCATGCACACGGAAGATGGAGAAGAGAATGTAGCAGTAGGAGGTGAGGGTCACCAGCAGGGTCCCAACTATATTCACACCAGCGAATGTGGAAAAGATGCTTTCTTGCAGGCGTGTGTCAGAACAGGAGAGCTTAAAAAGTGGGGGGCTGTCACAGAAGAAGTGATGGATGACATTGGAACTGCAGAATGGCAAGCTGCTTACATAGCTGGTGTTTATCGTGGAGTTCACCAGGCCCGCTGTAAAAGCCCCTGCGGCCATTTTCAGGCAGACCGTCCTGGACATGATCAAGGAGTAAAGAAGAGGGTTGCATATGGCCACATAGCGGTCATAGGCCATTAACCCAAAAAGGATGCATTCAGTTGTGGCCAAGGCTATAAAGAAATACATCTGCAAAAAGCAGCCAGCAAAGGAGATGGACTTCTTCTCTGATAATAGATCTACCAGCATCTTTGGGGTGATGGTGGATGAATAACAAACATCCACAAAGGACAGGTTAGCCAGGAAGAAATACATGGGTGTGTGAAGTCGGAAATCCATTCTGATTAAGAAGATCATCCCAACATTCCCCACAAATGTAAGCGTATAAATCATAGAAAAAAGGCAAAAGAGGATAACCTGTAGCTCCAATGTGTCTGTTAATCCCAACAGAATGAACTCTGTCAGTGAAGTATAATTTTTTCTGGCCATTTATTACAGATATATTATGCTTCAACTTGCATTAGATGGAAACATTTCACGGTTCAATGTTTACATGAAGTAATAGGAATGTTAATGAGGTTAGTGGCATATGCGGGGGGGGGGGGGGGGGCGGTGATGAAGGCTTTGGATAAAAGAGTATAGTAAATAGAGCAACTGAAATAATGTAGAAATTCATGAAAAAATGAATATATGTTGAAGTTTATTAAGCAATTCTCTGTATTAAATGTAGGTTGAAGCATCCACAAATCCTTGGTCTAAGTCCATATGTTTCTCTTCAGTTTTGTGCAAATGCAACATTCATGTTCCATTCTTTCTTCTATTGCCCATATCCAAAATATAAGTTTCAGAACTAACCTTGCTGAAGTCTTTCCCATTTTCTGAGGAGGTTTTTGTTTAACTCAAATGCATTTTTTTCTCACAAAGACGACTCTATATTCCCTCATCTTCAAAATGTATGACTTGCCATCTGGACATCACTTTTATGTTCTCCAAGCAGCAAACATAACCTGTTTCAAATAACCAGTATTTTGACACCTATTATATTCTTGAGAATGATTATGTAGCATTTTAAAAGTTAACCACACAACTGTTCTCATTTACAAAACACATTATCAAATCAGTGCCCTATAGTAGCAGTCACTATACCTGTTCTCAGCAGGGAACAATAGAGACAGCAGCATGTACCCAGTAACATCCTTCCCAGTACTAATTCATCTGGTCTGTTATTTTCTTTCTTATCAGAATCTTCTCTAATAACTCAGTTGAGGCATAAAAATTATAAAGAGACAATTTTCATGTTTGAAGTGAAATGAAATCAGAGACAGTATGGATTCTTTCTGTGTAAAAATTTGAGACATGAATATATACACAAGCTGGATTTTTTTTTTCCTGAAAGAGGGTTGGGTAACAATGGGGACTAGACTATAGCATTTAATTATGAGTCAATACTCTAATGGCAGAAACTCCATTCTCAAAAGTAATTAAAATATGATCACGTACAGGTAGATGGAATCACACACTGTGCAGATTTTCATCATAACTTGATTACATATCTCTGTGTTACTTTGAAGTTGCTTTCCAAAGAGAAAAAAAAATTTTAATTGGCTATTTACTTGCCTATTTTTTTTTTATAATTTTAGCTTATTGCAAAAGGGTTATATAACCCACTACAAAATTATAATTCCCCCCCCCATGTATGCATATGTGTGAGTGTGTATCTGTGTGTAAATGTGTGTGTATGTAACTCACCACATTTCTGGGTAAGTTTAACCTGAAATCCACCACTGTTTGAGTGAAATAAATTGGAGAAGATGCTGACTACTAAGCCCATGAATATTCTTCCGACCAATATGAATTATGTGGGCCGCAAAGGGACCTAGATGTATGAACTGGATGACAGCTTTATGACAGGTCATGAGGTCAGCTTCACCACATCCCAGCTGACCTGAACATCACAGCTTCTATCAGGTGCCACTTCAGCAGCAAGCTCAAGGCAAGGGACATGGGGAATTTCTCTCCAAAAACTATATAATAAAGTTATCATCTTAACAAGAGCTGACCCCCTCTCAATTTCCTCCTGAGTTCTATTAAGTCACTCCCATTCCACTTTCATATTAAGGCTTGCTTTTAACATTGAGATTAACTTTAAAGGATTTTGTTGGTAGTTGACAGATTACCATAAGCAGGAAATCCATGAGTCTGTTATAGAGAATATGTCAGTTTCACCCATTAAACACCGATATACCTGTTTTGGAACTATGCCCTGATTAAACATAACTGAGTGTGTGTTCATGTGGCTTTGTGTATATGTATCACTCTGGAGGAGAGACTCATAGAAGAATAGGAAATGTTGGAGAAGAAAAGAAAAGAATAGAAAAAAACTGGTCTAATTGTGCTTTTTAACCAAACAGCTGTTTTCAGTATAGAACACTGCCACAAAATTTATATTTATATATTAGTGAATATGTATGCATTTGTGGAAATAAAGGAAATAAAAGCTGAAGATTTTACTTTTAAAATAACATTCTTGAATTTTATTTAAGCATATCCCCAGGAAATGATTCAGCAAAATAAAATGGAAATATATTATGAATTTAAAATATTTTGCCACCAGTAATATATATCACTTACAAATCATAAATGGTGAGAACAAACACATCAAAAAAGGGAAAATTCATTGAATGGTTCGTTTCATGTGACCTTGTTACTTTTGTCTCTATATACTCAGTCCTTTATTTCCCTAATCTAAATTTCTTTATAATCTCTATTTTAGGGATCTAGTGAAATATACAATGATTAGAAGAAAGTTCTATGCTCTTACCTAATGGGGATAAATTACATAAATGCTGTATAATATTAACTTATATGCAGAGTATATAATGAGAAATGCTAGACTGGATGAAGCACAAGCTGGAATCAAGATTGCAGGGAGAAATATCGATAATCTCAGATATACAGATGACACCTCCCTTATGGTAGAAAGTGAAGAACTAAAGAGCCTCTTGATGAAAGTGAAAGAGGAGAGTAAAAAGTTGGCTTAAAACTCAACATTCACAAAACTAAGATCATGGTATCTGGTCCCATCACTTCATGGCAAATAAATGGGGAAACATAACAAACTATTTTGGGGGGCTCCAAAATCACTGCAGATGCTGACTGTAGCCGTAAAATTAAAAGGCGCTTACTCCTTCTAAGAGAAGTTATGAGCAACCTAGACAGCCTATTAAAAAGCAGAGATGTTACTTTTCCAACAAAGGACTGTCTAGTCAAAGCTATGGTTTTTCCAGTAGTCATATGTGGATGTGAGAGTTGAACTATAAAGAAAGCTGAATGTCAAAGAATTGATGCTTTTGAACTGTGGTGTTGGAGAAAAGTTTTGAAAGTCCCTTGGACTGTAAGAAGATCCAACCAGTCCATCCTAAAGGAAATCAGTCCTGAATATCCATTGGAAGGAATGATGCTGAAGCTGAAACTCCAATCCTTTGGCCTCCTGATGTGAAGAACTGACTCATTTGAAAAGACCCTGATGCTGGGAAAGATTGAAGGTGGGAGGAGAAGGTGATGACAGAGGATGAGATGGTTGGATGGCATCACCAACTTAATGGACATGAGTTTGAGTTTACTCTGGGAGTTGGTGATGAACAGGGAAGCTTGGCATGCTGCAGTCCATAGGGTCGCAAAGAGTCAGACACGACTGAGCAACTGAACTGAACTGAACTGAATTGAGTATTAACAGAACATGATTACATAGACAATGCTCTAATTAAAATAAGTTTGACCAGTATTTCAAATTTCAAGACACAGTATTTAGTCCTGAAAATGAACCACTCACAAAATAAAGGAACCCTTTTCCTAGTAATTACATTTCATAAACCCTTTTTTTTTCATCCTTATTTCTGAGGCTGTAGATCAGAGGATTCAACATGGGAATCACCACTGTGTAAAAGACAGAAGCCAACTAATCCTGAGTCAGGGAGTAGCTGGAAGTAGGTCTCAGATAAGTGTAGATGGAGGTGGAATAAATCAGAATGATATCAGTCAGGTGAGGGGCACATGTGAAGAATTCTTCGCACTTTCCCTCCCCTGAATGCACACAAAAGGTGGAGAGGAGAGTGTAGGAGTAGGCAGTGAGGATCCCAGTGCGCTTCTGGCTGTGTTCACAACGGCTCCTACACACGAGGTGATTTCATACAGACATGCGACTGAACATGAGAGCTTAGTAATTGAAGGGAAGTCACAGAAGTGATGGGTAACGTTAGAACTGCGGAGTGCGAAGCTGCTTCTTCAACTAATTTGAAACATGGAGTTTAGCAGTCCTACAGTGAAAGCCCCTGCGGCCATTTTCAGGGAGACTGTCCTGGACATGATCAAGGAGTAAAGGAGAGGGTTGCATGTGGCCACACAGTGGTCATAGGCCATTACCCAAAAAGGATGCATTCACTTGTGGCCAAGGCCAAAAAGAAGTACATCTGCAGAAAGCAGCCAGCAAAGGAGATGGTCTTCTTCTCTGGTCATAAATCTACCAGTATCTTTGTAGTCATGATGGATGAATAACAAACACCCACAAAGGGACAGGTTAGCCAGGAAAAAGTACATGGGTGTGTGAAGTCAGTAATCAGTCCTGATTAAGAGGATCATTCTAACATTCCCAACTGTAAGTGTGTAAATCACAGAAAAGAGCAAAAAGCGGATAACCTGCTGCTCCAGTGTGTCTGCCAATCCTGAAAAGTGAAATCAGTCAGTGAAATATAATTTTTTCTGGCCATTTATTATAAATAAATTAGTGTGTCTGCTTTCCGTCGCTAAGTTGTGTCCGACTCTTTGTGACCCCATCTGCACTGTAGCACTCCAGGCTTCCCTGTCCTTCACAATCTCCAGCAGTTTGCTTAAATTCATGTCTATTGAGTCAGTGATACTATCTAACCATCTCATCCTCCACCACCCTCTGCCTTTTGCCTTTAATCTTTCCCAGCATCAGGTTGTTGTTGTTGGTTTTTTTTTTTTTTCCTTTTCCTAGTGAATTGGCTTTTTGCATCAGGTGGCCAAAGTATTGCAGCTTCAGCATCAATCCGCCTAGTGAATATTCAGGGTTGATTTCCTTTGGAATTGACTGGTTTGATCTCCTTGGAATTACCTAGTTCGATCTCCTTGCAGCCTAAAGGACTCTCAAGAGTCTTCTCCAGCACCACTCAGTCGTGTCCGACTCTTTTGACCCCATGAATTGCAGCACTCCAGGTCTTCCTGTCCATCACCAACTCCCAGAGTTTACTCAAACTCATGTCTATCGAGTTGGTGATGCCAGCCAACCATCTCATCCTCTGTTGTCCCCTTCTCTTCCTGCCCCCAGTCCTTCCCAGAATTATTGTCTTTTCCAATGAGCCAACTCTTCGCTTGAGGTGGCCAAAGTATTGGAGTTTCAGCTTCAACATCAGTCCTTCCGATGAACACCCAGGACTGATCTCCTTTAGGATGGACTGGATGGATCTCCTTGCAGTCTAAGGGACTCTCAAGAGTCTTCTCCAACACCACAGTTCAAAAGCATCAATTCTACAGTGGTCAGCCTTCTTTATGGTCCAGCTCTCACATCCCCATACACGATTACTAGAGAAACCATAGCTTTGACTATACAGATCTTTGTCAGCTAAACGATGTCTTTGCTCTGATACACTGTTTAGGTTTATCATAACTTTTCTGCCAGTGAGTAACATCCTTTAATTTCAACTTAAACTTACATTAGGTGTAAATATTTCCCTTTAAAAAGTTTGCTGGACATAGTAGAAATAGTAATAAATAATATTAATAAATTATTGATAAAAATTAACAAAGTACATTAAACATGAATAAAAACTAAGGACAACAGAGCATACCAAATAAAGTAACCAAAGCAAGAGGAAAATTAGTGTACAAATGAGTAAGCATTGAAATTTATTAAGCAATTCACTGTGTTGTATCTCGGTTGTATGACTCTTAAATAATTAATTTAAATCCACGTTTCACTTCTGTTTTTTGCAAATGCAACATCTGTGTTCTATCCTTTCTCTCTTAGCCCACATCCAAAGTACAAAACCATCTTTGCTGAAATGTTACCAGGTATTTGAATTAACTCAAATGGATTTCTTTTTTTCTCATAAAGACAGCTCTCTAAATTCTTCAACCACAAATTCATGTATCACCACTCTGAAATCACTTCTGTATTCTCCAAATAGCAAAAATAATCCATTTAAAATAACCACTTTTTTGACATCTTTCATGTTCTTAAGAATATTTCTGTAGTGTTTTAAAGTAAATCAAACAACTGTTCTCATTATACAGCTCACTACAGAATTAATGCCATATACCTGTCCACAGCAGTAAGTGACCAAGACAGCACCACATACTTAATAGCATCTGTCTCAGTACTAACTTGTCTAGTCTACTGTTTCCTGTTGTATTATAATCCCCAATAACTCAGCTGAGGCACAAAAATAGGAAAATTGTCATTTAAAATTAAATTATCATTTAATTTAGAGAAAATTTGAATTATATCTTTGTAAAAATTTGAGACACCTTTTGAATATATGTTCATTGCTGCCCTTTTATACTGTTTTTTTCTTAAAGAGGGTGGGGTAACCATGGGGATTAGATTATAGGATTTAATTATGGAATCAACCCCCTAAAGGCAGAAACTCCATTATCAAAAGTAATCACATATGCTCACATGCAGGCAGATGCAATGAAACACCATATGGACCTTGACTCATGACGTAGTTACTGTTCTCTTTGCTACTTTAGTGTTTCTTGCCAAAGTTTAAAAACTATTAATTTTGATTGGTTATTTAATATACCTTTTCTCTGTAGTCTTAGCTTATTCCAAAATGGTACACATCCCCAATCAAGTTATTATAGTTTCCTTAGTGCAAGGAATTTATCCCATTCCTGTATTAATCCAGCTCATTTCTTGAGTGAAATAAATGAGAAGGGAACACTAACTACATCCACTGTTTGAAGAAATACTCCACCTGAGCAAGTAAGGCAATAAAGTGAAAACACACAATTTTCTATGGTTTCAGAATTGCATTTTTTTTCCTTTTTTTAAATTTATTGATTTTTTTTAATTGAAGGATAATTGCTTTACAGAATTGTGTTGGTTTCTGCCACATGTCAACATCGATCAGCCACAGGTAAACCTGGAAGCTTATATTACCATATGTAAAATAGATAGCCAATGGGAATTACTATACGCCTCAGAGCACATATGCATTTGTCTTTTTTTGAAATTGTGATTCTTAACTTACATGGAGATTAACTACAGATTTTCCATATCAAATACACAAGTCACAAGGTGAAATAAACTACATTGGGCGTCCATATGAAAGGAGGGAATATTTACATAAATAAATAAATTATAGGAACATTTTCTTTGGTCACTTTCAAGGCAATAAAAATAAAATAAAAAATAAATGAATGGGACCAAATGGAACTTAAAAGCTTTTGCACAGGAAAGGAAACTATAAACAAGATGTAAAGACAATATTTCAACTGGGTCAATATTTTTGCAAACAATGCAACTAACAAGCACTTGATTTCCAAAATATACAAACAGCTCAATAACACCACCACCAACAAACAGCCAATCCAAAAATGGACAGGTGGCCTAAATAGACATTTCTATAAGGAAGACATATAGATGGCTAACAGGCACATGAAAACTTCTCAACTTTCTTAATTATTAGAGAAATGCAAATCAA
This sequence comes from Dama dama, assembly GCF_033118175.1. Taxonomy (NCBI): domain Eukaryota; kingdom Metazoa; phylum Chordata; class Mammalia; order Artiodactyla; family Cervidae; genus Dama; species Dama dama. Next base: position 80,153,020 of record NC_083681.1, read on the forward strand.
AACTACAATGAAGTGGCACCTCACATATCAGAACAGCCATCATTAAAAAGTCTAAGTAAGTGAAAGTCACGCAGTGGTATCTGACTTTTTGCGACCCCATGGACTATATAATCTATGGAATTCTCTAGGCCAGAATACTGAACTGGGTAGCTGTTCCCCTTCTCCAGGAGATCTTCCCAACCCAGGGATCAAACCCAGGTCCCCGACATTGCAGGCTGATTCTTTACCAGCTGAGCCACAAGGGAAGTCCATTAAAAAGACTACAAATAGTAAATGCTGGAAGTGTGTAGAAAAGGGAACCCTCTTATATTGTAGGTGGGAATGCAAATTGATATAGCTACTATAGCAAAGAGTATGCGGGTTCCTTTAAAAACTGAAAACAAAGTTGTCATATGGTCCAGCAATTTACTTCTGGGCATATATCCAAACAAAATTATAATTGAAAAAGATATATGCAATCCTATGTTCATAGCGGTACTTCACTTCTAAACAATCTTCCCTATAATTTATCTACTAATTAAAAGCTCTGAATTCCTTTGTAAACTATTGGTCTGTGTAATACATTTTGTTCTCATTTTAAAGAAATTTAATTCTAATAATATTCATAATATTTTTCATATAAGTCTATTTTTACAAAGCATCATTGAAATTTCCCCTCTAATATCAGAGGAAAACAGACCTCTTCACTTGCTGATGTTGACCTGGGTATTTGAGGAAGGATAAGGATGTCCCAGGGGCTTCCCCAGTGACTCAGATGGTAAAGGGACTGCTGCAATGCAGCAGACACCGGTTAGATCCCTGGGTTGGAAAGACCCCCTGAAGTAGAAAATGGCTACCCATTTCAGTCTTCTTGCGTGGAGAATTCCTCTGACAGATGAGCCGGGTGGGATACAGTTCATGGGATTGCAGAGTCAGACATGACTAACACTAGGAAGTATGTTCCAAAGCAAACAATAATACATAGAGTGCTAAAAGGCATATTCAGAGAGAAATGCCCAGTTTAGAATAAGATTTAAGTGGTCAAAACCAAGGAACCAGTTCGGGAGGCTTTATTATGCATGTGACTCAGATGACAAAGAATCTGCCTTCAGTGTGGGAAACCTGGGTTTGATCCCTGGGTTGGGAAGATCCCCTGGAGAAAGGAATGGCTACCCACTCCAGTATTCCTGTCCAGCAAATTCTACGGAGAGAAGAGCCAGGCGGGCTACAGTCCATGGGGTCACAAAGATTGGACACGACTGAGCGACTTTGACTCAGTGGGACTCAGTGGACTCTGTGAATGTTATGTTGAAGAAGTGATCTTGTACCCAGGAGATCAATGAACTGGCCATTGCGGAAAATCTCTCTTTGGCACTGACACTGACCAAAAAAATGATTCTTTTCCTATAAAATAAGACAGTCTCTTCATACCCTCAAGCAGGTAGTGTGATCAGAGATGAATACTATATTCAGAAGCCAGTATCTGAGGATGCCCTACCAGTGTATAAGGAGGCATCCCCAGATTCTTACCTCTCTAATTCTTGTAGAAACAGGGGTATGTGTAGGAGCATCTACATTGATTCTCGTTCCTGTAAGACTCACAGCTATCTATCCACACTTAGAGTGATTGACAAACATACGGGTACCACCCTTTTTCATCACGGTGGTCACATCTATACTGGCAGCTTTAGGGGCTATCTCCCAGCAGTGTCTCATTTCCTCACTCTAGAAACTGGTTTCCAGTGTTGTCTTCATGAGAGGTGTTTTATGGTGAAAAAAAACCAAACTTCTTGACCTGCCTTGCCACATTTCACAAGGAAAATCTGGAAAGACTTTCTGAACTCAAATTCAACAAGCTATAATTTCTTCTTCTCATCATTTTGTGAAGTCAGCAGAGGTATACCTGCCCCAAGTTAACATTTTATGTCTTGAAAAATGATGTCATATTTTCCGTTCAAGTGCTCATCTAGATTCAAATGGGGCCGAAAGTACTAGGCCTGATATACTTTGCTACAAGTCATTATTTTAGTCTAATACAGTAGATTTGATGCCTATTCTTTTTCAGACAATATGTTGGCACTGGAGATATAAGCTTGAATACTCTCATTTAATCAGAATATGTAGGCAGTGGGACTTCCCAGGTGGCTCAGTGGTGAAGAATCTGCCTGCCAATGGAAGAGACATGGGTTGGATCCCTGGGTCAGGAAAATCCCATGGAGGAGGAAATGGCAACCCACTCTAGTATTCTTGCCTGGGAAATCACCTGGACAGAGGAGCATGGGGGCTGCAGTCCATGGGGCTGCAAAGGGTCAGAGAGGACTGAGCAATGGAGCATGCATGCACACATGTAGGCAATATTCTTGAATGTTAAAAAGCAACAACACTAACAACAACCATTAATAATTGCTATGAGAACAGTTATTATTCCCTCGTAACTCAATTGGTAGAGAATCTGCCTGCAATGCAGCAGACCCCAGTTCAATACCTGGGATGGGAAGATCACCTGGAGAAGGAAATGGCAACCCAGTCCACTATTCTTGCCTGGAGAATCCCACGGACAAAGCAGCCTGGCCACAAGAGGCGGACAAGACTTAGCGACTAAACCAACACCACCATGTCTTTTTTTTTTTTTTTTTTCTATTTCAAAAGCTACTGAGTGCATTTTTTTTTTTTTTTTTTTTTAGTGATTTTTGTCATACATTGACATGAATCAGCCAGCCATGGATTTACAACTATTCCCCATCCCGATCCCCCCTCCCACCTCCCTCTCTACCATGTCTTATTTCAGAGATTTCAATACCTCGAACTGAGTTTGGGATGAATTCGTTATTTAAAAATAGCAGGAGGCTTTATTTAATCTAGACATATGATATCACTTATTTATAATAATTAAGATTCATAGAAAAATTGGAAAAGAGCAGAGATTAGTGCATGAAGACTATAATAAATAAGAAACAAATTTTATGAAGTGATGGTTTTGAGTCATATTACAATTCATTTCAGTAAAAATTTTCCCATTGCCACCATAACATCTTTATTTCTCAGACAGTATATCATGGGGTTAAACATTGGTGTGACAATGGTATAAAAAAGAGAGAGAAATTTGTCCATTCCTATAGAATGACTGGACTTTGGTCTTAAGTATGTAATGAGTCCTGATCCAAAGAATAAAGCCACAACCATGAGATGGGAAGAGCAGGTGGAGAAGGCCTTGGCTTGCCCAGTGGCTGAAGGCAGCTTCAAGATGGTCTCAATTATTCTCACATAAGATCCAAGAATCAACATAAAAGGAATAGTGACAACTAGAACAGCGACCACATAAACTAACGTCTCAATTATAAGGGTGTCCCCACACGCAAGCTTAAGCACTGGAGGTATGTCACAGAAGAAGTGATTCAACTGGTTAGAGCCACAGAAGGGTAGAGAGAAGATCTGGTAGGTTAACACTACATGCACTGGAATTCCACTGACCCAACAGCCAGCGGCCAGTTGGACACACAGCCTACTGCTCATGAGGAGAGAATACAGCAGTGGGTTGCAAATGGCGACATACCTGTCATAAGCCATCGCAGTCAGAAGAAAGCACTCGGTGGCTCCAAACACCAGAAAGAAATACATTTGAGCAGCACAAGCCAGAAAGGATATAGTTCTGTTTTGACTACAAAGATCTACTAATAACCTGGGGACAGTGACTGATACATAGCATATTTCCAAGGAAGAAAAATTCCCTAGGAAAAAATACATGGGAGTCTGGAGGGAAGGATCCATCTTGGTTATTATGATAATGAGACTATTTCCCATCAGAATAAGCATATACATGATCAAAAACACCCCAAAAAGAAATCCTTGTAGGTCAGGAATATCAGAGAAGCCAAGCAAGATGAACTCCATCAATGTAGTCTGGTTCCACTGTGGGGGATTTTGTCCTCTGGATCCCATCTGCGAACAAAAGGTTTAGAAGTCACTTCAATTCACTGGACCCAGCAGTGAAATGGGTTAAAATAAATTGATGATTTTAACGTCACTGACAGAATATAGAGAACCTGTCTGCCAATGCAGGAGATGTAAGAGACACAAGTCCAATCCCTGGGTTGGGAAGATCCCCTGGAGATGGGCATGGCAACCCACTCCAGTATTCTTGCCTGGAGAATCCCATGGCCAGAGGAGGGTGGGGATTCATGGGGTCGCAAACAGTCAGACATGACTGAAGGGAATTAATGCATGCTCACACACAAAATAATATATATACATTTAAAATTCTATTTGTCTTGTGTTTAAGATATATGAAATCCAATATCCTCAAATTCCACAATGTAAAAACAAACAAAAAAAACCTTGAGTTCTATCCTTTGACTCGTGTGAGGGATGCTGAATACATGAACAACACAGAGAGACAGACAGCAGTACAACAAGAGCAGACGTGGAAAGCGGCCTCCGCTCAGGACAGAACAGCTCTCGGTCACTCGAGACATTCTCTGAAGAAACAACTTCCCCTTCCTGCTCTGTTTGCTTTTTAGCTGTATTGTTTCTGCCTGGCACCTTCTAATTTGCAATTAGTTTATAAGAGTCTTTCACATCTGATTTGAAGTGAGCTCCATCTCAGATGACCAAAGGGCATGGTGATCATAACACTCAACTGCAAGATGGAGCTCAGGTCAGCCTGGGTCACTCACTCACTGGGAAAGAGGCTGAGATCCCAGATAGGAAAAAAATTAGAACTCTTTTCTTGCCTCCATCATAGAGGACAATATTCCACTTAATATATCATAGATATTAATATTAGAAATAAAACATCATAGCAGGTCACACGTTCACTTGAACTTTAGAACATGACATAAAGTCAATAAAAACTGTTGGAATATGTCCTCACCCCTACCATGGCCCCTCAAAAATCCTAATGACCAATAAACCTGTTTACCAAATTTTAGACCTTTAGAAGTAATTAAGTAAGATTATGGGGGTTTCCAGGCGGCTCAGTGGTAATGAATCTGCCTGCAACGTGGGGGAGATGCAGTGAACGCAGGTTCGATCCCTGAGTCGGGAAGATACCCTAGAGAAAGAAATGGCCACATGCTCCAGTATTCTTGCCTGGGAAATCCCACGGACAGAAGAGCCTGGAAGGCTACAGTGCATACTGTCTAAAAGAGTCAGACCCGACTTAGTGAGTAAACAACAAAAACTAAAAGATTATAGCCTTTACAGGGTAACTAAATAAGAAAAAGGGAAAATAAAATGTCTAAGAGAATTTAATCTCAGAGTTCATGCCAGACAAAATGTAAGATGTCCGTTTGTATGTTTTCTTATCTTTAAATATGAGTTTCTTAATATATGCATTATATTATATGTATGTATAATGCATTTTGAATAAGTAATATATATTCTAAATATCTCAATCTGAATAACTATAAAATACACAGTGCTAAATGCAGTGTAGCATTTCTCCAATCAACTCATTTTAATATTTAAGCATTTTCATCAAATAAATTTAATCTCCCCATCACCAGACTGCTTCCTAGAAATCATTTTTTTGTGATTTCCAGCCCACCTTCATTAATGCTAAACTGTGACCTTTTTCACAGATTGCTGCAGATTCCTAGATCCACATTGTCATGCATTCTTTTTAACTTTTACCTTCATTTCCCTAATTTGCCTTTGCTTCCTTTAGAGCACAACTCCCCTCGCTTCTTTTAAGGAGCTCTCCAGTTTCCCACTGTTGACACAAAAGCCAGACAACTCAAATATTTACCATTTCTACTTTAATTTCTTAGCTCTCATTAATTTCAAGTTTTCCCCTTCTTATTGTAGTGAATTATCCTTAAGTCAGTGATTAATTTTTCAGAGTGAATTCTAAAGGCAGAAGTTCCCACCTGTGTCATCTCTGTCTACAGCTCAAAAAAGTGTCAGGACAAAGGAGAAGTTCTGAGAAGTTCTAGTTCGAATATTAGTGATATGCCGCTCAAACTCAGCCTTGGTGCACCTCTCTGAATCCTCTCTTGCCATCTCTATCTTTACGTTTTCTGATCTCTTTGCTCTTTATTTCCTCTTTTCACTTTTAGGTGGCTACTTTTTCATGTTATCTCATCTCACATTTTCAAGATTTTATACCTCTATGTATGTATATATGTTTTATTTTTCTTCAGAAATGATAGCATTTGAAAACCAGCTGAGGAAAGGGGGGATTAAATTTTCAGCGACACAGATGTTTGTGTGAATGTGTGTGTGTGTGTCTTCATTTGCTGAGTCGTGTCTGACTCTTTGTGACCCCATGGACTGTAACTCACGAGGCTCCTCTGTCCATGGGATTTTCTAGACAAGAGTACTGAATGGGCTGCCATTTCCACCTCCAGGGAACCTTCCCGACCCAGGGATCAAATCCGCGTCTCCTCCCTGCAACTCTTGCGATGGCAGGTGGATTCTTTACCACTGAGCCACCTGGGAAACCCTTGTTTGAATGTATAAGACAGTAAATCAATATATATTTTGTCATATATATTTTGTCATATATATTGTAGTTTATTGGGGAAAGCTGTGAATACTAAGCATGTGCTAAATAAAAAGTGTATTATATACTATGGACACTAAGCATAAATAATGGGTTTAGTTTCTGTCATTACAAAATCATAAACTAGTGTAGCTTCAGGCAGATGAGTCAGGCAGAAACCTGGGATGTATAGTCTGTGCAGTGACAATTAAAAGGTGTTATGGGAGGTCCAGAAAATAACTTGAGGAAGACTGTCATATTTTAGAGTATCACAGAATTATTCTTTTATTTTTACTTTTAAGAAAACACAGTAAAATATTTTCCAGGAAAAAAAATGCACTCATTTACTTAGTTTCATATTCCAAAAACTGGTCAAGCACTTACATAGGTGAGTAGCTTATATATAAGGATTTCTTGACAGGCAACTGCATGCATGTAGATTTTCTACTCATCTCAGCAATCATGGTCCATGTAAACAAATTCAAGTACTCACTGACCAAAGATTCCGACATTGAGCAACTTAAAATTAAACTTAGATATATTCTTATAATATATCTTTACTTAACTTACCAGAGCTTGTGTTTTCTTGGTTGAAAATATATACAGTAATAATAAGATGTAACTCAGTTGTTTTGAGGGGCAAGTAGCATCAACTGTGTTAACTACTTGATTTGAATGGATGGTTGTAGTCCTATAGGGCATTCTTTTTGTGATAATCATAATATTTATTGTATTTATCATTATTATTTTAAAACTAACTTTTGTCTCTTTTGGAAATTAGCTATATGTATCCGGCCCTGGAGTGGACTTTTTCTCAACCTGGGAGAGACAAGAATGTACAAGGCAGTGTTTTGTCAGGAATACTGAGTTAAAATTAGTACATTACTTTATGCTGGGTAGGTATACACCAAAAACAGTATCTTGGGAAAAAACATTCTAACTTTCAGGACTCAATGCATTTTTTCTCTTATCTATGTCAATTCTAATGGTTGTACTAAGAAAACATGAGACAAGAGGACTATGTTATAGAAAGCAAAATTAAATTAAAAATCTAACTCAAATCCTATTTAATATCTGAAACACCCCCATAAATAACTTTCTTTGATTATTATCTTTCCAGAAGTTGATCCTTTCTCTCCATTAACAATTAATCATTGTTGGCAGATCCAACATGGGAACTTCAGTCCATCCTTTACCAATTTTTTCTATTTTGGCAGAAACAAGTATAGCAATGGGCTTCCCTGCTGGCTCAGTGATAAAAAATTTACCTGCCAATGCAGGAGCCACAGGTTCGATCCCTGGGTTGGGAAGGTTCTCCAGTAAAGGAAATGGAAACCACTTCAGTATTCTTGCTTGGGAAATCCCATGGACAGTGGATGTGGCAGGCTATATTCCATGGGATCCGAAAGAGTAGGACATGGCTTAGTGACTAGACACAAGAACAATCATAACAATGGAAAGGAGAGAGGTGTGGTTATCTGAAATAAATGTTTTGTTGCTAACAACATTTAAACAGATTGTGTGCTAACCTTGTTTATCTTTGTTACCTCATTTATTGCAATATAAATGAAATAGATACTCTAATGATTCACATTTTCATAAAAAGCCAGAGACATGGAAAGATTAAGTAACTTGTACAATGTCAAGAAGCTAGTGTGTGATTTAAATGATGTCAAATTCAGCAGTGTAATGCCAGAGTCCATTTTGTTAATCAAAATTCAATGGGCTTCAGAGTTCATTCCATGGTAGTTATTCTGAATTTAATATTCTGAGCAATATCAATAAATAAAGTAAAATAAAATTCTTCACAGCAAGTTGATATAATATCCATTTAGTATTTCACTTATCATTTTAAAAATAAATGACCTTAATCAGTTACAGTCTGTATATCTCAAGTTCAGAAGATTTATCTCAAATGAATCTTTTTGGGAAAAAAAAATTTTGTATTTCTTTTGATTGTTGAATTAAAAATATGCTATAATAAATTAACCAGGGTAAAATTATAGCTGCTTACCTTTTGTTTTAAAAATCACCACATGTTGCTCTTTTACAGAAAATATGGTCTTTTTAATACAAACATCTGATTTGATGTATTCAAGTAACAAATTCATCCATTCTTAACTTTCCTTGAAGCTCATAATTTGCTTAAATCAGTACAACTTAGGTATAAAAATTACCCTCTGACTTGTTGAGGAGAATCTTCTCTACATGACTCGCTGTATTTTTAAACTCAATAAACTGCTTATCAAGTGGTAACTTAAAAACTAACTCTGACAGCCTCTGGGTCAATTAGTGCCGCCTCGAAGTTTCTCTCTCTATGGAATATGGTCTGAGGAGCTCCAGCCACCTGGCCACGCCCCTGTCCCTGTCTCCCCATCCTCTACATCTTAGGGAAATAGAGCAATTCTCCTGCTGGGAAAGGCTACATGAGACATTCAGAATCTCAAATTTGATCTATATCTGTGTATGAATTCATTGGATGCTCAATTTCCAACTATTAATGCATCATTTCTTAACTTCACAAGATATATCTTGCAAATTATCCAGTGTTCATGGATCATCTGTTTATGAGTTATGGCCTTCTGTTCATTCCATGTATAGGATTTTTCTTTAATTATAAGTATATATTTAAGAAAAAATAAGCTTTAACAAGAGGATATAGTACACAGGGTTTCAAGTTTTCTATTGAAGTTGGTCAAGTTGGAAAATGACATAAGGGCTTTAAACTTAATAAGAGAGAAAGATGGATTGAATTTTTATTGCTGCTCTGAGACTTTGGTAGGTTGTGTCAGTTCAGTTCAGTTCAGTCGCTCAGTCATGTCCAATTCTTTGCAATGGACTGTAACCCCCAGACTCCTCTGTCCATGGAATTCTCCAGGCAAGAATACTGGAGTGGCTAGCCATTCGCTTGTCCAAGGAATTTCTAAACCCAGGTATTGAACCCAGGTCTCCTGCATTGCAGGATGATTCCTTACCATCATGTATTCAGCCTTTACCTATTTATTTACTTATTGTTGTTGTTGTCTAGTTGTTGTGTCTGACTCTTTTGGGACCCCATGAACTGTAGCTTGCCAGGCTCCTCTGTCCATGAGATTTCTCAGGCAAGACTACTGGAATGGGTTGCCACCTCTTTCTCCAGGGGATCTTCCTGACCTAAGGATTGATCTTGCATCTCTTGTGTTGGTGGCAGATTCTTTACCTCTGAGCCTCCAGGGAAGCACTTTATTTATTGCAGTGTTCAATAAAAATCTAGCTTTATCAGGTGTGGTGCTATACTCTTCAAGAGACACAGACAACTTTAAATTGGTGTCTGCAAATTGATGACAGGGTCTGACTGCCAATCACCTGTTCATCTCTGAGGTAGAGCTGGTATATCACATTCTATGACAAGTAACCCATTTTTCTTGCAGGTGAAGTTAAACATTCCTATTGTAGTGCTCTTTATTTAATAGCTAGTTTGACCTTTATTATATTATGTTTTAAAATTTGTTCCATGATTTGACTTTCTCTCTTGTCATAATTCCTTGATTCTCGGGCATTTGTCTTATTTGCTGATGCACATTCAACTCCAAGTATTGCACCATCTAGTTAGAGAACTATGGGACTTTTGAAGGACTCAATAATTTATACCTTCATCATCGAGTCTTTCCAAATTAGTAATCACATCTGTCATGTTCTCTTTCATTTTTGATCCAATGGGAAGAAAGGTAGTTCAGTAATCTTGACAAGTGGAAATGTCTTAAATTTGTATTATTGGAATATAAGATGTTTCTATATGACTATTTTGTGACAAAATTTTAAAAATATTGATTTGTCATTTTTTATGGAAGAAAGTCAAATTTTTGCCATTGAAGAAGTGAAAAAGTGAGTATGGCCACTACCTCATGAACTGTAGATCATGTCTAGGTCTACTTTATACTGCTTTCCTGTGAAACGTAAAGTCTCTGGGAGCTGATCACAAAGATACTAAATCTGATTGCTGGGCCCTGATGGCATTTCTATTCAAGGGTAAATGGCATGAACATTCAAAACTAGAGATGAAATATGTAAAGGATAACACAAATCAGATTAACTTTTGATTTTCTTGAGGAGATAGAAAAGCAAAATGATTCTGGTAATTTTTCCTTGTTCAATCAACTTGTTCATATAATCTGAAGTTTTTAGAGCCATGGTAGGAATTAAGGAGTGGTATTTAAACATTAATATAATGGTGGTTTTGTTTTGTTTCCAGCTTTATTAAAGTATGATTGGCAAAACTGTAATGTAAAAGTATTACAAGTTATAACATTGTAATATATTTAAAGTACACAAGGTGATTATTTAATATATCTATAAATTGTGAGTTACCAAAATCAAATTAGCGCATCTATCACCTCATACTACTATTTTTTCTCTTAGCAAATTTTGTTTACAGTATTATTCTCTACAGTCATCATGAAGTGCATGAGATTCATAGAACTTGTGTGCCATGTGCCAAGTTGTTTCAGTTGTGTCTGACACTGTGACCCACGGACTGTAGCCTGCCAGGCTCCTCTGTCCATGGGATTCTCCAGGTGAAAGTACTGGAATGGGTTGCCATTTCTTACTCTAGAGGATCCTCCTAACCCAGGGACTGAACCCACGTCTCTTGCATCTCCTGCATTGGCAGGTAGATCTTTTACCACCAACACCACCTGGAAAGTCTCCCTTGGAATTAATTTTATAGCAGAAAGATTGTATCCTTTGAACAACACCTTCCATCACCCTGGCAATCAGTGTTTCTACTCTCCATTCCTATGAGTTCTATTTTCTAAATATATATTACATATACAAGTGCTACATGCAGTATATGTCTTTTGTGTCTGGCCTATTTCACTAAGCATTATGTCCTCCAGGTTCATCCATGTTATCATTCATGCCAGGATTTCTTTATTTTTTAACACTGAATAATAACTCATTGCATATAATACCACGCCACTTTTATTCATTTATCTGTTGACAAAACATTGTTCTTCTATCTTGGCTATTGTGAATAATTTTGTATTAAACAAGGGAGTTCAGATGTCTCTTTGAGACATTTTATTGCTTTTGAATATTTACTCAGAAATGGATTGCTATGTCATATAGTAATTATTGTATATTTTTATTTTTGAAATGCATTTATATTGCTTTCTATAGTGACTCTACCAATTTATGTTCACACCAGCAAGGTATGAGGATTCTCTTATAACCACATTTGCCAACTTTGTTATCTCTTTTCACTTTGATAGCAGATAACCTGCTGGGAATGGTTAGTTTTCATTCCACTCCCAAAAAAAGTCAATCCAAAGAACATGCAAACTACCACTCAATAGCAACCATCTCACATGCTAGCAAAGTAATGTGCAAAATCCTCCAAGCTAGGTTTCAACAGCATGTGAACCAAGGACATCTAAGTGTTGAAGCTGGATTTAGAAAAGGTAGAGGAACCAGAAATCAAATTGCCAACATCTATCGGATCATACAAAAACCAAGGGATTCCAGAAAAACAGCTGCTTCTGCTTCATTGGCTACATTAAAGTCTTTGAATGTGTGGATCACAACAAACTGTGGAAAATTCTTCAAGAGATGGGAATACCAGACTAGATGACCTGCTTCCTGAGAAATCTGTATGCAGGTCAAGAAGCAACAGTTAGAAACAGATATGGAAAAACAGACTGGTTCAAAATTGGGAAAGAAGTACATGAAGACTGTATATTGCCACCCTGCTTATTTAATTTATGTGCAGAGTACATCATGTGAAATGCCAGTCTGGATGAAACACAAGCTGGAATCAAGATTGCTGGGAGAGATATCAATAATCTCAGACATGCTGATAACATCACCCTAATGGCAGAAATTGAAAACGATCTAAAGAACCTCTTGATGAAGGTGAAAGAGGAGAGTGAAAAAACTGGCTTAAAACTCAACATTCAAAAAACTAAGATGATTGTATCCAGTTCCATCACTCCATGGCAAATAGGTGGGGAAACAATTGGAACAGTGACATAGGATTTTATTTCGGGCTCCAAAATCACTGCAGACGGTGACTGCAGCCATGAAATTAAAAGAGCTTGCTCCTTGGAAGAAAAGTTGACAGACCTAGACAGCATATTAAAAAGCAGAGATATAACATTGTCGACAAAGTCTGTCTAGTCAAAGCTATGGTTTTTCCAGTAGTCATGTATGAATGTGAGATTTGGACCATAAAGAAAGCTGAGCACTGAAGAATTGATGCTTTTGAACTGTGTTGTTGGAAAAGATTCTTGAGAGTCCCTTGGAGTGCAAGGAGATCAAACCAATCAATCTTAAGCAACAAAAGCACAGATAAACAAGAGGAACCGCATCAAACTAAAAATCTCCTGAACAGCAAAATAAAACATCAACAAAATAAAAAGGCTATCTTGAAATGGAAAACATATATTTCCAAGCCATATATTCTATAAGAGGTTAATATCTAAAATATATAAGAAACTCATGTAGCTCAACAGCAAAAAAAAATAAAATAAAAAAGATTAAAACTTGGCAACTTATTTGAAGACATTTTTCCAAAGAATATATATAAATGGTCAACAAGTATATTAAAAGATACTCAACATCACTAATAAGCAGGGCCTTGCAAATAAAAACCACAAAAGAGCTATCAGCTCATATCCAGTAGGTTCAGTTCTGTTCAGTTAGGTTGCTCAGTCATGTCCAATTCTTTGTGACCCCATGGACCGCAGCACGCCAGACTTCCCTGTTCATCACCAACTCCCAGAGCTTGCTCAGACTCACGTCTATCAAGTCAGTGATGCCATCCAACCATCTCATTCTCTGTCATCCCCTTCTCCTCCTGCCTTTAATCTTTCCCAGCATCAGGGTCTTTACCAATGAGTCAGTTCTTCACATCAGGTGGCCAAAGCATTGGAGTTTCTGCTTCAGCATCAGTCCTTCCAAAGAATATTCAGGACGAATCTCCTTTAGGATTGACTAGGTGGCTCTCCTTTCAGTCCAAGGGACTCTCAAGAGTCTTCTCCAACACCACAGTTCAAAAGCATCAATTCTTCAGTGCTCAGCTCTCTTTATAGTCCAACTCTCACACCCATACATAAAGAACATTAATGCTAAAATCTGAGTCACTGAGTTCAGATTCTGTCCTAGAGGTTGTTTGCTGAATACATCTCACAAACATCTTGTCATCAGTCTCTTCTTCCATTTCACTTTCTCTTATTAAAAGTATATTCTGTGATTCCATTCTTTTCATCTTCTTTGTTATGACATGATTGCCCACGTCAGGTCTGTTTATAGGATGACTAAGTCCACTGCTTGCTGGATTCAAATTGATTTTCAAAGTTTCATGGATGGATTTGTAAATGGAGAAATTTAAAAAAAAAAAAAAAAAAAGAAAAACAGAAATAGCAGCAATTCATTTCACATTGCTTTATTCTGAGAGGTGTAATTTGCTGAAGTACTCAGAAAGAAGCTGTTCATTAATTAGCACCAACTACATTAAGTTTCCTTACACATTGGGCAATGTAAAATCCATTGCAGCTAAGGAATTTTGAGCAAGGGCAAATCTGGAGTGATCACACTTCCAAACTTCAAATGATATTCAAAAGTTATAGTTATTGAACTAGTATGGTACTAACATAAACAAAAGCATCAGAATTGAGAGACCATGAAGAAACATATATGTATCAGTTCAGTTCAGTAACTCAGTCATGTGCAACTCTTGGCAACCTCATGGACTGCAGCATGCCAGGCCTCCCTGTCCATCAGCAACTCCCAGAGTTTTCTCAAACTCATGTTCATTGAGTCGGTGATGCCATCTAACCATCTCATCCTCTGTCATTACCTTCTCCTCCCTCCTTCAATCTTTCCCAGCATCATGGTCTTATCAAATGAGTCAGTTCTTCATATCAGGTGGCCAGAATTGGAGTTTCAGCTTCAACATCAGTCCTTCTAATGAATATTCAGGACTGAACTCCTTTAGGATGGACTGGTTGGATCTCCTCGAAGTCCAAGGGACTCCCAAGAGTCTTCTCCAACACCACAGTTCAAAAGCATCAATTCTTTGGTGCTCAGCTTTCTTTATAGTCCAACTCTCACATCCATACATGACTACTGGAAAAACCATAGCCTTGACTAGACAGACCTTTGCTGGCAGAGTAATGTCACTGCTTTTTAATATGTTGTCTAGGTTGGTCATAACTTTCCTTCCAAGGAGCAAGAGTCTTTTAATTTCATGGCTGCAGTCACCATCTGCAGTGATTTTGGAGCCCCCCAAAATAAAGTCTGTTATTGTTTCCACTGTTTCCCACCTATTTGAAAGGAAGTGATGGAACCAGGTGCCATGATCTTAGTTTTCTGAATGTTAAACTTTAAGCCATCTTTTTCACTCCCCTCTTTCACTTTCACCAAGAAGCCCTTTAGGTCTTCTTCGTTTTCTGCCATAGGGTGGTGTCATCTGCATATCTGAGGTTATTGATATTTTCCCTGGCAATCTTGATTCCAGCTTGTGCTTCTTCCAGCCCAGCGTTTCTCATGATGTACTCTGCATATAAGTTAAATAAGCAGGGTGACAACATACAGGCTTGACGTACTCCTTTTCCTATTTGGAACCAGTCTATTGTTCCATGTCTAGTTCTAACTATTGCTTCCTAACGTGCATACAGACTTCTCAAGAGGCAGGTCAGGTGGTCTGATATTCCCATCTCTTTAAGAATTTTCCAAAGTTTGTCATGATCCACACAGCCAAAGGTTTTGGCATAATCAATAAAGCAGGAATAGACGCTTTTCTGGAACTCTTTTGCTTTTTCAATGATCCAGCAGATGTTGGTAATTTGATCTCTGGTTCCTCTGTCTTTTCTAAATCCAGCTTGAACATCTGGAAGTTCATGGTTCACATTCTGTTGAAGCCTGGCTTGGAGAATTTTGAGCATTACTTTACTAGTGTGTGAGATGAGTGCAATTGTGTGGTAGTTTGAGCATTCTTTGGCATTGCCTTTCTTTGGGGTTGAAATGAAAGCTGACTTTTTCCAGTCCTGTGGCCACTGCTGAGTTTTCCAAATTTGCTGGCATACTGACTGCAGCACTTTCACAGCATCATCTTTCAGGATTTGAAATAGCTCAACTGGAATTCCATCACCTCCCTGAGCTTTGTTCATAGTGATGCTTCCTAAGGCCCACTTGGCTTCTCATTCCAGAATGTCCGGCTCTAGGTGAGTTTTCACACCATTGTAATTATCTGGGTCATGAAGTTCTTTTTTGTACGGTTCTTCTGTGTATTTTTGCCACCTCTTCTAAACATCTTCTGCTTCTGTTAGGTCCATACTATTTCTGTCCTTTATTGAGCCCATCTTTGCATGAAATATTCCCTTGGTATCTCTAATTTTCTTGAAGAGATCTCTAGTCTTTCCCATTCTATTGTTTTCCTCTATTACTTTGCACTGATCACTGAGGAAGACTTTCTTATCTCTCCTTGCTATTTTTGGAACTCTGCATTCAAATGGGTATATCTTTTCTCCTTTGCTTTTCACTTCTCTTCTTCTCACAGCTCTTTGTAAGGCCTCCTCAGACAGCCATTTTGCTTGTTT
The DNA here is from genome assembly GCF_033118175.1 of Dama dama. Taxonomy (NCBI): domain Eukaryota; kingdom Metazoa; phylum Chordata; class Mammalia; order Artiodactyla; family Cervidae; genus Dama; species Dama dama. Next base: position 80,169,055 of record NC_083681.1, read on the forward strand.
GTATTTCTTTTTTGAGTGACAATATTGATCCATGCCTCCTGTACAATGTCGCGAATCTTGTCCATAGTTCATCAGGCACTCTGTCTCTCAGATCTAATCCCTTGAATCTATTTCTCACTTCCACTATGTAATGAAAAGGATTTAATTTAGGTTATACCTGAATGGTCTAGTGGTTTTCCCTACTTTCTTCAATTTAAATCTGAATATGGCAATAAGGAGTTCACAATCTGAGTAACAGTCACCTCCTGGTCTTGTTTCTGCTGACTGTATAGAGCTTCTGTGTCTTTGGCTGCAAAGAATATAATCAATCTGATTTCTGTATTGACCATCTGGTAACGTTCATGTGTAGAGTCTTCTCTTGTGTTGTTGAAAGAGGGTGTTTGCTATGACCAATATGTTCTCTTGATAAACCTCTATTAGCCTTTGCCCTGCTTCATTCTGTATTCCAATGCTAAATTTGCCTGTTACTCCAGGTATTTGTTGACTTTTGCATTCCAATCCCCTATAATGAAAAGGAAAGCTTTTTAAAGTTTTACTTCTAGAAGTTCTTGTAAGTCTTCATAGAACCGTCCAACTTCCACTTCTTCAGCATTACTAATCAGGGCATAGACTTGGATTACCCTGAGATTCAATGATATGCCTTGGTAACAAACAGAGTTCATTCTGTTGTTACTGAGACTGCATCCAAGAACCGGGTTTCGGACTCTTTTGTTGACTATGATGGCTACTCCATTTCTTCTAAGGGATTTTTGACCACAGTAGTAGATATAATGGTCATCTGAGTTAAATTCACCCATTCCAGTCCATTTTAGTTCTCTGATTCCTAAAATGTTGATGTTCACTCTTGCCATTTCCTGTTTGACCACTTCCAGTTTGTCTTGATTCATGGACCTAACACTCCAGCTTTCTATGCAATATTGCTCTTTACATCATTGGACTTTATTTCCATCACCAGTCACATCCACACCAGGATGTTGATTTTGCTTTCACTCCATCTCTTCATTCTTTCTGGAGTTATTTCTCCACTGATCTCCAGTAGTATATTGGTTACCTACAGACATGGGGAGTTCATCTATCAGTATCCTATCTTTTTGCCTTTTCATCCTGTTCAAGTGGTTCTCAAGGCAAGAATACTGAAGTGGTTTGCCATTCCCTTCTCCAGTGGACCACATTTTGTCAGAACTCTCCACCACAACCTGTCTGTCTTGGTTGGCCCTACATGGCATGGCTCATAGTTTCATTGAGTTAGACAAAGCTGTGGCCCATGTGATCAGATTGGTTAGTTTTTCACTTAGTATAATGCCCTCAAGGTCCATCCATGTTGTGACAAATCACAAGGTTTCCTGTTTTTATGGCTAATAATTCCATTTTGTGTGTTTGCATGCACATACACATATAACATTTTCCTTACCTATTCATCCACTAATGGACATTCACATTGCTTCCATGTCTTCACTATTGCAAATAACACTCTACTTCTGTTCCTTACAGGCCTAAAATGTTGTCTCTTGGACCCCTCGTGAGCATTAAGACCAAGTCTTTTAGGGACTTCTCTGGTGGACCAGTGGTTCAGACTCCACGCTTCCACTGTAGGGGGCCTGGGTTCATTCTGTGGTGGAGAAAGAAGATCCTGCACGCCACACAACACGGCTGTGTATAGTCAACTAACATTTGTGTATAGTCAACTAATATTTGACAAAGGGCCAAGAACACTCAGTGGGAAACGGGCCAATTCTCCAATGAATAATACTGAGAAAATTGTATAGCCACCTATAAAAGAATGAAATTAGACAACTACCTTAGAGCATGAACAAAAATCAACTCAAATTGATTAAGGATAAATACAAGCCCTGGAACCACAAAACATCTAAAAGAAAATGTAAGGAAAAGCTGCTCAGCATCATGCATCTTGCAATGATTTTTTTTTTTTTTGATACTAAAGCAAGAATCTGCATTGCATTTAGATAAACTTTGTATCTCCATATACTCTCCAAGTCTGTATGTTCTTTTCATCTTTCTGTCTTCTCTTACCAGTGTGCTAATGAATCTGAAACAGACTGAACACAAACATGGATAACGAATGATGTCTTATACATTTATTTGTCTTACAACACAAGGTTACAATGATCATACAATTTCAGGAAGTTGAGGACTTGGAGCCCAATTCAGAAAACAAGTTTTTGACATAGTTCTTCAACCAGTTGATCTCTTGTCTGCAAAAATTTGAAATTCCTTGGCCAAGATTCATCCTTCTTTAGTAACAACTCTAGAGTAATAATTTTTATTAAGCGACTTAAACATTCCACAGATTATTTTGAGTGTAGGTATATGCACTGTCTTCACAGTAGGATTAAAACAACAAAATTTAAAGATAAAAAGATGATACATACCAATTTCCCAGCCAAAGAAGTAAATTATACCTAAGTTTAGCAACAAATGACCACATTTCTGCTTTCTGATGCCATACCTTCTATCTGAGACATATTCCATACAGTCTCTAAAAGACTGTTTTAAAATTGCTTCTATAAATTTATATATTTCAATAAATCTATATATTTTCAATAAAGTTCATAGTGCTTTCTTTTACTGCAGATTGTATCTTTTAAAATCTATTCAACGACTTTATATTTCACTTTTTTCCATACACATGACCATTTATCTTTGTCCTATTGACATAATATCACTTATCTTTGTCTTTTAAAGCATAATTATAAGTTAATACACTATGTTTTAACTTAATTGAGTTGTTTGAAGTTGAACAGGCTTATTGTTTCACTTAACCCCACCATTACCCTTTACCTAACAGTTGTTTACAAAATGTAAGACTTCCTATTTTTAAATGAACTAATGAAAATTATTTTTGTGCATGTTAGTTTATATTTAACAAATGTAAATAAAACATTGTTTTTATATATTAATACCTACTGTTTCTGCACATTTCTTCTTCCTAAATGCAGGACTCCAATAATTTCATCTTTTTGGGAGGTTGTGTATTTGAATCTTTGTGATTATTTCATCCTTTCCAGTGTGTTTGCTTAATTTTCCAACTTTATGACATTCACAGGTTTTGTAAGTTAGTCTCTGATTTCCCAAATTGCTGACGAATATTTACTGAACAAAGCATGAAGGCATGGGTTTCAAAATTCATTAACTTTAGTAAATTAAATACTCAAAAACACTTGAATAAGGCAAAACATGGTCGATAAGTGGTAGGTGGTAACATTAAATGTTTAAGTGAAATAAAAGACAGGGACATTAGAAAAACAGAACAAAATGCAAATAGCAAAAGGTGCGAAAGAATGCTACATTCATAAGGGAGGGTTTGATAAATATTGTCCAATTCTAAAGAAGAGAAGGATAAAATCAAACTCAAAATTAGAGGTCTCAATGCTTTTACATTCTAAATTTCTTTTGAGTCAAAGAACGTTAAAAAAACATTATTTTGAATATGTTCTACATAAATTCTTTGAATAAGCAAGAAAATATGATTTAAAAATAATTTTCACAAGTAATTAAAGACTAAATAAATAATCTTGAGTTACATAAGCAGTACATATTCACTTAATTAAAATTAACAAATATAATTAAGTGGTAATAGTTCTCAAAGTTGAATATATCTGAAGACTTTGCAAATGAAAGTAGCTAAATATAAGAGACTAGACTTAGAGATTAGAGAACAAGGTTCAAAATAAGATATGCATATAACCTAAAACTCAGAATTTGGTGTTTAGTCCCTCAGTCATGTCTGACTCTTTGTGATCCCATGGACTGCAGCCCACCAGGCTCCTCTGTTCATGGGCTTCCCCAGGCAAGAAAACTGGAGTGGGTTGCCATTTCCTTCTTCAGGGGATCTCCCTGACTCAGGGATCAAACCTATGTTTCCTGCATTAACAGGCAGGTTCTTTACCTCTGAGCTTCCAGGGAAGCCCTAAATCACAGAATAAATGGATTTAATCTCCTATTGTTTCTATTTCTAAATTATACTAGAAATTAATGCATTTTATTAAAGGAATATAATATTGATATTTATTAATGAAATATCTTGACCATGTAAATGATTTCACTGAATACTCAGGACAAGGAATATAGAAAAATACAGCCAATGAGAGCCAGCTGGTGCAGAAAAATGTGGGTGAGTCACTCAATGAAGGAGTGAACCATCTCTGAGAACAGCCTGATTAGTCCCCTGCATGGCCTCTAGGACCAGATAACCATTTGGACCTTTGGGGTGAGAGCATGGTCCAGGGATGAACCGACAACATTGATGACTTCATGAATATCCCTTTGGTGAAGGTCAACTATGTGGACATAGTGCGATGGATGTTAGAACGGACTGACCTTTCATGCCAGGCCATAAGGTTAGCATGACAGCGTCTCAGGGCGTGTCTCCTTAGCAAGTCTGGGCTCCCACTCAATTTCCTCCAGAGTTCTACTAAGCCAGCTTCCTAGCTAACTTCATATAATGCTTAACTTTAACATTAAAACACCTTAACTCATTTTTATTGCTAACTTGATAACAGATTCCCATACACAGGAAATCCATGAACTTGTTATAAAGAATATGTGTCACATTCATTCACTGAGCATTGACCTACCTACTTTGGAGCCATGTACTGTTTAAAAATTGCCATATTTGAATGTGTGTGCTTGTGGTTTGTGTATATGTCTCAGTCTGGGAGAGAGAAAGTGAGAAGAGCATTGGAAAATCTATGGAGAATGGAAGGGATCCAAAGAGTGCTACTTTAATTGGTGCATTCTAGTCAGTCAGCAATTTTCTTGACAGTATATGTTTGTATAAGCTCATACTTATTATTTAATGAACATATATGTGCATGAGGGGAAGAAGGGAAATAAAAGGTCTCCTGCTACAATTAAAAGTTGAGTATTAAAATATGACTTAAGCATCTCCTGGGGAAATAATTCAAAAACTTAAAATGGAAATCAGTTTTAAGTGTTTTTGACATATGTAATATATCATAATCTCTTATTAACACTAATCATTAATTCTGACAGAGAAGGCCAAAGGAAAAGCTAAATGGATCTTAAAAATACTCTATATGATTAGATTATATGATACTGTAACTTTTGTCTCTAAATGATCAGGTACTCAGTCATTTCCCACTCTGCTACTCCATGGCAGACTGCAGCTCACCGAGCTCCTCTGCCCAGGGAATTTTCCAGGTAAAAATGCTGGTGTGGGTTGCTATTTCCTTCTCCAGGGGGGTCCTCCTGACCCAGAGGTCAAACCCATGTTCCCTGCATCTCTTTCATTGGTAGGCAGATTCTTTACCACTGTGCCACCTGGGAAGCCCAATAATTAATCTTTTTATTCTCTAACCAAAGTTTCATTGAAACACATCGTACTTTTGAGAACCCAGTGGAAGTATAGAACAATTAGATGAAAGTTTTAGAATTTCATATGAAGGTTAGTTGCTAAGTCATGTCCAATTCTTTGCAACCCCACGAACAGAGAAGACCTCTAGACTCCTCTGTTCATGGGATTTCCCAAGCAAGAATCCTGGAGAGGGTTGCAATTTCTATCTCCAGTTGGATTCATATATTTGGATATAGATACAACATGATTACACAGAAAATATTCTAATGAAAAATGATAAGTTGATCCAGCATTTTAAAGTTCAATATATACTCTACTAAGTTAAGAAAGCCCACAATCATAGTAAGCATCAACCAGTATTTTAAAATTCATTAAATACTCCATTTAGTTCAGAAAATTAACCAAACAACCCCAGAAATGAAGGGACCCTTTTCCTAGTAATCACATTCCATAAAGCCTTCTTCACTTCACTGTTCCGGAGGCTGTAGATCAGAGAATTCAACATGGGGATCACCACAGTGTAGAACACAGAAGCCACTTTGTCCTGATTCAAAGAGTAGCTGGAAGTAGGTCTCAGATAAGTGTAGATGGAGGTGGAATAAAACAGGATGACGGCTGTCAGGTGAGACGCACACGTGGAGAACGCTTTGCGCCTCCCCGCCCCTGCATGCACAGGGAAGATGGAGAAGAGAATGTAGCAGTAGGAGGTGAGGGTCACCAGCAGGGTCCCAACTATATTCACACCAGCAAAAGTGGACAAGATGCTTTCATACAGGCGTGTGTCAGAACAGGAGAGCTTAAAAATTGGAGGAGTGTCACAGAAGAAGTGATGGATGACATTGGAACTGCAGAATGGCAAGCTGCTTACATAGCTGGTGTTTATCGTGGAGTTCACCAGGCCCGCTGTAAAAGCCCCTGCGGCCATTTTCAGGCAGACCGTCCTGGACATGATCAAGGAGTAAAGGAGAGGGTTGCATATGGCCACATAGCAGTCGTAGGCCATTAACCCAAAAAGGATGCATTCAATTGTGGCAAAGGCTATAAAGAAGTACATCTGCAGGAAGCAACCAGCAAAGGAGATGGTTTTCTTCTCTGTTAAAAAGACTACCAGCATCTTTGGAGTGATGGTGGATGAATAACCAACATCTGCAAAAGACAGGATTGCCAGGAAGAAATACATAGGTATGTGAAGTCGAGAATCAGTCCTGATTAAAAGGATCATTCCAATATTTCCCACAACTGTAAGTGTGTAAATCACCAGAAAAAGAAAAAAAAAGGATAGTCTGTAGCTCCAATGTGTCTGCTAATCCCAACAGGATGAACTCTGTCAGCAAAGTACAATTATTTCTGGCCATTTATTAAAGATATTGTATGCTTGAACCTGTATTCCTTATAAATATGTCATTGTCCAAATTTCATAAGAAATAGTAGAAATGTTAATGAAGTTACTAACACACAGAAAAAATAAAATCCTGGGATAATATAGTAGCGCAAGCAGGGTGACTATCAGTTCAGTTCAGTTCACTTGCTCAGTCATGTCTGACTCTTTGAGACTGCGTGGACTGCAGCATGCCAGGCCTCCCTGTCCATCACCAACTCCTGGAGTGGCTGTAGTAAAGGGGAAACTAGTGGACAAATGAACAAGCATTGGAATTCAATAAGCAATTGTATTGAATCTGGGTTGTGGAGCTCCCTGTTTGCTGGTCAAAGTCTGCATAGTCCACTTAAGTTTCTGAAAATGCAGCATATACATTCTATTCTTTCTCTTCTAGCCCACTCACATCCCAAATGCAAAGTCTAGAACTATTCTTGCTGAGTTCTCACTCATCCTCTGCACAAGCATGTAAGGTTAACTCAAAAGCCTTCTTTTCTCATCAAGACTGCTCTGCACACTCTTCAACAGCAAGATTCATGCATCACCATCCGGAAATCACTCTGGTGTTCTTCAAGCAGCAAAAACAGTGCCTGCTGTGAATAACCAAGATTTTGACATCTATGACATTCTTAAGAATGCTTTTGCAGTGTTTTGCAAGTGGACCAAAACAACTGCACTTGTTACAAAGCATGCTATCAAATTAATTCCATATAGTTGCATATACTGTACCTGTCCACAGCAGTGAATGACAGCACCAGGTACTTATGGCTTCCTTCTTAGAGTCTTAGTTGTGCTGTCCATTATTTTCCTTTTTACTAGAATTCTTAATAAGCTCAGGTGAAATTTAAAATAAAAAGATTTACACTTTTTAAATGAAATAAAAAGTCATAAAACTTTGAATTATCTCTCTGCAAAAAATTCAAGCCACCTTCTGAGCATGTACACATGACTGCACTTTTATTTTGCTTTCCTTAAAGAGGGTTGTGTAACCATGGGGACTAGATTATTGGTTTCACTTGTGAGTCAGTCCTCTTAAGACAGAAACTTCGTTCTCAAAGCAATTAAAATGTGATCATATGCAGACAACTGAATAAAACATTATGTGGCACTTTGATCATATGGAAATAAAGGAAATAAAGCATGTGGCGCTTTGATCATAAAGTGGTTTCTGATCTCTATATTACTTAAAATTTTTTTGTCCAAGTAAATATAATAATTTTAATTGGATATTTAATTGCCTCTTTATTTATAAGTTAAGCTTAATCAAAAAGGTACATAACCCACATAAAATTATTACACTTCCCTTTGTGTGTATGTGTGTACTCCTCCTTTGGTCTGTTTGACTTCTAACTCTCTTCTTGAGTGAAATGCGAAGGGGACACTAACTACATCGTTTGCTTAAAAGAATGCTATACCCTGAGAATTAAGACAATGGATTAAGAATGTTTAGTTTTCCAAATCTGGGTATACTTGATTTACAATATTGTACTAGTTTCAAGTGAACAGCATAGTGATTAAGTATTTCTGCAGATTTTACTCTATTCAAAGAGTTGGGGGTTAGGATAGGGGAAGGGGAGTGAGGCTTAAGAGGGAAGGGGATATATATATATATATATATATATATATATATATATACACCCTGATTTTATTGGATAAAATTATCCTATGTATACGTATCTATGTGTAAATATATGCATAACTATAAATTATATATAGTATAAATTATATACATAAATAATTAGATATATAATTATAATGGATTTGTGTTATACAGCAGAAACCAAGAAAAATTTTCCACCAATTAAAAATAAACAAAATTAAAAAAAATTACAAGACCGTGGCTGTAATTTCTTATGTTATACAATACATCCCTGTAGTCCATCTATTTCACACACGGTAGCTTGTCCCTCTTAATTGTAAACCCCTAAACTCCCTCTTAGTCTGTGACACGCTGGAGCGGTGAGTGGCCGAGAGAAGATACCCCACATCCAAGGTCAGAGAAATCACAGTGAGACAGTACGAACAGGCAGAGGGCATGAGAGGGCACACAGACAGAAACCGCAATCACAGAAAACTAACCAATCTAATCACATGGACCACAGCCTTATCTAATTCAATGCAACTATGAGCCATGCCATGTAGGGCCAACTAAGAGATGGGTCATGGTGGAGAGTTATGATGAAATGTGGTCCACTGGAGAAGGGAATGGCAAACCACTTCAGTATTCTTGCCTTGAGAACTGCATGAACAGTATAAAAAGGCAAAAAGATAGGACACTGAATGATGAACTCCCCAGGTCAGTAGTTGCCCAATATGCTACTGGAGATCAGTGGAGAAATAACTCCAGAAAGTATGAAGAGACAGAGTCAAAGCAAAAACAACATACAGGTGTGGATGTGACTGGTTATAGAAGCGAAGTCTGATTCTGTAAAGAGCAATATTGCATAGGAACCTGTTATGTTAGGTCCAGGAGACAAGGAAAATTGGAAGTGGTCAAACAGGAGATGGCAAGAGTGAACGTCGATACTTTAGGAATCAGGGAACTAAAATGGACTGGAATGGTTGAATTAACTCAGATGACCATTATATCTACTACTGTGGGCAAGAATCCCTTAGAAGAAATGGAGTAGCCATCATAATCAACATAAGAATCCTTAAGGTTCACATTCAAATTTGATGGAGAAATCAAAAGATTTACAGAATTAATTTTATAATAATAAATTTACAGATTTATATAAGAATTTATAAAGAATAAATTTACAGATTTAACTGATACTTATAGAGCATTCCATTCAAGAGTAGCAGAATACACATTCTTCTCATGTGCACATGGGAACATTCTCCAAGATTTACCACATGCTGGGCCACAAAGCAAACCTCCATAAATTAAAGAAAAATCAAAATCACATCAATCATCTTCCCCAACCACAACACTATGAGATTAGAAATTAACCACAAGAGAAAATAAAATAAAATAAAATAGATGGAGGCTAACTAATATGCTACTAAACATCCAGTGGATCACAGAAGAAATAAAACAGAAAATCAAAAAACACTTGGAAACAAATGAAAATGAAAGCACAATCATCAAAAACCTATACGATGCAGCAAAAGCAGATCTAAGAAGAAATTTTATAGTGATATAGTCTTAACTCAGGAAGGAAGAAAAATCACAAACAACCTAAGACAACCTGACATCATACTTAAAGTGACTAGAGAAAGAACAAGGAAAACTCAAAGTTAGCAGAAGGGAAGAAATCAAAAAGATCAGGACAAAGATAAATGAAATAGAAATGAAGAAAACGATAGAAAAAAATCAGTGAAATGAAAAGTGGTTCTTGTAGAAGATAAAATTGATAAACCTGTAGCCAGATTCATCAAGAAAAAAAGGAAGCGGGCTCAAATTGATGAAGAGATAAATGAAAAAGAAGTTACAACAGACACCCAAGAAATGAAAAAACATCATAAGAGACTATTACAAGCAACTACAAACAACATGCCAACAAAACAGACAACCTGGAATAACTGGACAAATTCTTGGAAATGAACAATCTCCCAAGACTGAAGCATGAAGAAACAGAAAATATAAACAGACTAATCACCAGTATTGAAATTGAAACTGATTATAAAACTCCCCCTATATGCTACATCTTTATTTATTCATCTATGTATGGATGGGCACATAGGTTGCTTCCATAGCTTGGCAATTATAAACAAGGTTGCAGTGAGCATTCCGGAGCATATATCCCTTTTGAAAGTGTTTTTGTTTTCCTTGGACATATACCCAGGAGTAAAACTGATGGTTAATGTGGTAGTTCTACTTTTACTTTTTTTTTTTTCACCATAGATGTCAGAAGTTGAAGGATATCCAATGGCTCTCTCTGCTCAAACTCAGGGGGAAAGTTGGAGGGTCATAAGGATGAAGTTTGACAATAAACTGGTATGTAACAAAATTAGTCATAGTGGAATAACACTGTGTCAAAACAGAAAGAGCTTCAGCTATGAAGCCAACCACAACCAAGTTCAAATCCTAATTGAGTCACTTTCCAGCTATGTGACTTTGAGAAGTTCATATCTATTCTGAAACTCATCTGCAAAATGGGGCTAAGGATCAACTATTAAGACTGACTGAGAAGTTGCAATTAACATTTTGGAACACAGCAGTTGTGCAATAAAAGGTAAAAACAACTAAGAATCAGAAGATCAAATGCAGTATGGAATGCAAAGGCATGAATCTGCCACTTGCAACAGCAAATGCTCCTTAGAAAACCACAGTTTTCTAAGTGTAAGTTTTCACAGTTGGGTCTTTAGTTTGTCACCTGAAGAGTTTGTTAGGCCTTCAGAAATCACTTTTTGCCCTTCATGAGAATTTGCTTAGCAGACTTTGCAATCAGACTTAAAGATTATGTAAATGATGAAAGAATGTTAACAGCACATCCAAAGATAAATGAGCGCACCGAGAATTAAAGCCCTAAGGACACTCTGACCAGGTGAGAAAGAGCAGGCAGGGATCACACTGAAATCAGTCACAAGGCCTGGCACTGCTAAGGTGAGACAGGAGCTGGGGGTTAAGTGGGGCTTGCACTCACCCTCTCACCTCCATCACAGAAAGCATATATGACAGAGTAGAGTGTGCACAACTCTGGGCCTTAGCTATCCACTGAACCAGTCATTCACTCTATAAGCAAATACTGAACACGAGTTAGTGCCTGGTTTGAAAAATGCAGAAGTGGAAAAGGCATGCTCCCTGCCTTCAAACAATTGATGATCTAGAGGAGGAAAGAGACAACAGTGGTGACAGAAACACAAACAAGACGTGACCAAAGCAATAATCTCACCGTGCCGAAGGAATCATGAGAACACAAAGGAGGAGTTTCTCTCTATCAAGACTGAGCATGAAACAATACAAGTGTTTGCTTAAACTGAATTCTGAAAAATGAGCAGGAGTACCCTAGAAAGGCAGGGTGGTGTGGACTGACATAGGCATGGTGACTTTGTGACGTCACACATAGACCTTAACAGGAGTGCAGAAGGAGTGAGCGGGTGGGGATGGGAAACCACTGTGAGCAGAGGTCACACACGCGCCTTTCTTATGTGTCACCTGAGAACGCCTAGCAGGCTGTTTGGCACATATGTTCACAGGAGATAAATATTTATTATGAAATGTCATATTATCTGAAGATTTAATCTGATATGTAACAGAGATAAGTATTTATTATGAAATATCACATTATCTGAAGATTTAATCCCATAAGCAATAGAGCAGAATCAGAAGTATACTTTGTCTATGGTTAAGCAAGAACAATGAAGACCTAACTTTACCAGAGCAAGGGAACAGACAGGGCTTCTTTTTATCTAAGAGCTGGAAGGAATCTCAGATATTATCCAATGCAGTGTTCAATGATCAGCCAAAACATAGCTCTTGATTTCTAATTCAGTATTCTTTGGGATCACTGAGTCCTTGAGAACAACATTAATGCATCACTGAATGTGAGATGAGGACTTGGAGGCCCCAAAAAGAAAAACTGTTGTGCAATGCATCCAGCTAATCAGCAATGTTCAAACTACCTTGCAGTTACACTCATTTCACATGCTAGCAAGGTAATGTGCAAAATCCTTCAAGCAAGTCTTCAGCAGTACGTGAACCAAGAAATTCCAAATGTACAAGCTGAATTTAGAAAAGACAGAAGAACTAGAGATCAAATTATTAAAATCAGTTGGATCATAGGTAAAATAAAGGAATTCCAGAAAAACATCTACTTCTGCTTCATTGACTACATTGAAGCCTTTGACTGTGTGGATCACAATTGTGGGTAATTCTTAAAGTGATCAGAATACTAGACCATTTTACCCGCCTCCTGTATGTAGGAGAAGAAACAACAGAACAGGAAGGGGAAATGGACTGGTTCAAAATAGGGAAAGGAATACATTAAGGCTATTTATTTTCACCCTTCTTATTTAACTTCTATGCAGAGTACATCATTTGAAATGCCAGGCTAGATGAATGACAAGCCAGAATCAAGATTGTCAGGAGAAATAACAACCTCATGTATGCAGATGATATCACTCTAATGGCAGAAAGTGAAGAGGAACTAAAGAGCCTCTTGAAGAAAGCAAAAGAAGAGAGTGAAAAAGCTGGCTTAACACACCACACTCAAAAAATGAAGATCATGGCATACAGTTACATCACTTCATGATAAATAGAGGAGGAAAAAGTAGAAACAGTGACAGATTTTATTTTCTTGGGCTCCAAATCACTGCAAATGATGACTGAAGCCACAAAATTAAAAGATACTTGTTCCTTGGAAGAAAAGCAATGACCAACCTAGACAGCAAATTAAAAGCCAGAGACATCATTTTGCCAACAAAGGTCCATGTAGTCAAAGTATGGTTTTTCTAGTCATGTATGGATGTGAGAGTTGGACCATAAAGAAGGCTGAGCACCAAAGAATTGATGCTTTTGAACTGTGGTTTTAGAGAAGACTCTTGAGAGTCCCTTGGACTGCAAGGAGATCAAACCAGTCAATCCTAAAGGAAATCAACCCTAATATACATTGGAAAGACTGATGCTGAAGTTGAAGCTCCAATACTTTGGCCACCTAATGTGAAGAGCTGACTCATTGGAAAAGATCCTGATGCTGGGAAAGATTGAAGGTGGGAGAAGGGGATGACAGAGCATGAGATGGTTGGATAGCTTCACTAACCCAATGGACATGAGTTGGAGCAAACTCCAGGAGATGATGAAGGACAGGAAGCCTGGGGTGTTGCAGTCAGTGAGGTCACAAAGAGTTGGACACGGCCGAGTGAACAACAACAACAACAATCAATAATGAGGGTTAGAACCCAGATGCCTTGAGTAATAGTTGCTTTATCACTGTGATAAAGCAACTATTACTCAAGGCATCTGTTGTTGTTGCACCACCTGTTTGAAAAGGCAGCCACCAACACCATGACTCTCAGGATCTCTAAATAAAGACCCATTCACAATTCACAACGGTGCAATTTAAGTTTATGGTCAGAGTTTCAGCTTCCAGTTTATCTTGAACTAAAACTAAGTCTGTGGAAAGCAAACAGAAAGGGTCAGGATAAATGAGGCCAGCTCACAATGATAAACAGAGGACTTTTAAAAATCCCACATTCTCTGGCCTTGTCATATTACTGATTTGTGCCTTCACATATAAAAGAGGGGTTTGTCTTACATTCTGATTAGATGGTACCTTGAGACTTCAGAGCCAAAGTAATAATTGTTGTTTTCTTCATTGAAGGATGGTGGTAACTGAATTTTCACCAGGGAATTTTAAAAGCAGAGCAATCAGTTTGTGCTGTTCTTTACATACATGTGATCCTTTCATCAGTAGTCACTGATGAATGGCAAGTTGATATTATCTATAACACACTTATTTGGTGGCATCTTTGTCTGGTTTTGGAACTAGGGTGATGGTGGCCTCATAGAATGAGTTTGGAAGTTTACCTTCTTCTGCAATTTTCTGGAAGAGTTTGAGTAAGTATAATAGCCAGGACATGGAAGCAACCTAGATGCCCATCAGCAGACGAATGGATAAGAAAGCTGTGATACATATACTCAATGGAATATTACTCAGCCATTAAAAAGAATACACTTGAATCAGTTCTAATGAGATGGATAAAATTGGAGCCCATTATACAGAGTGAGGTAAGCCAGAAAGATAAACACCAATACAGTATACTAACGCATATATATGGAATTTAGAAAGATGGTAATGATAACCCTATATGCAAGACAGAAAAAGAGACACAGATACACAGAACAGACTTTTGAACTCTATGGGAGAAGGCGAGGGTGGGGTGATCTGAGAGAACAGCATCAAAACATGTGTATTATCAAGTGTGAAACAGATCTCCAGTCCAGGCCGGATGCATGAGACAAGTGCTTGGGGCTGGTGCACTGGGGTGACCCAGAGGGATGGGATGGGGAGGGAGGCGGGAGGGGGGTTCAGGATGGGGAACACATGTAAATCCATGGCTGATTCATGTCAGTGTATGGCAAAAACCACTACAATATTGTAAAGTAATTAGCCTCCAACTAATAAAATTAAATGGAAAAAAAATAAAACACACTTAATGGAATAAAAAGTCTAGTACTAGAACTGGGAGATGAATGAACCATAGGGTGTGGGAATTCAATAAACTCTAAAAACCTATTTGTTCAGTAAAATCATCTGGGAACTTTCAGATAAAGCAGAATCTGGAAATCCCATCTTGAACTAACTGAATCAGTATTTCCACAGGCTGATACCTAGGATTCAACATTTACAAATACTTTCCAGGTAACTCATGATTACCTAATCCACCTAAATTCTTAAAACATTTTTCAGAACAGAAGATTCTAAGTTAAAACGATGGCATTAACTGTGGCAATTGATTATAATCCTACATGAGATTTAAGAACTAGATCTGCTGTCCCTTTCCTTCTTTCATGTATTTCATCTTTTTAGGACCCTGCCTATTTATTCATTAAACAAATAATTAATAAGTGCTTATTCTGCTAGACCTGAGAGTATGATAGTGGACATTATAAAAATGATTATTTTCTCATGAACCCTATTGCTTTCAGTCACTGGAATACTATGAGAGACCTATCCAGGAAATTTTCCTGAATTTATAACCTTGACTTTTTTTTTTTTTTTCTTTTTTTTTTCGCACCGTTCCTGGAAGTACTGCAATACCAGGTTGATGCGTGGAGTGGACAGAGCAAGCTCCTATTCCAACTCCCAGCTCCAAAAATCCATTTAATATATTGTCCTCGGATAGAGGACGTATCAGATATTAAACTGATAAGAACAGATACTACACTTGATCTTAGCCAAAAGGCCGAGAAGTGATAACCTTGACTTTTTTTTACTGGTATTTCACCACTTTTTGCACTTGCTACAGACAAGACTTTGGACTTCCTGGCCCAAGTGGTGGAGAGCAACTGTGGTCAATAACTCTTAAATCTACATATCCTCCATTCAAGATAATAGCTAATTCCAAAAGAAATTTCTGGCTCAGCTGGAGCTGAGTAGCTCTCCTGAGTCAGCCTCTGTGGCTTAGAGAAGAAGGGTCACCTTACAGAGACATAGCTGCTCCAGTTGAGCTACATCATCAGAGGCTGGGCAATTCTATTAGAAAGAGATGATGGATAGACAATTAAATACATTTCAACAGCACTTTTTGAGGACAATTCATTTGGGCTGCTTACTGTCTGAATTTTGGCTCTGCTCAAATAATTAAGCTCTCATAGTCATCATTTCATTATTCACCTGATAAAACATTTATTATGCATTGACCTGGTCCCAAGGGTAAAGAGAAGCAAGAATTGGTTAGAGGTTAGCACTGAAGGCAAACAGGCCCATAGGAACATTAGTCTGTAACAAAATATTCTAAGTACCAAGAAAACACAAGAGACTTAAAGAAATCTTCACGTTTCCTCAGATAAGTCCAGATAAAGTGAGAAGGTTCCCAAACAAAGCATACTATAGAAACAAAGTTTTGTGCAGCAGAAGGAAGTTTCATGGTCGAGAAGTGTAACTATGGCTAGAAGACTAGTCATTATGTAAGTGATTTGCCAGTCCTGCCACTGTGAGCTGTGTGCGTAGGAGCAAGTTACTAAAGCTTTTAGTGCTTGTCCCATAGGACTGTTGTGAGGATTAACTTTTCTAATGCATGTGAAGGGTTTAGAATACTGGCACATCTTTGGTGCTTAATAAATGTTTAATTATTGTTACCATTGTCAAATCATTATCACCATCATTTCAAAAAATGTGCTATTCCTGGGGGTGTTTCTTTTACTTGTGAGAGGAGAGGCCATTTTGTTTATCATCATACCACAAATATCATGGTTTGGATGTGGCCCAGGTGCAAAGGAGTAAGTTCAAAGATCACAAACATTAGGTTACTGACAAGGTCATGGTAGATGCCATAGACTTAGCAGAGGAAATTTCATTCTTCAAAAAGCCACATGCTGTTTTTACATAATCATATACTCCCACAATGAATTACCATTTCTACTTGGTTTCATAAAAGAGTTTTACTGGCTATACCTGTCATTCAGCCCAGTCCCCACCATGGAGTCTATAAACAAGAATCCAACTTCATTCTTTCAGAATAATGTTCCAAAGCATGAACCAGTCTTAAAAACATAACACCACATTGCAGAGACAGCTAAATTCCAACTTTAGAATTATTTCCTGCATATTCTTGGGACTTTGGCTCAAGGGATAAGACCAAAGCTCCCTTAGGTTTTAGTAGGAGTTAGAGAATTGTTTCTATCCCTGCCAGTCCTTTATCTCTTCAGTCAATTACCAACCATGAAGACAGTATCATTTTGAACCAGAAAAATCCATCCCCAAACCACTATCTTTGTTGATTCTCTTATATCTAGCTTTGCCAAGGACCCCAACCTTGCTTCTTCTGTACAAATAGGGCTCTTTCTATTAAAATTTGCCAGTCACTGTCTAAGTGGTTAGAAATGCAGATATAAAGGTCATGGTCCTTAGTAAGTGTCCCTTGTTGAAAGTCAGATGATTAAAATGAACACATACAAGGTTGTAGGACTCAGCACAATGCTGGCACAAAATAGACTCTCAACACGAGCATGCTTATGTGAATTTTGTTTCTTACACTGAGCCATAAGACCCTAATTAGTTTGGCTTGACATTTAAAAAGCAGCAATTATATGCGTTTCCAACTAATGAGGGTTCTGATGGGATTAATCACTGGGTATTGTTGGAGCATGGGGAAATACCTACATGGAATAAAGACCTGGCTTTCAAAAATTCAGCTTTTTTTTTCCTTGTTAGAAAAGCAATATATCAGAGAAGAATCTTAACGTATAAGTTCATTTGCACAATCTCTCCCCTTTTACTGCCAATCCTCATGTGTAATCCATCATCACCTCTCCCTTGGAGTACTGCAAGAGCTTCTTAACTGGCTACTCCACTTTCACTCTTCCTGAACTTGGGCATGAACTTGGGTGAACATACATGTACACATGTACACACATGTACAATGGACGTGAGTTTGAGCAGGCTCCAGGAGATGTTAAAGGGCAGGGAAGCCTGGTGTGTTGCAGTCCATAGGGTCACAAAGAGTTGGACATGACTGAGCGACTGAACAGCATAAAATAAAAGAAATAAAAGCAAAAATAAACACATAAGAGACTTCCCTGGTGGTCTAGCAGTTAAGGGTTCGCCTGCCAATGCAGGGGACACCAATTCAATCCCTTGTCCAGGAGGATCCCTCGTGCCATGAAATAACTAAGCCACAACTACACCACAACTACTGAGCCCACACTCTAGGGCCAACAAGACACCTGCTGAAGCCTGTGAGCCTGGAGTCCACACTGCACAGCAAGGAGGCCATTTCAACAAAGAGTGTCCCTTGCTCACTGCAACTCGAGAAAGTCCGTGCTCAGCAGTGAAGACCAAGCACAGTGAAAAAATAAAATAAATAAAAATAAACCCATGGGACCTAGTTAAAAGCTTTCCACAGCAAAGGAAGGAAACCACCAACAAAACAAAAAGGACAACTTACTGAATGGTAGAAAATATTTGCAAATGATATGAGCAAAAAGGGATCCAAACAACTTAACATAAATGGCTCATACAACTCAACATCCAAAAAACAAACAACCCAGTTAAAATATGGGCAGAAGAAATGAATAGACATTTTTCCAAAGAAGATATGCAGATGGCCAACAGATATATGAAAAGATGCTCAATATTGCTGGTCATCAGGGAAATGCAAATCAAAACCACAATGAGGATTAAAGAAAAGGAAAAAAGAAAGACAAAATTCCAAATTGTAAATAGAAACAAGAACAAAGTAACACACACACACAAAGGAAATGAAAACAGAACCAAAAACAAAACAAAGCAAAACACAAGAGAACAACTAAAGAAACTAAAGAAACCAAAAAGGAAATCAAACAACTTTTAAAAAGCTAAAAATAAATAAATAAAACAAAATCAAAGCAGAATGCCAAGTGAAGAATAAAGCAAAGAAAACAAAACAGACAAAAATTATCAGAAATCATTAAAAGATAATTAAAATGATTCAAAGGTGAAATCTTAACACTTTTGGAAATAGGGATATCCCTTGAGAATTTGGACTTCCTTGGTGGCTCAGATGGCAAAGCATTTGCCTGCAATGCAGGGGAGACCCAGGTTCAACCCCTGGATTGGGAAGATCCTCTGGAGAAGGAAATGGCAACCCACTCCAGTATTCTCGCCTGGAAAATCCCATGAACAGGGGACCCTGGTAGGCTACAGTCCATGGGGTTGCAAAGACCTGGACACAACTGAGCCACTTCACTTTCTTGAGAATATCATACTAAGTGAAAAAAATCAAGTAGAGAAACATAGCTACAATATGATTTCACTCCTTTGCGGAACACAAAAATGAAATAAGTTAAAAACAAACATACAGAACAGTGCAGTGGCCACTCTAGTGGAAGAGTTGGGAGGATGGTAAAATGGGTAAAGAAGGTCAACTGTATGGTGATGTACGGAAAATAAAACATTTGGTGGTGAGCATGCTGTAGTGTCTCAGAAGGTGAAATATAATTTTCCACACCTGAAATTTGTATGTTATAAACCAAGGTAACCTCAATAGGGTGTTACAAACATTTTAAAGTCACAATGCTTTCTTCAGAAATGTAAACCCTTGGGGAGAAAGCCCAGCGGTCAGAAGCGCACTCCGCTGTGTGACTACGGCGCTCACACATGGTTCCGTGGCAACCAGAAGGGGGAGGGGAGATGCGAGGGGTGTGGTCGTGCCCGCGGCTGATTCTTGCTGATGTATGACAGAGAGCCACAGAATTCTGTACGCAATTATCCTGCAGTTCAAAAATAAATTCAGTTCAGTTCAATTACTCAGTCATGTCCGACTCTTTGTGACCCCATGAACCTCAGCACGCAAGGCCTCCCTGTCCATCACCAACTCCTGGAGTTTACCCAAACTCCTGTCCATCGAGTCGTTGATGTCATCCAGCCATCTCATCCTCTGTCGCCCCCTTCTCCCCCTGCCCCCAATCCTTCTCAGCATTAGTGTCTTTTCCAGTGAGTCAGCTCTTCGCATCAGGTGGCCAAAGTATTGGAGTTTCAGCTTCAGCATCAGTCCCTCCAATGAACACCCAGGACTGGTCTCCTTTAGGATGGAATGGTTGGATCTCTTTGCAGTCCAAGGGACTCTCAAGAGTCTTCTCCAACACCACAGGTCAAAAGCATCAATTCTTCACCACTCAGCTTTCTTTGTAGTCCAACTCCATCCATACCTGAATACTGGGAAAAAACCGTAGCCTGACTAGATGGAACTCTGTTGGCAAAGTAACGTCTCTGCTTTTTAATATGCTGTCTAGGTTGGTCATAACTTTCATTCCAAGGAGTAAGCATCCTTTAATTTCATGGCATCACCATCTGCAGTGATTTTGGAGACCAAACAAATAAAGTCAACCACTGTTTACACAGTTTCCCCATCTATTTCCCGTGAAGTGATGGGACCGGATGCCATGATCTTAGTTTTCTGAATGTTGAGCTTTAAGCCAACTTTTCCACTCTCCTCTTTCAATTTCATCTAGAGGCTTTTTAGTTCTTCTTCACTTTCTGCCATAAGGGTGCTGCCATCTGCATATCTGATACTATTGATATTTCTCCCTGCAATCTTGATTCCAGCTTGTGCTTCCTCCAGCCCAGAGTTTCTCATGATGTACTCTGCATATAAGTTAAATAAGCAGGGTGGCAACATACAGCCTTGATGTACTCCTTTTCCTATTTGGAGCCAGTCTGTTGTCCCATGGCCAGTTCCTTTGCTTCCTGACCTGCATACAGGTTTCTCAATTAAAAAAAAAAAAAAAAGTAATCTGAGAAAACCAGAAGAAAAGGAAAATTTCCAATCTTATCAACAACAACAAAAGAATATTTCCCAATTCCAAGAGGTGTTCATATCCTCCTAGAGGTTTTGAAAGCTTCTGCTAATGTGTTGAATTAAAACAACTCTTCCTTTCAACGGGGGAGAGCTAATGCACCTGACCCAGCATGATGCCAGTGTAGGCAGTCAGCAGAGAAGGAGCCCAGCCCCTCCTTCCAGGGTTCAGGCCACATCATCCTCTGGGTTGTGATTGGCTCCAGCTCTTGACTAAGGGACATTTAATGACGAGTAAGAACACTGCTAAACGATCAGCCAGCAGAGAGAGAGAAGAGAGAAAGGTAGACTAATCTTGGGTGCGGGGAAAAGATAGTACAGTCTTCATCAGGAAAAAAAAAAAAAAGACTCAGGACAGAGAAGTGAGACGCTGGGAAGGAGCTCACTATCAGCTTTGCCAAGAGTCAAGTAGGCTAAAAAGTTTTCTATGTAGGCGTCTTACTTCATGGAATAAAAGGAGAGGGAAAAGATCATTCTGTAGTTCAATCAGGTGAGAATTAGAAATTCCAGGTGTCAGGCCAGAAATTCTAAAAGTACCAGGACAATGATGTTTGAAGAAAAGCCTGAGGGCAATGGGAGCCTTGTAGACGAGAACCAGCTGTACCTAGGTGCGAGGCATCAGGCAAACAGGAAACCAGGAGCAAGCGGGAAAGCCAGGCTCTCTGCAAGGCAGGAGGTAAATGCGAAGTGCGACTTGCCCAGAAAAAGCCTCAACATGTACACCTGGCAGGAGATCCAGAGACACAATCAGGAGACTGACCAGTGGCTGGTGATCAATCGCAAGGTCTACGATGTTACTGGCTGGGCGGACAGGCACCCCGGTGGCCGCAAGGTCCTCAGCCACTATGCTGGGGAAGACGCCACGGTAAGCAACTCGAATTCTGTCCTCTCTCTCTCTGTTCCAGCTGCTGGGTGGCTGGGAGCTTGGCCGTCTTTCCAAAAGCATTTCAAGTATGTGTTCAAGCTCCATGATCACTCATCTCCTCCCAAATCAATTTTTCAAGATTCCTATCCAGCAAAAACTTGAAAGCTAATTGAGCCTGAAGGTCTAGCTATTATTTACATTAGTTTTGGGGTGAGCTCAGATGCTGACAGTAGATACTATGTGTATTTCTGGTTTTGGTTTTTGTTCTTGGCATTATGTTTTTTTATTTTGTTTTGTTTTGTTTTGAAATGGAGTCATTGTTTTATAAGAAGAAAGTTACAAATAAGTGAGTAAAATCTGGAAAAAAAATGTCTTCACTCAAGTAGAAATTTCCCAGACTCCTACAACTGGAGTGCGTGAAACAGACAGCAATACATCAGGCGAGCATCAAAATGTTGAATGATGTTGAAAGGGTACAGTGACACAGGCTTTTAGACTTTGTAGAGTTCTTTTTTGTTGTGTAATTCATTCAATGTGATACAGGTAATACAACCCACTTTTATGGAAGAAGTAGCTGAAATCAGAAGTAACTGAAATCACTGGTTAAGTGACTGACCCAAGTTCACCCAGCCAGCAGATCTCAGATTCAAAACACTTATCTTTCTTAACTTTCAGTCTTAACCACTTTCCTTCATTGTTTTTCCTCATAACTCTCCTCCACCAAAATAGCTGAAAAAACACTTTCAATGGATGCCTAAACTACCACACATCATGTGTGTTAAGTCGCTTCAGCTGCGTCCAACTCTTTGTGTCCCTATGGACCACATTCCACCAGGCACCTCTGTCCTTGGGATTCTCCAGGCATGAATACTGGAGTGGGTTGCCATGCTCTTTTCCGGGGGATCTTCCTGACCCAGGGATTGAACCTGTATCTCTTACCTCTCCAGCATTGGCAGGAGTGTTCTTACCATTAGCACCACTTGGGAAGCCCAAAGACACCATAGACACATTCAAATGTGTGACCTCACTTAAACCTCATCATAAGGAAAGTAAATGGTATTCCCATATTAAAGATGGAAAAAACTCATACTAAAACATGAAAATAATGTATCTCAGACCACACAAATAAAAGTGACTAATTTTTAAATCAGATAGGTTTTTTTTTGTTTTGTTTTTTTTTTTACCATAAAGCCCTTTATAGCTGATCTTAAAAATAAAATTTTCATTTAATATTGAAGAGGGAGGTTTCTCAATCCTTAAAAGCATTTAGGAATCCACTCTAAAACATTCTATAAGAAAGCTGATTTTAGCCCGATTAGGAACTTTTTCTCCACATTATACACATGAAGAAATGGAGAATAAAAGGTGTTAAATAAACTAATTCAAGATCAGAAAATTAGCATATTATAGAGTAGAAATTTAAAGTTTTTTTTTTTTTTTTTAATGTTACCCTTGTTGTTTTCATGTTAGTATATAATTTTTCCAACTGGCTTCAAAGCATAGGATTAAAAATATTGATTCATGAAATTCTGCTCTGTGTGTGTTACCTGACTGATAAAAATAGAATACACAAGTGTATGGCAAGTTTGCAAAAAAAATAAAGATTTTGATTTTTGACACTAGCAACATCTTCTTTCCCCAATTCTCATCTCCCTCAAATTTCTCAACTTCTCTGTCTAATCAGGGTCTTCTATCATCATCTCATCTTGATTCTGCAGTCAGAAGAATGTCTTTCTGAGCAGACCCTTCCACATCCCCACGACTCCGGTTTGATGTGACATTTTTAAAACAAAGCTCAACCTTTTCCTGGGAAAGTGCACATGAGCTTGTGGCCCATGATGGGAGTCTCACATGTGTCAGGAAGACCCTAGGAAGCCAGAGAGCTGAGGATAGAAGAAGCCAAGTGACAGGCATTTGTGCAAGAATCAGGGGAAAGATTAACAAAAATAAAGGGAAAAAATACTTGTTGATGTATGACAGAAAACCACAAAATTCTATAAAGCAATTAGACTTCACTTAAAAAAGTAATGTGACAAACAAGAGGAAAAAAATACCACAGATCTCATCTCCACAACACAAAGAAAATATGGACAATGCTTTTCTAACACAAGTCACAGAATCAGTTCAAAGGATGTGTTAGAAACATATGTACCTTCAACCACCTTGAATATAACTGATAGATGTAGCTAGCAGCAAGCAGCTCAGCTGATGAATTTGTAATTTGCTGGAGAGTTTTATCTCCCAGAAGTCAGAGAAAGACCATGTTTCTGCATCCAATTCTAGTCAACAAGGAAGAATTGAACCTTATGGTAAAATACACATGACACCTTAGGATTTGTGTCATGAGGATGAACACCCTGAGCATGGTCAGTCATGTGCCCCACACTTTTAGAAGGCAGATCCAGAATGTTCAGAGAAAAGTCTCTAGGGGATGATGGCTAGAGAAGAATGGAAGGGTGCCAGGAGAATCCTGACAACCATGGTATTCCATGACCACTCAGAGTACATGGAGCCTGAGGTGCAGTATACTGGTTGTATAACCCTGGGAAAGTCCCTGAAATGCTCTGGAACTCAGCTTCATCATCTACATAATGGGAACGACCTTACCCATCTAATTGGTAAATGAGACAAAAGCTTGTAAAGGGTTTAGCATAATACCAGATGTACCTTTCATTAAGCCATAGCTATTGTTATTCATATCACAGCATCCATAGCCTCAGAGATGTGACTCACATATCCTGTTTACCACCTGCTTAGAAATCCTGATTGTTTGTTGCCAACTGGGAACAGAGGAATACGTGGTGGATAAAGGGCATGCTCTCTAGGGAAGGAGGGAAGACCATGAAGTCAGAGAACCTGAGGTCAAATGCTCTCTGTCTCTACAGCCTAAAAAGTGTTTCCAAGCTGTACCCTGAAAGGCAAATGTGCACCAAATATGATCTCTGTGCACAAGCCCTGGACCATAGCTGCACCTGCCCAGAGGGGAGCATCTTTCCTTATTTATATAGAAACTCTTCCCCAAGCCTCCAACCTTCTCATGAAAATTACATAATGATACCAAGGTAATTTGTTCCATAAGGTCACTCACCCATTCATTCATTCATGTGGTGAATCATTCTAAACTTTTTGAGATGTCTGTGGTACATATACACCATGGAATATTACTCAGCCGTTAAAAAGAATTCATTTGAATTAGTCCTAATGAGATGGATGAAACTGGAGCCCCTTATACAGAATGAAGTAAGCCAGAAAGATAAACAACATTACAACATACTAACACATATATATGGAATTTAGAAAGATGGTAATGATAACCCTATATGCAAAACAGAAAAAGAGACACAGAAATACAGAACAGACTTTTGAACTCTGTGGGAGAATGTGAGGGTGGGATATTTCAAAAGAACAGCATGTATACTATCTATGGTGAAACAGATCACCAGCCCAGGTGGGATGCATGAGACAAGTGCTCGGGCCTGGTGCACTGGGAAGACCCAGAGGAATCGGGTGGAGAGGGAGGTGGGAGGGGGGATCTGGATGGGGAATACGTGTAAATCTATCGCTGATTCATATCAATGTATGACAAAACCCACTGGAAAAAAAAAAAAAAAGAGTACAAATTTGGGAATGAAAGAAGTGTGGTTTGTATCTGGGCTGCACCACTTACCAGGAATGTCCTGAGAAGCTTGCTGAAATTCTTGGAACCTCAGCTCCTTTATCTAGAAAGTGGGATAATGATACTTCTATCTCAGTATGGTTGTCAAAATCAGTGGAGATAAAGTAAAGGTTTTCTTCTTATACCTGGGAAAGATAAACACTCAAAAATGGTGTTTATTATTACTTAGTTATTCTGAGATACATTGTCTTTTTTTTTTTTTCAAGGAATTTTACTAGAGTAAGTTAGTCGCTCCATCATGTCCAACTCTTTGTGACCCCATGGACTGCAGCACAATAGGCCTGCCTGTCCATCACCAATGCACAGAGTTTACTTAAACTCATGTCCATTGAGTCAGTGATGCCATTCAACCACCTCATCCTCTGTCATCCTCTTCTCCTCCCACCTACAATCTTTCCTAGCATCAGGGTCTTATCAAATGAGTCAGCTCTTTGCATCAGGTGACAAAAGCATTGGAGTTTCAGCTTCAACATCAGTCCTTCCAATGAATATTCAGGACTGATTTCCTGTAGGATGGACTGGTTGGATGTCCTTGCAGTCCAAGGAACTCTAAAAGGTTTTCTGCAAAACCATATTTCACAAGCATCAATTCTTTGGTGCTCACATTTCTTTATAGTCCAACTCTCACATCCATACATGAATACTGGGGGAAAAAACATAGCCTTGAGTAGACGGACCTTCGTTGGCAAAGTAACATTTTTGCTTCTTAATATGCTCTCTAGCTTGGTCATAACTTTTCTCCCAAGGAGTAAGTGTCTTTTAATTTCATGGCTGCAGCCACCATCTGCAGTGATTTTGGAGCCCCCAAAAATAAAGTCTGCCACTGTTTCCAATGTTTCCCAATCTATTTCCCATGAAGTGATGGGACCGGATGCCACGATCTTAGTTTTCTGAATGTTGGGCTTTAAGCCAACATTTTCACTCTCGTCTTTCACTTTCATCAAGAGGCTCCTTAGTTCTTCTTCACTTTCTGCCATAAGGGTGCTGCCATCTGCATATCTGATACTATTGATATTTCTCCCTGCAATCTTGATTCCAGCTTGTGCTTCCTCCAGCCCAGAGTTTCTCATGATGTACTCTGCATATAAGTTAAATAAGCAGGGTGGCAACATACAGCCTTGATGTACTCCTTTTCCTATTTGGAGCCAGTCTGTTGTCCCATGGCCAGTTCCTTTGCTTCCTGACCTGCATACAGGTTTCTCAATTAAAAAAAAAAAAAAAGTAATCTGAGAAAACCAGAAGAAAAGGAAAATTTCCAATCTTATCAACAACAACAAAAGAATATTTCCCAATTCCAAGAGGTGTTCATATCCTCCTAGAGGTTTTGAAAGCTTCTGCTAATGTGTTGAATTAAAACAACTCTTCCTTTCAACGGGGGAGAGCTAATGCACCTGACCCAGCATGATGCCAGTGTAGGCAGTCAGCAGAGAAGGAGCCCAGCCCCTCCTTCCAGGGTTCAGGCCACATCATCCTCTGGGTTGTGATTGGCTCCAGCTCTTGACTAAGGGACATTTAATGACGAGTAAGAACACTGCTAAACGATCAGCCAGCAGAGAGAGAGAAGAGAGAAAGGTAGACTAATCTTGGGTGCGGGGAAAAGATAGTACAGTCTTCATCAGGAAAAAAAAAAAAAAGACTCAGGACAGAGAAGTGAGACGCTGGGAAGGAGCTCACTATCAGCTTTGCCAAGAGTCAAGTAGGCTAAAAAGTTTTCTATGTAGGCGTCTTACTTCATGGAATAAAAGGAGAGGGAAAAGATCATTCTGTAGTTCAATCAGGTGAGAATTAGAAATTCCAGGTGTCAGGCCAGAAATTCTAAAAGTACCAGGACAATGATGTTTGAAGAAAAGCCTGAGGGCAATGGGAGCCTTGTAGACGAGAACCAGCTGTACCTAGGTGCGAGGCATCAGGCAAACAGGAAACCAGGAGCAAGCGGGAAAGCCAGGCTCTCTGCAAGGCAGGAGGTAAATGCGAAGTGCGACTTGCCCAGAAAAAGCCTCAACATGTACACCTGGCAGGAGATCCAGAGACACAATCAGGAGACTGACCAGTGGCTGGTGATCAATCGCAAGGTCTACGATGTTACTGGCTGGGCGGACAGGCACCCCGGTGGCCGCAAGGTCCTCAGCCACTATGCTGGGGAAGACGCCACGGTAAGCAACTCGAATTCTGTCCTCTCTCTCTCTGTTCCAGCTGCTGGGTGGCTGGGAGCTTGGCCGTCTTTCCAAAAGCATTTCAAGTATGTGTTCAAGCTCCATGATCACTCATCTCCTCCCAAATCAATTTTTCAAGATTCCTATCCAGCAAAAACTTGAAAGCTAATTGAGCCTGAAGGTCTAGCTATTATTTACATTAGTTTTGGGGTGAGCTCAGATGCTGACAGTAGATACTATGTGTATTTCTGGTTTTGGTTTTTGTTCTTGGCATTATGTTTTTTTATTTTGTTTTGTTTTGTTTTGAAATGGAGTCATTGTTTTATAAGAAGAAAGTTACAAATAAGTGAGTAAAATCTGGAAAAAAAATGTCTTCACTCAAGTAGAAATTTCCCAGACTCCTACAACTGGAGTGCGTGAAACAGACAGCAATACATCAGGCGAGCATCAAAATGTTGAATGATGTTGAAAGGGTACAGTGACACAGGCTTTTAGACTTTGTAGAGTTCTTTTTTGTTGTGTAATTCATTCAATGTGATACAGGTAATACAACCCACTTTTATGGAAGAAGTAGCTGAAATCAGAAGTAACTGAAATCACTGGTTAAGTGACTGACCCAAGTTCACCCAGCCAGCAGATCTCAGATTCAAAACACTTATCTTTCTTAACTTTCAGTCTTAACCACTTTCCTTCATTGTTTTTCCTCATAACTCTCCTCCACCAAAATAGCTGAAAAAACACTTTCAATGGATGCCTAAACTACCACACATCATGTGTGTTAAGTCGCTTCAGCTGCGTCCAACTCTTTGTGTCCCTATGGACCACATTCCGCCAGGCACCTCTGTCCTTGGGATTCTCCAGGCATGAATACTGGAGTGGGTTGCCATGCTCTTTTCCGGGGGATCTTCCTGACCCAGGGATTGAACCTGTATCTCTTACCTCTCCAGCATTGGCAGGAGTGTTCTTACCATTAGCACCACTTGGGAAGCCCAAAGACACCATAGACACATTCAAATGTGTGACCTCACTTAAACCTCATCATAAGGAAAGTAAATGGTATTCCCATATTAAAGATGGAAAAAACTCATACTAAAACATGAAAATAATGTATCTCAGACCACACAAATAAAAGTGACTAATTTTTAAATCAGATAGGTTTTTTTTTGTTTTGTTTTGTTTTTTACCATAAAGCCCTTTATAGCTGATCTTAAAAATAAAATTTTCATTTAATATTGAAGAGGGAGGTTTCTCAATCCTTAAAAGCATTTAGGAATCCACTCTAAAACATTCTATAAGAAAGCTGATTTTAGCCCGATTAGGAACTTTTTCTCCACATTATACACATGAAGAAATGGAGAATAAAAGGTGTTAAATAAACTAATTCAAGATCAGAAAATTAGCATATTATAGAGTAGAAATTTAAAGTTTTTTTTTTTTTTTTAATGTTACCCTTGTTGTTTTCATGTTAGTATATAATTTTTCCAACTGGCTTCAAAGCATAGGATTAAAAATATTGATTCATGAAATTCTGCTCTGTGTGTGTTACCTGACTGATAAAAATAGAATACACAAGTGTATGGCAAGTTTGCAAAAAAAATAAAGATTTTGATTTTTGACACTAGCAACATCTTCTTTCCCCAATTCTCATCTCCCTCAAATTTCTCAACTTCTCTGTCTAATCAGGGTCTTCTATCATCATCTCATCTTGATTCTGCAGTCAGAAGAATGTCTTTCTGAGCAGACCCTTCCACATCCCCACGACTCCGGTTTGATGTGACATTTTTAAAACAAAGCTCAACCTTTTCCTGGGAAAGTGCACATGAGCTTGTGGCCCATGATGGGAGTCTCACATGTGTCAGGAAGACCCTAGGAAGCCAGAGAGCTGAGGATAGAAGAAGCCAAGTGACAGGCATTTGTGCAAGAATCAGGGGAAAGATTAACAAAAATAAAGGGAAAAAATACTTGTTGATGTATGACAGAAAACCACAAAATTCTATAAAGCAATTAGACTTCACTTAAAAAAGTAATGTGACAAACAAGAGGAAAAAAATACCACAGATCTCATCTCCACAACACAAAGAAAATATGGACAATGCTTTTCTAACACAAGTCACAGAATCAGTTCAAAGGATGTGTTAGAAACATATGTACCTTCAACCACCTTGAATATAACTGATAGATGTAGCTAGCAGCAAGCAGCTCAGCTGATGAATTTGTAATTTGCTGGAGAGTTTTATCTCCCAGAAGTCAGAGAAAGACCATGTTTCTGCATCCAATTCTAGTCAACAAGGAAGAATTGAACCTTATGGTAAAATACACATGACACCTTAGGATTTGTGTCATGAGGATGAACACCCTGAGCATGGTCAGTCATGTGCCCCACACTTTTAGAAGGCAGATCCAGAATGTTCAGAGAAAAGTCTCTAGGGGATGATGGCTAGAGAAGAATGGAAGGGTGCCAGGAGAATCCTGACAACCATGGTATTCCATGACCACTCAGAGTACATGGAGCCTGAGGTGCAGTATACTGGTTGTATAACCCTGGGAAAGTCCCTGAAATGCTCTGGAACTCAGCTTCATCATCTACATAATGGGAACGACCTTACCCATCTAATTGGTAAATGAGACAAAAGCTTGTAAAGGGTTTAGCATAATACCAGATGTACCTTTCATTAAGCCATAGCTATTGTTATTCATATCACAGCATCCATAGCCTCAGAGATGTGACTCACATATCCTGTTTACCACCTGCTTAGAAATCCTGATTGTTTGTTGCCAACTGGGAACAGAGGAATACGTGGTGGATAAAGGGCATGCTCTCTAGGGAAGGAGGGAAGACCATGAAGTCAGAGAACCTGAGGTCAAATGCTCTCTGTCTCTACAGCCTAAAAAGTGTTTCCAAGCTGTACCCTGAAAGGCAAATGTGCACCAAATATGATCTCTGTGCACAAGCCCTGGACCATAGCTGCACCTGCCCAGAGGGGAGCATCTTTCCTTATTTATATAGAAACTCTTCCCCAAGCCTCCAACCTTCTCATGAAAATTACATAATGATACCAAGGTAATTTGTTCCATAAGGTCACTCACCCATTCATTCATTCATGTGGTGAATCATTCTAAACTTTTTGAGATGTCTGTGGTACATATACACCATGGAATATTACTCAGCCGTTAAAAAGAATTCATTTGAATTAGTCCTAATGAGATGGATGAAACTGGAGCCCCTTATACAGAATGAAGTAAGCCAGAAAGATAAACAACATTACAACATACTAACACATATATATGGAATTTAGAAAGATGGTAATGATAACCCTATATGCAAAACAGAAAAAGAGACACAGAAATACAGAACAGACTTTTGAACTCTGTGGGAGAATGTGAGGGTGGGATATTTCAAAAGAACAGCATGTATACTATCTATGGTGAAAC
The DNA here is from genome assembly GCF_033118175.1 of Dama dama. Lineage (NCBI taxonomy): Eukaryota > Metazoa > Chordata > Mammalia > Artiodactyla > Cervidae > Dama > Dama dama. The sequence continues at coordinate 80,199,832 of NC_083681.1, forward strand.
AGATCACCAGCCCAGGTGGGATGCATGAGACAAGTGCTCGGGCCTGGTGCACTGGGAAGACCCAGAGGAATCGGGTGGAGAGGGAGGTGGGAGGGGGGATCTGGATGGGGAATACGTGTAAATCTATCGCTGATTCATATCAATGTATGACAAAACCCACTGGAAAAAAAAAAAAAAAGAGTACAAATTTGGGAATGAAAGAAGTGTGGTTTGTATCTGGGCTGCACCACTTACCAGGAATGTCCTGAGAAGCTTGCTGAAATTCTTGGAACCTCAGCTCCTTTATCTAGAAAGTGGGATAATGATACTTCTATCTCAGTATGGTTGTCAAAATCAGTGGAGATAAAGTAAAGGTTTTCTTCTTATACCTGGGAAAGATAAACACTCAAAAATGGTGTTTATTATTACTTAGTTATTCTGAGATACATTGTCTTTTTTTTTTTTTCAAGGAATTTTACTAGAGTAAGTTAGTCGCTCCATCATGTCCAACTCTTTGTGACCCCATGGACTGCAGCACAATAGGCCTGCCTGTCCATCACCAATGCACAGAGTTTACTTAAACTCATGTCCATTGAGTCAGTGATGCCATTCAACCACCTCATCCTCTGTCATCCTCTTCTCCTCCCACCTACAATCTTTCCTAGCATCAGGGTCTTATCAAATGAGTCAGCTCTTTGCATCAGGTGACAAAAGCATTGGAGTTTCAGCTTCAACATCAGTCCTTCCAATGAATATTCAGGACTGATTTCCTGTAGGATGGACTGGTTGGATGTCCTTGCAGTCCAAGGAACTCTAAAAGGTTTTCTGCAAAACCATATTTCACAAGCATCAATTCTTTGGTGCTCACATTTCTTTATAGTCCAACTCTCACATCCATACATGAATACTGGGGGAAAAAACATAGCCTTGAGTAGACGGACCTTCGTTGGCAAAGTAACATTTTTGCTTCTTAATATGCTCTCTAGCTTGGTCATAACTTTTCTCCCAAGGAGTAAGTGTCTTTTAATTTCATGGCTGCAGCCACCATCTGCAGTGATTTTGGAGCCCCCAAAAATAAAGTCTGCCACTGTTTCCAATGTTTCCCAATCTATTTCCCATGAAGTGATGGGACCGGATGCCACGATCTTAGTTTTCTGAATGTTGGGCTTTAAGCCAACATTTTCACTCTCGTCTTTCACTTTCATCAAGAGGCTCCTTAGTTCTTCTTCACTTTCTGCCATAAGGGTGGTGTCATCTGTATATCTGATGTTATTGATATTTCTCCCAGCAATCTTGAGTCCAGCTTGTGCTTCCTCCAGCCCAGAGTTTCTCATGATGTACTCTGCATAGAAGTTAAATAAGCAGGGTGACAATATACAGCCTTGACACACTCCTTTTCCTATTTGGAACCAGTCTGTTGTTCCATGTCCAGTTCTAACTGTTGCTTCATGACCTGCATACAGGTTTCACAAGAGGCAGGTCAGGTGGTCTGGTATTCCCAACTCTTTCAGAATTTTCCACAGTTTATTGTGATTCACACAGTCAAAGCTTTGGCATAGTCAATAAAGCAGAAATCATTTTTGTTTTTTTTTTTTTTTTTTACTGGAACTCCCTTGCTTTTTCAATAATCCAGCAGATGTTGGCAATTTAGTCTCTGGTTCCTGTACCTTTTCTGAATCCAGCTTGAACATCTGGAATTTCATGGTTCATGCAGTATTGAAGCCTGACTTGGAGAATCTTGAGCATTACTTTACTAGCATGTGAGATGAGTGCAATTGTGCAGTAGTTTGAGAATTCTTTGACATTGCCTTTCTTTGGGATTGGAATGAAACTCAACTTTTCCAGTCCTGTGTCCACTACCGAGTTTTCTAAATTTCTTGGCAAAATGAGTGCAGCACTTTCACAGCATCATCTTTTAGGTTTTGAAAGAGCTCAACTGGATTTCCATCCCCTCCACTAGCTTTGTTCATAGTGATGCTTCCTAAGGCCCACATGACTTCACATTCCAGGATGTCTGGCTCTAGGTGAGTGACAACACCATCGTGATTACCTGGGTCTTGAAGATTTTTTTTTGTATAGTTCTTCTATGTATCCTTGCCACCTTTTCTTAATATTTTTTGCTTCTGTTTGTTCCATACCATTTCTGTCCTTTATTGAGCCCATCTTTGCATGAAATGTTCCCTTGGTATCTCTAACTTTCTTGAAGAGATCTCTAGTCTTTCCCATTCTATCATTTCCCTCTATTTCTTTTCATTGATCACTGAGGAAGGCTTTCTTATCTCTCCTTGCTATTCTTTGGAACTCTGCATTCAGATGGGTATATCTCTCCTTTTCTCCTTTGCTTTTCATGTCTCTTCCTTTCAAAGCTATTTGTAAGAACTCCTCCGACAGCCATTTTGCTTTTTTGCATTTCTTTTTCTTGGGGATGCTCTTGATCCCTTTCTCCTGTACAACGTCATGAACCTACATCTATAGTTCATCAGGCATTGTATCTGTCAGATCTAGTCCCTTGAATCTATTTCTCAATTTCACTGTGTAATTGTAAGGGATTTGATTTAGGTCATACCAGAAAGATCTAGTGGTTTTCCCCACTTCTTCAATTTAAGTCTGAATTTGGCAATAAGGACTTCATTATCTGAGCCACAGTCAGCTCCCGGTCTTGCTTTTGCTGCCTCTATAGAGCTTCTCAACCTTTGGCTGCAGAGAATATAATATATCTGATTTCCGTGTTGACGGTCAGGTGATGTCCATGTGTAGAGTCCTCTCTTGTGTTGTTGGAAGAGGGTAAGTCTATTATACAAGGCACAGGCAAATGAACTCCTGTTACTGCACATATTGTTTATCTGATTTTTTTCAAATTGTATGATTTGAAATTAATACACAGTGCTAATAAATAAATCAAGGCTTAGATCTTCTCAACTGACAAAGCTTATCTATGAAAAGCCAGAAACAACCTATAAGTCCAACAAGAAGAATTAATTATATAGATTACAACATGTCCATATGAAGCATGCTGCATGCTAAGTTGTGCTAAGTTACTTCAGTCATGTCTGACTCTGGGCAACCCTGTGGACCATAGCCCACTAGGCTCCTCTGTCCTTGGCGATTCTCCAGGCAAGAATACTGGAATGAGTTGTCCTACCCTCCTCCAGGGGATCTTTCCTACCCAGGGATCAAACGGGCATCTCTTATGTCTCCTGCATTGGGAGGAGAGTTCTTTACCACTAGTGCCACTTGGGAAGTCCCAAGTTTTATATAAGTAAGTCAGCAATATTTCTCCACAAAAGAAGTAAACAAAATCTTGTGAGGTGTGCACAAGAGTAGCATGTTCAGAACAAAGAAGTCAGGGTTATCACCCAATGTGCATGGTCAGCCACCTCCTTGTGTCTGAACATGATGCTCTGAGATGTTCAGAGAAACTAAAACTCTTCATCAGAGTAAAAATCCAATATGACAGAAAAAATATGACAAAAGCCTAGAGGAAAGAGCAAAATTTGTTTCAACTGCCTGGAAGACTGCAAGGTGGAAGAGGAACGAGCTGCATGCAAGTCCAAAAGAGTCAGTCATGTGAAATCAACAGAGGCAAGACTGGGGCGGGGCAAGAGAGGATGTGTACAGAGGTGGGATACAGATCAGGTTCACATCGTGAGTAAGCGCCAGCAGAATAGGTGTCCCGGCTTGGCCACATCCTTTGCTTAGCACAATCCTGGTCAACATGATGGCTTGAGGATGAGAAGAGGAGAAGGAGAAAGAGAGGATAAAGGGTGTGGGAGGTAAAGAAAGAGACAAGAGAGGGAGGAGAGGAAGAAGTGGTCTTGAGTTCTGAGCAAAGGACCCTGGATTTTACCATCACTGTAGGTCTTCCTCTCCTCCCACTGCAGGTAATGACACTTCTCTAGCCCAGCCTCCCTCCCTACACCCAGTCCTACAAGGAAACCAACCAGGATTCCAGCTGTTTCAAACAGCCTGGAGGTTAAATAAAGGTTGAAGATCAAGAAGACTTAGTCAAGGCAGAATGGATACAGATATCCGTATGGCTGAGTCCCTTTGCTGTCCGCCTGAAATTATCACAGAATTGTCAATAGGGTATGGTCCCATATAAAAAAAAAAAAAAAATTTTTAAAGGTCAAAACAAAGGAAGGAGTCCACGGAACATGCTGAAGTCCTGAATAAGGCACTGGCAACAGAAATGAAGAAGAGAGGATGGATAACCAGGAGACATAATTTATAATAGGGGATAAGTGGCTGGGTAAGTAAGCAGGAGTAAGGAGTCTAAACTGCCTGATGGGTGACTTATGTAGGTAAGTGGGTGGCAGTTGCCATTACAAGGTAATGAAGCCAGGAAGATGAACAGGTTTGGTGGGGACACTGGAGAGAGAGAGAATCTGGCCTGGAGCTCAGTAAATATATCACAGGAAAAAATCTCAAATAATGAAAGTTCTCAAATAATGAGTGAGTTATGGCAAAAAAAAAAAAAAAAAGAAAAAAAAAAGCCCTCTGTTTATCCCTGTGGGTGGAGGGGAATCTTGGTGACTTCATGTAAACATTCTCCACTCCAAAGTGGCTCTTTTCCAGAACATAGGCAAAGAGTATATTCTATGCATAAATAAGCCTACTCAAAACTTGTGATCTTCCAGAAATACGAGGGACCTTGATTTAGCATTTGCCTTGAAACAGGTGAGATCTGAGAAGGAACCAGAAGAGAAATTACCCAAAGATGTAGGAATGGGTGTCTGCGGTTGGGTATTAAATATTCTGGTGAGTTTCTGTTTTTTTTGGCTGTGCTGCAAGGCATGGGGGACCTAAGTTGCCCAACAGGGATGGACCCCACACCCCTCCATGCAAGCATGGAGTCTTAATCACCAGACTGACAGGGAAGTCTCCTGGTGAGCTTTTTGAGATAAGTAAATCAAAATCTATGTTCTAGTTATATTGATTTTGTGACTATATACATATATTCACGATGGGTTTTTTTTTTCTGATTTTGTGGAAATTTCAACCCACTTCAGATGAACCAAATAATAATTATATAAAAATATCATTTAATAGCACCTGATACCCAAACTTAAGCTCTTTGTTGCTAGGCTAAGTTTTCAGCAAGGTTTTGTAATGACTGAATAAATGAATGAAGGAATGAATGAGCCCATGTGGGAGAATAAGTAGCATCCACAGTTAGAAAACAGATCGAATTTTGAGAGATTAAGCATTTCCCCGATATAAACAACATCCTGCACTGCTCCCTATGCTGTATTTTGGTGTTAATTTTATAGGCACACACTTTGATTGATTGCAGAACAAGATTTGGCAAATGGAGTGTCTCCTGGATTTCAACCCACACGTGCCCTCTAGGCCAAGTGCCTTGAAGCAGGGCACAGCCTGTATACAGTAGTTAAATTTTAAGGACATGATTCTTCTCAGGCCTTCTCACTTTACATACTTGTCTCTCCCACGAGGGATCATACTGCTCTTCCAATAAAGGACAGCTTTCCGCCCCCCATTAAATAACAGCAAAAAATCAGCAGGATTCCCCAAGTCACTTGTGAAAGCAAAAATAATCACATATTTCCTCTGTGTTGATACTGTTTGGCAAATAATCAGTCTTAAGAGGAGCTACAGTGTAAATTTATGAATAGGTTAGGAAATAGCGATGATGGTTGAGAAGTGAATCAAAAGATAACAGATGAAAATAAGAGATGGTAAAGTAGTTAAGAGGTCAGAAAATAGAGATGCTGAGAGCGGGGAAGAGACAGCAGTGCTTAAGACCCATATCCTTGAACTCAGTACTTCTCAACTTTCTCCTTTTTAGAGAAATCATATACTGCTCTATTCATTCACCCTTTCCCTTATTCATGAGACATCTCTTGATCCCATGTCATATTCCAGGCACAGAAACAAACATCAGGTATAATTTAATCAATAGTGCCTGGTCTCAGTCTTCAAAAAAGCCAAAAGCCACTAGGAAGGTCTTTGTGAATACACAGGTTCACTGCAACATCATTTGAAAAGCTTTAGGAACACAGTGTCATGGGAGCCCAGAAGAGATCATAAACAACTTTCCTGACTGTGTTAGGAAGGCATGTTTCATCTGGATGTTCAAGAATGAGAAGGAACTTTTAAGTTGAAAAAATGGAGGAAAGCAGTCAAGGCAAAGGGAGCCGTATGTATCACGAAGCTTCAGAACTACACAGGGTCCTGGAATGTTTATCAAACAGGGAGACTTACATCGGACAGGATGAGGCCTGAAGGGTGTGGTGAGAGGTAAACCTGGAGAAGTAGGTTGGGGCCACAGACAAAGTGATGCACGTGATTAAATCCTAAGGTGGGAAACACCTTTACTAACTGCCTAGCATGCATGTACTGATCTTAACATCCTCCCAAAACAATCTTGTGTCCCCCTTCTTTCAGGAAAAGAACTGTTCATGTTAAGGCTGGAATGGACCTTATGGCTTACTGGCATTAAAGCCACATAGATTTGAGTTCAAATCCTGGCTCTCCCACTTACTGTGGAAATGTCCTGAGATTTGGAGTCTTTATATGTATAACAAAAATGATGGAACCTCACAAAACTAAGTTGATGATGATGAGTTGGCCCATAGAGCACCTTGTACACAGGAAACACTACAAAAAAGGTGTTATTCCCTCTCCCCTTCATTTAGCCCAGACTTTCTTCAGGAGGAGCATATTTGTCAAATAATGTCAATTTAAAAAAAAACAAACAAACTGATTTTTGAAGATTTTTCAAGACGGAAATCTCACAACCTACTCTGTATCTAGACTCTAATAGTCAATTCCTTCAAATTGAATATTCTAAGACTGCCTAAGCACTTCTCTACTGCCCATTAATACAATGAAAAGAGTTCCACACAGCAGGGCAGTTCTTACTCTTCTGGAAAACTCTGTGGGTCTTCAGTCTCTGTTGTCACAGTACTGACCTGTGAATCTTGCTGAAGATCAGAAGAAACAGTGAACCCAGAGGAACATTAGCATCAGCACACTGTTCCAGGGCTCCGGATGACTGCTCAGAGTAAGATGCAAATCCAGGGCCTCACCCTCCTCTACACTCTGATCTTGATCCCTCAGACTGTTTCTCACCCTCATCTGTTCCTTAACAACAGGCAGAACATGATTTTTCAGTATGGGCCACCTTGAAACGTTTAGTCACATTTGTAATCACAGAATGACTCTCACCCTGGTTAGGTAAACTAACTTTAGAGTCATTGAATGTGACAAGAAAACACATTTTTAAAAGCAGCATTTCCTAAGGGGGTCAGAGAAAGTGTACAAAGTCAGAATGAACAGTAGAGCCTGGACTGGTCCTAGGAGATACAAATCTCTTCTTATACCAGTGAATCTAGAAAAGTGAGTCTAAAGGGTTTATATTGCACCCCTCTGAAAAACTTCATTCATTATATATATATATATATATATATATATATATATATATATATATACACACACACACACACACACACAAGTCTACACATATGAAACTGCTTTATGCTTGCAGGTAGATCTAGATATATCTAAAGTTGCTTTAGGTTTTGAAGATGGAGTGTTCATTGTATTCACTAAAACAATTCAGAGCTCACTCTGACTGGAGTATGGAAAGAAAATCTCTGAACTGTTATATTTCATCGAAGAGAAGGAAGGCAGGTAGCTGTTATCCCTGTGTGTCTTAGTCGTTCAGTCCTGTACAACTCTGCAACGCCATGGACTATAGTCCACCAGGCTCCTCTGTCCATGGAATTCTGCAGGCAAGAATACTGGAATGGGTAGCCTTTCCCTTCTCCAGGGGATCTTCCCAACCCAGGGATCTAACTGGGCTCGCCCCCATTGCAGGCAGATTCTTTACCATCTGAGCCACCAAGGAAGCCCAGAGGTATACACATAGGAAAGAGAACTAATATGTCTGAGAATTTACTATAAGCCACTCAGATTCTAATCAGTTCACTCAGTTTTTATAATAACTTTATATATTGAGTAGCTATTACTGTCACTCCTGTGTTAGGGAAGAGAAAACAGGAGCATGGACTGGTCAAGAGACTTGTCCACAATTACACTGCAAGTAATGAACTTAGGTGTAGGAAGGCTGCTCGGGGATCCAGTTTCTTAATCAGCACCTTGCAACACCACCACTCCAAAGTATTGTGTATGGATTCCACACATTCAAATTAAAACCTTAGTTATTTTTCTCCATACTAAACCCTTCCTATTCTCAAAGCCATAATACCAAGAAGTGCAGTATCTTACTCCTGGAGAAGCCTCCTTTCCCTCAAACCAATTAAATCCCTGGAGAAAAAAAAAAATAAAAAACCTCTATCTCTTATTTCTAAACTTAAGCAGGACATGAGAATCAACACTGCTTCTCATAGCCACTTGGAGTTACTACTTAACATGGAAATGGATTTGGAAAAATATAGTGGGTCAGCTCTATTTTGTGCCTGTCTCAAGCCCCTTCAGAGAATGCTATGGTGTTTTTTTGTTTGTTTTTTTGTTTTGTTTTGTTTTGTTTTAGAAAGAGCGCTAAGGCTTCTTCAGTGATAAACTTAGCCAAGAAAGTGCTACTTTAGACAACTAAGGATTTGAGGGCTTTGCTCCCATGGTCTCTTAGACATTTGTTATCATCATCAACTTTAACTTGTCTTTCCTTGGAAACAACTTAATGCAAGAGCCTCTGTACCCTGGTCCTTGGTCAAGAACTAAAAGGGAAACTCTGATAGATCTGATTTGCATAGGCAGTCTTGGTTGCTGCATGCTCCAAATAATGTGGGCAACTTCCACACCAAGCCTGAGGTTTGACTCTAAAGACTTGCCATAGCCCATAATCTCAAAGCCAACTACTTCTTCTGGTGCTCAATAAAATAAACAACGATCTCTTCCAATGCTTGGGGATCAACTTTCTACCCAGTACTTGCCTAGTAAGCCATGCACTCAGTGGGTGGATCGCCATTGTGAGGCTTTCATGGAAGAATTTCAAGGGTAATTCTGATCAATGAACTTGAAATGTCAACCTAGGGTTAGAAGTAAATGCTCTATAACATAGCCTGTGCTGATTCCTAAGGTCGGTACAGAATGAAATAAGAAAGGGGAGATATCTGTGTTGTAAGCATGTCTTTTTAAGCCTCTAACAGTTCTCTCTGATTCACAGGACGTCTTCAGAGCCATGCATCCGGACACTGACATTGTGCGGTTACACCTTAAACCCCTGCTCATCGGAGAGCTTGCTCCAGAAGAGCCCAATCAGGAGAGAAACAAAAATGTGAGTGAGGTCTCAGGACTCAAGAGTATGCAGAGGGATGGGGACGAGGTATATTTCAGGGCCAACTTATCATTTTCTGTGGGAAACCAGCCATCATGTCTGGGAGGGCCTGCAATAGCTTAAATAAGAGGATTCCAAGTATTTCAAAATAATGTCATCCTCCTGAGATCCTCAGAATTCTTAAACCTCTGAGAAACAAAGGAATGAAATGCTTGGCTCTGTGCCAAACAGTAATTCCTGTTTCTAACTACCTACTTCTTGCCACGCAACTTACACATAACTTTTCTTTTTCCATGTCTGCTTATAATTGTTTGATATTCCCTGTTAAACCAGTTTCCATGAGAGCAGAGACTATGTGTCCTCAGTACCTACTGGCACAGGATTGGACCTGTAGTAGGAATTCCATAAATAGCTGTTGAATCAATGATGTGACTATAACCTAACTATAGTTCTTTTTACAATTGGAGAAATTACAGTTCCAGGAGAATAAACTACCTTCTGAAAAGCAAAGAACGGGAACTCCAGTTCACCTCTTTCTGGCTCCAAACCTTTGGGTATTCCCCATGAAAAGCACCACTTTTCTTTCACCAAGAATTTGGTTGACTGAAAAACTGTCTTCAGAGGGCAGGGCCTCCATAAAACTAGAATTCACTAGAATGGTTGCACATAAAGCTTAAAGGGATTTTAGCTAATATTAAGCACTTTTTTTTTTTTTTTTTTTTGCACTTCATGTTTTAAAACAGCTTACGATTGTACCATTCATTTGAAATACTTTGTACAAAATAGTGATCCAGATATCACTGTAAGGCAGAAAGAAAAAAGTATATTCCACTTTAAGAAATGAAGAAACAAACTCACAAGGGGATAGAAGGAATCTGAGGAGACAGGACTGGTTACGTGCAGGACAAAGAGGAATACTTAGGCTGACTCGTTAGGCCCATGTGCATCCCTCAAGGCTGTGTGTCAGGAAGCAATGCACTGTATTGGGATGAGTGCGCCCTCAGGCAGACAGCCTGGACACAGAGCCCGGTTCCTGTGACAAGGTGTAGGAGCCGAGATGCTGTTGTTCAGTCAGAAAGTCACGTCTGACTCTGCAACCCTGTGAACTGCAGCACGCCAGGCCTACATGTTCCCTCACTATCTCCCAGAGTTTGCTCGAACTCATGTCCATTGGGTCCATGATGCCATCCAAACATCTCATCCTCTGTCACCCTCTGCTCTTCCTGCCCTCAAGCTTTCCAGGCACCAGGGTCATTTCCAATGAGTCGGTTCTTCCATCAGGTGGCCAATGTATTGGAGCTTCAGCTTAACCATCAGCCATTTCTTTTTTTTTTTTTTTTTCATTTATTTTTATTAGTTGGAGGCTAATTACTTTAAAATATTGTAGTGGGTTTTGTCATACACTGACATGAATCAGCCATGGAGTTACATGTATTCCCCATCCCGATCCCCCCTCCCAAGTCCCTCTCTACCCAATCCCTCTGGGTCTTCCCAGTGCACCAGGCCCAAACACTTGTCTTATGCATCCAACCTGGGCTGGTGATCTGTTTCACCATAGATAATATACATGTTTCGATGCTGTTCTCTCGAAACATCCCACCCTCGCCTTCTCCCACAGAGTCCAAAGTCTGTTCTGTACATCTGCGTCTCTTTTTCTGTTTTGCATATAGGGTTATCATTACCATCTTTCTAAATCCCATATATGTGTGTTAGTATGCTGTAATGTTCTTTATCTTTCTGGCTTACTTCACTCTGTATAATGGGCTCCAGTTTCATCCATCTCATTAGAACTGATTCAAATGAATTCTTTTTAACAGCTGAGTAATATTCCATGGTGTATATGTACCACAGCTTCCTTATCCATTCATCTGCTGATAGGCATCTAGGTTGCTTCTATGTCCTGGCTGTTATAAACAGTACTGTGATGAACACTGGGGTACACGTGTCTCTTTCAGATCTGGTTTCCTCAGTGTGTGTGCCCAGAAGTGAGATTGCTGGGTCATATGGCAGTTCTATTTCCAGTTTTTTAAGAAATCTCCACACTGTTCTCCATAGTGGCTGTACTAGTTTGCATTCCCACCAACAGTGTAAGAGGGTTCCCTTTCCTCTACACCCTCCCCAGCATTTATTGCTGGTAGACTTTTGGATAGCAGCCATCCTGACTGGTGTGTCATGGTACCTCATTGTGGTTTGATTTGCATTTCTCTGATAATGAGTGGTGTTGAGCATCTTTTCATGTGTTTGTTAGCTATCTGTATGTCTTCTTTGGAGAAATGTCTGTTTAGTTCTTTGGCCCATTTTTTGATTGGATCATTTATTTTTCTGGAATTGAGCTGCAGGTGCTGCTTGTGTATTTTTGAGATTAATCCTTTGTCTGTTGCTTTGTTTGCTATTATTTTCTCCCAATCTGAGGGCTGTCTTTTCACCTTCTTATAGTTTCCTTTGTTGTGCAAAAGCTTTTAAATTTCATTAGGTCCCATTTGTTTATTTTTGCTTTTATTTCCAATATTCTAGGAGGTGGATCATAGAGGATCCTGCTGTGATTTATGTCAGAGAGTGTTTTGCCTATGTTCTCCTCTAGGAGTTTTATAGTTTCTGGTCTTACATTTAGATCTTTAATCCATTTTGAGTTTATTTTTGTTTATGGTGTTAGAAAGTGTTCTAGTTTCATTCTTTTATCCAGGGTTGATTTCCTGTAGGACTGACAGGTTTGATCTCCATGCTGTCCAAGGGACTCTCAAGAGTTTTATCCAACACCACAATTCAAAAGCAACAATTCTTTGGTGCTCATTCTTCTTTCTGGTCTGACTCTCACATCCATACATGATTACTGGAAAACCCATAACTTTGACCATGTGGACCTTTGTTGGCAAATTAATGTCTCTGCTTTTTAATAAGCTGTCTAGGTTTCTCTCTGTTTTTCTTCCAAGGAGGAAGCATCTTTTAATTTCATGGCTTGCAGTCACTAGCTGCAGTGATTTTTGGAGCCCAAGAAAATAAAGTCTGTCATTGTTTCTATTTTCTCTCCATCTATTTGAATGAAGTGATTGGACTGAATATCATGATCTTCATTTTTTGAATGTTGAGTTTGAAGCCAGATTTTTTTTACCCTCCTCTTTCACCTTCATCAACAGACTCTTTAGTTCCTGTTAACTTTCTGGCTTTAGAGTGGTATGATCTTCACATCTGAAGTTGTTGATATTTCTCCCAGCAATCTTGATTCGGCTTCTGCTTCATTCAGCACAGCATTTCACATGATGTACTCTGCATATAAATTAATTAAGCAGGGTGACAATATACAGCCATGATGTACTCCTTTCCCAATTTTGAACCAGTCCATTGTTCCAAGTTTGGTTCAAACTGTTGCTTCTTGACCTGCATACAGGTTTCTCAGGGGGCAGGTAAGATGGTCTAGTACTCCCATCTCATTAAGAATTTTTCATGGCTTCTTGTGATCCACAGAAGATCAGAAGAAATAGTTAATGCAGAGGAATATTAGAGTAGTCAGTGAAGCAGATTTTTTTAAGTTTTATTTTTTGGAATTCTCTTGCTTCTTCTATGATCCAACAGATATTGGTAATTTGATTTTTGGTTCCTCTGCCTTTTCTAAATCCAACTTGTATATCTGGAAGTTCTCAGTTCAAGTACTATTGAAGCCTAGTTTGAAGGATTTTGAGCATTACCTTGCTAGCATGTGAAATGAGAGCAATTATGTGGTACTTTGAATGTTCTTTGGCATTGCCTTTCTTTGGGATTGGAGTGAAAATTGATTTTTCAAGTCCTGTGACCACAGCTGAGTTTTCCAAATCTGCTGGCACATCGAGTGTAGCACTATAATAGCATTATCTTTTGACATTTGAAGTAGTTCAGCTGGAATTCCACCACCTCCATTAGCATTAAATCACCTCCATTAGCATGGATCATACCAATGCTTTCTAAGGCCCACTTGACTTCACAATCCAAAATCTGACTCTAGGTGAATGACCATACCATTGTGGTTATCTGGATCATTAGAGCTTTTTTGTATAATTCTATTTATTCTTGCCACATCTTAATATCTTCTTTTCTGTTAGGTCTTTACCATTTCTGTCCTTTATTGTGCCCATCTTTGCATGAAATGTTCCCTTGACATCTCCAATTTTGTTGAAGAGATCTCTAGTTTTTTTTTCCATTCTATCATTTTCCTCTACTTCTTGCTTTGTTCACATAAGAATACTTTCTTATCTCAACTTGCTATTCTCTGGAAAACTGCATTCAGTTGGGCATATCTTTCCTTTACTCCTTTGCCTTTCACTTCTCTTGTTTTCTCAGCTATCTGTAAGGCCTCCTCAGATACCATTTTGCATTTTTGCATTTCATTTCCTTGGGGATGATTTTGATCATCACCTCCAGGACAATGTTCCGAACCTCTGTCCATAGTTCTTCAGGCACTCTATCAGATCTTATCCCTTGAACATATTTCTTATTTCCACTGTATAACCACAATGGATTTACTATACGTCATACCTGAATGGCCTACTGGTTTCCTCTACTTTCTTCAATTTAAGTATGAATTTTGCAATAAGGAGTTCATGATCTGAGCCATAATCAGCTGCCAGTCTTGTCTTTGCTGATGTATAGAGCTTCTCCATCTTTGGCTGCAAAGAATATAATCAATCTGATTTCAGTATTGACAGATTCAGTATCGATCTGGTGATGTCCATGTATATAGTTGTCTCTTGTGTTGTTGGAAGTGGGTGTTTCCTATGACCAGTGCATTCTCTTGGCAAAAATTCATTTTCCTTTTCCTGGCTTCATTTTGTACTCCAAGGCCAAGCTTGCCTATTACTCCAGGTATCTCTTGACTTCCTACTTTTACATTTCAGTTCCCTATGATGAAAAGGACATCTTTCATCTTTTTTTTTTTTTTTTTTTTTTTGGTTAGTCCTAGAAGGTCTGGTAGGTCTTCAGAGAACCATTCAACTTCAGCTTCTTTAGCATTAGTGTTCAGGGAATAGATTTGAATCACTGTGATACTGAGTGGTTTGCCTTGGAATCGAACAGAGATCATACTCTCATTTTTGAGACTGCACCCAAGTACTGCATTTTAGACTCTTGTTGACTCTGATGACTACTCCATTTCTCATAAGGGATTCTTGCCCACAGTAGTAGATACAATGGCCATATGAATTACATTCATCCATTCCCATACATTATGGTTCACTGATTCCTAAAATGCTGAGGTTCACTCTTGCCATCTCCTGCTTGACCACGTCCAGTTTACCTTGATTCATGGACCTAACTTTCCAGGTCCCTATGCAATATTGTTGTTTACATCATTGGACTTTTTTTGCCATTAAACACATCCATAACTGTGTGTCATTTCTGCCATGGCCTAGTCTCATATTCTTTCTGGAGCTATTTCTCCACTATTCCCCAGAAGCATATTGGATATCTACTTACCTGGGGGGCTCATCTTTCAGTGTCATTGCTTTAGCCTTTTCATACTGCTCATGGGATTCTTGAGACAAGAGTACTGAAGTGGTTTGCCATTCCTTTCTGACCATGTTTGGTCACAACGTTCTACCATGGCCCATCCATCTTGGGACCCTGACTTTGAAAGGCTTGAGACTGTGGGATATGAGTCTAGGCCAGTTACCAAACCTGTCTGTGGTTCAGTTTCTCTCTTTGTAAATAGCAACAATAGAACCAACCACATAAGTGTTATTGGGAGATTACTGAAAGAGTTAAAGGCATTTAAAGTGCTTAGAACAGTGTCTGGAATGAAGCAAATGTCAAATAAACTTTAGATATGTAACTATCATAAACTCAACAGTCACACAAGTAATTTACAAGCCTCTAAATTTACAGAATTATTTAGGGCAGGATGCCCTAGGTTAAAAAGAGGAAATGGTGCAGAGTTTAGTTGTTTTTCCTAAATATTTTCTCTAAGGAAAAGAATATCCCATTCATGGCTGAGAGCTATAATTATTCATTATCTAAAACAGTGCTGATCCCTGAGGGTAAAGATCTGATATGAATTTTCTTTGTGCATCTGTGATTACCCAGAGATACGTATGTAGACAATTAGTGTTTGAGCACAGAACTGAAAGTCAGGTAGTACAGGCTAAAGTACAGCTTCCAATACTTGCAGAGGATTTCACATTAACCTCTCTTCTGGGCTTTAGTGACCCAGTGAACTTTAATGAATGTGATGGTAAAATCAGGGAAATGCCCTGTTGCTGTTGTTCAGTCACTAGATTGTGTCTGACTCATTGTGACCTCATGGACTGTAGCACAACAGGCTTCCCTGTCCTTCACCATCTCCCAGAGCTTGTTCAAACTCATATCCATGGAGTCAGTGATGCCCATGCAGCCATCTCATTCTCTGTCATCCCCTTCTCCTTGTACCTTCAATCTTTCCCAGCATCAGGGTCTTTTCCAATGAGTCAGCTCTTCCTATTAGGTGGCCAAAGGATTGGAACTTCAGCTTCAACATCAGTCCTTCCAAGAACACCCAGGACTAATCTCCTTTAGGATGGACTGGTTGGATCTCCTTGCAGTCCAAGGGACTCTCAAGAGTCTTCTGCAACACCATGGTTCAAAAGCATCAATTCTTCACTGCTCAGACTTCTTTATAGTCAAGTTCTCACATCCAAACATGACTACAGCAAAGACCATAGCTTTGACTAGACAAACATTTGTTGGCAAAGTAATGTCTCTGCTTTTTAATATGCTGTCTAGGTTTGTCACTGCTTTTCTTCCAAGGAGTAAGCAAAGTTTAGTTTCATGGCTGCAGTCACAATCTGCAGTGATTTTGGAGCCCAAGAAAATAAGGACTGTCACTGTTTTAATTGTTTACCCCATCTGTTTGTCATGAAATCATGGGACCGGTTGTGATTATCTTCATTTTTGAATGTTGCATTTTAAACCAGCTTTTTCACTCTCCTTTTCACCTTCATCAAGAGGCTCTTTAGGTCCTCTTCACTTTCCGCCATAAGTGTGGTGTCATCTGCATATGTGAGGTTATTGATATTTCTCCCGGCAATCTTGATTCCAGCTTCTGCTTCATCCAGCCCAACATTTCTCATTATGCACTCTGCATAGAAGTTAAATAAGCAGGGTGACAACACACAGCCTTGATGTACTCCTTTCCCAATTTGGAATCATTCCATTGTTCCATGTCCAGTTCTAACTGTTGCTTCTTGGCCTGCATACAGGTTGCCCATAAGGCAGGTCAGGTGGCCTAATATTCCCAGCTATTGAAGAATTTTCCACAGTTTGTTGTGATCCACATGGTCAAAAGCTTTAGCATAGTCAGTGAAGCAGAAGTAGATGTCTTTTGGAATTCCTTTGCTTTCTCTATGATCCAACAGATGTTAGCAATTTGATTGCTGGTTCCTGTGCCTCTTCTAAACCCAACTTGAATATCTGGACATTTTTGTTTCACGTACTGTTGAAGCCTAGCTTGGAGAATTTTAAGCATTACTTTGTTAGTGCGTGGAATGACTGCAGTTGTGAAGAAGCTTGAAGATCCTTTGGTATTGCCTTTCTTTGGGATTGGAATGAAAATTTATTTTTCAAGTCCTGTGGCCACTGCTTAGTTTCCCAAGTTTGCTGGCATATTGAGTGCAGCATTTTCACAGCATCATCTTTTAGGATTTGAAACAACTCTGCTGGAATTCCATCACCTCCACTAGCTTTGTTGTTAGTGATGCTTCCTAAGGCCCACTTGACTTCACACTCCAGCATGTCTGGCTCTAGGTAAGTGATCACAACACCATCATGGTTATCTGGGTCATTAAGATCTTTTTTTGTGTAGTTCTTCTGTGTATTCTTGTCATCTCTTCCTGATATCTTCAGCTTCTGTTAGGTCCATATGGTTTCTGTCCTTTATTATGCCCATCTTTGTATGAAAATTTCCTTTGGTACCTCTAATTTTCTCGAAGAGGTCTCCAGTCTTTCCCATTCTATTGTTTTCCTATATTTCTTTGCATTGATCACTGAGGAAGGCTTTCTTATCTCTCCTTGCTATTCTTTGGAACTCTGCATTCAGAGGGGTATATCTTTCTTTTTCTCCTTTGCCTTTCACATCTCTTCTTTTCTCAGCTATTTCTAAGGACTCCTCAGGCATCACTTTGCCATTTTGCATTTATTTTCTGGGGGGATGATTTTGATCAGCACATCCAGTACAATGTTATGAACCTCTGTCCATAGTTCTTCAGGCACTCTATCAGATCTTATACCTTGAATCTATTTCTCACTTCCACTGTATAACAGCAAGGGACTTACTTTAGGTCATACCTGAATGGCCTAGTGGTTTCCCCTACTTTCTTCAATTTAAGTATGAATTTTGCAATAAAGATTTCATGATCTGAGCCATAATCAGCTCCTGGTCTTGTTTTTGCTGATGTATAGAGCTTCTCTATCTTTGGCTGCAAAGAATATAATCAATCTGATTTTGGTATTGACCATCTGGTGATGTCCATGTGTAGAGTCATCTATTACGTTGTTGGAAGAGGGTGTTTGTCATGACCAGTGTGTTCTCTTCGCAAAACTCTGTTAGCATCTGCCCAGCTTCATTTTGTACTCCAAGGCCATGGTTGCCTGTTCCTCCAGGTGCCTTTTGACTTCCTACTTTTGCATTCTAATTCCCTATGATGAAAGAAATCTAAGGGCTGAAGAATTGATGTTTTTGAACTGTGATGTTGGAGAAGACTCTTGAGAGTCCCTTGGACTGCAAGGAGATCCAACCAGTCCATCCTAAAGGAGATCAGTCCTGAGTATTCATTGGAAGGACTGATGCTGAAGCTGAAACTGCAATACTTTGGCCGCCTGATGTGAAGAACTGACTCATTTGAAAAGACCCTGATGCTGGGCTAGATTGAATGTGGGAGAAGGGGATCACAGAGGATGAGATGGTTGGATGGCATCACCACCTAAATGGACATGAGTTTGAGTAAGCTCCAGGAGTTGGTGATGGACAGTGAAGCCTAGCATGCTTCCCTTTGAGTTGCAAAGTGTCGGACACGACTGAATGACTGAACTGAATTGATGATGAAAAGGACATCTTTTTTTGGTATTAGTTCTAGAAGGTCTTGTAATTCTTCAGAAAACCGTCCAACTTCAGCTACTTCAGCATTAGTGAGCAGAGCACAGATTTGGATTACTCTGATATTGAATGGTTTCCCTTGGAAATGAACAGAGGTCATCTTTCATTTTTGATTTTTGTACCCAAGTACTCTATTTCAGACTCTTTTGTTGATTAGCACACTGTGTGATCTATTAAAGTTATCTATGGCCACCAGAATTCTGATGTTTATGGGACCTCTAGAGATGAGCCCATCCAAACCTTTCCAAGGTACTGGATCATTTAAAAGTTGTATCAGTGAATTTGAAATGAATTTTCTTGCTTCTAGGATTATGTTCATAGCTCTTTTTTATTATTATTTCAAATTTCTCATTCCTGTAGAGCTTCTGAGCATCTCACAGGAAATTCATCCTTTGAGCTAATCTAAGTGAACTCTACCTTTCATAAAGGAATCTTTTGCACACGCTAAATAGCTGATAACATAGAAAGTAACAGAGGTCTGTATAGATAGCAAAGTCCCCCAAAGTATAATCAGAGACCAAACAGCACATTGATTTAAAAAGGCGACTATTATGAATAGATACTCACGTCTACACATAAAGCAGACAAACAGCAAGGCCCTGCTGTTCGGCAGGGACCTACACTCGGTACCTCACAATGGCCGCCCGGGGACTGGGCTCTGAGGGAACAGTGCGTGTGGGTCACGTGCTGTGCACCTGACGGCAGTGCGACGCTGCTCGTCGCCCACACGTCAACGCGGCCTTTGTCTGAAAGGAGGAGACTTCTTATGGGGGCTTCCCCGGCAGCCCGGCCGTTAAGACTTCTCCTTTCAGTGCAGGGGCGCAGGTTTGATCCCTCGTCAGGGAACCAAGATCTCACGTGCCTCACAGCAATAAATAAATAAAACATAAAATAAAAGCAATATTGCCACAAATTCAATACAGACTTCAAAAGAAATGATCTGCATCAAAGAAAAAATTTAATCAATCAGTTTAAAAAAGAGAATTTTTAGACTTGTGTATCTGTTCACTGAACCTCCCCCATCCCCCAAAAAAGAAGTAGATGATAAGCCCCACAGCAATTTGAGGAGAGTTTACAAATCACTACTCATCTGTCTCTTCTCCAGGAAAAAAATTTATCATAACTTGTTTAAAGCATTTTGATTTTAGTTAATTTTTTAAGGTTTCATTTTTTGTTTGAATTATGCCTAATTATATTTATTAAATAAATAAATGTCTATTCATAAAATTAAGGTATCATACATTGATAAAATAGATTAATAATTATGTTCGTCTGTGCTCCCACTCCACTGAAGGAACTAATTCCTTTCTTGCACGTTTATCTCATAGTCCCAGTTGGTGGACGATTTCCAAGAACTACGGAGGACATTAGAGACCATGAATTTGTTCAATGCCAACCTGGGGTTCTTCGTCCTTCACCTCGCCCAGGTCTTGATTTTGGAAGCCCTGGCTTGGGTAATAGTGTGGCATTTTGGCAGTGGCTGGCTTGTCACAATATTCATTTCTTTTCTTCTCACGGTTGCTCAGGTAAGTAGGTGTCCTAAGCCCAGGCAGCAGCTCTATGGGAAGCCTCAGAATTTTTTCTTCCCTCTTTACACTGGTGTCAGCGGCTGCCTGGCACTTCCTGGCAAGCTACTCATCAGTGTCTGACATCAGCAAGTTATCAAAACCCACTGGGCCCCAGTTCTCTCATCTGTAACACGGGGTAATGATTTTTTATGGAAATATTCTAAAAAAACTAAACAAGTTACTCTGTAGAGTGCCTAGCACAGAGACTGGCATGTGGTAAATATCCTTGACAGTTGTTACCCTTTGCCCAACATTATCCACACAATGTCAGTAACTGAAGTTCCGTTCTGGGCCATGTAACCTTCATCTATATCTTTCGTTCTTTAACAAACCAACATTTTTAATGGTTGTTCAATGATTTTACTAAGACTAGGGCACATATGTGAACTTATTTTGTTTTCTT
The DNA here is from genome assembly GCF_033118175.1 of Dama dama. NCBI lineage: Eukaryota > Metazoa > Chordata > Mammalia > Artiodactyla > Cervidae > Dama > Dama dama. The sequence goes on from NC_083681.1 coordinate 80,220,132, forward strand.
TTTAATCGCTCAGTTGTTTCCAATTATTTTAGACCCCGTGGACTGTAACCCGCCAGGCTCCTCTGTCTTCAGGCAACAATACTGGAATAGGTTGCCATTCCCTTTACCAGGGAATCTTCCTGACCCAGGGATCAAATCCAAGTCTCCCACATTATAGGCAGATTCTTTACTGTCTTAGCCACCATGAAGAAAGAAAGCCCCACATTAATTTATACCTATATGTGTGTTTATATATATATATATATATATATATATATATATATATATATATATATATCACTATTTATACACGCTATTTCATAATAAAAAATTCTACTAAAAAGAAGTTATATATCTGTATTTTTAAAAAAAATTCCCTGAGACCCTTGCCAAAAGCCTCATTTCACCAATATGTATCAATACACCAGTCTATGAAGAGAGTCTATTTATTATCCCATGATAATAGGATCATGGATTCTGCAGAAATGGCAATCAGCAACTGGCGTGTAGCAGGGCAATTGATAAATGCTTTGAATGAAACACAGACTTCTGAAAATGGCATTCTATGCCCACAACTCTGTATTGGGGACACAAAGGGAAACACACCTGACCCTGCACTTGGGCAGCAGTCATCCAGTGGAGGAGATGGTCATTTAAATATCTAGACACAATACAAGGCAGAAGGGAAAGAAACAAGCATGTGCTCTTGGAGCAGAAGGAGGCATCTAATTCTAACTGAGGCAACTGGGGATGATTTCATGGAGAATTAACATCAATGTTAGTTACAAAATTTTATATGCTAATTTTTTTCTTGAAAAGTCAACTTGCTTTATTCTTTGAAAGCAACTTTTGGAATCAAGAAAGGAAAAAAATATTTGACTGCTTAGCATTATCAGGAATTTTACATGTATTTTGCCTGCAAGACAGCTGAATGAGCAAGGTATAATGTTATAATCCCTCCTTCTCAGACAAAGAACTGAGTTCAGAGCCTCTGACTAGCTTGCCAAGAGTTGTATAACTTGTAAAGTGGTGAAGAACAGTTCAGAACCCTAGTCAGCCTGACTCCAAAGGCATCCTCCTTCCATTCCACACTGGACAATTCTGACAGTAGAGAGAACGTTCTAGGCTTCGAGAGCCACCTGCGCAAAGGTACAGGGACGGGAAAGCACTCAGCAAGTGTGACAGATACAGAGATCTCCACTGTTCTCATGGGGTCCCAAACCCACCAGCGGGCCCACTTACTGCTTTCTTCTTTCCTTGTCAACTTCTCTGACTGCAACCCTGTCTCTTCCAGGTTCAGAGTGCATTTCTGCAACATGACATGGGACACCTATCCATATTTAAGAAGTCCAAGTGGAATCACCTGTTGCAAAAATTTGTGATGGGTCATCTCAAGGTACAGAATGTTCCAGGAGTATGATGGGATTCTGAAAGTCATCCCACCAAGTAGTGGTTTCTACATACACTTATCAGCAAAAAATGTTACTACACACTCCACAAGTAACTGTAAATATACTGACAATGCAGTGAATATATATATATATATATATATATATATATATATATATACACACACACATAACATTATAACATATATGCTAAAATTAGAATTTTAACTGTTTAGGAGGAAAGGTTTATTTTTATTAAGAAGTTCTGTTTTTTCCTTAGCCAATAAACTATTTGGCCCAATCCCTGGTACACCACTAAAGAAACACCTCTCAGGATATATACCCTATAAAGTCATGAGTAGGGATATTCTTAGAAGGGATCTGGACATGTACCTCTGGGGGGCTAGGGGAATCCAGCCAACCATTTTATCCCTGGGAGGACTATGTATAAATAAAAGAAAAGATGCAGAATAGAGAAAAATTTAACAAAAGAGAGAAACCACAGAAAGCTAGATGGCTCTGTTTAAGAGTTCAGGGTTGCAAAAGCCAGTCTGCCGGAAAAAGCAGGGGCAGTTGGCCTTATCCCCCTCACATATGCTCCAGGAGGACAGGCACACTGTCCTATGCACCCCTGAAATGCAGCGTCTAGCAGAGTGCCTAACACGCAGTAGGCCTTCCATAAGCGTGTGTGGAATGCATGAAGGAATGGATGGAGGAATGGAACGATGGGTGGAAACCTGATAACAGTACAAGGATTGATGACAGTCGGTTTCAGCCCTGGCTCTGATAACGCTCACTGTGCAACCCCGAACAAGTCAGATTCCATCTCTGGCTCTCAGAGTTCTCATCTCTAAAATTAGGGCTTCAGCTGGATCTCAGCTTTTCTCTGGTGTTCTAGGATTCGGTGAGAAACCAAATGACAGAATGATCTCTGTTCATTTCCAAGGCAAACCATTCAGTATCACAGTAGTCCAAGTCTAGCTAACTCTGCTAGCCTTTGCCCTGCTTCGTTTTGTACTCCAGTATTCTTGCCTTGATAACCCCATGAACAGTATGAAATGGCAAAAAGATATCACAGTGAAAGATGAACTCCCAGGTCGGTAGGTACCTGCTAATGGAGAAGAGTGGAGAAATAACTCCAGCAATAATGAAGAGATGGAGCCAAAGTGAAAACAACACTGAGCTATGGATATGACTGGTGGTGGAAGAAAACTCTGATACCATAGAGAGTGATAGTGCATAGGAAGCTGAAATGTTAGGTCGATGAATCAAGGCAAATTGGAAGTGGTCAAACAGAAGATGGCAAGGGTGAACATTGACATTGTAGGAATCAGTGAACTAAAATGGACCAGAATGGGCGAATTTAATTCAGGTGACCATTATATCGATGACTGTGGGCAAAAACCCCTCGAAGAAATGGAGTAGCCCTCATAATCAACAAAAGAGTCCAAAATGCAGTACTTGGATACAATCTCAAAAATGAAAGAATGATCTCTCTTCATTTCCAAGGCAAACCCTTCAATATCACAGTAATCGAAGGCTATGCCCCAAACATCAATGCTGAAGAAGCTGAAGTTGAATGGTTCTTTGAAGATCTACAAGACCTTCTAGAACTAACACCAAAAAAAGATGTCTTTTTCATCATAGGGGACTGGTTGCAAAAGTAGGAAACCAAGAGACACCTGGAGTAACAGGCAAGTTTGACGTTGGAGTGAATGAAGCAGGGCAAAGGCCAACAGAATTTTGCCGAGAGAACACACTGCTCACAGCAAACACCCTCTTCCAACTTTATCACTCCTGTATATATTCCAAATATTTTCACTTTAACATGAAAGAAATATACAAATTATTAATATATTTTACATTTTTTTTCATTCTGAGGCTTTGAATCTAGTATGTATTATATACTTACACAGCCTGCCTCAATTCGAGTGGTCACATATTAAGTGCTCAGTGGCCACACATAGATAATGGCTACTCTATTGAGCACCGCAGATCTAAAATATACATTTGAGGTTTTTGAGAATGTCAGATAGGCAATAAAAACTATGACTATTGCTTATTCTCCTATAAATGATTAATGAAATATGGGAAGGGAAGAGAAATTGAATATCTCAATATGCCAGCATTCTACATACAGAATCTCATGTCTCCTTAAACAACCCATGCAGGTAAATGTCATTACATTATGCTATATGTACTGAAGATGAAATTGAACGTCAAAGGGTAGATAATTTTCCCAAACCACACAGAAGCATTTATACAATCCAGTGGATTCAACTAAGTTGATGTGCTTCCAAAACCTTTTCTCTGTTAAAACCTTCAGATTTTCACTGAAAGAGAAAAAAAATCCCAAACGACCTAATCAGAAATGATATGAGCTCAGCATCAACTAAAATAGTTTTATTCTCATTTATATTTAATGAGATCATTGAAATTTGAAAATGTGATGATCAGAGGCAAACTCTCATAGGAGATGACTTCAGATCCATGACTCTTTAAAATATTTATTAAAGTAGGAACCTGGGGGCCATTTTCCCCCCAGAACTAATTAGTTTTAGAGCTGGTTTCTTTACTGATAAAATAAGAAGTGTACTCTCTGCTCTACCTATTTCATATCTCTTTTTAAAAGCAGGACAAAAAAAAAAAAATGGAAAAACATTTCATTTTATCGGTTTTATTCTTCTTCATTATCAAGAGTTGTTTTAGCCTGGAATTTGTGTTCCTGGATAAGATAATTATTTGCTGGTAGGCTTTTAGAGCCTCTAGCCAATAAATCATTTTGTGACCCAGGAATGGGGGACGGCATGTTATAGGAATCCATATCCTACTTAAACTTTGGAGATGTAGGCAGAAAACGCTGATTGTGACTATTCAGGCGCTAGTCATGTCCGGCTCACTGAGACCCCATGAACACAGCACAGCAGGCTTCCCTGTCCTTCACCAGTTCATAAAGTTTGCTCAGACTCATGTCCATTGAGTCGGTGATGCCATCCAACTATCTCATCCTCCGTCATCCCCTTTTCCTCCTGCCCTCAATCTTTCCCAGGATCAAGGTCTTTTCTAGTGAGTTGGCTCTTCACATCAGGTGGTCAGTATTGGAGCTTCAGCTTCAGCAACAGTCCTTCCAGTGAATATTCAAGGTTGATTTTCTTTAGTTTTGGAAAACTCTGATAATGAAAGATATTTCAGGAGAGAAATCTTGCAGCTAATGAATGTTCTCTTCTCCTCAGGGCCTATCTGTAAAATGGTGGAATAACCAGCACTTCCAACACCATGTCAAAACAAACATCTACCCCAAAGACCCAGATATTAATCTAAACCCATTTTTCGTTGTTGGAGACTTACAACCTGTCAAGGTATGTTTAGAAATACTAGGCACTTAGAGAAATGTTTCAGGAAGTGGCTCTTGGAAAGTTCTACACCTTTGTCTTGAGATCAGGCTGGAAATTCTGGATTCAAGTATGTTTTCAGAGCATCTCTTCTTCTTTTAAGTCCAGGATATAGATTTTAAATAAGTGAATCTGGTGTTGTAAGAAAAGAAGAAAATGTGGAATGAATGACTCTATGATCTTAAAAGTCATTCAGTTTAAATAACTCATAGAAGGCATGGCAGTACATTCAAGGAGTGCTAAATAAGGAAACACCTATGTATCTATTTATGTCAACTAATTCTAGCTGTTGGAAGAAACTAAGCTGTTATTTTTAGTTTAGGTTATTTTGGTTCATTTATACATGAAACTCACCTCAAATGCCTCATAATACACTTAGGACCTCACCTCTAATTCAGAATTCATTTTTTTTTCCATTTATTTCTATTAGTTGGAGGCTAATTACTTTACAATATTGTAGTGGTTTTTGCCATACATTGACATGAATCAGACATGGATTTACATGTTTTCCCCATCCTGATCCCCCCTCCTGCCTCCCTCTCCATCCCATCCTTCTGGGTCTTCCCAGTGCACCAGCCCTGAGCACCCATCTCATGCATCCAACCTGGGCTGGTGATCTGTTTCAGCGTTGATAGTATACTTGTTTCAATGCTGTTCTCTCTGAACATCCCACCCTCGCCTTCTCCCACAGTCTAAAAGTCTGTTCTGTACATCTGTGTCTCTTTTTCTATTTTTCATGTAGGATTATCGCTACCATCTTTTTAATTTCCATATATATGCATTAGTATACTGTATTGGTCTTTATCTTTCTGGCTTACTTCACTCTGTATGATGGGCTCCAGTTTCATCCATCTCATTAGAACTGATTCAAATGAATTCTTTGTAATGGCTGAGTGATATTCCATAGTGTATATGTAGCACAGCTTTCTTATCCATTCATTTGCTGATGGACATCTAGGTTGCTTCCATGTCCTGGCTATTATAAACAGTGCTGTGATGAACATTGGGGTGCACGTGTCTCTTTCAGCTCTGGTTTCCTCAGTGTGTATGCCTAGGAGTGGGATTGCTGGGTCATATGGCAGTTCTATTTCCAGTTTTTTAAGGAATCTCCACACTGTTCTCCATAGTGGCTGTACTAGTTTGCATTCCCCCCAACAGTGTAAGAGGGTTCCCTTTTCTCCACACCCTCTCCAGCATTTATTGCTTGTAGACTTTTGGATAGCAGCCATTCTGACTGACATGTAATGGTACCTCATTGAGGTTTTGATTTGCATTTCTCTGATAATGAGTGATGTTGAGCATCTTTTCATGTGTTTGTTAGCCATCTGTATGTCTTCTTTGGAGAAATGTCTGTTTAGATCTTTGGCCCAATTTTTGATTGGGTCATTTATTTTTCTGGAATTGAGCTGCTGGAGTTGCTTGTATATTTTTGAGATTAATCCTTTGTTCCTTCATTTGCTATTATTTTCTCCCATTCTGAAGGCTGTTTTTTCACCTTACTTATAGTTTCCTTTGTTGTGCAAAAGCTTTTAAATTTCATTAGGTCCCATGTGTTTATTTTTGCTTTTATTTCCAATTTCTGGGAGGTGGGTCATAGAGGATCTTGCTGTGATTTATGTCGGAGAGTGTTTTGCCTATGTTCTCCTCTAGGAGTTTTATAGTTTCTGGTCTTACATTTAGATCTTTAATCCATTTTGAGTTTATTTTTGTGTATGGTGTTAGAAAGTGTTCTAGTTTCACTCTTTTACAAGTGGTTGACCAGTTTTCCCAGCACCACTTGTTAAAGAGGTTGTCTTTTTTCCATTGTATATTCTTGCCTCCTTTGTTGAAGATAAGGTGTCCGTAGGTACATGGATTTATCTCTGGGCTTTCTATTTTGTTCCATTGATTAATTCAGACTTCTTAAGCAACAGAAAAAGGACGGCAAACTCCAGAATGTCTCAGCTGTTGACTTTCTTAAACCTCAGCTTAAAAACAAGCATGTAACGATTATTACCAAGATTTTCAGAGTCTGATTTCAACATAGAAGGTATAAGGATAAGCACAGAAAGGTATCTTTCCTTGAGAAGAAATAATGGATCCTGAGAATTAAGTGCTTAGGAAGAGGCTCTATCTGCTTCTGGAAGAATTTAGGAGCTTCCTAACAACAAAGGAGTGTAGCTTGGTCAGTTGCTCCATGGACTTTGTGGTGACCAGAATTGTGCAACTTTCTGAAAATAGGTTTTCCCAGTTTTGGAAGACAACCTTCTTCCAATTAGCAAAAAAAGTCTCCTGCTGAGATATAAAGGAAAAAAGAAAGATACCTTGACTGTAGTCTTCAGTCAGTTGTTCTTCACAATGACTCCGCAAAGGAGTCAGAGCTCTCTAAAGTCTGCAAACTCCTGAAGTGAAGTCGATCAGTCATGTCTGACTCTTTGTGACCTTTTGGACTACAGCCCACCAGGCTCCTCCATCCATGGGCTTTTCCAGGCAAGAATAGTGGAGTGGGTTGTCATTTCCTTCTCCAGGGATCCAACCTGGACCTCCCACATTACAGGCAGACTCTTTACAGTCTGAGCCACCAAGGAATCCCTGTGAACTCCTCGGCTGACCACTAAACTTACGACATTTTGACTTCTCTCCTCATTCCCTCAGAGCAATGGAGATTTGCCTCACTGGAGTTCATGAGGCAGCCTGACCCCCTCTAGAAGTGCCTTCTGTAGAACTGTATCCAGTTCTCATGCTGCCTCTTCACAGAGGATGGAGACATCATCACTTCTCCACCATTCTAGAGACATATCCCTCGAGCCTTAGGTTCTGTATACTTTAATTTCAAAGCAACTCACAACACCTTACTTAAAATCTTTTAATCTCTAAAATTCAGTTGTTTCACAACAAAACTAATTCTGGTAAGCCTTAAGTGTTTCTGTTCTTCCCATTTTACTGTCAGTCTTTCTACCAGTTTCTTCAAACATTCATTCTTTTAATAAGTATTAATTAAATCCTCTAGGGCCAGGTCCTGTACTCATACTCTGGAAAAGTTAGACTTCTCCTTTGGAGCAATACTCAAAAATCAATCCTTGACCTACATTTGCCAGCTCTCCAAAATTTCCCACTGACTCCCTCTTTCAAGTTTCCTACCCCTTAAATATCCAGAACCTGGGAGTAACTGCAAATAACTATCATTACTTTATCACCATGACATTTATTTTTATTTACAATAGTAAGAGAAAGAAGGGTCAAGTCTAATATCGAAATAACAGAAGAAATATGTAGAAGGGAAAGTATCAAAAGAGTGGGAAAAGCAAAAAATTAAACACGGCTCACAGTGTTTTAAGTGACTGACATATGGTAAAATTATAGAGGAGATTTGAATTATCATTCATTCATTAATTCCTTCAACTAAACATTTATTAAGTGTCTCTTTGGTAATAGAGATAAACCATTACTTCTATGCTTCCTCTTAAGATACTTGCTGCCTTTGTACATTTGGACACAGACTAAATTAACTAAGAAGACCCCTAGGAAATGACTCAAATTCCCAGTGGTAAGATTATACATTATCAAGCCTTAAAATGAGTAAATCACAGCATGAGATCCACGATGGAGTTAAAGGAGGAAAGATGAAGTAGATACTAGAGGTTATGACTATGTGTCTTATAACACAACCATTCAACAAATACCTGTTAAATGGATGAATAGATGAAAGCAGACTGTGCTTCAAGCAAAATTCTAAGCACATAGTTTGAAGAAGACCTTAAAAACGTACCAGAAATAATTCTCCTGAATCACCATTCCATTCCACCCCAGGACAAATATTTTAAAATGGCTCCCATGGGAATAATAATAAACATCACAATCCCTGAATTCAAATGGGATAAGCCACCCCTGCAAGAATTGCCCACATTTAAATAAAGAAAAAGGCACCACAGTATTTCCTCCCCCTTCAGTTCTGGTTCTTCAGTGGCTTTAGTTTGACAGTAAATGAACTCTGACCAGATGGCTCTTTCTATAGAGATTCTACACACACACACACACACACACACACACACACAACCTTGAGTATAATAACAGAAGTCTATATTGTTCTTGCTTTAGTTTTATTCTCTCTTCATTCAGTATGGGAAGAACAAAATCAAATTCATCAACTACGAGAAGCAGCACCTGTACTTCTGCATGGGTGAGTCACACATGGAACCATAATCCTTATCTTCCCGTTTCCTTGAAGCAAACTGTTGTCAAAACAGAAGGCATGACTGAAATCCTCCCACAGAGAGATGATCCCATGTCTTGTTGTGCCTCAAAAAAGCAGCATGCTTTATTTCAGACTTACCTGGGTGAAATCTGAAAAGGAAAACAGAAGAGCAATTAGGCATTCTTAATGGGCATCTCATCACTCTGGCTACTGTACAGGGAAGGAGATGTTCCAAGAAGGATGGGAGGCAGGATGCCAATCAAGGGGTCTGGAATATGTGACTCTTGTGCTGGATAAACTAAATACAATACTTATGAAGAAGAAAGGGATAGTGTATATGCATAGGGAGGAAAACTAGGAAAAGAATGCTTAAGTACTGACAGTAGGTGCCAGAAAAAGCAGAGTCTCATGAATAAAAGTCACCTGCAGAGCTTCTGTGTGGAAGAAAGTTGACTGTTCCCACAGCTTACATACAGCTGGAGAACATATTTTAGTGGACAGATACACACACGCACACACACACATATAAGATAGATCTGGACATGTTCTAGGCTTGAGAGAAAATAGGGTAGCTGAATAATGCTAATACCAATGAAAATATTAGAAGCAAAAATGTTCTGCTCTTAACCAAGTCAAATTTATGAGAGCTCACAAAGGAAAGTTTAGGACCCCAAAATATGCTCGTCTAAAACATGCTTACTCATTTGGAAAAGAAACCCAAATTAGGAAATATTCCAAACATTTCCTGTAGATCAGTGGTTCTCACCTAAGAGCATAGCTGCCCCCAACATTTGACACCGTATAGATACTTTTTTGATTATCAAAACAAAGCGGGAGAATGGTACTGACATCCATGGGGCAGAAGCCAGGGATGTCATGAAATGCCTTACAGGACACAGAACAGCCCTGAACAGTAAAGAATTATCTGACCCTAAGATGCCAACAGTGTTAAGATTGAGAAACAGTTGCAGATGATCTGGCTTGCCCAAACATTGGCCACCAGTGGTCATCTGTCTCCTGCCTGACCGGGATGGCCTGTGAGTCCATTTCTTAAGACATGAGGCTCAACCATCACTGCAGCCTCTTCCAGTGCTAGAATTCTGAGGACTTCTCCTAATGCGGTTATTCTCTTTCATGACCAAAAAGGGTGTGGAGGACACTGGTTCTCCAGTTTGAAAGGTAGCTATTCCAGCCCAGACAGATGTGTATTCACATAAGAAAAAACTGTTGGGGTCTCTTGTCTGAACTCTCCTCCTGTGTGTAGTAAAACAATACAGCCTTAGCTTATGAGGAATGGGTGAATATTTTAGCTACACTGCAGAATGCCCAGCTTACAAACCACATCGTCCTCAGGAGCTGTTTCATTTTGTCATTTTCTTTCAAATGTCTTCAACTTAGTATGACAGGTACAAATGAGTCATACTTAACCTGTCAAAGGGAGATGAAGCTTGACATTTCATAAAGGTGGCGAGACAGCTTTCATGCAGATTCCTGTAGTAAGGAAAGGTACTTCAGTATAAGCTGAGCTCAACTCTCAGAAAAGAAAGTTGGGAGACTTTTAAAACACTGCGACGTGCTAAAGGAAATTAGGGAAAGAGGATAAAGGGAGGGGAAGCTGGTCATGTGGTTAAGCCATGTGTGTCTTCTCACTGGTGCTTATCAAAGTCAAACTCCTTACCCTTCCAAAGACTGCAGGACAGAGCCTGATCCTCTAAGACTGTACTTCAAAGGGATGACTCCCAAGTCCTTGAGAAAGACATTTCTGGGTCAGGGAAGATCCATCTCAGAGGGACAGAGTAAGAATTTTATAATTGTAAGTTTTCTAACAAATGATCAAAGAAAAAGGAGGTCAGAAGCCTACTGAACATGCATTAAGTTCTTTGGACAATCTTGAACTTTCTCATGCAAGAATTTTAAGGGGGCTGGAGTCATCCCAAGAGCATGGCCTTGAACTGTTCTTAGAAACTATTTCTAGCATTTGTGCAAGTCTCTTAGTGTGTAGGGTGGACAAAATCATCTGTGCTGACAGTTTACAGACTTTGAAAGTTTGCAGGTCAAGTTTGGAGCCTAGTCAGGAAGGGGACTCCAGAGCTTCTGACTCAAGTTTGACCAAGGAGAGAGTTGTCAAAGTCTGAAGGTTGCCCATATGACTCCTACGTGCTCCAGGCAACTTCAGTGGTCCTGGGGGACGAGCAGGTAAATAACTATCAGACCAGACTCAGTATGCCTGCTCTATATCTGCCACCTCGACATATTGTGACAGGGCTCAACACGAAGGATCGTGAAGGATTGAAGGATTCCAGGGACCTTGAGAAAACTTGAAAGCTCAGAGCAGAAGCATTCCAGATGCCTTCATCAGGAATGACTCAGATCTTCAAAGCTTCCCTAGTCTCCCTAAGGGTCCTTGAACCAAAGTCCTGGTTCAGCCTCAGAGACTCTAAAAGCCCAGCAGCATCCAGGATGTGGTTGTGGATCTCCACCTTGCATCCCTTCTCCGGGGAAATATTCCAGGGGTAGCATGTTAAGATCAACTCCCACTCGCTTCCACAGGAATCATATCTGCTTATTTTTTCACTATCCTCTTTTTTTTTTTTTTTTTTTTCAGTTGGGGTCCACCTTTTCACATCAGTAGCTTTCAACCTGAAATCCATGAAAGAGATGTACCAGAGAAGGTACTGGGAGGTGAGCAACTCGATTCCTTCTCTAGAGCTCGATCAGGCTGGTAGAAAGGGAAAAATGTAAATGCTTGGTCCTTTCCAGATGCAGCTTCCTTGAGTACCAGGATATAAGATTTAGCCAGTTTTATTTCCACTAGCTTAACTTTCAAGCACTTCTTTCTGCAGGACATCGCCTGGGTCAGCAGCTCTTACATTCGCTATTTCATCATATTTGTTCCTTTCTATGGACTCTTTGGAACCTTGGGGCTCATGTGCTTAGTCAAGTAAGTAAAGAATAATATTCTCCCACTCTTATTCTGGATGGTCCTCTTACCTTTCTTATCTGAGCTATTTATGAATAGCAATGATTAGCAGATTATGACACCAGACCAGATTCTCGTAGCTGAGATATTTCCAAGAAAATGTGGGATAAAACAGCTGAAATAGTTGAATGAGTTTCTTGGAAACTGAATTTGCCCAATCTTGCCTTTTTTCCTACATGATTAATTCCCAATTGCAGTATAGTAGTCCCTCAGCATCTGAGGAGGATTATTCCTTGGACCCACTTCAGTTACCAAAATCCAAAGATATTCAAGCTCCATAGTCATCTATTCATATATGTGGTTCCACAACTGTGAATTCAGGCAACCACTAATCTTGTAGTAGAGTATGTGTTTACTAAAAAATATCCACATTTAAGTGGACCTGCACGTTTCTCAAAGGGCAATTGCATTCTGCCTGATCACCAAGTCCTTCAAACTGTAATCCAGCTGGACATCATAATTCTTACCGAAGATAGTAGGAGCCCAGTTTTTAAAAAGTTATTTTATGACTAGAGATTTTCCCCACATCAAAAGCACTTTAACCTGAATCGCCCTGTTCACCTCGCGATGCATCCCTCCTCATCACTCGCGTCACTGCTCATAGCAGCGGCAGGGGCTCCTCCGCGTCAGGCGCTTTGCTGATGGCTCACAGTGGGCCTCCCTGCTGGCTCAGACAGCAACGCGCCCGCCTGCATTGTGGGAGACCCGGGTTCCATCCCTGGGTTGGGAGGATCCCCGGAGAAGGAGATGGCAACGCGCCCGCCTGCATTGTGGGAGACCCGGGCTCCATCCCTGGGTCTGGAGGATCCCCCGGAGAAGGAGATGGCAACGCGCCCGCCTGCATTGTGGGAGACCCGGGTTCCATCCCTGGGTCGGGAAGATCCCCCAGAGAAGGAGGCAACCTGCTCCAGTATTCTTGCCTGGAAAATTCCATGGATGCAGGAGCTGGTGGGCTACAGTCCACGGGGTCTCAAAGAGTCATACATGACTGAGCAACTTCACTCACTCTACATGCATTATCTTATTTGATGTAATAAAACGATGCACAACCAGGCAATGTAGATAGTATCAATTTCGTTTTTCTGGTGAGAGAACTAAAGTTCAGAGGAATGAAATCACTTACTCAAGAGCAAATAAGGGCCAGTAGCAGTGCCAAATCACAACTCGTCCCCAGTTCTATCTGATGACAACAGCCAAGCTCTTAATCACATTGCATATATGCTTAAGTTGTTGTCACTATAGTCGCTAAGTCATGTCTAACTCTTTTGTGACCCCATGGACTGTAGCCTGCCAGGCTCCTCTGCTCTGGGGGTTTCACAGGCAAGAATACTGGAGTGGGTTGCCAGTTCTTTGTCCAGGGGATCTTCCTGACCCAGGAATCAAACCCAGATCTCCTGCACTGGCAGATGGAATCTTGACCACTGAGCCACCAGGGAAGCCTGACCTTCAGTTATCTAGGATCTTCTGAGCCTTGCACCAATGCCTACAGAAAATACTGGGGATGCTGCTCTGGTACAGTAGGCTGCAAGACAGGGACTGTGACTGATACCTAGTGTGTAATCTTTAGATATAAAATGTCTGCAAAGATGAAAATCAAATAACCACCACTTTATTGGAACCTTTGAGTCACTGCCATTTCCTCTAATGCTCGGCCAGATCTGCCAGTGGGTATGCAAGCCCAGTGACTGGAACTGAAACACCCCAAGAAGTGATATCTTCCTTTTATTCTCTTAAAGCTTTCTTGAAAGTCCCTGGATTACATATGTTACCCAGATGAGCCACATACCAATGAAAATGAGCAAAGAGGAGAACCAGGACTGGTTCAGCACTCAGGTAATAATGCTGTTTTTGGGAAAGCATCCAGCAAAGCATTCTGATTACCACCTGCTTACCTCACATAATACTTATTGGAGGCTTACAGGGGCCAGGCTTTGTCAACTGTTTTGCATGTAGCTACATGCTCACAGTACTCCCACTTCACAAATGATAAAATTGAGGTATGAAGAAGTAATATAACTTGTGTAAGATCACACAGCTAATAAGTGGTAGAAGCAACTTTTATTTATTTATTTATTTGGCCACACTGTGTGGCATGCAGGGTCTTAGTTCTCCTACCAGGGATCAAACCTGTGTTAAGCACACAGTTTTAACCAGTAGACCAGTGGGAAATCCCTAGAAGCAGGTTTTAAACCTCAGCAGTTTGCTTTCAGAAACTTTGCTCTTAACCAAGGCTTAATAAACTATAGTCCAAGGGCCAATCTAGTCCAGTCTGTGTTTTTGTAGTTCTATTGGAACACAGCCACACTTATACATTACATATTCTCTGATAACTTTCATTCTAAAACAGCAGAACTGTGTAGCTGTGATGCAGAATTAAAACATTTACTGTGCGGCACTTTACAAGCAAGGTTTACTAAACCTGCCTCAACATGATACAGTCTTTCAATGAATCTCACACTCCTAGAATAACAGAATGGAGAACCCTGCAATCCCCCTCATTTCATTGTATAGATAGTGGGGCCCAGAGAGGAGACTCAGCATTCTCGGCAAGAATGCTGCTAACAATTAAAAGACTTGTGACCCATGCAGAATACCATTGCCCCCTAAGCCTGACACTGGCTGTGTTGTGTAAACTGGAGAATCCAGGCATCATACTGCTTCCTTCTCCATGCTCATTTCCAAGTTCAGTGGACACTCCACACAGTAGCGGTTCTCAATCTTTTTGATCAAGAAACCACTCTTAAAACTTATTGAGAACGTGAAAGAGCTTTCTTTTGTGGAGGTTATATCCACTGATACTTACTGTATTTGAAATTGAAACTGAGAGTTTTAAAATATGTATTAATTAATTAAAAAAAACAAGATAAAGCCAATAAAGGTTAACATCAGAGTGATGACATCATCCCATGTTTAATAGCCTCTGGAAAAACCCATGGTAAAAGCATGCACGAACGAGAATGAAAAAGGCAAATACTGTCTCAGAAGTATTATGGGGATCATTTTGACTTTGAAGATCCCCTGAAAGTGTCCTAGGGAACCCCAAGGTGCTCTAAAGTACACTTCAAGGAACCCTGACATAGAACAACTGCAAAAATAACATTAAAAATGGCAACAACCCTAACAAGAATTAAATCTTAGAAAGGCACTGAATAAAAGTCACATTCATAAGCATTCTACATAGTCTGGAGAATCCTATAACCTTCTTGTCAGTCTGTCTTTGTGTAAAATAAAATACATTAGATTAAAAAGGAAGCTACTTGTATATATTAATATATTAATAAATGTATTTCTAGGCACAAAGCCCTTGATAAAAGCCCATGCATGCTTATTCCCCATTTAGAAGTCCTTTAAGTCTATTCTGTGGTAATAACATTCAAACTCCTATAATTTCTACAAGAGTCCTACAATCCCACTTCCATATGCCAAAGTCCTTACTCACAATATCTTAGTCTTCTGATTTTGAGAGCTGATAGTGACTTAGTCCTCTCAGGTCCTATTCACTTCTTCATATCTATTGCCTTATCTATACTTCTTGGCAAAATGTCTTATTTCCTTTATAGTTGCAAGGTCCCTGAGACCTGGGACTTATTTTTATACCTCATGGTTTGTGACACAAAATGCATACTCAATCAGCACTTGTTGAATGATGGATAAATAAAAGAGCAACTTAATCTCTTGTTTGTCACAGGCTCATTTACATCTAACGTAAGCTTTTTCTTTGCAGGTCTTGGCCACCTGTAATGTTGAACAGTCCTTTTTCAATGACTGGTTCACTGGGCACTTGAACTTCCAAATTGAGCACCAGTGAGTAAGAGAAACAGTTCATGATAAAGGGCAAGGGCTGTCACTAATAACTGCCCTCCATATAGTCCAGAGTGGAGCAGAAGACTCACCATCTTAAGGGAAAAAAATGAACCAGGGCTCTCTAAAGGATGCTATTTTTCAATTAACAAAAATGATAGATAAGGGAAGAAAGAAATGAAGGAAGTGTCACAATTGTGAGTAAATGGAGTAAAATCTTGGGAAAGTATCAGTGACTCAGTTTCCAGATTCCTATGGGCTTAAGAATTGGTGATTTCTTTGCATTTGCTTTGTTGGCAAAACCTAAGAAATATCAGGACACTTGGGTAACCAACTTGTGTTCAAACTTAACTATGTTATAATTCAAATATTTTCTTATCTGTGTCTTTGGAGCCAAGTTTACAAAATAACTAAGGAAGTGGAGTCCCTGCTGCAATTTATAAACGGTATCTGGAAATACTTTACCAAAGGATCAGTTACAGAGAGGAAATGGGTAGTTCACTGCTGTTGTTCATGGGGTCAGAAAGATTCAGACATGACTGAGCGACTGAACTGAACTGAACTGAAGGGATAAGATGAGTCTGCCAGCAAGTTTTTTAACTTTCCAGAACTAAAGTATTGTGCAAGGTCAAGGTTGGGTCTCTGTGGCTGATAGCATTTTATTTTCTAAAAGAAGGAAGGGAACTTTGGGTTTCTCCTTAGGTCTGAAAAGTTGTATATCTCCTCTGTTTCCCTAGTCTGTTTCCCACAATGCCACGCCATAATTATCACAAGGTGGCACCTCTGGTGAAGTCACTGTGTGCCAAGCATGGACTGCCATATGTGAACAAGCCCATGTTGAAGGCATTTGGAGATATTGCCAGGTAATAACAGTCCCCCAACCCACAGCTCTCATTTCCCTTCACTGCTGGTCCCCAGACTCTTCACTGCTTTATCAATCATCATTCAGTCAATAGCTATTTATTAAGGAACATTCATGTGCCCAGCATGGACAGGAGGCTCTATAAGGAACAACACTAACAGAGAAATGATAACAGTCATTCCTACCATTTACCTGCTGCCTTCTAGCTACTTCTTAGTGAAAATATCTTGGTGCCCTACTAAATTACAAGCTTCTTATAAACCAGGGTTCTGTATTATTTGTCTTTGTATCACCCACACAGCCTTGACATGCCTTAGAACTTAACCAGTAGAAGGGACTCTCCGTTCATCTGGATCAGGGTTGAAAACTAAGATGCTTGCAGGGTCTGGTGGGACAGGCAGGGGTGACTCTTCCTATAGGAACTGAGAATCCATACTCATCCTAAAGCATGCACAGTTACCTAGAAAACCCTGTGCTCATCAAATTAACAGCCAAAACCTTGGTTGAATATTTTTTTATCTTCAGATTAGGAAAAAATATTTATTAATATAAATAAGTAAGCCATCAAGGCTAGACCTGGTCAGATCTGATCCCTGAGCAGTAATCCATCTTCACGTTCTACCACTGCCCTCTTCCTTTCCTGCCCTCCAGATATCTGACCCCCCTTCAGTTGCTACAGAACTCCCTGCCCCTTGCCCATGACACATCCTTGCTCACCTTTTCTTCTACCTAGAATAATCTTCCAACCTGCCCCCCCCCCACCCCGCCCCGTCACCTTCTCAAGTTCCATTCACTCTCCAAAGTTCACCTGAAAGGTCTTTTCTTCATCTCAGTCCTCCCTTGCCCCCAAGACTAAACCTGTCACATGCTTGCTTCTCTTCATGTCTGACTTTTATCACAATCATGATTAAATAGCATATTGGGTAATATGTGTCTCCCAGTGCAGACCAGGAACTCCAGGTGGACAAGACTCTCATCACTCTTATTCACTGCTGTATCACCAGAGCCTAGAAAAATATTTCACTTTATAAAGTAGGAGAGGTATGTGGATACAGGACGAGTTGGTTTATAGTCATATGGTTTATCTTATAGAGATTCAGCAGAGCTTTTTCTTTTAATACTGGAGAAAAGGAAAGTGATGCTTTGGAGTACAGAAAAGCATAAAACAAAAATATCAGTCTCCTCCATATAGAAAATGTGAACTCACCTTCTAAACCATAAGTCAGTGTATTTGACTCCCTCCGCCGGACAAGATAGAAAGAGGTCTTTCAGATATAGCTGTAAATGACAATGTTGTAAAGTATTAAGTAAAAGAGCAAATGTTCCATGAAGTAGCTCCTTTGACCTGAGTCTCACCCGCTCATGATTTTGTCTGCTCTTCTTGCAGGGCCCTGAAGAAGTCCGGAGCCCTCTGGAAGGAGGCTTACTGCACGCATCCACAAACATAATGCAGATGTGCAGGTGCTAAAGAGAAAACCACAGGCCCCAAAAGTGTCACTTGTGCTAAAGCCCATGATACCAAACCTCTACAATACCTGACATAATTGCAGTTACAGCCTTCCCCAGAAATGTTATCTTAATCAACTAGTCTGGAATTTTGGGGTAGGCAATGTGGTGGTAATCTGCTGTGTTTTACTCCTTCTCCATTCCTGCCCCTGGCCCAGAGAAAGTGTGTGTGTATATATATATATATATATATATATATATATATATATATATATATATATATATGATAAAACCCTTGTAATCCCTCCCCGCGCAGGGAAAAAAAAAAAGTGTCTGCCCTAAATATACTTTGCTGATGGCTTCCTTGCCCCTCCTTTCTTCCTATAAAAACCTTCCATTTGCACAACCCCTCAGAATTCCCTTCTGCTTACTAACTGGGATATTGCTTGATTCAGAAGTCATTGAATAAAGCCAATGAAGTCTTCAGATTTACTCAATTGAATTTTTAATAGCTTGTTCAATAAGATTCCCAGAGGAGGACACTCAAGGTCTATTACTTTCACAACTTCCCAGATCACTGAGCATGGCGTTAGAATTCAGATGATCAATCCTGTGGATCATGTCGGCCCTCTGCTCACTGGCCACATGAATAAAGATGGCTTAATTGGGTAGACTTCCATTTAAGCTAAATGACTCATGAGAGTTATGTTACAGTCCCACCTGAAATTCTTCAATGGATTCCAATTGCCCTTGGAATAAAGTTGCAATCTGCAACCTGGTGATTGCCAGCAGACGACCAGCACCTGCCTTCCTCCAGGAACCCTCTGCCCCCTTGTGCCACTCCCCCCCTCAGCTTCAGTCCCAGGCAGCCAAAGCAGGCACAAGGGAAGAATGTCTGACCTCAAATAACACCCAAAAACTAAGTCTCCGCACCACCTCCAGGGAACCAAAGCATCAGGACATGACTGGAACTTGAATGCCAGAATCATTTTAGAAGTGAAGGGTTCTCCATCCTAGAAGATCCCAGGTTGAAGCTTCAACCATATCCTATCCTAAAAGGACAAGTTCCAAAGCCCACTAATTGAAACCTGCTCCACCAACATTTCTGCCAACTAATACATCCTCCACAACTGATAATGTCTGACCGAACCCCAGATCAAAGACACAGATTTGAGCCCTTTCCATGTCTCCTTGCCAGTTGGCCTCAAAATAACAGTCTTCTCAAAAGCTGGTGCCATGGTATTGCTTTCTACGTGCTTCAAGCAGTGAGCCCTTTGCTTGGTAAAGATTTTAGGGAAGCCTCCCCATTAATTCAAGGCCTCCTTGTGACATACCCTTTAGCAATTACTAGAGGTATATTTTTACATCCATTTGTGTGATTCCTTAGTCTTCCACTGTAACCTGCAATATCTATAAGAGTAGAGACTGCCTGACATGATAGAGACACTCAATGAAGACATGCAGAAGGAAGGAAGGCAGGGAGGGAGCTGGAGGGGAGAAAGGAAAGAGGGAAAGAAAGAAGTGTCAACTACAAATTGGCACTTAACAGCTACCTCTACAAGGAATAAATCAAGTTCTGCTGCAGCTGCTGACATTCAATACCCTCTGAAAGAATTTTAGAGTGGAGAACAGGAATGAGGCACTCTGTGCTCTTGGAAAAACTGGCAGGACAAGTCTTCAGATAGTTAGATATTTTCAGGAATGATTTTATGAGCCCAGTTATTACATCTGTACATATCCAGAAAAGCACTAAACTCATTAATGGCAAATTAGCTCCTCATGACAAGCAGCAAACATCTGCCAAAATGTGTGCATGGCTGCAGGTTCCCCCTTCACTAAAATCATATATGACACTTACCTTATCCCCTAACAAGACACTGAATTTTTTTCAGAGATAAAAGAACAAAACTGTAAGTCAGGCAGCAGTTCCTCTTTGGAGCAGTTTCTCAGAGCTATCAGAAATGCTGTCTCCCAGGCTGAAGTCCTCATTTTGCCCCAACAAAGCTTAACTCACAGCTTTCATGTTGTGTCTTTCTTTCAGTCTGCAGGAGGAAGGGAGGGAGGGAGGGAGGGAGGAGGCAGGAAGAAAAAGCTGTGTGTAAGTGTTGCTGTTGTTCAGTAGCTAAGTTGTGACCCAGTGAACTGCAGCATGTCAGGCTTCCCTGTCCTTTGCTGTCTCCTGGGGTTTGCTCAAACTAATGTCCATTGAGTCAGAGATGCCATCTAACAATCTCATACTCTGTCCCCAGATTCTCCTCCTGCCCTCAGTCTTTCACAGCATCGGGGACTTTTCCAATGAGTCGGCTCTTCAAAATAGGTGGCCAAATCCTGAAGTTTCAGCATTAGCATCAGTCCTTCCAATGTATACTCGGGGTTGATTTCTTTTAGGATTGACTGGTTTAATCTCCATGCTATCCAAGGGACTCTTGAGAGTCTTCTCCATTACAATGGAAAAGCATCAATTCTTTGGTGCTCAGTCTTCTTAATGGAATAAATCTCACATCTGTAAATAACTACTGGAAAACCAAAGCTTTGACTATACGGACCTTTGTTGGCAAAATGTTGTAGATGTAAATCCTTCTAATTGGAGAGCAAGATGAATTTTATCAAACTTATAAGGAGCATTTCTAAATTCTAACTGAATTATTAAAATACTTAGCAATGATTATGAGCATCTACTAATCTGTAAGTACTGAATTGTACCCTTCATAAGTATTATTCCATTTAGTCCTCATAACAGCTCCAAAGGGCAAGTTTTATAATTAATCTCATTTTATAGATAAAAACATGAGACTTAAGGGAGGCCAAGCAACTTGCCTGATGGCACAGGTAAGTTGAGTATAGTCTCAGATGCAGGAATATCTGACTCTGTAGTCAACATTCATTAACATTCAAGAAACCAAATGTAAAGGGGAATTAAGTTGCATTACAAGTCATGAGCAGTGGGCACATTTGAACTCTAATAGTTTCCCAGGAGCTGACAGAATAAGCATTAAAGTAGTTATCATTCCACCTCACTAAGAACAGCCACCTGGGGAGGGGAAGATACAAGAAACATATGACAGGCTCAGCAGCAGCATAGTAAGAATGCCTGATAGCTAGTCTCTACTCCCCAATCCTTAAAGAGTATTATCCAACTCCGAAGAATTCACTGGGAGAGAATCAAGCAGAGATTTAACCTTTCAGAAGGGACAGACACTGCAAAAATCATGGAAGAACAGAACAGAGAATTGGATTCGAGATTTTGGGGTAACATAGCATGAATTCAACCTGGGAAAAGTTCACTTTCCCTGTGGCTTTTCTCTGATACTCTGTTTCCTTGAAAGTCTCCCTCCTTTCGATAAAATCAGGTAGTAAAAAATTGCCTACATATTCAGTCGGGCATTAGATAAGGGTGACTGATTGGATTACAAGTCAGGAACCTCAGTCCTAATTTCAGCTCCTCAGTACCCTGCCATGAAATTGGCCATGTCTCTCATACATTGCCTGGATCTGTAAAATAGGTGGGTGCATAATACTACCTGGCCTGTTTGCAACATAGCATTGTTGTTACAGCCAAATAAAGTAAGGCAAATAGAATACTTTCATAAGCCAAGAACACTCATTCAGATGCTGGTTGTTATTACTGTAATGACGGTCCCTCCCATCCTGGACCATCAAAATCAAGAGCAGCCAGAAGGTCAAATAGATTCATAGGACAGAAAGACACTGAACCATCTTAAAGATGTCAACAGCACACTTCCTTTGATGAGAGGATTATGAGTCACAAGTGAGACCATGATTTCTCCTATCACAACAGGTAACACCTGGGAGTCAGCTTCCACTTCTGACTTTACTCAGTCCCCTGGAACCAGCAGCCAGATCTCAAGCCAAAGGAATAGTGAGCCATGGGCTCCAGTTTCCCAACTTCCAATTAACCATGTGAGTGCACAGCTCTCTAGTGGAAATCATACCAAATCTATCATTTGTTGCTTAAACAATATACTATAAAGGACTTTCTTGACTATTTCCCTGCTAATCACCCACCTGAAGGACACAGAAAGTATAAATTAAACAAAAACTCTACTCACAGGAGGAATATACTCGGTACTTTTTCTTTCCCATATTTATTTATGAAAATTTGCATAAAGACGTCATGTTGAAAGAATTTACCAGTGAACATCTATCTGTTTAGCCATAATCAAAATTTTGAACTTACACTTTAGTAAATTTGTTTTATTTTATATATATCCATCTACCTGTCTATCTACCCATTAATCTATCTGTTTTATGTGCTTCAAAGTAAATTTCCAGGGGCTTATTTTTAAAACTAAACCTCAGATTATGCAAATAACAAAGTTCATTTCTCATCTTCAACAAAGAATTGTGTAGCAGCTTCATCTTTAAGGGAGTTTTATTGGAATTTTCTATGTGAAGGGAATATAACATGGTTAATACTGTGCAAAATAAATTAACTCAGTATAAACCTTCTTGTGCAAACATTTATCCTTCATTATTTATTAAGTACTTCAATATTTTTGAGTGCTTATCATGTGTCAGACTTGGACCAGTTGATGTGACCCAGAGATCCAGGAGACCAGGTTCTTGAAGCTTACAATCTAGTAGAAAATAAATAAATAAATAAATGGAAGAAAAACCAAGATCATCACATCTGAAGAAAACAAAAGGGTGTTTTTGACAGTGATAAACAGGGACTAATCAAAATAAGGAGGGTCATGGAAAAGTGACCATAAGAAGAATATGAAAGAGTCTGCAATCCGATTCAAAGGAGCAGCAAAGGAGCATCAGCACCAGCCAAGTGCAAAGGCCCTAAGGCAGGAACAAGCTTCTGTTCAAAGAACACAGCAGGAGGCCTGAATGACAGTGGAATAGTGTCCCAGTTTTTTCCTTAATATTACTTCAACTTCATTTCTTCAGTGTATTTTGCCTTGACTTTTCAGGGGCATTCAAAAATAATTTTCTAGATAAGCAACAAGGATAAATTGTAGAGCACAGGGAATTATGCCATTATCTGATAACAATTTTAGTGGGGTATAAACTGTAAAAATGCTGGAGCATCATGATGTACACCTGAAACTAAAAATAATATTGTGAATCAACAATACTTCAATAAAAATAATAAAAGTATTTTCTATTATTTGTACAAGCACAGTTATCTCTGGGAAATCCTCCCAGATTTAACAGACTAGGTTACATCTCCCTTCATGAGTTCTGTGTCCTGTGTGCCTCACTTATACAATTTATTTCTGCCTGTGCAACCACTGAAAACTGAAAACTCCATGAGGGTAGTGACCACCCTGTATGTTGTTACCATTTTATCACCAGGCCCACTCCAATCCTTGGCATTTACCAGGTATTCAATAATGTTTTAAAGAATAATTCATCATTCTTCTCACAACAAGCATTCCAAAATTGCTTATAATCGCTGCCTAGAATGCAGCTGTAATCCTGATGCTCTCTGTTCCATATGGAGATTCAGTTCAGTTCAGTCACTCAGTCGTCTCCGACTCTTGTGACCCCATGAACCGCAGCACACCAAGCCTCCCTGTCCATCACCAACTCCTGGAGTCTACCCAAACTGATGTCCATTGAGTCAGTGATGTTACCCAACCATCTCATCACTGTCGTCCCCTTCTCCTCCTGCCCTCAAACTTTCCCAGCATCAGGGTCTTTTCAAATGAATCAGCTCTTCGCATCAGGTGGCCAAAGTATTGGAGTTTCAGCTTCAGCATCAGTCTCTCCAATGAAGACCCAGGACTGATCTCCCATAAGATGGACTGGCTGGATTTCCTTGCAGCCCAAGGGACTCTCAAGAGTCTTCTCCAACATCACAGTTCAAAAGAATCAATTCTTTGGTGCTCACCTTTCTTTATAGTCCAACTCTCACATCCATACATGACCACTGGAAAAACCATAGCCTTGACTAGACGGACCTTTGTTGGCAAAGTAATGTCTCTGCTTTTTAGTATGACGTCTAGGTTGATCATAACTTTCCTTCCAAGAAGTAAGCATCTTAATCTCATGGCTGCAATCACCATCTGCAGTGATTTTGGAGCCCAGAAAAATAAAGCCATCCATTGTTTCCACTGTTTCCCCATCTATTTGCCATGAAGTGATGGGACCGGATGCCATAATCTTAGTTTTCTGAATGTTGAGCTTTAAGCCAACTTTTTCACTCACCTCTTTCACTTTCATCAAGAGGCTCTTTAGTTCTTCTTTACTTTCTGCCATAAGGGTGGTGTCATCTGCATATCTGAGGTTATTGATATTTCCCCCGACAATCTTGATTCCAGCTAGTGCTTCATCCAGCCCAGCATTTCTCATGATGTACTCTGCATATAAGTTAAATAAACAGGGTGACAATATACAGCCTTGAGGTACTCCTTTTCCTATTTGGAACAAGTCCATTGTTCCATGTCCAGTTCTAACTGTTGCTTCCTGACCTGCATACAGGTTTCTCTAGAGGCAGGTCAGGTGGTCTGGTATTCCCATCTCTTTCAGAGTTTTCCACAGTTTATTGTGATCCACACAGTCAAAGGCTTTGGGATAGTCAATAAAGCAGATGTTTTTCTGGAACTCTTTCTTTTTTGATGATCCAATGGGTGTTGGCAATTTGATCTCTGGTTCCTCTGCCTTTTCCAAAACCAGCTTGAACATATGGAAGTTCAGGGCTCATGTATTGTGGAAGCCTGGCTTGGAGAATTTTATGCATTACTTTACTAGCGTGTGAGATGAGTGCAATTGTGCGGTAGTTTGAGCATTCTTTGGTATTGCCTTTCTTTGGGATTAGAATGATAACTGACCTTTTCCAGTCCTGTAGCCACTGCTCAGTTTTCCAAATTTGCTGGCATATTGAGTGCAGCATTTTCACAGGGTCATCTTTCAGGATTTGAAATAGCTCAACTGGAATTCCATCACCTCCACTAGCATTGTTCGTAGTGATGTTTCTTAAAGCTCACTATACTTCACATTCCAGATTAAAAAATAATAACACTCCTCAGTGAAAGGAATTGTTAAAGCCTGCAACTGGGAACTCTTTGCTCAGTCAATTAAAAAAGCCTGCACAAGAGTGACTCTGGTCTATGTCACAGTAGAGAAGACTCAAATGCTGCCTCACACAAGCTGAATTTGTATTCTGACACATGTTTTTGGGGGGGAAGGAATAGGCAGAGATGAAGAGATGAGAGAGTAAGGCTGCCCCAAACCACAATGTGGAGTTTTCAGCCCTAGATTTGGATTCTCTTAATAGTTACATATCTATTCCTTACTTACTCTCTGATCACGTGCTTGCTCATTACTTTCTAGAGATTACCTCTTATTCATAGGTAATCGACGAAATACAAGGCATTATTTGGGCTTATAAAATGGTAATATATGTTATAGAGTTCAGTACTTTGGCACTGGTCAGCTTTCATGAGCTACTGCATCAGTTTTCTAACAGTTCTCATTGTTTACCTTCTTCTTCCCCTCACCAAGAGCTGTGAACTCGATGTCCTAGCTATCTGGATCTCCCAATATTTGCACAGTGGGTACCTATTTATTATCTCGGCCCTCTTCTATCTAATCGAACCGATGCATGAAATCCCTGTTCCCTCCCTACGAGAGTCTGTCATTCCCTAAGCACTAACCTCTTTTATTTCCTTCACTGTGTTCAACTCCATCCGAAATCATGTTATCTCATCTCATTGGTTTATAAGTTTTAACACAGAAACCTGGCAAATGAATAAGTATATCCTTGCTCTTCATAAAATTTAAGGAGAACAGGAAAATAACATCAGCTCCTTGAGAGCAGCGGTTTTGTTATAGCTCTAGCACCAGAGTTGCCCTGAGGGCCTGTTCAGTAAATACATGTTTTTCAAGGGCTGCTTTTTTTTTTTTTCCCCTCTCTTCAAGCCACCAAACACATCTCAGAGCGGTCCTGCAGAGGGTACAAGGTCCAGGCCTGGCTGGAATTTCTGAGGGAAAAAGCCACCAGTGTAGTGGTAGCCGCCATATTCCGAACCTGAGACGTGATAGGCTTTTGCCTCCATTGCACCTTCCTACTCCTCTCCAGAGGCCGAGGCCGCTCCCCTGCACCTCTCCGTCTGCAGCCCCCGTTGCCACCAGGCAGGCCAGCTGCTCCCGCTGCCCATCCGGGGCCACCCTGGCGGTCACAGGCTGGCTGTGGGATGAGCCCCTGGCGCCCGCCGCCTCAGACGCTGATCCCAGTTGACTGCACCTCCGCTGTCTCTACGCGGCCAGTGTCACGTCTTCCGCCTGCACTTGCTCCACTGAGAGCTGGAGGACATCTGCCGTTGCGTCTGGTACTTCTGACTGGCTGGTTTCTGCTGTGGCACTTTTCTGCTCTGGGCGTGGACGCCAGGAGGCGGGCACAAGCTGGGGCAGCCCTGCTCCACAGTTGGCAGCGCCAGTAAACCCCTCCCCCAGGCAGGAGGCCGTTAGTGAGTAACTGACGCCCAGCGACCGTTAGTGGCCCCCTCAGCCATTGGTTACTGCCACAGTAAGCCCCGCCCCCTTCCATAAATAAAGGCGCCCACATTCTGACGAATGGAAGATGGGTCTCTCACAGTTGAGGCTGCCGTTTCCCTGTCAGCTAGCTTTCTGAGGAGGGTCTTTATCCCTTGTTCCAACAACTCGTCTCCGGATTCGTTGGCCTGGAGCAGCAAGCAGAACGAGCTTGGGCTCCTTAGCCCCAGCCCTGTCCAAGGGAGTAGAACCTGGAGGACTTCCCAGTCCCGCTTCAGAGAAGCCAACATCCAACCATGGAGAACCTTGTGTCGGCCAAGGTGGGCTGCAGGCACGTGGACCGTGGACACGCTAGTGTTCCGCCCTCGAAGAGCGGACAGCTTTACTACCAAGACTAAAATAGATTTAATAGAAAGATAAAACTAACACGCCAGGGCGACGTCGGACACACCGAGGGGAGGGGCGGGAGGCAGCGCCTGCGCAGAACTTGCCAACATCGGCGGGTCCGGGGTTCCTTGAGGCGGGGCGAGGAGAAGCCGCCAGAGGCCGCGGTGCAGCCAGGACCGGAGGCCAACCTGGCTCCCTCTCACTGGTCCTGGAGAAGCTGCCGGAGAAGCCCCGGCCTGAGGCACACCACGATAAAGAGAAGGAAAAGCTGGCGGAAGAACAGGCCGAGACAGCCAAGGGCGAGTCTGGAAGCAGACCTTGCCGGTGACTGCGAGGCGTTCCACCCGCTGTCCGTGGCCCCGGACGGGTTCCTGCTGGAGAAGGGCCTCCCCCAGGCCCCAGCCACCTGGCTGAGAACCTACCCCTGCCTGTGGCGAGCTGGAAGGGAAGGAGTCTCTTCCAGGGCATCCCCGCTGCTCCCCCATCACGTTCTTCAGCCCTCAGACACCTGTCCAGCCGAGGTTGGTGCTGGTTCTTTGGGCAGGACCACCTCCCATACGAGGAAGCCCACTGCCTATGGTGGGCTGCTGGTGAGCACACACCCAGTGAGGCCCGGCTACTGGGACTTTGTGGGGGTGGTGGGGGGTGAGGTCCTGGTGGGCCCCCTGGTGGGCCCCTGCAACACAGCCCTTTCCTCCAACCTGGGGACTCCAGCGTATGTCACGGCCATGGCAGCAGCAGTCAGAGCCTTTGTGTAGGTTACTGTGCTGCAGGTGGTCAGGACAGGGCAGTGAGCTGCATTTTCACGGCTGCTCTT
This sequence comes from Dama dama, assembly GCF_033118175.1. Taxonomy (NCBI): domain Eukaryota; kingdom Metazoa; phylum Chordata; class Mammalia; order Artiodactyla; family Cervidae; genus Dama; species Dama dama. The sequence goes on from NC_083681.1 coordinate 80,247,824, forward strand.
TACTCCCACGTGCACTTTGACTCCGGTTATTGGTAAGCTCAGGCAATAATATTAATGACAGCTGACATTTATTTAGCACTTACTTTATGCCAGGCATAAACACAAAATCCTCACCAAATTGATACTCGCATCCCCATTTTATAGGTGAGAAAAGAGAGGCACAGAGAAGTTAAGTAACTCGCTCAAGGTCACACAGATAGTAGGCATCAGAGGTAGTACTACAACCAGAATGTCTGCTGGAGAAGGGCCTCCCCACTGCCCGTGAGTACTGATTAGCCAAGGGCTACTCAGGCGCTGGCACTAAAATGATTGTCCAGCAGCAAAGCGAGGACCCTCCTCATCTTTGGGATTCCTCCTTCATCCTCTGGTCCTTTTCCAGTTTTACCTCCAGGGGTTGGTTTGTTTGATTTTTTCCATGCCTCTTGGACATGAATCCAGCAGAGTAGACATGGCCTTCTTCTCAAGGGAGTCTGTAGAGCTTTCTGTAGACTCATTGAAAGACATACAGGGTGATGTCTCCTGGGAAGAATCCCAGGAACTGGTATGGAACCCAGAGAACATTTACCAAGGATTCTCATATTCTTTTTTTTTTTTTTTAACTTGTCATTGTGGAAAACTTTCCACAGGCAATAGCAAAAGGCCTCCATGATGAACTTCCATGTAACTGTCACTCAACTTCCATAATGCTCAACTCATAACCAGTCTTGTTTTCTGTAGCCCTTTCCATTGCCCGCCTTGATTATTTTCAATCAATCCCTAGATATTATATCATTTCATCCATAAATATTTCAAAATATATATCAAAATATAAGAATTATTTCAAAAATACAGCAAGAATACCAATTTTATATCTCAAATAACATTCAAATGTTAAGAAAAAAGAAAAATAGAAATAGCGATAATTAACACTCTAAGAAGGAGTCTGTGTAGTCTTCCAGAAAAATAAAGCACTGGCAAAAATGTCTACTAGACTTTGGCCTCCGTGCCTTGAACCTCTCATGTAGTAAATTAAATGAGGGAGTTAAGATGATATTTAAGTTATCACCTAGCTCTGATATTCTAATAGTTTTCATGACTAGGTGGATTATCCTGTACCTATGGGTCTGGGTACTCTTTAACATACCCTTAAAGTTTTTATGAATAACACTGTATTTGATCTGTCTCCCCTACAAGAATGTCCACTTGTTATGGGCCAAGAACTTATCTTCTTACTCACTGCTAGATCCTCAGGGTCTAGTGGGCAAATTGTGAAGAGTCTTGTGTGCTGAGCCAAGGAGTTTGAACTTAATCCTGAAAGAATGAAGAATTGTGGAAGGAATTCAGTGAGATAAAATGCATCACCAGAAGTGTCTTTAAGAAAGATAGGATTTGTGGAAGATGAGAGTAGCTAATGGGAGGTCAATTAGGAAGTTATTCTTGTGATTCTGAGCTAAAGGAGCAAAGGCATGAACTAAGGCAATAGATATGAAGATGAACAGTTTGGAGCTTATGAAAGAGAAGTAGAATTAACTTGGCTTTAAAAGAGACATTCAAACAAAAGACCACTTTGAGAAGCCCAAGTGTGGCCAATGCAAGGGAACTGTGGACCTCATTCCTATTCGGATTGAGAGCATTAATTCCCTCTTGGCAAGCTCTGACTCTTGGTGCAACATCAGCCAGCGATCAAGATGCGGTGGGAGAGCTGATGAGGGTGAAGCATGGTAAGTAATGCTGGTCACCACTCGCAGGTTCAGTGTAGATTATTGATGAAGTACACTGAGGATTTGGCCAATCAAATTGCGATTACTACAGTGTCTGCCTACTTGGTAGTTATTCAGGTAACAGAGTCAAGTATCTTGAGTGCTTCAGTAAACATGAATTATATAATTTAATATATGATAGACTCCTTAAGCCCACAAACCCCAAAGTCCAAAGTTTCTAAGAGGTCCAGTAACTTGCCCACATTCACTAGGTTAATGGGTAACAGAGCCAGGCTTTGGGCACAAGCCAAATGTCTCTGAGAGTTCATGCTTTAAAAATTAATGTGACATACAGCCTACCACCTTGCCCATCCAGCTAGGTAAAAGATGAATGCAACCATTTAATACTAGAGATTACCAAATATAAGAAGAGGAGGCAATAAAATATGAATTTATAACAACTTTTTGTTGTTCAACCAGAGTCCCTGCCAGGGCATCTAATGCCTGGAGAAGAAAGGATTTGAATTCTGTAGACTCCCTCAGCAGTTGAGCTCAAGAACATAAAAAGAGCTCTCTAAAATGAGTTTGAATTTTATCCCAGAAGAATGAGGAATCATGGAAGAAATTCAGAGAGGGTGAAGCTGTTTCCTGAATATCTGCCAAGTAGGCAAACATTATAGTAGTTGGAATTTGACTGCCCAAATCCTCACTGTACTTAACAAATAACCTACACTGAAACTGTGAGTGGTGACCAGCATTATTTACCATGCTTCACCCTCTTCAGTGAGTCTAAAACTATAGGGTAATGCTTGTGAGCTTTCTTCTAAAGACCACCACAGGATTAATGTTGCAGCAAAAATAGGAATAAACAGCCTTAAGCACAAACCAGCCAAACAGGTCTGCAAGAGTTAAACAATCTGGGTTATTCTTTGGCTGTTGCTACTAACAAACACTTGTAGGCAGACATGTCTTTCACAAAGCTGATTATTCTCTGACTCCATATGAATTATACTCTACACCTGGCATTCTTCTCCCCCTGTGCTCCCTTGTAGCAGTCTTGTATTTCAAAACAAAAAGGTCACAGGCAGATAATCTGAGAGTCACTAGACTGTTACTGAGGCACCTGATGCTGGCTTTGACCATAGATTTTGCAGAAGAAAGGAAGAATGCCAGACTTTCACTCCTCTGATCCTTTTCACGTACCCCAGACCATGAACCCTGACTATAAAACCTCTCCCTATTTCCCTGAGAGGAAGGCACAGTTCTTTAGGTGCTAGTCTTCCATGTTCCTTCTTTGCCTGGCAAAGAAATAAAGTTACTCTATGTCTTTTCTCCAAAACTCTGTCTCCGTATTTCTCTTCAGCAGCAGTGCCAAGATTTTGCCAGCATTAGTAAAGTGAGGCAGGGAGCTAATCATGTTAATAAACTGAGGCATGTGAATATCTCTCATCATGGGAACAGAGTTCAAGTTGAGGATCCTGGCTATATAAGGCCCCAAGAGTCCTTCAGGTAGGTGACAATGAGGACAGGTGCATCAGGGCAAGAAGGAAAGAGGGGCACCCAGATTTGGAGATATCTTTTAACAGGAATAATTCTGATAATCCTTTCATGGCAATACCCTCCACAGTTCAAAAGGCGTATACATGTATGTGCATTCCACACTCGCTCTTTCAGCAACACCAAGGCAGCGATGTCTGGTGTCATTAGGTCTATTGTGTAAGGGGAGAAACTAAGATTTAGAATAAATGAAAAATCAAGGATGCAAAGCCAAGTTTTCAAAATCTAAGATCAGCTACATGTCAGAACAGGTGGCCCCCCAACTCTTGGAGTAAACAAGTGCAAAGTGCCTAAAGGACAGACCTGAAAAAAAAAAAAATTAAATGATCTCAACTGGGAAGCTCAATACCTGCACATTCAGCTTAGTCCCCAGTGTTTAAGATTACCATGAGAATGGTCCTTAATCCAACAGCCCTTAAAAATAAATCCCCCATTTGTAGCAAAAGCAAAATACCACTTTGCCAGACACATAGAAAAGGATATTCTAATATAAATGGGACTTTCTAAAAAACTAACTCTTGTTGAATTTTTCTATAGTGTCTTGGAAGGGAAATCCAAGCCTGTGTGTCAGAAAAATACACTAGGAATTTTATCTCTTGATTCTTTGCAGACTCCAGAAGAATCCTCTTCCAGAAAATCAGGAGTGGAAATGAGTAGCAGGATCTGCTGACCAGGAGAGTTAGGAACAATTTGAACATCAGTATTTAAAACAATCCCTTGGATATTGTCAATGAACTGTGAAAGATTTACAACTGAAATATTTCATCTTAGTTACCAGTTAACACTTTGGGAAAAGATAAAGTCAGGTCTAGAACCATAATTTACCTTAAGGAATACATCAAGGCTATATACTGTCACCCTGCTTATTTAACTTATATACAGAGTACATCATGAAAAGCTCTGGGCTGGAGGAAGCACAAGCTGGAATCAAGATTGCCTGGAGAAATATCAATCACCTCAGATATGCAGATGACACCACCCTTATGGCAGAAAGTGAAGAGGAGCTAAAGAGCCTCTTGATGAAAGTGAAAGAGGAGAGTGAAAAGGTTGGCTTAAAGCTCAACATTCAGAAAACTAAGATTATGGCATCTGGTCCCATCAGTTCATGGGAACTAGATGAGGAAACAGTGGAAACAGTGTCAGACTTTATTTTTCTGGGCTCCAAAATCACTGCAGATGGTGATTGCAGCCCTGAAATTAAAAGACGCTTACTTCTTGGAAGGAAAGTTATGACCAACCTAGATAGCATATTAAAAAGCAGAAACATTACTTTGCCAACAAAGGTCCATCTAGTCAAGGCTATGGTTTTTCCAGTAGCCATGTATGGATGTGAGAGTTGGGTTGTGAAGAAAGCTAAGTGCCAAAGAATTGAAGCTTTTGCACTGTGGTGTTGGAAAAGACTCTTGAGAGTCCCTTGGACTGCAAGGAGATGCAACCAGTCCATCCTAAAGAAGATCAGTCCTGGGTGTTCATTGGTAGGACTGATGTTGAAGCTGAAACTCCAATACTTTGGCCACCTGATGCGAAGAGTTGACTCATTGGAAAGGACCCTGATTCGGGAGGGATTGGAGGCAGGAGGAGAAGGGGACAACAGAGGATTTGATGGTTGGATGGCATCACCGACTTGATGGACATAAGAATGGGTAACCTCTGGGGGTTGGTGATGGACAGGGAGGCCTGGCGTGCTGTGATTCATGGGGTCACAAGAGTCGGACATGACTGAGGGACTGAACTGAACTGAACTGAAGAATATTTTTTTAGTAGAACAGTGGTTGCCAGGGACCAGAGGGTGGAGGAAATGTTGGTCACAGGGCACAAGCTTCCAGTTGTAAGAAGAATGAGTTCTGAGGATCTAATGCACAGCATAGTGACTACAGTTACCACTTCTATGTCCTGTACTTGAAAGTTGCTGTAAAAGTTGATTTTGCACGTTCTCACCATAACAAAGATAACATGGCAGTTAGGTGAAGGCTGTGCCAACTAATCTTACTATAAATAGTTGACAATGTATTTGGGTATCAAATCATCACATTATGCACCTTAGACTTACATGTTATATGTCAGTTATATATCAGTAAACCTGGGGCGGGGGGGGGGGGGATATCATTGAAAGAGATAGAAGAAAAATCTGTTGTATATTAATATGGAAATCGCTTCCAATTAGAGCAACACTCCATCATTGTATATGTGAGTGCCTGTGCCTCTTGCCATTAGCTTGTGGGACAGCAGTCCTGTGCGTCCTGTTTGGAGTTACCATCACTGGTTCTTCACATCTCTAGTTTATATAATCCCAAATATGCTTTATACCAATTTGTCTTTTAATCTTGAAAATGGTAATGCCTTCTAATGTCTAGCAAAGGAGATCTGGCTTTGATTTAGTAAAACTGGCAGCATTTTGACTTGCTGAGAGAGGTGGTGTGTCTGTAACTTGTGCTTTAAAGGCAACTTGGGGGTGTAAACAACATTTAATATTACAAAAGACATGTAGAATCTACAACCAACACACATAACCACCAAATATAAGGTGTCACCAGTAACAGTAAAGCCTCAGTATTTTACTGTGCTATAATTAATCTATAAGCTCTTTCCCTCAATATTATTTTTTTTTAATTTGGGTTGAGAAGTGTAGCTCTTGCGAATTCATTTTCATTAATGCATGATATTCTTCTCTATGCCATTATTTATTTAATTATTACTTGTTTCATTTCTTTTTCATCTTTGTCTATTATATCAAATGGCTTGATTTATATTTATAAGATCCACATTCACAATCTTTGAAATTTAATGATGAGTTCAGTCCACTTTTATTTTCCTTACTAATTCTTTTAGACTTATTTATGCCTTCTCGGGGGATTTCTATTTGTCTTGATTTTTCCTATAATTCTTTTTACCTTCTTTTTTTTTTTTTTTTTTAGATTGATTGATTTTAAAAGTTCATTTATTCTCCTAAACTTTAAAAACTTTTCATTGTTATCTTTCTAATTTTTGAAAATACATACATCTAAGTAATAAAGTATAAGAATTTTAGAGTACTCTAAATGTAGTGAATACTCAAATATAATGTGTTAGTGTTAGCTGATATTTTTATTTTTCTCACTTCCCCATAGACATAGGGCTTCCCAGGTAGTTCTAGTGATAAAGAACCTGCCTGCCATGCAGGAGACATAACAGACGTGGGTTCGATTCCTAGGTCGGGAAGATCCCCTGGAGGAGGACATGACAAGCCACTCCAGTAATCTTGCCTGGAGAATCCCACGGACAGAGGAGCTTGGTGGGCTACAGTTCATGGGGTCACAAAGAGTCAGACACCACTGAGCAACTAACACACACAACATAGACAATATTATTATTTAAAACTGCCTCTATTTATGCCAATATGTTATTTCCCACGTTTGCCAGTTTCTAAGCTCACTGTTTCTTCTTTCTTCTAAGATTTTGCTCAGAAATCATTTTCCTCTCTTCTGAACAAGTCTTTAGAAGCATCTTTATTGTACAACTGTTGATGGTTAAACTCTCTGCATTTGTTCTTGCATGAAAGTGTTTTATTTTCTCCATTTTTATTAATTTCTTATTTTTAAAAATAAAACCTTCACAACAGTTAAAATGATAGTACAAGAAACACTGGTATGAAATTCACCTAGATCAACCCATTCTTTTTCTTTCCATTTAGCATTATCTGTACACTGACACTGGAGAAGGAAATAGCAACCCACTCCAGCCTTCTCGCCTGGAGAATCCTATGGACAGAGGAGCCTGGTGGGCTGCTGTCCATAGGGTCGCACAGAGTCGGACATGACTTAGCATGCATGCATGCATTGGAGAAGGAAATGGCAACCCACTCCAGTATTCTTGCCTGGAGAATCCCAGGGACAGAGGAGCCTGATGGGCTGCCATCTATGGGGTCACACAGAGTCAGACACGACTGAAGCAACTTTGCAGCAGCAGCAGCAGGGAGTCAAAATGGAGAGGGAAATGGCAACCCACTCCAGTATTCTTGCCTGGAGAATCCCAGGGATGGGGGTGGGCCTGGTGGGCTGACGTCTATGGGGTCACATGGAGTCAGACATGACTGAAGTGACTTAGCAGCAGCAGCAGAGTACACTGACAAATAGATAAGGGCTATTCAGCATTTATCTCCTACAAGGAAAATCTCTATCATAACCAAGCTTTCTTTCCAAAGGAATTTAATGTTGCTTCCCAAGTGGCTCAGTGGTAAAGAATCTGCCTGCTAATGCAAGAGACACAGAAAATGTGGGTTCAATTCCTGGGTCAGGAATATCACCTAGAGAAGGAAATGGCAACCCACTCTAGTATTCTAGCCTGGAGAATCCCATGGACAGTGGGCTGCACTCCATGGGGTCACAAAGAGTGGACCTGACTGAGAGACTGAGCACACAAAATGACATGATCTGCTGTGCACCCATTACTTACATGTATTTACATTTCCCTATTTGCCCCAAATGTCGTTTGTAGATATTTTATTCTTAGAGTAAGGATCCAATCAAGGATTGTTTACGATAGTTATACTATCTTTCTAGTCTTTTTAAAATCTGAAACAGCTCTTAGTTTTGTTTCTTGTCTGTATTTTATCAAATTGACTTTTTTAGGTTTCCAAAAAAAAAAACTGTGGAGAAGTTCCCATCATCTGGATTTTTTTCCAGGTTGCTTAATCATGATTAAATTCAGGATAAATATTTCTGGCATTTAAACAATGTAGGTGATGCTTTTGCCCCACTTTGTATAATTGATTCATGGATGTACGATTCTAGACTGTGATTATTTTCTCTCAACACTTCGAGGATTTTGTTCTGCTCACCTAGTGTTTTATTTTTACTGTCAGGAAGTCTGCTTTTTCAGAATCTGTCATTCCCTTATCTCTGACTGCTTTTATTATCTTCTGTTTTCTTTTGTTCAGGTTTGTTTTTTTTTTTTTGTTTTTTTTTTTTCACAATGGTATTTCTAACTGTGGACAATTTTTATTTATTCTGCTTGAGAGTCTTCGTACTTTCCAAAGGTTCTTTTATCTTTTGGCCGTTCTCAAAACTTCTCAGTCATCGTTTTCTAAAACATTCTCTTTCTTTCTGACATGCTAATTTTATGCACTCTATTCCAACTTCCACATTCTTAACTTCCTTATAGTTTCCATTTCCTTGTCACACTGCCCCATATCTAAGGAATTCTTCATACATGTCTTCCAGCTACTAACTCTCTCTGCAAATATTTCTAATCTGTTGTTTAACTCACCTACTGAGACTATCATTTCAATGATTACTTTTTGAGAAATCTGTAATACTTTTCTATCTTCCTGACCCAGGGATTGAACCTGCCTGCCAGGAGACTTTAGAGATGTAGTAAGATGCAAGTAAGAAAATACCTAGCACTGAAGATTGAAAACGAACCTGCAACAAGAGTGGGGTCATGAGATGGTGCTGAGGTTGCCATAAGGACTTCTGCCATTACATTAAACATAGACCTTTGGTTTATAGACTTCAGTGGGGGATGGGAAACTATGTCTTGGATACACAGTGTAGATGGACTCAAAAATGGAATTTTAGTAAATAATGGTTTAGAAAAAAATCACCTTGATGGGAAAAGACCTTCTGTTTGGTTTAAAAAAAGAGTCCCTATGAGCATTTCTAGCAATCACCCTGAATTCACATGGATGTGGAGTTGAAATTTGCCTTATTAGGTAATAAATTAACAGAACCTTGTGCTGGTTGTGAATACCTTAGCTATCTGACAGAAACAAAGTAAAACTATGAGGAAGAATATAGCAATATTCCAGATTACCTTAAGATTCCTGCAGGTAAAATCACTAAAAAAAAAAAAAAAAAAAAAAAATAGTATAATCCATACATACATATATAAAGAAAGACATTATCCTGAACAAAACTAAGCAGAAACAGCAGATAACAGAATTGAATAACATGGGGTCTGAAATATTGGAATTACCAATTACAGAATATAAAGTAATAGATGTTTTTATTTAAAGAAATTTAAAAATTAAAATAAGACTATCTTACATTACCAAAAACACTTCACTTCAGTCACTCAGTCGTGGCCGACTCTTTGAGACCCCATGAACCGCAGCAAGCCAGGCCTCCCTGTCCATCACCAACCCCCATAGACTGCGGAGTCTACCCAACCCCATGTCCATTGAGTCAGTGATGCCATCCAACCATGTCATCGTCTATCGTTCCATTTTTCTGCCACCTTCAATTTTTCCCAGCATCAGATTCTTTTCAAATGAGTCAGCTCGTCGAATCAGGTGGCCAAAGTATTGGAGTTTCAGTTTCAGCATCAGTCCTTCCAATGGATATTCAGGACTAATCTCCTTTGGGATGGACTGATTGGATTTCCTTGCAGTCCAAGCGACTCTCAAGAGTCTTATCCAACACCACAGTTCAAAAGCATCAATTCTTCAGTGCTCAGCTTTCTTTATAGTCCAACTTTCACATCCATACATGAGAAATAAAAATCAAAGCTACAGTAAGGTGCCAGTCTACACCAATCACAATGGCCATCATCAAAAAACCTACAAACAATAAATGCTGGAGAGGGGTTGGAGAAAAGGGAGTTCTCTTGCATTGTTTTTGGGAATGTAAATTGATACAGCCACTTGGAGAACAGTATGGAGATTCCTTAAAAAAAAAAAAAGAAGAACTAAAAATAGAAACAACCACTGAGCATATAGCTGAGAAAATCACGATTCAAAAAGACACATGTGCAAAACACTATTAGGACAATAGTCATTCCAACAAGTATGAGTCCATACCTCATTATGGTTTTAATTTGCACTTTCTTGATGACTAGTGATGTGGAGTATATTTTTATATACCTATTGGTCATTTGTATGTCTTCCTTGGGGAAAAAAAATGTCTATTCAAGTCTTTTGCCCATTTTTTAAATCAACTTCTTTGACATTTTTTACTACTAGGATGTTTGAGATCCTTACAAGTTTTGGACATGAACTCCTTATCAGATCTATGATTTGCAAATATTTTTCCAAACACAAGTTGTCTTTTCATTATGATGATAGTTTTCTTTGCTGTACAGAAGCAATTTGATATAGTCCACTTATATATTTTTGCTTTTGATTTCTGGGCTTTTGGTGTCATATTCAAAAAATTGTCAATGTCAAGGATATTTCCCTCTATGTTTTCTTCTAGTTTTTACAGTATAAAGTATTACATTTAGGTCTTTATTGCATGTGCTGTAACAGCAAGAGTTCCACCAATATTTCTCTTTTGCATAATTAGTCATGGCTTTTTATTGCAACCCTCTCAGTTTTATCTTAAAACTTAGCATTGTTATGCCTTGTAATACCTATTTAAACTTATTTCATCAATTCAGGACTTCCCCCTAAGCTAGTATAATGCTTACTCTGTCATATATTTGCTCAGAGTGTGTTTATGGGTGTGTATATGGGAAATGGCAACCCACTCCAGTGTTCTTGCCTGGAGAATCCCAGGGACGGGGGAGCCTGGTGGGCTGCCATCTATGGGGTCACTGATTTCTCTGTATCATTTCTTACTGTTGCATGTGTGTCTACAATTACCTCAAAATAAAAACTTAATTAAAAGCAAAAACAAAAGAGTGTGTGTACCTCAGGAGGACACTTTTAGGTTGGAACAGCAGCTCTTGATGTTTAGCAAGTTATTTAAAACCGCTGAGTTTCTGTTTCTTCAAGCGTAGCTGCAAGTTAGTGGTACCCACAGTCAGGAATTAAATAAGACACTGTGTATAATGTGCCTAGAAGATAGTAAATGCTCAATAAATATTACTTCTCATTCTTGCTTAATTATCACTATTATTGTCACCCAGACTCTTGCACTAGCTCCTACCAGGTCACATCACCTCTAGACACTCTGACCATCCTACACAAAGCCACCTTTCCAACAGGGTACCCTTAATGTGATAAAAATTAGCCTCTAGAAACATTATTTCTAGAGAATAATGTTCCAGCTCACTAAACCAATCAGACCATAATATGACTCCACCTATTTTTCTATTCCTATCCCATACCACTCAACTGTACCGTTCCCCTAATGTCAGCTAAATGTGGCCCCTGTTTGTCACATCACCAGGCCCCTCCTTCAGTCATTCCCGTCACCTGCTATTCCTGTCATCACAGCTGGACACCCAAATCCTACCTTCAGTGCCCGTCTCAAAGGGCACCTCCTCCACAATGATTATTTACTGCCTAATCTAACACACAATGAATATTCTTTCCTTCTTTCCTTCCTTCCTTCCTTTGAATCTTCATCAAACCCTGTGTTTCCTTCTTATGACTATTAACAATTCTGTCGTAAATTTTACTCATTATACATTAGCCATGCTTTATTTGATTGGGGCATTCCTAAGGATAGAGACTATATTTTTCTGGTTATTTTTATTAATAGCAACAATGAAGCCCAACCAATGATAGTATTTTAACTTTAGTAAATAACCCCTATTTTGTTGCTCAGAAATGGCTGTAATTCTGTTTTATAAATGTGAAACCCTCCTGGGAGCAAGGTAGCTTCTGGAGGTTAAAGAAAAAGTTAATGACAGAGTTCAGCCTGATACTGTTCCCTTTGACTTCTCTCCAGTGAGCTTCCCAGACCAATATCTTCTTAATCTTACCTGGACAAGATCACCAGTCCTGTACTGTCAACATTGTCAATCGTCCGTATGCTCTCAGGCTTTCCACATAAACACTTATACATTTGCCAGAGTATTAGTTTCATCTCTATTTTACAAGCAAAATTATGCAAAGATTATAGTCATTTAACTTCCCCAGACCCATCTTCTATTCCCATAGTTTTTTTCCCACCAAAGTGTCCACAAGCCCAGAATCTCCTAAAAGCCCTTAGAAGTACCTCATCAAGGGCAAAATCCATGACACAGGGGCCTCAAGTTTAAAACCAGATAAATCAAAGTATGAAATGAGAATGGTGAATGTGTCTTTTATACCAAGAAAAAGTAAATTAAAAATTGGAAGTCTATAAATTGGAAAGGGAATGCTTAAAGCATTGTTATTGACTGATACTGAATAATAAATATGTTAAAAAGGCTTATTTTCAAATCCCAATCTCAATTAAAAATAAATAAAAGGAGAGTTACTACCCTTGAAAAGGACAATAAAGAATTAAGTGGACATTCTTAAGGGTATCCTAGGGTCATTTTTAAGTAGATTTGATAGAAACATGTTCATTGTGAAAAGCTTAAACAACACAGAAACATAGAAAAATTTTTTCAATGATCTCATCACACAATAACAACTGCTATTAAGTTAAGTGGTTCATTTTTTATCTTCCTTGTTTTTAAACCTTTCTCCCCTATTTTGTGTTTTGAAAACATCTCTATAACATTTTATTTTTATTACACATTTAGCCAGAGAATGATATCTTCATGGTTTATAAACACTTGTTTGAGTAGCAATAGCTGAAAAATATTTTGATATATAGGACATAAGACTACAGTTCATTGGGCTTAAATATTCAACACAGAAAAATTATTATTTTAGTAGTTGATCATTCCATCTGTAGCCAGGTGCATCTGAGCCCAAAGCTTGTATTTTTAAGGATGAAATTCATAAAAGCCATTTTAAAATCATTTTGAGGTTCTAATTTTTTAGTTTTTGGTTTTTGTAGAGAAAAGGTAGAGACCTGGATACTTCTTTAAGGCAGAACATGAAACCTTATTCTGTACAAATCCTGTCTATCAGCTTTTTAAAAAATCATAGTAAAATAACATAAACATATATAAAATTGTCATTTTAACCATTCAATGTATAATTGACATTAGATGTAATTGACATTGTATAAGTTACATTAAGTAAATAACACCGTCATACAACCATTACCGCCATCCAACTCCAGAATTATTTTTTTATCATTTGAAACTAAAACCTGAACCTATCAAACAATAGCTCCGTACTGTCCCCTCCCCTACCTGCTGGTGACCACTATTCTATTTTCCATCCTGTGAATTTAACTACTCTTCGCTTCCCAGGTGGGCCTAGTGGTAAAGAACTCGCCTGCTAATGCAGGAGACGTAAGAGACTGGGATTTGATCCCTGGGTTGGGAAGATCTCCTGAAGAAGGAAATGGCAAACCACTCCAGTATTCTTGCCTGGAAGTTCCCACGGACAGGGAACCTCATGGGTGACAGTCCATAGGGTCGCACAGAGTTAGACACAACTGAAGTGACTTAGCACAAGTACCTCACATAAGTGGAATCATGCAATATTTGTCCTTTTGTGTCTGGCTTATTTCACTTAACTGAATATTTTAAATTTCATTCATGTTGTAGCATGTATCAGAATCCATTCCTTTATATTCCACAATATGGATATCCACCTGCAACCCAGGAGACCTGGGTTCGATTCCTGGGTGGGAAATATCTACTGGAAAAGGGATAGGCTACCCACTCCAGTATTCTTGGGCTTCCCTTGTTTCTCAGCTGGTAAAGAATTCGCCTGCAATGTGGGAGATCTGGGTTCAATCACTGAGTTGGGAAGATCCCCTGGAGAAGGGAAAGGCTACCCACTCTAGTATTCTGGCCTAGAGAATTCCATGGACTGTATAGTCCATGGGGTCTCAAAGAGTCGGATATGACTGAGCGAATTTCACTTTCACTTTCACTATATGGATATATCACTTTGATTATCCATTTATTTGTCAATGGATATTTGGGGTTTTTTTCCACATTTTTGACTATGATGAATAGTCCAGCTATTGTCAGGGAACTTTCTAGCCATGTAAGAACAAAACAAAGATTTTCTACTGAAATTAGGATGAATATGACAATATAAAATATTAGCTAGTTTATGAACACTCATTTAACAAATATTACTAAGCACCTACTCTGTAGCAGACATTCTGCTAGGCGGACAGTGCTGAATGAAAAGAGCTTTTTGATTAATGTACAAAGTACAAGGGTGCCTAGAAATAAGGGGACAAAGATGGGGAGCTGGCCACGCAAACCTGGCAGCCTCCTCAGGTACAATACGGAAGGCAGTTTGCAGAGGTGCTCTGATGGTCTGGCCCTGGGACCCCAGGGAGACTAACCCCGACATCCTCTGCTCTGTTCTCTGCCTTGCCATCATATACTAATCTGGTTAATCCAGGCACCTGAACAACTATCTCCATGGCCCCACTGTGAATAAGGGCCATGGGATAGCAGGATAGGGCTATGGAGAGGCAGTCGGGCAGGAAGGGGTGAATATTGTGTCTGGTGAAGCTTCCTGGCAAATGCAGCTCCACCTGGGTTCCCAAACCTGTCTTCACATTCATCAGAAATATGTGCACCTTTAGCTGACTTGTCATTTTAATGACATCTAGGCTGCAACATGACTATCTAACACTGCGTGAACATTCCACAGTTTAGAGATGCATCAGCTTTTGGAATATGCTATATGTGAACATGAGATTGGATTTGAAATTCATTTGCATTGTAACAGGAAATCTCAATACTGTGTTTTGCAAAGGGAGAAAAGGAAGGACAGCTTTAACACCATTTCTTTAACTTTAATGTCAGACCCTTTAAGTATTTGAAAGAGGCAAAAATTAAATTTCAAATTATTATTATGGATAAAATTGATAGGGCTTCTCTGGTGGTTCAGGTGGTAAAGAATTTTCCTGCAATGCAAGAGACCTGGGTTCGATGCTTGGGTCAGGAAGATACCCTGGAGAAGGAAATGGCAAACCACTCCAGTATTCTCACCTGGGAAATCCCATGAACAGAGGAGTCTGGCAGGCTACAGTCCATGGGATCACAAAGAGTCTGACATGACAGCAACTAAACAACACCAACAAATAAAATAAATAACTAATGAGAACTGACTACATAGCCCAGGAAACTCTATTCCGTGCCCTGTGGGAAATAAATGGGAAGAAAATCAAGAAGAGGAGATGATATGCATATAGAGAGCTGATTCAGAAACTAACACAACAGTGAAAAGCAACTATACTCCAATTAAAAAATTAAGTTAAAAAACCTTCTTAAATTTAAAACTCTATTCTTCAGAAATTTTTCATAGTCATTTCAACTGAAAAGGCTGAGGTAAACTGTTGGAAGCCAACTCAAGTTTTCCATTCAAAAATTTGGGAAAAAAAATTATTTGTAATTTTTTTACAAATTCAAATCATGTTTCTTATCCTTTTGAATTGTATTTGCTTCAGTAAAATGTGATATTTGAAAATAATTTGAAAATAATATAATATCCTTCCCAGTGTCTTCAGTATACTGAACAATTAACATGTTTCTTTATTTTACCATGACATGAAATCTATTCAGCTCGATGATGACTAATTTTATGTGTCAATTTGGCTGGGTCACAATGCCAGTCTGTGGTCAAACATTATTCTAAATGATTCTGTGCAGGTGTTCTGGGATAATAGTCACACTCACATCAGTGAATTTTGAATCAGACTGCCCTCCAGCACGTGGGTGGGCCTCATCTAATCAGCTGAGGCCTGATTAGAATAGAACACTGATCTTTTCTGAACAAGAGAGAATCCTGTGGCAGACTCCTTTCAGACTTGACATTCCATCATTGGTTTTTTCCTGTGTCTTCAGCCTGATGGTTGGACTTGAACTATAACATCAACTCTTTCCTGAAACTCCACCCTGCAGAAATTGTACTTGTCAGCCTCCATAATATCATGAGTTGATTACTTAAAATAAATGTCATTCTACTTATACACACACATCTTATTGGTTCTGTTTCTCCAGAGGACCCTGACTAATACAAACACAAATGATAATAGCAAACAACTAGTGCTCCTTACGTAACAAGACACTATTCCAGTCTCTTCACAAAAATTAACTATGTAACTACTATTATTATCATTTTCACTCTATATATGTGGTTACAGAAGCTCAGAGATATTAAGGAACTTGCCACACAGCTATTGACTATAAAGGTAAGAATATAAACCCAAGTTCTGTTTTACTGTGTATGATCTTAATTAATATGTACTAATAATATACTTCTTCTCAAGATCTGAATAAGAATAGCATTTTTCAAGCTTCAGTTTAGTTCTATTAATTGGAGTAAAATTACTGTGGATGGAGACTGCAGCCATCAAATTAAAACAGACTTGCTCCTTGGAAGAAAAGTTATGACAAACCTAGATACCATATTAAAAAGCAGAAACATCACTTTGCCTGCAAATGTCCATATAGTCAAAGCTATGGTTTCTCCAGTAGTCATGTACAGGTGTTAGAGTTGGGCCACAGAGAATGCTGAGCACTGAAGAATTGATGCTTTTGAACTGTGATGCTGGAGAAGAGTCTTGAGAGTCCCTTGGACTGCAAGGAGATTAAACCAGTCAATCCTAAAGGAAATCAACCCTAAATATTCATTGGAAGGATTGATTCTGAAGCTGAAACTCCAATACTTTGGCCACCTGATATGAAGAACTGACTTATTAGAAAAGACCCTGATGCTGGGAAAGATCGAGGGCAGGGGGACAAGGAGGTGACAGAGGATGAGATGGTTGGATGGCATCACTGACTCAACGGACATGAGTTTGAGCAAACTCCAGGAGATAGTGAAGGACAGGGAAGCCTAGCATGCTGCAGTCCATGGGGTCACAAAGAGTCAGACACAACCTGGTGACTGAAAAACAACAATGTGAATATTAATAAAATCGGTTTGGTAGGACAGAATAGAATAGAATTGTTTAAAGGAATAGAATAAAATAAAGCAGGAATAAAGTTTCACATATATGGTCAAATCTATCAGGTTTTCTCTAGTTATTTTAAGCTTAAAAATGCACCACTACCCCCTTGTATCTTTACTGGTATTACGTTATGCTTATATTTACCCATCACGATTTTTAAACCAAACCCCCATAAAATATCTGGTAAATATATGTACCACATCTTCTTTATTCATTCGTCTATTTATGGACAATTAGTTTGCTTCCATATCTAGGCTATGTAAGTAACACTTATATGAACATTAGGGCACAAATGTCTTTTCAAATAAGTGTTTTTGTTTTCTTAGGATAGATACCCATGAGTGGAATTGCCAGATTGTATGTAGTCACATTTTTAATCTTTTGAGGAACCTCCATATTATTTTTGACAGTGGTTGCTTTAATTTACATCCCCACTCACGTACACAAAGGGTTCCCTTTCCTTCACATTTCACCAGCACTTATTATTTCTTGTCTTTTTTATTTGCCATTTGAACAGGTGTGAGGTGATACCTCACTGAGGTTTTACTCAACCATAAAAAAATGAAAATTTGCCATTTGTAACAACGTGAATGGTGGACCTGGAGGGTATGATGCTTAGTGAGATAAAGTAGATAGAAAAAAGAGAAATACTGTACATTTTTTCACACACACATGCATATATACATACACAAGTGGATATATACATACACACACACACACACACGTATATATATATACGTGTGTGTGTGTGTATGTGTTTGTATATATATATATAATTTTACTCCATTCCATCAGAAGGTCTTTCAAGTTTGAAATGCATTAGAAATAAGCCCAAGGGCCTGTGTTACTATAAACAGGCTCTGTGGACCATTCCATTTGTCAGAGTTGAACACAAATAGATCTTTAGTTCCTGAGATACACATAGCTCTTTGTATCAAAGCCATTCACGAAACTGGTGTGTACAGCCAGGGATTTCATTCCATTTATGCGGTTGAACATAAAATCCCACATCATTTATTGTACCGACTCCTATTGATGGGAGCTAAATGTGCAAACAATGACATTTTAAAAGTCCAATTCCAGGGAGGAGCCAAGATGGCAGAGGAATAGGATGGAGAGACCACTTTCTCCCCTACAAATTCATCAAAAGAACTGAATGCTGAGCAAACTTCACAAAACAACTTCTGATTGCTAGCTGAGGACATCAGGCACCCAGAAAAGCAGCCCATTGTCTTTGAAAGGAGGTAGGACAAAATATAAAAGATAAAAAGAGATACAAAACAGCTAGGGATAGAGACCCATCCCGGGAAGGGAGTCTTAATAGAGGAAGTTTCCAAACACCAGGAAACCCTGGCACTGGCGGTTCTGGGGGAAGTTTTCAAATCTTGGAGGGCAACCGAACTGGAAGAAAAAATAAATAAAACCCACAGATTACATGCCTGATAGCAACTCCCAGCAGAAACGTACCCCAGACACCTGCATCCGCCACCAGCAATTGGGGGCAGAACGGAGAGAAGCAGGCGGCATTGCTTAGGGTAAGGACCGGGCCTGAGTGCCCTGAGGGAAATCGGAGGGAGCTTTTGTGAGATAGCAACTTAAACTGTGGGATAAGAAAAGAGAGAGAGAAATTAACCGGCCCAAACACACTGCCGGCCGTTCACAGAACAAAGGGACTGAGCAAGTCCAGAAGAGCTAGCCGGCTGCGGACCTGCCCATCCCCGCCAGAGGCACGAGGCAGGGGGGAGGGGAAAGGGGCAAACTCGGCCCCAGAGACGGCATCCCCTACCACACTGCAAACAGGCCTCCAGTTTCTAACCAATGATTTCCTGAGATTCTGGATGGTCGACTTCCGCCGGGAGGGTTGCGGCTAAACACAGGCACACACACCCGACTGGCGCGGGCAGAAACTGAGGCTGGGGCTGCGGAGGGCAGAAGGCGCACCACACCTGGGGAGAGTGTGCCCGTCAAGCTCCTGGCTGCTTGAGCTGCTCGGGCGGGGAAGGCACAAAACGCAGGCCCAACCGAGTCCGCGCTTTTGTGGAATACACGAAAAGTTGAACCTCACGCAATGCAGGGCACGCTCCATACAGAGCAGCCAGGAGCCTGAGCAGTGTAGACGGGGAGAGCGCACACCCGTGAGAGGGGGCAAACCCAGTGTGGCTGGAACACAGTGAGTGCTCCCCACACACAGCGATATCTGTCTGCAGCGCCCTGCCTTCCCCGCAGCAGGACAGAACTAGCAAACCTGAACAAGAGACCACCTCCACCTGCCTATGTCAGGGTGGAAATTAGACCCTGAAAAGACCAGGAAACAGAAGCCAAATAAACAAAGGGAACCGCTTCAGAAGGGAGCGGTTCAACAGATTAAAATTCCTGTAGGTAACACCGACTACACCAGAAAGGGCCTATAGATATCGAGAAGTGTAAGCTGGAATGAGGAGCTATCTGAACCTGAACCGAACCCACACTGACCGAAACAGCTCCAGAGAAATTCCTAGATATATTTTTACCTTTTTTTTTAATTAATTTTTTTTCTTTTCCTTTTTATTTTTTCTCTTTCATTTTCTTTCAAAAAATCCCTATTACTCCCCCATTACTCCTTAACTTTCATTTTCATATATTTTTACGATTTTTTTAATTAGGAAAAAAAATTTTTTTCTTGTTTTTTTTTTTTTTTCTTTTCTTTTTTTTTTCTCTTATTTCCTTTTCAAGTCCTCTATTACTCCTCTACTACTCCTTACTTTTCATTTTCTTCTCACTATAACCTTGCAAAAAAAAAAAAAGAGAGAGAGAGAGAGAAGCCCTATTTTTAAACAGAACTTTATATATATTTCTAAAATTTTTTGTGTTTTTGTTTTTGTTTTTAATATTGTATTTTTAAGAGTCTAACCTCTACTCTAGATTTTAATCTTTGTATTTCAGTATGTGATATAAATGTTGGACATTTAAGAATCCAATATTCAGTTCCCATTTTTATTCAGGAGTGTTTTGATTACTCTCTACCACTTTTGACTCTCCGTTTTCTACCTCAGAACACCTCTATTTGCTCCTTTCCCCTTCTCTTCCCAATCCAATTCTGTGAATCTCTGTGGCTCTGGGCTATGGAGAACACTTTGGGAACAGACACTTTGGGAACTGCGTAGATCTGTCACGCTCCTCCTGAGTCCCCCCTTTTGTCCTCCTGCTCATCTCTATCTCCCTCCTCCCTCTCCTCTTTTTTATGTAACTCTGTGAACCTCTCTAGGTGTCCTTCACGGTGGAGAATCTTTTCACCATTAACCTAGAAGTTTTATTATCAGTGCTGTATAGTTGGAGAAGTCTTGAGACTACTGGAAGAATAAAACTGAAATCCAGAGGCACGAGATTTAAGCCCAAAACCTGAGAACACCAGAAAACTCCTGACTACACAGAACATTAAGTAATAAGAGACCATCTAAAAGCCTCCATACCTACACTGAAACCAACCACCACCCAAGAGCCAACAAGTTTCAGAGCAAGACATATCACGCAAATTCTCTAGCTACGCAGGAACATAGCCCTGAGTGTCAACATACAGTCTTCCCAAAGTCACACCTAACACAAGGACCCATCTCAAAACTCATTACTGGACATTTCATTGCACTCCAGAGAGAAGACATCCAGTTCCACACACCAGAACACCAACGCAAGCTTCCCTAACCAGGAAACCTTGACAAGCCAATCGTCCAACCCCACCCACTGGGTAAAAACTCCACAATAAAAAGGAACCACAGACCTCCAGAATACAGAAAGCCCACTCCAGAGACAGCAATATAAACAAGATGAAAAGGCAGAGAACTACCCAACAGGTAAAGGAACACGAAAAATGCCCACCAAGTCAAACAAAAGAGGAGAAGATAGGGAATCTACCTGAAAAAGAATTTAGAATAGTGATAATAAAAATGACCCAAAATCTTGAAAACAAAATGGAGTTACAGAAAAATGACCTGGAGACAAAGATTGAGAAGATGCAAGAAATGTTTAATAAGGACCTAGATGTAATAAAAAAAAAAGAGTCAATTAAAAATGAATAATGCAATAAATGAGATCAAAAACACTCTGGAGGGAACCAAGAGTAGAATAATGGAGACAGAAGATAAGATAAGTGAGGTAGAAGATAAAATGGTGGAAATAAATGAAGCAGAGAGGAAAAAAGAAAAAAGAATCAAAAGAAATGAGGACAACCTCAGGGACCTCTGGGACAATGTGAAACGCCCCAACATTTGAATCATAGGAGTCCCAGAAGAAGAAGACAAAAAGAAAGGCCATGAGAAGATACTCCAGGAGATAATAGCTGAAAACTTCCCTAAAATGGGGAAGGAAATAGCCACCCAAGCCCAAGAAACCCAGAGAGTCCCAAACAGGATAAACCCAAGGCAAAACACCCCAAGACACATATCAATCAAATGAACAAAGATCAAACACAAAGAACAAATATTAAAAGCACCAAGGGAAAAACAACAAATAACACACAAAGGGATTCCCATAAGGCTAACAGCTGATCTATCAATAGAAACCCTTCAGGCCAGAAGGGAATGGCAGGACATACTTAGAGTAATGAAAGAGAATAACCTACAACCTAGACTACTGTACCTAGCAAGGATCTCATTCAGATATGAAGGAGAATTCAAAAGCTTTACAGACAAGCAAAAGCTGAGAGAATTCAGCACCACCAAACCAGCTCTTCAACAAATGCTAAAGGATCTTCTCTAGACAGGAAACATAGAAAGGTTGTATAAACGTGAACCCAAAACAACAAAGTAAATGGCAATGGGACCATACCTATCAATAATTACCTTAAATATAAATGGGCTGAATGCCTCAACCATAAGACAAAGACTGGCTGAGTGGATACAAAAACAAGACCCCTATGTATGCTGTCTACAAGAGACCCACCTCAAAACAAGGGACACAAACAGACTAAAAGTGAAGGGCTGGAAAGAAATATTTCACGCAAACGGAGACCAAAAGAAAGCAGGAGTCGCAATACTCATATCAGATAAAATAGACTTTCAAACAAAGGCTGTGAAAAGAGACAAAGAAGGACACTACATAATGATCAAAGGATCAATCCAAGAAGAAGATATAACAATTATAAACATATATGCACCCAACATAGGAGCACCACAATATGTAAGGCAAACTCTAATAAGTATGAAAGAGGAAATTAATAGTAACACAATAAAAGGGGGAGACTTTAATACCCCACTCACAACTATGGATAGGTCAACTAAACAGAAAATTAACAAGGAAACACAAACTTTAAATGACACAATGGACCAGCTAGTCCTAATTGATATCTATAGGACATTTCACCCCAAAACAATCAACTTCATCTTTTTCTCAAGTGCACATGGAACCTTCTCCAGAATAGATCACATCCTGGGCCATAAATCTAGTCTCGGTAAATTCAAAAAAATTGAAATCATTCCAGTCATCTTTTCTGAACACAATGCAGTAAGATTAGATCTCAATTACAGGAAAAAAATTATTAAAAATTCAAACATATGGAGGCTAAATAACACACTTCTGAATAACCAACAAATCATAGAAGAAATCAAAATATACATATAAATAAATGAAAATGAAAACACAACAACCCAAAACCTATGGGACACTGTAAAAGCAGTGCTAAGGGGAAGGTTCATATCACTACAGGCTTACCTCAAGAAACAAGAAAAAAGTCAAATAAATAACCTAACTCTACACCTAAAGCAACTAGAGAAGGAAGAAATGAAGAACCCCAGGGTTAGTAGAAGGAAAGAAATCTTAAGAATTAGGGCAGAAATAAATGCAAAAGAAACTAAAGAGACCATAGCAAAAGTCAACAAAGCTGAAAGCTGGTTTTTTGAAAAAATAAACAAAATTTACAAGCCGTTAGCCAGACTCATCAAGAAACAAAGGGAGAAGAACCAAATCAACAAAATTAGAAATGGAAATGGAGAGAATACAAGAGACAACACTTAAATACAAAGGATCATAAGAGACTACTACCAGCAGCTCTATGCCAATAAAATGGACAACTTGGAAGAAATGGACAAATTCATAGAAAAGTATAACTTTCCAAAACTGAACCAGAAAGAAATAGAAGATCTTAACAGACCCATCATAAGCAAGAAATCGAAACTGTAATCAGAAATCTTCCAGCAAACAAAAGCCCAGGACCAGATGGCTTCATAGCTGGATTCTACCAAAAATTTAGAGAAGAGCTAACACCTATCTTACTCAAACTCTTCCAGAAAATTGCGGAAAAAGGTAAACTTCCAAACTCATTCTATGAGTTCACCATCTCCCTAATTCCAAAACCAGACAAAGATGACACAAAAAAGAAAACTACAGGCCAATATCACTGATGAACATAGATGCAAAAATCCTTAACAAAATTCTAGCAAACAGAATCCAACAACATATTAAAAAAAAAATCATACACCATGACCAAGGGGACTTTATCCCAGGAATGCAAGCATTCTTTAATATCCGCAAATCAATCAATGTAATACACCACATTAACAAATTGAAAGATAAAAACCATATGATTATCTCAATAGATGCAGAGAAAGCCTTTGACAACATTCAACACCCATTTATGATTAATGGTGTTGAAGAAACATACCTCAACATAATAAAAACTATATATGACAAACCCACAGCAAACATTATCCTCAATGGTGAAAAATTGAAAGCATTTCCCCTAAAATCAGGAACAAGACAAGGGTGCCCACTTTTACCACTACTATTCAACATAGATTTGGAAGTTTTGGCCACAGCAATCAGAGCAGAAAAAGAAGTAAAAGGAATCCAGATAGGAAAAGAAGTGAAAGTCTCGCTGTTTGCAGATGACATGATCCTCTACATAGAAAACCCTGAAGACTCTACCGGAAAACTACTAGAGCTAATCAGCAAATATAGTAAAGTTGCAGGATATAAAATTAACACACAGAAACCCCTTGCATTCCTATACACTAATGATGAGAAAACAGAAAGAGAAATTAAGGAAACAATATCATTCACCATTGCAACAAAAAGAATAAAATACTTAGGAGTATATCTACCTAAAGAAACAAAAGACCTATATATAGGAAACTATAAAACACTGATGAAAGAAATCAAAGAGGACACAAACAGATGGAGAAACATACCATGTTCATGGATTGGAAGAGTCAATACTGTGAAAATGGCTATACTACCCAAGCAATCAATAGATTCAATGCAATCCCTATCAAGCTACCAATGGTATTTTTTCACAGAACTAGAACAAATAATTTCACAATTTGTATGGAAATACAAAAAACCTCGAATAGCCAAAGTAATCTTGAGAAAGAAAAATGGAACAGGAGGAATCAACCTGCCTGACTTCAGACTCTACTACAAAGCCACAGTCATCAACACAGTATGGTACTGGCACAAAGACAGAAATATAGATCAATGGAATAGAATAGAAAGCCCAGAGATAAATCCACGAACCTATGGACACCTTATCTTTGACAAAGGAAGCAAGGATATACAATGGAAAAAAGACAACCTCTTTAACAAGTCATGCTGGGAAAACTGTCAACCACCTGTAAAAGAATGAAACTAGAACACTTTCTAACACCATACACAAAAATAAACTCAAAATGGATTAAAGATCTAAATGTAAGACCAGAAACTATAAAACTCCTAGAGGAGAACATAGGCAAAACACTCTCCAACATAAATCACAGCAGGATCCTCTATGACCCACCTCCCAGAATATTGGAAATAAAAGCAAAAATAAACAAATGGGACCTAATGAAACTTAAAAGCTGTTGCACAACAAATGAAATGATAAGCAAGGTGAAAAGACAGCCCTCAGATTGGGAGAAAATAATAGCAAACGAAGCAACAGACAAAGGATTAATCTCAAAAATATACAAGCAACTCCTGCAGCTCAATTCCAGAAAAATAAATGATCCAATCAAAAAATGGGCCAAAGAACTAAACAGACATTTCTCCAAAGAAGACATACAGATGGCTAACAAACACATGAAAAGATGCTCAACATCACTCATTATCAGAGAAATGCAAATCAAAACCTCAGTGAAATACCATTACATGCCAGTCAGGATGGCTGCTATCCAAAAGTCTACAAGCAATAAATGCTCAAGAGGGTGTGGAGAAAAGGGAACCCTCTTACACTGTTGGTGGGAATGCAAACTAGTACAGCCACTATGGAGAACAGTGTGGAGATTTCTTAAAAAACTGGAAATAGAACTGCCATATGACCCAGCAATCCCACTTCTGGGCATACACACCGAGGAAACCAGATCTGAAAGAGACAAGTGCACCCCAATGTTCATCACAGCACTGTTTATAATAGCCAGAACATGGAAGCAACCTAGATGCCCATCAGCAGACGAATGGATAAGGAAGCTGTGGTACATATACACCATGGAATATTACTCAGTCATTAAAAAGAATTCTTTTGAATCATTTCTAATGAGATGGATGAAACTGGAGCCCATTATACAGAGTGAAGTAAGCCAGAAAGATAAAGACCATTACAGTATACAACACATATATATGGAATTTAGAAAGATGGTAATGATAACCCTATATGTAAAACAGAAAAAGAGACACAGATGTACAGAACAGTCTTTCGGACTCTGTGGGAGAAGGCGAGGGTGGGATGTTTCGAAAGAACAGCATCGAAACATGTATATTACCTAGGGTGAAACAGATCACCAGCCCAGGTTGGGTGCATGAGACAAGTGCTCAGGCCTGGTCCACTGGGAAGACCCAGAGGGATCGGGTAGAGAGGGAGGTGGGAGGGGGGATTGGGATGGGGAATACATGTAAATTAATGGCTGATTCATGTCAATGTTTGACAAAAACCACTACAATATTGTAAAGTAATTAGCCTCCAACTAATAAAAATAAATGTAAAAAAAAAATAAAAATAAAAGTCCAATTCCAAGCAGTCCACAGAAAAAGAAAATATATAGGCAGAGTGTTTTTTAAAAATAGTAGCTGATATTAAATAATAAACTTTTTCTGAAAATGATTGGACTATAAGGTGGCTGAAAGGAACCAAATTAAATGGGCTGTGGGTTTGAACTATAACTTTGGCTTAGTATACAGAAAAGATCACATACAAGGCTTAACGAATCCACATTGATTGACAAGATGAATGAATAATTGGATGGATGAATGGATAAAGGGGTACCACGGTGTTCCCAAATACTTGCTAGAGGCCTGGAACCTTAGGAATCCACACAGTCTATCCTTTTAGCTTTCTCCTGCAACTTCCTTTCTAGATAAGAATTTATGTCCTAGAAAACGTCCTCTTCAACACGGCCCTGCAGATAACATCTTTGACCTCCTTATTCCTCAAGCTATAGGTAAGTGGGTTCAACATGGGGATGCCTGCAGTGTAAACCACGGACACCACTTTGTCGAGACCTAGGGGGACGCGGGCACTAGGCCGCACATAAATAAAGAGAAGAGGGCCATACAGAATAGACACGGCTCTCGGATGTGCAGAACAGCGTAGACGAGGCTTCATGTCTCTCATCAGCAGAGCGGATCTTCAGGAAGGTGATGAGGCTGTCAGGCAGGAGTCCAGGACAGTCAGGCCAATGAAGACGCCCGCAGCTCCAGCCACGACAAAAACCACCCACTTGCTGAGACTGGTGTCCGCACGCACAAGGGAAAGCAGAGGGGGCAAGTCACAGAGGAAGCGATGGATGACATTGGGGCTGCAGAAAGGAAGGTGAAAAGCGTCATGGGGTTCACGAAGCCGATGACATAGGGACCCACCACCAGCTGGACTCAGAGTCTCTGGCCATGGCGACGGAACACAGCAGGAGGTTACAGATGCCGACACAGCGGTCATAGGCCACGGACGCCAGAGGACACCCTCCACGGCCGCAAAGAACCCAAAGCACCCATTGCCAAGCATAGCCCCGGAAAGACATGGCTCTCCTCCTCACAAAGAAGTCTGAGAGCATCCTGGGGCTCACGATATGTCCACGAAAGACAAGTGACTGGGGAAAAAGTACATGGGCCTACGAAGGCGGGAATCCATCTGTGTCAGAATAATCATACCCAAGTTCCCTGTTAGGTTGCTGAGGTAGAAACTCAGAGAGAGCAGGAAAAAGCAGGCCTGCAATTGAGGACTGAAATTCAAACCTGTGAAAATGAACTCTGTGACCCTCGTGTCGCTTTCATTAGCCAGGGACAGACTCTGGATTCCCCTGGAGAAGAGCAGAGAAATTTGGTAAACACATCTTCAAAAAGGGGACACAGAAACAATAAACTAATCCCTAGGAGAGCATACAACATTTAGTTGCATGCTGTGGCTAAAGAAACAGAAGTGAACTAGAGACCAGGGAAAACGATCAGATTTGAACCTATAATATTGCAAGGCTCCATAGGAATCCATCAGTATATGGGTGAGAAATCCACAGCCTAGAAATTCAAAGTCCCATAACCAATAGCAGAGAAAATTCCAGAATAAGTATCCAGTAATTCCAACTTCAGTGAACTTTTCCAGAGTTCACCAGGTGGGTACACACCCAGTGAAGTGATGTAGGAGAGTGAAATGAAACAAGCAGAGAAGAATGAGCAGCGGGTCAGTTTCAGGCCACGTGCTGTGCACTTTGGGATTACAACTTAAGCCTGAGTGCATCTTCTGCAAGTGCCCGGACCCTAGGAAGTTACATTTCTTCACCTGTGAAGTAGGAGTAATAATAGTAATATCTACCTTGTAAAGTGCTGTGAGGATTAAATGAGTCAATGCATGCAAACATTTAACAGAGTCTTATTGAGCTCCTAGTAAGTGCACACTAATTATTGGCTTTTTTGCCTTACATATTGTCTTTAACAAGCCTGCAAGCTAAACATCATTATTTCCTTTTACATAGGAGGAAAATAAAAGTTTAATCCATGTTCCCTATACTAGTGACTTGCAGAAGTGGGCTTTGAGTAATTACCTGTCAAAACAGACTGTACTCTTTCTTTTTTCACACTGTAACAGTGTTTCCTGGGTCTTCATAAATCCTTTCATCTTACAGAGATCAAACATTGTATATTGCAATAGCAGTACAGAATAATGCATTTTGGCTTCCTATTTTTTTGAGGTTACAGCCAATGGTCATTAGTGGGAAGCCCATAGGATAATAGAATGCTGAGTTTAAGCATCACTTTATGGAAACAGTACACGGAAGAAACCATGAAAAGAGCCTAAATAAGCCCAACTCTATATCCTCTATGTATTCTCTTTTCATGCACTATAAGAGTGGCCTTGGTTAAGTCAGCTGATCTCCTTGAACCTGAGTTGCCTCATTCAACGTGGCTGAAACCCTGTAACTTGATCTCTCAGAACTCTTACTCACTTAGAATGAGAGGGTTGATGTGTAAGTGCTCAGAAAACTGCTCATACTTAAAATTTTTATTAGCCCAGGAATATTGGGGTTTATCATCACACGTATGCTAGCACTTCTCCTTCACTTTTTTATTTTGAAATTTATTATTCAACTATAGCAAGGCTATACCTCTGAGGCCCAATAATACAGCTTGCATGATATTCTTCACTTCAGGGAAATTAAAGAGAAAGAAAGGATGGGCCGTCAAACCATCCACCCGTCACACGCACCGCTTGTTTACACCTTCACCAGGGTCACTCAGGTACTTCATCTCAGTCTTCCACTTGCCCTTTGCCGAAAGCTCATCAGCTCCTCTCCTGAGTCTTGGTTTCTAAACCTGCTGAAGCCTTCTTTACTTACGCGTTTATTTTTGGCCGTGCTGGGACTTCACGGCTGAGCGGGTCTTGCCGTGGGCGCGGGAGCGGAGGCTCCTCTCTGGCTGCAGTGCTCCGGTTTTCATCGTGGTCCTTCTCCTGTCGTTGAGCTCAGGCCGGAGGGTGCTCGGGCCTCCGTAGTTGCAGCCCTTGGGCTCGGCGGTTGCAGTGTGCGGACTCCAGCATGAGCTCAGTAGTTGTGAGCACCCGCCAGGCTGATCCACGGCATATTCGATCTTCCCAGGTCAGAGATCAAACCCGTGTCTCCTGCATTGGCAGGCGGACTCTCTACCATTGAGCAGCCAAGGAAGCCCCTGCCCAAGCCTTCTGCATGACATTTTAATTTCTCAGTTTTCCGATGTGGCTTGATGCCTAGAATAGACTACGGGGCTCCAACAGGTGAGACCACACAGGCGGAGGAACACAAGTCACTCTGGGGTTCAGAGCACTTAGGATAATAACAGCACAGCCCACAATAACCTTCTTTTAGCAAGGAGAAAGGAGATCACCCAGGTGACTTAGACTGGAATGTGAATTGAATTCGGAGCTTTTATTTTCCCCTTTTCCTGCTGCTAAGACATCTCTGATCCATTTTATACTCATGTTATAATATTTTGGGCCAATTGCACAACCTAAACTTTTCTCTACCTAGGTTATCTCTTCTTAGACCTTGCTCAACCATCCAGCAAAGATGGGGATCATGCCATCATAGCCATGAATCAAATATAAAATTTATTTTCAATTTACTTCATTTATGTTCTCCTGAACTTGCTAAAATTCAGGTAGGAAAAGGAACAGATAATGATTTAGAAGTTCAACTTACATTTCAATGGAGTCCCTCTTCTTTAAAGATGGCGAGAAGAACTAAAGTAAAAAGGAATCAAGTTTCTTAGCTTTCATCTCTTCCCTTATCTTCACACATAGAATGGGTCCAAATTTTCAATAGTCACTTGATTTTACTTTTTACTTTCTTCCAAAAGGAAAATATGGAAGACTCCACTGTGACACAAAGAGTCTTAGTCAACTAACTAAAACTCCCCTGAATTACTTGCATCATTTTCTCTTTGTTCTTATTGAAGATGTCCTGTCCCCAAAGTGTACTGTACCTTGGGAAAGAACAGTTAAGGGCAAGTGCAATTAAAATTCTGCATTACAGCCTCAATCAGTCCAATGAGATCTATTTTCTGATAATTTTATATTTGTTTCTAACTAGATATAGGCTCTCCATTTTCTCTAGTTCCAAGCTACACAAGGAAACCCTATGGAATCCTTTGTAAATTAAAGTAGTAGAGGGGACTTCTTTGGTATCCGGTGGTATCTGATATCCAGACTTTGCCTTCCGATGCAGGAGGTGCAGGTTCAGTCCCTGGTAGGGGAGCTAAGATCCCTTGTGCTTTGTGGCCAAACAACCAAAATAACATAAAACAGAAGCAGTATAGTAACAAACTCAAAAAAGACTTTAAAAATGATCCACATCCAAAAAAAAAAAAAAAAATCTTAAAAAATAATGAAGAAAATGTGAACAGACTTTTACTGTGATTGATAAGCTGATGCTGCCACCTGGTGGAAACATTTAACGCCACCTTGAAAAGGAACGATAACAACGTTACTTCACTAGGAACCTTGCCTACGCTTTATTTGAACACAGCCTATACTCAATACATTCAGTATAGGGGCAATATAGCAGAAAGTGGGCTTCCCTAGTGGTCAGACTTTAAGGAATCTGCCTGCAATGCCGGAGATGTGGATTCAATCTCTGGGTCAGGAAGTTCCTCTGGAGAAGGGCATGACTACCCACTTCAGTATTCTTGCCTGGAGAATTCCATGGACAGAGGAGCCTGGGGGCTACAGTCCACGGATCACAAAGAGTCAGACACAACTGAGCGACTAACGCTTTCTGTATTCACTGAAGCTTCCCTGGTCGCTCAACGATAACAAGTCTGCGGGCAATGCAGGAGACACAGGTCCCATCCCTGGGTTGGAAAGATCCCCTGGAGAAAGGAACGACAGACCACTCCAGTACTTTTGCCTGGAGAATCCCATGGACAGAGGAGCCTGGTGGGCTACAGTCCATGGGGTCAGAGGGTCAGACACGACTGAGTGATTATCACTTTCACTTCACTGTATTCACTGAGACCTGTTAAATAGGAGATGAATAAAAAGGTGGAGGGGATCTTTCATTAAGAATGGAAATAGTGCATCTCATGGTACTGAAGGTACAACAAATTTTAACAAACTTTGACCCTCTTGTTTTCAAGTAATACTAAATATTTAAAATCGGGTTTATAACAGTTTAGAAAATAAGGTCATTTTGAGGGAATCTTTATTAACATGATATTGGAGCAGGGCTAGAATGAGTCTTAGAGTTAATGTTTTATCACATTCCTTTCAAAATACCCTAAGATAGATTTGTTGTTGTTGTTGTTTAGTCGCTAAGTCATGTCAGACTCTTTGCGACTCCATGGACTGTATTCCGCCAGGCTGCTCTGTCCGTGGGATTTCCCAGGTAAGAATTCTGCAGTGGGTTGTCATTTCCTTCTTCAGGGGATCTTCCCGACTCCTGGATCGAATCCATGTCTCCTGCATGGGCAGGCGGATTCTTTACTGCTGAGCCACTGGGGAAGCCTAAGATAGAGCTAACAAATTTCTAGTGAATAAACTACTTCAGAGTCATATATTTTCCTAGACACTCGTGATAAAGAAGTAGTATTTCTCCAGGACATTTGGTAAATAAGAATTCCTCTTTTCCTGGGCTATTAAAACTTTATAAAATTTAATTAGGAACAGATATTGTCTTATGCCTATAAAGATGATAAGATGGAATTTTTATTAACTTGAAGAATGTTGTACACCCATGGCTTATTCATGTGAATGTATGGCAAAAGCCACTACCATATTGTAAAGCAATTAGCCTCCAATTAAAATAAATTAATTTACAAAAATAAAAAATTAATATATAAAAAAAGAAAGTTATAGCATTTACTTTGCAAATCAAATTTAAAAATCAACAAAACCTACAGTCAATACTGCTATAAATATGCTTTTATATAAAAAAGAATATTAATAATAAAAATAATAAAATATCACTTACAATCTTCTGAGCACTATTTTATGATCTCTTACTTATTTTTATATTCATACAGTGCCTCACATAATGTTATCCCCATTTCATAGATGACCAAAATAAATCTTTTGTTTAAATTATCTGTAATACTAAACACTGCTTTTTATTTTAAATTTTGCATTATGTAGTCTCACTTGCATAATGTGAAATTAACTGGGACAATCCCATTTAACTTCCCTCTTTCTGCCTCTGTCTCTGTCTCTCTGCCTCTCTCACACACACAAAATCTAAGCACATTAAAAATGAGTGTTTTTTTTTTTTTTTTTCAGAGTGTTTCTCACATTGCTCTGGCATGGGAAATTGTGAAAACGATGTCTTTCTCTCATCAAAATATCTTCTTTAAACCTTCCTCTCTCTTTCCTCAAAGTTTCATTTCAAATGTGTTTGTCTGTCTGACCAGATCTCCCTTTTTCCTTCTTTGGCAACAGAGTCACTCTTGTATTGTAAATAACTTGTCCATTCCACACCTGGTAGGGCTGTCAATCATGAGACCCCACCTTCCCCAAATCACTGAGGTAAGTACTTGCTCCAGCAGAGGAAATCAGTGAGGAAACCCCAACACTCTGGATGCAGCCACCAGATTACTAAGCACGAGCTGGGTCAAAATCAGCATTTGTTTCTCTTGAAGGGTGTCAAATGGAGAGAGATACAGTAAATAGAAACTATTTCTTTACTATCTTCTCTGAATATTACTATATTTTAATGCACTAAACCTAAAAACCAAGTCAACAGTCAACCAAAGTATGGTACAGATATGCTGTTTCCACCTTCTGCCTCCAAAATAGGCATCTGGGTTAATTTGAATTAGGATTATCTATTCCTATGATATAAAACTCAAAGTAAGTGACTTTAAAAAAGTATTTAAAGGAATTTATTTTTGCCACAATATAGGACTAATAGAGTTGTACAAAGTATCAGGGATACGAATGCTTCCTCATGGTCCAAAGTGATTGCTCAAGTTCCAGCCATTAAAGCTGCATTCCAGGTCTCAAAGGGGAGCTAGCTGAGAAGAAAGGCACTCTCTGAAAGTATAAGAAGACTTCCTATAGGTACCTCACAAATCTTCCACTTACCCATCAGGACTTAGTAACATGTCAACACCCAATTACAAAGGACAGTGAGAAATGCAGTCTTTTATACTGGCTTCCCCGGTAGCACTAGTGGTGAAGAACCCACCTGTCAGTGCAGGAGACATAAGAGATGCGGGTTCAATCCCTGGATGGAGAAGATCCCCTGGAGAAGGAAATGGTAACCACTCTAGTATTCTTGCCTGGAGAATCCCACGGACAGAGAAGAGTCAGACACAATGAAAGCGACTTAGCACGCATACATACAGGTTTCAATGTACCAACCAAACATAGGTCATCTATTAAAGATGGGCAGAACGAAATATGGGATCTCTCTTGAGTAGTTTCTGCCGCAGAAGCAGATGGGGTCCGTTTACTTCTCCTCATCTATTATTTTTCCTCAGTGATCTGACTATGATGATGCCATCAAAACAATAGCTAGAAGTATAAGCTTTACTGTCTGAGGATCTGAGTTGGAACCCCCAACCCCACTACAGACCAGCTGCACGATCCTGACTCCATTGCAAGATGCACTCCACCCCTTTATGCTCTCCTTTTGTGGTAGTGCTGGTCACAGTTTGATTTGTCTTTATTTGCAAGTCTCTCTCCTCTCAGTGGAATGTAAGCCCCATGGAGGAAGGGTCTTTGCTTGTGTGGCTCACAGATAAATCCTCAGAACCTGGGATACTGCCTACCAAGCATCGTGCTATTATTCTAAGTCATCACAAGTGTATTTGTTAATTGTATGAATTATTTTGGCAATTAAAACTCCTGTTGAAAAGAATATTTAATAAGAATAGTCCAATTAAAAATATTTAGGATTTATAATTTAAATAGGCAAAGTAATATTCCCTAAGAAATCTTTTCGAATATTACATGTACATACACAGAAAAATACTGAAAAAAATATAAACAAATGATTTAACACAAATGTTCTGTACAGATCAACCATATTATATAAGGACTTTTGTTTTTGTAATATCCCATTATCTCATAAAATAGATTGCATACACTGATATATTTCTGAGTTCTACATATACTATACAAATACAAATATACAAGAAATAACTGGAGTAAATATATGAAAATATCTGCAGTTTGTATATGTGACTAGTACAACTACATGTGATTTTTATCTCTTTCATGTTCTATTTTCCAAATATCCTAGAGTGACGTAAAGTACCAGCTCCAGAAGTGTCTTTTATTATTTTTCTTAGGCAATGATAAAAATATTTTAGAATTTTAGTCACATATATTTTATATTCTTATTAGTTTTTTTTTTTTTTTTTGCTGGATTTTTTACACTGAATTGTATAATAACCCAAGTAAGTTGAAATATCCTTTCAATTTAAAAAAACAAAAAAACTGCCCCATCATTTCTAAGGGGGGTAAAAACCATGGTCCAAGAAAGTAATTTATAGAATGGCTCAAAACCTCTTGTCACACTCAATGGGATCCCTTGTGAAGGATACAGACAAATCTACTCTCCATTGGTATCATTATATCTGACTTCAACCCCATTATGTTTGGCTTTGAAATGGCTCAAGTAAGATTTGGGGAGGGTGCAGTCACTGACCCATCACCCTGAGTTCAGATGGGAACCACTTCCAGCTAAATGGAAGGTCCACTGTTTGAATGAGCTCCATATAAAGCCTCCACAGCCTTGACAAAAATGGAACGTCAACTCAGATAATCCCAGTGTGTTTCAGGACCCGAGAGCCCCTAATCCTTTCTAAAGGTTGGGTTCTGCATCAAGAGATATTTCAGATGCTCAGGGACTTACAGTGAACACAGTATCCTCGTTCCTGACCAATTACTCTTTCTTAAATTCTTTGTAAATCTTTCCTTCTTTGATTGAAAACTAAAATGAGGTATTCTTTGCCCTGATGGAGTCTCCAGACATGAGATGAACAAATTCTAAGCCTATAGAACCAACACTGTTTCTAGCATCACTTTAACTCCCCAGAGACGCAAGAGTCAGTCTTTCTAGAGGAGGAGGATGAACTGTGGTTTGCATCAATTACTGCTGAGATTCAGAGTGGTCACTGGATGACCGTGAATGATTCCCTGGCTTTTTTCTTATGTAGCTATCCTCCCAGATTGCTTCAAAGGGGCCCAGAGTCATCTCACTTGGCCCAGGGGAAACACGTGAGTCATGAGCTCTCTGTGGACTTAGGCTCAGGCAGAACTACCTAGACTCAAATAACTCAGGTGTAGTAGGTTTTTGTATTCTTGCCACCTCTTCTTAATACCTTCTGCTTCTGTTAGGTCCATACCAGTTCTGTCCTTTATTGAGCCCACCTTTGTATGAAATGTTCCCTTGATATCTTATCTCTAATTTTCTTGACAAGATCTCTAGTATCTCCTATTCTATTATTTTCCTCTATTAAGGCACTGATCACTAAGGAAGGCTTTCTTATCTCTCCATGCAATTCTTTGGAACTCTGCATTCAAATGGATATTTCTTTCCTTTTCTCCTTTGCCTTTCACTTCTCTTCTTTTCACAGCTATTTGTAAGGCCTCCTCAGACAGCTGTTTTGCTTTTTTGCATTTCTTTTTCTTGGGGGTGGTCTTGCTCCCTGTCTCCGGTACAATGTCATGAACCTCTGTCCATAGTTCATCAGGCACTCTGCCTATCAGATCTAATCCCTTGAATCTATTTCTCACTTTCATAAGGTATTTGATTTAGGTCATACCTGAATAGTCTAGTGGTTTTCCCCACTTTCTTCAATTTAAGTCTGAATTTAGTAATAAGGAGTTCATAATTTGAGCCACAGTCAGCTCCCAGTCTTATTTTTGCTGATTGTATGGAGCTTCTCCATCTTTTAATCAATCTGATTTCAGTGTTGACCATCTGGTGATGTCCGTGTGTAGAGTCTTCTCTTGTGTTGTTGGAAGGGGGTGTTTGCTATGACCAGTGCGTTCTCTTGGCAGAACTCTATTAGCCTTTGCCCTGCTTCATTCTATACTCCAAGGCCAAATTTGCCTGTTACTCCAGGAGTTTCTTGACTTCCTACTTTTGCATTCCAGTCCCCTATAATGAAACGGACATCTTTTTTGGGTGTTAATTCTAGAAGGTCTTGTAGGTCTTCATAGAACCATTTAACTTTGGCTTCTTCAGCATTACTGGTCAGGGGATAGACTTGTATTACCGTGATATTCAATGGTTTGCCTTGGAAACGAACAGAGGTCATTCTGTCCTTTTTGAGACAGCATCCAAGTACTGCATTTTGGACTCTTTTGTTGACTATGATGGCTACTCCACTTCTCCTAAGGGATTCCTGCCCACAGTGGTAGATATAATGGTCATCTGAGTTAAATTCACCCATTCCTGTCCATTTTAGTTCACTGATTCCTAATATGTCGATGTTCTCTCTTGCCATCTCCCGTTTGACCACTTCCAATTTGCCTTGATTCATGAACCTAACATTCCAGGTTCCTATGCAGTACTGCTCTTTACACCATCAGACCTGGCTTCTATCACCAGTCACATCCACAACTGGGTGTTGTTTTTGCTTTGGCTCCATCCCTTCATTCTTTCTGGAGTTATTTCTCCATTGATCTCCAGTAGCATATTGGGCACCTACCAACCTGAGGAGTTCATCTTTCAATGTCCTATCTTTTTGCCTTTTCATACTTTTCATGGGGTTCTCAAGGCAAGAATACTGAAGTGGTTTGCCATTGCCTTCTCCAGTGGGCCACACTTTGTCAGATCTCTCCACCATGACCCGTCCGTCTTGGGTGGCCCCACTCGGCATGGCTTAGTTTCATTGAGTTAGACAAGGCTGTGGCCCTGTGATCAGATTGGCTAGTTTTCTGTGATTGTGGTTTCAGACTGTCTGCCCGCTGATGCCCTCTCTCAGTGCCTACTGTCTTACTTGGGTTTCTCTTACCTTGGATGTGGTTTTTGGTCTCTAGGTGATTTTTTTTTAATGTTGCTGTATATTTCTTCTAGTCCAAAAGCATAGGTGAATTGGATCAGATTTGTGACTGTATCTTATAATATCAAATTTAAAACATTTTTAAAAAATATCAAATTTAGTATTAGAAATTCAACTGTCAAAAAACTCATCAGAGATTGGGGCAGGAAGAAATGAGAGAATGCTCTAGAAATTTTCTTTGGTGCAGAGATCTAATAAAGATATTTTAAGGAATTGTGTGTGTGGTTCAAAGGGCTTCCCAGATGGTGCTAGTGGTAAAGAACCCACATGCCAATGCAGGAGACATAAGAGATATGGGTTCTTTCCCTGGGTGGGGAAGATTCCCCTGGAGGGGGCCATGGCAACCCACTCCAGTATTCTTGCTTGGAGAATGCCATGGACAGAGGAGCCTGGGGGGCTACAGTCCATAGGGTCACAAATAGTCAGATAAGATTGAGGCAATGTAGCACTCACGCTTGTGGTTCAAAGTCAAGATGAAGAGCAATCTCTTGGCAGCAGGATTTGATGCACCGAGCATGGGGTTTGAACTTTATTCTTTTCCTGGGAAAGTGATAAGCAATCATGGCATCCAAATGACAGGAACATAAGTTCTGATCAAGCAGCCTCTCCTTTTTCCATTCATTCAGAAGCCTTGCTAAACGGTATAGAATCATAAGAACATTCCCAGTTCATTTGATTTTCATAGAAGTTCTTTTCTCCCCCATATCCTGTATTGGATATGAATTTAGGTCTTAGAAAAAAAAGTCTTCTTTTTTATAAATATTCCTTTTGTTGTTGAGACCTTAGGGTTAAAGGCTTCACTCCTTTAGAGAAAGTCAGGAAAACTCGGAAGACTAACTCATAGATAGAGACATGATTCTCATCCAGTGTAGAGATCACACAGGGTAAAAGCAAGAATGAAAGCCTGTGCCCTCCAGCAGCTGAGTGAATTCTCACATTGGCCATAAGGAGGCAAACAGAGAGCACATGGGCTGTAGCCCACCAGGCTCCTCTGTCCATGGGATTCTCCAGGCAAGAATACTGGAGTGGGTTGCTATTCCCTTCCCCGGGCTATCTTTAGGACCCAGGGTTGGAACCAGGGACTCCTGCATTGCAGGCAAATCTTTACCATCTGAGCCACCAGGGAAACCCCTTTTTGACTTTCTTTCACATGCAGATGGCTAGATCAAATCTATAACTCCAGACACAAACAGTAACAATGGATGTTGGGAACAGAGGGTCTCATCATGTTGCATTATTCTGTAAATATAAACATTCCATAATAAAAATATTTTTGAGTAAAAATACATTGGATGAAGTGTCAGAGCATTTGATGGCAAATAGTAGGGTGATGTCTTAGAAATGACCTGGAGAATACTTGGAAATCAACAGCTGTCATGAGCTATGATGGTGTTCACAAACCCAAGAGCAGAAACCCCCTCCACCACTGTAACACATCATCTGTGTGACTCAGCAAATAAATAGAGCTTGGTTTCCAGAAGATAGTTAGATACCATAGATGATTAGAGGACCCACTTACCATCTGCCAGAACCCCAAGAACCTCTGCTCTAAGGCACAGATCAGAACAGTGATAATTTTCTTTCCAGCAAGAGAAAGAAAAGTCACCTCATTTCACTATTAGCAGCAAACACATACA
The DNA here is from genome assembly GCF_033118175.1 of Dama dama. Lineage (NCBI taxonomy): Eukaryota > Metazoa > Chordata > Mammalia > Artiodactyla > Cervidae > Dama > Dama dama. The sequence goes on from NC_083681.1 coordinate 80,286,278, forward strand.
CATCTGAAATGGTTCATCCCAGCCTCCATCTAATTAACTGTTTCTGCAATAAATAATTAATAGAAATTAAATGGAGGAAATTTCTGAGCTAACTTCCTGATCCTTTTAATAGCATCCTACTAGCGCTATTTCTGTCTCTGACTATTTAGCACATGCCTCATTCCTGCAGAGACAACAGCTTCATTGAATGCACTATTATTCCTAGCCTGTACACTGGCTCCACGTCTTGGTATCCAGTTGATTCCATAGTGTGCTCACTTCCCTTGAACCCAAGTCACATCATTACCAGTCCAGTCCCTGTAATGTGCTATTCTTAGTATAGTTGCAATGTTCAAAGCAGGCACAACAACTTCTGGAGTGAGGAAGAAGGATTGTGACACTATCCTTTCATCAATACTGCCTGAGAAATCATTTGCTTATCCAACAACCCTATCAAGATATTTATCTGGGCAGAGGTTTGAGCTAGATTCTACACCCTAGTTCTTTCCTACATCACTACTCAAGCGTGTCTGTTTTTTGTTTTGTTTCCCCACTCATATGTGGATCTCTGTATAGCCTAAAGATAAATTGTACATTTTTAGATCACCAATAGCTATCAGGGCTAAAATTAGATGTTAGAATTTAGTTTATACCAAATAGATACTTTTCAAAAATCACTTAACTTTTATGAAAATGATTGCAATTTGTTTAATTCCTCTTTAGATTCTTCTGAGGTTGAGGGGAGCAGAAAGGTGTTGAAATATGTTTTATCTTCATTCTATTGTATTTTTTTAATTTGGAAAGTATAACAGAAAAATACTAACAAGACAATAAGAAATAAATTTTCTGCATTTTAATTACCAATAACTTCTCAGCACATTGTTTCTGATTTTTTAGAAGTTTTCTCATTTTTTTCATTCATTTCTTTGTGATTTATTTCTACTTTCTGTCATAAGCTATCGCTATCCTTATTTGAAAGAACTAGGGAAAACTGAAAATTAATACTAAAGTAATAGTTGGAAAACTAAAGAGTAAAAGTATATGTAGAGAGGCAAATGGGAACTATTGCTAGGACTTGTCACTTGGTGGAAGAATAAGAATACTGGATTTTTTTTTTTTTTTCCTTTTGGCTAACATTTTTCTTCACTTACTTAGCTGCATTTTCTTTTTATCTTCAGTGATCATGATATTGTATTTTTGGAAGATAAGAAAATAAGCGTAATAGATATTAAAAATAATGTATGGAGGGTTATTTACTTTTTAAAGTCATATGTAAGAGAAGTAAATGTTCTGTTTGATATTTTCAACTCTACATGTAAGGATAGGAGTAATGTTTGCTGTTCCAAAGAATCTCACCTCATCTGGACATTTCTGTTGGTCCAACTAGTGTGAGAGTATTAGTAACTAGGTTACTTCAACATTTATTAGATTTGATCATATTCTCAGTAATGAAGATGTTTGAGGAGAAAGAATTGCTCTAAGTTTGGGTGATTGGGAATTTTTATCACTAATAGGGACATGATGAAATGGAGCTTTTTTAAAAAGGTACTAAAATAAAAATCATGTAGAAGAATGGAAGGATAGCACCCCCCAAATTCTGCAAATTTTTTAGCATCTTTGGATGATGGTCAGATAGTCTAGCCATGTCTGGAAGCTTTACTTTTTAATGTATTTTCTGTTTTAGATGGAAATTTAACTTTTGAGGCAAAACTTTCTCCTGGCGATGGTCCTGCGCATAGCAGCTTTCACTTCTTTATTTCTCAAGCTGTAGATGAGAGGATTCAACATGGGAATCACTGCTGTGTAGAACACTGCCACCACCTGATTGAGATCCAGAGCGAAAACTGCTCCTGGCCTCACGTAGATAAAGAAGAGAGTCCCATACGAGATGGAGACAGCTGTGAGATGGGAAGAGCAGGTGGAGGAGGCTCTGTGCCTCCCATGAGCAGAGCGGATGCTCAGGATAGAGATGGGGATGTGAAAATAGGAGACTAATATAGTCTGGCTGCTGACCACAAGTACAGCTCCAGCCACGATGAAAACTAGCAATTTATTGATCCGTGTGTCAGCACATACCAGAGATAGAAGCGGGGACATGTCACAGAAGAAGTGATTGATAATGTCGGAACCACAGAAGGGAAGTCGGAAAGCAGCTGTTGTGTGGGTCATGGTGTTCAGAAATCCAGCAGCGCAGGGTCCAACCACCAGCTGTATGCAGGGTCTGTGGGATGGGACAACTGAACACCGCAGTGGGGTTCAGATGGCCACGTAGCGGTCATAAGCCGTGGGTGCCCGGAGAAGGCACTCCGTGGCCACAAGAGCCCAGAGGACCACCGCTGCAAGGCGCAGCCTAGGAAAGAAATGGCTTTCCTTTCAGCGAAGAAGTCTCTGAGCATCTTGGGGCCAACCACGGACGAAAAGCAGACATCCACAAAGGACAGGTGACTGAGAAAAAAGTACATCGGTGTGTGCAGGCGGGAATCCATCCGGACGAGGATAATCATGCCCAGGTTTCCGGTCATGGTAACAAGGTAAAAAAGAAGGAAGAGCAAGAAGAGGAAGCCTTGCGCATGCGGATGGTACTCTAAGCCTGTGAAAATAAACTCTGTGATCCTTGTATAGTTTTCACCAGCCATTGGTTAGTTCGGCCTCTAGAGTGAGAAAAAACAAGAAATTGATAGTGCACAAAGCTTTAAATTACTTAAAAGCATAGCATTATCCATAAGAAAAGAAATTGCAGGTTTTCAGTTTAGGAACACTGGCATAAAAAAAGCTAGAATAAAACGCCAGCAAATCAAATACAGTTCTAAAGAGCAACATGGCTTAAATGTTTTAGAGAGAAAATTAGGGTTTAACTAAGAGTTTGTTTGACATTAGAAAACCTATAAATTATTTTAAATGTTGGTTAGTCTTATTTTCCCATAAATCCATTTAACTCATCTTGAACTTTTGAAGATAGATAGAGAAGCAGAAATAGGTTTAAAAAATGAGTTGAACTTACATGTCAGTGAGTTCCTTTCTTCTTTAGAGAATTAACACTGGAGTGCAAACCGTGCTCTTTTTTCAGCATGCATCGCATCTTCCCACCCCAACCTGTGCCTTTGCACAGAGAAGAAGTCCAACTTTCAAGTAGTCACTTGGTTTTATTCTTAGTTTTTTTCCCCAAGGAAGTAGGAAGATTCCACTCTGAAAAAAAATTTAAAAATACCCACATGAATTAAGGTTTTCAGAAGTAGTTACATCATTTTTCTTGTTCTGGGAGAATTTGTTTCCCTAAAGTATGCCATATCTTGGGAATTTTATTAAGAGGAAATTAAAATGTTCTTGCTGCCTCTAAATGCTTTTAAAAATCCTCTGGGATCAAGATATTTGTTTTCTGTTTGACTCCTTTTCTTACCTCCTTCTTTAGCTACTTACAGAGTAAAACTTCAGTGTAATGATGACACAATTTCTGGAACTGTTTATCTAAAGTTCATTATCATGGAAAATTTTCCACAGGGTACCTTATTTGACATTGTGATCATTTTAATTAGTGTCTTTTTCCAATACAAACCAAAAAAAAAAATCACTGAGAATCAAAATGTGTGAAGAATTTCTATTATATTTACACAGGTTTTTTTCATGAAAAATTGAGAGATGTTTCACTGACAAAGGTAAGCCTGATGCTGCATTGGAGCTTTACCAGCCATCTTGCTGATTTCTAGTGAGATTGAGCAACTTTGCAATATTTACAGGACACTTACATACTTTATTAAAGAACATGGAGGCATTCTGTACTTCATATGCACAAAGCATATGATTACAACAGCAAAATCCCGATAAATTATTACTATGACTAAAGAGTATAGAGGATATAAAAGGCCTTGGGAATAAACCTACGCCAAATATGAAGGTAATATTAGAGAGTGCTATGGTTATGTAGTTCCTGAATATCTCACTTTTTTCAGGTTTATTGATATATAATTAACATAATATTGTATTAGTCCAAGGTATACAGCATAATGACTCAATATTTGTCTACATTGCAAAATGATTACCCCAATTAGCTTATCAGTCACCTAACAGAGTTCTGAATTTTATTTCTCAAGATGCGAATGATTAAAATCTCTTCTCTCAGCATCTTGCAAATATAAAATACAGTATTGTTAGCTATAGCAACTATGCTTTATTTTACAGCCCCAGGACATATTTCTCTTATAACTGAAAGTTTTAAACTTTTGACCTTAATACATTTTTTAATATTCTATGTTTAAAGGGTCAAGGTCAAGATTACAGACAATGAGAGATCTCAACACACTGTAAGAAAAATGAAAGTACTAAGTCACTGCTGTGATTAAAACGTTTACTCAGGACTTAACAAAGAACTTCTGATATCCTAGTCATAAAATTTTTCATATGAATAAGAATATTTTTAAGTCTTGGGATTCAATAGTCTACTCTTTTGAGTTTAAAGTTCTAAAATCCATCCCTACTGAATCAGAAATGAGAAAAACAAAGTGAGAAAATTATAACCTAAAACATTGTATGACTTGTCAATGACCCAAAATCTCAACATAAAATAAAGATTCTCTATACCCAGCCCATGTGGTTACATCTTGCATACAGATTACTCTCAATCTGTAGTATAAATGGTGTTCCCGTTTATTTACCCGTAAGAAACTTCTTCTTTCAAACATCCTTTGAATGATTATTTTACTTCCTTGTTTCTCAGGCTATAGAGAAGTGGGTTCAACATGGGAATCAGGGCTGTGTAGAACACAAAAACCACTTTATTAATATCCAGGGAGAAACTGGAACTTGGACGTACATAGATGAAGAAGAATGTCCCATAAATGCTGGAGACAGCAGTTAGGTGTGAAGAGCAGGTGGAGAAGGCTTTCCCCCTCCCGTCAGCAGAGCAGATGCTCAGGATAGTGATGACAATTAAATGTAGGAGACCAAGACAATCTGGCTATTGGGTACTCCTGGAGCTCCAGCCAAGATGAAAGTAAAACTTCATTGACCCGTATGTCTGCACATGCCAGGGAGAGAACAGGAAGGAGGTCACAGAAGAAGTGAGTGATTTTTGGACCACAGTAAGGCAGGTGAAAGGTGAAAGTTTATGGATCACGGTGCTTATAAGGCCCACGGTATAAGGAGTTACCACCAGCTGCCCACAGACTCAATGAGACATAATGAGTGTGTACAACAGGGGCTTACAGATGGCCATATGCCAGTCGTATGCCATGGAAGCCAGGAGGAAACACTCAGTCACTACACACTGACCAAAAGACCAGATCTGGGCCGCACAACCAAAAAAAGAGATGAGTTTTGTCTCCACAAAGATGTCAGTTAACATCTTAGGACCAATGACAGAAGAGGAACAGACGTCCACAAGGGACAAGTGGCTGAGAAAAACGTTCATGTGGCTGTGGAGTCGAGAATCCATCCAAATGAGAGTGATCACCCCAAGTTTCCCAGAAAAGTGGCAACAGAAACCAAGAGAAATATCACACAAAGAACAACCTGGAGCTGGAAGTGATTTGCCAAGCCCACGGAAACAAACTCAATCACCAGAGTTTCATTTTCCATAATCCATTTCTCTGATCTAATCTGTAATGAGAAAGAGAGAGATCTTTCTTTGGAGTCAATTCATAATTGGGTTTCCTCATTTTAAAAATGAATGAATCTTTTACCTTTTTTACATTTACAAGGTAGATTGACAGACAACACTCCTGACTTCTATCTCTGAGTGGTCACCCATACACTTATTGTTTGCATGATATTAAGTCACTAAACCTCAGTTTCTTCTTGATTAAAACAGAAATTTTTTAAGAGAATCATAGGTTTTTAGATATAGAAGTAGTTTGGGAGATTATCTAAAGCAATTCCTTTAACTGTGCCAGATTACATTTCTAAAAATCCTTGCCTTTGAACCAAGGATATTATTTTAAGACACATTTCGCAGATAAGGTATCATGTGCATTTGATGAATTCAGGCTGATAGTTCTCACTCTCACCCTAGATAAAGGTTGTAAGAAATATAACTTCCTTGCTAATTGCTTCAGATTCTGGAAAAAATAAAGCCAGTGTGTCGTCTAAAAGATAACTTCTGAAGTGTAAGAAGGAATGCAAGCTCAGACAAATGAAGTTGGCTTTCGAACAGTGTTCAAAGTCCTCGGCAGTGTCTACTCTGTGATGCTTTCTCCAAAACACCTATATTCCTCATATTATTAATGCACATGCTGATTACTTTATCAAACTCCATTCTCTTTTCAGCCTATAAGAGGGACTAGTTCTTAAACATTCAATAGGTGCTGTAATCAATTGTGACTTATCAGAATCTGGGAGAGAAAAATAAAATTTTAAGCAGGAAAAGAACACACCTAGGCATTTATCCCCATAAAAACTGATGTTGACAGAAAAACCTGGACAACTGTATTCATAGAAACATTATTCATAATGGCCAAACACTTGAAATAACAAAAACAATTGAGCAAACTGTGGTATAGCCATACCACAGAATACAATTCAGTAATAAAGAGGAGCAAAATATGATATATGCAACAATCTGGCTGAGTGTCAAGAGCGGAGTTGTTAAAAAAAAAAAAAATCTCAAAAGGTCACATACTCTATGATTCCATTTATAAAACATACTCAGATGGCAGAATTTTAGAGATGGAGAAGAGGTTGCCTGGGATTAAGAATGTTGGGGAGGAGGGTGGTGGCATTATTATAAAAGGATAACACACAGATCTTTGTGGAGATGGAATAGTTTTGTATCCTGATTGTGCTGGTGGTTAAACAAATCTACATGAGTGCTAAAACAATACAGAACTACACACATAACAAACCAATGTCCATTTCCTGCTGTTTTATGTTGTCTAGAGCAGTGAACTGGGGTCAAACTGAGGGAAACGTACAGGAGAATTCTCTGTGCTATCTTTGAAGCTTCTTGTGAATATTTATTTCAAAATAAAAAGGCTTTAGAAAAAAATGAATAGAAAGTTAAAGGAAGGGGAAGTGAGTATAGACCCAAAAAGAAAAAGAAAAACTGAAGAAGGGAGATACACATCTTGGACATGGAAATAATCATGGTGATTCCAGCAAAACAATCACACAGAAATATTAAGTGGAGTGTGTGCAGGAGATGTGTTGGCAGAAAACGAATGCCATTGCTCCCTGATAAGACATCTTTAAAAATATTGTGCTTAACAGGAAGTTAATGAAATAAAAGAAACAGACCTCCTGTGGTCTCAGAGGCAACGGAGCTCAGTAAAAAAAGACCTGGAGGGGAGGGATTTCAGATTAGTCAAAAAAAATCATACCTAACTAGTGAAATGTTTCAAGAATTCAGTATTTTGTAAATACAGAGCTCATTTCAGGTCATTTATACTCATGTTTGCTTTCACTCAAAGAGGGAAACAAAGCATTTTAAGTATCAAAATAAATTAAGGTCACAAAAAAATTCTGTGAAGATGCAACTAGAATATGCTCATCTATGATCTCAACCAACTCAAATTATTATGTGAAAACAAGTTTCTGACTGTCAAAATGCATAGCACTTTATTTTTCCCAGTCTTGCCCAAATAAAATATTCCAGTTCAGAAAATTCATGATCTTTGGACATGAGTAGCATAAGTTCAAGTTAGCTGATTCAGAGATTTGTTTTCTACATATAATTTTCCAGTATATGTAATGTGAAGACATTAAGACCCAGAGAAACCAACCAAGGTCTCATCATTCTAACATTCTTGAGACCATATGTCTTAAAGCACATTCAGCATCTCTATGCCAAATACAAAATTCAAACAAAGTGTACATTCAAGTGAGGTCATTTAAACCAAAAGACAAAGATGAAACACTCTAATTCTACCAAATTATCCCTCATAATGAGCTTAAAGATAATGCTTTCCTACGCTTCTAAACTCATCTTCCATACCTGGCTTCCTGATAGCAATTTGGCAAATTTCATTAAAAAAAAAAGAAAAGAAAAGATAAAAAGCCCTACTGTGACAACCTAGAGGGGTGGAATGGGGTGGGAGGAAGGTTCAAAAGGGAGGGGACATATGTATACCTATGGCTGATTCAGGTTGATATATGACAGAAAACAACAGAAAGTTGTAAAGCAACTATCCTCCAACTAAAAAGAAATAAATTAAAACAGACATGATGAAAACTATTTAGTTATGTCAAAATGAATTATGAAATTAACATTCCCTCATATGAAAATGAATTACTCTACAAATGTAGACATGCCATTTTTCTCCCAGCTTCTTCATGTTAACTAGGAGGATAGATAATATACTGATACCATCTTGAAACTTGGACCTTCTTAACAGTACTTTAATGAATTCATTGACTCAATTCTGTACAACCTTCACCAGAGCATTTTCTAAAGAGATGTTGTATAAGTTAGCAATAGCTCCCACAAGGAATTGGAAGCTCAGGAGATGAGGCCTATAGAGAAGAAATTAAAGTTATTTTATAAGAAAATAATTTTGGGACTTTGAATCAAATGTACTTGCACAAATTAAAACTACATCTCCATTTGGAACCACCTGTCCCCTTTGAAATTCCAATTCTGAACCTTCAACTATCACATAATTATCACCGGCCTTTGACATTGTGCAGTTTGAGAATGTAAGATAAAGTCCTGCTTCAGAGAGATTACAATCAGAAGGGGAGTCTGGGTCCACAGCAGCACTAGGGACCCAAAACTGTTTCGTGAGGTAAACTAGAAGAGTGGGATCATTGTAACTGAAGTTTTGGAAATAGTCTCTTGGACATAAACAATCTCAGAAGGTGGTTAAGGTATAGGTAAGTGAAAATAAGGTGGACTGATGGTATCTATATAGCAGTGGAGTACTAAAATTTGGACAACATCTTTGAAAGACAAAATTAGTACACACTATATATATATGAAAATTTCAAAAATAAGAAAAATAGGATTGGACTCAAACTTCAAAACATTTTAACATTAGGTTAAAAATTCTAACTCTACTCAATGAAGAATCTTTCAAGGTGTTACAGAAAACAGATAATGTCTATTCACATAAACATTACCCCAAGACATTCATCTTGTCACAAGAGATGCATACTAGGCATCCTTCAAGAGAACACACTGGTCGTAGCAAACACCTTCTTCCAACAATACAAGAAGAGACTCTACATATGGACATCACCAGATGGTCCATACCAAAATTAGACTGATTTATTCTTTGCAGCCAAAGATGGAGAAGCTCTATACAGTCAGCAAAAACAAGACTGGGACTGTAGCTCAGATCAAGAACTCATTACTGCCAAATACAAACTTAAATTGAAGAAAGTAGAGAAAACCACTAGACCATTCAGGTATGACTTAAATCAAATCCCTTATGATTATACAGGGGAAGTGAGAAATAGATTTAAAAGACCACATCTGATAGACAGAGTGCCTGAAGAACTATAGATAGAAGTTCGTGACGCTACACAGGAGACAGGGAGCAAGACCATCCCCAAGAAAAAGAAATGCAAAAAAGCAAAATGGCTGTCTGAGGAGGCCTTACAAATAGCTGTGAAACGAAGAGAAGCAAAAGGCAAAGGAGAAAAGGAAAGATATTCCCATTTGAATGCAGAGCTCCAAAGAATAGCAAGCAGAGATAAGAAAGCTTTCTTCAGTGATCAACGCAAAGAAATAGAGGAAAAAACTACAATGGGGAAGACTGGAAATCTCTTCAAGAATATTAGAGGTACCAAGGGAATATTTCATGCAAAGATGGGCTCAATAAAGGACAGAAATTGTATGGGCCTAACAGAAGCATAAGATATTAAGAAGAGGTGGCAAGAATACACAGAAGAACTGTACAAAAAAGATCTTCATGACCCAGATAATCACAATGGTGTGATCACTCACCTAGAGCCAGACATCCTGAAATGTGAAGTTAAGTGGACCTTAGGAAGCATCACTACAAACAAAGATAGTGGATGTGATGGAATTCCAGTTGAGCTATTTCAAATCCTAAAAGATGATGCTGTAAAAGTGTTGCACTCAATATGCCAGCAAATTTGGAAAACTCAGCAGGGGCTACAGGACTGGAAAAGGCCAGTTTCATTCCAACCCCAAAGAAAGGCAACGCCAAGGAATGCTCAAGTTACTGCACAATTGCACTCATCTCACATGCTAGTAAAGTAATGCTCAAAATTCTCCAAGCCAGCCTTCAACAATATGAGAACTGTGAACTTCCAGATGTTCAAGTTGATTTTAGAAAGGCAGCGGAACCAGAGCTCAAATTGCTAACATCTCTTGGATCACCAGAAAAGCAACAGAGTTCCAGAAAAACATCTATTTCTGATTTATTGACTATGCCAAAGGCTTTCACTTTGTGGATCACAACAAACTGTGGAAAATTCTTAAAGAGATGGGAATACCAGACCACCTGACCTGCCTCCTGAGAAACCAGTATGCATGTCAGGAAGCAACAGTTAGAACTGGACATGGAACAACAGCCTGGTTCCAAATCAGGAAAGAGTCTGTCAAGGCTATAAATTGTCATCCTGCTTATTTAATTTATATGCAGAGTAAATCATGAGAAATGCTGGACTGGATGAAGCACAAGCTGGAATCAAGATTGCCGGGAGAAATGGCAATAACCTCAAAATTGCAAATGACTCCACCCTTATGGAAGAAAGTGAAGAACTAAAGAGCCTCTTGATGAAAGTGAAAGAGCAAAGTGAAAAAGTTGGCTTGAAACACAACATTCAGAAAACTAAGATCACAGCATCTGGTCCCATCACTTCATGGCAAATAGATGGAGAAACAATATAAACAATGATAGACTTTCTTTTTGAGGTCTCCAAAATCACTGCAGATGGTGACTGCAGCCATGAAATTAAAAGACGGTTGCTCCTTGGGTGAAAAGTATTGACCAACCTAGACAGCATATTAAAAAGCAGAGACATTACTTTGCCAACAAAGGTCCATCTAGTCAAAGCTATGGTTTTTCCAGTAGTCATGTATGGATGTGAGAGCTGGACTATAAAGAAAGTTGAGCACTGAAGAATTGATGCTTTTGAACTGTGGTGTTGGAGAAGACTCTTGAGAGTCCCTTGGACTACAAGGAGATCCAACCAGTCCATCCTAAAGGAGATCAGTCCTGAGTGTTCATTGGAAGGACTGTTGCTGAAGCTGAAACTCTAATCATTTGGCCACCTGATGTGAAAAAAATGGACTCATTTGAAAAGACTGTGATGCTTGGAAGATTGAGGGCAGGAGGAGAAGGGGATGACAGAGGATGAGATGGTTGGATGGCATCACCGACTCAATGGACATGAGTTTGTGTAACCCCAGGACTTGGTGATGGACAGGGAGGCCTGGCGTGCTTCAGTCCATGGGGTCACAAAGAGTTGGACACGACTGAGCGACAGAACAACAACAGGGAAAATCCCCAGTTGAGGAATGGGCTCCCAGAGACCACTTGCCAATATACTTTTTATTATTATTATTATTAGTTGGAGGCTAATTACTTCACATTTCAGTGGGTTTTGTCATACATTGATATGAATCAGCCATAGATTTACACGTATTCCCCATCCCGATCCCCCCTCCCACCTCCCTCTCCACCCGATTCCTCTGGGTCTTCCCAGTGCACCAGGCCCGAGCACTTGTCTCATGCATCCCACCTGGGCTGGTGATCTGTTTCATCATAGATAATATACATGCTGTTCTTTCAAAACATCCCACCCTCACCTTCTCCCACAGAGTTCAAAAGTCTGTTCTGTATTTCTGTGTCTCTTTTTCTGTTTTGCATATAGGGTTATCGTTACCATCTTTCTAAATTCCATATATATGTGTTAGTATGCTGTAATGTTCTTTATCTTTCTGGCTTACTTCACTCTGTATAATGGGCTCCAGTTTCATCCATCTCATTAGGACTGATTCAAATGAATTCTTTTTAACGGCTGAGTAATATCCATGGTGCATATGTACCACAGCTTCCTTATCCATTCATCTGCTGATGGGCATCTAGTATATAATATAGTCATGCTAAGTTGCTTCAGCCGTGTCTGACTCTTTGCAACACTATGGAGTTGCAGTCCACCAGGTTCCTCTGTCCATGGGAATCTCCAGGCAGGAATAATGGAGTGAGAAGCCATGCCCTCTCCCAGGGGATGTTCCTGATCCAGGATCAAACATGCATCTCTTGTGTCTCCTGTGTTGACATGCAGGTTCTTTATTACTAGCACCACCTGGGAAGCTGTTAGGGGTCAAAACTTATTTTCAAATATATCACAGCACTTGGTTCTTCTAGGAGAAACCAGTTAATCAAAGCCTAACCTGACAGGGTATTATTAGAGTTTAACTGACCTGTGGGAAGAGAGAGGGCCAACTTTATCTTCCTCTGAACTTCCACATGGGGGAAGTGAAATACCCAACTCCAGCCCACTCTAACCTTCTTATGCCAACTTATGGGGGGTGAGGAGACCCTGTGAAACAATTGTGAAGTTTACAATTCAGATACCTCAGTTCACTAAAAGACTGAGACCTAATCATAGGACATAGAACACGTCTCTTCCCCTCACACCTCACATCACAGTTACTAGAGACCCATTTACAGCAACTCCTTTTACTCAGCACACCATGTCTGGCTATCAAGAAAAAATTACAAGGCATAGAGAAAGGCAAAAAATACAACTGGACAAGACAGAGCAAAGGTCAGAACCAGAACTGGCAGGGATATAGGAGTGATAAGACCAGGAATTTAAATCGGCTCCGATTAAAATGCTAGAGATAAATACACTGTGACAAAAAAAAAAAAAAAAATCTTTGATGAGATGATTAGTAGACTGGATGTGGCTGAGGAAAGCATCAGTGTACTTGAGAATGCAATAGAAACTTCAGAAACTGAAAACAAGAGTGAATGAGGACTGAAAAAAAAAAGAAGAATGTCTAAGGACTGTGGAATAACACAAAAGGTGTAACATATGCACAATGGTAATATCTAGAGAAGTATTTCAAACAAAATGACTAGGAATTTCCCCACTAATATTAGACACCAAACCACAGATCCAGGGAACTCAGAGAACACAAAGTGGGATAAATGCCAAAAATGAATAATAACTATACTTAAAATTTTCAAACTATGAAAATCAATAGTAAAGAAAAAATCTGGAAAGAAGCCAGGGGCAAAAACTATCACCTACAGAGAAACAAAAGTAGGGATTACATCAGAGTTCTTCTGAGAAACTATACCTTATGAAAATTAATCACCTCCTCCCAGGTATCAGCATTGCCAATCAGGTGATTTCAGTGTGTGGATGCCATAATTGACATATAATTTCCCTGCTACTGATGTTGAGACTCACTCTTTAAAAAAAAAAAAAAAATGGGAACCGCTTACAGACTTATAGCGTGAACAAAAATGCAGCTCCAACTGAATTTCTGCCACTTCCTAACGTGAAGAATCAGCTACAAACATTTCTCACTAATAAAAGCAAAGCAAAATAAAAATTATCTTAACAAGCAACACGTTACACTTATAAAGTCTGAAGGAAAAGAATATGATGCTGTAAGGGAAAAATACAGAATGGCTCAAATGAGTTTGGAGAGTTAGGGTTACTCTCGGAATGAAAGTCACATTAGCCAGTATTTTTAAAAAGTAGTTATCCATGTAAATATGGTACAAAAAGTATTCTAGACAGAAAATACATTAGGATTTCAGGACAGCAACAGCTAGAGCTAGAGAATACAGTTGGTTTTGAATATATTTGCATATACTTGGGGAAGGAACACAGAGGCATTGAGAAAATTTATAATTATCATTTGTTTCCTATTGTTCTTCTTTCAATCTGCTTTCAAAAGATGTTGCATCATAAATATTTAAGAAAAAATTAAACAGACAGGAAATACTTCAGGTGTCATATTAGGAAATGGAAATCTCAAAAGGTAATGTGATTTGTGATATGCTATATAACAAAGACACAGAACAGATGGATTTAAGGCAAAATTTGATGGAAAAGAAGCTGTTGATCTTTCTAGATAAAACCAGGAAAAATGTATGTTTCCCCTTGTCACACCTAAGTCCAAGTTTTAACAATTCTTTTTTTTAAATATTTGTTTTATATTGGAGTATGTTTGATTAACAATGTTCTGTTAATTTCAGGTGTACTACAAAGTGATTCAGTTATACACATATGTATATCTATTCCTTTTCAAATTCTTTTCCCATTTAGGCTATTACAGAATATTGAGCAGAGTTTCCTCTGCTATACAGAGGTCTTTGACGGTAACCCTTTTAAACTATATGTTAAATGTAGTAGTGTGTATTGGTCAATTCCAAACCCCCAAGTTATTCCTTGCCCCACCTACCTTTCCTCTTTGGTAACCATAAGTTTGTTTTCTAGGACTGTGAGTATGTTTTTGTTTTGTAATTAAGTTTATTTGTATCATTTTTTTTACATTGTGCATATAAGTGATATCCTATGGTATTTGTCTTTCTCTCTTTGACTGACTACACTTACTATGATAATTTCCAGGGTTAGTAAAATGATGTTGAAAATTTTTACAAGACTGACAATTAGTGATGATAGTTTTATATCTGGATAAATTTAAGATAATATTTTGTACGCCATTCAAATTTCATATTTGCATTGTCATGTGTTCTACAACTGTTCACTCACTTTCCATTGCTCAGCTTTTACCAAGGTCCATGAAACCTTTATTAATGAACTCTGGTGAACTTTCCCGTATACCATTTGATTTTCTGGGGAAGATTAGATTGTTTTCCCACATATAAGAATGCATAAATGTTCTTCTGGAATATGTTACATTTATACCATATATATATTATATATATATATATACATTATATATATATATATAATATTTTGTATTCCCTATTATTTTACAAAGGAGAATGCTGAAGAAAAAACAATATAAGCAGTAGTTCCAGTATATACAACTGTCAGACCTAGGGATTAAAAAGAGTCTATTTCTTAGTCCAGTATTCTTTTAACCACACGTAATCAAATCAACATCTTTGGTGCAGCACAATTAGAATTCTGTTTTATCCACCTTTAAAAATAGTTTTCCTTTCAAACCTCCTGCTGAATGAATTCTTCACCTCTTTGTTCCTCAAGCTGTAGATAAGAGGGTTCACCATGGGAGTTAATACCATGTAAAAGAGGGAAATCACTTTACTGATATCTAGAGAGGAACTTGAGCTAGGTCGAACATAAATGAAGAAAAGAGTCCCATACAGGATGGAGACAACCGCCAGTTGAGAAGAACAAGTAGAGAAAGCTTTCCTCCTCCCATTGGCAGTCTGGATCCTCAGGATGGCCACCAGGATGCAAACATAGGAGATCATGATGATCAGGCCAATGAGCACTCCTATTGCTCCAGCCAAGGTGAAAAGTATACATTTAATCACTGAGGTGTCTGTGCACACTAGGGAAAGCAGTGGTGAAATGTCACAGAAAAAGTGATTGATAACATTTGGACCACAGAAGGGTAAGCGAAATGTCAGTGTGGTGTGGGTCATAGAGCTTACAAGAGCCACAGCATAAGGGCCTATACCCAGCTGCACACAGACCCTCTGGGACATAATGAGTGTGTACAACAAGGGCTTGCAGATGGCCGCATACCGATCATAGGCCATGGAAGCCAGCAGGAAACATTCACTTGCCACAAAAAAACCAAGGACCCACATCTGTGCAGCACAACCCATGAAAGAGATGCCCTTTCTCTCCACAAAGATATCACACAGCATCTTGGGGGCAACAGAAGAAGAGGAACACAAGTCTACAAAGGACAAGTGGCTAAGAAAAAAGTACATAGGAGTGTGGAGTCTGGGATCAATCCCTATGAGAGTGATCATCCCCAAGTTACTCCCTAGTGTGATAAGATAGACAAAAAGAAGGATGACAAATAGGGCAATCTGCTGATAGAGATGATCTGTGAGGCCCAAGAGAAGAAATTCAGTCACTGCTGTCTGATTCTTATTTTCCTTTGGTCATTTGTAACCTATATAAGAAATAAAAAATACATGGCATTTTTTAAAATCAATAAGCACATATAAAAGTCTTTTAAACTAATTATAGTTGGGTTTTTTTTTTTTTTTTCTTTTAATCTATATACGTGGCAGTTACAGAAATAGTGTTAGACTGGTTGACAATGTGTCTAGGGACTAGACCTTGTCACTTGGGCACACATCCCATAAACTTGGGCAAGTTTATACTTGATCTTCTTGGAGTCAGCACTCTCTGCCTTTAACAGTCTAACTGCAATATCAAAAACTCCTGTGGGTTCTAAAATTGTATTTGATATGAGATTCAGTCTTTGTATTTCATCTTTATTGCTTGATAGGATAAGAACACCCCCTAAGAATACAGTTACCAGTGATATTGTAAGACACAAAAGAAAATTTAGATCTTGATAACAGACATTGGGATGAGCTAAGTAGAACAGAAATAAAAAACACTTTCAGTTCTTCTACTGATGGAATGAATAGTATCATTCGGATATTATGAAGACAACGTTCACATCTGTGTATATTAATCTATCCCCTTATGAAAAGAAAGTATTAGAAAGGTAAATGTATACAAATGCCAGAGGGTTATTTAGCATGAAGAATATTATGTTGTAACACATGACAATTATATTTATGCTTATGTAGGGTTTTCTTGAAAATAGAGACTGGATTCGTTTACTCTTTGACAAGTCTGAAGATAGGAGTGGCACAAAAAGAAAAAGGATTTAAAATTGAGGTTAGCATGAAGAAAATTTCACCAACCATATAATTTGAATAATGGAACATAATGCCTTGGGAGAGACTTAGATGCCCTTCTTTCGAGATTAATTAATCTGTCAAACAGCACATAGCAACTTTTTATGAAAACTATATAAAAAGACACCTGCATTAAGCTCATCTGACTTAGTCTCTAGATGATTACTACTTATAGTTTTTATAAATGTATAAGTATATTCTGTTAACCAGAATAATAAGATTATTTCCCAAATTTTATAATATTTAAAAACTTATTTAAGATGTAGATTTTAACAGGTAATGTCTCTGTTATTAAGAAAATGTGTATAGTGTCAAATGTTTAAAATTTTTATTTAGCCACAATTTTTGCATGCGTGCATGCTAAGTCATTTCAGTCACATCCAACTCTTTACAACTCCATTGACTGTAGCTCACCAAACTCCTCTGTCTATCAGATTCTCCAGGCAAGAATACTGGAGTGGGTTGCCACTTCCTCCTCCAAGGGATCTTCCCGAACCACAGATCGAACCCGCATCTCCTATTATTCTGCTTTGGCAGGGGATTCTTTACCACTAGCACCACCTGGGAAACCCAGACACCATTTTAAGGTAAATATTATTTTTCTGACTCATCAATTGAGGAAGAGGATATCAAGCTGTTATAATTATAATAAGAAGTCCAAGGTGTGTCAGTATCGATAGCAAAGATTCTAGGGTCAAATCATGTGTATAATCAACTCACTTCCCTCTATAAGTAAAACAAAACATACCACATTTTGTAGATATAATAATTAGGATGTGGAACATGAAATGCTATGGTATAGAACAATAGCTAAAAAAAGTCTACATCTCTATTTTATTTTTATAATTTAAGAAAATATCTATGTAATTCACTTTCACAAGGCAATTGCTTATTAAATGTCAACTAATAATGTCAGTTATTATTTTTAGGAATTTAAGATTGGTTGGGAAGACAGGACTTAGAAAGAAAAGGAAAATTTACATTTCAGAGAGGTCCAAGACAAAACATGCCCTAGGATTTCAGAAGAAGGAAGGGTCACTGAAGTGAGCTGAAGTGGTTGGTGAAATTTCTCATATGAAACAATTCTGAAAGCAGAGCTTTCAGGCAATGGTTGTGGATATTTATGGACATTGTCGTGAGGGTAGGATGCCATACCTGCCACTATTCAGCATGTGAACCTGAACAGGACACATATCTGCTTCTGCAAACAAGGAGAATGATCTCTATGCACTTTCCATTTCTGGCATCTCTGACCTTAGAATTCTTCTTGGACATTATGTTATCTCTATAATGTTAAAAAAAAAAAAAAAAAAAGGGACAAGTTCAGTTTAAAAAGTCAAAAGATTAGTTGCTTAGTGCTCTGAAAAGCTGGACTAAACACCAACGACCACTCTCTTTGGAGTACTTGAGATGGTGAGTTTTATATTCCCTAAAGCCAAGTTCAGCTGAAGTCTTTCCACCATGTTTCAAATATTCTTTTTATACCCAAACTATGGAATACTCACTTCACTGAAAGAATTATTTGTTTTCCTGTTCGCTGCTTCAAAATGAATAGCAAAACCCAGGGATTTCTGGTTTCCATCATAAAGTCAGTGTGGAAGATTAATTCCCATTTTGGTAGTCAGCGTCTGCAACAAGCATGACACCCTCAACACCTGGTAAGGAAGATAAGTCTCGATGCTGATGAGTCTGCGGATCAAGAGAGACACCTTATCCTGAACACTGGCTCATGTGCAGTGCAAGTAAGGCATGCACGTTCCTGGTAGTTTTAACTGCTCTAAAGCCAGGTCTCTGAAGAATTAACCCTCAAGAGTGTACACCCGAGGGACAAAATTAAAGCACTATCATAGGATTTTGTGCCAAGGTTATTTCCAAAACAATGTCTTTTCTCAAATAGAAGATTCCTGGGGGTGGGGGGGCATGTTTTTCCCCCTTTAGATACTCTTTGTAAAAACAGGCCCTCATTTGCATCGATAGAGAGTGATGAGCTAAAAAAACTGAGCAACAACGGGGATGAGTAGTGCTCCACCTGGATCCTCAAGCCTGGGTTCAAATCCCAGCTCCATGGCTTATCCCTTTGAGCTGGTGGGGTTTTTGCTTTTTTTTTTCTTTCTTGTCTATTTTCTATTTGTTTTTAACTATCTGTGCCTCAGTATCCTTATCTATAAAATGGGGATGATGGATTGCTTGCTCACGCTGGAAGAATTAGATGTGTTATTACAGGCAAAGCACTTACAAGGTTACATGGCACATAAGCACTCATTAATGCCTAGAAGCAAAGATTCTATGTTTTATAAAAATAATTTCCTGCACGTCATGTTGTTTTGATTAGGTCTTTGATTACTTAAGAATTCCATCTTGCCTAGACTTACAAAAAAAAAAATACTATGAGAGAAACGCAGCCTTCTAGTTTTACTACATGGAAGTAAGCTTCCCTGTTGGTGCAGACAGTAATGCACCTGCCTGCCATGCAGGAAACCTGGGTTTCAGCCCTGGGCTGGAAAGAGAAGGGAAGGGAATGGCTACCCACTCCAGTATTCTTGCCTGGAGCATTTCATGGAGCCCAGTGAGCTACAGTAAACGGGTTCACAAAGAGTCGAACACAACTGAGCAACTAACACTTTCAAAGTGAATTTCATACATTTTTTTTGTTAGAAACTTCCATGTCAAATCATTAGAAATAAACCAGGTCTTTTCCTACCATATAAGCTTATGGCATTAAGATAGAAATAATAACAGAACAATTTTTCTCACTGTAATAGTGAAAGTCTAAAATTTTGTAATCTTGTCCCTTGACACCAAGTTTTGCAGTGTTAAGTAAAGACCTTTCACATTTTTGATAGAAAGCTTAAAATCAGAGAGGGGATTCTTTTTTTTTTTCATTGCAATGCTGTTTACAATAGCCAAGATAGCCAAGACATAGAAGCAATCTACATGTCCATCAGCAAATGAATGAATAAAGAAAATGTGGTACATATATATGATGGAATATTACTCAGCTATTAAAAAGGATGAAATAATGCCAATTGCAACAACATGGATTTGGAGAATCTCATAATAAGTGAAGTAAGTCAAACAAAGACTTACATGATATTGCTTATACGTGGAATCTAAAGAACATGATGTAAACGAACTGATATACAAAACAGAAACAGACCCACAGGCTTAGAAAATGAATTTATGGATACCAGGGTGAAAGGTTGGAGAGACAGATAGACTGGGAGTTTTGGATTGACATGTACACACTGCTATATTTAAAATAGATAATCAATAAGGGCTTACTGTATAGCACAGAAAACTCTGCTCAGTATTCTGTAGTAATCTAATTAAGAGTTTGAAAGTGCATGTATAAATGAATCACTTTGCTGTACGTGTGAAATTAAGACAACACTGTTAATCAACTATTGGGCATGTGCAGTCACTCAGTTGTGTCAGACTCTGTGACACCATGGCCTGGAGCCCGCCAGGCTCCTCTGTCCATGGGTTTTACAGGCAAGAATACCGGAGTGGGCTGCCATTTCCTCCTCCAGGAGATCTTACTGACCCAGGGATCAAATCCATGTCTCCTGTGTTTCCTGCTTTGGCAGGTAGATTCTTCACCACTGAGCCAGCTAGGGAGCCTGTTAATCAACTGTACTCCAATATAAAATAAAAATTGAAAATAGTGATAATAAAATGCTTAGAGAAACTTATGGTGTGAAACTTCAAACTACTGAAGGCATAACCATAACTTTGTTTTGAGGGCATAAACCAACCCATGCTTCTTCAGGGTTCTGTCACCTTCCCAGGAGAAGACCAGGCTTGGCACATAAGAAATTGGTGGTCATTAACTGCTTGCCTTTGCAATAAAATAACTCGCCCCTGAAATTTATTCTTTTTTTTTATTAAGGAATTAAGGATTTTTTAATTGAAATGTAGACTGACCTACAATATTACACTAGTTTCAGATGTATCGCGCTTCCCTGGTGGCTCAGCTGGTAAAGAATTCGCCTGCAATGCGAGAGACCTGGGCTCTATCCCTGAGTTGGGAAGATCCCCCACAGAAGGGATAGGCTACCCACTCCAGTATTTTGGCCTGGAGAATGCCATAGACTGTATAATTGATGGGGTCGCAAAGAGTCAGACAGGACTGAGAGCCTTTCACTTCCACTTTCAGATGTATGGCATAGAACATTGATATCTGCCTATATTATGAAAAATGATCACCATTAAGATACGTCTAGTAACCATCTGGTCCTGTACAAAGTTGTTACACTATTATTGACTATATTCCTTATGCTTTATATTATATCACCATGACTTTTATATAACTGGAGGTGAGTACCTCAGTCCTCTTCACCTATTTTGCCCACTCCTTTCAGCTTCTTTCCTTCTGGCACTTACCCATTTGTTCTCTGTATCTCTGAGCCTGTTTTGATATTGCTTTGGTTTGTTTGTTCATTTTATTTTTTAGATTCCATGTATAAGTGGGATCATGCAGTATTTCACCTAATATGATACCCTCTAAATCCATTCATATTGTCACAAATGGGCACTTCATCTTTTATGACTGGTAGTATTTCATCATGTGTGTATATATACATACATATTTACATGTCACATCTTCTTCATTCATCTGTTGAAAGGTATGTAAGTTACTTTCATATGCTGACTACTGTAAATAATGCTACAATAAATACCTTTTCAAATTAGAGTTTTTGTTTTCTTCAGGTAAATACCCAGAAGTGAAAATCCTGGATCGTATGACAGTTCTATTTTTAATTATTTGAAAGAATTCCATAGTGTTTCCCAAAGTACCATCTGCAGTAGTTTTCCTATCTACAATGCCACCAACAGTGCACAAGGGTTCCCTTTTATCCACATCCTTGCTAGCACTTGTTACTTGTCATCTTTTTCTCATTAGCCATTTGGATAAATGTGAGGTGATCTCTCATTGTGGTTTTGATTTTCATTTCTCTGATGAATAGTGAAGTCCAGATTTCTTAACTGAATTGATCTTTAGATTTGTAGCCAGTCTTTACAGGACCATATATGACCTCAAGTCTTAAGTGATCTGTTCTTCTTGGAGTTCTTTCTTGAATTCAAGGGGTAAATGAAGACTAAAATTTCTTAGGGCAAGCCATTCCAAAAGGATAGTTTTCTGAAATTCAAATTTTATTGGAAAGTGTTTCCCATCTCATTGTATTAGAAATTCACTGAACCATATATGTAAATAGATTGAGTTAATTCAGATTATTGAAATTATTCAGAAAAAGCAGTAGCAGATTAACTGTTATAAAAATCCAAGCTTTCACCACATTAAACATCAGTGTTTTTGTTTGTTTTATAATATATGTACAAAGTTTTGTTTAGGTTTTGTAATTGTAACAACTTATCTTAGTAACTTGTTTGACTAGTGCATTCAGCAGATTCTTGGAATGGGTTCCTGGAATCAGACCACTCACCAGACAAATGGAAATGAGAGTCCACTGCTGGTGGAATGAGGTGGTCGTAACCATTAGCATGCCCTAGCCCAGCAACTACTAAAACTCACCAGTAGCGAGTTGGGGTAGAGCACAGTTGAAAACTGTGCATTGGCTTTTGCAATTTTTTCTAACATGTGAGAACTATCGAGAGCAGTGCTAACTATTGCACAATGAGTCTGGCAACTGTGAAAATCCACTAATATGATAAACGATGAGAAAATAACGTTTAGGCCAGGTAATTTCCAACTCAAGGATATAAGAGCAAAGAAGATATTGGGTGACTGTGTTTCCTTAGACGGCATGCCTTCCACTAAAGGAATTTTAAAAAGACACCAATGGAAGGGAATCCAGTTTCATGAGAAATTCAGTGGTAGAAGGCTCTGTTATGGATCTAGACTTTTTTTTCCCCAATTATTTTTATCAGTTGGAGGTTAATTACTTTACAATATTGTAGTGGTTTTTGCCATACATTGACATGAATCAGCCATGGATTTACATGGATCTAGACTTCTTAAAGTCAGTGGAAATGATATGATTCCAGGATACTTGAATCGAGAAATTAATGTCTTTACCAAAGATACAAAGGGTGCATAAGAGGTAGTCACATTATTTTTCTATTTAATTTAGCAGTCTAGACCATCTGGAAACTGGATGACTCTAAAAGAATGCCTGTAACTGAACAACTACATGTAAAAGAATGAAATTAGAAGATTCTAAGCACCAAATACAAAAATAAACCCAAAATGAATTAAAGACTTAAGTGTAAGCCCAGATATTCTGAAACTCTGAAGATAAAAACATAAGCAGAACACTCTATGACATAAATACATAAATTGCAGCAATATTTTTTCAATCTGTCTCCTAGAGTAACAGAAATAAAAGCAAAAATAAACAAATGGGACCTAATTAAGCTTAAAAATTCTTTGCAAAGGAAATGATAAACGAAATAAAAAGTTTATGGAACGGAGGAAAATATTTGCAAATGATGTGGCTGACAGGGCATTGACTAATTCCCAAATTATACATACATCTCATACAGTTTAATGTAAAAAAAAATCAAATAACTCAATCAAAAAATTGGTGTGCATGCATGCTAAGTTGCTTCAGTCATGTCTGACTCTTTGAGACCCCATAAATTATATCCCCCCAGGCCCCTCTGTCTATGGCATTCACCAGGCAAGAAAACTATAGTGGGTTGCCATTCCCTTCTCTAGGGGATCTCCCTGACCCAGGGATTGAACCCAGGTCTCCTTTATTGCAATCAGATACTTTACCTCCTGGGCCACTAGGGAAGCCCTCCCCTCAAAAAAAAAAGGGGGAGGCAGAAAACCTGATTAGACATTTCTCCAAAGAGGACATAATAGAGCCAACAGGCATGTGAAAAAACACTCAGCATTGCAACTATAAAAGAAATGCAAATCAAACTACAATGAGGTATCACCTCATGTCAGAGTAGCAGTCATTAAAAAGCCTACAAATAATAAATGCTAGAAGGGATGTGGAGAAAAAGGGACTCTGCTGTTGGTGGTAATATAAATTGATTCAGTCACTATATAAAACAGTATGATGGTTCCTTAAAAACTAAAATTAAAGTTAACATAACATTTTGCAATAACACTCTTGGGCATATATCCAGAAAAAAATTATTCAAAAAATACACATACCTCAATATTCACTGCAGCACTATTTAGACTAGGCAAGACATGGAAGCATGCTAATTGTCCATCATTGGATGGATAAAGAAGATGTGATATTTATATATACAGTGGAATAATACTTGGCCATAAAAAGAATGAAATATTGCCACTTGCAGCAACATGGATGGGCCTACAGATTATCATATGAAGTGAAGTAAATAAGACAAAGAAAGACAGATATCATATGATATTCACTGATATGTGGAATCTAAAAAAAAAGTATAAAAATGATAAAAATGAATGTATTTAAAAAAACCAGAAATAGATTCACAGACTAGAGACATTGTGGTTACCACAGAAGAAAGTAAGGGGTTAGTTATGTTAGTTATGAAACTAACATAACATTGTAAATCAACTATACTTCAATTTAAAATTAAAAAAAAATGAATACCAAAAAAAAAAAAAAAAAAAAAATGCCTGTAGACTGCTTC
Organism: Dama dama; assembly: GCF_033118175.1. Classification (NCBI taxonomy): domain Eukaryota; kingdom Metazoa; phylum Chordata; class Mammalia; order Artiodactyla; family Cervidae; genus Dama; species Dama dama. The sequence continues at coordinate 80,310,595 of NC_083681.1, forward strand.
CAGTCCCAGTAAGCAGCAGTCCCTCTGACCACGCTCCACCAATACAGGATACTTTAATGGAGCTCCAGCACACGGCACACAGTCATGATTTCAGGAATGTAGTCTTTTCCATTCTGATTAGGAAAAAAAAAAAAAAAAAGATCAGAAACAGTTTACTTTCATGTAAGATGAACAAAAATATTCATTTATCATATTGCTTTAAGGCTATGTCAACCCTATTTCATTCCTTACTATAGTCTGCAGGTATCTCACCCCCTCCCCCTCCACTACACTTAGTGGATACAATATTTAATGGCCTTTTCACTGATAACATTACATGAATACAGCAAGTTACACAAACAGGTGCTCCAATATTTGAGGTCTTGGTAAAATGCATGTGGTACTGAGTTCAAGCTCACTCTGCTCACCACATGACAGGCCAATAAATCCGAGAGACCAGGTGTTGAAGCAAAGATTACTACTTTATTCAGAAACTCAGCTGACCAAGAACATGGCAGACTAACGTCTCAAAATAACCATCTTATCGTGGCCTGGATGCCAGTTTCCTTTACAGAAAAGAGATGAGGTAGTGGGAGGTGAGGAAACAAGGTAAAAAGACCATTAATCTTGTAAATAGCTCCTAGAATGGCAAGACTCAGGGAGGGGATGTGTTAATTTCTTCCTCCCTATAGCCATTCACAGGTGGACAGGGTCCCAAAAAAAGGCATTTTGGTTTAATATTCCAGCAGAGAGGTAGGCTTCCCAGGACATTATGTATAAAGAGAATCCTTAAAATGAACAAAAGAAACGGGAAACAAGGTTAAGATAAAAGAAACAGATCTAATGTGGAGTCACAATTGGCTCTTCCCTGCAACATATATTCTCCAAAGAATGAGAGAAAATTCATTAAGATTCAGAAATTTGACACATTAGGTAAATATCTACAGATCTAGTGGTTAAGTCTAGTGTTCATGCTAGAACACCCCCTACAAAGAAAAATTCATGAAGAAAGAACTTGAGTGTCCAGGGAGGCTTCTTTCAGTTTGGAGACAGCATATTCCACAGCTGGGACTATTTTTATAACCCATATGTAAGAGAGATATGATCCATCACTTGGCTCACATGCGTAAATATTTTCTTTGTTTCATTATTTTCTCTTTAACACTGACTGTGGTACATTAACATTTCCTTGTAACATTGAGTTTGCCCATTTTAAATAGAATTCACATATCCACAATTGTAAAAATACTCAGTTTCTTCTAGTATATTTTTGTATTTATATTCTCAATTCATTTCTATATTGTTTTTAAACCATTCTCACGTGACAAAGAACAAGATTGGAACAGAAAAAAAAAAAAAAACAAACAAACAAACCTTGAGAACTACACCATTTCTCAATCATCTTGAACAGGCAAAGCCAGGACTCACATGCAGCTTCAGATTTCCAGGCTAGTGTTCTTACCACTAAACATTCTGCACCAGCGTATACACTAAAATATTAATAGACTTCTATTTCACCTACCAATTGGACAGTTTTTCCTTTCAAACTTTCTACTTAATGAATTCTTCACCTCTTTGTTCCTCAAGCTGTAGATGAGGGGGTTCAACATGGGGGTAATCAGAGTGTAAAAGAGAGAAATCACTTTATTGATACCTAGGGAGGAACTTGAGCTGGGTCGAACATAATTGAAGAAAAGAGTCCCATATAGGATGGAGACAGCTGCCAGGTGAGAAGAACAAGTAGAGAAAGCTTTCCTCCTCCCATCAGCAGTCTGGATCCTCAGGATGGCCACCAGGATGCAAACATAGGAGATCATGATGATCAGGCCACTGAGCACTCCTATTGCTCCAGCCAAGGTGGAAAGCACCAATTTATTGATCCGGGTGTCTGCACACGCAAGGGAAAGCAGTGGTGAAATATCACAGAAAAAGTGATTGACCACATTTGGACCACAGAAGGGTAAGCAAAAAGTGAGAATCGTATGGGTCATGGTGCTTACAAGAGCCACAGCATAAGGGCCTATAACCAGCTGCACAAAGACCCTCTGGGACATAATGAGTGTGTACAACAAGGGCTTGCAGATGGCCATAAACCGATCATAGGCCATGGAAGCAAGCAGGAAACATTCAGTGGCCACAAAAAGACCAAAGTAAAACATCTGTGCAGCACAACCCATGAAGGAGATGCTTCTTTGATTTGCAAAGATATCACACAGCATCTTGGGGGCAATGGAAGAAGACGAACACAAGTCTACAAAGGACAAGTGACTAAGCAAAAAGTACATAGGCGTGTGGAGTCTGGGATCAATCCATATGAGAGTGATCATCCCCAAGTTACCACCCAGAGTGGCAAGATAGACAAAAAGAAGAAAGAAGAAGAGGACAATCTGCAGATAGAGATGATCTGTGAGGCCCAAGAAAAGAAATTCAGTCACTGCTGTCTGATTCTGATCTTCCATTGGTCATCTGCAATCTGTTTTAAGAAAGATTTTTTGATGAAAAATAATCATTGAGTTACAAAGAACATATTAAGCCAATAAAAGATTCTGTTAAATAGGTCTACAGTAGACAATTACCAAAACACCGTGGAACTAGAAAATAATATTCCCAGATTCTAGTTTGGGCTTCCCACTTGGTGCAGTGGTAAGGAATCACCTGCCAATGCAGGAGACACTAGAGATGTGGGTTTGATCCCAGGGTCATGAAGACGCCCTGGAGTAGGAAATGGCAACCTGCCCCAGGATACTTGCCTGGGAAATCCCAAGGGCAGAGGAGCCTGATGGGCTAGAGTATGGGGTCGCAAAAGTCAGACATGACTGAACGACTGAGCACACACACAGATACTAGATCATGGCAGTTTGTGCAAAGATCCTGTGTAAACTCAGGCGATTCACCATTAATCTCTGCTGTTTGCCACCACAAAGTGCCGAACCCTGTAATCTAAAAATCTTTCAAGTTACAAATTTGTATATGAACTACCTTTCATGTTTCATCTTATTGCATGACTGGATATAAAACCCCAACTAGAAAAACCTTGCTAAGAATACCATAAGATCAATGAGATATTCAGATGACATCTGAGAAATGCAAAACAGGGAATTTCTTGATCTTACTGACTGATCTCACCCATCCTAATATTTTTAACACTCAATTCACATATGTGTTTATCAGTCTATTCCCTACTCCCTCTTATACAAAGGTGTGGAAAGGGTAATATACATAAATGACAAAGAGTTTATTCATATATTTTATGTCATACACAAAATGATATGATCCGTGGAAGGAATGGGGATGTCTTGTCTGTAAAATCAAATTGATCTGGCAATGTTAGAGAGCAACTTGTCATGGAAATTGTATAGAAAATTAAGCACCCTTTGCACCAAAATAACATAGAATTGTATTATGTGACTTACTTTTTCATATAAACTACTTTTAAGGGCACTTATCTTGAAACCTGTTAGGCAATATCAATTACAGAAATAATATATGCAAAATATCAAATATGTAATTTTTAATGTAGAGAACACATTTAATAATACATATGTTCTGACTCACTAGGCAAGGAAGAAAATATCAAGTTGTTTAAAATTCCTAAGAGATTACTACATAGGTAATTCATATTTTAAAAAAGCTTGTTTTCAATACCATTTATTATCACTGCAATTATTTCCTCTTTAAGTAAAACAAAGCAGAGTACTATTATTATTTATATAGTAATCATATGTGAAGTTTGATATAAAAAATCATGGCTATATCTGTTTGATTATTCATCAATATCATGATTACTTGCTTAATGCTATGTGGGGTACAATTTCAGTGGTCACAAATACAATTCTAGGCTTGGATTAGGAGCATTAGCCATCGCATGAATGTTTTGTTTATATCCATTCAAATATGCCGATATAGGTGTATGGAGGTAAGGGGTTGACCATACTAATTCTATATTTGATCAAAATACTATTTATGTATTTTAATGCATGTCATGTTCAGGCTTCTATAAAACAAGGAGGATGGTCTTTACGCCACTTTACAGCTAACATTCTGTGACCTTAGAATTCCTTTTGCTGTATCTCTGTATTATAGAAAAATAAACAAAAAAATCAGGTTCAGAAAAAGTCATACAAAAAAAGTTGCTTAGTCTCATAAAGATGTAAACAAAATGCCAGTCTGCTCTCTTTAGAGAACCTGATCCAGAATGGTTACATTCCCAAAGTTCAAACACAGCCTGAAGCTTCTCCATCACGTTTCAAAAACTTCATGTTATCCAAAGCACAATGTACTCACTTCTTTAAGAATATCCTTTATGTAGGTCCTTTAATTGCTTCAAGGAATTAATCATTTTCTAGAAATAAGGATGGAACTTTCAATTTTGCTCATGGTGGCAACTTTTTCTAAAGAGGCATGACTTTCTAGGTACTTGGTGAAGAAGACAAATCCCTCATCTTGAACATCCTGGGAGTAAACAGATACTCGTTGACCTGCACATTGATTCACATACTGTGTAGAATAAGGGACAGTTTCTTGGGAGTTTACAGTAATTTAGAGCCATGTCCCTAAAGAACTAAAGCCTCAAGAGCATATACCTGGAGACACAAAAAATTAACATGATCTCAGTGGCATTTGGACCAACATTATTTCCTAACTGTATCTTTTCTCATATGGAAGAGTCCTAGGAAAACAATGTGGAGGATCTCCTTTGGGAGCCTCCTTTGCCAAAAAGCTGTCTTTTCTATCAGTGAGGAGTGATGCATTGAGCCCCCAGAACCAGTTGGGATTTGCTGCCTTGGCATAGTCTTAATTTCATCACTTACTGGCTGTGTCAGTTGGAACAAGCTTTTAAATCTCTCTATAGCTCACTCTCTTAATCTCTTAAATATATAAAAATGTTTTCTAGTTCACAAAGATGTCAGAATGATTTAATGAGGCAATAATTTTAAAGTATTAAAAGGAGTATCCAGCACAGAATCGAAGTTTAGTATCAAAAGGGGTCTACAGCACAGTTAGGAGATAATAGCTAGATACAAAAACAAAACATATGTTCAAAGTAACATTTGTCTATATCTAGGCAAAAGTAAAAAGCAGTCTCTGACTTAGGGAGGTGGGATATGGGGGTGGGGTGTAGTCCCAATATATATATATATATATACTTATAGCTGATTCATGTTGTTGTAAGGTAGAAATCAACACAATATTGTAAAACAATTATCCTCCAACTAAAACCAAATTTTAAAAAATAAATAAATAAATAAGCAACAACAACAATAAACACCAGTCTCTGGACTCCAAAGGAAGGACAGATCACTGCAAGCTGGAATAGACCAGAAAATTTTCAAAGAAGGAATTGGTCTGAAAAGATAACCATAATTTAGATAAATTGAAGTTAAGAGGCAAGGCATTCCAGGCAATGCTATATGAGATGATCTGAGGCTGGGAAGCAGGAACAAAGGCAAGAAGGTTATATGGGATAGAAGGGTCACAGGAGAGAGAAGAATGTGTAGTCTGATGACATGGAGTGAACTGTCTCAATCACCATCTTCTCTGAGAACCTAGTTCTTTATACCTTCAAGAAAAGAGTAGATAATTCAATTTATCAACCCCCCAAACATTTCACTGATGGTTCACTTATAACTCTTATTCATTATCTATTTCAGAAGATTGTCAGTAATTGGTGTTGCATACATATTTGTTGAATTAGTGGAAAACAAACCCATAAAATCTATATAATTCTTGATGGTTCATGTTTAGCAGTTCTGATACATAACATCTTGATTAAAAATGTCAGGGAAAAAGTATTCCTACCTCTTATTTTTCTTAAAACCATTTAAAAGCAATAAGAAAATAGCAAAAACAGATTAAAAAAAAAAAAGAAAATGACACTTAATTGCACCCACAAAAAAAATGGAACATAGAAAAAGAACAGGAATAAGTGCCCCATTAGCAAAAAAAAGATAGGAAAGTATAATCCTTTACTTCATTTTTAAAAATCAAAAAAATGCATTCTGTGAAACTGCAATATTGAAAAAAGAAATAGTAAACTTACATAATGTGATAGGAAGTTAGCTGGCTAAGCCCAGAAAAGGAAAGACTATCAGAATTGTCAGTCACATGTAACAAAACAAAACAAAACAAACAAGAAAAGGAATATATATATCGCTTAAAATAATGATGGAATATTTGAGAAATTAAAACACAAAAGTTGAGTATAAACTACACGTTTAGAGAGAAAAGGATTAATATATAGAAAGGAAGATCTAAGATTCTAAAATCCATGAAGAAAGAACCAGAGGGTCCCGGGAGCCTTCTCTGCATTTCAGAGGCAGTGTACTCCGCAGTCAGGACCGGGTCTCCAGCCCGCATGGTGGATGGCAGAGAAGGCTGCCGGGATTAAGTGAATCAGCTCAGGGAAGGGCTCGGATGCAGGTCCCAGTCACAGTGCAGGCAGTGTGGCCACTTGGGCTGCATGTTATAACAGACTCTGTGATCAAAGGTACACTGGGAAGAAAGAGGCAGTAAGGAGCTTACTGCAAGCTTCAGTAAGGCAATAACTCAGGTCCTGAGGCTTCAGGAGCAATTCTATGCCATTTACAGCACAGAATGTTATAGCTTTTGAAAAAGAACTTCTGCTCTGTGTCTAGGCCCTCTAAAGAGAGAACACTTGAATAAATGACATCATGGGAATAAGCAAACAGTCTGCCGTAATAACCTGGGACCTGTCAGGTCCTCCCATTATCAGACAGGCACAGCAGCAATTTGTCATGAGATGAAAGTGGTACATCAAGATCACATCCAAGCAAGACCAGAGAGCATGAATAAGACACAATTCAACGGTACATTTGTCAGTCCTCCTCAGACAACTACTTTGCCTTGTTGCATTTCTTTTCCTTGGAGATGGTTTTGGTTATTACCTCCTGTACAATGTTATGAACCTTGGTCCATAACTTGAGGCACTCTGTCTACCAGATCTAGTCCTTTGAATCTAGTAGGAGGCCTTACAAATAGCTGAGAAAAGAAGAGAAGTGAAAGGCAAAGGAGAAAGGAAAAGATATACCCAACTGGATGCACAGTTCCAGAGAATTCCAAGGAGAGATAAAAAAGCCTTCCTAAGTGACCAATGTAAAGAAACAGAGGAAAACAACAGAATGGGAAAGACAGGAGACCTCTTTAAGAAAACTGGAGATACCAAGGGAACATTTCATACAAAGATAGGCACAATAAAAGACAAAATAGCAAGAACCTAACAGGAACAGAAGAGATTAAGAAAGCTGGCAAGAATACAAAGAGGAACTATACCAAAAAACCCAGTTAACCACAATGACATGGGCGCTTATTGAGAGCCAGACATCCTGGAGTGTGAAGTCAAGTTGGCCTTAGGAAGCATTGCTATGAATAAAGCTGTTGGAGGTGATGGAATTCCAGCTGAGCTATTTAAAAATCTTAAAAGATGATGCTTTTAAAGTGTTGCACTCATTATACCAGCACATTTAGAAAATTCAGCAGTGGCCACTTGATTGGATAAGTTCAGTTTTCATTCCAGTCCCAAAGAAAGGCAATGCCAAAGAATGTTCAAATTACCATACAATTGCACTCATTTCACATGCCAGCAAGATTATGTTCTAAATCCTTCAAGTTAAGCTTCAGTAGTATGTGAACCAAGAACTTGCATATGTTCAAGATGGATTTAGAAAAGGCAGAGGAACCAGAGATCAAATTGCCAACATCCATTGGATCATAGAAAAAGTAAGGGAATTCCAGAAAAACATGTGCTTCATTGACTATGCTAAAGCCTTTGACTGTGTGGATCACAACAAAGTGTGGAATATTCTTAATGCAATGGTAATACCAGACCTCATTACCTGCCTCCTGAGAAATCCGTATGTAGTCAAGAAGCAACAGCTAGAACTGGACGTGAAACAATGAACTGGTTCAAAATTGGGAAAAGAGTCAAGGCTGTATGTTGCCACCCTATTTATTTAACTTATATGAAAAGCACATCATGGGAAATGTCAGACTGGATGAATCACAAGATGAATCAAGATTGCTGGGAGAAATATCAGCAACCTCACATATGCAGGTGATATTACATTAATGGCAGGAAATGAAGAGGAACTAAAGAGCCTTTTGGATAAAGGTGAAAGAAGAGTGGAAAAGCTGGCTTAAAAATCAACATTCCAAAAACGAAGATCATGGCATCTGGTCCTATCACTTCATGGCGAATAGATGGGGAAAACATGGAAGCAGTGTCAGATTTCCTTTTCTTGGGCTCCAAAATCAATGCGGATGGTGACTGCAGCCATGAAACTAAAAGAAGCTTGCTCCTTGTAAGAATAGCTATGACAAACCTTGGCAATGTATTAAAAAGCAGAGACATCAATTTGTGAACAAAGGTCTGTATAGTCAAAGCTATGGTTTTCCCGGTAGTCATGTATGGATGTTGTGAGAGTTGGACCATAAAGAAGGCTGAGCACTGAAGAACTGATGCTTTTGAACTGTGGTGTTGGAGAACACTCTTGAGAATCCCTTGGACAGCAAGGAGATCAAACCAGTCAATCCTAAAGGAAATCAATCCTGGATATTCATTGGAAGGACTGATGCTGAAGCTGAAACTCCAATACTTTGGCCACCTGATGCAAAGAACTGACTCATTGGAAAAGAACGTGATGCTGGGAAGGATTGAAGGCGGAAGGAGAAGAGGGTGACAGAGGATGAGATGGTTGGATGGCATCGATGCACTTGAGTTTGAGCAAACTCAGGGAGGTAGTGAAGGACAGTGGAGCCTAGCATGCTGAAGTTCTTGGGATCTCAAACAGTTGGATGCAATTTAGTGACTGAACACCACCGACAACTGTGTATGAGGAAGAACTCTCCTTTCTTACCTCCAACACCATTCCCATTGAAATAACCATTGTCAGTAGCTCATTATGTATTGTTTATAATTTTCCTTATGCTCACTTACACCTAACACATACATATACATTTTATTCATTATATAGGTTTTGCCCTTTTCCTTAGTGACCAGCGCTAGCATTGATATTCAACCCGATTTTTTTCTAAACTAGCAGTAGCGTGCATGCAATAGGTCTCTCCAATTCAATCCATCGATACCTAATTCAGTCTTTATTTGCTGCACAAAATTACCCTGAAAAATATGTACTTTTCTTCAACAATTAGTATTCAAGTGATTTATTTTATTCGCCATAACATGTAGCGCTTAAATACGTGCAATCTTATGTTTTGGCATTTATATTTCTGTAGTTTAGATTTCTAATAAAGGGATCTCTCAGTCAAAAGCCATATAAATGTATCCTTTCAAATGAAAACTACCAAAGGGCCTTGTGGAAATAGTGGAGTCGATTCTTACTGCCAGTAGAAAATAATGAATGTATCAGTATGTACCAAATAAAAATTCCTCTTCCGTCAGTGGAATAGAATGAAACTACTAACATTTCACCTGCATTGAAAGGCACTGCGTTGGCATTTTAATTTTATTTCATTTACTTGACCAATCATGATGCTGAACATTGTCTCCATGCACCTTTGGCAATTTGCATTTCCATCTTTGTAAGATGCCTATTCATTTAGTTGACAGTTACCTATTGTTTTTCTCATTGTGTATTTTAGACTGTTCTTTGAATATTAGGGATATTATCCCACTCTTTGTTACAGGAGCACAAAAATTTTCTCTTTTTTATTTGATTTTTAATATTGTCTGTCATACTTTAAGCTTTCCATTATAACTTCTATTTTTCATGTCCAGATTAAACATGATTCACAGATGCATGACTGTGCAGTATTCCCCTGAGTTCTCTTCTGGTATATTTACACTTTTATATTCTCACTCCATCTCTACATTATTTTAAAGCCACTCTCATGTCACAGAGAAGAAGATTGAAGCAGAAAATTATTAAAGAACTGCTCCATTTTTCAGATTATCTTGAAGAGACAGAGCCAGGACTCACATGAAGCTTCAGATTTCCAGGTTAGTGTTCTTTTTAATAAGCATTCCTTACCAATATCATGGTACAATACAAGTAGAGTTCTACTTTACCTAGCTACTAAGCAACTTTTCCTTTCAAGTTTCATACTGAATGCAGTTTTCACCTCTTTGTTCCTCAAGCTGTAGATGAGGGGGTTCAACATGGGGGTAATCAGAGTGTAAAAGAGAGAAATCACTTTATTGATACCTAGGGAGGAACTTGAGCTGGGTCGAACATAATTGAAGAAAAGAGTCCCATATAGGATGGAGACAGCTGCCAGGTGAGAAGAACAAGTAGAGAAAGCTTTCCTCCTCCCATCAGCAGTCTGGATCCTCAGGACGGCCACCAGGATGCAAACATAGGAGATCATGATGATCAGGCCACTGAGCACTCCTATTGCTCCAGCCAAGGTGGAAAGCACCAATTTATTGATCCGGGTGTCTGCACACGCAAGGGAAAGCAGTGGTGAAATATCACAGAAAAAGTGATTGACCACATTTGGACCACAGAAGGGTAAGCAAAAAGTGAGAATCGTATGGGTCATGGTGCTTACAAGAGCCACAGCATAAGGGCCTATAACCAGCTGCACACAGCCCCTCTGGGACATAATGAGTGTGTACAACAAGGGCTTGCAGATGGCCATATACCGATCATAGGCCATGGAAGCCAGCAGGAAACATTCAGTGGCCACAAAAAGACCAAAAAAAAACATCTGTGCAGCACAACCCATGAAGGAGATGCTTCTTTGATTTGCAAAGATATCACACAGCATCTTGGGGGCAATGGAAGAAGAGGAACATAAGTCTGCAAAGGACAAGTGACTAAGCAAAAATACATAGGGGTGTGGTGTCTGGGATAAATCCATATGAGAGTGATCATCCCCAAGTTACAGCCCAGAGTGGCAAAATAGACAAAAAGCAGAATGAAAAAGAGGACAATCTGCAGATAGAGATGATCTGTGAGGCCCAAGAAAAGAAATTCAGTCACTGCTGTCTGATTCTGATCTTCCATTGGTCATCTGCAATCTGTTATAAGAAAGATTTTCATATCAATGTATGGCAAAAACCACTACAATATTGTAAAGTAATTAGCCTCCAACTAATATAAGTAAATGAAAAAAATAAAAAACAAAAAAGAAAGATTTTTTGATGAAAATAATCATTGAGTTACAAATAAGATATTAAGCCAATGAAAGGTTCTGTTAGATAGGTCTACAGTAGACAATTACCGAAACACCGTGGAACTAGAAAATAATATTCCCAGATTCTAGTTTGGGCTTCCCACTTGGTGCAGTGGTAAAGAGTCCGTCTGCCTGCCAATGCAGGAGACATAGAGATGTGGGTTCAATCCCTGGGTCATGAAGACCCCCTGGAGTAGGAAATGGCAACCTGTCCCAGGATACTTGCCTGGGAAATCCCAAGGGCAGAGGAGCCTGATGGGCTAGAGTATGGGGTCGCAAAAGTCAGACATGACTGAATGACTGAGCACACACACAGATACTAGATCATGGCAGTTTGTGCAAAGATCCTGTGTAAACTCGGGCGAGTCACCATAAATCTCTACTGTTTGCCACAAAGAGTCCAAGCCTGTAATCTAAAAATCTTTCAAGCTACAAATTTGTATATGAACTACCTTTCATGTTTCATCTTATTGCATAATTGGATATAGAACCCCAGCTAGAAAAACCTTGCTAGGAATACCATAAGATCAATGAGATATTCAGATCCTAACATATGACATCTGAGAAATGCAAGACAGGGAATTTTTTTTATCTTAATGATCACAACCATCCTAATATTTTTAACACACAATTCACATATGTGTTTATCAGTCTATTCCCTTATACAAAGATGTGGAAAGGGTAATATACACAAATAACAGAGGTTACTCATCTAAAAGAATATGACCCATGGAAGGAATGAGGATGCCTTGCCTGTAATATCAAATGATCTGGCATCATTGGACAGCAAGTTGTCATGGAAACTATATAAATAATTTAGCCTCTCTGCACCAAAATAATGGAGAATTATTTTATATGATATCTCATATTTCATATAAACTTCTTTTAGGGCATTTACCCTGAAATCTACCAGGCAATATCAATTATATATCAATTACTGATATATGTAAAGTACCAAATGCATGAGACTTTATGCATGAAATCCGTTCAAGAATATGTTACTTTCTGATTCATTAAGGAATTAGGAATCAAACTGTTTAAAATTCCTACAAAAAGATCACTATGTAGGGTAATTTGTATGAAAAATACCTTGTTTTAAATAACATTTATTATCACTACAGTGATAAATAAATGCAATAAACTATTCTTGATTTATATAATAGTTATATGTAGAGCTTGATAAATGAAAAATAAGTGACTTGATTTGTGATTATCTATGATTATGATTTTCTGCTAAACCTAAGGTGGAGTATATTTTCAGCAGTCACAGAGATATTTCTCAGCACAGATTAAAAGCATTATCCATTGCATTAAATGCTTTTGTTTTGTTAAAATTTTAGTCCAAGAACATTTTAGTTATTTGAATGTGAGTAAATTTAAGTCTTTTATAAAGCAAGGAAGATGGTCTTCATGCCACTTTCACAGCTAACATTCTGTGACTTTAGAATTCTTTATGGACTTTGTAGTAATCTCTATATTACACAGAAATAAACAAGAAAATAAGATCTGAAAAAGTCACAGAAAACAGTTACTTTGCCTGTTTAAGGAAGTGAATAAAATGCCAGTCTGCTCTCTTTAAAAGAGAACTTGGTCTGGAAGGGTTATATTCCCAAAGTTCAAAGGCAGCCTGAAGCTTTTCCATCATACTTCAAAAACATCATATTATCCAGAAAGCAAAGTACTCACTTCCTTCAGGATATTCTTTATGTAGGTCCTTTGATTGCTGCAAGGAAATAACCATTTTCTATATATAAGGATAGAATATTCAATTTCCTTCATGGTGACAACTGTTTCTAAGAGGCATGACTTTCCAGTACTTGGTGAAGAAGATAAATCCATCATCTTGAACATTCTAGGAGAAAAGAGATTCTCTTTGACCTGCACATTGATTCACATACTGCATAGAATAAGATACTCTCCCTTGGGAGTTTACAGTAATTTAGAGCCAGGTCCCCAAAGAACTAAAGCCACAAGAGTTTACACCTGCAGTCACAAAATTAACATGATCACAGAGGCATCTGGACCAAGTGTTTTTTCCTGTCTTCCCTGGAAAGAAGATGCCTAAGAAAACAGTGTATGTTTTTCCCCCTTTTGGATCCTCCCAAACAAGAGCTCTCTTTTCTAGCAGGGAGGAGGGATCCATTGAGCACCCAGCACCAGTGCTGCCAGGTTTGCTATCTGGCTCTAGAGCCACACTGCCTGTGTGTGAATCTTCATTTCATCATTTACTGTCACTCTGAGCAAGCTTTAAATCTCTCTGTGCCTCATTCTCTTAATGTATAAAGTAAACAAAGATGGTTTCTAGCTCACAAAGGTGTTGGAAGCACTTAATGAAGCAAAACGTTAAAAGAATTAAAAACAAGGTCCAGCATAGAATCAGTGTTCACTCGTCATTTACTATCATAAGGGAACTATAAGACTATTTAGGAGACAATATCTAGATATAAAAGTAAGACACCAGTTCAAAGTAGCATGTTCTTCTCTCTAGACAAAAGATGAAAAAACAGTCTCTGAATTTGAAAGGAGGACAGGTCACTGTAGCAGTAAAGAAGGAAATTTTCAAAAAAGAAGTTGGTCTGAAAGCACAGTTTAGATATACTGAAGTTAAGAGCAAAGACATTCCAGTCAATGCTGATGAGCTGATCAGAAGCAGGGAGGCAAGAACAAAGGCAAGAAGTTTGTTTTGCACAGGATTGTTGCAGAAGAGAGAGAAGAACATGCAGAGTCTGATGGCATTGGGTGAATTCTCTAAATCACCACTTCTCTGAGAATCCTAATTGCTTATCCCGCTCAACAAGGCCAGATATCACTCCCATAACACTTCACTGTTAGCTCATTTATGAGTCCTCTTAAGTATCTAACTCAGAAGGCTGTCAATAATTGTGTTCTGTACATATTTGTTGAATTTGTGGGAATAAACCTGTAAAATCTGTATATTCATAATGGTTCATGTTTTGCAATTAAAATTATGCTATATACTTTTTAAATTGGAAGATAATTGCTTTATAATGCGGTGTTGGTTTATGCTTTGCAACAACGTGAATCAGCTGTAAGTACACATACTTATGCTATAATTAAAGATACCGATGGAAAAATACTTGTTATTTTTCTTAAAATGATTTAAAATCAATGAGGAAGCACTGAAAACAGATTTTTAAAAATAGAGAATGACAGTACATTAAATCAACCAGAAAAGGAATATGAACAATAACAGAAAGTATTCAATTAATTAAAAAATTATTGGAAAATCCTTGCTTGTCACATTAAAATAAAAGTAATACCTCTTCTGTGGAATAACAAGTTCAAAAAAAGAAATAGCAAAATGATATCAGGCAATGCAAGGTGAGCCGGCTGAGCCCAAGAAAGAAAATTATATGCCAATTTTTAGTTACATGAAACAAAACCAAAAAAGGAGCATAGATGCTTCTGAAAGCAATCATGGAAGACACATAAGATCTCTATGGAGAAAGAGTGTACAAAGTGTCTTGAAGGAAAAAAACATAAATTAAATAGCTCATGGTTTATTCTAGTAAAGTGTGTGGGTTTCATTTTTTTTCTTAAATGTAGAGTAAAACTCAAATTGTTCTCAGAATTCTCCACAACATCATTCCACACTACACTCATCACAATGAATACTCTTACTGATGGAACCAAGACTGCAAAACTCTGTTTATAGGAAATGGTGGTATGACAATAATAACATAACCAATAAGGACTAATACTAAGTAATATAATCAAACAAAAATCTTGAAATAAAAAAGAAGGAATTTTACAGGCATTCTGAACAGCCCATCAGTCTCCTCCTCTTGGTGTGCCTGACTCTGTGATCCCATGAACTGTAGCCGGCCAGGTTCCTCTGTCCATGGGATTTTCCAAACATGAATACTGGAGTGGGTTGCCATTTACTTCTCCACCTCTTGGTGTAGGAAATTATTAAATATTGCTTAAGTGTGACATATATCATTTTCAGTTCACTTCACTTCAGTCACTCAGTCATGTCTGACTCTTTGCGACCCCGCGGATCACAGCACGCCAGGCCTCCCTGTCCATCACCAACTCCCGGAGCCCACCCAAACCCATGTCCATTGAGTTGATGATGCCATCCAGCCATCTCATCCTCTGTGGTCCCCTTCTCCTCCTGCCCTCAATCTTTCCCAGCATCAGAGTCTTTTCCAATGAGTCAGCTCTTCGCAGCAGGTGGCCAAAGTATTGGAATTTCAGCTTCAACATCAGTCCTTCCAATGAACACCAAGGACTGATCTCCTTTAGGATGGACTGGTTGGATCTCCCTGCAGTCAAGGGACTCTCAAGAGTCTTCTCCAACACCACAGTTCAAAAGCATCAATTCTTCAGTGCTCAGCTTTCTTTATAGTCCAACTCTCACATCCATACATGACTACTGGAAAAACCATAGCCTTGACTAGACGGACCTTTGCTGGCAAAGTAATGTCTCTTCTTTTTAATATGCTGTCTAGGTTGGTCATAACTTTCCTTCCAAGGTGTAAGCATCTTTTAATTTCGTCGCTTCAGTCACAATCTGCAGTGATTTTGGAGCTCCCAAAAAATAAAGTCAGCCACTGTTTCCACTGATTTCCCATCTATTTGCCATGAAGTGTTGGGACCGAATGCCATGATCTTAGTTTTCTGAATGTTGAGCTTTAAGCCAACTTTTTCACTCTCCTCTTTCACTTTCATCAAGAGATTTAGTTCTTCTTCACCTAATGCCATAAGTGTGGTCTCATCTGCATATCTGAGGTTATTGATATTTCTCCCGGCAATCTTAATTCTAGTTGTACTTCATCCAGCCCAGTGTTTCTCATGATGCATTCTGCATATAAGTTAAATAAGCAGGGTGACAATATACGGCCGTGATGTACTCCTTTACCAATTTGGAACCAGTCTGTTGTTCCGTGCCCAGTTCTAACTGTTGCTTCCTGACCTGCATACAGATTTCTCAAGAGGAAGGTCAAGTGATCTGGTATTCATTCCCATCTCTTTCAGAGTTTTCCACAGTTTGCTGCGATCCACACAGCCAAAGGTTTTGGCATAGTCAATAAAGCAGATATAGATGTGACTCTGGAACTCGCTTGCTTTGTCAAAGATCCAGCAGATGTTGGCAATTTGATCTCTGGTTCCTCTGCCTTTTCTAAAACCAGCTTGAACATCTGGAAGTTCATGGTTTGCATACTCTTGAAGCCTGGCATGGAGAATTTTGAGCACTACTTTACTAGCATGTGAGATGAGTGCAATTATGTGGTAGTTTGAGCATTCTTTGACATTGTCTTTCTTAGGTATTGGAATGAAAACTGATCTTTTCCAGTCCTCTGGGAACTGCTGAGTTTTGCAAATTTGCTGGTATATTGAGTGTAGCACTTTCACAGCATCATCTATGAGGATTTGAAATAGCTCAACTGGAATTCCATCACCTCCACCAACTTTGTAGTAAAACTTCCTAAGGCCCACTGACTTCACATTCCAGGATGTCTGGTTCTAGGTGAGTGATCACACCATCATGATTATCTGGGTCATGAAGATCTTTTCTGTATAATTCTTCTGTGTATTCTTACTACCTCTTCTTAATAGCTTCTGCTTCAGTTAAGGTCCATCCCATTTCTGTCCTTGATTGAGCCCATCTTTGCATGAAATGTTCCCTTGGTGTCTCTAATGTTCTTGAAGAGATCTCTAGTCTTTCCCATTCTATTGCTTCCCTCTATTTCTTTGCATTGATCACCGAGGAAGGCTTTCTTATCTCTCCTTGCTATTCTTTGGAACTCTGCATTCAAATGGGAATACCTTTCCTTTTCTCCTTTGTTTTTTGCTTCTCTTTTTTCACAGCTATTTGTAAGGCCTCCTCAGACAGCCATTTTGCTTTTTTGCATTTCTTTTTCTTGGGGGTGGTCTTGATCCCTGTCTCCTGTACAATGTCATGAACCTCTGCCCATAGTTCATCAGGCACTCTCTCTATCAGATCTAGTGCCTTAAATCTATTTCTCACTTCCACTGTATAATCATAAGGGATTTGGTTTAGGTCATCCCTAAATGGTCTAGTGGTTTTCCCCACTTTCTTCAATTTAAGTCTGAATTTGGCAATAAGGAGTTCATGATCTGAGCCACAGTCAGCTCCTGGTCTTGTTTTTGCTGACTGTATAGAGCTTCTCCACCTTTGGCTGCAAAGAATCTAATCAGTCTGATTTTGGTGTTGGCCATCTGGTGATGTCCATGTGTAGAGTCGTCTCTTGTGTTGTTGCAAGAGGGTGTTTGCTATGACCAGTGCAATCTCTTGGCAAAACTCTGTTAGCTTTTGCCCTGCTTCATTCTATACTCCAAGGCCAAATTTGCCTGTTATTCCAGGTGTTTCTTGACTTCCTACTTTTGCATTCCAGTCCCCTATAATGAAAAGACATGTTTTGGGGGTGTTAGTTATAAAAGGTCTTGTAAGTCTTCACAGAACCTTTCAACTTCAACTTCTTTAATGTACTGGTCAAGGCATGGACTTAGATTACCGTGATATTGAATTGCCTTGGAAATGAACTGAGATCATTCTGTCATTTTTAAGATTGCATCCAAGTACTGCATTTTGGACTCTTTTGTTGACCATGATGGCTACTCCATTTCTTCTAAGGGATTCCTGCCCACAGTAGTAGATATAATGGTCATCTGAGTTAAATTCACCCATTCCCGTCCATTTTAGTTCACTGATTCCTAGAATGTCGACATTCACTCTTGCCGTCTCCTGTTTGACCACTTCTAATTTGCCTTGATTCCTGGACCGAACATTCCAGGTTCCTATGCAATATTGCTCTTTACAGCATCGGACCTTACTTCCTTCACCAGTCACATCCAAAACTGGGTGTTGTTTTTGCTTTGGCTCCATCCCTTCATTCTTTCTGGAGTTATTTCTCCACTGATCTCCAGTAGCATATTTGTCACCTAATGAGCTGGGGAGTCCATCTTTCCATGTCCTATCTTTTTGCCTTCTCACACTGTTCATGGGGTTCTCAAGGCAAGAATACTGAAGTGGTTGCCATTCCCTTCTCCAGTGACCACATTCTGTCAGACGTCTCCACCATGACCCCTCCGTCTTGGGTGGCCCCACACGGCATGGCTTAGTTTCATTGAGTTAGACAAGGCTGTGGTCCTGTGATCAGATTGGCTAGTTTTCTGTGATTGTGGTATCAGTCTGTATGCCCTCTGATGCCGTCTTGCAACACCTACCGTCTTAGTTGGGTTTTTCTTACCTTGAACGTGGGGTATCTCTTCATGGCTGCTCCAGCAAAGTACAGCCACTGCTCCTTAGCTTGGAAGTAGGGTGGCTCCTCATCTTAGAAGTAGGATAGCTCTTCACAGCCGCTACTCCTGACCTTTTATGTGGGGTATCTCCTCTTGGCCACCTCTCCTGACCTTGTACGTGGGGTATCTCCTCTTGGCCACCTCTCCTGACCTTGTATGTGGGGTATCTCCTCTTGGCCACCTCTCCTGACCTTGTCTGTGGGGTATCTCCTCTTGGGCCCCTCTCCTGACCTTGTATGTGGGGTATCTCCTCTTGGCCCCCTCTCCTAACCTTGTATGTGGGGTATCTCCTCTTGGCCCCCTCTCCTGACCTTGTCTGTGGGGTGTCTCCTCTTGGCCACCTGTCCTGACCTTATACATGGGGTATCTCCTCTTGGCCCCCTCTCCTGACCTTGTCTGTGGGGTGTCTCCTCTTGGCCGCCTGTCCTGACCTTATACGTGGGGTATCTCCTCTTGGCCCCCTCTCCTGACCTTGTCTGTGGGGTGTCTCCTCTTGGCCGCCTGTCCTGACCTTATACATGGGGTATCTCCTCTTGGCCCCCTCTCCTGACCTTGTCTGTGGGGTGTCTCCTCTTGGCCGCCTGTCCTGACCTTATACGTGGGGTATCTCCTCTTGGCCACCTCTCCTGACCTTGTATGTGGGGTATCTCCTCTTGGCCCCCTCTCCTGACCTTGTCTGTGGGGTATCACCTCTTGGCCACCTCTTCTGACCTCGTATGTGGGGTATCTCTTTTC
This sequence comes from Dama dama, assembly GCF_033118175.1. Classification (NCBI taxonomy): domain Eukaryota; kingdom Metazoa; phylum Chordata; class Mammalia; order Artiodactyla; family Cervidae; genus Dama; species Dama dama. Next base: position 80,329,753 of record NC_083681.1, read on the forward strand.
GGCCACTCCTGTGCCATGCAGCCACCGCTCCTGGGCCAGGCAGCTGCCACTCCTGTATAATGGTATAGTGGTCATCTGAGTTAAATTCACCCATTTCAGTCCATTTTAGTTTCCTCATTCCTAAAATGTCAATGTTCCCTCTTGCATTCTCTTGTTTGACCACTTCCAATTTACCTTAATTCATGGACCTAATATTCCAGGCTCCTATGCAATATTGTTCTTACAGCATTGTAAGAACTTTACAGCATTGTAAAGATTACAACATCTTTACTTCCATCACCAGTCACATCCACAACTGGGTGTTATTTTTGTTTTCTCTTTGTCTCTTCATTCTTTCTGGGATTATTTCTCCACTCATCTCCAGTAGCATATTGGCCACCTACTGACCTGGGGAGTTTATCTTTCAGTGTCATATCTTTTTGCCTTTTCATAATTTGTTCAAAATTTGTCTTTGGAAGTCAGTGGGATTTGATTACAGAACTTACACAGGACTGGGGAAACAGACTCTTGGAGGGCACGAACAAAACCTTGTGTGCACCAGGACCCAGGAGAAAAGAGCAGTGACCCTACAGCCTTGACATATTCCTTTTCCCATTTGGAACCAGTCTGTTGTTCCATGTCTAGTTCTAACTTTTGCTTCTTGACCTGCATACAGATTTCTCAGGAAGCAGGTAAGGTGGTCTAGTATTTCCACTTCTTGAAGAATTTTACACAGTTTGTTGTGATCCACACAGTCAAAGGCTTTGGCATAGTCAATAAAGAAAAAGTAGATGTTTTTCTGTAACTTCCTTGCTTTTTTCTATCATCCAATGGATGTTGGCAAATTGATTTCTGGTTCCTCTGAATTTTCTAAATCCAGCTTGGACATCTGGAAGTTCACAGTTCATGTACTGTTGAAGCCTGACTTGGAGAATTTCGAGGTGCATATGAAAGGAATGAATTCAGTGAGTCCAAAAAGCTTGCGTCTTCCCACACACAGAATGCTACATTTTTTAACTTGATACCTGATCTTTGATTTTCAGACTGCCTGCTCCCTTTGTTGCAAAATTCTATATAGCCTGACTTCTCCTCCTGCCTCCTTGGAGCAGTTTTCTCAGAGTTGCTGAGGTGTTGTCTCCCGTGCTCAGAGTCCTAAACATTCACACTAAATAAAATAACTCTACTTCCAGGTTGTGACCATGTTTTTTAGATAACAGAATTTTCCAGGCAAGACTACTGAATAGATTATCGTTTCCTACTCCAGAGTACTTCCCTATCCATGGATAGAACTCCCATCTCTCGTATCTCTGGCAATGGCAGATGGATTTTTTTTTTTTAACACTTCACCACCTGGAAAGCTCCTAGGGGTAACATTAAGGCTCCTCATTTGCACTTCCAGGAATCCTCTCCTCCAAAAATTAACATATTTTCAATAGAAGGAAATTAGAGTTGCCTGTTCTGAGAGTAAAACATAAATGAGTGGAAATTAAAAATAATTGAGGACAAGAAAATATCCAGTTACTTTTGAAAACTCTAACCTGCTACATTGGACAGAAATAATATTAAATTATTGCTTTATCTAAAGATAGAGTACATTCACCAGAAGAGGAGTTGACCAGTAATACAACCACAGACACACACACACACACACACACACACACACACACACACACACACCCCCCTGTAAAATCAGGCTATAGATGAAAGTTCCTATTCAAGTGTGTTATATAGAGTAAGGAACTATGGATTATCATTCTTAAGGCAGCTTAACCAGATGCCACTAAATATTCAAATTTTAGCCGCCCCTCCCTTACCCATTTCCATATCCACCAAGCAAGCTCAAAGCTAGCATATGCCCCCACACACAAATGTAGATATTCTTCAGGGGGCCTGAATGAATGAGGTCATGTGTGTTTCATTATCTATAGAAACTACATTTGTTGTCAGTCACTCAGTCATGTCTGACTCTTGCAATTCCAAGGACTGCAGCATTCCAGGCTTTCCTGTTCTTCACTATCTCCTAGAGTTTGCTCAGACTCACATCCATTGAGCCAGTGATGCCATCCAGTCATCTCACCCTCTGTCATCCCCTTCTCCTCCTGCCTCTATATGTCCAATTAGTTGGTTCCTTGCATCAGGTGGCCAAAGTACATATCTAGTGATAAAATCATAAATGAGTAATAAAATCATAAATTCTACTCTCATGTATTATCCTTTGGTGAGTTTTTGGAGCCTTTTAGATATCATTGTCCTGTGATATTCTTTGGCTCAAGTCAAAACCATCAATCTAATTGTCCCTAACATCAAGATTCTGTACTTGACAACATAGCTAGATCCAGGCTAGAAGTTTCTGAACTAAATATTTTTGTAAGAATTTTGGGCAATCGCTCAGCTTTCTCTCATGACACTTTATGTCCATGGACTAAACATACAAACATTAATGAGTCTGCTTTGGTGAATATTCAGCTGACTTATACATATACTCTTATCTCCATCCTCTGCAGAGGTGGAAATAAATGGTCACCTGAGTACATCATAGACTTAGTGATAGCTATTAATTTGCCAGGTAATCTCTTTCCCAGTCATATGGGCAATCAGACAATTTGATGGTATCAGTAAAGTTGATTCCAAAGAGAAGCAAATTGAGTATAATATAGCTAAATATAGCTAAATAAGTTGAAAACTAAAAATCTGTTATAATCACATGTTCTTTTTTTTTTTTTTTTTTTTTCTGTTCAAAGGTGACCTGTCAATCCTCCATGCTACAGCTACTTTCTTTCATTTGTCAAGACAGTGAAAGATTATTATCTCAGTGATTTCACACAAAATACTTGCTTTTCTAGTCAAGTGATTATGGGTAATTCATTTAGCCATGGTCGGATAAAATATTTAGCTAAAGGCACTCCAGAGATTATAGAAAACTTTATTTTACAAATAAGGAAAGGAAAGTCTCACAAAAGTCCTATGAAATGTGGTCTTACAATCATTTGGTGGCAAAGCTGCAGGCTGACCAAAGAGGAGATTAGCTCCCTGTTTAGTGACTCAAGAAAAATGAGACTGTGATTCTATCAGGGGCAGAACTGACCCCAACTTAAGCCAGATTAATAGTCACTGATCTCTCCAGGGTCCAAAGTATATTCACATTTACAATCACTTACAGGGCATTATTTGATGTCTCTGTGAATGTTCCTGGTGCCCCAGATTAAGAATATATGCAAACACTTGCTCACTTGACTCACGTACACACTGGTAATAACTGACATGGCAAGATTTACATAGCACAAATTTAGCTTAAGGTTGTATTTGCCTACTATATTTGGAATACAAATGCAACTGGGAGATTCTTATCAGTGGGTAAACAGTAACTCTTCAAAGTGAAGGAACTCTTTTCTCTCTAAAGAGTTATTTGTTAATTCATTAGTTTCTTTGATCATGCCTTTAATGAGTACATATTTCTATAAGAGACTTGCTAAAAGTTGGTGGAATCATGCAAATGAATAAAAAAAATTGCTGTCTTCACAAATTTTAGTCTACCAGGAGAAAAAAAGGATATAATAGGATGTGATGTGTCACAGTAGTTTTGTGAAGACACACTGTTACTAGGCAGATGATAGGAAACTAGTTTTACTTAGTAGGGACAGGGTAGGGAAGAAGTAGGGAGGTTTTCAGGAACAGTTAGAATTGGACATGGAAGAACTGACTGGTTCAAGATTGGGAAAAGAGTTCTTCAAGACTATATATCTTGCTTATTTAACTTCTTTGCAGAGTACATCATGCAAAATGCTGGGCTGGATGAAGCACAAGCTGGAATCAAGACTGCCAGGAGAAATATCAATAACCTCAGATACGCAGATGACACCACCCTTATGGCAGAATGTGAAGAACTAAAGAGCCTGTTGATGAAAGTGAAAGAGGAGAGTGAAAAAGCTGGCTTAAAACTCAGCATTCAAAAAACTAAGATCATGGCATATGGTCCTATCACCTCATGGCAAATAGATGGGGAAACAATGGAAACAGTGACAAACTTTCTTACTTGGGCTCCAAAATCACTGAAGATGGTGACTACCATGAAATTAAAAGGCACTTGCTCCTTGGTAGAGAAGCCATGACAAATCTAGACAGCATATTAGAAAGCAGAGACATTACTTTGCAGACAAAGTTTCATCTAGCCAAAGCCTTGGTTTTTTCAATAGTCATGTATGGATGTGAGAGTTAGGCCATAAGGAAGGCTGAGTGCCAAAGAACTGATGCCTTTTAACTGTGGTGTTGAAGAAGACTCTTGAGTGTCCCTTGGACTGCAAGGAAATCAAATCATTCAGTCCTAAAGGAAATTAGTCCTGAATATTCATTGGAAGAACTGATGCTGCAGATGAAGCTCCAACTTTGGCAACCTGATGTGATGAACCAATTCATTGGAAAAGACCCTGATGCTGGGAAAGATTGAAGGCAGGAGGAGAAGCTGATGACAGAGGACAAGATGGTTGACTGGCATCACCAACTTGATGGACATGAGTTTGAGCAAACTCTGGGAGTTGTTGAAGGACAGGGAAGCCTGGGATGCAGCAGTCCATAGGGTCATAAAGAGTCAGACATGACTGAGTGACTGAACAAAACAACTCAGAACAATCCACAGACAGTTTTGAAGAGAGAATGTTAGGGGAAAATATGAGGGAATTCTAGTCTGAGGGGGATGAGGAGGAGGGTCAAAAATCAGGTATTCAAGGCTGTCAGCTGTTCATCTGACCTCATCCAGTGAGACCTGAGATTTGCCTGAGACAGGAGCTGACAATGTGTATAGACTTTTCACTGTATCATATTCCAGAGTGAATACAAAACTAGCATAAAGCATCAGTTACACAGTGCTGAGTTATTTAACTTATATGCAGAATACATCATGAGAAATGCTGGGTTGGATGAAGCATAAGCTGGAATCAAGGTTACCGGGGGAAATATCAATAACCCCAGATATATACAGATGATACCATCCTCATCCAAGCAGTTCATCCTAAAGGAGATCAGTCCTGGGTGTTCATTGGAAGGACTGATGCTGAAGGTGAAACTCCAATACTTTGGCCACCTCAAGCAAAGACTTGGCTCATTGGAAAAGACCCTGATGCTGGGAGGGATTGGGGGCAGGAGGAGAAGGGGACAACAGAGGATAAGATGGCTGGATGGCATCACCAGCTCAATGGGCATGAGTTTGAATAAACTCCGGGAGTTGGTGATGGACATGGAGGCCTGGAGTGCTGTAATTCATGGGGTTGCAAAGAGTCGGACACGACTGAGCGATTGAACCGACTGACTGACCATCCTTATGGCAGAAAGTGAAGAAGAACTAAAGAGCCTCTTGATGAAAGTGAAAGAGGAGAGGAAAAATGTTGGCTTAAAGCTCAACATTCAGAAAACTAAGATCATTGCATTGGACCCCATCACTTCATGGAAAATAGATGGGGAAACAGTGGAAACAGTGGCTGACTTTATTTTTTGAGGCTCCAAAATCACTGCAGATGATGACAGCAGCCATGAAATTAAAAGACACTTACTCCTTGGAAGGAAAGTTATGATCAACCTGGACAGCATATTAAGAAGCAGAGACATTACTTTGCCAACAAAGGTCCATTTAGTCAAGGCTGTGGTTTTTCTGGTGGTCAGGTATGGATGTGAGAGTTGGACTGTGAGGAAAGCTGAGCGCCGAAGAATTGATGCTTTGAACTGTGGTATTGGAGAAGACTCTTGAGAGTCCCTTGGACTGCAAGGAGATCCAACCAGTCCATCCTAAAGGAGATCAGTCCTGGGTGTTCATTGGAAGGACTGATGTTGAAGCTGAAACTCTAATACTGTGGCCACATGATGTGAAGAGCTGACTCATTTGAAAAGACCCTGATGCTGGAAAAGATTGAGGGCAGGAGGAGAAGGGGATGACAGAGGATGAGATGGTTGAATGGGATCACTGACTCAATGGACATGAGTTTGAGTAAACTCCAGGAGTTGGTGATGGACAGGGAGGCCTGGCGTGCTGCAGTCCATGGTGTTGCAAAGAGTCGGACACAACCGAGCAACTGAGCTAAATTGAACTGAACTGAATCATTGAAATGAGACTCCAATAAATGAGGAAAGAGACAGCACAGATAAACATCAGTGAGGTCCACGACTTTGGACACCACTCCCAAGATCCTTCCTCAGGGGCATATGATGTTCTTTGTATTTTGAATCATGAATCACCAAGATGCATACAAGGCCTGTACTTAGCAGAGCCACATTAGTGTCCAGGGAAGGCTGGGTGGCCAATATTAGTCTGCCTGACCAAGAGAAACCGAAGAAACCAAGAAAGCCTAATGTGAGATCAAGTTCATGTGTCCGATGCACAGAGAAGCCACACAAACCAAAACATCGGCTTTGGGAGCACAGAAATGTTATTGCTGAGTCACTCAAGGAGACAAGTGGCTCATGACCTAAAAAGCCCCAAGCTCCCCGAAGGGTTTGGCCAAGCATCTTTAAAAGTCAGGTATGGGAGGGGCGGGCCCCAGGGAAGGTTGGGCTGATCAGCTCATGCCCTATTTTCCAACTGGCTGATGGGAGGGAGCAGGGTGATGTCCCAGAGGTTAACTCTTTCAGTTCTTAGGCTCCAAGAGGCCTGGGGCTATGTGCTTATGGTCATCAAGTAGTTAACATCTATTTGGTAACGGTTTTCCCATCTGTAAAACAAGTCAGGAAAAGCCCATCCAATACTGTTATCTATACAATAGCCACTTCTGGAGAGATTGCTGAAGCACATAGTACAGGGGAAGGTTGATCCCTGGAAGGGCACATTGGGTCCTGTTTGGGTACAATTATAGAAACTGGGTGCAAATCATCCAACAGTATGTTTTTTCTTTTTTTTTTTAATAATTTTATTTTTGGCTGTGGGTCTTCATTGCTATGTGGGGTTTTCTCTAGCTGCATCAAGTGGGAGCTCCTCTCTAGTTGTGGTAAGTGGGCTTCTCCTTGTGGTGGCTTCTCCTTTTTGTGGCTCCCAGGCTCTAGACCAGAGGCCTAAAAGTTGAGGTTCATGGGCTTAGTTGCTCCATGGGATGTGGTATCTTCCCAAATCAGGGATTGAACCCATGTGTCCTGCATTGGCAGGTGGGTTCTTAACCTCTGAGTCACCAGGGAATCCAGTGTTTTCTTGCTTCTTTGTTCTTATGACCGACATTGATAAACTAGCACAGACTGCCCACCATGTCTCTCTCAGACCCTGGCACAGGAATATTTATCACTAGCTAGTTGACTTCATCCTGGGTTAGCCAGGATCAGCACCTTGGCTCCAGGTGTCCCAGAAATATGCACAGAATTCTAACAAATCAGCTGAGATTAATTCGGTATTCACATATGTAACCTGAACTTCCTCAGGCCACGAGATGACAATTAAAAATGAAGTGCTAAAACAATGATAGGAAATATCTTTTGAATCCATCTTTATAACTCATCCCTAACTATCCCTATTCAAATATTTCCCTTTCAGCCCTGGCTAGCATTCAGAAGATCCCTGAAATCTTCTTGGCCACTGGCTGCAACTGAGCCTGGGACCTGCTTTTCTTCCTGGGGCCAGACTGGGTTGCCACTAAGTACATCCAAAACTATTAATACATCCAACTGATGGTTGACTACTCTCATCTCTGTTGCTAGAGATAGAAGATTCTCTTTCCAGCCTCAATGATGATGTTCTCAGACACAAAAGGGAGAATCACTGCTTTCTTCCCACCAGTTAAGACTGGATACTCTGAACCTTGGCTGCTAATGTGGGATTGGCCACATATAAGCTCAGCACCACTGTTGAAAGTTGTTCTCTACTCAGATTAAAGGACTTCACTTGGTGAACTCGCCAGCAGCTGAAATGAAAAGGATTTTGAGTCAAGTTGTAACATAAAGCAAGCAGTGCCTATAATATCTCTGTGAAGGTTTGTTTGCAAGGTCTTCTCCTATGTTGCTGCTGATGAACTCAAATCCACTAAAACTGCTGCTTCTCTGACAGATTGACTTATCTCTTTGAGACAGTGTTTATCAAGGTGGACAATAACTAGGATTCAAAGGACAAGTTAACAATTCAGCTCCTGACGTGAAAAACCATTATAGCATGCCCTTCTCCAATCACAATATAATATTTAGAAGCTCAAAAGTAAGCAACCTGGCTTTTTGATTGAGCAATATACTGTCAGGTTTAACTAAGCAATGCTGAGAATTATTCCTAACAGTTCAGTTCAGTTCAGTCCCTCAGTCGTGTCCAACTCTTTGTGATCCCATGAACCACAGCACGCCAGGCCTCCTGTCCATCACCAACTCCCGAAGTTTAAACAAACTCATGTCCATTGAGTCTGGGATGCCATCCAGCCATCTCATCCTCTGTTGTCCCCTTCTCCTCTTGCCTTCAAACTTTCACAGCATCAGGGTCTTTTCCAATGAGTCAGCTCTACACATCAGGTGGCCAAAGTATTGGAGATTCAGCTCCAACATCAGTCCTTCCAATGAACACCCAGGACTGATCTCCTTTAGGATGGATTGGTGGGATCTCCTTGCAGTCCACAAGACTCTCAAGAGTCTTCTCCAACACCACAGTTCAAAAGCATATATTCTTCGGTGCTCAGCTTTCTTTATAGTCCAACTCTCACATGCATACATGACTGCTGGAAAAACCATAGTCTTGATTAGATGGACCTGTGTTGACAAAGTAATGTCTCTGCTTTTTAATATGCTGTCTAGGTTGGTCATAACTTTCCTTCCAAGGAGTAAGCGTCTTTTAATTTTATGGCTGCAATCACCATCTGCAGTGATTTTGGAGCCCCCAAAAATAAAGTCAGTCACTGTTTCCACTGTTTCCCCATCTATTTGCCATGAAATGATAGGACTGAATGCCATGATCTCAGTTTCTGAATGCTGAGCTTTCAGCCAACTTTTTCACTCTCCTCTTTCACTTTCATTTTTTTATTATTTATTCTTCAATTAATTTATTTATTGATTGTACTTTACAACATTGTATTGGTTTTGCCATACATTGACTTGAATCCTCCATGGGTGTACATGTGCTCCCCCTCCTGAAACCCCCTCCCACCTCCCTCCCCTTCCCATCCCTCTGGGTCATCCCAGTGCATCAACCCTGAGCACCGTATATCATGCATCAAACCTGGACTGGCAATTCGTTTCACATATGGTAAGCAATGTCGAGAATTATTCCTATACCAAGAACAAATTGTTTTTTCCAGGTTAAATGAGAAACAATTGGCATAAATCATTGTATAAGTCAAGATATACAGCGTGATGATTCAATTTCCACATATTATGAAATAATGCAGGGAGTGCAGGTTCCATCCCTGACCCGGTAGTTATCCTACATGCCTCACAGCCAAAAAAGCCAAAATGTAAGAGAAAAATAATATTATAACAAATTCAATAAAGATGTTAAAAATAATCCACATCAAAAAAATGTTTAAAAAAGAAAATGATAATTCTTTTCAAGTGGATAACTCAATGACTCCTGGAAGTTGTAAGTGCTAGAAAATGAGAGAGATGACGGAGGAGAAAAGTGATCTTAAATTTAAATTAGGTAGGCCTTCTGTAAAGGTGAAAGCCATAGTTCCTTCCTTTGAAGAGCAAAAGATTTCTTTTAAAAAAAGAAAAAGCAAGCTGTTCACAGAAGAGATATGAATGCCTATTAATACATGAAAAATGTGTTAAAACAAAACTGCATTAAAATAAAAAGACTTCATTGACCTATGGAAATGGCAAACTGCAGCAGGAATCTAATGAAGCAGCTACCCCTGTGGATCTCAGCTTTAAGAGGTTCATTACTCCAACTAAAATTTTCTGCTGTGTGAATTTGTGATTCATTTGCAGCTTCTACATTCCCCGTTAGAAATGTTCTGGCAGGGATGCTCCTGGTACAAGTGTAGCCCCTAAATGATTAACATAAAGCTCATCTTTGTATCAGTACAAGAATGATGGAAGTTTAATTATAGAAATAAAGACCTGTTGCCATTTGGAGGTTTGTGAGGATGAACACATCATATTTACAGGTTTATGGCCAGCCCTACTCTGTGCAGCCACCTTTATTGTCTTATGTTACATTTTTATCACACTGTAAGAGGGTTCTCACAAGACAGTCTAGCCATGATAAACCTCCTTTAAGGAAGAAGTAGATGTGATAGCCCAAATGGTAAAGAATCCACTGTAATGCAGGAGACCTGGGTTTGATCCCTGGGTTGGGAAGATCCCCTGGAGGAGGGAATGGCAACCCACTCCACTATTTTTGCCTAGAGAATCCCATGGACAGAGGAGCCTGGCGGGCTACAGTCCATGGGGTCACAAAGAATAGGACATGACCGAGACACTAACAAAAAAAAAAAAAAAAATTATAATAATAATAATAAGAGAGACAGAGAAAGCCAGCTTCTAGTATTTGAGATAGAAGTGAAGAATCTGAGAAAATAAGAGTTCTCAGACTGAAAGCAAAAGGTTTGCTTGACTGTGAAAGCAGAATATCAAATTTAGTAATAATTCACATCTCCAAGGTGAATATTCGAGTCCAAGTACTCTCTAGACAGAAATACAGGAATTTAACGGAGCTGTTTCAGTTAAATGTTGTCACCAGGGAAAAAACTACTCATCAAGTGAGAGAAATGATTGTAGTGGAAGCTGAAAAGGTGGTTGACTTGTCATGAGAAGGTAAATACAGGAAACAAATGCCTTTCATCAGGAGTGTACTTCGGGACAAAGTCAGGAACGTGTAAATTTTCATTCTTAAACTACAAATGGTAAGGGTACTAACGCATCTGCAGAAACGAAGTTCACCACTGAACAAAGGTTGGTAGAAAATTTTTAAGATTTGTTTCTGCTTACTTAATGAAAATCCAATCTAAGAAGGAACATTATTATTACTATTTTTTCTAAATTGAAAAGCTGAAAAGGTTCATTGTGGAAAAAGTGTGGACAAGGATATATGGTCAACATATACCTAATACATCACCTAATCTAATATCATCTAATACAAGACAAAATATACTTGTATTAGATGAAAATATTTTGGCACACAAAGATATCCAAGGGAAAATGAGCTCCTGAGGTTAGCAAGTTAGAGCCGACTAATTCAGTTTTGGAGGGTGATGCTACAGTCTACTATTAAGCTGGATTTGTCCCACCATTAAGAAAACTCTCCAACACTGAGGAATAATAATAACTTACTGCAGGTATGTTGGCTGTAAAAAAGGAAAGAACAGAAAAGAAAAGGGAAAGAAAGGAAAAGAAAAAGAAGCTTGGATAGAGCCATGTCAAATAAATTTTAATAATATTTATCTTAGTAACTTTATAGATCACTTCAGTCATATATTTGTACAATTTATTAATATACAAAGGAACCAAATCCCAATTCAAAAGCAGAGAACAGAAATTTTTCAGAAAATGAAATATAAATGCATCCCAAAATATATGAAAGGTTCTCATCCCTCACGTAAAATGAAAAAATGCAAATTAAGACTATGTTTAAATGACATTTCTCACCTACTTGACTGGCAAAAATTCAAAAGTTTAACACTATACCAGCTTCTGCAGAAGCTGTGGAGAAATAACCACTCACTTAGATTACACTGTTGGTGAAGATGCAAAATGTTTCAATATCTAAGGGGTGCAGTTTTATAATATCTATGAAAATTGTAAATACACTTACTATTTGACTCTGGTACTCTACTTCTGGGACTTTATCTGATAGATATCCCTGCAACTGTATCAACTCATATTACTGGTTATTTGCTGAAGTACTGTTTGTAGGAGAAAATATTAGAAATCACCCAAGTGTCCATCAGTGTGGGACTAATGCACCATATTGCAATAAAAAAAAATTAATGAAGACACTTTCTATAGTAAGTTGGAAGTATGCCCAGGATATACCAATAAATGCAAACTGAAGAACTAATGGCAAGCTACGTCAAGGCTATATATTATCACCCTGCTTATTTAACTTATATGCAGAGTACATCATGAGAAACGCTGGGCTGGAGGTAGCACAAGCTGGAATCAAGATTGCTGGGAGAAATATCAATAACCTCAGATATGCAGATGAAACCACCCTTATGGCAGGAATTGAAGAAGAACTAAAGAGCCTTTTGGTGAAAGTGAAAGAGGATAGTGAAAAAGTTGACTTAAAGCTCAACATTCAGAAAAGAAAGATTATCATGGCATCCAGTCCCATCACTTCATGGCAAATAGATGGGGAAACAGTGGAAACAGTGTCAGACTTTATTTTTGGGGGCTCCAAAATCACTGCAGGTGATGATTGCAGCCATGAAATTCAAAGACGGTTACTCCTTGGAAGGAAAGTTATGATCAACCTAGACAGGATATTAAAAAGAAGAGACACTACATTGTCAACAAAGGTCTGTTTAATCAAGACAATGGTTTTACCAGTGGTCATGTATGGATGTGAGAATTGGACTGTAAAGAAAGCTGAGCACCTAAGAATTGATGATTTTGAACTGTGGTGTTGGAGAAGACTCTTGAGAGTCCCTTGGACTGCAAGGAGATCCAACCAGTCCATCCTAAAGGAGATCAGTCCTGGGTGTTCATTGGAAGGACTGATGTTGAAGCTGAATCTCCAATACTTTGGCCATCTGATGTGAAGAGCTGACTCATTTGATAAGATCCTGATGCTAGGAAAGATTGAGGGCAGGAGGAGAAGGGGACAACAGAGGATCAGATGGTTGGATGGCATCACTGACTCAATGGACATGGGTTTGAGTGGACTCCGGGAGTTGGTGATGGACAGGGAGGCCGGGCGTGCTGCAGTCCATGGGGTCGTAGAGTCGGACATGACTAAGCAACTGAACTGAGCTGAACTCTGCGTAGAAGTTAGTTAAGCAGGGTGCTATTAATTATACAGAAGTTAAATAAGATAGCCAGGGTAATCTCTCCAATCTGGAGACAGGGCATATTACCCCAGCCATCATTCATTCATTCACTCAAGTTTCTTTCAAACATTACAAAAAATGAGGGCAGCAGAGGCAGAATAAGAAGAATCAATTGAAACATGGAAGAGCTTTGCCAGCCCTCAAAGGCACTAATAAAAACCTGCTCTGTGCCTTGGAAAACTCAACAGTGGCCAGTGACTGGAAAAGGGCAGTTTTCATTCCAATCCCAAAGAAAGGCAAAGGCCAAAGAATGCTCAATCTACTGCACAATTGCACTCATCTCACACGCTAGCAAAGTAATGCTCAAAATTCTCCAAGTGAGGCTTCCACAGTATGTGAACTGTGAACTTCCAGATATGCAAACTGGATGTAGAAATGGGAGAAGAACCAGAGATCCAACTGCCAATATCTGTTGGATCATTGAAAAAGGAAGAGAGTTCCAGAGCAACATCTACTTCTGCTTTATTGACTGTGCCAAAGTCTTTGACTGTGTGAATCACATTAAACTGTGGAAAATTCTTGAAGAGATGGGAACACCAGATCATCTCACCTGCTTCCTGGGAAATGTTTGCAGGTCAAGAAGCAAGTTAGAACTGGACATGGAACAACAGACTGGTTCCAAATTGGGATAGGAGTACAGCAAAGCTGTTATTTACATATTGTCACCATGTTTATTTAATTTATATGCAGAGTACATCATGTGAAATGCTGGGCTGGATGAAGCACAAGCTGGAATCAAGATTGCTGGAAGAAATATCAATAGCTTCAGATATGCAGTTAACACCACTATTATGGTAGAAAGTGAAGAAGAGCTAAGGAACCTCTTGATGAAGGTGAAAGAGGAGAGAGAAAAAGTTGGCTTAAAACTCAACATTCATAAAACTTAAATCATGGCATCCGGTCCTAGCACTTCATGGTAAAGAGATGGGGAAATAATGAAAACAGTGAGAGACTTTACTTTTGGGGGCTCCAAAATCACTGCAGATGGTGAGTGCGGCCATGAAATTAAAAGATGCTTGCTCCTTGGAAGAAGAGCAATGACCAACCTAGACAGCTTATTAAAAAGCAGAGACATTACTTTGCCAACAAAGATCCATATAGTCAAACTATGGTTTTTCCAGTAGTCATATAGGGATGTTAGAGTTGGAGTATAAAGAAAGCTGAGCACTGAAGATTGATGCTTTTGAACTATGGTGTTGGAGAAGACTCTTGAGAGTCCCTTGGACTGCAAGGAGGTCCAACCAGTCCATCCTAAAGATCAGTTCTGAATATTCATTGGAAGGACTGATATTGAAGCTGAATCTCCAATACTTTGGCCACCTAATGCAAAGAACTGAGTCATTGGAAAAGACCCTGATGCTGGGAAAGGTTGGAGGCAGGAAGAGAAGGGGACGATAGAAAATAAGATGGTTGGATTGCATCACTGACTCAATGGATGTGAATTTGAGCAAGTTCTAGGAGTTGGTGATGGACAGGGAAGCCTGGCATTACACAGTCCGTTGGGTTGCAAAGAGTCAGACACAAGTGAGCAACTGAACTGAACTGAGCTGTGACTTGGAGCAGTTTCTTAAATTATCAATGTCTGTTTCCTACTTGCAAAATAAGTATCATATATTCAGCTTTGTTTTACTGGCATTGTATTAAGTAATAAACATTAAAGACATTGGTGCATTTCAAAGTTTTTTAAGCTTAAGGCATTGCTATTATGGATACTGAAAAAATACCATCAATTGATTACCCACTATATCATACTGAAGGGTAAAAATTTGAACAAGGCACATTCCCTGCCTTGTACTTTTAACAAACTAATGCAGTAATGCTCCAGGTTCACCAGATTTACTCTCTGCTTAATGCTCTGGCTTATCAGAATTCAGTTTTCTTCATGCTGGGGGAAAGAAAAGATTCCAATTGAGGACAATCAGAGGGTTTGATTTCAGTCCTTTACCTTGAAATGAATCATTTGATCATCTCCAATTCCCTGACCCATGAAAGCATCACCTGTACAAAACTCTATTTCCTCACATACCAGGTAGGTGAGAAATATAATACATGCAGGGGGATGGAAATGTATCTCACAGAAAGCAAATGTCTCTCCAAACTCACATCTTGGACATCTCTGCTAATCTCTTAAGTGCAAAGCAGTATCTTTAAAGACTCCCTTGTATAATGTCTGTAATCTTGTTCACCTCATTAATTCAGTCTACATCTGTGTAGTGGGAAACTGAAGTAAGCAACCAGATAATGAACACCCGAAAATTTGCCATTGAGAGGCCTGAATTAGTCATCTAAGCTGGTGACAATAGGCAAAATGATTTGGAAAAACTCTTCTCTCCACCTCATTTTGCTAAAGTTATACACACACACACACACACACACACACACACAAAATATTATCTAATATGACATCATAGTATACAGTTTAAGTTAAGCCTCCCTCTGGTCCCAGTGAGCTTGGATGGGGAGAAATCGAGTTCAAGGGAAGATATATGTGAATTAGAACTTAATTTACACCACTGCACACCTATTGGGCTTCCCTGATAGCATATTGTGTTTAAGGTCTAAGTACTTTAAATATTTCTCTATAAAATCAGAAAACCAGTGTTAAAAAAAAAAAAAAAAACTATTTATATGAAAAAAGAAAAAATATGTTTGGTCTTTTTTCTCTCTCTTCTGCTTCCCCAAGGTGAAATTAAGCTCAAAGACATTACTCTTCTTGGGGGCGTGGCGGGTGGGGGGGGGGAGGGGAGTTTCCCCTCCAGAGAATTTGTAGAGGGAGAAGATAATTAGACTCCTTTCTGATAAGATATGCAGATGGATTGTGAGTGATTATCTGACACCAAGGAGCAAGCAGCTGCAGAGCTGCTTTCCCCCTGAGCTTGCACCTTAGAGAGGACAAGGTTCTTTGGTTTCTGTCTGTTGTGGAACAAAACCAGAGTGAGATTGTAATGCAACTGGGGAAACACTGAAAGTCTTATTAAATGTAGAAGGTCAATCTAGGGAGCAGGAAAGTGGCCTTTCTTTGAAAAATTCTTCAAAGTTTATTTAATTCTTTCTCCAAAAGCGACTGAACAACAACTCCAAATGCTTCCTATATGAGGTAAGTCACGCTGCTAAGGTAAAACAAATAACCTGAGAAAGGACCTGAAAAAAAAGTATTTGAAGAGATAATAGCTGAAAACTTCCCTAACATGAGAAAGGAAACATTCGCCTAAGTCCAGGCGGCAGAGTCCCAGGCAGAATAAACCCAAATAGGAACACACTGAGACACATAGCAAGCAAACTGAACAAAATTAAAGGCAAAGAAAAATTATTAAAAGCAACAAGGGAAAAGCAACAAATAATATACAAGGGAAATGCCATAGGATTATCAGCTGATTTATCAGCAGAAACTCTATAAGCCAAAAGGGAGTGGCATGACATATTAAAATAATGAAATGAAAGGCCCTAGAAGAAAGAATCCTCTAACCAGCAAAGCTCACACTCAAGTTTGATGGAGAAACCAAAAGATTTACAGACAAGCAAGAGCTAAGGCAATTCAGCACCACCAGAACAGCTTTGCAAACAAATGTTAAAGGAATTTCTCTAAGCACACACACACAAAAAGGACCACAACCAGAAACAAGAAAATTGCAAATGGAAAAGCTCACCAGTAAAGGCAAACATAGAGTCGTTGCCATTGTTTAGTTGCCAAGTTGTGCCTGATTCTTTCTGACCTCATGGACTGCAGAATGTCAGCCTTCCCTGTCCATCACTATCTGTTGGAGTTTGCTCAGACTCCTGTCCATTGTCAATGATGGCATCCAACCATCTTATCCTCTGTTTCCCCTTCTTCTCCTTCCCTCAATCTTTCCCAACACCAGGGTCTTTTCCAACGACTTGGCTTTTTGCATCAGGTGACCAAAGTATTGAAGCTCAGGCTTCAGCATCTGTCCCTCCAATGAGGGATTTCCTTAAGAATTTCCTCTCCATTCCCCTCCTATGAGTTGATTTCCTTTAGGATTGACTGGTTTGATCTCCTTGATGTTCAAGGGACTCTCAAGAGTTTTCTCCAACACCACAGTTTGAAAACATCAATTCTTCGGTGCTCAACCTGCATCATGGTCCAACTCTGTATTTCTACATGACTACTGGAAAGGTGTGAAATCATTTGCACAGAAATATAATATCAAAAGCAGCAACTGTGATAGAGGAGAGCAGAAATGCAGTATATTGGAAATGCGTTTAGAATTAAAAGACCAACAGCTTAAAGCAAGCTTGTTTATATACAGACTGCTATATCAAAACCTCATGGTAACCTGAAATCAAAAATCTATTGGGTTGGCCAAAGAGTTCATTCAAGTCTTCAGAGAAACCCAGATGAACACTTTGGCCAACCCAATACAACAGATACACACACAAATAAAGAAAAAGGAACTCAAACACAACACTAAAGTTAGCCATCAAATCACAAGAAAAGAGGAAAGGAAGAAAAAAGGCCTACAGAAACAAATCCAAAGCAGTTACCAATAATGGCAATAAGAACATACATATCAATAATTACTTTAAACATAAATGGATTAACTGCTCCAACCAAAACACAGACTGACTGAATGGATAAAAACACAAGACCTGTATATATGTTGTCTTTAAGAGATCCACTTCAGACCTAGGGACAAATACAGGCTGAAAGTGAAGAGCTGGAAAAGGGTAGTCCATGCAAATGTGAATCAAAGGAAAGTTGCAGTAGTAATACTGATATGAGACAAAATAGACTTTAGAATAAAGACCATTAAAAAAGACAAAGAAGGACACTACATAATGATCAAGTGATCAACCCAAGAAGAAGATACAATCATTGTAAACATATATGCACCCACCATAAGAGCATCCCAATACATAAGTCAAATACAGCCAAAAAAGAAGGGTAAATGACAGTAAAACATTAATGGACAGATCATCCAGAAAACAAATAAGGAAACACAGACTTTAAATAACATGTTAAGCCAGATAAACTTAGTTGATATTTATAGAGCATTCCATTCAAGAGTAGCAGAATACACATTCTTCTCATGTGTACAAGGGAACATTCTCCAAGATTCACCACATGCTGGGCCACAAAGAAAACCTCAGTAAATTTAAGAAAAATCAAAATCACATCAAGCATCTTCCCCAACCACAGCACTATGAGATAAGAAATCAACCACAAGAGAAAGAAAAAAAAAAACAAACTATAAAATAGATGGAGGCTAAATAACACGCTACTAAACAACCAGTGTATCACAGAAGAAATAAAACAGAAAATCAAAAATCACTTGGAGACAAATGAAAATGAAAGCACAATCATGTAAAACCTGTAGGATGCAGCAAATGCAGTCCTAAGAGGAAAGTCTATACTGACACAATCTACCTCAGGAAGAAAGAAAAGTCACAAACCTAAGAAAACCTGACATTATTCTTAAAGGACTAGAGAAAGAACAAGCAAAACTCAAAGTTAGCAGAAGGGAAGAAATCACAAAGATCAGGACAAAAATAAATGAAATAGAAATGAAGAAAACAATAGAAAAAAATCAATGAAACTAAAAGTGGTTCTTTTAGAAGATAAACAATGTTGATAAACCTTTAGCCAGAGTCATCAAGAAGAAAATGAAGGGGCTCAAATTGATAAAGAGATAAATGAAAAAGAAGTTACAACAGACACCCTAGAAATAAAAAGAATCATAAGAGACTATAACAAGCAACTACAAACAACTTGCCAATAAAATCGACAACCTAGAATAACTGGACAAATTCTTAGAAATGAACAATCTCCCAAGACTGAAGCATGAAGAAACAGAAAATATAAACAGACTAATCACCAGTATTGAAATTGAAACTGTGATTATAAAACTCCCCCTATATGCTACATCTTTATTTATTAATCTATGTATGGATGGGCACATAGGTTGCTTCCATAGCTTGGCAATTATAAACAAGGTTGCAGTGAGCATTCCGGAGCATATATCCTTTTTGAAAGTGTTTTTGTTTTCCTTGGACATATACCCAGGAGTAAAACTGATGGTTAATGTGGTAGTTCTACTTTTACTTTTTTTTTTTTTTCCCCCATTGATGTCAGAAATTAAAGAAAGATTCCTTTCTGAAATACCCAATGGCTCTACTCAAACTCAGGGGGAAAGTTGGAGGTTCACTAGGATGCAGATTGACAATAAACTGGTATGTAATGAAATTAGTCATAGTGGAATAACACTGTGTCAAGACAGAAAGAGCTTCAGCTATGAAGCCAACCACAACCAAGTTCAAATCCTAATTGAGTCACTTTCCAGCTATGTGACTTTGAGCAGTTCATAATCTAATCTGAAACTCATCTGCAAAATGGGGCTAAGGGTCAACTATTAAGACTGACTGAGAAATTGTAATTAACATTTTGGAACACAGCAGTTGTGCAATAAAAGGTAAAAACAACTATGAGAATCAGAAGATCAACTGCAGTACTGAATGCAAAGGCATGAATCTGCCACTTGCAACAGCAAATGCTTCTTAGAAAACCACAGTTTGGGTCTTTATTTTGTCACCTGAAGAATCTGTTAGGTCTTCAGAAATCACCTTTTGCCCTTCATAAGAATTTGCATAGCAGACTTTGTAATCATCATCAGACTTAAAGATTATGTAAATAATACAAGAATGTAAACAGCACATCCAAAGATAAATGAGTGCACCGAGAATTAAAGACCTAAGGACACTCTGACCAGGTGAGAAAGAGCAGGCAGGGATCTCTCTAAATCAGTCACAGGGCTTGGCACTGCTAAGGTGAGACAGGAGCTGGGGGTTAAGTGGGGCTTGCACTCACCCCCTCACCTCCATCACAGAAAGCATATATGACAGAGTAGAGTGTGCACAACTCTGGGCCTTAGCCATCCACTGAACCAGTCATTCACTCTGTAAGCAAATACTGAACACGAGTTAGTGCCTGGTTTGAAAAATGCAGAAGTGGAAAACGCATGCTCTCTGCCTTCAAACAACTGATGATCTAGAGGAGGAAAGAGACAACAGTGGCAACAGAAACCCAAACAAGACGTGACCAAAGCAATAATCTCACCGTGCCAAAGGAATCGTGAGAACACAAAGGAGTTCCTTTCTATTGAGATTGAGCATGAAACAATAAAGGTCCTTGTTTAAACTGAATTCTGAAGAATGAGCAGGGTGCTGTGGACTAACATAGGCATGGTGACTTTGTGACGTCACACATAGACCTTAACAGGAGTGCAGAAGGAGTGAGCGGGTGGGGACGGGAAACCACTGTGAGCAGAGGTCACACACGCGGCCTATCCTGTGTGTCACCTGAGAACGCCTAGTAGGCTGTTTGGCACATATGTTCACAGGATTTAAATATTTATTATGAAATGTCATATTATCTGAAGATTTAATCCCATAAACAATAGAGCAGAATCAGAAGTATACTTTGTCTATGGTTAAGCAAGAACAATGAAGACCTAACTTTACCAGAGAAAGGAAAACAGGGCTTCTTTTTATCTAAGAGCTGGAAGGAATCTCAGATATTATCCAATGCAGTGTTCAATGATCAGCCAAAAAATTGCTTTTGATTTCTAATTCAGTATCCTTTGGGATCACTGAGTCCTTGAGAACAACATTAATGCATCACTCAATGCAAGATGAGGACACGGAGACCCCAAAAAGAAAAATGGTTGTGCAATGCATCCAGCTAATCAGTAATGTTCAAACGACCATGCAATTGCACTCATTTCACATGCTAGCAAGATAATGCACAAAATCCTTCAAGCAAGTCTTCAGTAGTATGTGAACCAAGAAATTCCAAATGTACAAGCTGGAATTAGAAAAGGCAGAGGAACTAGAGATCAAATTATCAAAATTTGTTGGATCATAGATAAAGCAAGGGAATTCCAGAAAAACATCTACTTCTGCTTCATTGACTACACTAAAGTCTTTGATGTGTGGATCATAACTGTGGGTAATTCTTAAAGAGATCAGAATACTAGACCGTTTTACCTGCCTCCTGTATGTAGGACAAGAAATAATAGAACGGGATGGGAAAATGAACTGGTTCAAAATAGGGAAATGAGTACATCTAGGCTGTATATTTTCACCCTGCTTATTTAACTTCTATGCGGAGTACATCATGTAAAATGCCAGGCTGGATGAATGACAAGCTAGAAGCAAGATTGCCAGGAGAAATAACAACCTCATGTATGCGGATGATATCACTCTAATGGCAGAAAGTGAAGAGAAACTAAAGACCCTCTTGATGAAAGTGAAAGAAGAAAGTGAAAAAGCTGGCTTAAAACTCCACATTCAAAAAATAAAGACCATGGCACACAGTTTCATCACTTCATGATAAATAGAGGAGGAAAATTAGAAACAGTGACAGATTTTATTTCCTTGGGCTCCAAAATCACTGCAAATGATGACTGCAGCCACAAAATTAAGATACTTGTTCCTTGGAAGAATAGCTATGACAAACCTAGACAGTGTCTTAAAAAGCAGAGACATCACTTTGCCAACAAAGGTCCATATAGTCAAAGTATGGTTTTCCCAGTAGTCATGTATGGATGTGAGAGTTGGACTGTAAAGAAGGCTGAACACCAAAGAATTGATGCTTTTGAACTGTGGTTTTAGAGAAGCCTCTTGAGAGTCCCTTGTACAGCAAGGAGATCAAACCAGTCAATCCTAAAGGAAATCAACCCTGAATATGCATTGGAAAGACTGATGCTGAAGTTGAAGCTCCAATAGTTGGGCCACCTGATGTGAAGAGCTGACTCATTAGAAAAGATCCTGATGCTGGGAGAGATGGAAGGCAGAAGGAGAAGGGGATGACAGAGGATGAGATGGTTGGATAGCATCACTGACCCAATGGACATGAGTTGGAGCAAACTCCAGGAGATGATGAAGGACAGGAAGTCTGGGGTGTTGCAGTCAGTGGGGTCACAAATAGTTGGACACGACCAAGTGAACAACAACAACAATCAACAATGAGGGTTAGAACCCAGATGCCTTGAGTCATAGTTGCTTTATCACAGTTTAGGCACCACCTGTTTGAAAAGGCAGCCACCAGCACCATAACTCTCAGGATCTCTAAGTACAGACCCATTCCCAATTCACAATGGAGCAATTTATGTTTATGGTCAGAGTTTCAGCTTCCAGTTTATCTTGAACTAAAACTAAGTCTGTGGAAAGCAAACAGAAAGGGTCAGGATAAATGAGGCCAGCTTACAGTGATAAACAGAGGACTTTTAAAAAACCCACATTCTCTGGCCTTGTCATATTACTGACTTGTGCCTTCACATGTAAAAGAATGGTTTGTCTTACATTCTGATTAGATGGTACCTTGAGACTTCAGAGCCAAAAGTAAGAATTGCTGTTTTCTTCACTGAAGGATGGTGGTAACTGAATTTTCACCAGGGAATTTTAAAAGCAGAGCATTCAGTTTGTGCTATTCTTTACATACATTTGATCATTTCATCAGTAGTCCCTGATGAATGGCAATTTGATGTTATCTAAAACACACTTAATGGAATAAAAAATCTAGTACTAGAACTGGGAGGTGAATGAACCATAGGGTGTGGGAATTCAAGAAACTCTAAAAACCTATTTGCTGAATAGAATCATCTGGGGAACTTTCAGAAAGTGCAGAATCTGGAAATACCACCTTGAACTAACTGAATCAGAATTTCCACAGGCTGATACCCAGAATTCAACATTTACAAAAGCTTTCCAGGTAACTCATAATTATCTAATCCACCCAAGTAAATTCTTGCAACATTTTTCAGAACAGAAGATTCTAAGTTCAAATGATGGCATCAACTGTGGTAATCAGTTATGAGATATAAGAACTAGACCTGCTGTCCCTTTCCTTCCTCCAGGTATTTCTTCTTTTTAGGACCCTGCCTATTTATTGATTAAACAAATAATTATTAATGGCCTAGTCTGCTAGACTTGAGAATATGATAGTGGACACAACAAAAATTATTATTTTCTCATGGAGCCTATTGCTCTCAGTCACTGGAATACTACAAGAGATCTAGCCAGGAAATTTTCCTGAATTTATATCTTGAGTTTTTTTATCTCACTTTTTGCACTTGTTACAGACAAGCCTTTGGGCTTCCTGGCCCAAGTGGTGGAGAGCAACTGTGGTCAATAACTTAAGTCTACATATCCTCCATTCAAGATAATAGCTAATTCCAAAAGAAGTTCTCTGGCTCAGCTGGAGCTGAGTAGCTCTCCTGAATCAGCCTCTGTAGCTTAGAGGTGAAGGGTCACCTTACAGAGACATAGTTGCTCCAGTTGAACTACATCATCAGAGGCCGGGGCAATTCTATTAGAAAGAGATGATGGCTAGACAATTAAATACATTTCAACTGCACTTCTCTGAGGACAATTCATTTGGGCTGCTTACTGTCTGAATTTTGGCTCTGCTCAAATAATTAAGCTCTTATCGTCATTCTTTCATTATTCACTGATAAAACATTTATTATGCATTGACCTGGTCCCAAGGATAAAGAGAAGCAAGAATTGGTTAGAGATTAGCAGTGAAGGCAAACAGGCCCATATGAACATTAGTCTGTAGCGAAATATTCTAAGTACCAAGAAAACACAAGAAACTTAAAGAAATCTTCATGTTTCCTTAAATGAGTCTTAATGGATATATAGACCTTTTCCTGGCCAGGTAAAGAGAGAAGGTTTCCAAACAAATCATACTGTTGAAACAAAGCTTTTGTGCAGCAGAAGGCAGTTTCATGGTTGAGAAGCGTAACAATGGCTAGAAGATTAGTCATTGTGTAAGTGATTTGCCAGTCCTGCCACTGTGCGTTATGTAAATTAACAGCAAGTTACTCAAGTTTTAGTGCTTGTCTCAGAGGATTGTTGTGAGGATTAACTTTTCTAATGCATGTGAAGGGTTTAGAATACAGCTAGCACATCTTTGGGGCTTAATAAATGCTTTATTATTGTTACCGTTGTTTGTCATCATTTCAAAGAAATGCACTGTTCCTAGGAGTGTTTCTCTTACTTGTGAGAGGAGAGCCCATTTTATTAACCATCATACCACAAATATTGTGATTTGGATGTGGCCCAGGTGCAAAGGAGTAAGATCACGTACATTAGGTTGCTGACAAGGTCATGGTAGATGCCATAGACTTAGCAGAGGAAATTCCATTCTTCAAAAAACCTCATGCTGTTTTTACATAATCATATACTCCCACCAAGAATTACCAATTCTACTTGGTTTCATAAAAGATTTTTACTGACTATACCTCTCATTCAGCGCAGTCCCCACCATGGAGTCTATAAACCAGGATCTAACTTCATTATTTCAGAATAATGTTCCAAAGCATGAACCAATCTCAAAAACACAACACCACACCACAGAGACAGCTAAATTCCAACTTCAGAATTAGTTCCTGCATATTCTCAGGACTTTGGCTCAAGGGATGAGACCAAAGTTCCCTTAGGTTTTAGTAGGAGTTAGAGAATTGTTTCTATTTCTGCCAATCCTTTATCTCTTCAGTAAATTACCAAGCATGAGGACAATATCATTTGGAACCAGAAAAATCCATCCCCAAACCACTGTCTTTGTTGATTCTTTTATTTCTAGCTTTGCCAAGGACCCAAACCTTGCTTCTTCTGTACAAATAAGGCTCTTTCTGTTAAAATTTGCCAGTCACTGTATAGGTGGTTAGAAATACAGATATAAAGGTCATGGTCCTTAGTAAGTGTCCCTGGGTGAAAGTCAGATGATTAAAATGAACACATACAAGGTTGTAGGAACCAGCACAAAGCCAGCGCAAAATAGATGCTCAACACGAGCATGTTCAGGTGTATTTTGTTTCCTACACTGAGCCATAAGACACGAATTATATTTGGCTTGACATTTAAAAAGCAGCAATTATATGTGATTCCAACTAATGAAGGTTCTGATGTGATGAATCATTGGGTATTGTTGGAGCATGGGAAAATACCTAC
Organism: Dama dama; assembly: GCF_033118175.1. Classification (NCBI taxonomy): domain Eukaryota; kingdom Metazoa; phylum Chordata; class Mammalia; order Artiodactyla; family Cervidae; genus Dama; species Dama dama. The sequence continues at coordinate 80,354,631 of NC_083681.1, forward strand.
ATGGACTAAAGACCTGGCTTTTTACATTCAACTTTTTTTTTTCCTTGCTAGAAAAGCAATATATCAGAGAAGAATCTTAAAGAATAAATTCATTTGCACAATCTCTCCACTTTTACTGCCACTCCTCGTGTGTAATCCATCATCACCTCTCACTTAGAGTACTGCAAGAGCTTCTTAACTGGCTTCTCCACTTTCATTCTTTTTGAACTTGGGCATGAACTTGGGTGAACATACATGTTCACACATGTACAATGGACAGGAGTTTGAGCAAGCTCTGGGAGATGTCGAAGGACAGGGAAGCCTGGTGTGCTGCAGTCCACGGGGTCACAAAGAGTTGGACATGACTGAGTGACTGAACAGCATAAAATAAAAGAAATAAAAGCAAAAGTAAACACACAGGAGACTTCCCTGGTGGTCTAGCAGTTAAGGGTTCGCCTGCCGATGCAGGGGACACAAATTCAATCCCTTGTCCAGGAGGATCCCTCGTGCCATGAAATAACTAAGCCACAACTACACCACAACTACTGAACCCACACTCTAGGGCCAACAAGACACCTGCTGAAGCCTGTGAGCCTGGGGTCCACACTGCACAGCAAGGAGGCCACTTCAACAAAGAGCACCCCTTGCTCACTGCAACTCGAGAAAGCCCGTGCTCAGAATGAGCCTAAAGTCCACACTGCCCAGCAAGAAGGCCACTTCAACAAAGAGTGTCCCTTGCTCACTGCAACTCGAGAAAGCCCGTGCTCAGAATGAGCCTAAAGTCCACACTGCCCAGCAAGGAAGCCACTTCAACAAAGAGTGTCCCTTGCTCACTGCAACTAGAGAAATCCTGTGCTCAGAATGAGTCTAGAGTCTACACTGCCCAGCAAGGAAGCCACTTCAACAAAGAGTATCCCTTGTTCACTGCAACTAGAGAAAGCTCATGCTCAGCAATAAAGCCCGAGCACAGCGAAAAATAAAATAAATAAATAAATAAAAATAAGCAAATGGGACCTACTTAAAAGCTTTCCACTACAAAGGAAACCACCAACAGAACAAAAAAGACAACTTACTGAATGGAAGAAAATATTTGCAAATGATATGAGCAAAAAGGGATCCAAACAACATGAACAGCTCATACAACTCAACCTCCAAAAAACAGACAACCCAGTTAAAATATGGGCAGAAGAAATGAATAGACATTTTTCCAAAGAAGATATGCAGATGGCCAACAGATGTATGAAAAGATGCTCAACATTGTTAGTCATCCGCCACCGCCAAGTCACTTCAATTTTGTCCGACTCTGTGCGGCACCACAGACGGCAGCCCACCAGGCTCCCCCGTCCCTGGGATTCTCCAGGCAAGAACACTGGAGTGGGTTGCCATGTCCTTCTCCAATGCATGAATGTGAAAAATGAAAGTGAAGTCGTTCAGTTGTGCCCGACTCTTAGTGACCCCATGGACTGCAGTCTACCGGGCTCCTCCGTCCATGGGATTTTCCAGGCAAGAGTACTGGAGTGGGGTGCCATTGCCTTCTCCTGTTAGTCATCAGGGAAATGCAAATCAAAATCCTTTAATGAGGATTAAAGAAAAGGAAAAAAGAAAGAAAAAACAAAGCCCCAAATTGTAAATAGAAACAAGAACAAAGTAACACATACACACAAAAGAAATGAAAACCAAAACAAAACACAAGAGAACAACCAGACAAACTAAAGAAGATAAAAAGGAAATCAAACAATTTTTAAAAGCTAAAATAAATAAATAAAACAAAACCAAAGCAGAGTGATAACTGAAGAATAAAGCAAAGAAAACAAAACAGATAAAAATGATCAGAAATCATTAAAAGATAATTAAAATGATTGAAAGATGAAATCTTAACACTTTTGGAAATAGCAATGGCCCTTGAGAATTTGGACTTCCCTGGTGGCTCAGATGGCAAACCATCTGCCCGCAATGTGGGGGAGACCTGGGTTCAACCCCTGGATTGGGAAGATCCCCTGGAGAAGGAGACAGCAACCCACTCCAGTATTCTTGCCTGGAAAATCCCATGGACAGAGGACCCTGGTAGGCTACAGTCCATGGGGTTGCATGGACTTGGACATGACTGAGCAACTTCACTTTCTTGAGAATATTATACTAAGTGAAAAAAATCAAGCAGAGAAAGACAGCTACCATATGATTTCACTCCTTTCTGGAATATAAACTTGAAATGTTAAAAACAAACATACAGAACAGTGAAGTGGCTACTCTAGTGGAAGAGTTGGGAGGATGGTAAAATGGGTAAAGAAAGTCAACTGTATGGTGACTGATGGAAAATAAAACTTTTGGTGGTGAGCATGCTGTAGTGTTTCAGAAGTTGAATTATAATTTTCCACACCTGAAGTTTATATAATGTTATAAACCAATGCAACCTCAATAGGGTGTTACAAACATTTTAAAGTCAAAAATGCTTTTTTCAGAAATTTAAAACCCTTCAGGAGAAAGAACAGCTGTCAAAAGAACACTTTGCTATGTGACTCAGGGAATTCAAACAGGGTTCTATGACAATCTAGAAGGGTAAGAGGGGGAGGGAGATACAAGGGATATGGTCGTACCTGCGGCTGATTCTTGTTGATGTATGACAGAAAGCCACAAAATTCTGTAAAGCAATTATCCTTCATTCCAAAAAAAAAAAAAAAAAATTAAGTAATCTGAGAAAACCAGAACAAAAGGAAAATTTCCAATCTTAACAACAACAAAGAAAGAACATTTCCCAATTCCAGGAGGCGTTCATATCCTCCTAAATGTTTTGAAATCTTCTCATGTGTTGAATTAAAACAACTGTTCCTTTCAGAGACATGGGGGAGAGCTAATGCACCTGACCCAGCATGATGCCAGTGTAGGCAGTCAGCAGAGAGGGAGCCCAGCCTCTCCTTCCAGGGGTCAGGCCACACCATCCTCTGGGCTGTGATTGGCTCCAGCTCTTGGCTAAGGGACATTTAATGATGAATAAGAATGCAGCTAAAAGATCAGCTAGCAGAGAGAGAGAAGAGAGAAAGGCAGACTAATCTTGGGTGTGAGAAAAAGTAGTCCGGTCTTCATCAGGACAAAAAAAGATTCAGGACAGAGAAGTGAGACACTGGGAAAGAGCTCACTATCAGGTTTGCCAAGAGTCAAGTAGGCTAAAAAGTTTTCTGTGTAGGCGTCTTACTTCATGGAATAAAAGGAGAGGGAAAAGGTCATTCTGTAGTTGAATCAGGAGAAAAATAGAAATTCTCGGTGTCAAGCCAGAGATTCTAAAAGTACAGAGACAATGACATTTGAAGAAAAGCCTGAGGGCAATGGGAGCCTTGTAGACGAGAACCAGCTGTACCTAGGTGCGAGGCATCAGGCAAACGGGAAACCAGGAGCAAGTGGGAAAGCCAGGCTCTCTGCAAGGCAGGAGGCAAATGACAAGTGCGACTTGCCCAGAAAAAGCCTCAACAGGTACAGCTGGCAGGAGATCCAGAGACACAGTCAGGAGACTGACCAGTGGCTGGTGATCAATCGCAAGGTCTACGATGTTACTGGCTGGGCGGACAGGCATCCCGGTGGGCGCAAGGTCCTCAACCACTATGCTGGGGAGGACTCCACGGTAAGGAACTCAAAGTCTGCCCTCTCTGAAGAAGCTGCTGGGTGGCTGGGAGCTTGGCTGTCTTTCCAAAAGCTTTCCAAGTACGTGTTCAAGTTCCATGATCACTCATCTCCCTCCAAAGCAATTTTTCAGGATTCCCATCCAGAAAAACTTGAAAGTTAATTAAGCCTCAAGGTCTAACTATTATTTACACTAGGTTTGGGATGGGCTCAGATGCTGACAGTAGATACTATGTGTAATTCAGGTTTGGGTTTTTGTTCTTGGCATTATGATTTTGTTTTGTTTTATTTGTTTTGTTTTGAAATGGAGTCATTGTCTTATAAGAAGAACATTACAAATAGGTGAGTAAAATCTGGAAAAAACAACTTCATCCAAGTAGAAACTTCTCAGACTCCTGCAACTGGAGTGCATGAAATAGACAGCAATTCATCTGGTGAGCATCAAAACGTTGAACACTGTTTAAAGCGTACAGTGACACAGGAATTTAGACTTTGTAGAGTTCTTTTTTGTCGTGTAGTTCATTCAGTGTGATACGGGTAATACAACCCACTTTTCTGGAAGAAGTAACTGAAATCAGGGTGGTCAAGTGACTGACCCAAGTTCACCCAGCCAGCAGATCTCAGATTCAAAACACTTATCTTTCTTAACTTTCAGTCTTAACCACTTTCCTTCACCAAAATAGCTGAAAAAAAATAGACTTTCAATGGATTCCTAAAATACCACACATCATGTATGTTAAGTCACTTCAGCCACATTCAACTCTTTGCAACCCTATGGACCACATCCCACCAGGCACCTCTGTCCTTGGGATTCTCCAGGCGTGAATACTGGAGTGGGTTGCCATGCTATTTTCCAGGGGATCTTCCTGACCCAGGGATCGAACCTGTATCTCTTACCTCTCCAGCAATGGCAGGAGCGTTCTTTACCATCAGCATCACTTGGGAAGCCCGAAGACACTATAGACACATTCAAATGCATGACCTCACTTAAACTTCACCATAAGGAAAGTGAATAGTATTCCCATATTAAAGAAAAAAAAAAAGACTAATGCTAAAACATGAAAATAATGTATCTCACAGTCCACAAATAACAGTGACAAATTTTTAAATCAGATAGGTTTTATACCATAAAGCCCTTTATAGCTGATATTAAAAATAAAATTGTCATTTAATATTGAAGAGGGAGGTTTCTCAAACCTTAAAAGCATTTAGGAATCCCTTCTAAAATATTCTATAAGAAAGTTGGTTTTAGCCCAATCAGGAACTTTTCCTCCATATTATACAAAAGAAGAAATGGAGAATAAAAGGTGTTAAATAAACTAATTCAAGATCAGAAAATTAGCATATTATAGAGTAGAAATTTAAACAGATTTTTTTACATTACCCTTGTTGTTTTCTTGTTAGTATATAATTTTTCCAACTGCTGTCAAAGCATACGATTAAAAATGTTGATTCATGAAGCTCTGCTCTGTGTTACCTGACTGATGAAAACAGAATACACAAGCATGCGGCAAGTCTGCAAAGTAAGAAAGATTTTGTTTTTTGACACTAGCAACATCTTTCCCCAATTCTCGTTTTCCCCAATTTCTAAACTTTTCTGTCTAATCAGGGTCTTCTACAATCTTCTCATCTTGATTCTGCAGTCAGAGGAATGCCTCTCTGAGCAGACCCTTCCACGTCCCCACCACTCTGGTCTGATCTGATATTTTTAAGACAAAGCTCAACCTTTTCCTGGGAAAGTGTGCATGAGCCTGTGGCCCATAATGGGAGTCTCACATGTGTCAGGAAGACCCTAGGAAGCCAGAGAGCTGAGGATAGAAGAAGCCAAGTGACAGGCATTTGTGCAAGAATCAGGGGAAAGATTAACAAAAATAAAGGGAAAAAATACTTGTTGATGTATGACAGAAAACCACAAAATTCTGTAAAGCAATTATACTTCACTTAAAAAACTAAAGTGGCAAAAAAGAGGAAGAAAATACCACAGATCTCATCTCCACAACACAAAGAAAATATGGACAATGCTTTTCTAACACAAGTCACAGAATCAGCTCAGAGGATGTGTTAGAAAAATATGTACCTTCAACCACCTTAAATATAACTGGTAGACGTAGCTTGCAGCAAGCAGCTCAGCTGATGAATTTGTAATTTGCTGGTGAGTTTTTATCTCCCAGAAGTCAGAGAAAGACCACAATTCTGCATCCAATTCTAGTCAAGAAGGTAGAATTAATTAATAAAATAGAAACAACCAGAACCTTATGGGAAAATACGCATGACACCTTAGGATTTGTGTCTTGAGGATGAACATCCTGAGCATGGTCAGTCATGTGCCCCACACTTTTAGAAGGCAGATCCAGAATGTTCAGGGAAAAGTCTCCAGGGGATGATGGCTAGAAAAGAATGGAAGCGTGCCGGGAGAACTCTGACAACCACGGTATTCCATGGCCACTCAAGAGTACATGGGGCCTGAGGTGCAGTATACTGGTTATATAAGCCTGGGAAAGTCACTGGAATGCTCTGGAACTCAGCTTCATCACCTGCATAATGGGGACGACCTTACCCATCTAATTAGAAAATGAGACTAAAGCTTGTAAAGTGTTTAGCATAATGCCAGACACACTTTTCATTAAATCATAGCTATTATTATTCACATCACAGCATCCATAGCCTCAGAGATGTGACTCACATTTCCTGTTTACCACCTGCTTAGAAATCCTGATTGTTTGTTGCCAACTGGTAACAGAGGAATACTTGGTGGAGAAACGGCATGTTCTCTAGGGAAGGAGAGGAGGACGTTAAGTCAGAGAACCTGAGGTCAAATGCTCTCTCTCTACAGCCTAAAAAGTGTTTGCAGGCTGTGCCCTGAAAGGCAAATGTGTACCAAATATGATCTCTGTGCACAAGCCCTGGATCATAGCTGCACCTACCCAGAGGGGGGCGTCTTTCGTTATTTACATAGAAACTCTTCCCCAAGCCTCCATCCTTCTCATGAAAAGTACATAATGATACCAAGGTAGTTTGTTCCATAGGGCCACTCATTCATTCATTCATTCATTCATTCATTCATATGGTCAGTCATTCTAAAACTTTTTTAGGTGTCCACTCTAATGATTAAGAGTACAAATTTGGGAATGAAAGAGGTGTGGTTTGCATGTGGGCTCCACCACTTACTAGGTATGTCCTGAGGAGCTTGCTGAAGCTCTTGGAAACTCAGCTCCTTTGTCTAGAAAGTGGGATAATGATACTTTTATCTTACTATGGTTGTCAAAGTTGGCAGAGATAAAATAAAGGGTTTCTTCTTATATTGGCACAGATCAAACACTCAAAAAATGGTGTTTATTATTACTTAGTTATTCTGAGATAAGTTGTCATTTTGTCCAAGGAATAGTATTAAGAAAAATAAGTCTATTATACAAAACACAGGCACATCAATTCCTGTTATTGCACATATTAATCTGATTTTTTCAAATTATATGATTTAAAACTAATGCACAATGCTCATAACTAAAGTCGAGGCTCAGATCCTCTCACCTAGAAAAGCTTACCTAGGAAAAGCCAGAAACAGCCTATAAGTCGAACAAGAGGAATTGATTATATGGATTACAACATGTCCATATGAAGCATGCTGCATGCTAAGTTGTGCTGAGTTGCTTCAGTCACATCTGACTCTGGGCAACCCTGTGTACTATAGCCCAAGGCTCCTCTGTCCTTGGCGATTCTCCAAGCAACAACACTGGAGTCGATTGTTCTGCCCTCCTCCAGGGGACCTTCCCCACCCAGGGATCAAACCGACATCTCTTATGTCTCCTGCATTGGCAGGTGGGTTCTTTACCACTAGCACCACCTGGGAAGCCCCAAATTTTATATCAGTAAGTCAACAATATTTCTGGGCTCCGCAAAAGAAGTAAACACAGTCTTGTGAGGTGTGCACAAGAGCAGCATGTTCAGAACAAAGAAGTCAGGGTTATCACCCAATGTGCATGGTCAGCCACCTCCTTGTGTCTGAACATCACACTCTGAGAGGGACAATGAGGAACTCAAATTCTTCATCAGAGTAAAAATCCAATATAACAGGAAAGAGATGACAAAAGCCTAGAGGAAATATAGCAAAATTTATTTCGTCTCCTTGGAAGAATGCAAGGTGGAAGAGGAACGAGTTGTGTGAAAGTCCAAAAGAGTCATGTGGAATCACAGAGGCAAAGCTGGGGCGGGGCAAGAGCGGATGTGTACAGAGGTGGGATACAGATCAGGTTCACATCGTGAGTAAGCACCAGCAGAATAGGTGTCCCGGCTTGGCCACATCCTTTGCTTAGCACAATCCTGGTCAACATGATGGCTTGAGGATGAGGAAAGAAGGAGGAAGAGAGGATGAAGGGTGTGGGAGGTAAAGAAAGAGACAAGAGAAGGAGGAGGGGGAGAAAGGGTCCTGGGTTCTGAGCGAAGGACCCTGGATTTTACCATCACTGTAGGTCTTCCTCTCCTCCTGCTGCAGGTAATGATACTTCTCCAGCACAGCATCCCTCCCTACATGCAGTCCTACAAGGAAACCAACCAGGATTCCAGCTGTTTATAAAAGGAAAGTTGTCATCAGTAATAACTGCATCTTTTGTGGGCTGTCAACATTTTTTTTTTTTTACTTTAAAATTAAAATTTAATTTGATTCTCATTTGAATGATGGTTCAGGTTGAAAAATAGGTATGAGAGTAAAGAGACAAGTGCAGTTAAAGTGCTAATGGGTGATAATGGCCATGAAGAGGAACTCTTTTTCAAACGCCAGCCTGGAGGTTAAGTAAAGGTTGAAGATCAAGAAGAGTAAGTCAAGACAGAATGGGTACAGGTATCCGAATGGCTGAGTCCCTTTGCTGTCTGCCTGAAGCTATCACAACATTGTTAATAGGCTATGGTCCCATGTGAAATAAAATAAAAAGAGTCAAAATGAAGGAAGGAGTCCAGGGAACATGCTGAAGTCCTGAACAAGGCACTGACAACAGGAATGAGGGCGAGGGGATGGATAACCAGGAGACATAATTTATAACAGGGGATAAGTGGCTGGGTAAGTAAGAAGGAGTAAGGAGTCTAAACTGCCTGATGGATGACTTATGTAGGTAAGTGGGTGGTAGTTGTCATTATGAGATAATGAAGCCAGGATGATGAACAGGTTCAGTGGGGACACTGGAGAGAGAGAGAGAGAGAGTCTGGCCTGGAGCTCAGTTAAGTATATCACAGGAAAAAGTCTCAAATGATGAAAGTTCTCAAATAATAGAGTGAGATATGGCAAAATAATAATAATAGTAATAATAATAACCCTCTGTTTATCCCTGTGGGTGGAGGGGAATCTTGGTGACTTCATGTAAACATTCTCCACTCCAAAGTGGCTCTTTTCCACAACAAAGGCAAAGACAATATTCTCCCCATAAATCAGCCTACTCAAAACTTGTGATCTTCCAGAAATACAAGGGACCTTGATTTAGCAGTTGCCTTGAAACAGGTGAGATCTGAGAAGAAACAAGAAGAGGAACTATGCAAGGTGTAGGACTCGGTGTTCGTGGTTGGGTATTGAATATTCTGGGGAGTTGTTTTTTTTTTTTTTTTTTTTGTGGGGGGGGTTGGGGTTGTGCTGCAAGGCATGTGGGACCTTAGTTGCCCAAAGGGATTGAACCCACACCCTCCATTGGAAGCATGGAGTCTTAACCACCAGACTGACAGGGAAGTCCCTGAGTGAGCTTTTTGAGCTAAGTAAATCAAAATCTATGTTCTAGTTACATTGTTTTGTAACTATATACATATATTCACCATGGGTGAGTTTTTCTTTTCTGAATTTGGGGAAATTTCAACCCACTTCAGATGAACCAAATAATAATTATATAAGAATATCATCATTTAATGACATGTGATTCCAAAGCTTAAGCTCTTTGTTGCTAGGCTAAGTCTTCAGCAAGGTTTTGTAATGACTGAATAAAGGAATGAAGGAATAAATGAACCCATGTGGGAGAATAAGTAGCATCCACAGTTAGGAAAGAAATCGAATCTTGAGAGATTAAGCCTTTCCCCAATATAAACAACACACTGCACTGCTCCCTATGCTGTATTTTGGTGTAAATTTTATAGGCACACACTTTGATTGCAGAACAAGATTTGGTAAATGGAGTTTCTCCTGGATTTCAACCCACACATGCCCTCTAGGCCAAATGCCTTGATGCAGGGCACAGCCAAGTGCCTTGATGCAGGGCACAGCCTGTATACAGTAGGTAAATTGTAAGGACATGATCCTTCTCAGGCCTTCTCACTTTACATACTTGTCTCTCCCACTAGGGATCAAACTGCTCTTCCAATAAAGGATACCTTTCCATCCCCCATTAAATAACAGCAAAAAATCAGCAGGATTTCCAAACTCACTTGTGAAAGCAAAGACAATCACATCTTTCCTCTGTGTTGATACTGTTTGAGAAATAATCAGTCTTAAGTGGAGCTACAGTGTAAATTTATGAATAGGTTAGGAAATAGCGATGATGGTTGAGAAGTGAATCAAAAGATAACAGAGGAAAATGAGAGATTATAAAGTAGTTAAGAGGTCAGAAAATAGAGATGCTGAGAGTTGGGAAGAGACAGCAGTGCTTAAGACCCATATCCTTTGAACTCAGTACTTCTCAACTTTCTCCTTGTTAGAGAAATCATATACTGCTCTATTCATTCACCCTTTCCCTTATTCATGAGACATCTCTTGATCACATGTCATATTCCAGGCACAGCGAGAAACATCAGGTATAATTTAATCAATAGTGCATGGTCTCAGTCTTCAAAAAAGTCAAAAGCCACTAAGAAGGTCTTTGTGAATACACAGGTTCACTGCAACATCATTCGAAAAGCTTTAGGAACACAGTGTCATGGGAGCCCAGAAAAGATCATAAATAACTTTCCTAACTATGTTAGGAAGGCATGTTTCATCTGGATGTTCAAGAATGAGAAGGAAATTTTAAGTTGAAAAAATGGAGGAAAGCAGTCAAGGCAAAGGGAGCTGTATGTATCACGAAGCTTCAGAACTACACAGGGTCATGGAATGTTTATTGAACAGGGAGACTTACATCGGACAGGATGAGGCCTGAAGGGTATGGTGAGAGGTAAACTTGGAGAAGTAGGTTGGGGCCACAGACAAAGTGATGCACGTGATTAAAACCTAAGGTGGGAAACACCTTTACTAACTGCCTAGCATGCATGTACTGGTCTTAATATCCTCCCAAAACAATCTTGTATCACCCTTCTTTCAGGAAAAGAACTGTTCATGTTATGACTGGAATGGACATTATGGCTTCACGGCTTTAAAACCACCTAGACTTGAGTTCAAATCCTGGCTCTCCCACTTACTGTGGAAATGTCCTGAGATTTGGAGTCTTTATATGTATAACAAAAGTGATGGAAGTTCATAGAACTAAGTTGATGATGCTGAGTTGGCCCATAGAGCACCTTGTACATAGGATATAACAACAACAACAAAAAAAAATGGTGTTACTCCCTCTCCCCTTCATTTAGCCCAGACTTTCTTCAGGAGGAGCATACTTGCCAAATAATGTTAATTTAAAAAAAAAACCAAAAACTCTATTATGAAGGTCTTTTGAGAAGGAAATTTCACAACTTACTCTGTATCTAGACTCTAATAGGCAGTTCCTTCTAATTGAATATTCTAAGACCACCTAAGCCACTTTTGTGCTGCCCATTAATACAATGAAAAGAGTTCCACACAGCAGGGCAGTTCTTACAATTCTGGAAAACTCTGCGGGTCTTCAGTCTCTGTTGTCACAGTACTGACCTGTGAATCTTGCTGAAGATCAGAAGAAACAGTGAACCCAGAGGAACATTAGCGTCAGCACACTGTTCCAGGGCTCCGGATGACTGCTCAGAGTAAGACGCAAATCCAGGGCCTCACCCCTCCTCTACACTCTGATCTTGATCCCTCAGAGTGTTTCTCACCCTCATCTGTTCCTTAACAACAGGCAGAACATGATTTTTCAGTATGGGCCATCCTGAAACGTTTAGTCACATTGGTAATCACCGAATGACTCTTATCCTGTTAGGTAAACTAACTTTAGAGTCATTGAATGTGACACGAAAACACATCTTTGAAAGCAGCATTTCCCAAGGGGGTCAGAGAAAGTGTACAAAGGCAGAATGAACAGTAGAGCCTGGACTGGTTCTAGCAGATGCAAATCCCTTCTTACATCATTGAATCTCAAAAAATGAGTCTAAAGAGTTGATATTGCACCTCTCTGAATAACCTCATTCACTATATATATATATATATATATATATATATACACACGTACATCATACAAGCCTACACGTATGAAAATGCTTTATGTGTAGGCTTGCATGTTGCGTGTAGTTCTAGATATATCTAAAGTTGCTTTAGATTTTGAAGATGGAGGGTTCATTGTATTCACTAAAACAATTCAGAGCTCACTCCGAGTGGAGTATGGAAAGAAAATCTCCGAACTGTTATATTTTATTGAAAAGAAGGAAGGCAGGTAGCTCTTATCCCTGTGTGTCTTAGTTGTTCAGTCATGTTCAACTCTGCAACGCCATAGACTGTAGTCCACCAGGCTCCTCTGTCCATGGAATTGTGCAGGCAAGAATACTGGAATGGGTAGACTTTCCCTTCTCCAGGGGATCTTCCCAACCCAGGGATCTAACAGGGCTCTCCTGCATTGCAGGCAAATTCCTTACCATCTGAGCCACCAAGGAAGCCAAGAGGTATACACATAGGAAAGAGAACTAATATGTCTGAGAATTTACTATAAGCCACTCAGATTCTAATCAGTTCACTCAATTTTTATAATAACTTTATATATTGAGTAGCTATTACTGTCACTCCATGTTAGGGAATAGAAAACAGGAGCATGGACTGGTCAAGAGACTTGTCCACAATTACACAGCAAGTACTGAACTTAGGTGGAGGAAGGCTGCTAGGGGATCTGGTTTCTTAATCAGCACCATGCAACACCACCACTCCAAAATATTGTGTATGGATTCCACACATTCAAATTAAAACCTTGGTTATTTCTCTTCATACTAAATCCTTCCTATTCTCAAAGTCATAATAGCAAGAAGTGCAGTATCTTACTCTTGGAGAAGCCTCCTTTCCCCCAAAGCAGTTTAAATCCCTGAAGAAAAAAAAAAAAAAGAAGAAGAAGAAGAAGAAAAAAAAAAAACCCTCTATCTCTTATTTCCAAACTTAAGCAGGACATGAGAATCAACACTGCTTCTCATAGCCACTTGGAGTTACTACTTAAAATGGGAATGGATTTGGCAAAATATAGTGGGTCAGCTCTATTTTGTGCCTGTTTCAAGCCCCCACAGGGAATGCTATGGTTTTTTCGTTGTTGTTGTTTTGTTTTTTAAAGAGTGCTAAGGCTTCTTCAGTAATAAACTTAGCCAAGAAAGTGCTACTTTAGACAACTAGTGAAAGGTTGTTGCTGAAAGATAAGACCCGGGATTCTTGGCCTCCTGAGGAGAAGAATTCAATCCGGGGCCAGAGACGAGGCTGGATCGCTCAGAGCTTTTGTGTAATAAAGTTTTATTAAAGTATAAAGGAGATAGAGAAAGCTTCTGACATAGGCATAAGAAGGGGGCAAAAGAGTACCCCCCCCCCCCCAGTCTTTAGCTGTATGTTATATAGTCACTCACAGTCTGTTAATGAAACGAAAGGAATGTCATAAAATTTAGAATGGCACCAGATAATTCATCCCTGGCCATAAAACGATTGACTTGAATCTTGTAGAAGGGCAGAATACCAACAAATAGTTCCATTTACATAGATTAGGGGAACAATACCTGAGTAAGTAAGTTAGGCCTTTTGGCGGAACTAACTTGAAGATAGACTCTGGGCTTCATTAACATAGCTTAAGACAACATTTCCATAAGAAAAAGAAATGTATTGGTTAACTCAAGGTTTGAGAGCAGTTAGCTTTAGGTGAGACCAGGTGTCATGGCAACACAGCATGTTAAGAGAAACCTCCTTTTAAATTTGTATAGAGAAGGAAAATCATATCGCTGGTTTGTTTCTTCCTGCCACTTAAGAGAGATAAAAATGTCTGGCACTTGCAGCCTCTTTCCTCCTTTTGGAGACCCCTGGCCTTCCTGCCTGTTACCCTCTCATAAGGATTTGAGAGCTTTGCTCCCAAGCTCTCTTAGACATTTGTTATCATCATCAACTTTAACTTGTCTTTCCTTGGAAATAACTTAATGCAAGAACCTCTGTCCCTTGGTCCTTGGCCAAGTATTAAAAGGGAAACTCTGATAAATGTGATTTGCATAGGCAGTCTTGGTTGCTGCATGCCCCAAATAATGTGGGCAACTTCCACACCATGCCTGAGGTTTGACTCTAAAGACTTGCCATAGCCCATAATCTCAAAGCCAACTACTTCTTCTGGTGCTCAATAAAATAAACAAAAATCTCTTCCAATGCTTGGGGATCAACTTTCTACCCAGGACTTGCCTAGTAAGCCATGCACTCAGAGGGTGGATCACCATTGTGAGGCTTTCATAGAGGAATTTCAAGGGCAATTCTGACCAATGAACTTGAAGTGTCAACCTAGAGTTGGAAGTAAATGCTCATAGCCTGTGCTGATTGCTAAGGTCGGTACAGAATGAAATAAGAAAGGGGAGATATCTGTGTGTAAGCATGTCTTTTTTAAGCCTCTAACAGTTCTGTCTCATTCACAGGACGTCTTCAGAGCCATGCATCCGGACCCTGACATTGTGCGATTGTACCTTAAACCACTGCTCATTGGAGAGCTTGCTCCAGAAGAGCCCAGTCAGGAGAGAAACAAAAATGTGAGTGAGGTCTTAGGACTCAAGAATATACAGAGGGATGGGGATGGGGTATATTTCAGGGCCAACTTATCACTTTTTGTGGGAAACCAGCCATCATGTCTGGGAGGGCCTGCAATAGCATAAATGAGAGGATTCCAAATATTTCATAATAATCCTCCTGAAATACTCAGAATTGTTAAACCTGTGAGAAACAAAGGAATGGAATGCTTAGCCCTCTGCCAAACAGTAATCCCATGTGTCTAACTACCTATGATTCATGGGGTTGCAAACAGTTGGACACGACTGAGCGACTGAACTGAACTACCTACTTCTTGCCTCGAACTTACACATAACTTTTCTTTTTCCATGACTGCTTATAATTGTTTGATGTTCCCTGTTAAACCAGTTTTCATGAGAGCAGACACTATGTGTCCTCAGTACCTACTGGCACAGGATTGGACCTGTAGTAGGAATTCCATAAATAGCTGTTGAATCAATGATGTGACTATAACCTAACTATAGTTCTTTTTACAGTTGGAGAAATTACAGTTCCAGGAGAATAAACTATCTTCTGAAAAGCAAAGAACAGGAACTCCAGTTCACCTCTTTCTGGCTCCAAACCTTTGGGTAATCCCCACGAAGAGCACCACTTTTCTTTCACCAAGAATTTGGTTGACTGAAAAACTGTCTTCAGAGGGCAGGGCCTCCATAAAACTAGAATTCACTGGAACGGTTGCACATAAAGCTTAAAGGGATTTTAGCTAATATTAAGCACTGCATTTTTTTTTTTTTTTTTGCACTTCATGTTTTAAAACAGTTTACAATTGTATCATTCTTTTGAAATACTTTGTACAAAGTGGTGATCCAGATATAACTATGAGGCAGAAAGAAAAAGAATTATATTTCCACTTTAAAAAATGAAGAAAAACAACAAACAAACAAACAAAAAGAAATGAAGAAACAAACTCACAAGGGGATAGGAGAAATCTGAGGAAAGAGGACTGGTTACGTGCAGGACGAAGAGAAATACTTAGGCTGACAACTTAGGCCCATGTGCATCCCTCAAGGCTGTGTGTCAGGAAATAACGCATTGTTTTGAGATGATTGTACCCTCAGGCAGACAGCCTGGACACAGAGCCCAGTTCCTGTGACAAGGTGTAGGAGCCGAGATGCTGTCGTTCAGTCACTAAGTCACATCTGACTCTGCGACCCTGTGAACTGCAGCATGCCAGGCCTCCATGTTCCCTCACTATCTCCCAGAGTTTGCTCGAACTCATGTCCATAGAGCATGATGCCATCCAACCATCTCATCCTCTATCCCTCTTCTCTTCCTGCCCTCAGCCTTTCCTGGCACAAGGGTCTTTTCCAATGAGTCTGTTCTTCCATCAGGTGGCCAGTGTATTGGAGCTTCAGCTTAACCATCAATCATTTCAATGAATATCCTGGGTTGATTTCCTGTAGGATTGACAGGTTTAATCTCCCTGCTGTCCAAGGGACTCTCAAGAGTTTTCTCCAACACCACAGTTCAAAAGCAATAATTCTTTGAGGCTCAGCCTTCTTTCATGTCCAACTCTCACATCCATACATGACTACTGGAAAACCCATATATTTGACTATATGGACCTTTGTTGGCAAACTAACACTCTGCTTTTTAATATGCTATCTAGGTTTTTCATTGTTTTTCTTTTAAGGAGCAAGCATCTTTTAATTTCATGGCTGAAGTCACCAGCTGCAGTGAATTTTGGAGACCAAGAAAATAAAGTCTGTCACTATTTCTATTTTCTCCCCATCTATTTGAATGAAGTGATTGGACTGAATGTCATGATCTTCATTTTTTGAATGCTGAGTTTGAAGCCAGCTTTTTTACCTTCCTCTTTCACCTTCATCAACAGACTCTTTAGTTCCTCTTCACTTTCTGCCATCAGAGTGGCATGATCTTATCTGAAGTTGTTAATATTTCTCCCAGCAATCTTATTCAGCTTCTGCTTCATTCAGCACAGCATTTCACATGATGTACTCTGCATATAAATTAATTAAGCAGGGTGACAATATACAGCCTTGACGTACTCCTTTCCCAATTTTGAACTGGTCCATTGTTCCAAGTCTCGTTCAAACTGTTGCTTCTTGGCCTGCATACAGGTTTCTCAGGAGGCTGGTAAGATGGTCTAGTACTCCCATCTCATTAAGAATTTTCCACGGCTTGTTGTGATCCACAAAGGATCAGAAGAAACAGTAAACCCAGAGGAATATTAGTGTAGTCAGTGAAGCAGACTTTATTTTTTATTTTTTGGAATTCTCTTGCTTCTTCTATGATCCAACAGATATTGGTAATTTGATTTTTGGTTCCTCTGCCTTTTCTAAATCCAACTTGTATATCTAGAAGTTCTCAGTTCATGTACTATTGAAGGCTAGTTTGAAGGATTTTGAGCATTACCTTACTAGCATGTGAAGTGAGAGCAATTATGTGGTACTTAGAATGTTCTTTGGCATTGCCTTTCTTTGGAATTGGAATGACAATTGATTTTTCAAGTCCTGTGGCCACTGCTGAGTTTTCCAAATTTCCTGGCATATCGAGTGTAACACTATAATAGCATTTTCATTTGGGATTTGAAGTAGTTCAGCTGGAATTCCACCACCTCCATTAGCATTAAATCACCTCCATTAGCACTGTTCATATCAGTGCTTTCTAAGGCCCACTTAACTTCACATTGCAAAATGTCTGGCTCTAGGTGAATGACCATACCATTGTGGTTATCTGGATCATTAGACTTTTTTGTATAATTCTGTTTATTCTTGCCACATCTTAATATCTTCTTTTCTGTTAGGTCTTTACCATTTCTGTCTTTTATTGGGCCCATCTTTGCATGAAATGTTCCCTTGACATCTCCAATTCCATTGAAGAGATCTCTAGTGTTTTCCATTCTATTATTTTCCTCTGCTTTTTGCTTTGTTCACATAAGAATGCTTTCTTATCACTACTTGCTATTCTCTGGAAATCTGCATTCAGTTGGGTTTATCTTTCCTTTTCTCCTTGCCTTTCACTTCTCTTCTTTTCTCAGCTATTTGTAAGGCCTCCTCAGACACCACTTTGCCTTTTTGCATTTCTTTTCCTTGGGGATGATTTTGATCATCACCTCCAGTACAATGTTATGAACCTCTGTCCATAGTTCTTCAGACAATCTGTCTATCAGATCTTATCCCTTGAATTTATTTGTCACTTCCACTGTATAGCTGCAACTTCATACCTGAATGGCGTACTGGTTTTCCCTACTTTCTTCAATTTAAGTCTGAATTTGGCAATAAGGATTTCATGATCTGAGCCATAATCAGCTCCTGGTCTTGCTCTGCTGATGTATAGAGCTTCTCCATCTTTGGCTGCAAAGAATATAATCAATCTGATTTCAGTATTGATGATCTGGTGATAGCAATGTGTAGAGTCGTTTCTTGTGTTATTGGAAGAGGCTGTTTGCTATAACCAGTGCATTCTCTTGGCAAAAATTTGTTAGCCTTTGCCTGGCTTCATTTTGTACTCCAAGGCCAAACTTACCTATTACTCCAGGTGTCTCTTGACTTCCTACTTTTGCATTCCAATTCCCTATGACGAAAAGGACATCTTTTTTTGGTGTTAGTTCTAGAACGTCTGGTAGGTCTTCAGAGAATCGTTCAACTTCAGCTTCTTCAGCATTAGTGGTCGGGGTATAGATTTGGATTACTGTGATACTGAATGGTTTGCCTTGGAATCGAACAGAGATCATACTCTCATTTTTAAGACTGCACCCAAGTACTGCATTTTAGACTCTTTTGTTGACTATGATGGATACTCCATTTCTTATAAGGGATTCTTGCCCACAGTAGTAAATACAATGGTCCTATGAATTACATTCACCCATTCCCATACACTGTAGTTCACTGATTCCTAAAATGTTGGTGTTCACCCTTGCCATCTCCTGCTTGACCATGTCCAGTTTATCTTAATTCATGGACCTAACTTTCCAGGTCCCTATGCAATATTGTTGTTTTCTTCATTGGACTTTACTTTCGCCATTAAACATATCCATAACTGGGCATCATTTCTGCCATGGCCTAGTCTCATATTCTTTCTGGAGCTATTTCTCCACTATTCCCCAGTAGCATATTGGATATCTACTTACCTGGGAGGCTCCTCTTTCAGTGTCATAGCTTTAGCCTTTTCATACTGCTCATGGGATTCTTGAGGCAAGAATACTGAAGTGGTTTGCCATTCCCTTCTGACCACGTTTGGTCACAACTTTCCACCATGGCCCATCCATCTTGGGACCCTGACTTTGAAGGGCTTGAGACTGTGGGATATGAGTCTAGGCCAGTTACCAAACATGTCTGTGGTTCAGTTTCTCTCTCTGTAAAATAGCAACAACAGAACAAACCATATCAAGTGATATTGGGAGATTACTGAGAGAGTTTAAAGACATTTAAAATGCTTAGAACAGTGTCTGGAATATAGCAAATGTTCAATGAACTTTAGATACTATAATTATCATAAACTCAACTGTCACACAAGTAATTTACAAGCCTCTAAATTTACAGAATCATTTAGGGCAGGATGCCCTAGGTAAAAAAAGAGGAAATGGTGCAGAGCTTAGTTGTTTTTCCTAAATATTTTCTCTAAGGAAAAGATAATCCCATTCATGGCTGAGAGCTATAATTATTCATTATCTAAAACAGTGGTGATCCCTGAGGGTAAAGATCTGATATGAATTTTCTTTGTGCATCTGTGATTACCCAGAGATATGTATGTAGACAATTAGTGTTTGAACACAGAACTGAAAGTCAGGAAGTACAGGCTTAAGTCCAGCTTCCATCACTTGCAGAGGATTTCACATTAACCACCCTTCTGGGCTTTAGTGACCCCAGCAGTACAGTGAATGTGATGGTAAAATCAGGGAAATGTCCTGTTGCTGCTGTTCAGTCATTAGGTTGTGTCTGACTCATTGTGACCTCATGGACTGCAGCACAGCAGGCTTCTCTATCCTTCACCATTTCCCAGAACTTGTTCAAACTCATATCCATGGAGTCAGTGATGCCCATCCAGCCATCTCATTCTCTGGCATCCCCTTCTCCTTGTAACTTCAATCTTTCCCAGCATCGGGGTCTTTTCAAATGAGTCAGCTCTTCTTATTAGGTGGCCAAATTTGGAACTTCAGCTTCAACATCAGCCCTTCCAATGGATATTCAGGACTGATTTCCTTTAGGATTGACTGGTTTGATCTCCTTACAGTCCACGAGACTCTCAAGAGTCTTCTCCAACACCACAGTTCAAAACCATCAATTCTTCAGTGCTCAAACTTCTTTATAGTCCAATTCTCACATCCATACATGACTACAGGAAAAACCATAGCTTTGACTAGACAGACATTTGTTGGCAAAGTAATGTCTCTGCTTTTCAATATGTTGTCTAGGTTTGTCACTGCTTTTCTTCCAAGGAGCAAGCAAAGTTTAGTTCCATGGCTGCAGTCACAATCTGCAGTGATTTTGGAGCACAAGAAAGTAAAGTCTGTCATTATTTTAATTGTTTACCATGTCATGAAATCATGGGACCGGTTGCCATTATCTTCATTTTTGAATGTTGCATTTAAACCAGCTTTTTCACTCTCCTTTTCACCTTCATCAAGAGGCTCTTTAGGTCCTCTTCACTTTCTGCCATAAGGGTGGTGTCATCTGCATATCTGAGGTTATTGATATTTCTCCTGGCAGTCTTGATTCCAGCTTCTGCATTATCCAGCCCAACATTTCTCATTATATACTCTGCATTGAAGTTAAATAAGCAGGGTGACAACATACAGCCTTGATGGACTCCTTTCCCAATTTGGAACCACTCCATTGTTCCATGTCCAGTTCTAACTGTTGCTTCTTGGCCTGCATATAGGTTGCTCAGGAGGTAGGTAAGGCACTCTGGTATTCCCAGCTATTGAAGAATTTTCCAGTTTTTTGTGATCCACATCGTCAAAGGCTTTAGCATAGTCAGTGAAGCAGAAGTAGGTGTCTTTTGGAATTCCTTTGCTTTCTCTATGATCCAACAGATGTTAGCAATTTGATTGCTGGTTCCTCTGCCTCTTCTAAACCCAACTTGAACATCTGGATGTTCTCAGTTCATGTACTGTTAAAGCCTAGCTTGGAGAATTTTAAGCATTACTTTGTTAGCATGTGGAATGATTGCAATTGTGCATAAGTTTGAATATCCTTTGGTGTTGCGTTTCTTTGGGATTAGAATGAAAATTGATTTTTCAAGTCCTGTGGCCACTGCTGAGTTTCCAAAATTTGCTGGCATATTAAATGCAGCACTTTAACAGCATCATCTTTTAGGATTTGAAATAGCTCAGCTGGAATTCTATCACTTCTGCTAACTTTGTTGGTAGTGATGCTTCCTAAGGCCCACTTGACTGCACACTCCTGCATGTATAGCTGTAGGTGAGTGATCACAACACCATCGTGGTTATCTGGGTCATTAAGATCTTTTTTGTACAGTTCTTCTGTGTATTATTGCCACCTCTTCTTGATATCTTCTGCTTCTGTTAGGTCCATATCGTTTCTGTCCTTTATTGATCCCATCTTTGTATGAAATTTTCCCTTGGTATCTCTAATTTTCTCAAAGAGATCTCCAGCCTTTCCCATTCTATTGTTTTCCTCTATGTCTTTGCATTCATTGCTGAGGAAGGCTTTCTTATCTCTCCTTGCTATTCTCTGGAACTCTGCATTCAGGTAGGTATATCTCTCTTTTTCTCCTTTGCCTTTCACTTCTCTTCTTTTCTCAGCTATGTGTAAGACCACCTCAGGCATCACTTTTCCATTTTGCATTTATTTTCTTGGGGGATGATCTTGATCACCACCTCCAGTACAATGTTATGAACCTCTGTCCATAGTTCTTCAGACAATCTGTCTATCAGATCTTATCCCTTGAATGTATTTCTCACTTCCACTGTATAACTGCAAGTTTACACCTGAATGGCCTAGTGGCTTTCCCTACTTTCTTCAATTTAAGTCTGAATTTGGCAATAAGGATTTCATGATCTGAGCCATAATCAGCTCCCGGTCTTGTTTTTGCTGATGTATAGAGCTTTGCTATCTTGGCTGCAAAGAATATAATCAATCTGATTTTGGTATTGACCATCTGGTGATGTCCATGTGTAGAGTCATCTATTATGTTGTTGGAAGAGGGTGTTTTTTATGACCAGTGTGTTCTCTTCACAAAACTTTGTTAGCATCTGCCCAGGTTCATTTTGTACTCCAAGGCCATGCTTGCCTGTTACTCCAGGTACCTTTTGACTTCCTACTTTTGCATTTTAATCCCTTATGATGAAAGAAAACTAAACACTGAAGAATTGATGCTTTTGAACTGTGGTGTTGGAGAAGAATCTTGAGAGTCCCTTGGACTGCAAGGAGATCCAACCAGTCCATCCTAAAGGAGATCAGTCCTGAATATTCATTGGAAGGACTGATGCTGAAGCTGAAACTGCAATACTTTGACCACCTGATGCAAAGAACTGACTCATTTGCAAAGACCCTGATGCTGGGATAGATGATAGAATGTGGGAAGAGAAGGGGATGACAGAGGATGAGATGGTTGGATGGCATCACCACCTAAATGGACATGAGTTTGAGTAAGCTCCGGGAGTTGGCGATGGACAGGGAAGACTAGCATGCAGCAGTCCACTTGGTTGCAAAATGTCAGACATGACTGAGCGACTGAACTGAACTGATGATGAAAAGGACATCTTTTCTTTGTGTTGGTTCTAGAAGGTCTTGTAAGTCTTCAGAGAACCATCCAACTTCAGCTTCTTCAGCATTAGTGATCAGAGCTCAGACTTGCATTACTCTGATATGAACAGTTTCCCTTGGAAATGAACAGAGAGCGTCTTTCATTTTTTATTTTTGCACCCAAGTACTCTATTTCAGACTCCTTTGTGGACTAGCACATTTGTGTGATCTATTAAAGTTATCTATGGCTACAAGAATCTGATGTTCATTGGGCCTCTAGGGGTGAGCCCATCCCGACCTTTCCCAGGCATTGGATCATTTAAAAGTTTTATCAGTGAATTTTGAAATGAATTTTCTTGCTTCTAGGATTATGCTCATAGCTCTTTTTTATTATTATTTCAAATTTCTCTTCTTTTTTACATCTGAACAATCAAGTTTTCATTTCTTATATCCTGGTCACTTTCTCAACAGTCTGAGTTTCGAGCACATTATAGTTATTAAGCTAAGGAGATATTTCTTCCCAGGCCTTTCACTGACTCTTAAGTATGTGCAAGTTCATAAATCAGTGCTAGTACTTGACCTACATACATAAGCCCAGTACTTGTGCACAGAATCAGGACTCCTTCAACCAATAGGCACACATGCTATTACCACAGGAGACCCTGTCTCATTCCTATAGGGCTTCTGAGCATCTCACAGGAAATTCATCCTTTGAGCTAATCTAAGTGAACTCTATCTTTCATAAAGGAGTCTTTTGCACACACTAAATAGCTGTTAACATAGAAAGTAACAGAGATCCGTATAGATAGCAAAGATCCCAAAAGTATAATCAGAGATCAAACAACACATTGATTTTAAAAGGCAACTATTATTAATAGATACACACTTCTTCTACATATAAAACAGACAAACAACAAGGACCTACTGTTTGGCAGGGATCTATATTCAGTAACTCATAATGGTCTACAATGGAATAGACTCTGAAGAAACAACATGTATATATATACACACATATATATCATTTGCTGTATACCTGAGACCAATGCAACATTGTTCATCACCTCCATGTCAATAAAACTCTTTGCTTTGAAAAGCAGAAAACTACTTTTGGGGAGTTTCCCTGGAAGCCCAGTCATTAAGACTACTTCTTTCAATGCAGGGGATGCAGGTTTGATCCCTCGTCAGGAAACCAAGATCTCCCATGCCTCACAGCAAAAAAATAAATAAATAAAATAAAAGCAATATTGCCACAAATTCACTAAAGACTTCAAAAGAAATGATCTGCATCAAGAATATTTTTAATTAATCAGTTAAAAAGAGAATTGTTAGAGTTATGTATCTGTTCACTGAACTTCCCCATCCACACACAAAAAGGTAAATTATACGTCCTATAACCATTTGAGGACAGTTTACAAATCACTACTCATCTGTCTCTTCTCCAGAAAAAAAAAAAAATTATCATAACTTGTTTTAAGCATTTAGCTTTTTGTTAATTTTTTTAGGTTTCTTAATTTTTTGTTTAAATTTTATTTATTAAATTTATTAAATAAATGTCTATTCTTAAAATTAAGGTATCATACATTGATAAAATAGATTAATAATTATGTTCATGTGTGCTCCCTCTCCGCTGAAGGAACTAATTTCTTTCTTGCATGTTTATCTCACAGTCCCAGTTGGTGGAAGATTTCCAAGAACTGCGGAGGACATTAGAGACCATGAATATGTTCAAAGCCAACCTGGGGTTCTTCTTCCTTCACCTTGCCCAGATCTTGATTTTGGAAGCCCTGGCTTGGGTAATAGTGTGGCATTTTGGCTGTGGCTGGCTTGTCACAATATTCATTTCCTGTCTTCTCACAGTTTCTCAGGTAAGTCAGTATCATAAGCCTGGGCTGTTACTTCATGCGAAGCCGTAGAATTTTTTCTTCTCTTTACGCTGGTGTCAGCAGCTGGCCTGGCACTTCCTGGCAAGTTACTTATCAGTGTCTGACACTAGCAAGCTACCAAACCACTCTGGGCCCCAGTTCTGTTTTCTGTAACATGGGGTAACAATTTTCTTATGGAAATATTCTGAGAAGGACTAAACAAGTTACTCTGTAGTGTACCTAGCACAGAGACTGGCATGTGGTAAATAGTCATGTCAGTTACTACTCTTTGCCCAGTTTTATCCACAAAATGTCAATAACTGAAGTTCTGTTCCCAGACATGAAACACTCATCTTTACTTTTCATTTATTTACCAACCAACATTTTTTATGATTGTTCAATGATTTTATTAAAGACTATATGCATACACAACATATTTTTACCTTTATATTTAGTCACTACTTACACATAATGTGTTTCACAGTAAAAATTCTTTTAAAAAGAAGCTAGATATGTTTTTTAAAAAGTTCCCTAAGAGAGCTTAACCAAAAGCCACATTCCCACCAACATTTATTAATACACCAGACTATGAAGAGCACAGACTACATCTTATTACATGATAATAGAATCATGTAGATTCTGCCAGAAATGGCAATCAGCAACTGGCATGTAGCAGGGCAGTTGATAAATCCTTGTTGAATGAAGCACAGATCTACTTCACGTCTCTGAAGATAAGCCCAATACTGTATTGTGGACAGAAAAGGAAATGCACCTGACGCTGCCCTTGGGAAACAGTCATCCAGTGGGGTCATTTAGATATCTAGACTGGATACAAGGCAGAAGGGAAAGAAACAAGCATGTGCTGTTTAAGCAGAAACAGGCATTAATTCTAACTGGGGCAACTGGGGATGATTTCATAGAGAAATGACATCAATGTTAATTCCAAAACTTCATAGGTCAATTTCTTTTTCTTGAAAAGCCAACCTGCTTTATTGCTTGAAAAGCCACTTTTGGAAACAAGAAAGGAAACAAACATTTGTTTGGGTTCTTAGTATTAGCGGTAACTTTACATGTGTTTTAGCTCTATGACGCCCCAGTGAGTACAGTATTATAATCCTTACTCATGGGCTTCCCTGGTGGTTCAGGTGGTAAGGAATCCACCTGCAATGCGAGAGACCTGGATTCGATCCCTGGGTTGGGAAGATCCCCTGGAGGAGGGCGTGGCAACCCAGTATTCTCACCTGGAGAATACCCATGGACAGAGGAGCCTGGCGGGCTATAGCCCATGGGGTCACAAAGAGTCGGACACAACTGAGCGACTAAACACAGCACAGCACATTGGATGACGAACTGAGTTGAGAGCTAATGAGTAACTTGCCAAGAGTTTTACAACTTGTAAAGTGGCAAAGGACAGTTCAGAGCCCTAGTCAGCCTCACTCCAAAGGCATCCTCCTTCCAATCCACCCTGGACATTTCTGACAGTGGAGAGAAGAGCATTCTAGGCAGAGATGGGAAAGAACTCAGCAAGTGATAGATACACACTTGGCTTGAGGTCAGATGAGATCTCCCACTGTTCTCATGGATTCCCAAATCTGCCAGCAGGCTCACTTACTACTTTCTTCTTACCTTGTCACTATCTCTGACAGCAGCCCTGTCTCTTCTAGGCTCAGAGTATGTTTCTGCAACATGACATGGGACACCTTTCCATATTTAAGAAGTCCAAGTGGAACCACCTGATGCAAAAATTTGTGATGAGTCATCTCAAGGTACAGAATGTTCCAGGAGCATGATGAGATTTGTGAAAGTCATTTTTGTAAGCTGGGTTTCCAAGTGTGTCTGGCTGTGCACTTATAACAGCAAAAATGTTTGTTCACACCTTGCAAATAAGTGTAAATATCCTAACAATGTAGGTACTAGATGTATACACACACACACACAAACACACAAACACTATAGCATATATGCTAAAATTAAATTTTAAATGTTTAGGAGGAAAGGTTTATTTTTATTTAAGAAGTTCCAGTGTTGCTTCTAACCAATAAGTATTTGGCCCAATCCCTGGTACTCATTAAGGAACCACCTCTCAGGAGAAGATGTGCCCTGTAAAGTCATAAGTAGGAATATTCTTAGAAAGAGTCTGTATATGTACTAATGGGAAGCTAGGTGAATCCAGCAATCCTGATTAGTCCAGGAAGGGTTATGAAGAATTAAAGGAAAAGATGCAGAAGAATAGATAAAAATAAGGAGAAAGAGTAACCAAGAAAGGTCAGAAGACTCCGTTCAAGAGTTGAGGGTTGCAAACTCAGTCTGCTAGAAAAAGCAGATGGCAATGAGGGCAGTTGGTCTTATCCCCCTCACATCTGCTCCAGGAGGACAGGCACACCGCCCTATGCACCCCTGCAATGCAGCACTTAGCAGAGTGCCTGGCACGCAGTAGACCTTTCATAAGCATTTATTGAGTGAAGGAAGGAAGGGATGGAATGATGGATGGACGGACCAACTGATGAATAAACCTAGGTAACAGCTCAGCGACTGATGAGAGTCGGTTTTAGCCCTGGTGCTGATAATGCTCACTGCACAGCCGTGAATTAAGTCAGATTCTATCTCTGGCCCTCAGTGTTCTCATCTCTAATATTAGGAGTTAAACTGGATCTCAGCTTTTCTATGACATTCTAGATTTAGGTGACTATATTCTCTGGCCCAGAAAGGGGGAAATGCCCTTCAGCCTTCCAATAAGTCAAATCTTTGTACACAAGCCAGGTTGTTTTAGAAAAAACTCATAAGTCATGATTCAGAGACTGTTTTCCTTTAACACAGACAGTTTATATTGAGTTGGAACATACTTAGAACCATCATCTTATCTACACAGTTTCCAGTTGAAAAAATTGAAGCTTAAGTAGACCAAATCACACAGAATTGGATCTGGATTCATATGAGAACTAGGTCTGTCTTCAAACTGGTTAGAGTGAATAATAATATTGTAATTTTATATGACATGGTACATTTGACCAGAAAATTCTTGCAGGCACACTATTCTGCCTTCTCTCCACCAGTCTTAGATGTATGAAGTGTTTTGGATTCACTTGGAAATCTTGACCACAGAATAAAAGCTGAGATGATTATGTTGTTGTGAGTCTCAGTTTATGGATGCCTGCAGTTTCTCACCCCTGTTCTGAGTAATAAGAGGAAAGGTGAGACTCAGTTGCCCTGAAGATGCAGTTGATGTGGTGCCAGTAAATGCAATATTTCAAATCAGTTCCACACTTGGTGGTGCTTTTTAAAAAAATCACTGCTTTATATTGGCTCAAATTTCTACATTGTTGTAGTTGTTCAATCCCTAAGTACTATCTAACTCTTTGTGACCCCATGGTATGCAGCACGCCAGGCTTCCCTACCCTTAACTTTCTGCCAGAGTTTGCTCAAACTCATGTCCATTGAGTCAGTGATGCCATCCAACCATTTCATCCTCTGTCACCCTCTTCTCCTCTTGCCTTCAATAATTCCCAGAATCAGGGTCTTTTCCAATGAGTCATCTCTTCACATCAGGTGGTCAAAGTATTGGAGCTTCAGCATCAGTCACTTCAATAAATAGACAGGGTTTATTTCCTTTAGGATTGACCGGTTTGATCTCCTTGCAGTCCAAGGGATTCTCAAGAGTCTTCTTCACCACCACAATTTGAAAGCATCAATTTTTCCATGCTCAGCCTTCTTTATGTTCCAACTCTCACATCTATAGATGACTACTGGAAAAACCATAGCTTTGACTCTACAAACCTTTGTCAACAAAGTGTTGTCTCTGCTTTTTAATATGCTGTCTAGGTTTGTCACAGCTTTCCTTCCAAGGAGCAAAGTCCTTTTAATTTCATGACTGCAGTCACCCTCCATAGTGATTTTGGAGCCCAAGAAAATAAATTCTGTCACTCTTTCAACTTTTCTCCCATCTATTTGCCATGAAGTGATGGGGCTGGATGCCATGATCTTAGTTTTTTTAATGTTGAGTTTTAAGACAGCTTTTTCAATCTGTTCTTTTACAGTCATCAAGAGGCTCTTTAGATCTTCTTTGTTTTCTGCCATTACAGTGGTATCATCTGCATATCTGAGATTGATGATATCTTCCCCAGAAGATGTCCATATTCACTCTTGCCATCTCTTGCTTGACCACATTCAATTTACTTTGATTCATTCATGGATCTAACAGTCGAGGTTCCTACACAATGTTGTAGGCTTCCCAAGTGGCTCATAGTAATGAATCTGTCTGCATTGCAGGAGACCCAGGTTCGATCCTCGAGACTGAACCTGGGAAGATCCCCTGGAGAAGGGCATGGCAACTTACTTCAGTAATCTTGCCTGGAGAATTCCATGGACAGAGGAGCCTGCAGGATACAGTTCATGGAGTCGCAATGTTCTTTACAGCATTGATCTTCACATGTACCACCAGACACATCCACAGCTGAGCCTTGCTTCCACGTTCATCAAGCCTGTTAATTCTCTCCGGAGCTATTCCTCTGCTCCTCCTCAGTAGCATATTGGACATCTCCCAACCTGGGGGTCTCATCTTACAGTGTCATAGCTTTTTGCCTTTTCATACTGTTCATGGAGTTTTCAAAGAAAGAGTACTGGAGTGGTGTGCCATCCCCTCCTCCACTGGACCATGTTTTGTCAGAACTCTTCTCCATAACCCATCTATCTCGGATGGCCCTGCACAGTATGGCTCATAGATCCATTGAGTTTTGCAAGCCCCTTCGCCACAACAAGGCTGTAATCCATGAAGGGGAAATCTGTACATAGCTTTCTATAAACTATGTCTTCAGAAACAATTTGTACTAGTTGAAATAAATATAACCTTGATGATTCATGAACAGAATCAGTAAAGGGAAAATTGTTCAAAAAGAAAATCATGTGTACTCAGCCTTTTTGCAGGCAAAACCAAGGATTTATAAGCAAACTGAATATAGGGTTCAACTTTGTTCAGGAGAGAAAATTACCTGTGGCCAGGAAGGAGGTAACAAAAGTATAACATAAACAGCAACATCCTCACTTTATACATGTATCACAATTATTAATTTCAAAACTTGATTTTATGTCAATATACTTTTCCCCTGGAAAAGGCACGGATAGTGAGATTCTCTGAAATTTTCATTCACTTGCTGTGCAACAATATACATGTTCTGGTCTTTGCAGTGTTTGCACAATAAAAGAGCCCACAAAATATCTGCATATGTTTTAGACTTCTGTGCAGTTCTAAAATCAGAAAGAACTCCTCAGAGCATATTTTTAACCCAAACCCAGTGTGCATACTTTGAAAACTATGAGGAGCAAGTATTATTATAGAGATAAAGAGGCAGAATATTTGAAGTTAAAATTTCCATGACTAAATCCCAAAATATTTTTAACGGGGGAAGTGTCAAGCATGTTATTTCCAACAATCCTTTCCATAATGTTGTCCATTTTATAGATGAGGAAGCTGTCCAAGGCAACACCTAGTAGAATGAATTTAAATTCAGGATCGTTTCAGTACAAAGCCTGGATACTTTGTATTGCACCAAGAAAGGATATAACTTGGAAATGAGGAATGATTTAGAATGGTTCCTGTGTCAGAATTTGTGCAGAGGAAACCTATTTTGCATGCAGCTAATAATCCTCACTTCCCCACTGACCGTTCTCTCCCTTGTCTCTGTTAATTGCAGCTTCCAGAAAGAGGGGCCAGGGTGAAGCTGGCTACTTTTACAGCATACTGATAATTGTTACCCTGACCACTGTTGTAAGCTCCAGGACCTTGAGCTGTAAAGATATGCTACCTGGTCTATCATTAATCAAAACTTATCTTTCGTATTACCAGTTTCCACAGATGGTCATTGACTAAAAGGTTTACATTGAAACAGAGAACAATTTCTTTTCACAGTGTCCTTGTGTAACTGTCTACTGCTCCTATTAGACTGTATGTTTCACAGTGTGGGAATGCCATTTTATCATAGCTACCTTTCTGTTCCAGATTCCTGGCTTGGTATCTGACACATAGACATACTTTAAAACAAATAATGAATGGGTGAATAAATGAGTGTCCAACTGTAAGAGTGAGTCGGTGGTATGCAATTTGGTGAGAGAGTTATAGAGAGCAGTGGAGTCCCAGAACTTTGATGAGTACCTGTTGAGTTTATGATACCCAAAATGAAATGTATGGAAAGTGATTACTCTTGCAAGATTGAGATTCAGAAGAGAGATCTGAGGTGGTGGGAGAGATTCCACAGTAAGGATGTTAGGGAGTATGCAAGGTAAGAAAATAATATCCCTCCTGATGGATGGGGTCAGAGGGGTTTGCTAAGAGAGGTCTCTGCAACAAAGACTATGGAGAGGCAGTGCTAATACCTACAGATTTTCAAACAAACTCAACCCCCTTCCCTCATGTTTAGTTTAGTTTCCCCATAGATGTACAGGGTCTAAGCCAGCAGAGTCCAACAGTAATGTAATGCAAGCCACATTAAAATGGCATGAGTCATTTTAAATTTTCTAATAGCCACATTTTAAAAGGTAACTTTATGATGCCCACACATATTAAAAACATTTTCATTTCAACATGTAATCAGTATAGAAATTAATATATTTTACACTTCCTTTTTTTATTCTGAGGCTTCGAATCCAGTATGTATTATGCATTATACACTTACAAAGTCCACCTTAATTTAACTGGTCACATTTTAAGTGCTCAGTAGCCACATGTGGTTAATGACTACTATATTGAATAGTGCAGATCTAAAACACCAGTTATTGAGAGATATCAAATACACAATAAAAACTCTGATTACTGCTTATTCTTCCATAAATGATTAATGTAATAGGGGAAGAGAGGAGAAATGGAGTATGTCAACATGTCAGCATTCTACCTGCAGCATTTCATGTCTCCTCAAATAACCCAGAGATGTAAATGTCATTATATTATATTCACTAAAGATGAAATTGAGCCTCATAGGTTGGATAATTTGCCCAAACACACAGCAGTATTTGTACATCCAGTGGATGAAACTAGGTTGATGAGTTTCCAAATTCTTTGCTCTATTAAAACGTTCAGGTTTTCACTGAAAGAGAGAAAAATCTCAAACAGCCTAATCAGATTAGTATGTCTTCAGATATGAATATCTTTATTCTCATTTATGCTTTATGAGAGCCTTGAACATGCAATGATCTGAGGCAAGCCCACCTAGGAGATGATTTCAGATCTATGATTCTTTAAAATATTCATTGAAGTAGGATTCCTGGGGCCACTTTTTTTGTGTGCCATAATTAAAGTCTTGGAACTGATGTTTCTTTATTTGTAAAATAAGAATAATTTCTTCCCTACTTATATTCATATGTCTTTTTTAAGTGAGAATGAAATAACATTTCATTTCAACAGATTTTTATTCTTCTTCGTTATCAGGAGTTGTTTTAACCTAATTTTGTGTTCCTGGATCAGATAATTTTTTGTTCATAGACTTTTAGAGCCTATATCCAATGAATCAGTCTGTGACCATGTGGTGGTGGGGGCGGGGGTGGCAATTTCAAGGAGTCAATATCTTATTTTGACTTTTGAGATGCAGGCAGAAGACTCTGATAGTGAGTGATATTTCAGGTGAGAAATCTTGCAGCTAATAAATGCTCTCTTCTCCTCAGGGCCTGTCTACAAAATGGTGGAATGACCGACACTTCCAACACCATGTAAAAACAAACATCGACACCAAAGACCCAGATATTGATGTAGGCCCACTTTTTATTGTTGGAGATTTGACACCTGTTGAGGTATGTTTAGAAATCCTGAGCACTGGAAAATGTTCCAGAAAGTGGTTCTTGGAAAGCTCTACACCCTTGTCTTGGGGAGAACAGGCTGAAGGTTCTGGCTTCAAGCATGCTTTCAGAGCATCTCTTCTTCTTTTAAGTCCAGGATATAGATTTGAAATAACTGAATCTGGGGTTCTAAGAATAGAAGAAGATGCAGAGTGAATGACTCTGTGACCTTAAAGATCATTCAGTCCAACTCATTCACAGAAGACATGGCAGTAGCTTCAACAAGTGCTAAATCACAAATATCTAAATATCTAATTACATCAACTAATTCTAGCTGCTAGAAGAAACTAAGCTGTTATTTTTAGTTTAGGTTCATTTTGGTTCATTTATACATGAAACTCAGGCTCACATGCCTCATAAGACACTTAGTGACCTTGCTTCTAATTCAGACTTCTTAAGCGAAGAAAGGCAAACTCCAGAATGTCTCAGCTATTGAATTTTTTTTAACCTCAACTTAAAAATCAACATATAAGGATTATTACCATGTTTTTTTTAGAAAAGAGTCTTCTTTCATCATAGGAAGTGTAAGGATAACCATAGTAAGGTATCTTCCCTCAAGGGGAAATGATGGATCCTGAGAGTCAGGTGCTTAGGAAGAAGCTCTATCTCCTTCTGGAAGAATTTAGTTTTCATAAAACAAAAGAGTGTAGCTTAGTCAGTTGTTGCCTAGACTTTGTGGTAACCAGAATGGTGCAACTTTCTGAAAATAGGTTTTCCCGGTTTTGGAAGACAACCTTCTTCCAATTAGGAAAAAAGTTTCTTTCATAGATTTAAAGGAAAAACAAAAAACAAAAACATGAGTGTAGTCTTCAGTCAGTTGTTCTTCACAATGACTCCACAAACAAGTCAGAACTCTGATATTTGTGAATTCCTAGGCTGATCATTAAACTTATGACATTTTGACTTCTCTCCTCATTCCCTTACAGCAATGGAGATTTGTCTCACTGGAGTTCATGACCCCTGACCCCCTCCAGAAGTGCCTTCTGTAGAACTGTATCCAGTTCACATGCTGCTTCTTCACAGATAATGGATACTGCATTCTAGAGACATCACCTCTCCATCAATCTAGAGACAAATCCCTAGAGCCTTAGCTTTCTGTGTATTAAAGTTTCAAAATGACTCTATATCACTTAGAAATATTTAAACTGTATAATTCAGCTGTTTCATAACAAAATTGTTCTGATAAGCCCTAAATGTTTCTGTTCTTCCCATTTTACTGTCAATCTTTCTACTACTTTCTTCAAACATTCATTCCTTCAACAACCATTAATTAAATCTTCTAGGTGCAAAGTCCTACGCTCACATTCTGGGAGAGTTAGACTTCTCCTTTGGGGTGATACTCAAAAATCAACCCTTCACCTATGTTTGTTAACTCTGCAAAACTTCTCACCCACTCCCTCTTCCATGTTTCCTACTACTTAACTATCCAGAAGCTTGGGAGAAACTGCAAATAACTACTATTACCTTATCACCATGACATTTCTTTTCATTTATCACAGTAAGAAAAAGAAGAATCAAGTCTAATCTATGAATAAGAGAAGAAATCTATATGTAAAGGGAAGAATAGGGAAAGTAAAAATTGAACACTGTTCATAGTGTTGTTACTGAATGTACATATATTAAAACTATAGAAGAGGTGTGAATTATCACTCATTCATCTATTCTTTCAACTAAATGCTTACTAAGTATCTTCTAGGTAAGGGAAATACACTCATACATGGTTCCTCTCAAAATATTTGCTGTCTTTATGCATTGGGCACAGCCTAATTATTTAAGAAGGCCTCTAGAAAATGACTCAAATTCCCAGTAATATGATTATATATATATAAAATCATCATGCCTTAAAATGAGGAAATCACAGCATAAGATCCACAGTGGAAACACAGAGGATGAATGATGATGCATACACTAGGGGTCATGCCTTTTTCATATGACCATTCAATAAATATATATTGAATGGATGAATGGAGATGCAGACTGAGATGCAAGCAGAATTCTATGTACATTGGTTGAAGAAGAGCTTGGAAATTTATCATAAATGTGTCTTTTCCATCACTACTTCACATAAGGACAAAATTTTCAAAATGACTTCCAAGGGAATAATAAAAATAGAAGACCACAATCCCTGTAGTCAAATAGAATAAAGCATCCATGCAAGAACTGCCCACTTTAAATAAAGGCAAAGACACCACAGTCTTCAGTTCTGGTTTTCTAGCACTTTAATTTTGACAGTGAACTCTGACTAGATTGCACTTTCTATAGTGAATTTACACAAATACACACAACCTTGAATATAATGACCAGAAGTAGATATTGTCTCTTATTTTAGTTTTATTCTCTCTTCATTCAGCATGGCAAGAACAAAATCAAATACATTGACTACGAGAAGCAGCACCTGTACTTCTACATGGGTGAGTCACCAGAGAACCACATTTCTTTTCATCCCGTTTCCCTGAAGCAAACAGTCGTCAAGCCAGAAGGATGGGATCCTTCCACAGAGACCAGTCAACATCTTACTGTACCTGAGAAAAGCAGCAGGTTTCATTTTTGACTTAGGGAGGTGATATATGAAAGTTAGTTCAGTCACTCAGGCATGTCCAACTCTTTGCAACCCCATGGACTGAAGCACGCCAGGCATCCCTGCCCAACTCCTGGAGTGTACTAAAACTCATGTCCATTGAGTCAGTAATGCCATCCAACCGTCTCATTCTCTGTTGTCCCCTTCTTCTCCCGCCTTCAATCTTTTCCAGCATCAGGGTCTTTTCAAATGAGTCAGTTCTTTGCATCAGGTGTCCAAAGTATTGGAGTTTCAGTTTCAACATCAGTCCTTCCAATGAACACCAAGGACTGATCTCCTTTAGGATGGACTGGTTGGATCTCCCTGCAGTCCAAGGGACTCTCCAGTCTTCTCCAACACCACAGTTCAAAATCACCAATTCTTCAGCACTCAGCTTTCCTTATAGTCCAACTCTCACATACATACATGACCACTGGAAAAACCATAG
The DNA here is from genome assembly GCF_033118175.1 of Dama dama. Classification (NCBI taxonomy): domain Eukaryota; kingdom Metazoa; phylum Chordata; class Mammalia; order Artiodactyla; family Cervidae; genus Dama; species Dama dama. Next base: position 80,389,441 of record NC_083681.1, read on the forward strand.
TCTTGACTAGATGGACCTTTGTTGGCAAAGTAATGTCTCTGCTTTTTAATATGCTGTCTAGGTTGGTCATAACTTTCCTTCCAAGGAGTAAGTGGCTTTTAACTTCATGGCTGCAGTCACCATCTGCAGTGATTTTGGAGCCCCCAAAAATAAAATTTGCCACTGTTTCCACTGTTTTTCTACCTACTTGCCATGAAGTAATGGGACCAGATGCCATGATCTTAGTTTTCTGAATGTTGAGCTTTAAGCCAAGTTTTTCACTCTCCTCTTTCACTTTCATCAAGAGGCTCTTTAGTTCTTCACTTTCTGCCATAAAGTTGGTGTCATCTGCATATCTGAGGTTATTGATATTTCTCCCAGCAATCTTGATTCTAGCTTGTGGTTCTTCCAGCCCAGCATTTCTCATGATGTGCTCTGCATATAAGTTAAATAGGCAGGGTGACAATATACAGCCTTGCCTTACTCCTTTCACTATTTGAAATATGAAAAAGAAAATAGAAAAGCAATTAGGCATTCTTAACAGGCATCTCATCACTCTGGCTACTAGGCAGGGATGGAGATCTTCCAAGAAGGATGGGAGGCAGGATGCCAATCAAAGGGGCCTGGTATCTGTGATTCTCATCCTGGATAAACTAAATACTATCAAGAAGAAAAGGATAGTGGTATTTGGTAGGGAGGAAAAATAGGAAAATACTGACAGTAGATGCCAGAAAAAGTAGTCTCAAAAATAAAAGTTACCTATAGAGTTTCTGTGTGGAAGAAAATTAACTGTTCCCCATGGCTTACATACAGCTGTAGAAGATATTTTAGTGGACAGAGAGATGAATAGATTTTACAGATAAAATAGGACTGAATGTTAGTGTAGGCTTGAGAGAAAATAGGATAGCTGGATAATGCTAATACCAATAAAAAAAAAAAAAAAGTCAGAAGCAAAAACGCTTTGCTTTTAGCCAAGTCAAGTTCATGATAGTTCACAAAGATAGGCTTAGTGGAACCCCAAAATTGTTCATCTAAAATATGCCTACATATTTGGAAAATAAGCCTAAATTAGGGTAGCTTCCAAACATTCCCTATAAATCAGTGGTTCTCAGCTAGTAGCACTGTTGCCCCAGTGGGACAGTTGACACACTCTAGATACTTCTTGGTTAGCATGATAAGGAGGGAGGGACAGTGCTGACATCTGGGTGGCAGAAGCCAAGGATGCTACTATAAGATATTGTAAATAACTTACAATACACAGGACAACTTTGAACGACAAAGAATTATTTGGTCTGAAAATGCCAATAGGGCTAATGCTGAAAAACTGTTGCAGATGATCTGATTTGCCCAAATGTTAGTCAGCAGAGGTCATCTGTCACATGTCTGACCAGGATGGCCTATGGGCCCATTTTTATGCAACATGGGAACCAACACCCACTGCTACCTCTTCCACTGCTAGAATTCTGCATACCTATCTTAAAGTAGTCCTTCTCTTGCATGACCAAAAAGAGTAATGAGGACACTGGTGCCCCAATTTGAAAGGTAACTGATCCTCAGCCTAGAGATATGTGTGTTCACATAAGAAAACTCCATTGGAGTCTCTTGTCTGAACTCTCCTCCTATGTATAGCTCAACAATACAACGTTAACTTAGGAGGAATGAATCAATGGTATATTCACAGCAGAATGCCCAGTTCACAAAACACACGATCTTCAGGAGCTATTTCATTTTGTCCTTTCCTTTCAAATATCTTCAACTTAGGATATCAGGTATAAATGAATCATACTCAGTCTCTCAAAGAGAAATAGGGCTGGACATTTGGAAAAGGAAGCAAGACAGCTTTGATTCAAGCATCTGTAGTCGGGAAAAGGAACATCAATATAGACTGAGGTCAACTCTGGTGAGAAAAAGGTGGGAGACTTTTTTTTTAAAAACATATGGGTATGCTAAAGGAAATTACTGAAAGAGGTTAAAGGTAGGTGAAACTGCTCTTGTGATTAAGCCATCGGCTTCTTGTAACCCATGCTTATCAAGTCCAGCTCCTTGATAAAAGAGGGTAAAGAGCTGAATTCTTAATGATTACGTTTCAGAGGGATGACTCCCAATCCTTGAGAAAGACATTTCTGGGTCGGGCAAGATCCATCTCAGAAGGACAGAGAAAGAACTTTACAATTTTAAGTTTTCTAACAAATGATCTAAGAAAACAGGTCAGAAGCCTACAGTCAGGTTTTGGCTTAAACAAACAGTAAGTTCTTTGGACAGTCTTGAAGTTTCTCAGGCAGGAACTTTAAGGGTGTCAGGGTCATCCCAAGGACATGCCATGAGCTGTTCTTAGAAACTTTGCTACTGTTGGTTCAAGTCTCTTAGTATGTAGGGTGGACAAAATCATTTATGCTGACAGTTCACAGACTTTGAAAGTGTATAGGTCAAGTTTGAAGCCTAGTCAGGAAGGGGACTCAGAGCATCTGACTAAAGTTTGATCAAGGAGAGAGCTGTCAAAATCTGAAGGGTCTCCACATGACTCCTACGTGCTCCAGGCAACTTCACTGGTCCTTGGGGAGAAGCAGGTAAATAACTATCTGGCCAGACTCAGTATACCTGCTCTGTATCTGCCACCTCAACATACTGTGACAGGGCCCAACACGAAGGATTGTGAAGGATTGAAGGATTCCAGGGACCTTGAGAAAACTTGAAAGCTCATAGCAGAAGCCTTTCCAGGATGCCTTCATCAAGAATGACTCAGATCCTCAAAGCTTCCCTAGTCTCCTTAAGGGAGCTTGAACCAAAGTCCTGGTTGAGCCTCAGAGACTCTAAAAGCCCAGCAGCATCTAGGATGCGGCTGTGGATCTCCACCTTGCATCCCTTCTCAGGGGCAATATTCCAGGGGGAGCATGTTAAGGAGATCAACTCCCACTAGCTTCCACAGGAATCATATCTGCTCATCTGTTCACCATCTTCTGTCTTTGTTTTTGTTTTCAGTTGGGGTCCCCCTTTTCATGCCAGTATATCTGAACCTGGAATCCATGCAAGAGATGTACCTCAGAAGGTACTGGAAGGTGAGTAACTCAATTCTTTCTCTAAAGCTAGATCAGGCTGGTAGAAAACGGGAAATGTAAACACTTGGTCCTTTCCAGATGTAGCTTCCTTGAGTACCAGGATATAAGATTTAGCCAGTTTTATTTCCACTAGCTTAACTTTCAAACACTTCTTTCTGCAGGACATTGCCTGGGTCAGCAGCTTTTACATTCGCTATTTCATCACATTTGGTCCTTTCTATGGAATCTTTGGAACCATGGTGCTCATATACTTAACAAAGTAAGAAAACAAGAATATTCTTAGTTACCTGGATGGTCCTCTTACCTTTCTTATCTGATTTATTTATGATTAGCAATGATCAGCAGATTATGACAGCTGGCTACATTCTTGTAACTGAAACATTTCCAAGAAAATGCAGGGCAAAAAATGTTCAAATAGTTGAATGAGTACCTTGGAAAATGAATTTGCCCAATCTTGCCTTTTTCTTCCCCCACTTGCTTAATTACCAATTGCAGTACAATATTCCCTCAGCATCTGTAGGGGATTGAGCCTTAGACCTGCCTTGGTTACCAAAATTCAGAGAGATTTAGGTCCCATTGTCAGCTATCCCTATCTGTGTTTCCACACCAGTAGATTCAACCAACCATGGATCTTATAATATTGTACATATTTCCTGAAAAAATATCCATATTTAAGTGAACCAATGTGTTGCTCAAATGTCACCTGTAGTCTTCCTGATCACGAAGCCCTTAAAACTGTAATCCAGTTGGATATAATTCTTGCCAATGATAATGGAAGTACAGGATTTTTTAAAGTTATTTTTGACTAGAGATTTTCCCAACACCTAAATGACTTCAGACTGAATAACCTTCTTCAACTTCCCAATTTATCCCTCCTTCATTCATTTGCATTATTATTCTAAATCCTCCATAACAATAACGGTATAGCTACTATGTCTCAAGCTAAATGCTTTAGCTAAAGCATTTTTGCTAAATGCTTTACATGCATTCTTATTTGATGTAATCAATCCATGCACAACTCGGTAATATAGATAGCATTAGCTTTATTTTTCTGATAAGAGAACTAAAGTTCAGAGAATTAAATAACCTACTCAAGGTTATAGAGCAAATAAGGGCCAGTGGCAGTGAAAAATTAGAGCTTGAACCCAGCTCTATCTGATGACAACACCCAAGCTATTGATCACATTGCATATATCCTTAAGTTGTTTTAGTCACTAAGTCGCATCCAACTCTTTTGGGACCCCATGGACTGTAGCCTGCCAGACTCTTCTGTTCTTGGGCGTTCACAGGCAAGAATACTGGAGTGGGTTGCCATTTCTTTCTCCAGGGGATCTTCCCAACCCAAGGATCAAACTCGCATCTCCTACCTTAACAGGTCTATTCTTTTCCACTGATCCACCTAGGAAGCTTGCCCTTAAGTTACCTAGGTATCTTTTGAGTCTTTCACCAATGCCAGAGAAAACTTCAGGAGCATGGCTCCTGTACATTAGACTACAATGCAGGCCATGTGACTGGATGTGTAATGTGTCATCTGTAGATATAAAGGCCTCCAAAGAAGAAAACAAATAACCACCATATTATTGGAAACTTGGAGTGACTGCCATTTCCTCCAATGCCCAGTGAGCTCTGCCAGTGGTTATGCAAGCCCAGCAATTAGAATTGAAACTCCCCAACTGATCACATCCTCCTTTTATTCTCTAAAAGGCTTCTTGAAAGTCCCTGGTTTGGATATGTTAGCCAGATGAGCCACATACCAATGAAAATCAGCAGAGAGGAGAACCAGGACTGGTTCAGCACTCAGGTAATCAGGCATTTCCTGGGAAGCATCTACCAAAACATCCTGATTTAGAATTTGCTTACCTCAAATCATAATTCATATTTATTGAAGGCTTGCCAGGGGCCAAGTACTGTCAACTGCTTTTCATGTAACTACATAATATATGTGCCATGATTATTTCCACTTTATACATGACAAATTTGAGGCACGAAGTTGAGTAACTTGCATAGTATCACACAGCTAATAAGTGGTAGAAACAGTCTTTTTTATGTATTTATGTATTTATTTATTTGGCTGTACTGTATGGCATGCAGAATCTTAGTTCAACAACCAGGGATCAAACCTGTGCTCCATGCAGTGGAAGCACAGAGTATGAACCACTGAACCACCTGTGAATTCCATAGAAGTATGTTTTAAAACTGAGCAGTTTGATTTTAGAGTCTTTGATTTAAACCAGGTTTCAGTAAACTACACACCAAGAGCCCAATCTAGCCCAGCTCTCTGTTTTTGTAAATAAAGTTTTATTGGTACACAGCCACACTCATACATTTACATATCCTCTATGACAGCTTTCATGCCAAAACAACAGAACTAGGTAGCTGTGGTAGAGAATTAAAATAGTTACTGCCTGGTACTTGACAAAAAAGGACTCCTGCTCCAACATGACATAGTTTTTCAATGAATCTGAGACTCCTAGAATTACAGAATGAATTTGCACCTGGAAGAACCCTGGAATCCCCTCATCTCATTGTATAGATAAAGAGACCCAGAGAGGAGACATGGCATTCTCTCCAAGCACGCTGTTAACGATTAGCAGAACTGTGACCTATGCAGAATTCCACTTCCTCCCAAGCCTTCTACTGGTTATGCCATGTTTAACTGGAGAATCCAGTCATCATATTGCTTCTTAAAGTTCATTCCCAAATTCAGTGGATTCTCTCATCATGGATCCACTTTCCACTCTTAAAATTTATTGAGAACTTCAAACAACTTCTTTCTGTGGAGGTTATATACATTTATATTTACTGTATTTGAAATTAAAACTGAAGATTTTAAAACATTGATTATTTTAAAATGACAAGAATAAGGCCAATACATGTTATCATCAGAGTGATGAAGTCATTGCCTGTTTAGTAACCTCTGGAAAAACCCATGCTATAGGCATGTGAGGAAGAATGAAAAATGCATATACCATCTCAGAAGTATTATTGGAATCGTTTTGAGCTTGAGGATCCCCTGAAAGTGTTCTGGGGAACTCCAAGGTACTCTAAAGTATACTTTGATCTACCTTGATATACAGTAACTTCAAAAATAACATTTGAAATGGCAGCAGCAATAAGAATTAAGCCTTAGGAAGGTACTGCATAGAATGACATTCAATGCAGGGTTCTGGGCTCCCCATGTGGTTCAGTTGTAAAGAATACACCTGCCCATGTAATAGATGCAGGTTCCATCCCTGGGTCGGATGATCACCTGGAGGAGAAAATGGCAACTCACACTAGTAGGCTCACCTGGAAAATTCCATGGACACAGGAGTCTGATAGGCTATAGTCCTTGGGGTCACAAACAGTAGGACACAACTGAACACACATGCATAGTATAGTACTAAGAGTTTAAGGTAGTCTGAGAAGCCTATGAACTTCTTCTCAGGCTAAGTTTCAAAATGTATAAAATAGATTACAAAAGCTGCTGCTGCTGCTGCTGCTGAGTCACTTCAGTCGTGTCCGACTCTGTGCGACCCCACAGACGGCAGCCCACCAGGCTCCCCCGTCCCTGGGATTCTCAAGGCAAGAACACTGGAGTGGGTCGCCATTTCCTTCTCCAATGTGTGAAAGTGAAAAGTGAAAGTGAAGTCGCTCAGTCATGTCTGACTCGTAGCGACCCGATGGACTGCAGCCTACCAGGCTCCTCCGTCCATGGGATTCTCCAGGCAAGAGTACTGGAGTGGGGTGCCATTGCCTTCTCCAACAAGGAAGTACTTGTATACAAATGCATTTCCATTCACATACCCTTAGTTAAAGGCCTTGAATACAATACTCCCCATTTATTCAGTTCAGTTTAGTCGCTCATTCGTGTCCGACTCTTTGCGACCTCATGAACCAAAGCACACCAGGCCTCCCTGTCCATCACCAACTTCCAGAGTCCACCCAAACCCATGTCCATGGAGTTGGTGATGCCATCCAACCATCTCATCCTCTGTAGTCCCCTTCTCCTCCTGCCCTCAATCTTTCCCAGCATCAGGGTCTTTTCAAATGAGTCAGCTCTTCGCATCAGGTGGCCAAACTATTGGAGTTTCAGCTTCAACATCAGTCCTTCCAATGAACACTCAGGACTGATCTCCTTCAGTTGGATCTCACTGCAGTCCAAAGGTTAGAAGTCCTTTAAGCCTACCCCTTGGAAATGGTATTCAAAGACCCCTACAATTTCTACCAAAGCCCTACAATCCCAAGTACATCTGCCAAAGTTCTTATTCATGACAACTTAGTCTTCTGTATTTGAGGGTTGGTAGTGAGGTACTCCCCTCAAACCCTGCATACTTTATCATATCTATCTTCTCAACTCAGGGATTGAACTCACATTTCCTGTGTCTCCTGCATAACAGGTGGACTCTTTACCGACTGAGCCACTGGGGAGGCCTGCCTAACCTGTACTTCTGAGCAAAATACCTTATTGCCTTTATATGATATTTATATAAAACTGTATTTCATTTTTAATCCTTCATAGTTTCTTACAAAAAATAGGTACTCAATGAGCACCTGTTGAATGACTGAATAAAATAAATATTTTGACACATGGGCTCATTTACATCTAACATAAGTTTTTTCTTTGCAGGTCTTGGCCACCTGTGATGTTGAACAGTCCTTTTTCAATGACTGGTTCACTGGGCACTTGAACTTCCAAATTGAGCACCAGTGAGTGAGAGAATAAAATTTATGATAAAGGGCAAGGGCTGTCACTAATAACTGCTCTACATATAGTCCAGAGTAGAGCACTGGGCTTGGGATCTTAAAGGGAATAGAATGAACCAGGATTCTCTAATGAATGTTATTTTTCTACTAGCATCAATGATAAGAGAAGAGAGAAATGAAGGTGTCACAATTGTGAGTAAATGGAGTGAAATCTTGGAAAAGTATCAGTGACTCAGTTTCCAGATTCCTATGGGCTTAGGAATTGGTGATTGTTCTCTTTGCATTTGCTTCTTTGGCAAAATCCAAGAAAAATCAGGACACTTAGATAAGCAACTTGTGTTCAAAATTAACTTCACTATAATTCAAACATGTGCTTATCTGTGTCTTTACAGCCCAGTTTACAATATAATGAATAATAGAGTCCCTGCTGCAATTTCAAAATGGTATCTGGAAATACTTTACCAACGGGTCAGTTAGGGAGAGGAAATGGGTAGTTCATGCCTTGATGATAGATAATACATGAGAGTCAGTTTCTCCGTAATATCAGAGAGAAGTTTTCCACATTCTCTTTGTCTAAGCCATGTGTGTCTATGGTAGTCAAAGGAGGAACAAGATCTTTATTGGTTCAATGGATTTTTTCATTATAGTTCTCATATTAGTGCTTGAAAATTTCAGCAAAACAAAGGAAGGACTATTATTCATAATTTTATTAAAGAAGAGGTTTACATCCAAGATGGTCATCTGGCTAGTGAAAACTTGGGATTAAAAATCCATCTTTCTTCACTTCTTATTCCTTTCCTGGGACTTTTAGTTATTTACCATGTCTTAATATAAGGCAGAAGATATTAAAAAGAGGTGGCAAGAATACACAGAAGAACTGTACAAAAAAGATCTTCACGACCCAGATAATCACAATGGTGTGATTACTCACCTAGAGCCAGACATCCTGGAATGTGAAGTCAAGTGGGCCTTAGAAAGCATCATTACGAACAAAGCTAGTGGATGTGATGGAATTCTAGTTGAGCTATTTCAAATCCTGAAAGATGATGTTGTTAAAGTGCTGCACTCAATATGCCAGCAAATTTGGAAAACTCAGCAGTGGCCAAAGGACTGGAAAAGTTCAGTTTTCATTCCAATCCCAAAGAAAGGCAATCCCAAAGAATGCTCAAACTACCGCACAATTGCACCCATCTCATACGCTAGTAAAGTAATGCTCAAAATTCTCCAAGCCAGGCTTCAGCAATAATGTGAACCAAGAACTTCCAGATGTTCAAGCTGGTTTTATAAAAGGTAGAGGAACCAGAGATCAAATTGCCGAGATCCGGTGGATCATTGAAAAAGCAAGAGAGTTCCAGAAAAACATCTATTTCTGCTTTACTGACTACACGAAAGCCTTCCATATGTGGATCACAACCAACTGTGGAAAATTCTGAAAGACATGGGAATACCAGACCTCCTGATCTGCTTCTTGAGAAACCTGTATGCAGGTCAGGAAGCAACAGTTAGAACTGGACATGGAGAAACTGACTGGTTCCAAATAGGAAAAGGAGTACGTCATGGCTGTATATTGTCACCCTGCTTATTTAGCTTATATGCAGGTAACATCATGAGAAATGCTGGGCTGGAAGAAGCACAAGCTGGAATCAAGATTGCCAGGAGAAATATCAATAACCTCAGATATGCAGATGACACCACCCTTATGGCAGAGAGTGAAGATGAACTAAAAATCCTCTTGATGAAAGTGAAAGAGGAGAGTGAAAAAGTTGGCTTAAAGCTCAACATTCAGAAAACTAAGATTGTGGCATCTGGTCCCATCATCTCATGGGAAATAGATGGGGAGACAGTGGAAACAGTGTCAGACTTTATTTTTTGGGGCCCGAAAATCACTGCAGATGGTGACTGCAGCCATGAAATTAAAGACACTTACTCCTTGGAATGAAAGTTATGGCCAACCTAGATAGCATATTAAAAAGCAGAGACATTACTTTGCCAACAAGGGTCCGTCTGGTCAAGGCTATGGTTTTTCCAGTGGTCATGTATGGATGTGAGAATTGGACTATAAAGAAAGCTGAGCACTGAGAAATTGATGCTTTTGAACTGTGGTGTTGGACAAGACTCTTGAGAGTCCCTTGGACTGCAAGGAGATCCAACCAGTCCATCCTAAAAGAGATCAGTCCTGGGTGTTCATTGGAAAGACTGATGCAGAAGCTGAAACTCCAGTCCTTTGGTCACCTCATGTGAAGAGTTGACTCATTGGGAAAGACCCTGATGCTGGGAGGGATTGGGAGCAGGAGGAGAAGGGGTCGACAGAGGATGAGATGGCTGGATGGCATCACTGACTCGATGGGCATGAGTTTGGGTAAACTCCAGGAGTTGGTGATGGACAGGGAGGCCTGGCGTGCTGTGATTCGTGGGGTCGCAAAGAGTCAGACACAACTGAGCGACTGAACTGAACTGAATATACATTCATCTATGCTTGCTAAGGAAGTTAGAAAAACAGAGATAAGACAGAGATTAGCAGGGGCGGGGTGGGTTGTTCAGTATCTCCAGTTCTCTGGGTAGTTCTAAATGGTAAAAAGTTCTAAATGGTATACTTTCATTTGATCAGGCCAAAAATAAACAGTTGATGGAGCTAAAAGATATTCTTAGTTCTTCCTAAACATATGCCACTCACAAGGCTTGTAGTGGGTTAAGGAATAAGAAGAGTCTGCCAGCAAGTTTAATTTCCCAAAACAAAAGTATTATGCAAGGTCAAGGTTGGGTCTGTGTGGTTGATATCATTTTAATTTGTAAAAGGGGAATGGGAACTTTGGGTTTCTCCTTAGGTCTGAGAAGTTTTATATCTTCTCTATTTCCCTAGTCTATTTCCCACAATGCCACGCCATAATTATCACAAGGTGGCACCTCTGGTGAAGTCACTGTGTGCCAAGCATGGACTGCCGTACGTGAATAAGCCCATGTTGAAGGCATTTGGAGATATTGTCAGGTAATAACAGTTCCGCAACCCACAATTCTCATTTTCCTTCACTGCTGGTCCCCAGACTCTTCACTTCTTTATGAATCATTCAGCCAATAGCTATTTATTAAGGAATAGCCACATGCCCACCATGGACATGAGGCTCTATAAGGACTGAGGCTCTATAAGGAGCAACACTAACACAGAACTGTTAACAATAATTCCTACCATTTACCTGCTGCCTTCTGGGTACTTCTTAGTGCCTTGATGCCCTACTAAATTTCAAGCTTCTTATAAACCAGGGTTCTGTATTATTTGTCTTTGTATCACCCAGAGAGCCTTAACATGCTTTAGAACTTAACCGGTGGAAGGGACTCAAATCATCTGGTCCAGGGTTGCAAACTAAGATGCTTGCAGGGTCTGATGGGACAGGCAGGGGTGACTCTTTCTATAGGAACTGAGAATCCATACTCATCCTAAACCATGCACAGTTCCCTGGAGAATCCTGTGCTTGTCAAATTAATAGCCAAAACCTTGGTTGAATCTTTTTTATTTTTTTAATTTTAAGATTAGGAAAAAGAAAAACACTATCTTATTAATATGAATAAATAAGCCATCAAGGCTAGACCTAGTCAGATCTGATCCCTGAACAGTGATCCATCTTCACTTTCTACCACTGCCCTCCTCCTTTCCTGCCCTCCACATATCTGACCTCCATTCAGCTGCTACATAACTCCCTGCCCCTTGCCCATGACACATCCTTGGTCATGTTTTCTTCTACCAGAATAATCTTCCAACCTGCCTCCCCCCTCCTATCACCTTCTCAATTTCCACTCACTCTCCAAAGCTCAACTGAAAGGTCTTTTCTTCATCTCAGTCCTCCCTTGCCCCCAAGTCTAAACCTGTCACATTTGCTTCTTATAACACTTGCTTCTCTTCATGTCTGACCTTTATCACAATCATGATTAAATAGCATATTGGGTAATATGTGTCTCCCAATGCAGACCAGGAACTCCAGGTGGACAAGACTCTTATCACTCCCTTTCACTTCTGTATCACCAGAGCCTAGAAAATGTTTCACTTTATAAAGTAAGAGAGGTCGGTGGATACAGGATGAGTTGGTTTATAGTTATATGTTTTATCTTATAGAGATTCAGCAGAGCTTTTTCTCTTAACACTGGAGAAAAGGAAAGTGATGCTTTGGAGTATAGAAAAGCATAAAACAAAAGAAAATCTCAATCTCCTCCATATAGAAAATGTGAAATCACTTTCTAAAACATGTCAGTATTTGACTCCCTTCACCGGGCAAGATAGAAAGAGGTCTTTCAGATATAGCTGAAAATGACAATGTTATAAAGTATTGAGTAAAAGAGCAAATGCTCCTTGAAGTAGCTCCTTTGACCTGAGTCTCAGCTACTCATGCTTTTGTCTATTCCTCTTGCAGGGCCCTGAAGAAGTCCGCAGCCCTCTGGAAGGAGGCTTACTGCACGCATCCAGAAATATAATGCAGATGTGCAGGTGCTAAAGAGAAAACCACAGGCCCCAAAAGTGTCACTTGTGCTAAAGCCCATGACACCAAACCTCTACAATACCTGACACAATTGCAGTTACAGCCTTCCCCAGAAATGTTATCTTAATCATCTAGTCTGGAATTTTGGTGTAGGCAATGTGGTGGTGATCTGTTGTGTTTTACTCCTTCTCCATTCCTATCCCTGGCCCAGAGAAAAGACATATATATATCTGCATGATAAAACCCTTGTAATCCCCCCCCCCACCCATAAAAGGTGTCTGCCCTAAATATAGTTTGCTGATGGCTTCTTCGCCCCTCATTTCTTCCTATAAAAACCTTACATTTGCACAACCCCTCAGAATTCCCTTCTGCTTAGTCACTGGGATATTGCTTGATTCAGAAGTCATTGAATAAAGCCAATGAAGTCTTCAGATTTACTCAATTGAATTTTTAATAGCTTGTTCAATAAGATTCCCAGAGGAGGACACTCAAGGTCTATTACTTTCACAACTTCCCAGATCACTGAGCATGGCGTTAGAATTCAGATGATCAATCCTGTGGATCATGTCGGCCCTCTGCTCACTGGCCACATGAATAAAGATGGCTTAATTGGGCAGGCTTCCATTTAAACTAAATGACTCATGAGAGTTATGTTACAGTCCTACCTGAAATTCTTCAGTGGATTCCCATTGCCCTTGGAATAAAGTTGCAATCTGCAACCTGGTGATTGCCAGCAGACGACCAGCACCTGCCTTCCTCCCAGAACCCTCTCCCACCTTGTGCCACTCCCTCCCTCAGCTTCAGGCCCAGGCAGCCAAAGCAGGCACAAGGGAAGAATGTCTGACCTCAAATAACACCCCAAAACTAAGTCTCCGCACCACCTCATGGGAACCAAAGGATCAGGACATGACTAGAACTTGAATGCCAGAATCCTTTCAGAAGTGAAGGGTTCTCCATCCTAGAAGATCCCATGTTGAAGCTTCAACCATATCTTATCCTAAAAGGACAAGTTCCAAAGCCCACTAATTGAAACCTGCTCCACCAACATTTCTGCCAACTAATACATCCTCCACAAACTCATAATGTTTGACCGAACCCCAGATCAAAGACACAGATTCGAGCCCTTCCCGTGTCTCATTGCCAGTTGGCCTCAAAACACTCTTCTCAAAAGGTGGTGCTGTAGTACTGGTTTCTACATGCTTCAAGCAGTGAGCCCTTTGCTTGGTAAAGATTTCAGGGAAGCCTCCCCATTAATTCAAGGCCTCCTTGTGATATACTGTGTAGTAATTACTAGAGCTATATTTTTACATCCATTTGTGTGATTCCTTAGTCTACCACTGTAACCTGCAATATTCATGAGTAGAGACTTCCTGACATTATAGAGACACTCAATGAAGACATGCAGAAGGAAGGGAGGGAGGGAGGGAGCTGGAGGGGAGAAAGGAAAGAAGGAAAGAAGGAATTTGTCAACTACAAATTGGCACTTGACAGCTACTCTGCAAGGAATAAATCAAGTGCTGCTGACATTCAATACCCTCTGAAAGGAATTAAGAGTGGAGAACAGGAATGAGGCATTCTGTGCTCTTGGAAAAACTGGCAGGAAAAGTCTTCAGATAGATATTTTCAGGAGAAGATTTTATGAGCCCAGTTATTACATCTGTTCATATCCAGAAAAGCACTAAACTCATTAATGGTGAATTTGCTCCTCATGACTAGCAGCAAACCTCTGCCACAATGTGTGCATGGCTGCAGGTCCCCTCTTCACTAAAATCATATATGACACTTACCTCATCCCCTAACAAGACACTGAAATGTTTTCAGAGATAAAAGAAAACTGAAAGTCAGGCAGCAGTTGCTCTTTGGAGCAGTTTCTCAGAGCTATCAGAAATGCTGTCTCCCTGGCTGTAGTCCTCATTTTGCCCCAACAAAACTTAACTCACAGCTCTCATGTTGCACCTTTCTTTCAGTCTACAGGAGGAAGGGAGGGAGGGAGGGAGGGAGGAGGCAGGAAGAAAAAGCTGTGTGTAAGTGTTGCTGTTGTTCAGCAGAATCGAGAAGTGGATTTGAGATTTGGGGATAACATAGCATGAATTCAACCTGGGAAAAGTTCACTTTCCCTATGGCTTTTCTCTGATCCTCTATTTCCTAGAAAGCCTCCCTCCTTTCGATAAAATCATGTAGTAAAAAAATTGCTTACATTTTCAGTCCGGCATTAGATAAGGGTGAATGATTGGATTAGAAGTCAGGAACCTCAGTCCAAATTTCAGCTCCTCAGTACCCTACCATGAAATTAGCCATGGCTGTCACACATTGCCTCGATCCTTAAAATAGGTGAGTGTATAATATTATCTGGCCTATTTGCATCAATGCATTGTTTGGACAGACAAATAAAGTAAGGTAAATAGAATACTTGCATAAGCCAGGAACACTCATTCAAATGCTGGTTGTTATTATTAATGTAATGAGGGTTCCTCCCATCCTGGACCATCAAAATCAAGAGCAATTTCGAGGTCAAGCAGATTCACAGGACAGAAAGACACTGAATCATCTTAATGGTGAAGAGGGCACATTTCCTTTGATGAGAGGATTATGAGTCACAAGTGAGACCATGATTTCTCCTATCACAACAAGTAACACTTGGGAGTCACCTTCCACTTCTGACTGTACTCAGTCTCCTGGAACCAGCAGCCAGATCTCAAGCCAGAGGAATAGTGAGCCATGGGCTCCAGTTTCCCAACTTCCAATTAACCATGTGAGTGCACAACTCTTTAGTGGAAACCATGCCAAATCTATCACTTGTTGCTTAAACAATATATTGTAAAGGATTTTCTTGACTATTTCCCTGCTAATCATCCACCTGAAGGACACAGAAAATATAGATTAAACATAAACTCTACTCAGAGGAGGAATATACTCGGGTATTTTTTCTTTCCCACATTTATTTATGAAAATTTGCATAAAGACAGTTGTGTTGAAAGAAATTTACAGTGAACATCTATCTGTTTAGCCATAATCAAAATTTTGAAATTACATTTTAGTAAACTTGTTTTATTTTATATCTATCCATCTACCTACCTATCTATTAATCTTTTTTATGTGCTTCAAAGTAAATTTCCAGGGGCTTATTTTTTAAACTAAGCCTCAGATTATGCAAACAATAAGGCTCATTTCTCATCTTCAATAAAGCTTCATTTTTAAGGGAGTTTTATCAGAATTTTGTGATGTGAAGGGAATATAACATGGTTAACATTGTGCAAAATAAATTAACTCAGTATAAACCTTCTTGTGCAAACATGTATCCTTCATTATTTGTTGAGCACTTCAATATTTATTGAGCACTTACCATGTGTCAGACTTGGACCAGCTGATGTGACCCAGAGATCCAGGAGCCCAGGTTCTTGAAGCTTACAACCTACTATAAAAAATAAATAAATAAATAAATGGAAGAAAAACTTAGATCATCACATCTAAAGAAAGCAAAAGAGTTTTTTGAGAGTGATAAGCAGGGCTAATCAAAATAAGGACGGTCATGGAAAAGTGACCATAAGAAGAATATGAAGGAGCATGCAATCAGATTCGAAGGAGCAGTGGCATCAGCCAAGCGCAAAGGCCCTAAGGCAGGAATAGGCTTCTGTTCAAAGAACACAGCAGGAGGCCTGAATGTCAGTGGAATAGTGTCCCAGTATTTTCGTTAATCTTACTTCAACTTCATTTCTTCAGTGTATTTTGACCTTTCAGAGGCATTCAAAAATAGTTTTCTAGATACGCAACAAGAATAAATTGTAGAGCACAGGGAATTATAGCCATTGTCTTGTAATAATATTAGTGGGGTATAAACTGTAAAAATGTTGGAGCATCATGATGTACACCTGAAACTAAAAATTATATTGTGAATCAATGATACTTCAATAAAAATAATGAAAGTATTTTCTATTATTTGTACAAGCATAGTTTTCTCTGGGAAATCCTTCCAGATTTAAATGACTAGGTTAAATCTCCCTTCATGTGTTCTGTGTCCTGTGTGCCTCACTTATACAATTTATTTCTGCCTGTGTAACCTCTGAAAGCTGAAAACACCATGAGGGTAGTGACCAGCCTGTATGTTGTTACCATTTTACAACCAGGCCCAGCCCAATGTTTGGCATTGACCAGGTATTCAACAAGTGTTTTAAAGAATAATTAGTTAACCGTTCTTCTCATGACAAACATTCCAAAAATTCCTTGTAATTGCTGCCTAGAATCCAGCTGTAGTCCTGATGCGCTCTGTTCCATATGGAGATTAAAAAATGGTGATAATAACACCCCTAAGTGAAAGGAATTGTTAAAGCCTGCAACTTGGAACCCTTTCCTCAGTCAATTGAAAAAGGCTGCACAAGAGTGACTTAGGTCTATGTCTCAACGGAACACTCAAATGCTGACTCACACCAACTGAATTTGCATTCTGACATGTTTTTGGGGGAAGGAATAGGCAGAGCTGAAGAGATGAGAAAGTAAGGTTGCCCTAAATCACAATGTGGAGTTTGCAGCCCTAGATTTGGATTCTCTTAATAGTTATATATCTAGTCCTCACTCTCTAATCATGAGCTTGCTCCTTACTTTCTAGAGATTACCTCTTATTCATAGGTAATTGATTGAAATACAAGGCATTATTTGGGCTTATAAAAAGGCAATATATGTTAGAGAGTTCAGTACTTTGCCTGGCACTGGTCAGCTTTCATGGGCTATTGCACCAGCTTTCTAATTGTTCTCATTGTTTACCCTCTTCTTCCCCTCACCAACAGCTTTGAACTTGTCCTAGCTATCCTGATCTCCCAGATATTTGCACGATGGGTACCTTTTTATTATCTCGGCCCCCTTCTATCTAATGGAACTGAGGCATGAAATCCCTGTTCCCTCCCTACCAGAGTCTGTCATTCCCTAAGCAGTAACCTCTTTTAATTTCTTCACAGTATTCAACACCATCCGAAATCATTTGTTATCTCATTTCATTGGGATATAAGTTTTAACATCAAAACCTGGCAAATGAATAAGTATATCCTTGCTCTTCATAAAATTTAACATCAACTCCTTGGGAGCAGTGGTTTTGTTATAGCTCTAACACCATAGTTGCCCTGAGGGCCTCTTCAGTAAACACCTGGTTTTTTTTGTTTTTTTTATTATTAGTTGGAGGCTAATTACTTCACAACATTTCAGTGGGTTTTGTTATACATTGATATGAATCAGCCATAGATTTACACGTATTCCCCATCCCGATCATCCCTCCCCCCTCCCTCTCCACCCGATTCCTCTGGGTCTTCCCAGTGCACCAGGCCCGAGCACTTGTCTCATGCATCCCACCTGGTCTGGTGATCTGTTTCACCATAGATAGTATACATGCTGTTCTTTTGAAACATCCCACCCTCACCTTCTCCCACAGAGTTCAAAAGTCTGTTCTGTATTTCTGTGTCTCTTTTTCTGTTTTGCATATAGGGTTATCATTACCATCTTTCTAAATTCCATATATATGTGTTAGTATGCTGTAATGGTCTTTATCTTTCTGGCTGACTTCACTCTGTATAATGGGCTCCAGTTTCATCCATCTCATTAGGACTGATTCAAATGAATTCTTTTTAACGGCTGAGTAATATTCCATGGTGTATATGTACCACAGCTTCCTTATCCATTCATCTGCTGATGGGCATCTAGGTTGATTCCATGTCCTCGCTATTATAAACAGTACTGTGATGAACATTGGGGTGCATGTAAACACCTGTTTTTCAAGGGCTGCTTTTTATTTTTATTTATTTATTTTTTCTCTTCAAGCCAATAAACACATCTCTGAGTGGTCCTGCAAAGGGTACAACAAGGTCCAGGCTTGGCTGGAATTTCTGAGGGAAAAAGCCACCAGTGTAGTGATGGCCGCTGTATCCGAATCCGAGATGTGATGGGTTTTTGCCTCCTTTGCTGCACCATCATACTCCTCTCCAGAGGCCGAGGCTGCTCCCCTGCACGTCTCCGCCTGCAGACCCCCTTGCAGCCAGGCAGACCAGCTGCTCCTGCTGCCCATCCGGGGCCATCCTGGCGGTCACAGGCTGGCTGTGGGATGAGCCCCTGGCGCCCGCCGCCTCAGACGCTGATCCCAGTTGACTGCACCTCCGCTGTCTCTACGCGGCCAATGTCATGTCTTCCGCCTGCGCGACTTGCTTCACTGAGAGCTGTAGGACAACTGCCGGAGCGGATGGTACTTCTGACTGGCTGGTTTCTGCTGTGGCACTTTTCTGCTCTGGGCGTGGAGGCCAGGAGGCGGGCACAAGCTGGGGCAGCCCTGCTCCACAGTTGGCAGCGCCAGTAAACCCCTCCCCCAGGCAGGAGGCCGTTAGTGAGTAACTGACGCCCAGCGACCGTTAGTGGCCCCCTCAGCCATTGGTTACTGCCACAGTAAGCCCCGCCCCCTTCTATAAATAAAGGCGCCCACATTCTGACGCATGGAAGATGGGTCTCTCACAGTTGAGGCTGCCGTTTCCCTGTCAGCTAGCTTTCTGAGGAGGGTCTTTATCCCTTGTTCCAACAACTCGTCTCCGGATTCGTTGGCCTGGAGCAACAAGCAGAACGAGCTTGGGCTCCTTAGCCCCAGCCCTGTCCAAGGGAGTAGAACCTGGAGGACTTCCCAGTCCCGCTTCAGAGAAGCCAACATCCAACCATGGAGAACCTTGTGTCGGCCAAGGTGAGCTGCAGGCACGTGGACCGTGGACACGCTAGTGTTCCGCCCTCGAAGAGCGGACAGCTTTACTACCAAGACTAAAATAGATTTAATAGAAAGATAAAACTAACACGCCAGGGCGACGTCGGACACACCGAGGGGAGGGGCGGGAGGCAGCGCCTGCGCAGAACTTGCCAACATCGGCGGGTCCGGGGTTCCTTGAGGCGGGGCGAGGAGAAGCCGCCAGAGGCCGCGGTGCAGCCAGGACCGGAGGCCAACCTGGCTCCCTCTCACTGGTCCTGGAGAAGCTGCCGGAGAAGCCCCGGCCTGAGGCACACCACGATAAAGAGAAGGAAAAGCTGGCGGAAGAACAGGCCGAGACAGCCAAGGGCGAGTCTGGAAGCAGACCTTGCCGGTGACTGCGAGGCGTTCCACCCGCTGTCCGTGGCCCCGGACGGGTTCCTGCTGGAGAAGGGCCTCCCCCAGGCCCCAGCCACCTGGCTGAGAACCTGTCGCTGCCCGTGGCCGAGGTGAAAGTGAACGCGTGTCGTCCAGGGCGTCCCCGGTGCTCCCCCATCACGTTCTTCAGCCCTCAGACACCTGTCCAGCCGAGGTTGGTGCTGGTTCTTTGGTCAGGACCACCTCCCATACGAGGAAGCCCACTGCCTATGGTGGGCTGCTGGTGAGCACACACCCAGTGAGGCCCGGTTCCCCCGGGGTGGGGGGGGCGTGGAGGAGAGGTCCTGGGGGGCCCACAGTGGGGAGAAACCGTCTGCTCCCCACCCTGCAGCACAGCCCTCCCCTCCAAGCTGGGGACTCCAGAGTATGTCATGGCCCCAGCAGCAGCAGGCAGAGCCTTTGTGTAGGTTACTGTGCTGCAGGTGGTCAGGACAGGGCAGTGAGCTGCATTTTCACGGCTGCTCTTTAGTCCCACGTGCACTTTGACTCCGGTTATTGGTAAGCTCAGGCAATAATATTAATGCCAGCTGACATTTATTTAGCACTTACTTTATGCCAGACATAAACACATAATCCTCGCCAAATTGATACTCGTATCCCCATTTTATAGGTGAGGAAAGAGAGGCACAGAGAAGTTAAGTAACTTGCTCAAGGTCACACAGATAGTAGGCAACAGAGGTAGTACTACAACCAGAATGTCTGCTGGAGAAGGGCCTCCCCAGTGCCCGCGAGTACTGATTAGCCAAGTACTTACTGCTTAGGCGCTGGCACTAAAATGATAGTCCATCAGCAAAGTGAAGACCAACATCATCTTTGGGATTCCGCCTTCATCCTCTGGTCCTTTTCCAGTTTTACCTCCAGGGGTTGGTTTGTTTGATTTTTCCCATGCCTCTTGGACATGAATCCAGAAGAGAAGACATGGCCTCCTTTTCAAGGGAGTCTCTAGAGCTTTCTGTAGACTCAGTTAAAGACATACAGGGTGATGGGAAGAATCCCAGGGTGATGGGAAGAATCCCAGGAAATGGTATGGAACCCAGAGAATTTCTACCAAAGGATCCTCATACTCATTTTTTTTTTAAACTTTTCACTGTGGAAAACTTTCCACTGGCAAAAGCAAAAGGCTTCTATAATGAACTTCCATTTAACTGTCACTCAGCTTCCATAATGCTTAACTCATAACCAGTCTTGTTTTCTCTAGCTGTTTCCATTCCCCATCCTTTTTTTTTTTTTTTTTTTTTTTTCATTTATTTTTATTAGTTGGAGACTAATTACTTCACAGTATTGTAGTGGTTTTTGCAATACTCATGAATCAGCCATGGATTTACATGTGTTCCCCACCCTGATCCCCCCCTCCCGCCTCCCTCCCCATCCCATCCCTCTGGGTCTTCCCAGTGCACCAGCCCTGAGCACTTGTCTCACATATCCAACCTGGGCTGGTGGTCTGTTTCACCCTTGATAGTATACTTGTTTCAATGCTATTCTCTCAGAACATCTCACCCTCACCTTCTCCCACTGAGTCCAAAAGTCTGTTCTGTACATCTGTGTCTCTTTTTCTGTTTTGCATATTGGATTATCATTACCATCTTTTAAAATTCCATATATATGCGTTAGCATACTGTATTGGTGTTTATCTTTCTGGCTTACTTCACTCTCCATAATGAGCTCCAGTTTCATTCATCTCATTAGAACCAATTCAAATGAATTATTTTAAATGGCTGAGTAATATTCCATGGTGTATATGTACCATAGCTTCCTTATCCATTCGTCTGCTGATGGGCATCTAGGTTGCTTCCATGTCCTGGCAATTATAAACAGTGCTTAAATGAACATTGGGGTGCATGTGTCTCTTTCAGATCTGGTTTCCTCAGTGTGTATGCCCAGGAGTGGGATTGCTGGGTCATATGGCAGTTCTGTTTCCAGTTTTTTAAGAAATCTCCACAGTGTTCTCCATAGTGGATATACTAGTTTGCATTCCCATCAACAGTGTAAGAGGGTTCCCTTTTCTCCACACACACTCCAGCATTTATTGCTTGTAGACTTTTGGATAGCAGCCATCCTGACTGGCGGGTAATGGTACCTCATTTTGGTTTTGATTTGCATTTCTCTGATAATGAGTGCTGTTGAACATCTTTTCATGTGTTTGCTAGCCATCTGTATGTCTTCTTTGGAGAAATGTCTGTTTAGATCTTTGGCCCATTTTCTGATCGGGTCATTTATTTTTCTGGAATTGAGCTGCAGGAGCTGCTTGTATATTTTTGAGATTAATCCTTTGTGTGTTTCTTCATTTGCTATTATTTTCTCCCATTCTGAGGTCTGTCTTTTCACCTTGCTTATCGTTTCCTTTATTGTGCAAAAGCTTTTAAGTTTCATTAGGTCCCATTTGTTTATTTTTGCTTTTATTTCCAATATTCTGGGAGGTGGGTCATAGAGGATCCTGCTGTGATTTATGTTGGAGAGTGTTTTGCCTATGTTCTTCTCTGGAGTTTTATAGTTTCTGGTCTTATGTTTAGATCTTTAATCCATTTTGAGTTTATTTTTGTGTATGGTGTTAGAAGGTGTTCTAGTTTCATTCTTTTACAAGTGGTTGACCAGTTTTTCCAGCACCACTTGTTAAAGATGTTGTCTTTTTTCCATTGTATATCCTTGCCTCCTTTGTCGAAGATAAGGTGTCCGTAGGTACGCGGATTTATCTCTGGGCTTTCAGTTCTGTTCCATTGATCTATATTTCTGTCTTTGTGCCAGTACCATACTGTCTTGATGACTGTGGCTTTGTAGTCGAGCCTTAGTCAGGCAGATTGATTCCTCCTGTTCCATTCTTATTTCTCAAGATTACTTTGGCTATTCGAGGTTTTTTGTATGTCCATACAAATTGTGAAATTATTTGTTCTAGTTCTGTGAAAAATACCGTTGGTAGCTTGATAGGGATTGCATTGAATCTATAGATTGCTTTGGGTAGTATACTCATTTTCACAATATTGATTCTTCCAATCAATGGACACAGTATATTTCTTCATCTATTTGTGTCCTCTTTGATTTCTTTCATCAGTGTTTTATAGTTTTCTATATATAGGTCTTTTGTTTCTTTAGGTAGATATACTCCTAAGTATTTTATTCTTTTTGTTGCAATGGTGAATGGTATTGTTTCCTTAATTTCTCTTTCTGTTTTCTCATTGTTAGTGTATAGGAATGCAAGGGATTTCTCTGTGTTAATTTTATATCCTGCAACTTTAATATATTCGTTGATTAGCTGTAGTAATTTTCTGGTAGAGTCTTTAAGGTTTTCTATGTAGAGGATCATGTCGTCTGCAAACAGTGAGAGTTTTACTTCTTCTTTTCCTATCTGGATTCATTTTACTTCTTTTTCTGCTCTGATTGCTGTGGTCAACACTTCCAAAACTATGTTGAATAGTAGTGGTGAGAGTGGACACACTTGTCTTGGTCCTGACTTTAAGGGAAGTGCTTTCAATTTTTCACCATTGAGGATAATGTTTGCTGTGGGTTTGTCATATATAGCTTTTATTATGTTGAGGTGTGTTCCTTCCATGCCTGCTTTCTGGAGAGTTTTTATCATAAATGGATGTTGAATTTTGTCAAAGGCTTTTTCTGCATCTATTGAGCTAATCATATGGTTTTTATCTTTCAATTTGTTTATGTGGTGTATTACATTGATTGATTTGTGGATATTAAAGAATCCTTGCATTCCTGGGATAAAGCCCACTTTGTCATGGTGTATGATCTTTTTAATATGTTCTTGGATTCTGTTTGCTAGAATTTTGTTAAGGATTTTTGCATCTATGTTCATCAGTGATATTGGCCTGTAGTTTTCTTTTTTTTGTGGCATGCTTGTCTGGTTTTGGTATTAGGGTGATGGTAGCCTCATAGAACGAGTTCGGAAGTTTACCTTCTGCAATTTTCTGGAAGAATTTGAATAAGTTAGGTGTTAGCTCTTCTCTAAATTTTTGGTAGAATTCAGCTGTGAAGCCTTCTGGTCCTGGGCTTTTGTTTGCTGGAAGATTTCTGATTACAGTTTCGATTTCTTGCTTGAGATGGGTCTGTTAAGATCTTCTATTTCTTCCTGGTTCAATTTTGGAAAGTTATACTTTTCTAAGAATTTGTCCATTTCTTCCAAGTTGTCCATTTTATTGGCATAGAGCTGCTAGTACTAGTCTCTTATGATCCTTTGTATTTCAGAGTTGTCTCTTGTGATCTCTCCATTTTCATTGCTAATTTTGTTAATTTGGTTCTTCTCCCTTTGTTTCTTGATGAGTCTGGCTAATGGCTTGTCAATTCTATTTACCTTTTCAAAAGAACAACTTTTAGCTTTGTTAACTTTTGCTGTGGTCTATTTTTTATCTTTTGCATTTATTTCTGCCCTAATTTTTACGATTTCTTTCCTTCTACTAACCCTGGGGTTCTTAATTTCTTCCTTCTCTAGTTGCTTTAGGTGTAGAGTTAGGTTATTTATTTGACTTTTTTCTTGTTTCTTGAGGTAAGCCTGTATTGCTATGAACCTTCCCCTTAGCACTGCTTTTACAGTGTCCCATAGGTTTTGGGTTGTTGTGTTTTCATTTTCATTCATTTCTATGCATATTTTGATGTCTTTTTTTATTTCTTCTATGATTTGTTCATTATTCAGAAGTGTGTTATTTAGCCTCCATATATTGGAATTTTTAATAGTTTTTTTTTTTTTTTCCTGTCATTGAGATCTAATCTTACTGCATTGTGGTCAGAAAAGATGACTGGAAGGATTTCAATTTTTTTGAATTTATCAAGGCTAGATTTATGGCCCAGGATGTGATCTATTCTGGAGAAAGTTCATTTGTGCGCTTGAGAAAAAGTGAAATTGATTGTTATGGGGTGAAATGTCCTATCCCCATCAATTAGGTCTGGCTGGACCATTGTGTCATTTAAAGTTTGTGTTTCCTTATTAATTTTCTGTTTAGTTGACCTATCCATACTTGAGAGTGGGGCATTAAAGTCTCCCACTATTATCGTGTTATTGTTAATTTCCTCCTTCATTCTTGTTAGCATTTGCCTTACATATTCCAGTGCTCCTATGTTGGGTGCATATATAATTATAATTGTTATATCTTCTTGGATTGCTCCTTTGATCATTATGTAGTGTCCTCCTTTGTCTCTTTTCACAGCCTTTATTTTGAAGTCTATTTTATCTGATATAAGTATTGCAATTCCTGCTTTCTTTTGGTCTCCTTTTGTGTGGAATATTTTTTTTCCAGCCCTTCACTTTCAGTCTGTATGTGTCCCTTGCTTTGTGGTGGGTCTCTTTAGACAGCATATATAAGAGTCTTGCTTTTGTATCCATTCAGCCAGTCTTTGTATTTTGGTTGGGGCATTCAACCCATTTACATTTAAGGTAATTATTGATAAGAATTGTCCTGTTGCCATTTGCTTTGTTGTTTTGGGTTCACGTTCATACAACCTTTCTGTGTTTCCTGTCTAGAGAAGATCCTTTAGCATTTGTTGAAGAGCTGCTTTGGTGGTGCTGAATTCTCTCAGCTTTTGCTTGTCTGTAAAGCTTTTTAATTCTCCTTCATATCTGAATGAAATCCTTGCTGGGTACAGTAATCTGGGTTGTAGGTTATTCTCTTTCATAACTTTAAGTATGTCCTGCCATTCCCTTCTGGCCTGAAGGGTTTCTATTGAAAGATCAGCTGTTATCCTTATGGGAATCCTTTTGTGTGTTATTTGTTGTTTCTCCCTTGCTGCTTTTAGTATTTGTTCTTTGTGTTTGATCTTTGTTCATTTGACTAATAAGTGTCTTGGGGTGTTTTGCCTTGGGTTTATCCTATTTGGGACTCTCTGGGTTTCTTGGACTTGGATGGCTATTTCTTTCCCCATTTTGGGGAAGTTTTCAACTATTATTTCCTTGAGTATCTTCTCATGTCCTTTCTTTTTGTCTTCTTCTTCTGGGACTCCTATGATTCGAATGTTGGTGCGTTTCACA
Source organism: Dama dama (assembly GCF_033118175.1). Classification (NCBI taxonomy): domain Eukaryota; kingdom Metazoa; phylum Chordata; class Mammalia; order Artiodactyla; family Cervidae; genus Dama; species Dama dama. The sequence goes on from NC_083681.1 coordinate 80,414,731, forward strand.
TTGTCCCAGAGGTCCCTGAGGTTGTCCTCATTTCTTTGAATTCTTTTTTGTTTTTTCCACTCTCCTTCATTTATTTCCACCATTTTATCTTCTACCTCACTAATCCTATCTTCTGCCTCTGTTATTCTACTGTCAGTTCCCTCCAGAGTGTTTTTGATCTCATTTATTGAATTATTCATTTTTAATTGACTCTTTTATTTCTTCTAGGTCCTTGTTAAACATTTCTTGCATCTTCTCAATCCTTGTCTCCAGGTTATTTATCTGTAACTCCATCTTGTCTTCAAGATTTTGGATCATTTTTATTATCATTATTCTAAATTCTTTTTCAGGTAGATTCCCTATCTCTTCCTCTTTTGTTTGGCTTGGTGGGCATTTTTCATGTTCCTTTACCTGCTGTGTATTTCTCTGCCTTTTCATCTTATTTAGATTGCTGGGTTTGGGGTGGACTTTTTGTATTCTGGTAGTCTGTGGTTCCTTTTTATTGGGGAGGTTTCTCCCAGTGGATGGGGCTGGGTGTTTGGCTTGTCGAGGTTTGCTGGTTAGAGAAGCTTGTGTCAGTGTTCTGGTGGGTGGAGCTGGATTTCTTCTCTCTAGAGTGCACTGGAGTGTCCAGGAGTGAGTTTTGAGATGGGTCTATGGGTTTGGTGTGACTTTGGGCAGCCTGTATGTTGATGCTCAGGGCTATATTCCTGCGTTGCTGGAGAATTTGTGTGGTATGTCTTGTTCTGGAATTTTTTGGCTCTTGGGTGGTGGTTGGTTTCAGTGTAGGTATGGAGGCTTTTGGATGATCTCTTATTAATTAATGTTCCCTGTAGTCAGCAGTTCTCTGGTGTTCTCAGGTTTTGGGCTTAAGCCTCTCACCTCTGGGTTTCAGTCTTATTCTTTCAGTAGCCTCAAGACTTCTCCCTCCATATAGCACTGATAATAAAACTTCTAGGTTAATGGTGAAAGGATTCTCCACAGTGAGGGACACCCAGAGAGGTTCACAGAGTTACATGAAGACGAGGAGAGGGAGGAAGGAGATAGAGGTGAGCAGGAGGAGAAAAAGGGGGATTTAAGAGAGGAGCGAGGCAGATCTAGGTTGTACTCTGTTCCCTAAGTGTTCTCTGCTGCCCAGGATACCCACAGAGATTCACAGAATTGGATTGAGAAAAGAACGGGGAGGGAGGAAATAGAGGTGATCTGGGGGAGAAAAAGGAGAATCAAAGGGGGGAGAAAGTGATCAAACCAGTAATCACACTCCTGAGTAAAAATGGGTACTGAAGGTTGGATTCTTAAATGTCCAAAATTGATATCAAATACTGAAAAACAAAGATTAAAAATCTAGAGTAGAGGTTAGACTCTTAAAAATACAATAGTAAAAAACCACAAAAACACAAAAAAATGTAAGCAATATATATGGAGTTCACTTTAAAAATAGGGTCCTTTTTTTTTTTTTTTTTTTTTTCCGCCAGGTTATAGTGGTTATAAAAATGAAAATTAAGGAGTAATAGAGGAGTAATAGAGAACTTTAAAAAAAAAAAAGAAAAAGAAAAAGTAAAAAAAGAAAAAAAACTTTAATTAAAAATTTTAAAAAAGTAGTAAAAATATATCTAGGAATTTCTCTGGAGCTGTTGCAAGCAGTGTGGGTTCGGTTCAGTTTCAGATAGCTTCTTGTTCGAGCTTACACTTCTCACTATCTATAGGCCCCTTCCAGTGTAGTAGGTGTTACCTACAGGGATTTTAATCTGTTGCACTGGTCACTTCTGAAGTGGTTCCCTTTGTTTCTTTGACTTCTGTTTGCAGGTCTCTTCAGTGTCTAATTTCCACCCTGACACACGTGGGCGGAAGTGGTCTCTTGTTTAGGTTTGCTTGTTCAGTCGTGCTGTGGGGAGGGGGGTGCTGCAGACAAATGTCACCTGCCTGTGTGGGGAGCACTCGTGGTTTTCCGGCCTCACTGGGTTTGCCCCCGCTCACGGGTGTGTGCTTACCCATCTACACTGCTCAGGCTCCAGGCTGCTCTCCAGGGAGCAGGCCCTGCGTTGCGTGGACTTCCCAGGCCTAAGCCACTCAGATACAGGTTTTTGGGTATTCCACAAAAGCACAGACTTGGTTGGGCCTGCGTTTTGTGCCTTTCCTGATAGGAGCAGCTCAGGCAGCCAGGAGCCTGATGAGCACACTCTCCCTGGGTGCGGGGCACATTATCCCCCTCTGCAGTCCCAACCTCAGTTTCCGTGCGAGCCAGTCGGGTGCGCCTTGTGTCATTTCTGGGGAGCTGGACTCTAGCTGTGACCCTCCCGGCAGATGTCGACCATCCAGAATCTCAAGGAAGTCGTTGGTTAGAAGCTGGAGGCCTGTTTGCAGTTTGGTAGGGGGTGCCATCTCTGGGGCCGAGTTTGACCCTTTCCCCTCCCCCCTGCCTCCTGCCTCCGGCGGGAGATGGGCCTGTCCCCCGCCAGGTAGCTCTTCCCTGGTATTTGCTCAGTCATTTGTTCTGGGAACCGGAGGGTAGTGCCTAAGTTTAGGGATTTTCTCAACTTAATTCTCTCTCTCTTGCTATCCCACAGTTTAAGTTGCTATCTCACGTTAGCTCCCTCCGATTCCCCTCAGGGCATTTGGGCCCTGTCCTTACCCTAAGCACTGCCTCCCGCTCCTCTCCGTTCCGCCCCCACTTGCTGGTGGCGGATGCGAGCGTCTGGGGTACTTTTCTGCTGGGAGTTGCTTTTAGGCATGTAGTCTGTGGGTTTTATTTATTTTTCCTCCCAGTTAGGTTGCCTTCCGAGATTCAAAAACTTCCCCCAGACCCGCCAGTGAGAGGGTTTCCTGGTGTTTGGAAACTTCCTCTATTAAGACTCTCTTCCTGGGACGGATCTCCATCCCGAACTCTATTGTCTCTCTTTTTATCTTTTATATTTTGTCCTACCTCCTTTCGAAGACAATGAGCTGCTTTTCTGGGTGTCTGATGTCCTCTGCTAGTGATCAGAAATTGTTTTGTGGAGTTTGCTCAGAGTTCAAATGTTCTTTTGATGAATTTGTAGGGGAGAAAGTAGTCTCCCCATCCTATTCCTCCGCCATCTTAAGTTCCCTCCTCCCCTTGATTATTTTCACTCAATTCCTAGATATTATATAATTTCGTCCATAAATATTTCAAAATATATAAAAATATAAGGATTCTATCCAAAAAACAGCAAAAATACCAATTTTACATCTGAAATAACATTCAAATGTTAAGAAAAAAGAAAAATAAAAGTAGTGATAATTAAGACTCCAAGGAGTTAGTGTAGTCTTCTAGAACAAAGCACTGGCAATAATGTCTACTGGGCTTTGGCCTCCGTGCCTTGAACCTCACATATAGTAAATTAAATGAGGGAGTTAAGATGATATTTAAGTTTTCACCTAGCTCTGATATTCTAATAGTTTTCATGACTAGGTGGATTATCCTGTACCTGTGGGTCTGGGCACTCTTTAACATATGCTTAAAGTTTTTATTAATAATTTCAGTAGTATCTGATCTGTCTCCCCTACCAGAATGTCCACTTATTATGGGCCAAGAACTTATCTTCTTATTCACTGCTAGAGCTTTAGCGTCTAGTGAGCAAACTGTGAAGAGTCTTGTGTGCTGAGCCAAGGAGTTTGAACTTTATCCTGAAAGAATGAAGAGTCATGGAAGAAATTCAGTGAGAGAAAATGCAACACCAGAAGTGTCTTTAAGAAAGATAGGATTTGTGAAAGATGAAAGTAGCTAATGGGAAGTCAATTAGGAAGTTTTTCTTGCGATCCTGAACTAAAGGAGCAAAGGCACGAACTAAGGCAATAGATATGAAGATGGAAAGTTTGGAGCTTATGAAAGAGAAGTAGAATTAACTTGGCTTTAAAAAAGACATTCAAATAAAAGACCACTTCGAGAAGCCCAAGTATGGCCAGTGAAAGGGAAATGTAGACTTCATTCCTATTCAGATTGAGAGCAATAATTCCCTCTTGGCAAGTTCTGACTCTTGGTGCAGCATCAGCCAGTGATCAAGAAGCAATTGGACAGCTGATGAGGGTGAAACATGGTAAGTAATGCTGGTCACCACTCGCAGGTTCAGTGTAGATTATTCATTAAGTGAAATGAGGATTTGGTCAATCAAATCGTGACTACTACAGTGTCTGCATACTTGGTAGTTTTTCAGGTAACAGATTCAAATATCTTGAGTGCTTCAGTAAACATGAATTATATAATTTAATGTATTATAGAATCCTTAGGCCCACAAACCCCAAAGTGCAAAGTCTCTGTGAGGTTCAGTAACTTGCCCACATTTACTAGGTTAATGGGTGACAGAGCCAGGCTTTGGGCACAGGCTGAATGTCTCTGAGAGTTCATGCTTTAAAAATTAATGTGACAGACAGCCTACCACCTTGCCCGTCCAGCTAGGTAAAAGATGAATACAGCCATTTAATACTAGAGATTACCAAATATAAGAAGAGAAGGCAATAAAATATGAATTTATAACAACTTTTTGTTGTTCAGCCAGAGTCCCTGCCAGGGCATCTAATACCTGGAGGAGAAAGGATTTGAATTCTGTAGACTCCCTCAGCAGTTGAGCTCAAGAACATAAAAAGAGCTCTCTAAAATGAGTTTGAATTTTATCCCAAAATAATAAGGAGTCATGGAAGAAATTCAGTGAGAGAGGGTGAAGCTGTTGCCTGAATATCTACCAAGTAGGCAGACAGTAGTTGGAATTTGACTGCCCAAATCCTCATTGTACTTAACAAATAACCTACACTGAAACTGTGAATGGTGACCAGCATTATTTACCATGCTTCACCCTCTTCGTTGAATCTAAAACCATAGGGTAGTGCTTGTGAGGTTTCTTCCAAAGACTACCGCAGGATTAATGTTGCAGCAAAAATAGAAATGAATAAACGGCCTTAAATACAAACCAGCCAAACAGATCTGCAAGAGTTAAACAATCTGTGTTATTCTTTGGCTGTTGCTACTAACAAACACTTGAAGGTAGATATGGCTTTCACAAAGCTAATATTCTCTGACTCCATATGAATTATACTCTGCACCTGGCATTCTTCTCCCCCTAAGATCCCTTGTAGCAGTCTTGTGTTTCAAAACAAAAAGGTCACAGGCAGATAACCTCAGAGGCACTAAACTGTTACTGAGCCACCTGATGCTGGCTTTGACCATAGATTTTACAGAAGAAGAAGAATGCAAGACTTTCAGCACTCTGATCCTTTACATCTTCCCCAGACCATGAACCCTGACAGTAAAACCTCTCCCTATTTCCCTAAGAAGAAGGCACAATCCTTGAGGTGCTAGCCTTTTATGTTCCTTCTTTGCCTGGCAAAGAAATAAAGTTACTCTGTCTTTTCTCCAAAATCCTGTCTCCATATTTCTATTCAGCAGCAGTGCCAAGGTTTTGGCAACATTTAAAGTGAGGCAGGGAGTTAATCATGTTAATAAAATGAGGCATGTGAATCTCTCTCATGATGGGAACAGCGTTCAAGTTGAGGATCCTGGCTGTGTAAGGCCCCAAGAGTCTTTCAGGTGGGTGAGAATGAGAACAGCTGCATCAGGGAAAGAAGAAAGAGGGGCACCCAGATTTGGAGATGTCTTCTAACAGGAATAATTCTGATAATCCTTTCATGGCAATACCCTCCACAGTTCAAAACACATATAGATGGATGTGCATTCCACACTCGCTCTTTCAGCAACACCAAGGCAGCGATGTCTGGTGTCATTAGGTCTAAAGTGTAAGGGGAGAAACTAAGACTTAAAGTAAATGGAAAATTGAGGATGCAAAGCCAAGTTTTCAAAATCCAAGATCAGCTACATGTCAGAACAGGTAGTCCCCAAACTCTTGGGGTAAAGTAGTGCAAAGTGCCTAAAGGACAGACCTGAACAAAAAAATTTTAAATGGTCTCAACTAGGAAGCTCAATACCTGTGCATTCAACTTAAGTCCACAGTGTTTAAGATTCTCATGAGAATGGTCCTTAATCCAACAGCCCTTAAAAATAAATCCCCCATTTGTAGCAAAAGCAAAATACCACTTTGCCACACACACAGAAAAGGATATTTTAACATAAATGGGGCTTTCTAAAAAAATAACTCTTGTCAAATTTTTCTATAGTGTCTTGGAAAGAAAATCCAAGCCTATATGTCAGAAAAATACACCAGGAAATTTATCTCTTGATTCTTTGCAGACTCCAGAAGAATCCTCTTCCAGAAAATCAGGAGTGGGAATGAATAGCAGGATCTGCTGACCAGGAGAGATGGGAACACTTTGAACATCAGTATTTAAAACAATGCCTTGGATATTGTCAGTGCTCTCTGAAAGATTTGCAACTGAAATAATTCATCGTAGTTACCAGTTAGCACTTTGGGGAAAGGGAAAGTCAGGTCTAGAACCATAATTTACCTTACTTAAGAATATCTTTGAGTAGAACGGTGGTTGCCAAGGACCAGAGGTTGGAGGAAATGTTGGTCACAGGGCACAAACTTCCAGTTGTAAGAGGAATGAGTTCTGAGGATCTAATGTACAGCATAGTGACTACAGTTAACACTTATTGTCAAGTACTTGAAAGGTGCTGTACACGTTGATTTTGCATGTTCTCATCATAAGAAAGATAATGTGACAGTTACGTGAGGTGAAAGATGTGTCAACTAATCTTACTATAAATATTTGACAATGTATGTGGGTATCAAATCATCACACTATGCACCTTATACTTACATGTTATATGTCAGTTATATATCAGTAAACCTGGGGGGGAAAATGTCACTGAAAGAGATACAAGAAAAATTTGCTATATATTAATATAGAAACCGCTGCCAATTAGAGCAACACTCCATAATTGTGTATGTGTGTGCCTGTGCCTCTTGCCCTTAGTTTGGGACAGCAGTCCTGTGCGTCCTGTTTGGAGTTAGCATCACTGGTTGTTCACATCTCTAGTCTATATAATCCTGAATATATTTTAGTACCAATTTGTCTTTTCATCTTGAAAATGGTAATGCCTTCTAATGTCTAGCAAAGGAGATGTGGCTTTGATTTAGTAAAACTGTCAGCATTTTGACTTGCTGAGAGAGGTGGTGTGTCTGTAACTTGTGCTTTAAAGGCAACTTGGGGGGTGTAAATAATGTTTAATATTACAAAAGGCATGTAGAATATACAACCAACACATATAACCACCAAATGTAAAGTGTTACCAGTAACCGTAAAGCCTCAGTATTTTACTGTGCTATAGTTAATCTATAAGCTCTTTGCCTCAATATTATGTGTTTTTTTAATTTGGGTTAAAAAGTTTAGCTCATGTCAATTCATTTTCATTTCTGCATGACATTCTTCTCTATGCCATTATTTATTTAATTATTACTTGTTTCATTTCTTTTTCATCTTTCCCTATTATATCAAATGGCTTGATTTACATTTATAAAATCCACATTCACAATCTTTGAATTTTAATGATGAGTTCAGTCCATTTTTATTTTCCTTACTAATTCATTTAGACTTATTTATGCCTTCTCAGGGGACTTCTATTTGTCTTGATTTTTCCTTTTATTCTATTTACCTTCTTTATTTTAATTTAGATTGAGAGATTTTAAAAGTCCATTAATTCCCCTAAACTCTAAAAAAACTTCATTGTTATCTTTTGTAATTTTTGAAAATGCATGCTAAGCTAAGTCACTTCAGTCGTGTCTGACTCTGCGAGACCCCATCCCTGGCATTCTCCAGGCAAGAACACTGGAGTGGGTTGCCATTTCCTTCTCCAATGCATTAAAGTGAAAAGTGAAAGTGAAGTCACTCAGTCGTGTCAGACTCTTCGCGACCCCATGGACTGCAGCCTACCAGGCTCCTCCGTCCATGGGATCTTCCAGGCAAGAGTACTGGAGTGGGGTGCCATTGCCTTCTCCTTTGAAAATACATACATCTAAGTAACAAAGTATAAGAATTTTAGAGTACTCTAAATGTAGTGAATACTCCAATATAAGGTGTTAGTGTTAGCTGATATTTTTAATTTCTCACTTCCCCATAGACAAAGGGCTTCCCAGGTGGTGCTAGCGGTAAAGAACCTGCCTGCCATGCAGGAGACATAAGAGACGTGGGTTCGATCCCTGGGTCGGGAATATCCCCTGGAAGAGGACATGACAAGTCACTCCAGTAATCTTGCCTGAAGAATCCCATGGACAGAGGAGCTTGGTGGGCTACAGTTCATGGGGTCACAAAGAGTCAGACACCACTGAGCGACTAACACACACAACATAGACAATATTATTAATATTTAAAACTACCTCTGTTTATGCCAATATGTTATTTCCCACATTTGCCAGTTTCTAAGCTCACTGTTTCTTCTTTCTTCTAAGACTTTGCTTAGAAATCATATTCCTCTATTCTGAACAAGTCTTTAGAAGCATCTTTAGTGTACACCTATTGATGGTTAAACTCTCTGCATTTGTTCTTGCATAAAAGTATTTTATTCTACCCATTTTTATTAATTTCTTATTTTTAAAAATAAAACCTTCATAACAGTTAAAATGATAGTACAAGAAACACTGGTATGAACTTCACCTAGATTAACCTATTCTTTTTCTTTCCATTTAGCTTTATCTGTACACTGACAAATAGATAAGGGCTATTCAGCATTTATCTTCTACAAAGAAAATCTCTATCATAACCAAGTTTTCTTGCCAAAGGAATTTAGTATCACTTCCCAGGTAAAGAAACTGCCTGCCAATTCAAGAGACACAGAAAATGTGGGTTCAATTCTTGAATGTCCCCTGGAGAAGGAAATGGCAATCCACTCCAGTATTCTAGCCTAGAAAATCCCACAGACAGTGGGCTACACTCCATGGGGTTGCAAAGAGTGGACATGACTGAGAGACTGAGCACACAAAATGACATGATCTATTGTGTACTCCGGAGAAGGCGATGGCACCCCACTCCAGTACTCTTGCCTGGAAAATCCCATGGACGGAGGAGCCTGGTAGGCTGCAGTCCATGGGGTCGCTAAGAGTTGGACACGATTGAGCGACTTCACTTTCACTTTTCACTGTCATGCACTGGAGAAGGAAATGGCAACCCACTCCAGTGTTCTTGCCTGGAGAATCTCAGGGACGGCGGAGCCTGGTGGGCTGCCATCTGTGGGGTCGCACAGAGTCGAACACGACTGACACGACTTAGCAGCAGCAGTAGCAGCTGTGTACTCATTACTTAAATTTCTTTAAATTTCCCTATTTGCCCCAACAATATCGTTTGTAGATATTTTATTCTTAGATTAAGGATCCAATCAAGGATTGTTTACGATAGTTATAATATCTTTCTAGTCTTTTAAAAATCTAAAGCAGTTCTTAGTTTAGTTTCTTGTCTGTATTTTTTGAAACTGACTTCTTTAGGTTTCAAAAAAAAAAAAAACTTTTGAGACGTTCCCCTCATCTGGATTTTTTTTTTCAGGTTGCTTAATCATGATTAAATTCAGGATAAAGATTTCTGGCATTAAAACAATGTAGATGATGCTTTTGCCCCACTTGGTATAATTGATCCATGGATGTACACTTCTAGACCGTGATTATTTTCTCTCAACACTTTGAGGATTTTGTTCTCCTCACCTGGTGTTTTATTTTTACTGTCCTGAAGTCTCCTTTTTCAGAATCTGTCATTCCCTTCTCTGTGACTGCTTTTATGATCTTCTGTTTTCTTTTGTTCAGGTTTTTTTTCACAGTGGTATTTCTAACTGTGGACAATTTTTATTTATTCTGCTTGAGAGTCTTCGTACTTTCCAAATGTTTTTTTATCTTTTGGCAGTTCTCAAAACTTCTCAGTCATCATTTCCTAAAACATTCTCTTTCTTCTGACATGCTAATTTTATGTATTCTATTCCAACTTCCACATTTAACTTCCTTCTCATAGTTTCCATTCCTTGTCATACTGCCCCATATCTAAGGAATTCTTCATACATGTCTTCCAGCTCACTAATTCTCTCTGCAAATATTTCTAATCTATTGTTTAGCTCACCTACTGAGACTGTCATTTCAATGATTACTTTTTGGGAAATCTGTAATACTCTCCTATCTTCCTGACCCAGGGATCGAACCTGCCTGCCAGGAGACTTTAGAGATACAGTAAGATGCAAGTAAGAAAATACCTAGCACTGAAGATTGAAAACGAACCTGCAATGAGAGTGGGGTCATGAGATAGTGCTGAGGTTGCCATAAGGACTTCTGCCATTACATTAAACATAGACCTTTGGTTTATAGACTTCAGTGGGGGATGGGGAACTATGTCTTGGATACACAGTGTAGATGGACTCAAAAATGGAATTTTAGTAAATAATGGTTTCAAAAAAAATTACTTTGATGGGAAAAGACCTTCTGTTTGGTTAAAAAAAAAGAGTCCCCATGAGCATTTCTAACAACCACCCTGAATTCACATGGATGTGGAGTTGAAATTTGCATTATTAGGTAATAAATTAACAGAACCTTGTGCTGGTTGTGAATACCTCAGCTATCTGACAGAAACAAAGTAAAACTATGAGGAAGACTATAACAATATTCCAGATTACCTTAAGATTCCTGCAGGTAAAATCACTAAAAAAAAAAAAAATGGTATAATCCATACATACATATATAAAGAAAAGCATTATCCTGAACAAAACTAAGCAGAAACAGCAGATAACAGAATTGAATAACATGGGGTCTGAAATATTGGAATTACCAATTACAGAATATAAAGTAATAGATGTTTTTATTTAAAGAAATTTAAAAATTAAAATAAGACTATCTTACATTATCAAAATCACTTCAGTTCAGTCGCTCAGTCATGTCCGACTCTTTGAGACCCCACGAACCGCAGCAAGCCAGGCTTCCCTGTCCATCACCGACTCCCGTAGACTGCATGAGTCTATCCAAACCCATGTCCATTGAGTCGGTGATGCCATCCAACCATCTCATCGTCTCTCATCCTGTTTTTCTCGCACCTTCAGTCTTTCCCAGCATCAGATTCTTTTCAAATGAGTCAGCTCATCAAATCGGGTGGCCAAAGTAGTGGAGTTTCAGTTTCAGCATCAGTGCTTCCAATGAATATTCAGGACTAATCTCCTTTGAGATGGACTGATTGGATTTCCTTGCAGTCCAAGCGACTCTCAAGAGTCTTATCCAACACCACAGTTCAAAAGCATCAATTCTTCAGTGCTCAGCTTTCTTTATAGTCCAACTTTCATATCCATACATGGGAAATGAAAATCAAAGCTACAGTAAGGTGCCAGTCTACACCAATCAGAATGGCCATCATCAAAAAACCTACAAACAATAAATGCTGGAGAGGGGGTGGAGAAAAGGGAGTTCTCTTGCATTGTTGATGGGAATGTAAATTGACACAGCCACTTGGAGAACAGTATGGAGATTCCTTAAAAGAAAAAAAAAAAAGAAAGAAAGAACTAAAAATAGAAACCACCACTGAGCATATATCTGAGAAAAGCACAATTCAAAAAGACACATGTGCAAACCACTATTAGGGCAATAGTCATTCCAACAAGTATGAGTCCATACCTCATTATGGTTTTAATTTGCACTTTGTTGATGACTAGTGATGTGGAGTATATTTTTATATACCTATTGGTCATTTGTATGTCTTCCTTGGGGGAAAAAAAATGTCTATTCAAATCTCTTGCCCATTTTTTTAAATCAACTTCTTTGACATTTTTTACTACTAAGATGTTTGAGATCCTTACATGTTTTGGACATTAATTCCTTATCAGATCTATGATTTGCAAATATTTTTCCAAACACAAGTTGTCTTTTCATTATGATGATAGTTTTCTTTGCTGTGAAGAAGCATTTTGATACAGTCCACTTACATATTTTTGCTTTTGATTTGTGGGCTTTTGGTGTCACATTTAAAAAATCATTGTCAATGTCAAGGATATTTCCCTCTATGTTTTCTTCTAGTTTTTACAGTATAAAGTATTACATTTAAGTCTTTAATCCATTTTCGGTTGACTATTGCATGTGCTATAACAGCAAGAGTTCCACCAATGTTTCTCTTTTGCATAATTTGTCATGGCTTTTTATTGCAACCCTCTCACTTTTATCTGAAAACTTAGCATTGGTATGCCTTGTAATATCCATTTAAACTTATTTCATCAATTCAGGACCTCCCCCTAAGCTAGTATAATGCTTGCTCTGTCATATATTTGCTCAGAGTGTGTTTATGGGTGTGTATACAGGAAATGGCAACCCACTCCAGTGTTCTTGCCTGGAGAATCCCAGGGACGGGGTAGCCTGGTGGGCTGCCATCTGTGGGGTCACACAGAGTCGGACACAACTGAAGCGACTTAGCAGCAGCAGCATATAGCATATACACATACAAGTTTACATGCATTGAAAATATATAAAGCATATTTGCATATATTTGCTATATCCATTCAGCAGATTATACCAATCAACTATCTCTCAGAGAAAAGATTCAATTTATTTTAAAGAAAAGCTGGCCAGAAAAGAAAGCAAAGTTGATTTAATTGAGAGCAAGGGTCATTATTTCGCTGAGTGCTCAAGACTATTTCCTTCCCCTTACTGCCTGTATCAAAAAGTACCAGGAAGCTCTGACTTTCTTTTCAAAACATTCTCCTTTACTTCTCTACCACATATTTCTAAAATTCCACAAGAATATGATTGTCTTTTGTAAGAGAATGTCCTTTGGGAATAGTCATGAGTTAATCATAAAATGGTTAATGTTCTCTTTCAGTGTGATTAGTTATTGGAGCTTTCTTCCCTTCACTCCTTGCTTCTTTCCGCTGTTTTTTATATGTATCATGGGACCCTGCAAGGAGTAACCACCCTAATCATCAGGAGGACCAGGTTGTTAATATTCCATTTCTACCTCCATGACCTTGAGCCAATTGGTTCTTTTTTTTTTTTTTTTTTTTCTGTTTTATTTATTTATTTATTTTTTAATTAGTTGGAGGCTAATTACTTCACAACATTTCAGTGGGTTTTTTCATACATTGATATGAATCAGCCATGGATTTATACGTATTCCCCATCCCGCTCCCCGCTCCCCCAATTGATTCTTTATTAGCTCCCTCATCTCACAAACAGAAGGATCAGCCCAGATTAGTGCTAAGGTAGTTTTCACTTCTAACCTTTCTGGGATCAAAAAAGCTTTGAGTGAGTTTCAAACCTGAGCAATCGGTAGTTAAATTTCAGAGAAGCTATTACAGCAGAAAACTAACTTAAGTTTCCCATGCCAGTGTGAGATTTAGACTCCAAGACCCAACATTTTTACTGATCTTCTAACAAGATGCTTTGGGCATTATTAAGACTGATTGAGTGTTCAGAGATGGGTGATTACTGACCTTGAAAGAAATTATTTGCCTCACTCCTAAACAAGTTTCAGTGGAACTAATTAATGAATGCCCTTTTAAATAAAACATCATGGGTGATAATTGCTTTTCAACTCTGAAATGTAGCTCTTGAGACCTGATACAGTGAGGCGGCAAAGAACTGACCCCGGGGGAATCACAATGCCTTTGTAAATTAACGTAAGGTGTGAGGTAGTTCTTTCTAGCATTGTAAGTTTATTGATTGTTATCCTAGTTTCTTGAAGCTAGATTGTTTGCCCTACAAAACAAACAACAGAAAAATTGATTCCCATCTAGCAAAAACTTGCAAAGCTAGAAGCTTAAATTACTTTATAAAAATCAGAAGCTATAGAAAAGGCTGTAATTCAAATTCTTTGCTAGATGAAGAACATGGGTCCTAGTCTTCAAAGGCTACATATTTTATTATTCCCATTACATGACATTTTAGAAAAGGCAGAAGTATACAGACAGAAAAAGATCAGTGATTGTCAGAGGTTTGGAGGTGGGTAGATAACGTAAAGTCGGTGAAGCACAGGAGATGTTACATTAGAAAAATTAAGTAAAAAGTGCACGGGATTTCTCTGTATTATTTCTTACTGCTGCATGTGTGTCTATAATTATCTCAGAATAAGAACTTACTTAAAAGCAAAAAAAAAGAGTGTGTGTACTGCAGGAGGACACTTTTAGGTTAGAACACCAGCTCTTGATGTTGAGCAAGTTATTTAAAACCCCTGACTATCTGTTTCTTCAAGTGTAGCTGCAAGTTAGTGGTACCCAAAGCCAGGAATTAAATAAGACAGTGTGTATAATGTGCCTAGAAGATACTAAGTGCTCAATAAATATTACTTCTCATTCTTGCTTAATTATCACTATTATTCTCGCCCAGACTATTGCACTAGCTCCTACTAGGTCGCATCACCTCTGGACACTCTGACCATCCTACACAAAGCCACCTTTCCAACAGGGTAGCCCTAATGTGATAAAAATTAGCCTCTTTCTAGAAAATAATGTTCCAGCTCACTAAACCAATCAGACCCTAATATGACTCCATCTAGTTTTCTGTTCCTATCCCATACCACTCGGCTGTACAGTTCCCCTAATCTCAGCTAAATGTGACCCCCTGTTTGTCACATCACCAGGCCCTCCTTGTGTCATTCCCGTCACCTGCTATCTCTCATCACAGCTGGACACCCAAATCCTACCATCAGTGCCCATCTCAAAGGTCACCTCCTGCAAAATGATTATTTATGGCCTAATCTAATACACAATGAATATTCCTTCCTTCCTTTGAGTCTTCATCAAACCCTGTGTTTCCTTCTTATGACTGTTAACAATTCTGTCATAAATTTTACTCATTATACATTAGCCATGCATTACTCGATTGGGACTTTCCTAAGGATAGAGACTATATTTTTTCTGGTTATTTTTGTTAATAGCAACAATAAAGGCAAACAAATGATAGTATTTTAACTTTAGTAAATAACCCCTATTTTGTTGCTCAGAAAGAGTTGTAATTCTATTTTGTAAATGTGAAGCCCTCCTGGGAGCAAGGTAGCTTCTGGAGTTTAAAGAAAAAATTAATGACAAACTTCAGTCTGACACTTTCCCCTTTGACGTCCTATCCAGTAAGCTTCCCAGACCAATATCTTCTTAATCTTACCTGGACAAGATCACCAGTCCTGTGTTGACAACGTTGTCAACAGTCTGTATGCTCTCAGGCTTCCCACATAAACACTTACACATTTGCCAGAGTATTAGTTTCATCTCTATTTTACAAGCAAAATTATGCAAAGATTATAGTCATTTAACTTCCACAGACCCATCTTCTATTCCCATTGTTTTTTACCCACCAAAGTGTCCACAAGCCCAGAATCTCCTAAAAGCCCTTAGAAGTACTTCATCAAGCGCAAAATCCATGCCACAGGGGCCTCAAGTTTAAAACCAGTTAAATCAAAGTATGAAATGAGAATGCTGAATGTGTCTTTTATACCAAGAAATAGTAAATTAAAAATGGGAAGTCTATAAATTGGAAAGGGAATGCTTGAAGCACTGTTATTGACTGATACTGAATAATATGTTAAACAGGCTTATTTTCAAATCCCAATCTCAATTAAAAATAAATAAAAGGAGAGTTACTACCCTTGAAAAGGACAATAAAGAATTAAGTGGACATTCTTAAGGGTATCTTAGGGTTCTTTTTAAGTAGATTTTATAGAAACATATTCATTGTGAAATGCTTAATCAACACAGAAACATAGAAAATTTTTTTTCAATGATCTCATCACACAATAACAACTGCTATTAAGTTAAGTGGTTTATTTTTGATCTTCCTTGTTTTAAAGCTTTCTCCCCTATTTTGTGTTTTGAAAACATCTGTATAACATTTTATTTTTACTACACATTTAGCCAGAGAATGATATCTTCATGGTTTATAAACACTTGTTTAAGACTGGCAATAGCTGGAAAATATTTTGATATATAGGACATATGGCTACAGTTCTTTGGGCTTAGATATTCAATAGAGAAAAATTATTATTTTAGTAGTTGATCATTCCATCTGTAGCTAGGTGCATCTGAGCCCAATCTTGTACTTTTAAGGATGAAATTCATAAAAGCCATTTTAAAATCATTTTGAGGTTCTAATTTTTTAGTTTTTGGTTTTTTTAGAGAAAAGGTAGAGACCTGGAAACTTCTTTAAGGCAGAACATACAACCTTATTCTGTACAAATACTGTCTATCAACTTTTTAAAAATTCATAGTAAAATAACATAAACATATATAAAATTGTCATTTTAACCATTCAATGTATAATTAACATTAGACATAATTGACAATGTATAAGTGACTTTAAATAAATAATACCATCATACAACCATTACTGCCATTCAACTCCAGAATTATTGTTTCATCATTCGAAACCAAAACCTGTACCTATCAAATAGCTCCATATTGTCCCCTCCCCTTCCTGCTGGTGACCACTGTTCTATTTTCCATCTCTGTGAATTTGACTATTGTTCATTTCCCAGGTGGGCCTAGTGGTAAAGAACTCGCCTGCCAGTGCAGATGTAAGAGATGGGGGTTTGATTCTGGGTTGGGAAGATCCCCTGGAGAAGGAAATGGCAACCCGCTCCAGTATTCTTGCCTGCAAGGTCCCACGGACAGGGAACCTAATGGGTGACAATCCATCGGGTCACAGAGTTAGACACAACTGAAGCGACTTAGTACAAGTACCTCACGTAAGTGGAATCATATAATATTTGTCCTTTTGTGTCTGGCTTATTTCACTTAGCTGAATATTTCAAATTTCATTTATGTTGTAGCATGTATCAGAATCCCATTCCTTTATAATCCATAATTCTACAATCCAAAAATATGGATATCCGCCTGCAACCCAGGAGACCTGGGTTTGACTCCTGGGTGGGAAAAATCTGTTGGAAAAGGGATAGGCTACCCACTCCAGTATTCTTGGGCTTCCCTTGTTTCTCAGCTGGTAAAGAATTCGACTGCAATGTGGGAGACCTGGGTTCAATGCTTGGGTCGGGAAGATACCATGGAGAAGGAAATGGCAAACCACTCCAGTATTCTCACCTGGGAAATCCCATGAACAGAGGAGTCTGGCAGGCTACAGTCCATGGATCACAAAGAGTCTGACATGACAGCAACTAAACAATACCAACAAATAAAATAAATAACTAATGAGAACTGACTACATAGCCCAGGAAACTCTATTCTGTGCCCTGTGGGAAATAAATGGGAAGAAAATCAAAAGAAGAGGAGATAATATGCATATAGAGAGCTGATTCACTCTGCTGTGTAGCAGAAACCAGCACAACAGTGAAAAACAACTATACTCCAATTTAAAAATTAAGTTAAAAAAATCTTCTTAAATTTAAAACTCTATTCTTCAGAAATTTTTCATAGTCATTTCAACTGAAAAGGCTGAGGTAAACTGTTGGAAGCCAACTCAAGTTTTCCATTCAAAAATTTGGGGAAAAAATTATTTATAATTTTTTTTTTTTACAAATTTGAATCACCTTTCTTATTACTTTGAATTGTATTTGCTTCAGTAAAATATGATATTTGAAAATAATTTGAAAATAATATAATATCCTTCCCAGTGTCTTCAGTATACTGAACAATTAACATGTTTCTTTATTTTACCATGACATGAAATCTATTCAGCTCAATGATGACTAATTTTATGTGTCAATTTGGCTGGGTCACAATGCCAGTCTGTGGTCAAACATTATTCTAAATGATTCTGTGCAGGTGTTCTGGGATAATAGTCAAACTCAAATCAGTGAATTTTGAATCAGACTGCCCTCCAGCACGTGGGTGGGCCTCATCTAATCAGCTGAGGCCTGATTAGAATAGAACACTGATCTTTCCTGAACAAGAGAGAATCCTGTGGCAGACTCCTTTCAGACTTGAAATTCCATCATTGGTTTTTCCTGTGTCTTCAGCCTGATGGTTGGACTTGAACTATTACATCAACTCTTTCCTGAAACTCCACCCTGCAGAAATTGTACTTGCCAGCCTCCATAATATCATGAGTTGATTACTTAAATAAAATAAATGTCATTCTACTTATACACACACATCTTATTGGTTCTGTTTCTCCAGAGGACCCTGACTAATACAAACACAAATAATAGCAAACAACTAGTGCTCCTTATGTAAAAAGACACTATTCCACTCTCTTCACAAAAATTAACTATGTAACTACTATTATTATCATTTTCACTCTATATACATGGTTACAGAAGCTCAGAGATATTAGGGAACTTGCCACACAGCTATTGAGTATAAAGGTAAGAATATAAACCCAAGTTCTGTTTTACTGTATATGATCTTAATTAATATGTACTAATATACTCCTTCTCAAGATCTGAATAAGAATAACATTTTACAAGCTTCAGTTTAGTTCTATTAATTGGAGTAAAATCACTGTGGACGGAGACTGCAGTCATCAAACTAAAAGAGGCTTGCTTCTTGGGAGAAAAGCTATGACAAACCTAGATACCATATTAAAAAGCAGAAACATCACTTTGCCTGCAAATGTCCATATAGTCAAAGCTATGGTTTCTCCAGTAGTCATGTACAGGTGTGAGAATTGGACCATAAAATAGGCTGAGCACTGAAGAATTGATGCTTTTAAACTCTGATGCTGGAGAAGAGTCTTGAGAGTCCCTTGGACTGCAAGGAGATTAAACCAGTCAATCCTAAAGGAAATCAACCCCCAATATTCATTGGAAGGATTGATTCTGAAGCTGAAACTCAAATACTTTGGCCACCTGATATGAAGAACTGACTTATTAGAAAAGACCCTGATGCTGGGAAAGATTGAGGGCAGGGAGACAAAGAGGTGACAGAGGATGAGATGGTTGGATGGCATCACTGACTCAATGGACAAATGAGTTTGAGCAAACTCCAGGAGATAGTGAAGGACAGGGAAGCCTAGCATGCTGCAGTCCATGGGGTCACAAAGAGTCAGACACGGCCTAGTGACTGAAAAACAACAATGGGAATATTAATAAAATCGGATTGGTAGGACAGAATAGAATAGAATTGTTTAAAGGAATAGAATAAAATAAAGCAGGAATAAAGTTTCACATATATGGTCAAATCTATCAGGTTTTCTCTAGTTATTTTAAGCTTAAAAAATGCACCACTACCCCCTTGTATCTTTACTGGTATTACGTTATGCTTATATTTACCCATCATGATTTTTAAACCAAACCCCCATAAAATATCTGGTAAATATATGTACCACATCTTCTTTATTCATTCGTCTATTTATGGACAATTAGTTTGCTTCCATATCTAGGCTATGTAAGTAACACTTATATGAACATTAGGGCACAAATGTCTTTTCAAATAAGTGTTTTTGTTTTCTTAGGATAGATACCCATGAGTGGAATTGCCAGATTGTATGTAGTCACATTTTTAGTCTTTTGAGGAACCTCCATATTATTTTTCATAGTGGTTGCTTTAATTTACATCCCCACTCACGTTCACAAAGGGTTCCCCTTCCTTCACATTTCACCAACACTTATTATTTCTTGTCTTTTTTATTTGCCATTTGAACAGGTGTGAGGTGATACCTCACTGAGGTTTTACTCAACCATAAAAAAATGAAAATTTGCCATTTGTAACAACGTGAATGGTGGACCTGTAGGGTATGATGCTTAGTGAGATAAATTAGATAGAGAAAAGACAAATACTGTACATTTCTCACACACACATGCATATATACATACACACACACACACACACACATATATATATATATATATATATATATATATATATATGATTTTACTCCATTCCATCAGAAGGTCTTTCAAGCTTGAAAGGCATTAGAAATAAGCCCAAGGGCCTGTGTTACTATAAACAGGCTCTGTGGACCACTCCTTTTGTCAGAGTTGAACACAAGTAGATCTTTAGTTCCTGAGATACACATAGCTCTTTGTATCAAGGCCATTCCGCAAACTGGTGTGTACAGCCAGGGATTTCATTCCATTTATGCAGTTGAACATGAAACCCCACATCATTTCTTGTACCAGCTCCTATTGATGGGAGCTAAATATGCAAACAACAGCATTTTAAAACTCCAATTCCAGGGAGGAGCCAAGATGGTGGAGGAATAGGACAGGGAGACCACTTACTCCCGTACAAATTCATCAAAAGAACAACTGAACGCTGAACAAACTTCACAAAACAACTTCTGATCGCTAGCAGAGGACATCAGGCACCCAGAAAAGCAGCCCATTGTCTTCGAAAGGAGGCAGGACAAAATATAAAAGATAAAAAGAGAGACCAAAGAGATAGGGATGGAGACCCATCCCGGGAAGGGAGTTTTAATAGAGGAAGCTTCCAAACACCAGGAAACCCTCGCACTGGCGGTTCTGGGGGAAGATTTTGAATCTCAGAAGGCAACCTAACTGGGAGGAAAAATAAATAAAACCCACAGATTATGTGCCTAATAGCAACTCCCAGCAGAAAAGTACCCCAGACACCCACATCCGCCACCAGCAAGTGGGGGCTGAACAGAGAGGAGCAGGCGGCATTGCTTAGGGTAAGGACCGGGCCTGAGTGCCCTGAGGACAATCGGAGGGAGCTTTTCTGAGATAGCAACTTAAACTGTGGGATAACAAAAGAGAGAGAGAAAATTAACCGGCCTGAACACACTGCCAGCCATTCGCAGGACAAAGGGACCGAGCAAGTCCAGAGGAGCTAGCCAGCTGCGGACTGGCCCATCCCCACCGGAGGCACGAGGCAGGGGGTAGGGGAAAGGGGAAAACTCGGCCCCAGAGACGGCATCCCCTACCACACTGCAAACAGGCCTCCAGTTTCTAACCAAAGACTTCCTGAGATTCTGGATGGTCGACTTCCGCCGGGAGGGTCGCGGCTAAACACAAGGAGCACGAACCCAATTGGCGCGGGCGGAAACAGAGGCTGGTGACCGTGGAAGGGAGAAGGAACCCTGCACCTGGGGAGAGTGCACCCGTCAAGCTCCTGGCTGCTTGAGCTGCTCGGGCCTGGGAAGGCACAAAACGCAGGCGCAACCGAGTCCGCGCTTTTGTGGAATACCTGAAAACTGGAACCCCACGCAACGCAGGGCCCGCTCCATATAGAGCAGCCGGGAGCCTGAGCAGTGTAGACAGGGAAAGCACACACACCCATGAGCGGAGCAAACCCAGTGTGGCCGGACACTGCGAGTGCTCCCCACACACAGCGGTATCTGTCTGCAGGGCCCCGCCCTCCCCGCAGTGCGACTGAACCAACAAACCTGAAAAAGAGACCACCTCCGCCCGCCTGTGTCAGGGCGGAAATTAGACACTGAAGAGACCGGCAAACAGAAGCCAATAAACAAAGGGAACCACTTCAGAAGGGACCTGTGCGACAGATTAAAATCCCTGTAGGTAACACCGACTACAATGGAAGGGGCCTATAGATATTGAGAAGTGTAAGCTGGAACGAGGAGCTATCTGAAACTGAACCGAACCCACATTGACCGCAACAGCTCCAGAGAAATTCATAGATATATTTTTACCTTTTTATTTTTTTAATTAATTTTTTTTCTTTTCTTTTCTTTTTTATTTTTTCTATTTTATTTTCTTTTAAAATTCCCTATTACTCCCCCATTACTCCTTAACTTTCATTTTCATATATTTTTACCATTTTTTAATTAAGAAAAAAATTATGTTTTGTTTTTTCCTTTTCTTTTTTTTTCTTTTATTTTCTATTAAATTCTTCTATTTCTCCTCTAGTATGCCTTAATTTTCATTTTCTTTTCACTATAAACTTGCAAAAAAAAAATGAATCCGTATTTTTAAACCGAACTTTATACATATTTCTAAAATTTTCTGTGTTTTTGTTTTTGTTTTTAATATTGTATTTTAAAGAGTCTAACCTCTACTCTAGATTTTTAATCTTTGTTTTTCAGTATGTGATACAAAACTTGGACATTTAAGAATCCAATATTCAGTTCCCAGTTTTATTCAGGAGTGTGTTGATTACTCTCTCCCACTTTTGACTCTCCGTTTTCTACCTCAGAACACCTCTATTTCCTCCTTTCCCCTTCTCTTCCCAATCCAATTCTGTGAATCTTTGTGGATGTCTGGCTACGGAAAACACTTAGGGAACAGACAACTGCATAGATCTGTCTCTCTCCTCTTGAGTCCCCTTTTTCTCCTCCTGCTCATCTCTCTCTCCCTCCTCCCTCTCCTCTTCTTCATGTAACTCTGTGAACCTCTCTAGGTGTCCCTCACAGTGGAGAATCTTTTCACCATTAACCTGGAAGTTTTATTATCAGTGCTGTATAGTTGGAGTAGTCTTGAGACTACTGGAAGAATAAAACTGAAATCGAGAAGCAGGAGACTTAAGACCAAAACCTGAGAACACCAGAAAACTCCTGACTACACAGAATATTAAGTAATAAGAGACCATCCAAAAGCCTCCATACCTACAATGAAACCAATCACCACCCAAGAGCCAGTAAGTTTCAGAGCAAGACATACCATGCAAATTCTCCAGCAACGTGGGAACATAGCCCTGAGCGTCAACATACAGGCTGCCCAAAGCCACACCCAAAACATAGACCCATCTCAAAACTCATTACTGGACACTCCATTGCACTCCAGAGAGAAGAAATCCAGTTCCACGCACCAGAACACCGACGCAAGCTTTCCTAACCAGGAAACCTTGACAAGTCAATCGTCCAACCCAACACACTGGGTGAAACCTCCATAATAAAAATGAACCACAGACTTCCAGAATACAGAATGCCCACTCCAGACAGAGCAATGTAAACAAGATGAAAAAGCAGAGAAATACCCAACAGGTAAAGGAACATGAAAAATGCCCACCAAGTCAAACAAAAGAGGAGGAGATAGGGAATCTACCTGAAAAAGAATTTAGAATAATGATAAGAAAAATGATCCAAAATCTTGAAAACAAAATGGAGTTACAGATAAATAGCCTGGAGACAAAGATTGAGATGATACAATAATTGTTTAATAAGGACCTAGAAGAAATAAAAAAGAGTCAATTAAAAATGAATAATGCAATGAATGAGATCAAAAACACTCTGGAGGGAACCAAGAGTAGAATAACGGAGACAGAAGATAGGATAAGTGAGGTAGAAGATAAAATGGTGGAAATAAATGAAGCAGAGAGGAAAAAAGAAAAAAAGATCAAAAGAAATGAGGACAACCTCAGGGACCTCTGGGACAATGTGAAACTCCCCAACATTCGAATCATAGGAGTCCCAGAAGAAGAAAAAAGAAAGGCCATGAGAAAATATTCGAGGAGATAATAGCTGAAAACTTCCCTAAAATGGGGAAGGAAATAGCCACCCAAGTCCAAGAAACCCCGCTAGTCCCAAATAGGATAAACCCAAGGTGAAACACCCCAAGACACATATTAATCAAATGAACAAAGATCAAGCACAAAGAACAAATATTAAAAGCAGCAAGGGAGAAACAACAAATAACACACAAAGGGATTCCCGTAAGGATAACAGCAGATCTATCAATAGAAACCCTTCAGGCCAGAAGGGAATGGCAGGACATACTTAGAGTAATGAAAGAGAATAACCTACAACCTAGATTACTGTACCCAGCAAGGATCTCATTCAGATATGAAGGAGAATTCAAAAGCTTTACAGACAAGCAAAAGCTGAGAGAATTCGGCACCACCAAACCAGCTCTGCAACAAATGCTAAAGGATCTTCTTTAGACAAGAAACACAGAAAGGTTGTATAAACGTGAACCCAAAACAACAAAGTAAATGGCAATGGGACCATACCTATCAATAATTACCTTAAATGTAAATGGGCTGAATGCCCCAACCAAAAGACAAAGACTGGCTGAATGGATACAAAAACAAGACCCCTATATATGCTGTCTACAAGAGACCCACCTCAAAACAAGGGACACATACTGACTAAAATTGAAGGGCTGGAAAAAAAATATTTCACGCAAACGGAGACCAAAAGAAAGCAGGAGTCACAATACTCATATCAGATAAAATAGACTTTAAAATAAAGGCTGTGAAAAGAGACAAAGAAGGACACTACATAATGATCAAAGGATCAATCCAAGAAGAAGATATAACAATTATAAATATATATGCACCCAACATAGGAGCACCGCAATATGTAAGGCAAACGCTAATAAGTATGAAAGAGGAAATTAATAGTAACACAATAATAGTGGGAGACTTTAATACCCCACTCACAACTATGGATAGGTCAACTAAACAGAAAATTAACAAGGAAACACAAACTTTAAATGACACCATGGACCAGCTAGACCTAATTGACATCTATAGGACATTTCACCCCAAAACAATCAACTTCACCTTTTTCTCAAGTGCACACGGAACCTTCTCCAGAATAGACCACATCCTAGGCCATAAATCTAGTCTTGGTAAATTCAAAAAAACTGAAATCATTCCAGTCATCTTTTCTGACCACAATGCAGTAAGATTAGATCTCAATTACAGGAAAAAAAAAAATTATTAAAAATTCAAACATATGGAGGCTAAACAACACACTTCTAAATAACCAACAAATCATAGAAGAAATCAAAAAAGAAATCAAAATATGCATAGAAATGAATGAAAATGAAAATGAAAACACAACAACCCAAAACCTATGGGACACTGTAAAAGCAGTGCTAAGGGGAAGGTTCATAGCATTACAGGCCTACCTCAAGAAACAAGAAAAAAGTCAAATAAATAACCTAACTTTACATCTAAAGCAAATAGAGAAGGAAGAAATGAAGAACCCCAGGGTTAGTAGAAGGAAAGAAATCTTAAAAATTAGGGTAGAAATAAATGCAAAAGAAACTAAAGAGACCATAGCAAAAATGAACAAAGCTAAAAGCTAGTTTTTTGAAAAAATAAACAAAATTGGCAAACCATTAGCAAGACTCATTAAGAAACAAAGGGAGAAGAAACAAATTAGCAAAATTAGAAACGAAAATGGAGAGATCACAACAGACAACACTGAAATACAAAGGATCATAAAACACTACTACCAGCAGCTCTATGCCAATAAAATGGACAACTTGGAAGAAATGGACAAGTTCTTAGAAAAGTAGAACTTTCCAAAACTGAACCAGGAAGAAATAGAAGATCTTAACAGACCCATCACAAGCAAGGAAATCAAAACTGTAATCAGAAATTTTCCAGCAAACAAAAGCCCAGGACCAGAAGGCTTCACAGCTGAATTCTACCAAAAATTTAGGGAAGAGCTAACACCTATCTTACTCAAACTCTTCCAGAAAATTGTAGAAGGTAAACTTCCAAACTCATTCTATGAGGCCACCATTGCCCTAATTCCAAAACCAGACAAAGGTGCCACAAAAAAAGAAAACTACAGGCCAATATCACTGATGAACATAGATGTAAAAATCCTTAACAAAATTCTAGCAAACAGAATCCAAAAACATATTTAAAAAATCATACACCATGACCAAGTGGGCTTTATCCCAGGAATGCAAGGATTCTTTAATATCCACAAATCAATCAATGTAATACACCACATTAATAAATTGAAAGATAAAAACCATATGATTATCTCAATAGATGCAGAGAAAGCCTTTGACAAAATTCAACACCCATTTATGATTAAAACTCTCCAGAAAGCAGGCTTGGAAGGAACACACCTCAACATAATAAAAGCTATATATGACAAACCCATAGCAAGCATTACCCTCAATGGTGAAAAATTGAAAGCATTTCCCCTAAAATCAGGAACAAGACAAGGGTGCCCACTCTCACCACTACTATTCAACATAGTTTTGGAAGTGTTGGCCACAGCAATCAGAGCAGAAAAAGAAGTAAAAGGAATCCAGATAGGAAAAGAAGAAGTGAAACTCTCACTGTTTGCAGATGACATGATCCTCAACATTGAAAACCCTAAAGACTCTACCAAAAAATTACTAGAGCTAATCAATGAATATAGTAAAGTTG
The DNA here is from genome assembly GCF_033118175.1 of Dama dama. Classification (NCBI taxonomy): domain Eukaryota; kingdom Metazoa; phylum Chordata; class Mammalia; order Artiodactyla; family Cervidae; genus Dama; species Dama dama. Next base: position 80,440,538 of record NC_083681.1, read on the forward strand.
CAGGATATAAAATTAACACAGAGAAATCCCTTGCATTCCTATACACTAACAATGAGAAAACAGAAAGAGAAATTAAGGAGACAATACCATTCACCATTGCAACAAAAAGAATAAAATACTCAGGAGTATATCTACTTAAAGAAACAAAAGACCTATACATAGAAAACTATAAAACACTGATGAAAGAAATCAAAGTGGACACAAACAGATGGAGAAACATACCGTGTTCATGGATTGGAAGAATCAATATTGTGAAAATGGCTATACTACCCAAAGCAATCTATAGATTCAATGCAATCCCTATCAAGCTACCAACGATATTTTTCACAGAACTAAAACAAATAATTCCACAATTTGTATGGAAATTCAAAAAACCTCGAATAGCCAAAGTAATCTTGAGAAAGAAGAATGGAACTGGAGGAATCAACCTGCCTGACTTCAGACTCTACTACAAAGCCACAGTCATCAAGACAGTATGGTACTGGCACAAAGACAGAAATATAGATCAATGAAACAGAATAGAAAGCCCAGAGATAAATCCATGAACCTATGGACACCTTATCTTCGACAAAGGAGGCAAGGCTATACAATGGAAAAAAGACAACATCTTTAACAACTGGTGCTGGGAAAACTGGTCAATCACTTGTAAAAGAATGAAACTAGAACACTTTCTAACACCATACACAAAAATAAACTCAAAATGGATTAAAGATCTAAATGTAAGACCAGAAACTATAAAACTCCTAGAGGAGAACATAGGCAAAACACTCTCCGACATAAATCACAGCAGGATCCTCTATGACCCACCTCCCTGAATATTAGAAACAAAAGCAAAAATAAACAAATGGGACCTAATGAAACTTAAAAGCTTTTGCACAACAAAGGAGACTATAAGCAAGGTGAAAAGACATCCGTCAGATTGGGAGAAAATAATAGCAAACGAAGCAACAGACAAAAGATTAATCTCAAAAATATACAAGCAACTCCTGCAGCTCAATTCCAGAAAAATAAATGACCCAATCAAAAAAATGGGCCAAAGAACTAAACAGGCATTTCTCCAAAGAAGACATACAGATGGCTAAAAAACACATGAAAAGATAGTCAACATCACTCATTATCAGAGAAATGCAAATCAAAACCACAATGAGGTACCATTACACGCCAGTCAGGATGGATGCTATCCAAAAGTCTACAAGCAATAAATGCTGAAGAGGGTGTGGAGGAAAGGGAATCGTCTTACACTGTTGGTGGGAATGCAAGCTAGTACAGCCACTATGGAGAACAGTGTGGAGATTTCTTAAAAAACTGGAAATAGAACTGCCATATGACCCAGCAATCCCACTTCTGGGCATACACACCGAGGAAACCAGATCTGAAAGAGACACATGTACCACAATGTTCATCACAGCACTGTTTATAATAGCCAGGACATGGAAGCAACCTAGATGCCTATCAGCAGAGGAATGGATAAGGAAGCTGTGGTACATATACACCATGGAATATTACTCAGCCATTATAAAGAATTCATTTGAATCAGTTCTAATGAGATGGATGAAACTGGAGCCCATTATACAGAGTGAAGTAAGCCAGAAAGATAAAGACCATTAGAGTATACTAACATATATATATATGGAATTTAGAAAGATGGTAATGATAACCCTATATGCAGAACAGAAAAAGAGACACATGTACAGAACAGACTTTTGGATTCTCTGGGAGAAGACGAGGGTGGGATGTTTTGAGAGAACAGCATCAAAACATGTATATTATCAAGGGTGAAACAGATCACCAGCCCAGGTTGGATGCATGAGACAAGTGTTCAGACCTGGTGCACTGGGAAGACCCAGAGGGATCGGGTAGAGAGGAAGGTGGGAGGGCGAATCGGGACGGGGAATACATGTAAATCCATGGCTAATTCATGTCAATGTATGACAAAAACCACTACAACATTGTAAAGTAATTAGCCTCCAACTAATAAAAATAAATGAAAAAAAAAAAAAAAAAAGATTGCCGGGAGAAATACCAATAACCTCAAATACACAGATGCCACCACCTCTATGGCATAAAGCAAAGAAGAACGAAAGAGCCTCTTGATGAAGTGAAAGAGGAGTGTGAAAAAGTTGGCTTAAGTCTCAACATTCAAAAGACTAAGATTATGGCATCTGGTCCATCAGTTCACAGCATATAGTTGGGGAAACAATGGAAACAGTGAGAGATTTTATTTTTTGGTGCTCCAAAATCACTGCAGATGCTGCCTGTTGTCAAGAAATTGAAAGATGCTTGCTCCTTGGAAGAAAATCTATGACCAACCTAGACAGCATGTTAAAAAGCAGAGATATTACTTTGCCAACAAAGGTCCATTTAGTCAAAGCTATGGTTTTTCCAGTAGTTATGTATGGATGTGAGAGTTGGACCATAAAGAAAGCTGAGCACTGAAGAATTGATGCTTTTGAACTGTGGTGTTGGGGAAGACTCTTGAGAGTCCCTTGGATTGTAAAGAGATCAAACTATTCAATCCTAAAGGAAACTAGTCCTGAATATTCATTGGAAGGATTGATGCTGAAACTCCAATACTTTGGCCACCTGATGCAAAGAACTGACTCATTTGAAAAGACCCTGATGCTGGGAAAGATTAAAGGAGGGAGGAGAAGATGTGGCAGATGATGAGATGGTTGGATGGCATCACCGACTCGATGGACACAAGTTTGAGTAAGCTCCGGGTGTTGGTGATGGACAGGCAGGCCTGGTGTGCTGCAGTCCACCGTGTCGTGAAGAGTCGGATGTGACTGAGCGACTGGACTAAACTGAACTGAAGCTTAATCTGGCAAAGGAAAAACTGTGGTGTGGTCAGGATATCAATGGCTGAGTTTGGATATTCTGTTGTGATTTTGAGATGGGAGAGGAAAAACATTTGAAGAAAGGAAATACAGCTGACCTCTTTGTATGTGGATATACTGCCATCTCTTGGTATTTTCTTGTCATTGATCAGGTTTAGAAGGCTCCTGTTTCAGTGGCTCTTTTTTTGTTGTTGAAATATAATTGACCCAGAGTATTATATTATTTCAGGTATACAACATAGTGATTTATTACTGAATGACCATCACACTCAGTCTAATCATGATCTATTGCCATACAAAGTTATTACAATATTATATTGACTATAGTCACCATATAGCACCATGATTTATTTATTTTATAACTAGAAGTTTACCCTGGTGGCTCAGTTGGTAAAGAATCTGCCTCCAATGCAGGAAATCCAGGTTCGACCCCTGGGTCAGGAAGATGTCCTGGGGAAGCAATTGACAACCCACTCCTATATTCTTGCTAGAGAATTCCATGGGCAAAGGAGCCTGCTGGTCTACTGTCCATGGGATCACAGAGTCAGATGTGACTGAGCGACTAACACTTGCACCTCTTAATACCCTTCATCTGTTTTGCCCAACTGACCACACTCCTCTTATCTGTAAGTTTGTTCTCTCTATATATGAGACTGCTTTGGTTTTTATTATGTTTGTTTTTCTTTTTAGATTCCACATATAAGTGAAATCTTATGGTATTTGTCTTTCTCTGGCTTATTTCATTTAGGAAAAGTCCTATTAGATTCCATCCATGATGTTGCAAATGGCAAGATTTCTCTGTTTTTTTGTGGCTAAGTAATATTTTATTGTGTATCTATATATACCATGTCTTCTTTACCTATTTGTCTACTGATGCACATTTATGTTGCGTCTATATCTTGGCTGTAGTAAATAACGCTGTGATGAGCATTGAGGTGCAGATTTAGATTCACTCCAGTTATCACTTTTTGTCCAGAGATCTTAATATTCTCTTTGATGTCTTTTTTGCACTGGGTGAGAATCAGGGGACATGGATTCTAGTTCCAACAATGGTACTAATTTGCTCCGTGATCCTGGACAAAGCTCAGTGGTTTTGTATGGTGATTTTCCCATTTGAAAATTAGCCAAAAGATTGATCATGGGAATCAAATTTTCATTGTGTTTACAAAATGACATTTATTAAATATTTCACTTTTATTGAAATACAGTTGATATACAATATTATGCTAACTTCAGATATACTAATGATTTAACATTTGCGTGCTTATTAAAAGATCACCATGATAGTCTAATATCTGTCCCTATACACAGATATTACAGTATTATTGACTATATTCCTTATGCTGTATATTTCATCTTGTGATGCCAAAGAATGTTCAAACTGTTTCACTAATGCACTCATCTCACACGCTAGCAAATTAATCTCAAAATTCCCCAAGCCAGGCTTCAGTAGTGTGTGAACCAAGAACTTCCAGATGTTCAAGCTGGATTTAAAAAAGGCAGAGGAACCAGAGATCAAATTGACAACATCCTTTGGATCATCAAAAAAGCAAGAGATTCCAGAAAAACGTCAACTTCTGCTTTTTTACTATGCCAAAGCCTTTGACTGTGTGGATCACAGAAAACTGTATATAATTCTTCAAGAGATGGGAATACCAGACCACCTTACCTGCCTCCTGAGAAATCTGTATGCAGGTCAAGAAGCAACAGTTAGAACCGAACATGGAACAACAGACTGGTTCCAATTGGAAAAGGAGTACAATAAGGCTGTATATTGTTACTCTGCTTATTTAACTTATATGCAGACTACATCATGCAAAATGCCAGACTGGATGAAGCACAATCTGGAGTCAAGATTCTGAGAGAAACACCAATAACCTCAGATATGCAGATGACACCACCTTTATGGCAGAAAGCAAAGAGGAACTGAAGAGCCTCTTTATGAAAGTGAAAGAGGAAAGTGAAAATGCTGGCTTAAAACTCAACATTCAAAAGACTAAGATCACGGCATCTTGTGATCAACACTTTATGGCAAATAGTTGGGGAAACACTGGAAACAGTGAGAGACTTTGTTTTTTTGGGCTCCAAAATCACTGCAGGTGGTGACTACAGCCATGAAATTAAAAGACATTTGCTCCTTGGAAGAAAAGCTATGACCAACCTAGACAGCATATTAAAAAGCAGAGACATTACTTTGCCAACAACTGTCCATCTAGTCAAAGCTATCATTTTTCCAGTAGTCATGTATAGATGTGAGAGTTGGAATATAAAGAAGATTGAGTGTCAAAGAAGAGATGCTCTTGAACAGTGGTGTTGGAGAAGACTCCTGAGAGTCCCGTGGACTGCAAGGAGGTCAAACCAGTCCATCCTAAAGGAAATGAATCCTGAATATTCATTGGAAGGACTGATGCTGAAGCTGAAGTTCCAATACTTTGGCCACCTGATGGGAAGAACTGATTCAGTGTAAAAGACCCTGATGCTGGGAAAGATTGAAGGCAGTAGAAGGGGATGACGAGAGGATGAGATGGTTGGATGGCATCACCGACACAATGGACATGAGTTTGAACAAGCTCTGGGAGTTGGTGATGAATAAGGAATCCTGGAGTGCTGCAGTCAATGGAATCGCAAAGTCTGACATGACTGAGCAACTGAACTTAACTGAACTGTGGTTTATATCTTATATAAGTGGAATCTTGTACCTCTTAATTTTCCTCACCCATTTCACCCAGATCAACTTTACCCACCTCCATTCTGGAAATCATTTTGTTCTCTATGAGATTATTTTAATTTTGGTTTGTTTTGGTTAAATTTCATATATAAGTGAAATCATGCTGTATTTGTTTTTGCCTGTCTTATTTCATTTAGCATAATATCCTCTAGATCCATTTGGGTTGTCACAAATGTCAAGATTTCATGCCTTTCTGTGGCTGAATAATATTCCATTGTGTGTGTGTGTATTGGTATATATACACATATTTCTCTCTATATATATATGTCTGTATATATACCAAGCCAAAAACACTTAAGTTGTTTCCCTATCTTGGCTAATGTAAATAATGCTTCAATGATAATGGGTGCATATGTGTTTTTTATATTTAAATTAATTTTTATTTGGAGAATAATTGATTTACATTATTGGGTTGGTTTCTGCCATATATCAGCAGGAATCAGCCATAGGCATACATATATCTCCTTCCCCTTGAACCTCCATCCCACCTCCCTGTATATGTATTATGAATTAGTTTTTGTTTTCCTTTGGGTAAATATGCAGAAGATTCAGATCAAATGGCAGCTTTATTTTTAATTTTTTTGAGCAACCTCTATATTCTTTTCCATAATGGCTACATCGATAGAAAATCCCACCAACAGTGCACAAGTGTTCATTTTCTCTGTATCTTCACCAATACTTGTTATTTTTTATCTTTTTCTTGATAGCTATTCTGAAAAGTGTGAAGTGGTATCTCATTTGGTTTTCCTTGTTGATTAGTAATGTCAAGCATCTTTTCATGTGTTTGTTGGCGTCTGTATGTCTTCTTTGGAAAATATCTATTTTTAATCTTCCCTTTTTAAATCAGATTTTTTGTTGCTGTTGAGTTGTATGAGTTCTTTAAATATCAAGCTCTAATTTGCATTTCCTCTCCCACTCAGTATGCTGCCTTTTTATTTTTATTTATTTATTTATTTTTTTTTTGGAGATTTCCCCTCGTTGTGAAAAGCATTTTAATTTGATACAGTCCTATCCGTTTATGTTTGCTTCTTTTTTTCTGGTCTGAGACATATCCAAAAGAATATTGTGAAGACCAATGTCAAAGATGGCACTGTCTATGCTTTCTACTAGCGAACTTTTGGTTTCTGGTCTTAAATTTAAGTCTTTTCTCCACTTTATGTTTATTTTTGAATGTGGTATAAGAAAGTAACCCATGATTCTTTTGCATATAGCTGTCCAGTTTTCCCAACACAATTTATTGAAGAGAATGTCTTTTCCTCACTGTATATTCTTGCCTCCTTTGTTGTAGATTAATTGCCTATATAAGTGTGCCTATTTCTGAACTTTCTCTTTTGTTCCATTGATTTATATGTCTGTTTTTGTGCCAGCACCATATTGTATTGATTACAGTAGCTCTGTAGAACAAATTGAAATCAAGAAGTGTGGTATTTTTATCTTTGTTCTTCTCTCTCAAGATTGATTTGACTATTTGGGGTCTTTTGTATTTCCATACAAATTTTAGAATCATTTGTTCTAGTTCTGTGAAGAATGTCATTGGCATTTTGATAGGGATAGTCCTAAATCTGTAGAATGGTTTGGGTATTATGATCATTTTAACAATATTAATTATTCTAATCCAGTTGCTTTCCATTTGTTTGTGTCATCTTCAATTTCTTTCATCAGTGCCTTAGAGTGTTCCAAGTATAAGTCTTTTATCTCCTTGGTAATATTTATTCCTAGTTATTTTCTTCTTTTGGTGAAATTGTAAGTGGGATTGCTTCCTTAATTTCTGTTTTTGATAGTTCTGATAAAAACACAATGGATTTCTGTGTATCAATTTTGTAGTCTGCAACTTTACTGAATCCATTTGTTAGGTTTAGTAGTTTTTTTGTGGCATCTTTCAGATTGTCTATATATAGCTTCATTTTATCTGAAAAGAAGACAGTTTTACTTTTTCCTTTCCAATTTGGATGCCTTTTATTTCTTTTTCCTAATTTCTGCGATTACAACTTCCAAGACTTTATTCAATAAAAGATATGGGATGGGCATTCTTGACTTGTTAGTGGTCTTAGAGGAAATGCATTTAGCTTTTCATCATTCATTATGTTAACAGTGGGGTTTTCATAAAGGGTCTTTGTTATGTTGAGATATGTTCCTTCTGTATCCACTTTGTTGAGAGTTTTCATCATAAATGCATGCTGAATTTTATTAAAGAAACATTTTCCTTATTTCATTATCATATGAGTTTTATTCTGCAATTTGTTGATGTGGTATATCACATTGATTGACTTGTGGATGTTGAACCAACCTTGCATCCCTGGAATAAATCCCACTTGATCATTGTGTATGATCTGTTTAGTGTACTGTTTCATTACAAATGCAGCTTTTCACCATTGAATATAATGTTAGCTGTGAGTTTATCATATTATGTTCAGATATATTCCCTGTATGTCTGCTTTCTGGAAAGTTTTTATCGTAAATGGATGTTGAATTTTATCAAGAGCTTTCTCTTCATCAATGGAAATGATCACAAAAGTTTTATTCTTCAATTTGTTAATATGGTGCATCGTACTGATTGATCTATGGATACTGAACCATTCTCACATTCCTGGGGGTAAATCCCACTTGATCATTATGTATGATTTCTTTAATGTATTGTTGGATTCCATTTGCCAGTATTTTATTGAGAAGTTTTGCATCTATGTTCATCAGTGACATTGGCATATTTGTGTGACATATTTGTCCGGTTTTGGTGTCAAGGTGATGGTGGCCTTATAGAATAAGTTGCAAGTCTACCTTCTTTTGCAATTTTTTGGAATAGTTTCAGAAGAATAAGTGTTAACTTATCTCTAAATGTTTTGTATAGTATACAATGTTTTAATGACCGATTTGTGTCTTCATATTTGAAGTAGATTTTTCTTAGGAGTTTTTGTATTGATTATCTTGCTTTATTCACAGTAATAAAAATTTTGCCTTTTAGTTGGGGATGCTGAGAAAGATTGAAGACAGGAGGAGAATGGGACCAAAGAGGATGAGATGGTTGGATGGCATCACCGACTCAATGGACATGAGTTTGAGTAAACTCTGGGAGTTGGTGATGGACAGGCAGGCCTGGAATGTTGAAGTCCATGGGGCTGCAAAGAGTTGGACACGACAGTGACTGAACTGGACTGAACTGATTTCAAGTGATTATTGATATGCTTGGACTTACATCTGCATTCTTCTTGTGTGCTTTTTGTCTCATCTGCACTTGGTTCATTTTTGCCTCATTTTCTCATTTCTTTTAATCAATATTTGGCTGAAATTTACTCCTGAGGGTTTTATTCTTTTGACACATCTGGCTTGTTGGGTGGTAGCGAAGTGTGTGTGTGTGTTTGTTCAGATGTGTTCAACTCTTTGAGACCCCATGGACTGTAGCCTGCCAGGCTCCTCTGTCCATGGAATTCTCCAAACAAGACTACTGAAGCAGGTTGCTATTTCCTCCTCCAGGGGATCTTTCTGACCCAGGGATCAAACCTGTCTCTTTCAGGTCTCCTGCACTGGCAGGCAGATTCTTTACCACTGAGCCACCTGGGAAGCCTGGAGGAAAAGTAGTGGGAAAAGAAATTCTGAAGTAAAGAAATGCAGGTGGTGTGTACTGAAATGATGAGTGAGACAGAAAGGCTGCCGTGCTAACCAATGTAACAGTGGGAAGCAGTGTATGTGCTACACCTTCTTTAGTGCCTGAAGTTAACTAAGATGTGATTTTAAAATCTCACTGGCTAATAATTGAAAAGGAAATCTCATGATATTGTAGAGAGCCCAGTGAGTAAGTGACTGAGGCTTCTTTTAAATTATTGTTTCAGTTTGGAAGAAACAACAAATATGACTCCACGAAACTGCTGAGAATATTAGGATGTGGCATTATAGTTTAATTTATCATGTCAGCCTCACAAGCTTTATAACTACTACTTGGCTGCATACCAGATTAGATAATGCATATGAAAGGAATTATAGAGCAAAGAATTAAATATGGTGATGTAATGTGGGAAATTGACAATCAGAAGCACTCGAAACTAGGACCACCTCTATTAACACCTGTATTACTCCTGTTGAAATGCATATACATTTTCTAGAAAAGTAAATTTCTTGCTTTACAGCTGGTAGCTTACATGTTACATTTATTTTTGATAAAGCTGTAGGAAGAAAGTAAATTATAAGGCTTAGAGGTGAAGGCATGGGTAAATAGTAAATTTGAATGAAATTCCTTTGATCATGCATATTATACATGCTGTTTCTTATTCTGTTTTCCAATAAATATATGAATATATTTTCATCTGATTAAATATTACTTCCAACAAGACTTTTAGTGTCCGTTCCTTTTCGGTTATAAAGTATGATTGCACTTAGTACAAAATTAAATTGCATGATAGCAAGGGTAAATAAATGCTGTTTCCCATCCACTTTACATAGATTCCTATGAAGATATTTCTTATCAAGAGATTTTCCTCTGCATATGAAAGCATACACAGATGTAAATTTGTGTGCTTTTATAATAACATAAATGAAAGCTTACCTTGTACATACTTCTACACCTTCCTTTTTTGAGTCAAATAATTTAGGATATTATGTTGAATCAATAAACATAGCTCTAACTCATTTTGAGAACTATTTAGTAAATCCCTTATTGATACAAAACTACTCCCAATCTTTTGTTATTATAACTGATTATGCTGCAATAATAGATAAGTTTTGTTTTAAATGTGCTATTTCATTTAAAAGCTTTCAAAAAATATTTTACTTTATGGTATAAATTTTTCATGTTTTTGGCATGTATAAAATATGTAAATTTATTCTGGTAATATGAAAATTTTACAATTCATTTTTACCCTTTCTGATATTAATCTTTAGGAGCAATGTTATACATTTTTGTTCCTAGAGTTATTACCTTAATATCATATTGGTATGAAAGATATTAATATTAGTACACTTACTTTCCTTATGTTCTTTCCATAGTCTGATTTTGATAGTTTATATTATTTTCCCTAATGCCCCTAGGGACTTCCCTGGCAGTTCAATGGTAAGGATTCAGTGCTCTTAGTGCTGGGGCTCCAGGTTTGGGCTTCACTGGTGGCTCAGATGGTAAAGAATCCGCCTGCAATGTGGGAGACCTAGGTTTGATCTCTGAGTTGCAAAGATCCCCTGGAGGAGGGAACGGCTACCCACTCCAGTATCAGGACAGAGGAGCCTGACAGTCTACAGTCCATGGGGTGGCAAAGAGTAGGACATGACTGAGATACTCTCAGTTTCACTTTTCAATGCCTTAGTAACAAATTTTGCATCTTAGAATATACTTACATATAAAATAATCCAAGCTCAAGAGCGGTGGCCATGAGGAGATACCCCACGTCCAAGGTCAGGAGCAGCAGCTGTGCTTTGCTGGAGCAGCCAAAAAGAGATACCCCACATCCAAGGTAAGAGAAACCCCACTAAGGTGGTAGGTGCTGAGAGAGGGCATCAGAGGGCAGACAGACTGAAACCACAATCACAGAAAACTAGCCAATCTAATCACATGGACCACAGCTTGTCTAACTCAATGAAACTAAGTCATGTCATATGGGGCCAGCCAAGACAGTCAGGTCATGGTGGAGAGGTCTGACAAAATGTGGTCTACTGGAGAAGGGAATGGCAAACCACTTCAGTATTCTTGCCTTGAGAACCCCATGAACAGTGTGAGAAGGCAAAAAGATAGGACACGGAAAGATGGACTCCCCAGGTCAGTAGGTGCCAAATATGCTACTGGAGATCAGTGGAGAAATAACTCCAGAAAGAATGAAGGGATGGAGCCAAAGCAAAAGCAACACCCAGTTGTGGATGTGACTGGTGATAGAAGCAAGGTCTGATGGTGTAAAGAGCAATATTGCATATGAACCGGGAATGTTAGGTCCATGGATCAAGGTGAATTGGAAGTGGTCAAATAGGAGATGGTAAGAGTGAATGTTGACATTCTAGGAATCAGTGAACTAAAATGGACGGGAATGGGTGAATTTAACACAGATGACCATTATATCTACTACTGTGGTCAGGAAGCCTTTAGAAGAAATGGAGTAGCCATCATGGTCAAGAAAAGAGTCTGAAATGCAGTACTTGGATGCAGTCTCAAAAATGACAGAATGATCTCAGTTCATTTCCAAGGCAAACCATTCAATATCACGGTAATCTAAGTCCATGCCTTGACCAGTACATTAAAGAAGTTGAAGTTGAAAGGTTCTGTGAAGACTTACAAGACCTTTTATAACTAACACCCCCAAAACATGTCTTTTCATTATAGGGGACTGGAATGCAAAAGTAGGAAGTCAAGAAACACCTGGAATAACAGGCAAATTTGGCCTTGGAGTATAGAATGAAGCAGGGCAGAAGCTAACAGAGCTTTGCCAAGAGATCGCACTGGTCATGGCAAACACCCTCTTGCAACAACACAAGAGACGACTCTACACATGGACATCACCAGATGGCCAACACCGAAATCAGACTGATTAGATTCTTTGCAGCCAAAGATGGAGAAGCTCTATACAGTCAGCAAAAACAAGACCAGGAGCTGACTGTGGCTCAGATCATGAACTCCTTATTGCCAAATTCAGACTTAAATTGAAGAAAGTGGGGAAAACCACTAGACCATTTAGGGATGACCTAACCCAAATCCCTTATGATTATACAGTGGAAGTGAGAAATAGATTTAAGGCACTAGATCTGATAGAGAGAGTGCCTGATGAACTATGGGCAGAGGTTCATGACATTGTACAGGAGACAGGGATCAAGACCACCCCCAAGAAAAAGAAATGCAAAAAAGCAAAATGGCTGTCTGAGGAGGCCTTACAAATAGCTGTGAAAAAAGAGAAGCAAAAAACAAAGGAGAAAAGGAAAGGTATTCCCATTTGAATGCAGAGTTCCAAAGAATAGCAAGGAGAGATAAGAAAGCCTTCCTCGGTGATCAATGCAAAGAAATAGAGGGAAGCAATAGAATGGGAAAGACTAGAGATCTCTTCAAGAACATTAGAGACACCAAGGGAACATTTCATGCAAAGATGGGCTCAATCAAGGACAGAAATGGGATGGACCTTAACTGAAGCAGAAGCTATTAAGAAGAGGTAGTAAGAATACACAGAAGAATTATACAGAAAAGATCTTCATGACCCAGATAATCATGATGGTGTGATCACTCACCTAGAACCAGACATCCTGGAATGTGAAGTCAGTGGGCCTTAGGAAGTTTTACTACAAAGTTGGTGGAGGTGATGGAATTCCAGTTGAGCTATTTCAAATCCTCATAGATGATGCTGTGAAAGTGCTACACTCAATATGCCAGCAAATTTGGAAAACTCAGCAGTTCCCAGAGGACTGGAAAAGATCAGTTTTCATTCCAATACCTAAGAAAGACAATGTCAAAGAATGCTCAAACTACCACATAATTGCACTCATCTCACATGCTAGTAAAGTAATGCTCAAAATTCTCCATGCCAGGCTTCAAGAATATGCGATCCATGAACTTCCAGATGTTCAAGCTGGTTTTAGAAAAGGCAGAGGAACCAGAGATCAAATTGCCAACATCTGCTGGATCTTTGACAAAGCAAGCGAGTTCCAGAGACACATCTATATCTGCTTTATTGACTATGCCAAAACCTTTGGCTGTGTGGATCGCAGCAAACTGTGGAAAACTCTGAAAGAGATGGGAATGAATACCAGATCACTTGACCTTCCTCTTGAGAAATCTGTATGCAGGTCAGGAAGCAACAGTTAGAACTGGGCACGGAACAACAGACTGGTTCCAAATTGGTAAAGGAGTACATCACGGCCGTATATTGTCACCCTGCTTATTTAACTTATATGCAGAATGCATCATGAGAAACACTGGGCTGGATGAAGTACAACTAGAATTAAGATTGCCGGGAGAAATATCAATAACCTCAGATATGCAGATGAGACCACTCTTATGGCATTAGGTGAAGAAGAACTAAACCTCTTGATGAAAGTGAAAGAGGAGAGTGAAAAAGTTGGCTTAAAGCTCAACATTCAGAAAACTAAGATCATGGCATTCGGTCCCATCACTTCAGGGCAAATAGATGGGAAATCAGTGGAAACAGTGGCTGACTTTATTTTTTGGGAGCTCCAAAATCACTGCAGATTGTGATTGAAGCGATGAAATTAAAAGATGCTTACACCTTGGAAGGAAAGTTATGACCAATCTAGACAGCATATTAAAAAGCAGAGACATTACTTTGCCAGCAAAGGTCCATCTAGTCAAGGCTATGGTTTTTCCAGTAATCATGTATGGATGTGAGAGTTGGACTATAAAGAAAGCTGAGCACCGAAGAATTGATGCTTTTGAACTGTGGTGTTGGAGAAGACTCTTGAGAGTCCCTTGACTGCAAGGAGATCCAACCAGTCCATCCTAAAGGAGATCAGTCCTTGGTGTTCATTGGAAGGACTGATGTTGAAGCCGAAATTCCAATACTTTGGCCACCTGCTGCGAAGAGCTGACTCATTGGAAAAGACCCTGATGCTGGGAAAGATTGAGGGCAGGAGGAGAAGGGGACAACAGAGGATGAGATGGCTGGATGGCATCATCAACTCAATGGACATGGGTTTGGGTGGGCTCCGGGAGTTGGTGATGGACAGGGAGGCCTGGCGTGCTGTGATCCGCGGGGTCGCAAAGAGTCAGACATGACTGAGTGACTGAAGTGAAGTGAACTGAAAATGATATATGTCACACTTAAGCAATATTTAATAATTTCCTACACCAAGAGGTGGAGAAGTAAATGGCAACCCACTCCAGTATTCATGTTTGGAAAATCCCATGGACAGAGGAACCTGGCCGGCTACAGTTCATGGGATCACAGAGTCAGGCACACCAAGAGGAGGAGACTGATGGGCTGTTCAGAATGCCTGTAAAATTCCGTCTTTTTTATTTCAAGATTTTTGTTTGATTATATTACTTAGTATTAGTCCTTATTGGTTATATTATTATTGTCATACCACCATTTCCTATAAACAGAGTTTTGCAGTCTTGGTTCCATCAGTAAGAGTATTCATTGTGATGAGTGTAGTGTGGAATGATGTTGTGGAGAATTCTGAGAAAAATTTGAGTTTTACCCTACATTTAAGAAAAAAATGAAGCCCACACACTCTACTAGAATAAACCATGAGCTATTTAATTTATGTTTTTTTCCTTCAAGACACTTTGTACACTCTTTCTCCATAGAGATCTTATGTGTCTTCCATGATTGCTTTCAGAAGCATCTATGTTCCTTTTTTGGTTTTGTTTCATGTAACTAAAAATTGGCATATAATTTTCTTTCTTAGGCTCAGCCGGCTCACCTTGCATTGCCTGATATCATTTTGCTACTTCTTTTTTTGAACTTGTTATTCCACAGAAGAGGTATTACTTTTATTTTAATGTGACAAGCAAGGATTTTCCAATAATTTTTTAATTAATTGAATACTTTCTGTTATTGTTCATATTCCTTTTCTGGTTGATTTAATGTACTGTCATTCTCTATTTTTAAAAATCTGTTTTCATTGCTTCCTCATTGATTTTAAATCATTTTAAGAAAAATAACAAGTATTTTTCCATCGGTATCTTTAATTACAGCATAAGTATGTGTACTTACAGCTGATTCACGTTGTTGCAAAGCATAAACCAACACCGCATTATAAAGCAATTATCCTCCAATTTAAAAAGTATATAGCATAATTTTAATTGCAAAACATGAACCATTATGAATATACAGATTTTACAGGTTTATTCCCACAAATTCAACAAATATGTACAGAACACAATTATTGACAGCCTTCTGAGTTAGATACTTAAGAGGACTCATAAATGAGCTAACAGTGAAGTGTTATGGGAGTGATATCTGGCCTTGTTGAGCGGGATAAGCAATTAGGATTCTCAGAGAAGTGGTGATTTAGAGAATTCACCCAATGCCATCAGACTCTGCATGTTCTTCTCTCTCTTCTGCAACAATCCTGTGCAAAACAAACTTCTTGCCTTTGTTCTTGCCTCCCTGCTTTTGATCAGCTCATCAGCATTGACTGGAATGTCTTTGCTCTTAACTTCAGTATATCTAAACTGTGCTTTCAGACCAACTTCTTTTTTGAAAATTTCCTTCTTTACTGCTACAGTGACCTGTCCTCCTTTCAAATTCAGAGACTGTTTTTTCATCTTTTGTCTAGAGAGAAGAACATGCTACTTTGAACTGGTGTCTTACTTTTATATCTAGATATTGTCTCCTAAATAGTCTTATAGTTCCCTTATGATAGTAAATGACGAGTGAACACTGATTCTATGCTGGACCTTGTTTTTAATTCTTTTGACGTTTTGCTTCATTAAGTGCTTCCAACACCTTTGTGAGCTAGAAACCATCTTTGTTTACTTTATACATTAAGAGAATGAGGCACAGAGAGATTTAAAGCTTGCTCAGAGTGACAGTAAATGATGAAATGAAGATTCACACACAGGCAGTGTGGCTCTAGAGCCAGATAGCAAACCTGGCAGCACTGGTGCTGGGTGCTCAATGGATCCCTCCTCCCTGCTAGAAAAGAGAGCTCTTGTTTGGGAGGATCCAAAAGGGGGAAAAACATACACTGTTTTCTTAGGCATCTTCTTTCCAGGGAAGACAGGAAAAAACACTTGGTCCAGATGCCTCTGTGATCATGTTAATTTTGTGACTGCAGGTGTAAACTCTTGTGGCTTTAGTTCTTTGGGGACCTGGCTCTAAATTACTGTAAACTCCCAAGGGAGAGTATCTTATTCTATGCAGTATGTGAATCAATGTGCAGGTCAAAGAGAATCTCTTTTCTCCTAGAATGTTCAAGATGATGGATTTATCTTCTTCACCAAGTACTGGAAAGTCATGCCTCTTAGAAACAGTTGTCACCATGAAGGAAATTGAATATTCTATCCTTATATATAGAAAATGGTTATTTCCTTGCAGCAATCAAAGGACCTACATAAAGAATATCCTGAAGGAAGTGAGTACTTTGCTTTCTGGATAATATGATGTTTTTGAAGTATGATGGAAAAGCTTCAGGCTGCCTTTGAACTTTGGGAATATAACCCTTCCAGACCAAGTTCTCTTTTAAAGAGAGCAGACTGGCATTTTATTCACTTCCTTAAACAGGCAAAGTAACTGTTTTCTGTGACTTTTTCAGATCTTATTTTCTTGTTTATTTCTGTGTAATATAGAGATTACTACAAAGTCCATAAAGAATTCTAAAGTCACAGAATGTTAGCTGTGAAAGTGGCATGAAGACCATCTTCCTTGCTTTATAAAAGACTTAAATTTACTCACATTCAAATAACTAAAATGTTCTTGGACTAAAATTTTAACAAAACAAAAGCATTTAATGCAATGGATAATGCTCTTAATCTGTGCTGAGAAATATCTCTGTGACTGCTGAAAATATACTCCACCTTAGGTTTAGCAGAAAATCATAATCATAGATAATCACAAATCAAGTCACTTATTTTTCATTTATCAAGCTCTACATATAACTATTATATAATTCAAGAATAGTTTATTGCATTTATTTATCACTGTAGTGATAATAAATGTTACTTAAAACGAGGTATTTTTCATACAAATTACCCTACATAGTGATCTTCTTGTAGGAATTTTAAACAGTTTGATTCCTAATTCCTTAATGAATCAGAAAGTAACATATTCTTGAACGGATTTCATGCATAAAGTCTCATGCATTTGGTACTTTACATATATCAGTACCATAATTGATATTGCCTGGTAGATTTCAGGGTAAATGCCCTAAAAGAAGTTTATATGAAATATGAGATATCATATAAAATAATTCTCCATTATTTTGGTGCAGAGAGGCTAAATTATTTATATAGTTTCCATGACAACTTGCTGTCCAATGATGCCAGATCATTTGATATTACAGGCAAGGCATCCTCATTCCTTCCATGGGTCATATTCTTTTAGATGAGTAACCTCTGTTATTTGTGTATATTACCCTTTCCACATCTTTGTATAAGTGGTAGTAGGGAATAGACTGATAAACACATATGTGAATTGTGTGTTAAAAATATTAGGATGGTTGTGATCATTAAGATAAAAAAAAATTCCCTGTCTTGCATTTCTCAGATGTCATATGTTAGGATCTGAATATCTCATTGATCTTATGGTATTCCTAGCAAGGTTTTTCTAGCTGGGGTTCTATATCCAATTATGCAATAAGATGAAACATGAAATGTAGTTCATATACAAATTTGTAACTTGAAAGATTTTTAGATTACAGGCTTGGACTCTTTGTGGCAAACAGTAGAGATTAATGGTGAATCACCCGAGTTTACACAGGATCTTTGCACAAACTGCCATGATCTAGTATCTGTGTGTGTGCTCAGTCGTTCAGTCATGTCTGACTTTTGCGACCCCATACTGTAACCCATCAGGCTCCTCTGCCCTTGGGATTTTCCAGGCAAGTATCCTGGGGCAGGTTGCCATTTCCTACTCCGGGGGGTCTTCATGGCCCTGGGATTGAACCCACATCTCTAGTGTCTCCTGCATTGGCAGGCAGACGGACTCTTTACCACTGCACCAAGTGGGAAGCCCAAACTAGAATCTGGGAATATTATTTTCTAGTTCCACGGTGTTTCAGTAATTGTCTACTGTAGACCTATCTAACAGAACCTTTCATTGGCTTAATATCTTATTTGTAACTCAATGATTATTTTTCATCAAAAAATCTTTCTTTTTTGTTTTTTATTTTTTTTCATTTATTTATATTAGTTGGAGGCTAATTACTTTACAATATTGTAGTGGTTTTTGCCATACATTGATATGAAAATCTTTCTTATAACAGATTGCAGATGACCAATGGAAGATCAGAATCAGACAGCAGTGACTGAATTTCTTTTCTTGGGCCTCACAGATCATCTCTATCTGCAGATTGTCCTCTTCTTCTTTCTTCTTTTTGTCTATCTTGTCACTCTGGGTGGTAACTTGGGGATGATCACTCTCATATGGATCGATCCCAGACTCCACACGCCTATGTACTTTTTGCTTAGTCACTTGTCCTTTGTAGACTTATGTTCCTCTTCTTCCATTGCCCCCAAGATGCTGTGTGATATCTTTGCAAATCAAAGAAGCATCTCCTTCATGGGTTGTGCTGCACAGATGTTTTACTTTGGTCTTTTTGTGGCCACTGAATGTTTCCTGCTGGCTTCCATGGCCTATGATCGGTATATGGCCATCTGTAAGCCCTTGTTGTACACATTCATCATGTCCCAGAGGGTCTGTGTGCAGCTGGTTATAGGCCCTTATGCTGTGGCTCTTGTAAGCACTATGACCCATACGATTCTCACTTTTTGCTTACCCTTCTGTGGTCCAAATGTGGTCAATCACTTTTTCTGTGATATTTCACCACTGCTTTCCCTTGTGTGTGCAGACACCCGGATCAATAAGTTGGTGCTTTTCACCTTGGCTGGAGCAATAGGAGTGCTCAGTGGCCTGATCATCATGATCTCCTGTGTTTGCATCCTGGTGGCCATCCTGAGGATCCAGACTGCTGATGGGAGGAGGAAAGCTTTCTCTACTTGTTCTTCTCACCTGGCAGCTGTCTCCATCCTATATGGGAGTCTTTTCTTCAATTAGGTTCGACCCAGCTCAAGTTCCTCCCTAGGTATCAATAAAGTGATTTCTCTCTTTTACACCATGATGATCCCCATGTTGAACCCCCTCATCTACAGCTTGAGGAACAAAGAGGTGAAAACTGCATTCAGTATGAAACTTGAAAGGAAAAGTTGCTTAGTAGCTAGGTAAAGTAGAACTCTACTTGTATTGTACCATAGATATTGGTAAGGAATGCTTATTAAAAAGAACACTAGCCTGGAAATCTGAAGCTGCATGTGAGTCCTGGCTCTGTCTCTTCAAGATAATCTGAAAAATGGAGCAGTTTTTTTAATAATTTTCTGCTTCAATCTTCTCTGTGACATGAGAGTGGCTTTAAAATAATATAGAGATGGAGTGGGAATATAAAAGTGTAAATATACCAGAAGAAAACTCAGGAGAATACTGCACAGTCATGCATCTGTGAATCATGTTTAATCTGGACATGAAAAATATAAGTTATAATGGAAAGCTTAAAGTATGACAGACAATATTAAAAATCAAATAAAAAAGAGAAAATTTTTGTGCTCCTGTAACAAAGAGTGGGATAATATCCCTAATATTCAAAGAATAGTCTAAAATACACAATGAGAAAAACAATAGGTAACTGTCAACTAAATGAATAGGCATCTTACAAAGATGGAAATGCAAATTGCCAAAGGTGCATGGAGACAATGTTCAGCATCATGATTGGTCAAGTAAATGAAATAAAATTAAAATTCCAACGCAGTGCCTTTCAATGCAGGTGAAATGTTAGTAGTTTCATTCTATTCCACTGACGGAAGAGGAATTTTTATTTGGTATGTACTGATAGATTCATTATTTTCTACTGGCAGTAAGAATCGACTCCACTATTTCCACAAGGCCCTTTGGTAGTTTTCATTTAAAAGGATACATTTATATGGCTTTTGACTGAGAGATCCCTTTATTAGAAATCTAAACTACAGAAATATAAATGCCAAAACATAAGATTGCACGTATTTAAGCGCTACATGTTATGGCGAATAAAATAAATCACTTGAATACTAATTGTTGAAGAAAAGTACATATTTTTCAGGGTAATTTTGTGCAGCAAATAAAGACTGAATTAGGTATCGATGGATTGAATTGGAGAGACCTATTGCATGCATGCTACTGCTAGTTTAGAAAAAAATCGGGTTGAATATCAATGCTAGCGCTGGTCATTAAGGAAAAGGGCAAAACCTATATAATGAATAAAATGTATATGTATGTGTTAGGTGTAAGTGAGCATAGGGAAAATTATAAACAATACATAATGAGCTACTGACAATGGTTATTTCAAAGGGAATGGCGTTGGAGGTAAGAAAGGAGAGCTCTTCCTCATACACAGTTGTCGCTGGTGTTCAGTCACTAAATTGCATCCAACTGTTTGAGATCCCAAGAACTTCAGCATGCTAGGCTCCACTGTCCTTCACTACCTCCCTGAGTTTGCTCAAACTCAAGTGCATCGATGCCATCCAACCATCTCATCCTCTGTCACCCTCTTCTCCTTCCGCCTTCAATCCTTCCCAGCATCACGTTCTTTTCCAATGAGTCAGTTCTTTGCATCAGGTGGCCAAAGTATTGGAGTTTCAGCTTCAGCATCAGTCCTTCCAATGAATATCCAGGATTGATTTCCTTTAGGATTGACTGGTTTGATCTCCTTGCTGTCCAAGGGATTCTCAAGAGTGTTCTCCAACACCACAGTTCAAAAGCATCAGTTCTTCAGTGCTCAGCCTTCTTTATGGTCCAACTCTCACAACATCCATACATGACTACCGGGAAAACCATAGCTTTGACTATACAGACCTTTGTTCACAAATATATATATATATATTTATATATATTGGGACTACACCCCACCCCCATATCCCACCTCCCTAAGTCAGAGACTGCTTTTTACTTTTGCCTAGATATAGACAAATGTTACTTTGAACATATGTTTTGTTTTTGTATCTAGCTATTATCTCCTAACTGTGCTGTAGACCCCTTTTGATACTAAACTTCGATTCTGTGCTGGATACTCCTTTTAATACTTTAAAATTATTGCCTCATTAAATCATTCTGACATCTTTGTGAACTAGAAAACATTTTTATATATTTAAGAGATTAAGAGAGTGAGCTATAGAGAGATTTAAAAGCTTGTTCCAACTGACACAGCCAGTAAGTGATGAAATTAAGACTATGCCAAGGCAGCAAATCCCAACTGGTTCTGGGGGCTCAATGCATCACTCCTCACTGATAGAAAAGACAGCTTTTTGGCAAAGGAGGCTCCCAAAGGAGATCCTCCACATTGTTTTCCTAGGACTCTTCCATATGAGAAAAGATACAGTTAGGAAATAATGTTGGTCCAAATGCCACTGAGATCATGTTAATTTTTTGTGCCTCCAGGTATAAGCTCTTGAGGCTTTAGTTCTTTAGGGACATGGCTCTAAATTACTGTAAACTCCCAAGAAACTGTCCCTTATTCTACGCAGTATGTGAATCAATGTGCAGGTCAACGAGTATCTGTTTACTCCCAGGATGTTCAAGATGAGGGATTTGTCTTCTTCACCAAGTACCTAGAAAGTCATGCCTCTTTAGAAAAAGTTGCCACCATGAGCAAAATTGAAAGTTCCATCCTTATTTCTAGAAAATGATTAATTCCTTGAAGCAATTAAAGGACCTACATAAAGGATATTCTTAAAGAAGTGAGTACATTGTGCTTTGGATAACATGAAGTTTTTGAAATGTGATGGAGAAGCTTCAGGCTGTGTTTGAACTTTGGGAATGTAACCATTCTGGATCAGGTTCTCTAAAGAGAGCAGACTGGCATTTTGTTCACATCTTTATGAGACTAAGCAACTTTTTTTGTATGACTTTTTCTGAACCTGATTTTTTTGTTTATTTTTCTATAATACAGAGATACAGCAAAAGGAATTCTAAGGTCACAGAATGTTAGCTGTAAAGTGGCGTAAAGACCATCCTCCTTGTTTTATAGAAGCCTGAACATGACATGCATTAAAATACATAAATAGTATTTTGATAAAATATAGAATTAGTATGGTCAACCCCTTACCTCCATACACCTATATCGGCATATTTGAATGGATACAAACAAAACATTCATGCGATGGCTAATGCTCCTAATCCAAGCCTAGAATTGTATTTGTGACCACTGAAATTGTACCCCACATAGCATTAAGCAAGTAATCATGATATTGATGAATAATCAAAGAGATATAGCCATGATTTTTTAATCAAACTTCACATATGATTACTATATAAATAATAATAGTACACTGCTTTGTTTTACTTAAAGAGGAAATAATTGCAGTGATAATAAATGGTATTGAAAACAAGCTTTTTAAAAAATGAATTACCTATGTAGTAATTTCTTAGGAATTTTAAACAACTTGATATTTTCTTCCTTGCCTAGTGAGTCAGAACATATGTATTATTAAATGTGTTCTAGGCATTAAAAATTATATATTTGATATTTTGCATATATTATTTCTGTAATTGATATTGCCTAACAGGTTTCAAGATAAGTGCCCTAAAAAGTAGTTTATATGAAAAAACAAGTCACATAATACAATTTTATGTTATTTTGGTGCAAAATGTGCTTAATTTTCTATACAATTTCCATGACAAGTTGCTCTCTAACATTGCCAGATCAATTTGATTTTACAGACAAGGCATCCCCATTCCTTCCATGGATCATATCATTTTGTATATGATATAAAATATATGAATAAACTCTTTGTCATTTGTGTATATTACCCTTTCCACACCTTTGTATAAGAGGGAGTAGGGAATAGACTGATAAACACATATGTGAATTGAGTGTTAAAAATATTAGGATGGTTGTGATCATTAAGATAAAAAAAATTCCCTGTCTTGCATTTCTCAGATGTCATATGTTAGGATCTGAATATCTCATTGATCTTATGGTATTCCTAGCAAGGTTTTTCTAGCTGGGGTTTTATATCCAGTCATGCAATAAGATGAAACATGAAAGGTAGTTCATATACAAATTTGTAACTTGAAAGATTTTTAGATTATAGGGTTCAGAACTTTGTGGTGGCAAACAGTAGAGATTAATGGTGAATCACCCGAGTTTACACAGGATCTTTGCACAAACTGCCATGATCTAGTATCTGTGTGTGTGCTCAGTTGTTCAGTCATATCTGACTTTTGCGACCCCATACTCTAGTCCATCAGGCTCCTCTGCCCTTGGGATTTTCCAGGCAAGTATCCTGGGGCAGGTTGCCATTTCCTACTCCGGGGGGTCTTCATGGCCCTGGGATTGAACCCACGTCTCTAGTGTCTCCTGTATTGGCAGGTGTTTCCTTACCACTGCACCAAGTGGGAAGCCCAAACTAGAATCTGGGAATATTATTTTCTAGTTCCACGGTGTTTCGGTAATTGTCTGCTGTAGACCTGTTTACCAGAATCTTTCATTGGCTTAATATGTTCTTTGTAACTCAATGATTATTTTTCATCAAAAAATCTTTCTTAAAACAGATTGCAGATGACCAATGGAAGATCAAAATCAGACAGCAGTGACTGAATTTCTTTTCTTGGGCCTCACAGATCATCTCTATCTGCAGATTGTTCTCTTTTTCATTCTTCTTTTTGTCTATTTTGCCACTCTGGGTGGTAACTTGGGGATGATCACTCTCATATGGATTGATCCCAGACTCCACACGCCCATGTATTTTTTTCTTAGTCACTTGTCCTTTGTAGACTTGTGTTCCTCTTCTTCCATTGCCCCCAAGATGCTGTGTGATATCTTTGCAAATCAAAGAAGCATCTCCTTCATGGGTTGTGCTGCACAGATGTTTTACTTTGGTCTTTTTGTGGCCACTGAATGTTTCCTGCTGGCTTCCATGGCCTATGATCGGTATATGGCCATCTGTAAGCCCTTGTTGTATACACTCATCATGTCCCAGAGGGTCTGTGTGCAGCTGGTTATAGGCCCTTATGCTGTGGCTCTTGTAAGCACTATGACCCATACGATTCTCACTTTTTGCTTACCCTTCTGTGGTCCAAATGTGGTCAATCACTTTTTCTGTGATATTTCACCACTGCTTTCCCTTGCGTGTGCAGACACCCGGATCAATAAGTTGGTGCTTTTCACCTTGGCTGGAGCAATAGGAGTGCTCAGTGGCCTGATCATCATGATCTCCTGTGTTTGCATCCTGGTGGCCGTCCTGAGGATCCAGACTGCTGATGGGAGGAGGAAAGCTTTCTCTACTTGTTCTTCTCACCTGGCAGCTGTCTCCATCCTATATGGGAGTCTTTTCTTCAATAAGGTTCGACCCAGCTCAAGTTCCTCCCTAGGTATCAATAAAGTGATTTCTCTCTTTTACACTCTGATTACCCCCATGTTGAACCCCCTCATCTACAGCTTGAGGAACAAAGAGGTGAAGAATTCATTCAGTAGAAAGTTTGAAAGGGAAAACTGTCCAATTGGTAGGTGAAGTAGAAGTCTATTAATATTTTAGTGTAGACACTGGTGCAGAATGTTTAGTGATAAGAACACTAGCCTGGAAATCTGAAGCTGCATGTGAGTCCTGGCTCTGCATGTTCAAGATGATTTGAGAAATGGTGTAGTTCTCAAGGTTTGTTTGTTTGTTTGTTTGTTTGTTTGTTTTTTTTTTTCTGTTCCAATCTTGTTCTTTGTCACGGGAGAATGGTTTAAAAACAATATAGAAATGAATTGAGAATATAAATATAAAAATATACTAGAAGAAACTGAGTATTTTTACAATTGTGGATATGTGAATTCTATTTAAAATGGGCAAACTCAATGTTACAAGGAAATTTTCATGTACCACAGTTAGTGTTAAAGAGAAAATAATGAAACAAAGAAAATATTTATGCATGTGAGCCAAGTGACGGACCATACCTCTCTTACATATGGGTTATAAAAATAGTCCCAGCTGTGGAATATGCTGTCTCCAAACTGACAGAAGCCTCCCTAGACACTCAATTTCTTTCTTCATGAATTTTTCTTTGTAGGGGGTGTTCTAACATGAGCACTAGATCTAACCACTAGATCTGTAGATATTTACCTAATGTGTCAAATTTCTGCATCTTAATGAATTTTCTCTCATTCTTTGGAGAATATATGTTGCAGGGAAGAGCCAATGACTCTACATTAGATCTGTTTCTTTTACCTTAACCTTGTTTCCCGTTCCTTTTGTTCATTTAAAGGATTCTCTTTATACATAATGTCCTGGGAAGCCTACCCCTCTGCTGGAATATTAAACCAAAATGCCTTTTTTGGGGACCCTGTCCACCTGTGAATGGCTATAGGGAGGAAGAAATTAACACATCCCCTCCCTGAATCTTGCCATTCTAGGAGCTATTCACAAGACTAATGGTCTTTTTACCTTGTTTCCTCACCTCCCCCTCCCTCATCTCTTTTCTGTAAAAGAAACTGGCATCCAGGCCACGATAAGATGGTTATTTTGAGATGTTAGTCTGCCATGTTCTCGGTCAGCTGAGTTTCTGAATAAAGTAGTAATCTTTGCTTCAACACCTGGTCTCTCGGATTTATTGGCCTGTCATGTGGTGAGCAGAGTGAGCTTGAACTCAGTACCACATGCATTTTACCAAGACCTCAAATATTGGAGCACCTGTTTGTGTAACTTGCTGTATTCATGTAATGTTATCAGTGAAAAGGCCATTAAATATTGTATCCACTAAGTGTAGTGGAGGGGGAGGGGGTGAGATACCTGCAGACTATAGTAAGGAATGAAATAGGGTTGACATAGCCTTAAAGCAATATGATAAATGAATATTTTTGTTCATCTTACATGAAAGTAAACTGTTTCTGATTTTTTTTTTTCTAATCAGAATGGAAAAGACTACGTTCCTCAAATCATGACTGTGTGCCGTGTGCTGGAGCTCCATTAAAGTGTCCTGTATTGGTGGAGCGAGGTCAGAGGGACTGCTGCTTACTGGGACTGGAAGCAGTCTACAGGCATCTTTTTTTTTTTTTTTTTTTTTTTTGGTATTCATTTTTTTTTTTAATTGAAGTATAGTTGATTTACAATGTTATGTTAGTTTCATAGCTAACATAACTAACCCCTTACTTTCTTATGTGGTAACCACAATGTCTCTAGTGTGTGAATCTATTTCTGCTTTTTTAAATACATTCATTTTTACCATTTTTATACCTTTTTTTTAGATTCCACATATCAGTGAATAGCATATGATATCTGTCTTTCTTTGTCTGATTTACTTCACTTCGTATAATAATCTGTAGGCCCATCCATGTTGCTGCCAATGGCAATATTTCATTCTTTTTATGGCCAAGTATTATGCCACTGTATATATAAATACCACATCTTCTTTATCCATCCATTGATGGACAATTAGCATGCTTCCATGTCTTGCCTAGTGTAAATAGTGCTACAGTGAATATTGAGGCATGTGTATTTTTTGAATAATTTTTTTCTGGATATATGCCCAAGAGTGTTATTGCAAAATGTTATGTTAACTTTAACTTTAGTGTTTAAGGAACCATCATACTGTTTTATATAGTGGCTGAATCAGTTTATATTACCACCAACAGCAGAGTCCCTTTTTCTCCACATCCCTTCCAGCATTTATTATTTGTAGGCTTTTTAATGACTGCTACTCTGACTGACATGAGGTGATACCTCATTGTAGTTTGATTTGCATTTCTTTTATAGTTGCAATGCTGAGTGTTTTTTCACATGCCTGTTGGCTCTATTATGTCCTCTTTGGAAAAATGTCTAATCAAGTTTTCTGCCTCCCCCCCCCCTTTTTTTTTTTGAGGGGAGGGCTTCCCTAGTGGCCCAGGAGGTAAAGTATCTGATTGCAATAAAGGAGACCTGGGTTCAATCCCTGGGTCAGGGAGATCCCCTAGAGAAGGGAATGGCAACCCACTATAGTTTTCTTGCCTGGTGAATGCCATAGACAGAGGGGCCTGGCGGGCTATAATTTACGGGGTCTCAAAGAGTCAGACATGACTGAAGCAACTTAGCATGCATGCACACCAATTTTTTGACTGAGTTATTTGATTTTTTTTACATTAAACTGTATGAGATATTTGTATAATTTGGGAATTAGTCAATCCCCTGTCAGCCACATCATTTGCAAATATTTTCCTCCATTCCATAAGCTTTTTATTTTGTTTATCATTTCCTTTGCAAAAAAATTTTAAGTTTAATTAGGTCCCATTTGTTTATTTTTGCTTTTATTTCTGTTACTCTAGGAGACAGATTGAAAAAATATTGCTGCAATTTATGTATTTATGTCATAGAGTGTTCTGCTTATGTTTTTCTCTTCAGAGTTTCAGAATATCTGGGCTTACACTTAAGTCTTTAATTCATTTTGGGTTTATTTTTGTATTTGGTGCTTAGAATCTTCTAATTTCATTCTTTTACATGTAGTTGTTCAGTTACAGGCATTCTTTTAGAGTCATCCAGTTTCCAGATGGTCTAGACTGCTGAATTAAATAGAAAAATAACGTGACTACCTCTTATGCACCCTTTGTATCTTTGGTAAAGGCATTAATTTCTCGATTTAAGTATCCTGGAATTGTATCATTTCCACTGACTTTAAGAAGTCTAGATCCATGTAAATCCATGGCTGATTCATGTCAATGCATGGCAAAAACCACTACAATATTGTAAAGTAATTAACCTCCAACTAACAAAAATAATTGGGGGAAAAAAAGAAGTCTAGATCCATAACAGAACCTTCTACCACTGAATTTCTCATGAAACTGGATTCTCTTCCATTAGTGTCTTTTTAAAATTCCTTTAGTGGAAGGCATGCCTTCTAAGGAAACACAGTCAACCAGTATCTTCTTTGCTCTTATATCCTTGAGTTGGAAATTACCTGGCCTAAACGTTATTTTCTCATCACTTATCATATTAGTGGATTTTCACAGTTGCCAGACTCATTGTGCAATATTTACCACTGCTCTCGATAGTTCTCACATGTTAGAAAAAATTGCAAAAGCCAATGCACAGTTTTCAACTGTGCTCTACCCCAACTCGCTACTGGTGAGTTTTAGTAGTTGCTGGGCTAGGGCATGCTAATGGTTACGACCACCTCATTCCACCAGCAGTGGACTCTCATTTCCATTTGTCTGGTGAGTGGTCTGATTCCAGGAACCCATTCCAAGAATCTGCTGAATGCACTAGTCAAACAAGTTACTAAGATAAGTTGTTACAATTACAAAACCTAAACAAAATTTTGTACATATATTATAAAACAAACAAAAACACTGATGTTTAATGTGGTGAAAGCTTGGATTTTTATAACAGTTAATCTGCTACTGCTTTTTCTGAATAATTTCAATAATCTGAATTAACTCAGTCTATTTACATATATGGTTCAGTGAATTTCTAATACAATGAGATGGGAAACACTTTCCAATAAAATTTGGAAATTGAATTTCAGAAAACTATCCTTTTGGAATGGCTTGCCCTAAGAAATTTTAGTCTTCATTTACCCCTTGAATTCAAGAAAGAACTCCAAGAAGAACAGATCACTTAAGACTTGAGGTCATATATGGTCCTGTAAAGACTGGCTACAAATCTAAAGATCAATTCAGTTAAGAAATCTGGACTTCACTATTCATCAGAGAAATGAAAATCAAAACCACAATGAGAGATCACCTCACATTTATCCAAATGGCTAATGAGAAAAAGATGACAAGTAACAAGTGCTAGCAAGGATGTGGATAAAAGGGAACCCTTGTGCACTGTTGGTGGCATTGTAGATAGGAAAACTACTGCAGATGGTACTTTGGGAAACACTATGGAATTCTTTCAAATAATTAAAAATAAAACTGTCATATGATCCAGGATTTTCACTTCTGGGTATTTACCTGAAGAAAACAAAAACTCTAATTTGAAAAGGTATTTATTGTAGCATTATTTACAGTAGTCAGCATATGAAAGTAACTTACATGCCTTTCAACAGATGAATGAAGAAGATGTGATATGTAAATATGTATGTATATATACACACATGATGAAATAATACTCAGTCATAAAAGATGAAGTACCCATTTGTGACAATATGAATGGATTTAGAGGGTGTCATATTAGGTGAAATACTGCATGATCCCACTTATACATGGAATCTAAAAAATAAAATGAACAAACAAACCAAAGCAATATCAAAACAGACTCAGAGATACAGAGAACAAATGGGTAAATGCCAGAAGGAAAGAAGCTGAAAGGAGTGGGCAAAATAGGTGAAGGGGATTGAGGTATATAAAAATATACCTCAATTATACCATGATTATATAAAAATCATGGTATATAATATAAAGCATAAGGAATATAGTCAATAATAGTGTAACAACTTTGTTTAGGACCAGATGGTTACTAGACATATCTTAATGGTGATCATTTTTCATAATATAGGCAGATATCAATGTTCTTCTATGCCATACATCTGAAAGTGGAAGTGAAAGTCGCTCAGTCCTGTCTGACTCTTTGCGACCCCATCGATTATACAGTCTATGGCATTCTCCAGGCCCAAATACTGGAGTGGGTAGCCTATGCCTTCTCTGGGGGATCTTCCCGACTGAGG
Organism: Dama dama; assembly: GCF_033118175.1. NCBI lineage: Eukaryota > Metazoa > Chordata > Mammalia > Artiodactyla > Cervidae > Dama > Dama dama. The sequence goes on from NC_083681.1 coordinate 80,470,318, forward strand.
GATCAAGCCCAGGTCTCTCGCATTGCAGGCGGATTCTTTACCAGCTGAGCCACCAGGGAAGCGCGATACGTCTGAAACTAGTGTAATATTGTAGGTCAGGTCTACATTTCAATTAAAAAATCTTTAATTTCCTAATAAAAAAAAAGAATAAATATCAGAGGCGAGTTATTTTATTGCAAAGGCAAGCAGTTGATGACCACCGATTTCTTATGTGCCAAGCCTGGTCTTCTCCTGGGAAGGTGACAGAACCCTGAAGAAGCACTGGTTGGTGTGTGCCCTCAAAACAAAGTTATGGTTATGCCTTCAGTAGTTTGAAGTTTCACATCATAAGTTTCTCTAAGCATTTTATTATCACTATTTTCAATTCTTATTTTATATTGGAGTACAGTTGATTAACAGGCTCCCTAGCTGGCTCAGTGGTAAAGAATCTACCTGCCAAAGCAGGAAACACAGGAGACGTGGATTTGATCCCTGGGTCAGTAAGATCTCCTGGAGGAGGAAATGGCAGCCCACTCCGGTATTCTTGCCTGTAAAACCCACGGACAGAGGAGCCTGGCGGGCTCCAGGCCATGGTGTCACAGAGTCTGACACAACTGAGTGACTGCACATGCCCAATAGTTGATCAACAGTGTTGTCTTAATTTCACACCAACAGCAAAGTGATTCATTTATACATGCACTTTCAAACTCTTAATTAGATTACTACAGAATACTGAGCAGAGTTTTCTGTGCTATACAGTAAGCCCTTATTGATTATCTATTTTAAACATAGCAGTGTGTACATGTCAATCCAAAACTCCCAGTCTGTCTGTATCTCCAACCTTTCACCCTGGTATCCATAAATTCATTTTCTAAGCCTGTGGGTCTGTTTCTGTTTTGTATATCAGTTCATTTGCATCATGTTCTTTAGATTCCACGTATAAGCAATATCATGTAAGTCTTTGTTTGACTTACTTCACTTATTATGAGATTCTCCAAATCCATGTTGTTGCAATTGGCATTATTTCATCCTTTTTAATAGCTGAGTAATATTCCATCGTATATATGTACCACTTTTCTTTATTCATTCATTTGCTGATGGACATGTAGATTGCTTCTATGTCTTGGCTATCTTGGCTATTGTAAACAGCACTGCAATGAAAAAAAAAAAAAATGAATCCCCTCTCTGATTTTAAGCTTTCTATCAAAAATGTGAAAACTCTTTACTTAACACTGCAAACCTTGGTGTCAAGGGACAAGATTACAAAATTTTAGACTTTCATTATTACAGTGAGAAAAATTGTTCTGTTATTATTTCTATCTTAATGCCATAAGCTTATATGGTAGGAAAAGACCTGGTTTATTTCTAATGATTTGACATGGAAGTTTCTAACAAAAAAAATGTATGAAATTCACTTTGAAAGTGTTAGTTGCTCAGTTGTGTCCGACTCTTTGTGAACCCGTTTATTGTAGCTCACTGGGCTCCATGAAATGCTCCAGGCAAGAATACTGGAGTGGGTAGCCATTCCCTTCCCTTCTCTTTCCAGCCCAGGGCTGAAACCCAGGTTTCCTGCATGGCAGGCAGGTGCATTACTGTCTGCGCCAACAGGGAAGCTTACTTCCATGTAGTAAAACTAGAAGACTGCATTTCTCTCATAGTCTTTTTTGTTTTTTTGTAAGTCTAGCCAAGATGGAATTCTTAAGTAATCAAAGACCTAATCAAAACAACATGACGTGCAGGAAATTATTTTTATAAAACATAGAATCTTTGCTTCTAGGCATTAATGAGTGCTTATGTGGCGTGTAAGCTTGTAAGTGCTTTGCCTGTAATAACACATCTAATTCTTCCAGCGTGAGCAAGCAATCCATCATCCCCATTTTATAGATAAGGATACTGAGGCACAGATAGTTAAAAATAAATAGAAAATAGACAAGGAAGAAAAAAAAAAGCAAAAACCCCACTAGCTCAAAGGGACAAGCCATGGAGCTGGGATTTGAACCTAGGCTTCAGGATCCAGGCAGAGCACTACTCATCCCCGTTGTTGCTCAGTTTTTTTAGCTCATCACTCTCTATCGATGCAAATGAGGGCCTGTTTTTACAAAGAGTATCTAAAGGGGGAAAAACATGCCGCCCCCCCACCCCCAGGAATCTTCTATTTGAGAAAAGACATTGTTTTGGAAATAACCTTGGCACAAAATCCAATGATAGTGCTTTAATTTTGTCCCTCGGGTGTACACTCTTGAGGGTTAATTCTTCAGAGACCTGGCTTTAGAGCAGTTAAAACTACCAGGAACGTGCATGCCTTACTTGCACTGCACATGAGCCAGTGTTCAGGATCAGGTATCTCTCTTGATCCACAGACTCATCAGCATCGGGGCTTATCTTCCTTACCAGGTGTTGAGGGTGTCATGCTTGTTGCAGACGCTGACTACCAAAATGGGAATTAAATCTTCCACACTGACTTTATGATGGAAACCAGAAATCCCTGGGTTTTGCTATTCATCTTGAAGCAGTGAACAGGAAAACAAACAATTCTTTCAGTGAAGTGAGTATTCCATAGTTTGGGTATAAAAAGAAAATTTGAAACATGGTGGAAAGACTTCAGCTGAACTTGGCTTTAGGGAATATAAAACTCACCATCTCAAGTACTCCAAAGAGAGTGGTCGTTGGTGTTTAGTCCAGCTTTTCAGAGCACTAAGCAACTAATCTTTTGACTTTTTAAACTGAACTTGTCCCTTTTTCTTTTTTTTAACATTATAGAGATAATATAATGTCCAAGAAGAATTCTAAGGTCAGAGATGCCAGAAATGGAAAGTGCATAGAGATCATTTTCCTTGTTCGCAGAAGCAGATATGTGCCCTGTTCAGGTTCACATGCTGAATAGTGGCAGGTATGGCATCCTACCCTCACGACAATGTCCATAAATATCCACAACCATTGCCTGAAAGCTCTGCTTTCAGAATTGTTTCATATGAGAAACTTCACCAACCACTTCAGCTCACTTCAGTGACCCTTCCTTCTTCTGAAATCCTAGGGCATGTTTTATCTTGGACCTCTCTGAAATGTAAATTTTCCTTTTCTTTCTAAGTCCTGTCTCCCCAACCAAGTTTAAATTCCTAAAAATAATAACTGACATTATTAGTTGACATTTAATAAGCAATTGCCTTGTGAAAGTGAATTCTATAGATATTTTCTTAAATTATAAAAATAAAATAGAGATGTAGACTTTTTTTAGCTATTGTTCTATACCATAGCATTTCATGTTCCACATCCTAATTATTATATCTTCAAAATGTGGTATGTTTTGTTTTACTTATAGAGGGAAGTGAGTTGATTATACACATGATTTGACCCTAGAATCTTTGCTACCGATACTGACACACCTTGGACTTCTTACTATAATTATAACAGCTTGATATCCTCTTCCTCAATTGATGAGTCAGAAAAATAATATTTACCTTAAAATGGTGTCTGGGTTTCCCAGGTGGTGCTAGTGGTAAAGAATCCCCTGCCAAAGCAGAATAATAGGAGATGCGGGTTCGATCTGTGGTTCGGGAAGATCCCTTGGAGGAGGAAGTGGCAATCCACTCCAGTATTCTTGCCTGGAGAATCTGATGGACAGAGGAGTTTGGTGAGCTACAGTCGATGGAGTTGTAAAGAGTTGGATGTGACTGAAATGACTTAGCATGCACGCATGCAAAAATTGTGGCTAAATAAAAATTTTAAACATTTGACACTATACACATTTTCTTAATAACAGAGACATTACCTGTTAAAATCTACATCTTAAATAAGTTTTTAAATATTATAAAATTTGGGAAATAATCTTATTATTCTGGTTAACAGAATATACTCATACATTTATAAAAACTATAAGTAGTAATCATCTAGAGACTAAGTCAGATGAGCTTAATGCAGGTGTCTTTTTATATAGTTTTCATAAAAAGTTGCTATGTGCTGTTTGACAGATTAATTAATCTCGAAAGAAGGGCATCTAAGTCTCTCCCAAGGCATTATGTTCCATTATTCAAATTATATGGTTGGTGAAATTTTCTTCATGCTAACCTCAATTTTAAATCCATTTTCTTTTTGTGCCACTCCTATCTTCAGACTTGTTAAAGAGTAAACGAATCCAGTCTCTATTTTCAAGAAAACCCTACATAAGCATAAATATAATTGTCATGTGTTACAACATAATATTCTTCATGCTAAATAACCCTCTGGCATTTGTATACATTTACCTTTCTAATACTTTCTTTTCATAAGGGGATAGATTAATATACACAGATGTGAATGTTGTCTTCATAATATCCGAATGATACTATTCATTCCATCAGTAGAAGAACTGAAAAATGTTTTTTATTTCTGTTCTACTTAGCTCATCCCAATGTCTGTTATCAAGATCTAAATTTTCTTTTGTGTCTTACAATATCACTGGTAACTGTATTCTTAGGGGGTGTTCTTATCCTATCATGCAATAAAGATGAAATACAAAGACTGAATCTCATATCAAATACAATTTTAGAACCCACAGGAGTTTTTGATATTGCAGTTAGACTGTTAAAGGCAGAGAGTGCTGACTCCAAGAAGATCAAGTATAAACTTGCCCAAGTTTATGGGATGTGTGCCCAAGTGACAAGGTCTAGTCCCTAGACACATTGTCAACCAGTCTAACACTATTTCTGTAACTGCCACGTATATAGATTAAAAGAAAAAAAAAAAAAAACCCAACTATAATTAGTTTAAAAGACTTTTAAATGTGCTTATTGATTTTAAAAAATGCCATGTATTTTTTATTTCTTATATAGGTTACAAATGACCAAAGGAAAATAAGAATCAGACAGCAGTGACTGAATTTCTTCTCTTGGGCCTCACAGATCATCTCTATCAGCAGATTGCCCTATTTGTCATCCTTCTTTTTGTCTATCTTATCACACTAGGGAGTAACTTGGGGATGATCACTCTCATAGGGATTGATCCCAGACTCCACACTCCTATGTACTTTTTTCTTAGCCACTTGTCCTTTGTAGACTTGTGTTCCTCTTCTTCTGTTGCCCCCAAGATGCTGTGTGATATCTTTGTGGAGAGAAAGGGCATCTCTTTCATGGGTTGTGCTGCACAGATGTGGTTCCTTGGTTTTTTTGTGGCAAGTGAATGTTTCCTGCTGGCTTCCATGGCCTATGATCGGTATGCGGCCATCTGCAAGCCCTTGTTGTACACACTCATTATGTCCCAGAGGGTCTGTGTGCAGCTGGGTATAGGCCCTTATGCTGTGGCTCTTGTAAGCTCTATGACCCACACCACACTGACATTTCGCTTACCCTTCTGTGGTCCAAATGTTATCAATCACTTTTTCTGTGACATTTCACCACTGCTTTCCCTAGTGTGCACAGACACCTCAGTGATTAAATGTATACTTTTCACCTTGGCTGGAGCAATAGGCTTACTCAGCGGCCTGATCATCATGATCTCCTATGTTTGCATCCTGGTGGCCATCCTGAGGATCCAGACTGCCAATGGGAGGAGGAAAGCTTTCTCTACTTGTTCTTCTCACCTGGCAGTTGTCTCCATCCTGTATGGGACTCTTTTCTTCGTTTATGTTCGACCTAGCTCAAGTTCCTCCCTAGATATCTGTAAAGTGATTTCCCTCTTTTACATGGTATTAACTCCCATGTTGAACCCTCTTATCTACAGCTTGAGGAACAAAGAGGTGAAGAATTCATTCAGCAGGAGGTTTGAAAGGAAAACTATTTTTAAAGATGGATAAAATAGAATTCTAATTGTGCTGCACCAAAGATGTTGATTTGATTATGTGTGGTTAAAAGAATACTGAAATAAGAAATAGACTCTTTTTAATCCCTAGGTCTGACAGTTGTATATACTGAAACTACTGCTTATATTGCTTTTTCTTCAGTCTTCTCCTTTGTAAAATAATAGGGAATACAAAATATTATATATATATATTATATATATATGGTATATATATATATAATATATATATAAATATATATGGTATAAATGTAACATAATCCAGAAGGACATTTATGCATTCTTATATGTGGGAAAACAATCTAATCTTCCCCAGAAAATCAAATGGTATACGGGAAAGTTCACCAGAGTTCATTAATAAAGGTTTCATGGACCTTGGTAAAAGCTGAGCAATGGAAAGTGAGTGAACAGTTGTAGAACACATGACAATGCAAATATGAAATTTGAATGGCGTACAAAATATTATCTTAAATTTATCCAGATATAAAACTATCATCACTAATTGTCAGTCTTGTAAAAATTTTCAACATCATTTTACTAACCCTGGAAATTATCATAGTAAGTGTAGTCAGTCACAGAGAGAAAGACAAATATCATAGTATATCACTTATATGCACAATGTAAAAAAAAATGAGACAAATAAACTTAATTAGAAAACAAAAACATACTCACAGTCTTAGAAAACAAACTTATGGTTACCAAAGAGGAAAGGTAGGTGGGGCAAGGAATAACTTGGGGGTTTGGGATTGACCAATACACACTACTACATTTAACATATAGTTTAAAAGGGTTACCGTCAAAGACCTCTGTATAGCAGAGGAAACTCTGCTCAATATTCTGTAATAGCCTAAATGGGAAAAGAATTTGAAAAGGAATACATATACATATGTGTATAACTGAATCACTTTGTAGCACACCTGAAATTAACAGAACATTGTTTATCAAACATACTCTAATATAAAACAAATATTAAAAAAAAAAGAATTATTAAAACTTGGACTTAGGTGTGACAAGGGGAAACATACATTTTTCCTGGTTTTATCTAGAAAGATCAACAGCTTCTTTTCCATCAAATTTTGCCTTAAATCCATCTGTTCTGTGTCTTTGTTATATAGCATATCACAAATCACATTACCTTTTGAGATTTCCATTTCCTAATATGACACCTGAAGTATTTCCTGTCTGTTTAATTTTTTCTTAAATATTTATGATGCAACATCTTTTGAAAGCAGATTGAAAGAAGAACAATAGGAAACAAATGATAATTATAAATTTTCTCAATGCCTCTGTGTTCCTTCCCCAAGTATATGCAAATATATTCAAAACCAACTGTATTCTCTAGCTCTAGCTGTTGCTGTCCTGAAATCCTAATGTATTTTCTGTCTAGAATACTTTTTGTACCATATTTACATGGATAACTACTTTTTAAAAATACTGGCTAATGTGACTTTCATTCTGAGAATAACCCTAACTCTCCAATCTCATTTGAGCCATTCTGTATTTTTCCCTTACAGCATCATATTCTTTTCCTTCAGACTTTATAAGTGTAACGTGTTGCTTGTTAAGATCATTTTTATTTTGCTTGCTTTTATTAGTGAGAAATGTTTGTAGCTGATTCTTCACGTTAGGAAGTGACAGAAATTCAGTTGGAGCTGCATTTTTGTTCACGCTATAAGTCTGTAAGCGGTTCTCCTTATTTTTTTTTTTTTTTTTTAAAGAGTGAGTCTCAACATCAGTAGCAGGGAAATTATATGTCAGTTATGGCAGCCACACACTGAAATCACCTGATTGGCAATGCTGATACCTGGGAGGAGGTGCTTAATTTTCATAAGGTATAGTTTCTCAGAAGAACTCTGATGTAATCCCTACTTTTGTTTCTCTGTAGGTGATAGTTTTTGCCCCTGGCTTCGTTCCAGATTTTTTCTTTACTATTGATTTTCATAGTTTGAAAATTTTAAGTATAGTTATTATTCATTTTTGGCATTTATCCCACTTTGTGTTCTCTGAGTTCCCTGGATCTGTGGTTTGGTGTCTAATATTAGTGGGGAAATTCCTAGTCATTTTTTTGAAATACTTCTCTAGATATTACCATTGTGCATATGTTACACCTTTTGTGTTATTCCACAGTCCTTAGACATTCTTCTTTTTTTTTCAGTCCTCATTCACTCTTGTTTTCAGTTTCTGAAGTTTCTGTTGCATTCTCAAGTAGACTGATCCTTTCCTCAGCCACATCCAGTCTACTAATCATCTCATCAAAGATTTTTTTTTTTTTTTTTGTCACAGTGTATTTGATCTCTAGCATTTTAATCAGAGCCAATTTAAATTCCTGGTGTTATCACTCCTATATCCCTGCCAGTTCTGGTTCTGACCTTTGCTCTGTCTTGTCCAGTTGTATTTTTTGCCTTTCTCTATGCCTTGTAATTTTTTCTTGATAGCCAGACATGGTGTGCTGAGTAAAAGGAGTTGCTGGAAATGGGTCTCTAGTAACTGTGATGTGAGGTGTGAGGGGAAGAGACGTGTTCTATGTCCTATGATCAGGTCTCAGTCTTTTAGTGAACTGAGGTATCTGAATTGTAAACTTCACAATTGTTTCACAGGGTCTCTTCACCCCCCATAAGTTGGCATAAGAAGGTTAGAGTGGGCTGGAGTTGGGTATTTCCCTTCCCCCATGTGGAAGTTCAGAGGAAGATAAAGTTGGCCTCTCTCTTCCCACAGGTCAGTTAAACTCTAATAATACCCTGTCAGGTTAGGCTTTGATTAACTAGTTTCTCCTAGAAGTACCAAGTGCTGTGATATATTTGAAAATAAGTTTTGACCCCTAACAGCTTCCCAGGTGGTGCTAGTAATAAAGAACCTGCCTGTCAACGCAGAAGACACAAGAGATGCATGTTTGATCCTGGATCGGGAACATCCCCTGGGAGAGGGCATGGCTTCTCACTCCATTATTCCTGCCTGGAGATTCCCATGGACAGAGGAACCTGGTGGACTGCAACTCCATAGTGTTGCAAAGAGTCAGACACGGCTGAAGCAACTTAGCATGACTATATTATATACTTAAAAGTATATTGGCAAGTGGCCTCTGGGAGCCCATTCCTCAACTGGGGATTTTCCCTGTTGTTGTTCAGTCGCTCAGTCGTGTCCGACTCTTTGTGACCCCATGGACTGAAGCACGCCAGGCCTCCCTGTCCATCACCAACTCCCGGAGTTTACTCAAACTCATGTCCATCGAGTCGGTGATGCCATCCAGCCAGCTCGTCCTCTGTCATCCCCTTCTCCTCCCTCCTTCAACCTTTCCCAGCATCAGGGTCTTTTCCAATGAGTTAGCTCTTCACATCAGGTGGCCAAAGTATTGGAACTTCAGCATCAGTCATTCCAATGAACACCCAGGATTGATCTCCTTTAGGATGGACTAGTTGGATCTCCTTGCAGTCCAAGAGACTCTCAAGAGTCTTCTCTGACACCACATTTCAAAAGCATCAATTCTTTGGTGCTCAGCCTTTATGGTCCAACTCTCACATCTACACATGACTACTGGATGGACTTTCCTTAGTCGGTCTAAATAAACCTAAAGTGAGATATTCCCAAGTGTTGTGTATAGTTAGTGTTATATATTTGATTTTCCCTCATTTATGTCCCATCTCCCAAAGTAATCTGTATCTACTTTCAGAAATAGTTTTTTAACTGTGAGTTTTTATCTCAGCATGCAGTGCTTCTTTTTCAGTAGAAATCTGCTTCACTTCTCAAAGATGGCCCCAAGATGAGAGTATTTTTTTTTTTCTTTAGAGATCTTCCTTTGAGAAAAAAGTCCCATTGTGAGGTAATATTGGGTCAAACTCTATATTTGATTCACTTTAATTTCTCTTCTATGGATGTAGACCCTTGAGTTTCAGGGTTCTTCGGGCATCAAGTGCAATTGACTCAAAACTTTCACGGAAAATATGTGCATCATACTATGCCATATGGAAGCCAGAAAAGGGCAAGGAATTATTTCATACGTGTGAGTTAGGAGACCCTAGGTGAGTCAGGACAGAGGTCACCCATCGTGAAGGGAATACAGTCAGAATTCATGATGCTTAAAGAACAGTGTGTTAGAGACAATTATTCTTGTCTGAGGCTGGAAGTCCACACATTTTGGTATCATTCTGAAGTAATTAAAATAAGTGAATAAAGGACTTTACCAAAGAGGTGAGTTTGCTGAGAAGCCAAATTCATAAAATGATATGATGAGTACTTGGCCAAAATTAGTTTTTAAAACTCTCCAAATAGAACAGCTTAACTTAGATATTCTCTTGTATGCTTCACACTAAACAAGTGATTCTTAAACATGGATAGCATGTTAATTTGGCCTATTGGAGTTGTTAAAATATTCATAAATTGCTCCAGTTTAATGAGGATCTAGGGATGTAACTTGACTGGTGTTCCATTGCTGGTGGTTTTTTGACATATGTTTTGTCAAAACAGATTATTTAAAAACCATATTTCATTATTTTTCCTATATTATATGAACTAATTTGTGAGCAAATATAAATACAATCTGAAATGGCTCATACTTCTGTTGGAAGCTTCTGTAAGAGCTATCACTAAGTGGCAGTCACCATTTGACTACAGCAAACACAATCATATGGATCTCCCACAGATAATTTATGGCAGAGAAGAAATATGCAACTGCAGATACTTTGGCCTACCACAATTATGCTATAAAGGGAATTCTATTTTGTATTTAACATTGTTCAATGTCATAAGACAATGACATTTCATAGTGCCCTTGTTTACACAGGTGATTCACTGGGAAGTTCACATGTAGGGAAATGCAAGTGATTATACTTGTGCTTAAATATTTAGTGTGTTATGTATCATCTGGGGATCTTTTTAAATGTAAGTTCAGTTAAACTGGAGCGGGGCTTCAAATTCGGCATTTCTGACATACTTCCAAGTGATGCGGGTGCAGTTGACTCACATGCTGAGTACTGAGACTTCCAGGGCTCAGATGACTTCACGGTGTCCTCTACCTTGACTTCCTGTTGGTCATTTGAAATAATCCATTCCTCTTTTCCTTTTCCTCTTGGATGAGTCGAAAACACTGATTAGGGATTTATCCATCTTCATAGGCTCTGTATCCATTAAGTCTTGAATTGTGTTCAGATAGAATTGAGAAAATAAAATAATTCTGTTACTCTGAATTAGAATAACATACTTAATAAGATGACAGAAGCTCAAGTTCTGCTGATAAATTTCTCAAATACTTTTCCTCATTTGTTCTGAAATATTGCTGTTAAATTGCCATCCAATCACTGCCTGACTGGGTCTCGTAAAATGTCGTGGATCTTTGTACCTCCAAAAGCAACTACTCTTGAAATTTTCTAAAGTTGGAAAATATCCTTACCTTCTTAGCTTAAGTCAATGATCTTATGGCTGAAATCCTCAGGGACACCATCTGCCTTTTGGGGCTGCTCAAAGAAAAAAGTAAAACCACTGTTGTTCATAACAGCCCTTTGTCATAATAGCTCTTTCAGTATTTGAAGACAAGATGGCATGTCTTTGAATCTTATCTCCAGCCCAAATCTCATTTTCCAGTAAGATCACAGCATCACCTAAGATTGTGTTACTGACTTTATTGTTGTTTGTACTTTTGTTGGTATGCTTGCTCTCTCCATATTTCTTTGGTGAGAATCAGACATATATATTGTCTTCATAATTACACAATGATACTGTCCAGGGATGATGTGTGATTGATGAAAGTATGGTTGAAATTATAATGTTAATTTTCTTTTCTTCTAATTTATTTATTCAAGTATCTAGCACATCTCCCCCTCCCACCAAGTACTCTGATAAGCACTGGGGAAGCTCACATTGTTTTATGTTGGGAAATAATATTATGATTTGAAATTCTTGAATAAAGGTATGTTATGATGCCATGGAATCACAGCAAATGAGAAATGAATGGTGACCTCAGATTTGCGAAAAACCTACTAGAGGAAAGAAAAAAAGCAGCAGTGAGTTTTAGTGAGCACTTAATATATTAATCCACTCTTTCAAAAACAGCTCTCTGAGTTAAGTATTCTTTATTACTTTTTAACATACGTTAGTAATACAAAGCTATATCTGTAGATAAAAAGAAGCAGTAAGTGAAAAGTGAAAGTGAAGTAGCTCCATTGTGTCCGAGTGTAGTCCACCAGACTCCTTTGTCCATGGGATTTTACAGGCAAGGGTCCTGGAGTGAGTTGCAATCTCCTTCTCCAGGGGATCTTCCTATCCCAGGGACTGAACCCAGATCTCACTCACTGCAGGCAGATGGTTTACTATTTGAGCCACCAGGGAAAACAGAGAAAGTAGAGCAGAGTCAGCATTTAATTCTGAATCCCTTTGGTTCCAGCCTTGTGCTGATCCCCTCCACTATACTGTCTGCCACAGACAGTGACATTTGAACTGAGATTCCTTCTTTTTTTTCATAACACTTCTTGCTCCCTGAGGTGGTATATGTTTAAATGTTGCAGTGACTGAATGTGTATGTCTGTGCTAAGTCACTCAGTCATGTCTGAGTCTTTGAGACCCATAGACTGTAGCCCGTCAGGCTTCTCTGTCCATGGGATTCTCCAGGCAAGAATACTGGAGTGGATTGCTAATCCCTTCTCCAGAGGATCTTCCCAACCCAGGGATCGAACCCTGGTCCCCTGTGTTGCAGGCAGATTCTTTACAATTTGAGCTACAGGGAATGACTGAACTGTTTATTAAAAAGAAAAACCAAATTTGGCCTAAGAAGGTCACCAAATATTAAGAAGACTAAAAGAAGATAAATCCTATAGCATTTCTGGTTCTTGATGTCTTAATTTGTAAAATGAGGGGAGTAGACTCAATGCCATCTAAATGACTGCCTTCTCTAAAGTTCTATGATTCTATATAATATATCAAAGTTTCTATGAATGCTATCTTTTTAAAATTTAGTATTACTGGAATATAGTTGATTTATAATGTTGCATTAATTTCTGTTGTACAGCAAAGTGAATCAGCTATATATATACATATATATGTATGCATATATACTCTTTTTTAGTTTTTTCCCCATATAGGCCATAGCAGAGTATTGAATTCCCTATGCTATACAGTAGGTCCTTATTAATTAACTATTTTATATGTGGTAGTGTATATTTGTCGATGCCATCTCAAAATTTATCCCTCCCCCCTTTACCCCTTGGTAACCCGAATGCTATCTTTTCATATACTGACCAAAAGAAAGAGCTTCCTAGCAATGATGTCCTTCAAGTTTCTAGTTTTTCCTTCTAGTGATATGATCTCCCTGTATAATCCTTCAGGATATTACCTGGAAGGTTTTTCAACTCAGTGATTTATCATGGCAATACAAATCTGTTAAAAAAAAGACTGATGATTAAAAGAAAGTGGGATGGCATTTTAGCCCTTTATAAGCAGTTCACTGAAGACCTTGGTGAAAAATTGTGAGGAGAAAGCATCACGTGTGGTTTGCAAAGAAACAAAGAATACCTGGCACATGGTAAATCCTCAGGAGAAAGTGTTAAATGGGTGAGTGAATAAAACATATAGTTGCTTTACGTCATAATTATAATCTCTTCTTAACAAGCTGGAAAGAAAGATAGCTTAGGGAAATACTTCTATTCTAGTTCTCCCTGGATCAGTTTCTTTCATCATTCTGCTCATTCATGTCTTCTCACCCTAAGCTGATTTAAGAGTCACATCACTCATCATTGGAATGTTCACTTGATTGTTCAATGGATTATTGGTCTTTATTCTCTCTATTTGCTTTTAGCTTCCAGTCTAGCTTCCCTGGTGCCTCAGACAGTAAAGAGTCTGCATGCAACGTGGGAGACCCAGGTTTGATCCCTGGGTCAGGAAGATCCCTTGCAGAAGGAAACAGCAACCCGTATTCTTGCCTGGAAAATCCCACAGGTGGAGGAGCCTGTCAGGCTACAGTCCACAGGGTCGCAAAGAGTCAGACAGGACTGAGCGACTTCACTTTCACTGCACATGCTCCTGACAATTCTTTATTCTACTCCTTTAGCTATGAAAGTGAAGGTCGCTCAGTCGTGTCCGACTCTTTGTGACCCCATGGACTATACAGTCCATGGAATTATCCAGGCCCGAACACTGAAGTGGGTAGCCTTTTCCTCCTCCAGGGGATCTTCCCAAGCCAGGGATCGAACCCAGGTCTCCCCCATTGCAGGTGGATTCTTTACTAGCTGAGCCACCAGGGACTAAGGTTGTTATAAATTACTTACTCTGTTGTTACAGGAGAATTTTGAAACTAAGAATGTTTTCTTTTTCTTTTGCTCTTCAAAATATCAGCATGGCCATAGCCTCCCCAAGTAACATTTTATGCTTTTCTCCATTTCCTTTACTCCCTTTCCTTTGCTCCTTTCTGCTCCTCTCCCTTCCTTTTCCATACTTTTCTTTCTCATGAGATCATGCATTACAGTATTGGACTGTGATAAAATCAAGACTGCCCTTGATTTTAGAGGAAATGTATTACATCTATTGAACCCTCAAATAGATGAAAACATTAACTCTATTTCCTTTTTTAATGTTTAGCTATCTAGCATTTTCTTATAGAGGATTTTTTTTTTTTTTTTTTTGGTTATGTTATTTCCACTGAGTGCGGTCCATGATGAGGGCATATTATAGCAGACACCTGAATAAAGTGAAGGAGAAAATTGTGCAGATATCAGTTAGAGATACACTGTAAACGGAAGGAAGAGAGTAAGTTTATGAGGGAGAATCTTGCTTTACTTGTTGCAAGAGTAGAAAGTATCTGAGGGTAGTGGTGACAGTTAGGAGAATCTAGGACTTTGTAGTAATCTACTTCATTAGGCTCTTATGAGATTACAGATGAGTAAATTACCTTAAAGTCTCTTTGAAGGATGCCCAGTTCAGTTCAGTCACTCAGTCGTGTCCAACACTTTGCGAACCCATGGACTGCAGCACACCAGGCCTCCCTGTCCATCAGCAACTCCTGGGGTTTACTCAAACTCATGTCCATTGAGTCGGTGATGCCATCCAACCATCTCATCCTGTCATCCCCTTCTCCTCCTGCCTTCAATCTTTCCAAGCATCACAGTCTTTTCAAATGAGTCAATTTTATTCGCATCAGGTGGCCAAACGATTAGAGTTTCAGCTTCAGCAACAGTCCTTCCAATGAACACCCAGGACTGATCTCCTTTAGGATGGACTGGTTGGATCTCCTTGCAGTCCAAGGGACTCTCAAGAGTCTTCTCTAACATCACAGTTCAAAAGCATCAACTCTTCGGTGCTCAACGTTCTTTATAGTCCAGCTCTCACATCCACACATGACTACTGGAAAAACCGTAGCTTTGACTAGATGGACGTTTGTTGGGAAAGTAATGTCTCTGCTTTTTAATATGCTGTCCAGGTTGGTCAAAACTTTTCTCCCAAGGAGCAATCGTCTTTTAATTTCATGGCTGCAGTCACCATCTGCAATGATTTTGGAGACCTCAAAAAGAAAGTCTATCATTGTTTATATTGTTTCTCCATCTATTTGCCATGACGTGATGGGACCAGATGCTGTGATCTCAGTTTTCAGAATGTTGTATTTCAAGCCAACTTTTTCACTTTGCTCTTTCACTTTCATCAAGAGGCTTTTTAGTTCTTCACTTTCTTCCATAAGGGTGGAGTTATTTGCATTTTTGAGGTTATTGCCATTTCTCCCGGCAATCTTGATTCCAGCTTGTGCTTCATCCAGTCCAGCATTTCTCATGATTTACTCTGCGTATAAATTAAGTAAGCGGGGTGACAATTTATAGCCTTGACAGACTCTTTCCTAATTTGGAACCAGGCTGTTGTTCCATGTCCAGTTCTAACTGTTGCTTCCTGACATGCATACTGGTTTCTCAGGAGGCAGGTCCGGTGGTCTGGTATTCCCATCTCTTTAAGAATTTTCTACAGTTTGTTGTGATCCACAAAATCAAAGGCTTTGGTAGTCAATAAAGCAGAAATAGATGTTTTTCTGGAACTCTGTTGCTTTTCTGGTGATCCACGAGATGTTAGCAATTTGAGCTCTGCTTCCTCTGCCTTTCTGAAACCAGCTTGAACATCTGGAAGTTCACAGTTCACATATTGCTGAAGTCTGTCTTGGAGAATTTTGAGCATTACTTTACTAGCATGTGAGATGAGTGCAACTGTGCAGTAACTTGAGCATTCTTTGGCATTGCCATTCTTTGGGGTTGGAATGAAACTGACCTTTTCCAATCCTGTGGCCCCTGCTGAGTTTTCCAAATTTGCTGGCATATTGAGTGCAACACTTTCACAGCATCATCTTTTAGGATTTGAAATAGCTCAACTGGAATTCCACCATGTCCACTAGCATTGTTTGTAGTGATGCTTCCTAAGGCCCATTTAACTTCACATTTCAGGATGCCTAGCTCTAGGTGAGTGATCACACCATCGTGATTATCTGGGTCATGAAGATCTTTTTTGTACAGTTCTTCTCTGTATTCTTGCCACCTCTTCTTAATATTTTATGCTTCTCTGAGGCCTATACCATTTCTGTCCTTTACTGAGCCCATCTTTGCATAAAATATTCCCGTGGTATCTCTAATTTTCTTGACGAGATCTCTAGTCTTCCCCATTGTAGTTTTTTCCTCTATTTCTTTGCACTGATCACTGAAGAAAGCTTTCTTATCTCTCCTTGCTATTCTTTGGAGCTCTGCATTCAAATGGGAATATCTTTCTTTTTCTCCTTTGCCTTTCGCTTCTCTTCTTTTCACAGCTATTTGTAAGGCCTCCTCAGACAGCCATTTTGCTTTTTTGCATTTCTTTTTCTTGAGGATGGTCTTGCTCCCTGTCTCCTGTATAGCGTCACAAACTTCTATCTACAGTTCTTCAGGCACTCTGTCTATCAGATGTGGTCTTTTAAATCTATTTCTCACTTCCACTGTATAATCATAAGGGATTTGATTTAAGTCATACCTGAATGGTCTAGTGGTTTTCTCTACTTTCTTCAATTTAAGTCTGTATTTGGCAATAATGAGTTCTTGATCTAAGCCACAGTCCCAGTCTTGTTTTTGCTGACTGTTTAGAGCCTCTCCATCTTTGGCTGCAAAGAATATAATCAGTCTAATTTTGGTATTGACCATCTGGTGATGTCCATATGTAGAGTTTCTTCTTGTGTTGTTGGAAGAGGGTGTTTGCGATGACCAGTGTGTTCTCTTGAAGGATGCCTAGTATGCATCTCTCGTGACAAGATGAACGTCCTGGGGCAACGTTTATTTGAATAGATATTATCTGTTTTCTGTAATACCTTGAAAGATTCTTCATTGCTTAGAGTAAGAATTTTTTACCTAATGTTAAAATGTTTTGAAGTTTGAGTCCAACCCTATTTTTCTTATTTTTGAAATTTTCATACATACAGTGTGTACTAATTTTGTCTTTCAAAGGTGTTGTCCAAATTTTAGCACTCAACTGCTGCATAGATACCATCAGTCCACCTTATTTTTACTTACCGATACCTTTGCCACCTTCTGAGATTGCTTATGTCCAAGAGACTATTTCCAAAACTTCAGTTACAATGATCCCACTCTTCTAGTTTACCTCATGACACAGTTTTGGGGTCCCTAGTGCTGCTGTGGACCCAGACTCCCCTTCTGATTGTAATCTCTCTGAAGCAGGACTTTATCTTACATTCTCAAACTGCACAATGTCAAAGGCCGGTGATAATTATGTGATAGTTGAAGGTTCAGAATTGGAATTTCAAAGGGGGCAGATGGTTCCAAATGGAGATGTAGTTTTAATTTGTGCAAGTACCTTTGATTCAAAGTCCCAAAATTATTTTCTTATAAAATAACTTTAATTTCTTCTCTATAGGCCTCATCTCCTGAACTTCCATTTCCTTGTGGGAGTTATTGCTAATTTATACAACAGCTCTTTAGAAAATGCTCTGGTGAAGGTTGTACAGAATTGAGTCAATGAATTCACTAAAGTACTGTTAAGAAGGTCCAAGTTTCAAGATGGTATCAGTATATTATCTATCCTCCTAGTCAACATGAAGAAGCTGAGAGAAAAATGGCAGGTCTACATTTGTAGAGTAATTCATTTTCATATGAGGGAATGTTAATTTCATAATTCATTTTGACATAACTAAATAGTTTTCATCATGTCTGTTTTAATTTATTTCTTTTTAATTGGAGGATAATTGCTTTGCAATGTTCTGTTGCTTTCTGTCATACATCAACATGAATCAGCCATAGGTATACATATGTCCCCTCCCTTCTGAACCTTCCTCCCACCCCATTCCACCCCTCTAGGTTGTCACAGTAGGGCTTTTTTCTTTTCTTTTCTCTTTTTTTAATGAAATTTGCCAAATTGCTATCAGGAAGCCAGACATGGAAGATGAGTTTAAAAGCATAGGAAAGCATTGTATTTAAGCTTATTATGAGGGATATTTTGGTAGAAATAGAATGTTTCATCTTTGTCTTTTGATTTAAATGACCTAACTTGAACATACATTTTGTTTGAATTTTGTATTTGGCATAGAGATGCTGAATGTGCTTTAAGACATATGGTCTCAAGAATGTTAGAATGATGAGACCTTGGTTGGTTTTTCTGGGTCTTAATGTCTTCACATTACATATACTGGAATATTACATGTAGAAAACAAACCTCTGAATCAGCTAACTTGAACTTATGCTACTCATGTCCAAAGATCATGAATTTTCTGAACTGGAATATTTTATTTGGGCAAGACTGGAAAAAATAAAGTGCTATGCATTTTGACAGTCAGAAACTGTTGTTTTCACATAATAATTTGAGTTGGTTGAGATCATAGATGAGCATATTCTAGTTGCATCTTCACAGAATTTTCTTGTGACCTTAACTTATTTTGACACTTAAAATGATTTGTTTCCCTCTTTGAGTGAAAGCAAACATGAGTATAAATGACCTGAAATGAGCTCTGTGTCTACAAAATACTGAATTCTTGAAACATTTCACTACTTAGGTATGATTTTTTTGACTAATCTGAAATCCCACCCCTCCAGGTCTTTTTTTACTGAGCTCCGTTGCCTCTGAGACCACAGGAGGTCTGTTGCTTTTATTTCATTAACTTCCTGTTAAGCACAATATTTTTAAAGATGTCTTATCAGGGAGCAATGGCATTCGTTTTCTGCCAACACATCTCCTGCACACACTCCACTTAATATTTCTGTGTGATTGTTTTGCTGGAATCACCATGATTATCTCCATGTCCAAGATATGTATCTCCCTTCTTCAGTTTTTCTTTTTCTTTTTGGGACTATATTCACTTCCCCTTCCTCTAACTTTCTATTCATTTTTTTCTAAAGCCTTTTTATTTTGAAATAAATATTCACAAAAAGCTTCAAAGATAGCACAGAGAATTCTCCTGTGTGTTTCCCTCAGTTTGACCCCAGTTCATTGCTCTAGACAACACAGAACAGCAGGAAAAGGAAATTGGCATGTTATGTGTGTAGCTCTGTATTGTTTTAGCACTCATGTAGATTTGTTTAACCACCAGCACAATCAGGATACAAAACTATTCCATCTCCACAAAGATCTCCTGTGTGTTATCCTTTTATAATAACACCACCACCCTCCTCCCCAACATTCTTAATCCCAGGCAACCTCTTCTCCATCTCTAAAATTCTGCCATCTGAGTATGTTTTATAAATGGAATCATAGAGTACATGACCTTTTGAGATTGTTTTTTTTTTTTTTTTTTTTAACAAATCTGCTCTTGACACTCAGCCAGATTGTTGCAAGTATCATGTTTTGCTCTTCTTTATTACTGAATAATATTCTGTGGTATGGATATACCACAGTTTGTTCAACTGTTTTTGTTATTTCAAGTGTTTGGCCATTATGAATAATGTTTCTATGGATACAGATGACCAGGTTTTTCTGTCAACATCAGTTTTTAGGGGGATAAATGCCTAGGTGTGTCCTTTTCCTGCTTAAGATATTATTTTTCTCTCCCAGGTTCTGATCACTCACAATTGATTACAGCACCTATTGAATGTTTAAGAACTAGTCTCTCTCATAGGCTGAAAAGAGAATGGAGTTTGATAAAGTAGTCAGTATGCTCATTAATAATATGAGGAATATTGGTGTTTTGGAGAAGGCATCACAAAGTAGACACTGCTGAGGACTTTGAACTCTGTTTGAAAACCAACTTCATTTGTCTGAGCTTGCATTCCTTCTTAGACTTCAGAAGTTATCTTTTAGACAACACACTGACTTTTTTTCCCCAGAATCTGAAGCAATTAGCAAGGAAGTTATATTTCTTACAGCCTTTATCTAGGGTGAGAGTGAGAACTATCAGCCTGAATTCATCAAATGCCCATGATACCTTATCTGTGAAATGTGTCTTAAAATATCCTTGGTTCAAAGGCAAGGATTTTTAGAAATGTAATCTGGCACAGTTAAAGGAATTGCTTTAGATAGTCTCCAAAAGCTACTTCTATACATAAAAATCTATGATTCTCTTCAAAAATTTCTGTTTTAATCAAGAAGAAACTGAGGTTTAGTGACTTAATATCATGCAAACAATAAGTGGATGGGTGACCACTCAGAGATGTCAGGAGTGCTGTCTGTCAATCTACCCTGTAAATGTAAAAAAGGTAAAAGATTCATTCATTTTTAAAATGAGGAAACCCAATTATGAATTGACTCCAAAGAAAGATCTCTCTCTTTCTCATTACAGGTTAGATCAGAGAAATGGATTATGGAAAATGAAACTCTGGTGACTGAGTTTGTTGTCATTGGCTTGACAAATCGCTTCCAGATCCAGGTTGTTCTTTGTGTGATATTTCTCATGGTCTCTGTTGCCACTTTTCTGGGAAACTTGGGGATGATCACTCTCATTTGGATGGATTCTCGACTCCACAGCCCCATGAACTTTTTTCTCAGCCACTTGTCCCTTGTGAACGTCTGTTCCTCTTCTGTCATTGGTCCCAAGATGTTAACGGACATCTTTGTGGAGACAAAAGTCATCTCTTTCTTTGGTTGTGCGGCCCAGATCTGGTCTTTTGGTCAGTGTGTAGTGACTGAGTGTTTCCTCCTGGCTTCCATGGCATATGACTGGCATATGGCCTATTGTATACACTCATTATGTCTCAGTGAGTCTGTGGGCAGCTGGTGGTAACTCATTATACCGTGGGCCTTATAAGCACCGTGATCCATACAACTTTCACCTTTCACCTGCCTTACTGTGGTCCAAAAATCACTCACTTCTTCTGTGACCTCCTTCCTGTTCTCTCCCTGGAATGTGCAGACATACGGGTCAATGAAGTTTTACTTTTCATCTTGGCTGGAGCTCCAGGAGTACCCAATAGCCGGATCATCTTGGTCTCCTACACTTAATTGTCATCACTGTCCTGAGTATCTGCTCTGCTGATGGGAGGTGGAAAGCCTTCTCCACCTGCTCTTCACACCTAACTGCTGTCTCCAGCATTTATGGGACATTCATCTATGTACGTCCAAGTTCCAGTTTCTCCCTGGATATTAATAAAGTGGTTTTTGTGTTCTACACAGCCCTGTTTCCCATGTTGAACCCACTTCTCTATAGCCTAAGAAACAAGGAAGTAAAATAATCATTCAGAAGGACGTTTGAAAGGAAGAAGTTTCTTACAGGTAAATAAACTGGAACACCATTTATACTACAGATTGAGAGTAGTCTGTATGCAAGATGTAACCACATGGGCTGGGTATAGACAATCTTTATTTTATGTTGAGATTTTGGGTCATTGACAAGTCATACAATGTCTTAGGGTATAATTTTCTCACTTTGTTTTTCTCATTTCTGATTTAGTAGGGATGGATTTTAGAACTTTAAACTCAAAAGAGTAGACTATTGAATCCCAAGACTTAAAAATATTTTTATTCATATAAAACATTTTATGACTAGGATATCAGAAGTTCTTTGTTAAGTCCTGAGTAAATGTAATCACAGCAGTGACTTAACAGTACTTTCGTTTTTCTTACAGTGTGTTGAGATCTCTCATTGTCTGTAATCTTGACCTTGACCCTTTAAACATAGAATATTTAAAAATGTATTAAGGTCAAAGGTTTAAAACTTTCAGTTATAAGATAAATATGTTCTGGGGCTGTAAAATAAAGCATAGTTGCTATAGCTAACAATACTGTATTTTATATTTGCAAGATGCTGAGAGAGGAGATTTTAATCATTCACATCATGAGAAATAAAATTCAGAACTCTGTTAGGTGACTGGTAAGCTAATTGGGGTAATCATTTTGCAATGTAGACAAATATTGAGTCATTATGCTGTATACCTTGGACTAATACAATATTATGTTAATTATATATCAATAAACCTGAAAAAAGTGAGATATTCAGGAACTACGTAACCATAGCACTCTCTAATATTACCTTCATATTTGGCGTAGGTTTATTCCCAAGGCCTTTTATATCCTCTATACTCTTTAGTCATAGTAATAACTTATCAGGATTTTGCTGTTGTAATCATATGCTTTGTGCATATGAAGTACAGAATGCCTCCATATTCTTTAATAAAGTATGTAAATATCCTGTAAATATTGCAAAGTTGCTCAATCTCACTAGAAATCAGCAAGAATCCAACAACATATTAAAAAGATCATACACCATGACAAAGTGGGCTTCATCCCAGGAACACAAGGATTCTTTAATATCCACAAATCAATCAATGTAATACACCACATTAACAAATTGAAAGATAAAAACCATGTGATTATCTCAATAGATGCAGAGAAAGCCTTTGACAAAATTCAACACCCATTTATGATTAAAACTCTCCAGAAAGCAGGCTTGGAAGGAACACACCTCAACATAATAAAAGCTATATATGACAAACCCACAGCAAGCATTACCCTCAATGGTGAAAAATTGAAAGTATTTCCCCTAAAATCAGGAACAAGACAAGGGTGTCCACTCTCACCACTACTATTCAACATAGTTTTGGAAGTGTTGGCCACAGCAATCAGAGCAGAAAAAGAAGTAAAAGGAATCCAGATAGGAAAAGAAGGAATGAAACTCTCGCTGTTTGCAGATGACATGATCCTCTACATAGAAAACCCTAAAGACTCTACCAGAAAATTACTAGAGCTAATCAATGAATATAGTAAAGTTGCAGGATATTAAATTAACACAGAGAAATCCCTTGCATTCCTATACACTAACAATGAGAAAACAGAAAGAGAAATTAAGGAGACAATACCATTCACCATTGCAACAAAAAGAATAAAATACTTAGGAGTATATCTACCTAAAGAAACAAAAGACCTATACATAGGAAACTGTAAAACACTGAAGAAAGAAATCAAAGTGGACACAAACAGATGGAGAAACATACCATGATCATGGATTGGAAGAATCAATATTGTCAAAATGGCTATACTACCCAAAGCAATCTATAGATTCAATGCAATCCCTATCAAGCTACAAATGGTATGTTTCATATAACTAGAACAATTAATTTCACAATTTGTATGGAAATACAAAAAACCTCGATTAGCCAAAGTAACCTTGAGAAAGAAGAATGGGACAGGAGGAATCAACCTCCCTGACTTCAGACTATATTACAAAGCCACAGTCATCAAAACAGTATGGTATTGGCACAAAGACAGAAATATAGATCAATGGAACAGAATAGAAACCCCAGAGATAAATCCACAAACCTATGGACACCTTATCTTCGACAAAGGAAGCAAGGATATACAATGGAAAAAAGACAACCTCTTAACAAGTGGTGCTGGAAAACTGGTCAACCACTTGTAAAAGAATGAAACTAGAACATTTTCTAACAACATACACAAAAATGAACTCAAAATGGATTAAAGATCTAAATGTAAGACCAGAAACTATAAAACTCCTAGAGGAGAACATAGGCAAAACACTCTCCGACATAAATCACAGCAGGATCCTCTATGACCCACCTCCCAGAATATTGGAAATAAAAGCAAAAATAAACAAATGGGACCTAATGAAACTTAAAAGCTTTTGCACAACAAAGGAAGCTATAAGTAAGGTGAGAAGACAGCCCTCAAATTGGGAGAAAATAATAGCAAACGAAGCAACAGACAAAGGATTAATCTCAAAAATATGCAAGCAACTCCAGCAGCTTAATTCCAGAGAAATAAATGACCCAATCAAAAAATGGGCCAAAGAACTAAACAGGCATTTCTCCAAAGAAGACATACAGATGGCTAACAAACACATGAAAAGATGCTCAACATCACTCATTATCAGAGAAATGCAAATCAAAACCACAATGAGGTACCATTACACGCCAGTCAGGATGGCTGCTATCCAAAAGTCTAAAAGCAATAAATGCTGAAGAGGGTGTGGAGAAAAGGGAACCCTCTTACACTGTTGGTGGGAATGCAAACTAGTACAGCCGCTATGGAGAACAGTGTGGATATTTCTTAAAAAACTGGAAATAAAACTGCCATATGACCCAGCAATCCCACTCCTGGGGATACACACCAAGGAAACCAGATCTGAAAGAGACACATGTACCACAATGTTCATCACAGCACTGTTTATAATACCCAGGACATGGAAGCAACCTAGATGCCCATCAGCAGGCGAATGGATAAGGTAGTTGTGGTACATATACTCCATGGAATATTACTCAGCCATTAAAAAGAATTCATTTGAATCAGTTCTAATGAGATGGATGAAACTGGAGCCCATTATAGAGAGTGAAGTAAGCCAGAAAGATAAAGACCATTACAGTATACAACACATATATATGGAATTTAGAAAGATGGTAATGATAACCCTATATGCAAAACAGAAAAAGAGACACAGATGTACAGAACAGACTTTTGGACTCTGTGGGAGAAGGCGAGGGTGAGATGTTTCGAGGGAACAGCATCAAAACATGTATATTATCTAGGGTGAAACAGATCACCAGCCCAGGTTGGGTGCATGAGACAAGTTCTTGAGCCTGGTGCACTGGGAAGACCCAGAGGGATCGGGTAGAGAGGGAGGTGGGAGGGGGGATTGGGATGGGGAATACATGTAACTCCATGGCTGATTCATGTCAATGTATGACAAAAACCACTACAATATTGTAAAGTAATTAGCCTCCAACTAATAAAAATAAATGTAAAAATAAATTAAAATAAATTAAAAAGTCCAATTCCAAGCAGTCCACAGAAAAAGAAAATATATATGCAGAGTGTTTTTTAAAAATAGTAGCTGATATTAAATAATAAACTTTTTCTGAAAATGATTGGACTATGAGGTGGCTGAAAGGAACCAAATTAAAGGGGCTGTGGGTTTGAACTATAACTTTGGCTTAGTATACAGAAAAGATCACATACAAGGTTTCAGGAATCCACATTGATTGACAAGATGAATGAATAATTGGATGGATGAATGGATAAAGGGGTACCATGGTGTTCCCAGATACTTACTAGAGGCCTGGAATCTTAGGAATCCACACAGTCTATCCTTTTAGCTTTCTCCTGCAACTTCCTTTCTAGATAAGAATTTATGTCCTAGAAAATGTCCTCTTCAACACGGCCCTGCGGATAACATCTTTGACCGCCTTATTCCTCAAGCTATGGGTAAGTGGGTTCAACATGGGGATGCCTGCAGTGTAAACCACGGACACCACTTTGTCGAGACCCAGGGGGACACGGGCACTAGACTGCACATAAAGAGAAGAGGGCCATACAGAATAGACACGGCTCTCGGATGTGCAGAACAGCGTAGACGAGGCTTCATGTCTCCCATCAGCAGAGCAGATCATCAGGATGGCGATGAGGCTGTCAGGCAGGAGTCCAGGACAGTCAGGCCACTGAAGATGCCCGCAGCTCCAGCCACGACAAAAACCACCCACTTGCTGAGACTGGTGTCCGCACGCACAAGGGAAAGCAGAGGGGGCAAGTCACAGAGGAAGCGATGGATGACATTGGGGCTGCAGAAAGGAAGGAGAAAAGCATCATGTGTGCATCATGGGGTTCACGAAGCCGATGACATAGGGACCCACCACCAGCTGGACTCATAGTCTCTGGGACATGGCGACGGAACACAGCAGGGGGTTACAGATGCCAACACAGCGGTCATAGGCCACGGACACCAGAGGACACCCTCCGTGGCCGCGAAGAACCCAAAGCACCCCTGTTGCCAAGCATAGCCCCGGAAAGACATGGCTCTCCTCCTCACAAAGAAGTCAGAGAGCATCCTGGGGCTCACGACATGTCCACGAAAGACAAGTGACTGGGGAAAAAGTACATGGGCCCACGAAGGCGGGAATCCATCTGTGTCAGAATAATCATACCCAAGTTCCCTGTTAGGCTGCTGAGGCAGAAACTAAGAAAGAGCAGGAAAAGGCAGGCCTGCAATTGAGGACTGAAATTCAAACCTGTGAAAATGAACTCTGTGACCCTCGTGTCGCTTTCATTAGCCAGGGACAGACTCTGGATTCCCCTGGAGAAGAGCAGAGAAATTTGGTAAACATATCTTCAAAAAGGGGACACAGAAAAAATAAACTAGTCCCTAGGAGAGCATACAACTTTTAGTTGCATGCTGTGGCTAAGGAAACAGAAGTGAACTAGAGACCAGGGCAAACGATCAGATTTGAACCTATAATATTGCAAGGCTCCATAGGAATCCATCAGTATATGGGTGAGAAATCCACAGCCTAGAAATTCAAAGTCCCATAACCGATAGCAGAGAAAATTCCAGAATAAGTATCCAGTAATTCCAACTTCAGTGAACTTTTCCAGAGTTCACCAGGTGGGTACACACCCAGTGAAGTGATGTAGGAGAGTGAAATGAAACAAGCAGAGAAGAATGAGCAGCGGGTCAGCCTCAGGCCACGTGCTGTGCACTTTGGGATTACAATTTAAGCCTGAGTGCATCTTCTGCAAGTGCCCGGACCCTAGGAAGTTACATTTCTTCACCTGTGAAGTAGGAGTAATAATAGTAATAGCTACCTTGTAAATTGTTGTGAGGATTAAATGAGTCAATGCATGCAAACTTTTAACAGAGTCTTATTGAGCTCCTATTAAGTGCACACTAATTATTGGCTTTTTTGCCTTACATATTGTCTTTAACAAGCCCGAGAGCTAAACATCATTATTTCCTTTTACATAGGAGGAAAACAAAAGTTTAATCCATGTTCCCTATACTAGTGACTGGCAGAAGTGGGCTTTGAGTAATTACATGTCAAAACAGACTGTACTCTTTCTATTTTCACACTGTTACAGTGTTTCCTGGGTCTTCATAAATCCTTTCATCTTAGAGAGACCAAATGTTGTACATTGCAATAGCAGTACAGAATAATGCATTTTGGCTTCCTATTTTTTTGAGGTTACAGCCAATGGTCATTAGTGGGAAGCCCATAGGATAATAGAATGCTGAGTTTAAGCACACTTTATGGAAACAGTACAGGGAAGAAACCATGAAAAGAGCCTAAATTAGCCCAGCTCTATATCCTCTATGTATTCTCTTTTCATGCACTGTAAGAGTGGTCTTGGTTAAGTCAGCTGATCTCCTTGAACCTGAGTTGCCTCATTCAACGTGGCTGAAACCCTGTAACTTGATCTCTCGGGACTCTTACTCACTTAGAATGAGAGGGTTGATGTGTAAGTGCTCAGAAAACTACTCATACTTTAAATTTTTATTAGCCCAGGAATATTGGAGTTCATCATCACACGTATGCTAAGCACTTTTCCTTCACTTTTTTATTTTAATTTATTATTCAGCTTTAGCAAGGCTATACCTCTGAGGCCCAATAATACAGCTTGCATGATATTCTTCACTTCAGGGAAATTAAAGAGAAAGAAAGGATGGGCCGTCAAACCATCCACCCGTCACACCCACCGCTTGTTTACACCTTCTCCAGGGTCACGCAGGTACTTCATCTCAGTCTTCCACTTGCCCTTTGCCGAAAGCTCATCAGCTCCTCTCCTGAGTCTTGGTTTCTAAACCTGCTCAAGCCTTCTTTACGTACGCGTTTATTTTTGGCCGTGCTGGGACTTCTCGGCTGAGCGGGTCTTGCCCTGGGCGCGGGAGCGGAGGCTCCTCTCTGGCTGCAGTGCTCCGGTTTTCATCGTGGTCCTTCTCCTGTCGTTGAGCTCAGGCCGGAGGGTGCTCGGGCCTCCGTAGTTGCAGCCCTTGGGCTCGGCGGTTGCAGTGTGCGGACTCCAGCACGAGCTCAGTAGTTGTGAGCACCCGCCAGGCTGATCCACGGCATGTTCGATCTTCCCAGGTCAGAGATCAAACCCGTGTCTCCTGCATTGGCAGGCGGACTCTCTACCATTGAGCAGCCAAGGAAGCCCCTGCCCAAGCCTCCTGCATGACATTTTAATTTCTCAGTTTTCCGATGTGGCTTGATGCCTAGAATAGACTACGGGGCTCCAACAGGTGAGACCACACAGGCGGAGGAACACAAGTCACTCTGGGGTTCAGAGCACTTAGGATAATAACAGCACAGCCCACAATAACCTTCTTTTAGCAAGGAGAAAGGAGATCACCCAGGTGACTTAGACTGGAATGTGAATTGAATTCGGAGCTTTTATTTTCCCCTTTTCCTGCTGCTAAGACATCTCTGATCCATTTTATACTCATGTTATAATATTTTGGGCCAATTGCACAACCTAAACTTTTCTCTACCTAGGTTATCTCTTCTTAGACCTTGCTCAACCATCCAGCAAAGATGGGGATCATGCCATCATAGCCATGAATCAAATATAAAATTTATTTTCAATTTACTTCATTTATGTTCTCCTGAACTTGCTAAAATTCAGGTAGGAAAAGGGACAGATAATGATTTACAAGTTCAACTTACATTTCAATGGGGTCCCTCTTCTTTAAAGATGGAGAGAAGAACTAAAGTAAAAAGGAATCAAGATTCTTAGCTTTCATCTGTTCCCTTACCTTCACACATAGAATGCGTCCAAATTTTCAGTAATCATTTGATTTTACTTTTTACTTTCTTCCAAAAGGAAAGTATGGAAGACTCCACTGTGACACATACAGAGTCTTAGTCAACTAACTGAAAGTCCCCTGAATTACTTGCATCATTTTCTCTTTGTTCTTATTGAAGATGCCCTGTCTCCAAAGTGTACTGTACCTTGGGAAAGAACAGTTAAGGGAAAGTGCAATTAAAATTCTGCATTACAGCCTCAGTCAGTCCAATGAGATCTATTTTCTGATAATTTTATATTTGTTTCTAACTGGATATAGGCTCCCCATTTTCTCTAGTTCCAAGCTACACAAGGAAACCCTATGGAATCCTTTGTAAATTAAAGTAGTAGAGGGGACTTCTCTGGTATCCAGTGGTATCCGGTATCCAGACTTTGCCTTCCGATGCAGGAGGTGCAGGTTCAATCCCTGGTCGGGGAGCTAAGATCCCTTGTGCTTTGTGGCCAAACAACCAAAATAACATAAAGCAGAAGCAGTATAGTAACAAACTCAAAAAAGACTTTAAAAATGATCCACATCCAAAAAAAAAAAAAAAAATCTTAAAAAATAATGAAGGAAATGTGAACAGACTTTTACTGTGATTGATAAGCTGATGCTGCCACCTGGTGGAAACATTTAACGCCACCTTGAAAAGGAACGGTAACAACGTTACTTCACTAGGAACCTTGCCTACGCTTTATTTGAACACAGCCTATATTCAATATATTCAGTATAGGGGCAATATAGCAGCAAGTGGGCTTCCCTAGTGGTCAGACTTTAAGGAATCTGCCTGCAATGCCGGAGATGTGGATTCAATCTCTGGGTCAGGAAGTTCCTCTGGAGAAGGGCATGACTACCCACTTCAGTATTCTTGCCTGGAGAATTCCATGGACAGAGGAGCCTGGGGGCTACAGTCCATGGATCACAAAGAGTCAGACACAACTGAGCGACTAACGCTTTCTGTATTCACTGAAGCTTCCCTGGTCACTCAACGATAACAAGTCTGCGGGCAATGCAGGAGACACAGGTCCCATCCCTGGGTTGGAAAGATCCCCTGGAGAAGGGAACGGCAGCCCACTCCAGTACTTTTGCCTGGAGAATCCCATGGACAGAGGAGCCTGGTGGGCTACAGTCCATGGGGTCAGAGGGTCAGACACGACTGAGTGATTATCACTTTCACTTCACTGTATTCACTGAGACCTGTTAAATAGGAGATGAATAAAAAGATGGAGGGGATCCTTCATTAAGAATGGAAATAGTGCATCTCATGGTACTGAAGGTAAAACAAATTTTAACAAACTTTGACCCTCTTGTTTTCAAGTAATACTAAATATTTAAAATTGGGTTTATAACAGTTTAGAAAATAAGGTCATTTTGAGGGAATCTTTATGAACTTGATATTGGAGCAGGACTAGAATGAGTCTTAGAGTTAATGTTTTATCACATTCCTTTCAAAATACCCTAAGATAGATTTGTTGTTGTTGTTTAGTCGCTAAGTCATGTCAGACTCTTTGTGACTCCATGGACTGTATTCCGCCAGGCTCCTCTGTCCATGGGATTTCCCAGGTGAGAATTCTGCAGTGGGTTGTCATTTCCTTCTTCAGGGGATCTTCCCGACTCCTGGATCGAATCCATGTCTCCTGCATGGGCAGGCGGATTCTTACTGCTGAGCCACTGGGGAAGCCTAAGATAGAGCTAACAAATTTCTAGTGAATAAACTCCTACAGAGTCATATATTTTCCTAGACACTGATGATAAAGAAGTAGTATTTCTCCAGGACATTCAATAAATAAGAATTCCTCTTTTCCTGGGCTACTAAAACTTTATAAAATTTAATTAGGAACAGATATTGTCTTATGCCTATAAAGATGAAAAGATGGAATTTTTATTAACCTGAAGAATGTTGTGCACCCATGGCTGATTCATGCGAATGTATGGCAAAAGCCACTACCATATTGTAAAGCAATTAGCCTCCAATTAAAATAAATTAATTTACAAAAATAAAAAATTAATATATAAAAAAAGAAAGTTATAGCATTTGCTTTGCAAATCAAATTTAAAAATCAACAAAACCTACAGTCAATACTGCTATAAATATGCTTTTATATAAAAAAAGAATATTAATAATAAAAATAATAAAATATCACTTACAATCTTCTGAGCACTTTTTTATGATCTCTTACTTATTTTTATATACATACAGTGCCTCACATAATGTTATCCCCATTTCATAGATGAGCAAAATAATTCTTTTGTTTAAATTATCTGTAATACTAAATACTGCTTTTTATTTTAAATTTTGTATTATGTAGTCTCACTTGCATAATGTGAAATTAACTGGGACAATCCCATTTAACTTCTCTTTCTACCTCTGTCTCTGTCTCTCTGCCTCTCTCACACACACAAAATCTAAGCACATTAAAAATGACTGTTTTTTTTTTTTTTTTTTTCCAGAGTGTTTCTCACATTGCTCTGTCATGGGAAATTGTGAAAATGGTGTCTTTCTCTCATCAAAATATCTTCTTTAAACCTTCCTCTCTCTTTCCTCAAAGTTTCATTTCAAATGTGTTTGTCTGTCTGACCAGATCTCCCTTTTTCCTTCTTTGGCAACAGAGTCACTCTTGTATTATAAATAACTTGTCCATCCCACACCTGGTAGGGCTGTCAATCATGAGACCCCACCTCCCCCAAATAACTGAGGTAAGTACTTGCTCCAGCAGAGGAAATCAGTGAGGAAACCCTAACACTCTGGACGCAGCCACCAGATTACTAAGCACGAGCTGGGTCAAAATCAGCATTTGTTTCTCTTGAAGGGGGTCAAATGGAGAGAGAGATAGTAAATGGAAACTATTTCTTTATTATCTTCTCTGAATATTACTATATTTTAATGCACTAAACCTAAAAACCAAGTCAACAGTCAACCAAAGTATGGTACAGATACGCTGTTTCCACCTTCTGCCTCCAAAATAGGCATCTGGGTTAATTTTAATTAGGATTGTCTATTCTTATGATATAAAACTCAGAATCACCTGGGCTGGTGATCTGTTTCACCATAGATAGTATACATGCTGTTCTTTTGAAATATCCCACCCTCACATTCTCCCACAAAGTTCAAAAGTCTGTTCTGTATTTCTGTGTCTCTTTTTCTGTTTTGCATATAGGGTTATTGTTATCACCTTTCTAAATTCCATATATATGTGTTAGTATGCTGTAATGTTCTTTATCTTTCTGGCTTACTTCACTCTGTATAATGGGCTCCAGCTTCATCCATCTCATTAGGACTGGTTCAAATGAATTCTTTTTGGAGAGGGAGGTGGGAGGGGGGATCGGGATTGGGAATACATGTAAATCCATGGCTGATTCATATCAATGTATGACAAAACCCACTGGAAAAAAATAATAATAATAATAAAAAAAAAAATACTAACTCTAAAAAAAAAAAAAACAAAAAAAAAAACCTCAGAATCAGCTCAGCTCAGTCGCTCAGTCATGTCCGACTCTTTGCGACCCCATGAATCGCAGCACGCCAGGCCTCCCTGACCATCACCAGGTTCCTAAGTTTACTCAAATTCATGCCCATCGAGTCGGTGATGCCATCCAGCCATCTCATCCTCTGTCGTCCCCTTCTCCTCCTGCCCCCAATCCCTTCCAGCATCGGGGTCTTTTCCAATGAGTCAGCTCTTCGCATGAGGTGGCCAAAGTACTGGAGTTTCAGCTTCAGCATCAGTCCTTCCAATGAACACCCAGGACTTATCTCCTTTAGGATGGACTGGTTGGAACTCCTTGCAGTCCAAGGGACTCTCAAGAGTCTTCTCCAACACCACAGTTCAAAACCATCAATTCTTCAGTGCTTAGCTTTCTTCACAGTCCAAATCTCACATCCATACATGACCACTGGAAAAACCATAACCTTGACCAGATGGACCTTTGTTGGCAAAGTAATGTCTCTGCTTTTCAATATACTATCTAGGTTGGTTGGTCATAACTTTCCTTCCAAGGAGTAAGCGTCTTTTAATTTCATGGCTGCAGTCACCATCTGCAGTGACTTTGGAGCCCAAAAAAATGAAGTCTGACACTGTTTCCCCCGTCTCCCCATCTATTTCCCATGAGGTGATGGGACCAGATGCCATGATCTTAGTTTTCTGAATGTTAAGCTTTAAGCCAACTTTTTCACTCTCCTCATCCACTTTCATCAAGAGGCTTTTTAGTTCCTCTTCACTCTTGGTCATAAGGGTGGTGTCATCCGCATATCTGAGGTTACTGATATTTCTTCTGGCAATCTTGATTCCAGCTTGTGCTTCTTCCAGCCCAGCGTTTCTCGTGATGTACTCTGCATATAAGTTAAATAAACGGGTGACAATATACAGCCTTGATGTACTCCTTTTTCTATTTGGAACCAGTCTGTTGTTCCATGCCCAGTTCTAACTGTTGCTTCCTGACCGTCATAAAGGTTTCTCAAGAGGCAGGTCAGGTGGTCTGGTATTCCCATCTCTTTCAGAATTTTCCACAGTTTATTGTGATCCACACAGTCGAAGGCTTTGGCATAGTCAATAAAGCAGAAATAGATGTTTTCCTGGAACTCTCTTGCTTTTTTAATGACCCAGCTGATATTGGCAATTTGATCTCTGGTTCCTCTGCCTTTTCTAAAACCAGCTTGAACATCTGGAAGTTCGCGGTTCACGTATTGCTGAAGCCTGGCTTGGAGAATTTTGAGCATTACTTTACTAGCATGTGAGATGAGTGCAATTGTGTGGTAGTTTGAACATTCTTTAGGATTGCCTTTTTTAGGGATTGGAATGAAAACTGACCTTTTCTAGTCCTGTGGCCACTGCTGAGTTTTCCAAATTTCCTGGCATATTGAGTGCAGCACTTTCACAGCATCATCTTTCAGGATTTGAAATAGCTCAATTGGAATTCCATCACATCCACTAGCTTTGTTCATAGTGATGCTTCCTAAGGCCCACAGGACTTCACATTCCAGGATATCTGGCTCTAGGTGAGTGATCACACCATTGTGATTATCTGGATCATGAAGATCTTTTTTGTACAGTTCTTCTGTGTATTCTTGCCACCTCTTCTTAATATCTTCTGCTTCTGTTAGGTCCATACCATATCTGTCCTTTATCAAACCCATCTTTGCCTGAAATTTTCCCTTGATATCTCTAATTTTCTTGAAGAGATCTCTAGTCTTTCCCATTTTGTTGTTTTCCTCTATTTCTTTGCATTGATCGCTGAGGAAGGCTTTCTTATCTCTCCTTGCTATTCTTTGGACCTCTGCATTCAAATGGGCATATCTTTCCTTTTCTCCTTTGCTTTTTGCTTCTCTTCTTTTCACAGCTATTTTTAAGGACTCCTCAGACAACCATTTTGCCTTATTGCATTTCCCCCCCCGCCCCAGGGGATGGTCTTGATCCCTGTCTCCTGTACAATGTCATGAACCTCCGTCCATAGTTCATCAGGCTCTCTGTCTATCAGATCTAATCCCTTAAATCTATTTCTCTCTTCTACTGTATAGTCATAAGGGATTTGATTTAGGTCATACCTGAATGGTCTAGTGGTTTTCCCCACTTTCTTCAGTTTAAGTCTGAATTTGGCAATAAGGAGTTCATGATCTGAGCCACAGTCAGCTCCTGGTCTTGTTTTTGCTGACTGTATAGAGCTTCTCCATCTTTGGCTGCAAAGGATATAATCAATCTGATTTCAGTGTTGACCATCTGGTGATGTCCATGTGTAGAGTCTTCTCTTGTGTTGTTGGAAGAGGGTGTTTGCTATGACCAGTGTGTTTTCTTGGCAAAACTCTATTAGCCTTTGCCCTGCTTCATTCTGTACTCCAAGGCCAAATTTGCTGTTACTCCAGGTGTTTCTTGACTTCCTACTTTTGCATTCCAGTCCCCTATAATGAAAAGGACATCTCTTTTGGGTGTTAGTTCTACAAGGTCTTGTAGGTCTTCATAGAACCGTTCAACTTCAGCTTCTTCAGCATTACTGGTTGGGGCATAGGCTTGGATTACCATGATATTGAATGGTTTGCCTTGGAAACGAACAGAGATCATTCTGTCATTTTTGAGACTGCATCCAAGTACTGCATTTTGGACTCTTTTGTTGACTATGATGGCTACTCCATTCCTCCTAAGGGATTCCTGCCCACAGTAGTAGATATAATGGTCATCTGTGTTAAATTCACCCATTCCAGTCCATTTTAATTTGCTGATTCCTAGAATGTTGACATTCACTCTTGCCATCTCCTGCTTGACCACTGCCAATTTGCCTTGATTCATGGACCTAACATTCCAGGTTCCTATGCAATATTGCTCTTTACAGCAATGGACCTTGCTTCTATCACCTGTCACATCCACAACTGGGTATGGTTTTTGCTTTGGCTCCATCCCTTCATTCTTTCTGGAGTTATTTCTCCACTGATCTCCAGTAGCATATTTGGCATCTACTGACCTGGGGAGTTCCTCGTTCAGTATCCTATCATTTTGCCTTTTTATACTGTTCATGGGGTTCTCAAGGCAAGAATACTGAAGTGGTTTGACATTTCCTTAAAACCTGGTTCATGGACAATGCCTAGCATACAGTGACCGCTCAGTGACTAAAGATTTCACTGTGGCTGCTTAGGAATATGCCCCTATAGATGAGAATACTGTTATAGGAGCAAATGTATAAAATAATGCAGGCTATCTATTCACCTCCAAGTTCTTTTTAATGTGTATTAAAAATGATGACCTTAAAAAAAAAGTATTTAAAGGAATTTATTTTTGCCACAATATAGGACTAATAGAGTTGTACAAAGTATCAGGGATACGAATGCTTCCTCATGGTCCAAAATGATTGCTCAAGTTCCAACCATTAAAGCTGCATTCCAGGTCTCAAAGGGGAGCTAGCTGAGAAGAAAGGCACTCTCTGAAAGTATAAGAAGACTTCCTATAGGTACCTCACAAATCTTCCACTTACCCATCAGGACTTAGTAACATGTCAACACCCAATTACAAAGGACAGTGAGAAATGCAGTCATTTATACTGGCTTCCCCGGTAGCACTAGTAGTGAAGAACCCACCTGTCAGTGCAGGAGACATAAGAGATGCGGATTCAATCCCTGGGTTGAGAAGATCCCCTGGAGAAGGAAATGGTAACCACTCTAGTATTCTTGCCTGGAGAATCCCACGGACAGAGAAGAGTCAGACACAATGAAAGCGACTTAGCACGCATACATACAGGTTTCAATGTACCAACCAAACATAGGTCATCTATTAAAGATGGGCAGAATGAAATATGGGATCTCTCTTGAGTAGTTTCTGCCGCAGAAGCAGATGGGGTCCGTTTGACTTCTCCTCATCTATTATTTTTCCTCAGTGATCTGACTATGATGATGCCATTAAAATAATAGCTAGAAGTATAAGCTTTACTGTCTGAGAATCTGAGTTGGAACCCCCAACCCCACTACAGACCAGCTGCATGATCCTGACTCCATTGCAAGATGCACTCCACCCCTTTATGCTCTCCTTTTGTAGTAGTACTGGCCACAGTTTGATTTGTCTTTATTTGCAAGCCTCTCTCCTCTCAATGGAATGTAAGCCCCATGGAGGAAGGGTCTTTGCTTGTGTGGCTCACAGATAAATCCTCAGAACCTGGGATACTGCCTACTGAGCATCATGCTGTTCTAAGTCATCACAAGTGTATTTGTTAATTGTATGAATTATTTTGGCAATTAAAGCTCCTGTTGAGAAGAATATTTAAAAGAATAGTCCAATTAAAAATATTTAGGATTTATGATTTAAATAGGCAAAATAATATTCCATAAGAAATCTTTTCAAATATTATACATACATACACAGAAAAATACTGGAAGAATGTAAACAAATGATTTAA
Source organism: Dama dama (assembly GCF_033118175.1). Lineage (NCBI taxonomy): Eukaryota > Metazoa > Chordata > Mammalia > Artiodactyla > Cervidae > Dama > Dama dama. Next base: position 80,506,853 of record NC_083681.1, read on the forward strand.
CACAAATGTTCTGTACAGACCAACCATATTATAAAGGACTTTTGTTTTTTAATGTCCCATTATCTCATAAAATAGATTGTATACATTGATATATTTCTGAGTTCTACATATATTATACAAATATACATATACAAGAAATAACTGAAAAAATATATGAAAATATCTGCAGTTTGTATATGTGACTAGTAAAACTACATATGATTTTTTTATCTCTTTCATGTTCTATTTTGCAAATATTCTAGAGTGATGTTAAGTACCAGCTCCAGAAGTGTCTTTTATTGTTTTTCTTAGACAACGACTAACCCTTGAATAATGTGTTGGGGTGCCAATCTTCTTGTGTAGTTGAAAAATCGATGTGCAATTGAGAGTCTTCCCTCTGTTTTTGTGTTTTTGTGGATCATCCAGTTCTGCAAATTCAACTGGGGAGCCTTTAGTAATGCAGTAGCTACAATTGAAACAAACTGATGCATAAACGGACCCCTGCAGGCAGAAGATGAGATACTTGGATGGCCTCAGTGACTCAATGCACATGAGTCTGAGCAAGTTCCGGCAGTTGGCGATGGGCAGGGAAGCCTGGCGCACTGCAGTACAGTTCAGTCCAGTTCAGTCGCTCCGTCGTGTCTGACTCTTTGCAACCCCGTGGACTGAGGCACGCCAGGGCTCCCTGTCCATCACCAACTACCGGAACTTGCTCAAACTCATGTCCCTTGAGTCGGTGACACCATCCAATGATCTCATCCTCTGTTTTCCCCTTCTTCTCCCGCCTTCAATCTTTCCCAACATCAGGGTCTTTTCAAATGAGTCAGTTCTTCACATCAGGCGGCCAAAGTATTGGAGTTTCAGCTTTAACATCAGCCCTTCCAATGAATAATCAGGACTGGTTTCCTTTAGGATGGACTGGTTGGATCTCCTTGCAGTCCAAGGGATTCTCAAGAGTTTTCTCCAACTCCACAGTTAAAAAGCATCAATTATTCACCACTCAGCTTTCTTTAGAATCCAAATCTCACATCCATACATGACTGCTGGAAAAACCATTACTTTGACTAGATGGACCTTTGTTGGCAAAGTAATGTCTTTGCTTTTTAATATGCTGTCTGGGTTGGTCATAGCTTTTCCTCCAAGGAGAAACCATCTTTTAATTTCATGGCTGCAATCACCATCTGCAGTGATTTTGGAGCCCCCAAAAATATTCTCTCACCATTTCCATTGTTTCCCCACCTATTTGCCATGAAGTGATGGGACCAGATGTCATGATCTTAGCTTTCTGAATGTTGAGTTCTAAGCCAACTTTTTCAAGCCTTAATTAGTTACTGTGTGAATATGCCCTTTGGGACACAGGGAAAGTCTAGGAGGATGAAAGTCTTCTTTGTACAAATAAAAAGCTGGGGGACAATGTTTTTGTACTTGAGAGGGCCCCACGGGTTCCTCTGCATTTCAATCCCACTTTTTTTGATAATCTTCAACCTTGTGGGGAACAAGTGATGGCCAAGAAAAGAAATGCCATGTGCATAGAGATGTTAATCATAAACTCAGCAGGGGAGCTCAGTTTTAGGAGGACCTGCTTTCAACATGACAAAATAGATCGTATGAGTTGACTAAAAAAATGTACAACTTGAGAGTTGTGAGTTAAGTTTTATTGGGGGCAAAATTAGGACTGCAGCCCAGAGGCAGCATCTCAGATAGTTCTGAGAGACTGCTCCAAAGCGGCAGTGGGTTGGTCAGTATATCAGATTTCGGTGAAGTGAGTTCAATACAATGAAGCATTTAGTCTACAAAAGGTTTTTGTTAGTCATAAGGATCTGAGGTCACCATGAAGGGTTTTAGTGCTTAATGCTTCTCTAGATATGAGGAGATGCAAGGACTGAGATCATAAAATTTGTTCCTAAAAATTCCAACTATCTAAAGACCTCTCCCACCAGATTCCCTGGAGCACAGAGTGCCTCACTCCACCCTGAACACCCTCAAGGGATGTTGAAGGTCAACATCTATAGCAGCATGGAGTTCAGTCTCCATAGAGGAAGATGGCAAATGCCTGTGTTGTTCAGTCATTGGCAATGCTCTTGGTAAGTGCCAGTTTCTATTTGACATATGAGAGTAGCCTGAAGACATACCATTAAACGTGAACAAAATGAGTTTCAACTTTGGGACATCATTGAGCAAGAAAACCTTGGTCCTAGTAATTTTGAAATTACCATTGTTACAGAGGTGGTATTTACATTAAAAATTACCATTAGTTTCTCAATTGCTGGCTTAACTCTCACAGTTGCCTATTATCAAATAGGTTTACACTGCTTTTTTTATTTGTTTTTTTTTAATTTCCAAAGATGTCTGTTTTATCAAAACTAAATTTGTTGAGTAGAATCGCCCTTCAAAAATATAACACATACAAAAGTAGCTCCTTTATCAACACCAATAAGTTATCACCTGAAAGTGCAGTATGAGCAGCCTTCATTCTCTGTAAGAGTCACTTTTAAATCTATGTTAACATGGATTTAATTATCACAAATCAGCAGAAACTTTATAATAATATTGTAAGCTATTCTTAGTCTGTCCCTTTCAGACTCTTCCTTTGTTTCCTCATCTTGATAAATCATCCTCAATGCAATACTTGTCCTGGTCTAGGCATGGGTTGGAAAAGAATTTCCAGACAATAGACAGAATGAGAGGGAAATAAAGTTTATTAGAGCGGGAGACGCTGTTAGAACAGCAGGCCAGCTCAAGGGAGAACTGACGTTGAACATAGGTCCTTAATCCACTTTTATACCAAGGGTACAAGGGGTGGGGTAGGGGTCTTGAGGGTCATTTGCTGACTGGATGAGGCATGTATACTGAGCGGGGGTAAGAGTAAGGCAAGTGTCTTCTCCCCTCCTATGGGGCAGGAGGGGAGACAGTTTATACCGCTCAGGAGGACCTGAAATCCATTAATAGTTACAACCTGGGGGAGGGAAGGATGATAAGGGTCTGGTTTTCCTCTTCCTGCATTCCAGGACCCTCCTTGCTTTTATCTGCTCTTTTGTCCTTGGTTCACCACAATGCAGTATTTGATGAACATTTCTGGAGGAAAGTTGGTCATGGAGTATCACTCAATGCATAATGCATGAAATTATGGGTTTTAGGAAAGGACAGCACAACATTGGTCATAGTATGTTGTGAAATTTTAGTTATAAAATGCAGATGGATACTAAGTATACAGTATGATAAAAAGTATGCAAATCTAGAGGCACCCAAATAAGCATTTATGAACCAGAAAAATTAAGAAAACTTCATCAAATATTACAAGAGGTTGATTATTTTCATATCACTTTTGAATTTTATTATATTCTCATTTTGTATCTTTATTTTTCCTGATATGTTTTAGTATGCAACAGTTATTTTAGAAAAATCAGTTGTTATCATAAATTATACATATGCAAAAAAGAACACAAGGATATTTTTGGAGATTTTTGGATAGGTTTAGAGCTTTGATTGTGGTGATGGCATCATGGATATATACAGAAGTCCAAACACATCAATATGTACCTAGTAAATGAGTGCAAATCTTCCTGTATCAATTATATTTCAATAAAACTTAAAAAAATTAGTTCTAACCTTGCCTAGAATTCCTTTCATATTTTCAGATTTCATTTTGTTTCTATGAACATAGTAACTCCTATAATGTTACAGATTTAAATATAAAAGTTTCATTGTGAAAAATGCATCATTTTGTCCCTAATGGTTCCAGTCATAAAGTAATCAAGCATTTTTCTAGAAATAGTTTCTCTATCACCACATGCATAAATATAGAGCATCACAAAGGAAGATTAAGCCATCATGCTCTTCACTGTCTGACTCCTAAGAGAAAAGATAACTAGCTTTTGAAAACATTAGCATAGCTACACTTAGTTTAAGAAATCTTGTCCTTGGGGACATACAAAATAATATTCCTTGAAACTAGTCCACAGGGATGATGAAATTTTGCATTGACATCAGTCCCCAGTATGTGAGGTACCTTGAAATTTTTAATATAAGAGGCAAGGCATACTCTGCTCTGTTTCCTTACATGGTAGAGCCTTGATGTTCTTTTTTAGACGCAACTTCCAGGCAAAATTTACACATGATCACCAGCTGAACAGAATTTCTATGTTGATTAACTTTTCTCTCAGAATAAAGCAAAATGAATGCACTAAGAAGTCAAAAGAACTTATCTCAAAGAAAACAGATATTACAGAAGTTTTTGACTGAAAAGATCTTCATATTTCATTGTGAGCAAAATTTGAGGTTGACATACTTCTAGGCAGATAATATTAGAAGAAAATGATTTTTCACTAACTTGGCCTCCTGGTAAGTACTATTCTCAAATTTGTTAGGTTCTTTTTTGTTGGACTTTTGTTAGGTTCAAATATAATAAGGAATTATCAGAAGTCTCTGCATACAAGTACCATTTTTTAAATGATATCTGTATCATTTCTCACAGATATCATTTAAATAATTTCTATATCATTTCTTACTGATATTATTTGAATGATTACTTGCTCTATCATTTCTTCTTCTTACCCTAAGAAGTTCCAGGACTTGTGGATCCAGAAATATAAAATTGATGTAATTAAGGTCTGCAAGGAAATTGCTAATTTTAGAAGAAATTTGATTTTAATAGTCAAATTAGGAAAATGCATATTTTGGAAATTAATATGAATATGAAGCTATAATTTTAACACTTTACAATTAAGAAGTCAAGAGGTTGATATTTATTTTTCATTAGTATTGAAGAATATTTGAATGCAGTGAACAGTACATAATACATTAAAACAATTCTACCACTGTTCCTTTTATATCTAGCATTTATTTTCAGATTTGCTGAAATTAATTATAAATAGGAATAAAGCATCATGAGCATACTCTCTGGGATCAATCTATCTTGGTAGAATTACAGAGAAAACATGAAATAGCCCTGACTGGAAAAATTATCTAAATTCTCTGTGCACTTTTTCTCACCTAAAAAATGTGGGTAATAGTAATATCTATGATGTAATAGTCTAATGAAAATTAAACATTTTAACAAAAGGAAATGGTGTTAGGGCTATCCTAATTGTTTTTAATATATTAGCAATTATTATATTATATCCAAGTGTCAGTTTATGTCTGTTTCTATATTTATACATTTGGCAATCAAATTAAGATGTTTCTCTTCATACTCTACACACTTCATTATTATCACATCCTAGAAACACTAAGCTAACATAAATTTGTCATGTCATCAATGAAAATGCAAATTATTTGAAGACCTTTTCGCTGAGTATCAACTTTGATATCTCAACAGTTTGGAGCATTTGAACACTATGGGCAGAAGGAATATCACTCATGTGTCTGACTTCATCCTCATGGGACTGACAGACTCTGAAGAGATCCGGCTGGCCCTCTGTACCCTCTTTCTCCTGATATACCTGATCACTGTGCTGGGCAATGTGGGGATGATCCTGATAATCCGCCTGGATTCCCAGCTTAACACTCCCATGTATTTTTTGCTCAGTCACTTGTCATTTCTTGACCTCAGCTACTCAAGTGTCATCACCCCTAAAACCTTAGACAACTTACTAACTTCCAACAAGTATATCTCACACCTGAACTGCTTCATCCGGATGAATTTTTTTATCTTCCTTGCCGCCACTGAATGTTTCCTTCTCTCCTCCATGGCCTATGATCGCTATGTAGCCATCTGCAACCCTCTGCATTACCTGGTTGTGATGTCCACTAGACGCTGCTGCTCCATACTTTTTGGATCTTATTTGATTGGCTTTATGGACTCCTTTGTCAATGTGCTTTGCATGAGCAGATTGCATTTCTGTGACTCCAATGTAATCTATCACTTTTTCTGTGAGACACCCCCGATCGTAGCACTGTCCTGCACTGACACACACACCACTGAAATCATTATATCCACATTTGCTGGCTCCACTCTACTGGTGTCTCTTATCATGGTGTCTGCATCCTATGTGGCCATCTTGTCTACCATCCTGAAAATTACTTCCACTTCAGGGAAACAAAAAGCCTTCTCTACTTGTGCCTCCCATCTCCTGGCAGTCACCGTCTTTTATGGGACTACAATTTTTACGTATGCAAAACCAAGTAAGTCCTACTCTTTGGGAAAGGATCATGTGGCTTCTGTGTTTTGTACTCTTGTCATCCCCATGTTAAATCCACTCATATATAGTCTTCGAAACAAAGAAGTGAAAAATGCTCTCAGAAGAGTCATGCAGAAGAGAAAAGGCCCCAAACAATTAAAATAACAGTGATGAAAAATTTTAAAGCTCATTTTTCCCTATCCCTATAGTGTATTTCCTTGCTTTCTCTACAGAAACAAATGGAATTAGTAATATTTATTATTTATGTATTTATGTTGTTATTGAACCATCCTGATTAACTAAATACAATGTCAAATATTTCTAAGAATATGCCTTTAGAAATCTACATTGTAACTGGAAATCATGAACCATGTTAAATCATGGTCTATGTACATACATTTTTAAAGGCAACTGGTTTGCAAAATGAAAGATTAGTTTTCATCTTTGAAATTATATCAAACAAGTTCACATGCATAAACCAACTTCCCAGAATTTTATGATGGAAAATAGCTCAGTTTTGGGAATAGTAAATTATTTTGGAAATTATTTCCTTTACTTTGTGGAGAATCAACATAACAGAGTGATTATGAGCACTTGCCCAAACCCAACCAACCATTCCAGAATTTAGATTCTAGATCTGCTGCACTTTTATTTATATAACCCTTTAAAGCTTGCTGAAAGTTTAAGTTTCAAGTTTCCTCAAGAAAAATAGTAATTTATCTTGCTCAAGATAAATAATAATTCCAGGTCCACAAATATTCTGTAAAGATTAAATCAGATAATGATGACATTTAAGGACATATGAATAAGCTCTGGCCATTATTGTTTGAACACTCATAATCCTGCAGTATTTTATATGTACATGGCTTTTTCTTATTGAATATTCACTTTTTTATGAATTACTTTTGATTGATTTGGTTATTTTCTGCAATACAATGAATTGAATCAGGTAGATACACACACATCCCCTCCCTCTTGGATTGAACCTCCCCCGAAAGAAATCATTTTAAAAGGCTTACTTCTGTGACATGTCAACAAGCTTCAGTACACTGCTTCTTCACTGAAATTCTATGTATTTTAAGACCTCATTGCTTTTCTCCTGATTTCTATAGGTTTGGCATGATTATTAAAAATAGTTTTTTTTTTACTTAAATGCTTGTCTCATTTGTATTAATATTTGTAGCAAAGACAAGTTGTAAAGCTACTAAATTACACTGAAATCAAACATTGCAGCAACCTATTAGCTTTATCAGGTAGAGTGCTAACATTTCCTTTATTTAAAAATTTTGTACATTACCTTTAATTTTCTCTACATAAAGCATAAGAATATATTTAAAATTTTCCAAGTATTTCATAATTTTCTATACATTTGTAATTAAATAGATCATTATATTCAAACAATAATGATTACAAACTTTTTTTTAATTTATATTGGTTTCTATCTAAAATGATGTCTGTTTTTTTTTGTTTGTTTTTTTTTACAAAATACTTTTTAAATGTTAAAATTCAAACTCTCTTTTAGGAAATAAATGTTTAAATTATTTTTACCAAATCAAAACTCTCGATAAATTTATTTGTCTTGCATTATTTTCCCCTTCTTTACTTAAAAAATTTCCTTTCATATTTGAATGCCATTAAATTATGAAGATGTATTTTTACTCTGATATTCACATTTTCTAGACTTTATATTTACAGATATTGTTACCTGCTTTCACTTGCATATGTTTAAGAATAACTTTTTGGCTCCTCTCTCCTCTTTCAAAAGCATATTACCTCATTTTATTTTTATGGGTATTTTTTAATTTTTCTAGTCTATTTGACAAACTGACTTTACCTTGATATCAAGGTAAAGGGATACATTTTTGCAGTGGTTGTTGTTCAGTTGCCAATTCATGTCCAACTCTTTAAGACCCTATGGACTGCAGCACGTCAGGCTTCCCTGCCCCTCACCATCTCCCAGAGTTTGTACAAGTTATACAGTGAGGTATAGCATAAAACAGCAAAATTTAATTTCTCTTTTTTTTTTTTTTTGAGATTCAAGGTAATTCTTTTTTTTTTTTTTTTCCCATTTATTTTTATTAGTTGGAGGCTAATTATTTTACAATATTGTAGTGGTTTTTGCCGTACATTGACATGAATCAGCCATGGATTTACATGTATTCCCCATCCCGATCCCCCCTCCCACCTCCCTCTCCACCCGATCCCTCTGGGTCTTTCCAGTGCACCAGGCCCAAGCACTTACTTGTCTCATGCATCCAACCTGGGCTGGTGATCTGTTTCACCCTAGATAATATATATGTTTCAATGCTGATCTCTCAAAACATCCCACACTCGCCTTCTCCCACAGAGTTCAAAAGTCTGTTCTGTACATCTGCGTCTCTTTTTCTGTTTTGCATGTAGGGTTATCATTACCATCTTTCTAAATTCCATATATATGTGTTAGTATACTATATTGGTCTTTATCTTTCTGGCTTACTTCACTCTGTATAATGGGCTCCAGTTTCATCCATCTCATTAAAACTGATTCAAATGAATTCTTTTTAATGGCCGAGTAATATTCCATGGTGTTTATGTACCACAGCTTCCTTATCCATTCGTCTGCTGATGGGCAGCTATGTTGCTTCCATGTCCTGGCTATTATAATACTTAATCCCTATAATGTGTCTCTCTAAGTTCAAAGAATTGATAACTTTTAAAGATTAGAAATAACAAGGGAACATTTCGTGCAAAGCACAACGGACAGAAACAGCAAGGACCTAAGAAAAGCAAAAGAGAGTAAGAAGAGGTGGCAAGAATATACAGAAGAACTGTGCAAGAAAGGCCTTAAAGACCCAGATGACCACAATGGCATAGTCACTCACCTAGAGCCAGACATCCTGGAATGTGAACTCTAGTGGGCCTTTGGAAGCATCACTATGAACAAAGCTAGTGGAGGTGATGGAATTCCACCTGAGCCATTTAAAATCATAAAAGATGATGCTGTTAAAGTGTTGCACTCAATATGTCAGCAAATTTGGAAAACTCAACAGTGGCCACAGGACTGGAAAAGTTCAGTTTTCATTCCAATGCCAAAGAAAGTTCAAACTACAGTACAGTTGCTCTCATCTCACATGCTACCAAGGTAATACTCAGAATCCTTCAAGACAGGCTTCAACAGCATGTGAACCAAGAACTTCCAGATGTACAAGCTGGATTTAGAAAAGGCAGAGGAACTGGAGATCAAATTGCCAGTATCCATTTTATCAGAGAAAAAGCAATAGAATTCAGGGGATAAAAAATCTTCTACTGCTTCATTGACTATGCTAAAAATTTTATATGGATTACAACAAACTGTGGAAAATTCTTGAAGAGATGGGAATACCAGACCATCTTACCTGCCTCCTGAAAAACCTGTATTCAGGTCAAGAAGCAACAGTTAGAACCAGCCATGGAACAATGGATTGCTTCAAAACTGGGAAAGGAGTAGGTCAAGATTTTATATTTTCATCCTGCTTATTTAACATCTATTAAGAGGACATCATGTGAATTTCACACCTGGATGAAGCACAAGCTGGAATCAAGATTGCCGGGAGAAGTATCAACAACCTCAGTTGTGAAGATGATACTACCCTAAAAACAGAAAGTGAAAAGGAACCTAAGACTCTCTTAATGAAGTTGAAAGAGGAGAGTGAAAAGCCTGGATTAGAACTCAACATTCAAAAAACTAAGATCATGGCATCTGGTCACATCACTTCATGGTAAATAGATGGCAAATGTAAACAGTAACAGATTGTATTTTCTTGGGATCCAAAATCACTGTGGATGGTGACAGCAGCCATGAAATTAAAAGACACTTGCTCCACGGAAGAAAAGTTATGACATGGAAGAAAATCTATGACAAACCTAGTCAGCATATTAAAAGGTGAAAGATTTATATGATCTGAAGAAAAACCAGAATATAGACAGCGTATTAAAAAGCAGAGACATCACTTTGTGAACACCTGTTCATATAGTCAAATCTATGGTTTTTCCAGTAATCCTGCATGGAGGTGAGAGTTGAACCATAAAGAATGATGAGCACTGAAGAAATTATGTTTTCAAACTGTGGTGCTGGAGAAGACGCTTGAGAGTCCCCTGGGCAGCAAGGAGATCAAACCAGTCACTCCTAAAAGAAATCAACTCCGAATATTCTTTGGAAGGACTGATGCCGAAGCTGAAGCTCCAACACTTTGGCAACCTGATGCGAAGAACCAACTCATTAGAAAAGATCCTTATGCTGGGAAAGATTGAAGACGAGAAGGGGGTGATAGAGGATGAGACGGTTGGATGGCATCACCAACTCAGGGCACTTGAGTTTGAGCAAACTCCAGGAAATAGTGAAGACAGGGAAGCTGTTTTATCGCCATCCACACAATCGCAAAGAGTCGGACACGACTTAGCAACTGAACAACAATGATATGCATGTTTGTGTGTATGTGTATAAACATGAAGTACTAGGTATAGAATATCACTGTGACATTTGCGAGGTATATTTAGAGACTCTCATTTCTCCCGACTGGGCAGAAAAAATTCATTAAATCTATAGTAGTAAAAAGAGAAACTGGGTTTTCCTTTTATTTTTCCTTGGCAAGAGACTTGAACATAAACCCTGTTTAATGTACTCTCTCTTCAGCATTGATATAAAATGGCCCCTGGAAAAGATGAAAGCCTCAGTACTGCCTTCATTGTGCATGAATCATTTAGAAGTAATGGAAGTGGGGTAATCTTATTTAAATGTTTATTGAAAAGAACTGAAAATTAATCCACAAAGTACTTATTAGGAGAAAATATGTGGGATTATACTTCTCTCTCTCAGACAAGATTGTAAGTTTTTTGAAAGAAGAGTCTGTTTAGTCATAGTTTGACTATTGCTATCCACAGCATGAAACAAACACATATGTAGTATTTATGATATTTACAATAAGTAAATGTATTCTTTGCTCTTTTGGGCTTGTGGAAACAAAGTGATGAATTTATTAAGATCAATGATTCTTCCTTAATCATGTTTATAACTTGCCTTGGAATTTGGACCATCCTGTGCATATTAGCACTCAAAAAAACATTAGTTCAGTTGAAAATTCTATCTAGAATTCTTTCAAAAACATTGCTTACTGGTATATTAAAAATAGCATAAAGATTAATAGACTTTTTAAAATGATTTTTACCTTTAGTGGTTAGGATATGGAAATGAGTGTACATAGATCTGTATTTGTTCATATGACTTCAAATCATTGCAGTCAAGGTTTTAGGATTTCTTTTGTATCATACATCGAAAAGAAACTTCCTGTAGTGATAATTTGTCTTCAGTTTTGGGATAATTGAAGACAATTCATGTGAAGGGATCTATGAGTGCACATATATATGTTTGGTTTAAATTTTTAATTTTCTTCTCAGATATGTATTACTGGTGCCTGATGCCAGCAAACTTCATTTTACAATAAAAATATTTACATTATAAAGTATTGTAAGTGACAATTGATGAAACACACTATGCATTATTTTAGGGACTTATTGAGGATACTGTCTTAATTCATCACTCATTCTCTTTATTAATTTAACATCAATTTTTTTTCCTCTAAGCACCATGTCTGAGTCACATTAGTTGCCTTCAAGATATTTCATTATCATTATTGAAAATTATTAAAATGATTATATTCTTTCTCTACCCGGGATTTTCATCCATGCATCATTAACTACAATGCTCAGATTTGATAATTGTATGAAACATCCTCACTGTTGAACCTTCTTTACATTTACTGTGGTTCTAATTGTATATATATTTTCATTTTCACTTGTATTGAATATATACTGTTCTGTAGATAATTTCAAGATTTTTAATTTATTTAATGCTAATAAAATCAGATATCTAATTTTTATTTCTGTGCTTTAATATTGCCTTGCTATTCTCTTTCTAAGAGAAAAACAGGCCACACTTTTTTTTATTAAGCATAAGAAGCAGAAATATATTTTATTTGTTCAGAGTTATGATTAAATGTCCATATATATTTTTCAAAATGTCCTAGTATTTATCCCTGGTGTGCTTTCCATCATTCTAGGTTAAAGAAAAAAAGGAATATATATATATATATATACATATATATATATATATATATATATACACATATATATATATATGTATATATATATATGGAAGTGATAGTGTCAGGCACTCAGTCATGTCTGACTTTTGCAACACCATGGAATGTAGCCCTCCAGCTACCCTGTCCACTGAATTCTCCAAGCAAGAATGCTGGAGTACATAGCCATTCCCTCCTCCAGGGGATCTTCCCACCCCCGGGGTCAAACCCTATTCTCCATCATTGCAGACAGATTCTTTACCATCTGAGCCACCAGGGAAGCCCATATGCATATATATATATATATATATGCTATGTATATATAGCATAGTTAAAACTTAATCAATTAGGGAATGAAGCTAGACCATCATTAAATTAAGAGAGATTTTAAAAATCTCTGATCATGCTTTGGTTTCTGACATGACACAATGAATGGTATAAGAATAGTTTGAAATCAGGAAAAACACTAAAATGAACATAATGAGTTCCAGTGCTAGAAAATATTAAGTAAGAAAAACTTTCTCCTCATAGTTTTGCATTTGTTATGGTTTTTGAGGTGGCTTTTAGTTATAAAATGAGAGTGGATACTGAATATACAGTATGATAGTGATTATGCAAATCTAGAGGTATACAGATAAGCGCTCCATGACAAAAATAATTGGGAGAAATTCATTAAATTGTTACCACAGTTTTGGTTTTTTTCATATCATTCTTTGAATTTTGTTGTATTCTTGCTTTCTTTTTAACAAACATATTTACTCCCTAAATAATATTACACATTTAAATATCAAACTTTTTTTGTCAAAACGTATCACTCTGCCCCTGACGATTTTAGTCATAGAGTAGATATTTTGTCAGAAATAGCTTCTCTACCGACCTGGGCATAAATATAGAGCATCACAAAGGTAGACCAAGCCATTAGGCCCTTCATTTTGTGGCTCCTAAGAGAAAAGATAACTAGCATCTCAAATCCCATCATAGCTGCTTTTGGTCCTTGAAATTTTGTCCCTGGAGACAGGCAAAGAAATCTTTCTTGATAACTGGTCCACAGGGATGAGCAAGCATTTCATTATCAACAATTCCCAGTATATGAACTACCCTTGGAAATATTAGGAGGGGATGAAAAGCACGTTTTGCTCTGCTGATGTACCTATAGAGTGGGGCCCTGAAACTCTTTTCAAGCATAACTTCCTGGAAATTTTTACATTTGATCAGGAGCTGAATGAAATTTCTAGTTTGATTTACTTTTCCCTACAGAAGAAAACAAAATGATTGCATTAAGAATTAAAAATAATTTATCTCAAAAAATAACCATGTTTACTACAGAAAATTTCAACTGACATGATATTCACATTTTATTTGTGAGAAAAATTTATGGCTGACATACTTCATAGACAGATAATATTGAAAGAAGTTTATTTCACCAACCTTGGCCTCCAGTAAGTATTATTCTCAAAGGTAGAAGGTTTTAGGTAGAATCAAATAAAATGGAGATATTTTCAGAATATGTACAGTGATATAATTTAAACCTTTCCCTAAGTAATACCAAGATTTGTAGAACCAGAAATACAGAGTTGATGTTATCAGGGTCTGCAATCAATGTGTGTATTTAGAAATAAAATTTTGGAAGAGATTTAATTTTGAATTATCAAGTTGTACAAGCATCCTATTGTTTGAAGATTAATACGAATATATGGTCTATAATTTAGTATATGCTACTGAAGTTCACTAAAGTTAAAATCAATATTTCATTAATACAATAATAATTATATTGGGAAACAAAGAACAGTGCATGGTGCATTAAACTGTATATATCAAACAATTATGTATATATATGAATTTATCTATATCAAATTATCAATTATATATATAACAAACAATTTTTTGTGTTTTTATTTAATTTTTTTTCATTTATATTTATTAGATGGAGGAATTACTTTACAATATTGTAGTGGTTTTTGCCATACGTTGACATGAATCAGCCATGGATTTACATGTGTTCCCCATCCCGATCCCAACCCCAACCTCCCCCTCCCCATCCAATCCCTCTGGGTCTTCCCAGTGCACCAGGCCTGAGCACTTGTCTCATGCATCCAACCTGGGCTGGTGATCTGTTTCACCCTTGATAGTATACTTGATTCAATGCTGTTCTCTCTGAACATCCCACCCTTGCCCTCTCCCATAGAGTCTAAAAGTCTGTTCTGTACATCTGTGTCTCTTTTTCTGTTTTGCATGTAGGGTTATCATTACCATCTTTCTAAATTCCATATATATGCATTAGTATGCTGCATTAGTCTTTATCTTTCTGGCTTACTTCACTCTATATAATGGGCTCCAGTTTCATCCATCTCATTAGAACTGATTCAAATGAATTCTTTTTAATGGCTGAGTAGTATTCCATAGTGTGTATGTACCACAGCTTCCTTATCCATTCGTCTGCTGATGGGCATCTAGGTTGATTCCATGTCCTGGCTATTATAAACAGTGCTGCAATGAACATTGGGGTGCACGTGTCTCTTTCAGATCTGGTTTCCTCAGTATGTACGCCCAGAAGCGAGATTGTTGGATCATATGGCAGTTCTATTTCCAGTTTTTTAAAGAATCTCCACACTGTTCTCCATAGTGGCTGTACTAGTTTGCATTCCCACCAACAGTGTAAGAGGGGTGCCTTTTCTCCACACCCTCTCCAGCATTTATTGCTTGTAGACTTTTGGATAGCAGCCATTCTGACTGGCGTGTAATAGTACCTCATTGAAGTTTTGATTTGCATTTCTCTGATAATGAGTGCTGTTGAGCATCTTTTCATGTTTGTTAGCCATCTGTATGTCTTCTTTGGAGAAATGTCTGTTTAGATCTTTGGCCCATTTTTTGATTGGGTCATTTATTTTTCAGGAATTGAACTGCAGGAGTTGCTTGTATATTTTTGAGATTAATCCTTTGTCTGTTTCTTCATTTGCTATTATTTTCTCCCATTCTAAGGGCTGTCTTTTCACCTTGCTTATCGTTTCCTTTATTGTGCAAAAGCTTTTAAGTTTCATTAGGTCCCATTTGTTTATTTTAGCTTTCATTTCCAATATTCTGGGAGGTGGGTCATAGAGGATCTTGCTGTGATTTCTGTCAGAGAGTGTTTTGCCTATGTTCTCCTCTAGGAGTTTTATAGTTTCTGGTCTTACATTTAGATCTTTAATCCATTTTGAGTTTATTTTTGTGTATGGTGTTAGAAAGTGTTCCAGTTTCATTCTTTTACAAGTGGTTGATCAGTTTTCCCAGCACCACTTGTTTAAGAGTTTGTCTTTTTTCCATTGTATATCCTTGCCTCCTTTGTCGAAGATAAGGTGTCCATAGGTTTGTGGATTTATCTCTGGGCTTTCTATTCTGTTCCATTGATCTATATTTCTGTCTTTTTGCTAGTACCATATTGTCTTGATGACTGTGGCTTTATAGTAGGGCCTGAAGTCAGGCAGATTGATTCCTCCAGTTCCATTCTTCTTTCTCAAGATTGCTTTGGCTAATCGAGGTTTTTTGTATTTCCATACTAATTGTGAAATTGTTTGTTCTAGTTCTGTGAAAAATACCGTTGGTAGCTTGATAGGGATTGCATTGAATCTACAGATTGCTTTGGGTAGTATAGTCATTTACACAATATTGAATCTTCCAATGCATGAACATGGTATATTTCTCCATCTATTTGTGTCCTCTTTGATTTCTTTCATCAGTGTCTTATAGTTTTCTATGTATAGGTCTTTTGTTTCTTTAGGTAGATATACTCCTGAGTATTTTATTCTTTTTGTTGCAATGGTGAATGGTATTGTTTCCTTAATTTCTCTTTCTGTTTTCTCATTGTTAGTGTATAGGAATGCAAGGAATTTCTGTGTGTTAATTTTATATCCTGAAACTTTACTATATTCATTGATTAACTCTAGTAATTTTCTGGTAGAGTCTTTAGGGTTTTCTATGTAGAGGATTATGTCATCTGCAAACAGTGAGAGTTTTAGGTCTTCTTTTCCAATCTGGATTCTTTTTATTTCTTTTTCTGCTCTGATTGCTGTGGCCAAAACTTCCAAAACTATGTTGAATAGTAGTGGTGAGAGTGGGCAAAATTCCAGCATATTGAGGCTGAATTTTTTGTTATTATATACCTAAAATTTTTGCAGGTTTGCTGAAATCAATCATAAATAAGAATATAGATACTATTATGGGTATTCCTTCTGAGGTCAATCTACCTTGGTAGAATATCAGATCCAATATTTAATAGCTCTGAGTGCGGTTGGGTGAACTATATTCACAGTGCTTTTTTTCTCATATGAAGAATGTGTCAAATGGTACTAACTACGGTATAATACTCTCATGGTAATTAAATGCATTAATAATGACAAGCTTTCAAACACTATCGGTCATTCTAACTATTCAACTGTACTAGGTTTTCCTACATTATACCCTAATATATAGTTACCCTTATATCTATATTTGGTAGTCAAATTAAGAGTTTTTTTTTTCATACTCTCTACAACCTTGTTCTGACTTTCTAGAAACATTAAACTATAACATCAAATATAAATATATCATGTTGTTTATAAAAACTCAAGCTTTGGGGGGAGGAGTCAAGTTGGCGGAGGATAGGATGGGGAGACCACTTTCTCCTCTACAAATTCATCGAAAGAACAATTGAACGCTGAGCAAATTTCACAAAACAACTTCTGACCGCTAGCAGAGGACATCAGGCGCTCAGCAAAGCAACCCATTGTCTTCAAAAGGAGGTAGGACAAAATATAAAAGATAAAAAGAGAGACAAAAGAGCTAGGGACGGAGACCCATCCTGGGAAGGGAGTCTTAATAGAGGAAGTTTCCAAACACCAGGAAACCCTCGCACTAGTGGGTCTGGGGGAAGTTTTTGAACCTCGGAGGGCAACCTAACTGGGAGGAAAAATTAAATAAGGCCCACAGATTATGTGCCTAAAAGCAACTCCCAGCAGAAAAGTAACCCAGATGCCTGCATCCACCACCAGCAAGTGGGGGCGGAATGGAGAGGAGAGGGCGGCATTGCTTAGGGTAAGGACCAGGCCTGAAGGCCCTGAGAGCAATTGGAGGGAGCTTTTTTAAACTGTGGGATAGCAAGAGAGAAAATTAACCAGCCTGAACACACTGCCGGCTGTTCACAAAACAAAGGGACTGAGAAACTCCAGAGAAGAGCTAGCCAGTGGTGGACCGGTCAATCCCCACCGGAGGTAGGAGGCAGGGGGGAGGGGAAAGGGGCAAACTCGGCCCCAGAGGCGGCATCCCCTCCCACACTACAAACAGGCCTCCAGTTTCTATCCAAAGACTTCCTGAGATTCTGGATGGTCGACATCCGCCACGCTGGGAGTGTTGCGGCTAGAGGCCAGCTCTTGAGAACAAACACAAGCCGCTGGCACCCAAACTGCACACGCGTAAACTGAGGCTGGGGCCGCGGAGGGGAGAGTGCACCCGTCAAGCCCTTGGCTGCCTGAGCCGCTCAGGCCAGGAAAAGCACAAAACGGAGGCACAACCGAGTCCGCGCTTTTGTGGAGTACCGGAAAACAGGAACCGCACGCAACACAGGGCACACTCCCTATAGAGCATCTGGGAGCCTGAGCAGTGTAGACGGGAAAGCACACACACCCGTGAGCAGGGGCAAACCCAGTGTGGCCGGAACACGGTGAGTGCTACCCACACACAGCGATATCTGTCTGCAGCGCCTCGCCCTCCCTGTAGCAGGACTGAACTAGCGAACCTAAATAAGAGATCACCTCCGCCCACCTGTGTCAGGGCGGAAATTAGGCACCGAAGAGATGGCAAACAGAAGCCAAATAAACAAAGGGAACCGCTTCTGAAAGGAGTGGTGCAACAGATTAAAATTCCTGTAGGTAACACCGACTACACAGGAAGGGGCCTATAGATATCGAGAAGTGTAAGCTGGAATGAGGAGCTATCTGAAACAGAACTGAACCCACACTGACCGCAACAGCTCCAGAGAAATTCCTAGATATATATATATATATATTTTTTTTAATTAAAAAAATTTTTTTCTTTCCTTTTCTTTTTTATTTTTTCTCTATTATTTTCTTTTAAAATTCCCTATTACTCCCCCATTACTCCTTAATTTTCATTTTCATAGATTTTAATGATTTTTTTAATTAAGAAAAACATTTTTTTCTTGTTTTTTTTCTTGTTTTTCTTTTTCTTGTTTTTCTCTCTTATTTCCTTTTAAAGTCCTCTAATACACCTCTATTATTCCTTAATTTTCATTTTCATTTCATTATAACCTTGCAAAAAAAAAAAGAGAGAGAGAGAGAAGCCCTATTTTTAAACTGAACTTCATATATATTTCTAAATTTTTTTGTGTGTTTTTGTTTTTAAATATTGTATTTTAAAGAGTCTAACCTCCATGCTAGATTTTTAATCTGTGTTTTTTAGTATGTGATATAAATTTTGGACATTTAAGAATCCAATATTCAGTTCCCATTTCTATTCAGGAGTGTGTTGATTATTCTCTCCCAATCTTGACTCCCTGTTTTCTACCTCAGAACACCTCTATTTCCTCCTTTCCCCTTCTCTTCCCAATCCAATTCTGTGAATCTTTGTGGGTGTCTGGGCTACGGAGAACACTTTGGGAACAGATAACTGTGTAGATCTGTCTCTCTCCTCTTGAGTCCCCCTTTTTCTCCTCCTGCTCATCTCTATCTCCCTCCTCCCTCTCCTCTTCTTCATGTAACTCTGTGACCCTCTCTGGGTGTCCCTCACGGTGGAGAATCTTTTCACCATTAACCTGGAAGTTTTATTATCAGTGCTGTATAGTTGGAGAAGTCTTGAGACTACTGGAAGAATAAAACTGAAATCCAGAGGCAGGAGACTTAAGCCCAAAACCTGAGAATACCAGAAAACTCCTGACTACATGGAACATTAAGTAATAAGAAACCATCAAAAAGCCTCCATACCTACACCAAAACCAACCACCACCCAAGAGCCAATAAGCTCCAGAACAAGACATACCACGCAAATTCTTTAGCAACGCAGGAACATAGCCCTTAGCGACAACATACAGGTTGCTCAAAGTCACACCTAACACAAAGATCCATCTGAAAACTCATTACTGGACACTCCATTGCACTCCAGAGAGAAGAAATCCAGTTCCACACACCAGAACACCGACGCAAGCTTCCCTAACCAGGAAACCTTGACAAGCCAATCGTCCAACCCCACACACTGGGTGAAAACTCCACAATAAAAATGAGCCACAGACCTCCAGAATACAGAAAGCCCACTCTAGACACAGCAATCTAAACAAGATGAAAAGGCAGAGAACTACCCAACAGGTAAAGGAACATGAAAAATGCCCACCAAGTCAAACAAAAGAGGAGGAGATAGGGAATCTACCTGAAAAAGAATTTAGAATAATGATAACAAAAATGATCCAAAATCTTGAAAACAAAATGGAGTTACAGATAAATAGCCTGGAGACAAAGATTGAAAAGATGCAAGAAATGTTTAACAAGGACCTAGAAGAAATAAAAAAAAGAGTCAATTAAAAATGAATGATGCAATAAATGAGATCAAAAACAGTCTGGAGCGAACCAAGAGTAGAATAACAGAGACAGAAGATAGGATAAGTGAGGTAGAAGATAAAATGGTGGAAATAAATGAAGCAGAGAGGAAAAAAGAAAAAAGGATCAAAAGAAATGAGGACAACCTCAGGGACCTCTGGGACAATGTGAAACACCCCAACATTCGAATCATACGAGTCCCAGAAGAAGAAGACAAAAAGAAAGGCCATGAGAAGATACTCGAGGAGATAATAGCTGAAAACTTCCCTAAAATGGGGAAGGAAATAGCCACCCAAGTCCAAGAAACCCAGAGAGTCCCAAACAGGATAAACCCAAGGCAAAACACCCCAAGACACATATTAATCAAATGAACAAAGATCAAACACAAAGAACAAATATTAAAAGCACCAAGGGAGAAACAACAAATAACACACAAAGGGATTCCCATAAGGATAACAGCTAATCTATCAATAGAAACTCTCCAGGCCAGAAGGGAATGGCAGGACATACTTAGGGTAATGAAAGAGAATAAACTACAACCTAGATTACTGTACCCAGCATGGATCTCATTCAGACATGAAGGAGAACTCAAAAGCTTTACAGACAAGCAAAAGCTGAGAGAATTCAGCACCATCAAACCAGCTCTTCAACAAATGTTAAAGGATCTTCTCTAGACAGGAAACACAGAAAGGTTGTATAAACGTGAACCCAGCAATATTGTCAAAATGGCTATTCTACCCAAAGCAATCTATAGATTCAATGCAATCCCTATCAAGCTACCAACAGTATTTTTCACAGAACTAGAACAAATAATTTCACAATTTGTATGGAAATACAAAAAACCTCGAATAGCCAAAGTAATCTTGAGAAAGAAGAATGGAACTGGAGGAATCAACCTGCCTGACTTCAGACTATACTACAAAGCCACAGTCACCAAGACAGTATGGTACTAGCACAACGACAGAAATATAGATCAATGGAACAGAATAGAAAGCCCAGAGATAAATCCACGAACCTATGGACACCTTATCTTCGACAAAGGAGGCAAGGATATACAATGGAAAAAAGACAACATCTTTAACAAGTGGTGCTGGGAAAACTGGTCAACCACTTGTAAAAGAATGAAACTAGAACACTTTCTGAAACTAGAACATTTTCTAACACCATACACAAAAATAAACTCAAAATGGATTAAAGATCTAAATGTACATGTAAATCCATGGCTGATTCATATCAATGTATGACAAAACCTACTGGAAAAAATAAATAAATAAATAAAGATCTAAATGTAAGACCAGAAACTATAAAACTCCTAGAGGAGAACATAGGCAAAACACTCTCCGACATAAATCACAGCAAGATCCTCTATGACCCACCTCCCAGAATATTGGAAATAAAAGCAAAACTAAACAAATGGGACCTAATGAAACTTAAAAGCTTTTGCACAACAAAGGAAACTATAAGTAAGGTGAAAAGACAGCCCTCAGATTGGGAGAAAATAATAGCAAATGAAGAAACAGACAAAGGATTAATCTCAAAAATATACAAGCAACTCCTGCAGCTCAACTCCAGAAAAATAAATGACCCAATCAAAAAATGGGCCAAAGAACTAAACAGACATTTCTCCAAAGAAGACATAGAGATAGCTAACAAACACATGAAAAGATGCTCAACATCACTCATTATCAGAGAAATGCAAATCAAAACCACAATGAGGTACCATTACACGCCAGTCAGGATGGCTGCTATCCAAAAGTCTACAAGCAATAAATGCTGGAGAGGGTGTGGAGAAACGGGAACTCTCTTACACTGTTGGTGGGAATGCAAACTAGTACAGCCGCTATGGAGAACAGTGTGGAGATTTCTTAAAAAACTGGAAATAGAACTGCCATATGACCTAGCAATCCCACTTCTGGGCATACACACTGAGGAAACCAGATCTGAAAGAGACACGTGCACCCCAATGTTTATTACAGCACTGTTTATAATAGCCAGGACATGGAAGCAACCTAGATGCCCATCAGCAGATGAATGGATAAGGAAGCTGTGGTACATATACACCATGGAATATTACTCAGCCGTTAAAAAGAATTCATTTGAACCAGTTCTAATGAGATGGAATAAACTGGAGCCCATTATACAGAGTGAAGTAAGCCAGAAAGATAAAGAACATTACAGCATACTAACACATATATATGGAATTTAGAAAGATGGTAACGACAACCCTATATGCAAAACAGAAAAAGAGACACAGAAGTACAGAACAGACTTTTGAAATCTGTGGGACAAGGTGAGGGTGGGATGTTTCGAAAGAACAGCATGTATATTATCTATGGTGAAACAGATCACCAGCCCAGGTGGGATGCATGAGACAAGTGCTCTTGCCTGGTGTACTGGGAAGACCCAGAGGAATCGGGTGGAGAGGGAGGTGGGAGGGGGGATCGGGATAGGGAATACGTGTAAATCTATGGCTGATTCATATCAATGTATGACAAAACCCACTGAAAAAAAAATAAATAAATAAAGGGAAAAAAAAACCAAAACGTGAACCCAAAACAACAAAGTAAATTGCAATGGGACCATACCTATCAATAATTACCTTAAATGTAAATGGGCTGAATGCCCCAACCAAAAGACAAAGATTGGCTGAATGGATACCTATATATGCTGTCTACAAGAGACCCACCTCAAAACAAGGGACACATACAGACTAAAAGTGAAGGGCTGGAAAAAATATTTCACACAAACGGAGACCAAAAGAAAGCAGGAGTCGCAATACTCATATCAGATAAATAGACTTTCAAATAAAGGCTGTGAAAAGAGACAAAGAAGGACACTACATAATGATCAAAGGATCAATCCAAGAAGAAGATATAACAATTATAAATATATATGCACCCAATATAGGAGCACCACAGTATGTACGGCAAACGCTAACGAATATGAAAGAGGAAATGAATAGTAACACAATAGTAGTGGGAGACTTTAATACTCCACTCACAACTATGGATAGATCAACTAAACAGAAAATTAACAAGGAAAAACAAACTTTAAATGACACAATGGTCCAGCTAGACCTAATTGACATCTATAGGACGGTTCACCCCAAAACAATCAACTTCACCTTTTTCTCAAGTGCACATGGAACCTTCTCCAGAATAAATCACATCCTGGGCCATAAATCTAGTCTTGGTAAATTCAAAAAAAATGAAATCATTCCAGTCATCTTTTCTGACCACAGAGCAGTAAGATCAGATCTCAATTACAGAAAGAAAATTATTAAAAATTCAAACATATGGAGACTAAACAACATGCTTCTGAATAACCAACAAATCATAGAAGAAATCAAAAAAGAAATCTAAATATGCATGGAAATGGATGAAAATGAAAACACAACAACCCAAACCTATGGGACACTGTAAAGGCAGTGCTAAGGGAAGATTCATAGCATTACAGGCATACCTCAAGAAACAAGAAAAAAGGCAAATAACCTAACTCTACACCTAAAGCACCTAGAGAAGGGAGAAGTGAAGAACCCCAGGGTTAGTCGAAGGAAAGAAATCTTAAAAATTA
The DNA here is from genome assembly GCF_033118175.1 of Dama dama. NCBI lineage: Eukaryota > Metazoa > Chordata > Mammalia > Artiodactyla > Cervidae > Dama > Dama dama. The sequence continues at coordinate 80,530,178 of NC_083681.1, forward strand.
GGGCAGAAATAAATGCAAAAGAAACTAAAGAGACCATAGCAAAAATCAACAAAGCTAAAAGCTGGTTTTTTAAAAAAATAAACAAAATTGACAAACCATTAGCAAGACTCATTAAGAAACGAAGAGGGAAGTACCAAATTAACAAAATTAGAAACGAAAATGGGCATACACACCGAGGAAACCAGATCTGAAAGAGACACGTGCACCCCAATGTTCATCGCAGCACTGTTTATAATAGCCAGGACATGGAAGCAACCTAGATGCCCATCAGCAGATGAATGGATAAGGAAGCTGTGGTACATATACACCATGGAATATTACTCAGCCGTTAAAAAGAATTCATTTGAACCAGTTCTAATGAGATGGAATAAACTGGAGCCCATTATACAGAGTGAAGTAAGCCAGAAAGATAAAGAACATTACAGCATACTAACACATATATATGGAATTTAGAAAGATGGTAACGACAACCCTATATGCAAAACAGAAAAAGAGACACAGAAGTACAGAACAGACTTTTGAAATCTGTGGGACAAGGTGAGGGTGGGATGTTTCGAAAGAACAGCATGTATATTATCTATGGTGAAACAGATCACCAGCCCAGGTGGGATGCATGAGACAAGTGCTCTTGCCTGGTGTACTGGGAAGACCCAGAGGAATCGGGTGGAGAGGGAGGTGGGAGGGGGGATCGGGATAGGGAATACGTGTAAATCTATGGCTGATTCATATCAATGTATGACAAAACCCACTGAAAAAAAAATAAATAAATAAAGGGAAAAAAAAACCAAAACGTGAACCCAAAACAACAAAGTAAATTGCAATGGGACCATACCTATCAATAATTACCTTAAATGTAAATGGGCTGAATGCCCCAACCAAAAGACAAAGATTGGCTGAATGGATACCTATATATGCTGTCTACAAGAGACCCACCTCAAAACAAGGGACACATACAGACTAAAAGTGAAGGGCTGGAAAAAATATTTCACACAAACGGAGACCAAAAGAAAGCAGGAGTCGCAATACTCATATCAGATAAATAGACTTTCAAATAAAGGCTGTGAAAAGAGACAAAGAAGGACACTACATAATGATCAAAGGATCAATCCAAGAAGAAGATATAACAATTATAAATATATATGCACCCAATATAGGAGCACCACAGTATGTACGGCAAACGCTAACGAATATGAAAGAGGAAATGAATAGTAACACAATAGTAGTGGGAGACTTTAATACTCCACTCACAACTATGGATAGATCAACTAAACAGAAAATTAACAAGGAAAAACAAACTTTAAATGACACAATGGTCCAGCTAGACCTAATTGACATCTATAGGACGGTTCACCCCAAAACAATCAACTTCACCTTTTTCTCAAGTGCACATGGAACCTTCTCCAGAATAAATCACATCCTGGGCCATAAATCTAGTCTTGGTAAATTCAAAAAAAATGAAATCATTCCAGTCATCTTTTCTGACCACAGAGCAGTAAGATCAGATCTCAATTACAGAAAGAAAATTATTAAAAATTCAAACATATGGAGACTAAACAACATGCTTCTGAATAACCAACAAATCATAGAAGAAATCAAAAAAGAAATCTAAATATGCATGGAAATGGATGAAAATGAAAACACAACAACCCAAACCTATGGGACACTGTAAAGGCAGTGCTAAGGGAAGATTCATAGCATTACAGGCATACCTCAAGAAACAAGAAAAAAGGCAAATAACCTAACTCTACACCTAAAGCACCTAGAGAAGGGAGAAGTGAAGAACCCCAGGGTTAGTCGAAGGAAAGAAATCTTAAAAATTAGGGCAGAAATAAATGCAAAAGAAACTAAAGAGACCATAGCAAAAATCAACAAAGCTAAAAGCTGGTTTTTTAAAAAAATAAACAAAATTGACAAACCATTAGCAAGACTCATTAAGAAACGAAGAGGGAAGTACCAAATTAACAAAATTAGAAACGAAAATGGGCATACACACCGAGGAAACCAGATCTGAAAGAGACACGTGCACCCCAATGTTCATCGCAGCACTGTTTATAATAGCCAGGACATGGAAGCAACCTAGATGCCTATCAGCAGACGAATGGATAAGGAAGCTGTGGTACATATACACCATGGAATATTACTCAGCCATTAAAAAGAATTCATTTGAATCAGTTCTAATGAGATGGATGAAACTGGAGCCCATTATACAGAGTGAAGTAAGCCAGAAAGATAAGGATCACTACAGTATACTAACACATATATATGGAATTTAGAAAGATGGTAATGATAACCTTATACGCAAAACAGAAAAAGAGACACAGATGTACAGAACAGACTTTTGGACTCTGTGGGAGAAGGCGAGGGTGGGATGTTTCAACAGAACAGCATCGAAACATGTATATTATCTTGGGTGAAACAGATCACCAGCCCAGGTTGGATGCATGAGACAAGTAAGTGCTCGGGCCTGGTGCACTGGGAAGACCCAGAGGGAGCGGGTAGAGAGGGAGTTGGGAAGGGGGATTGGGATGGGGAATACATGTAAATCCATGGGTAATTCAAGTCAATGTATAACAAAAACCACTACAATATTGTAAAGTAATTAGCCTCCAACTAATAAAAATAAATGAAAAAAAAGGTTAAAACTCAAAAATAAAACTATAAAAGCAATAAGAAATTCAAACGGTGTAGAAATTTATAGTACTTTGTTACTTATGCAGTAATTACAAATTACATTTAAAATTGATTCTTTAGAATATTGTTATATATTTTTCCTTACTGTCAATTACATAAAACACATAGGTAATTCTGTGTACTTTATAACCCTTTTATTGTATACCACCCCTCTCTCTATGTTTTCCCAAACATATACGTGTGTAGGTTTGTTATTTATTTATTTTTCCGTGTAATTTAATATTTTCTTATCCCAAGAGATATTACTAAGTTGCATGAATCTAGAAAGACTGTAAAGTGTCCCAACATATAAAAGCACTTAAAAAATACTTTACTGTTTTAAAAAATATGTAAAATAGGAAAGTCTACATGGATATAGAGAACAGATTTGTAGTTAGCAAGGGTGAGGGATTGGGGGGAGGGATGGAGTAGTAGATTGGCTTTAGTAGATGTAAGTTATTATATACAGAATGGACAAACAACAACATCTTAATGTATTGCAAAGAGAACTATATTCAGTATACTATGATGAACCATAATGAAAAAGAATATAAAAATGTATATATATTTACACACACATATATATACATTATGAATACACACACACACACACACACACACACATATAAATGAAGTGCTACTTCATTTATACATGTACTTATAAATGAAGTACTGTAGAAAGAATGCAACATTGTTGTACTTCAATTTGAACAATAAATGGAATTAATATTTGATATAAACAAGTAAGTAAATTTTAAGCTATGAAGTAACACATTTAATAAAAAGGAAAACAGACACTACAAAGAGCACCAAAATATAAAAGACAGATATTGCAAATACATCCTCTCTTTATTTCAACAATCTTTCAGTTCAGTTCAGTTCAGTCTCTCAGTCTTTGAGACCCAATGAACCGCAGCACACCAGGCCTCCTTGTCCATCACCAAACCCTGGAGTCCACCCAAACTCATGTCCATTGAGTCAGTGATGCCATCTAACCATCTCATCCTCTGTCATCCCCTTCTTTCCCTGCCTTCAATCTTTCCCAACATCAGGGTCTTCTTCAATGAGTCAGCTCTTTGCATCAGGTGGCCAAAATATTGGAGTTTCGGCTTCAACATCAGTCCTTCCAATGAACACCCAGGACTGATCTCTTTTAAGATGGACTTGTTGGATCTCCTTGCAGTCCAAGGGACTCTCAAGAGACTTCTCCAACACCACAGCTCAAAAGCATCAATTCTTTTTTTTTTTTTTTTTTCATTTATTTTTATTAGTTAGAGGCTAATTACTTTACAATATTGTATTGGTTTTTGTCATACATTGACATGAATCAGCCATGGATTTACATGTATTTCCCATCCCGATCCCCCCTCCCACCTCCTTCTCTACGTGATCCCTCTGGGTCTTCCCAGTGTAAAAAAAAAAAAACAAAACAAACAAACAAAACATCAATTGTTCTGCGCTCAGCTTTCTTTATAGTCCAAATCTCATGTCCATACATGACTACTGGAAAAAACTATAGCCTTGACTAGATGCACCTTTGTTGGCAAAGTAATGTCTCTGCTTTTTAATATGCTGTCTAGGTTGGTCATAATTTTCCTTCCAAGAAGTAAGTGTCTTTTAATTTCATGGCTGCAATCACCATCTGCAGTGATTTTGGAGCCAAGAAAAATAAAGTCAGCCACTGTTTCCATTGTTTCCCCATCTATTTGCCATGAAGTGATGGGACCAGATGCCATGATCTTAGTTTCCTGAATGTTGAGCTTTAAGCCAACTTTTTCACTCTCCTCTTTCATGTTCATCAAGAGGCTCTATAGTTCCTCTTCACTTTCTGACATAAGGGTGGTGCCATCTGCATATCTGAGTTTATTGATATTTCTCCCAGCAATTTTGATTCCAGCCCAGCATTTCTCATGATGTACTCTGCATATAAGTTAAATAAGCAGGGTGACAATATACAGCCTTGACATATTCCTTTTCCTATTTGGAGCCAGTCTGTTGTTCCATGTCCAGTTCTAACTGCTGCTTCCTGATCTGCATACAGGTTTCTCAAGAGGCAAGTCAGATGGTCTGGTATTCCCATCTCTTTAAGAATTTTCCAGTTTATTGTGATCCACACAGTCAAAGGCTTTGGCGTAGTCAAAGGCTTTTGAAATTTCATGCAAAATTCAGCTCAATAAAAGACAGAAATGGTGTGGACCTATCAACAATCTTTACTAAAGTAAGAAATAATAATCAACTTCAGAAATTTAGAACTGCATACTGTTAAATTCCGTGGGGTCGCAAAGAGTCGGACACAACTGAGCGACTGAACTGAGCAGCTAAAGTAATTAAACTAAGAAGGTGTTAGACTGAGGAGGCTCTAAAGTCTCAGTAGACTGTACACAAAACAAAACCCAAATCTGAGAATATAAAGATCAGAAAATGAGACATAAGAAAGAAAAAACAATCACAAACGGCTAACTCTACTTCCCCCAGGAAGGCAACAGCTTAATATGCAACCAATGAAATATTTTGTTGTTTTGTTGTGATTCCACCTCTTCTCTATAAAAATTTCTCCCCTAGCTCCTAATCCCTGGAGTGTTCCGAGCTATTTTCAGTTTGGAGCTGCCTGATTCAAATTGAAGTGTGCTTAAAGAAAGACTTGAAAATTCCCATCTGCCAAAGTTTATTTGTTAACAATATATATGTAATGGTAAGGTCTGAGTGGTTTTCTTACAAGATGAAAACTCTTTTTAGAATGATCACTTTCATTATTAGATCCTGGACTTCAAAGTTTACTGTTGATACACTGACATCAATTTAACTATTTTCTTTACATTGAGCCCTGTGATTGAAGCAGGACTCCCATTTTCTCTCCTTTTAGGGGAGATTCTCTTCAACCACGGAGAGAGGCGACCACGCAGTGGCTGAGTCCATCCTTTGTTGGCTTCACAACAGAAGCCAGGACACTGCTGGTCCAGTTTGAGGAGTTCCTTGGTGTCCACTCTGCTCTGTGCTCTGTGACCTTCCTAGTGCTGATCTGCAGTTACTCTCAACTGCACACACCCAAGTATTTTTCCCCTGGGAATCTGTCTTTTCTGGATTTCTGTTATTCCTTTGTGTACACACCAAAGGTCTTAGTGACCTGCATCTCTGAAGACAAGAGCATCTCCTTCACTGGCTGTGTGGTCCAGTCTTCTTCTCTGCGGGGCTGGGATACAGTGAGTGTTATCTTCTGGCTGCCATGGCTTTTGACTGCGGGGTGCCCATTTCCAATTCCCTACTCTCTGCTCAGGTCATGTCAAGGAGACTGTGCATCTGTTTGTCTGTATATTCCTATACTGGGGGTTTTGTCAATGCAATAATAAGCCCCAGTAACACACTCAAACTGAATTCTTGTGGTGACAATGCTATTGGTGACTTTTTCTGTGATGTCCCTGGTGAGGTTGGCATGTGATGTGAAAGAGTCCTACCAGGATATACTGTACTTCCTCCTGACCTCCAATGTGATCATTCCCATTCTGCTCATAATTGCATCCTACCTCTTCATCATGACCACCATCTAGAGGATCCGCTCCACCCAGGGCCGCCTCAAGGCCTTCTCCACCTGCTCCTCCCCCCACCCCGATTTCTGTCACCTTGTACTATGGCTGCCCTCTCAACATCTACTCCTCCCGTCCAACTTCCAGCTATCCCTCTGAGAGGGACAAGATAGTGTCTATATTTTACACCATGGTGTTCCCCATGTTGAACCCCATGATCTATAGTCTGAGGAATACAGATGTGAAAGAACCTCTGAAAAACCCTTCATATTAACATAATCCAAATTCTAAATTGACATGAACTTCTCAAATCAGTGCTCAGCGATAACAGACTTCTTTAAGGGAAGCTTGGGTCGAAGAATTAAAGAATACCAGGTTGAGAAGATATTGTTTTGCTTTAGTCATCATATTATAATGTATACTCTAAAACATAGGTTCAATTTAATATTACTATAATTTTAAAAGTAGCATTCATAATTAATGCAAAATACAAGTGTGCATATTTTGTCTGGAATTCAAAAGGCTTGAATTTTACTTACTAACCCCCCCAGATTTGACCCAATTTATTTTCTTTACCTAGTGGGATTTATGGGAATATAAAGAAATTGTCTTATTGACTCTGGGGGGTTTAGGGGAAAGAAAAAAAAAAAAAAAACTTCTCATCACGTACTTAGAGCTTCTGTGGAAATAAAAGAATAAGCAATGTTTGCATTGCAATGAAAACAGAATGGCCAGTGGCTTGTTACTTAAAGAATGTATATGGAAAAGAAAGAGCAGATGCATCAGAGCTAGTACAGTGAAGTGGCTGCAACTGTTTGCTTTAAATTTTTAATTTAAATGTGTTTATCAATGTCTGTACTACAAAAGTAGCTAAAATGTTTCAAAGGCAAAGTTCTAACTCCTGAGATGCAGGCTGCTCATTCATGATATGTGACTAATAATCCTTAATTTGCAGGGTTGTAAAGAGTATTAAAAAATGCCAACTGACCCTGCCATCCACTGAAAATGGAACTGTAAGTTTCTTTGTACTTAATATCTTCTGGCGGGAAAAAGGCCTTGGGTCTAGAACACAGTGGGGCTTGTTTATTGGCTTTTCAGTTTCCGTTTGTTCTCCTTGTTATTTTCCTTCAGGGGACATGTGGGGGTCCACAGTGAGAGAGAAGGGAAGTGAAAATGTTAGGCACTCAGCTGTGTCCCAATCTTTGTGATCCCATGGAAGGTAGTCCACCAGTCTTCTCTGTCCATGGAATTCTCCAGGCAAGAATACTGGAGTGGATAACCGTCCCCCAGCTGCTAAAGAGGAGGAGGCAATGGCACCCTCTCCAGTACTCTTGCCTGGAAAGTCCCGTGGACGGAGGAGCCTGGTGGGCTGCAGTCCATGGGGTCGCTAAGAGTTGGACACGACTGAGTGACTTCACTTTCACTTTTCACTTTCATGCGCTGGAGAAGGGAATGGCAACCCACTCCAGTGTTCTTGCCTGGAGAATCCCAGGGACGGGGGAGCCTGATGGGCTGCCGTCTATGGGGTTGCACAGAGTCAGACACAACTGAAGTGACTTAGCAGTGGCAGCAGCAGCTGCTAAAGAATCCACCTACAATGCTGGAGACCTGGGTTCAATCCCTGGGTTGGGAAGATCCCCTGGAGAAGTTTCCGGCTACCCACTCCAGTATTCTGGCCTAGAGAATTCTGTAGACCATGGAGTCACAGAGTCAGACACGACTGAGTGACTTTCACTTTCACTTTCTCCAGGGGATTGACCAACCCAGGGGTTGAACCCGAGTCTTCTACATTGCAGGTAGATTCTTTACTATCTGAGCCACCAGGGAAACTGATGGCAGGCTTTTGTCTGTGAGAGATCGCTGTCTCTCAGGATTATACACAATCTAAAAGACACATATTTCTAATGATTTGAAAAGATGTTTGTTTGTTTTCAGTTTAAAAACGATGAAACAGTTGGCTAATAGTAAATTGACACCAGTTTTACAAAGACACAAACTGATGAAAATATTTTCCATGTACTCATCTAGAGCTCTATGAATAAATATGGAAGGAATTACTAGCTAAAAACTAAATGTGTATAAAATCTTGAGTAGTTTATAAAAATTTAGCCACCCGAAATCTTTCCCCATGGAATGAAGTTCACAGACTAGTGTTCAAAGTCAAACTATGTGCACAAAGCCCATTGAATTCCTTTTATCTGTAAGACCTCCCAAAGATAAGCAAGTAGAGAGATTTTATGAAAATCTAGTACTTAAGATGGATAATACAGTAGTTTAAAATGTCAAACAACCTAGCATTATATGTATATAATAATTTAATCACAACAAAAGAGCATTAAAAAAGAAAAATGATTTGATTAATGTTTCATCTTTTAAGTATAATATCTTATATTTACCTGAAATATGGCAATGTTTCCAAACATGTTTATAAACCAATAACTTGGAAAATGCAATGAGAGCTTTCTGGGGGGGAAAAAAAAATATATATATATATATATATATATAACTTTCATCTCTGTGGCCTTATGGTCTGTTTTGCTTTCCAGAAGGCCTCTTTGATGTCTTTGTTTCTCAGGCTATAGATGAGAGGGTTGAGCAGTGGGTTGATCACAGTGTAGAACAGGGCAGCCATTTTGTCTCTCTTCAGGGAGTAGGTGGAACTTGGCCTTGAGTACATGAAGAGCAAGGATCCATAGAAGAGCATGACCGAGACCAGGTGTGAAGCACAGGTGGAGAAGGCCTTGCGCCTTCCTGAAGCTGTGCGGATCCTCAGAATAGCCAGAAGGATGTTGAAATAGGAAATTATGATGACAAGAATGCTGGAGAGGACGGTGAAACCCACAACACCCAGGAGGACCTGCTCATAGACCTTGGTGTCTGTACATGACATCTTCACCAGTGGTGGTGCATCACAGAAGAAGTGGTCAATGATATTTTTGCCACAGAAACTCAGGCGAAAGGTGTTGGCAGTGTGGATGATGGCATTCAAGAACCCTCCTATGTAGGAGCCAGCAACGAGTCTGGTACAGAGAGAAGGGGACATAGAACTTGAATAAAGTAGCGGGTTACAGATTGCCATGTGGCGGTCATAGGCCATGACTGCTAGGAGGTAGCACTCACTGTAGGCTACAACACAGGAAAAGAACAGCTGGGCTCCACATCCAGCCAGTGACATACGCTTATCTTCTGAGATACAAGTAGCCAGGATTCTGGGAGTGTACACAGAGGTGTACCAGAAATCCAAGAAAGAGAGATTGCCAATGAAAAAATACATAGGTGTGTGCAGGTGGGAATCAATACGAATTAAGATAACCAGGGTCATGTTACCAGACAAGGTGATCAAATAGAGCATCAGAAATATTCCAAAAAGAATCAACTGCCACTTGGGGTCTGATGAGAGGCCCAATAAGATGAATTCAGTCAGGATGGTGTGATTTCCAATTTCCATGTCCACTAGGAGAAAGCTTGATAACATAATGAGATAAATAAGATAGTGATTTTTCTTTTGAAAGAAATAAGTAGGGTATCAAGTAAGTCAGCAACTACTAGGAGGCATATTAAACCCTCATTATGTAGATAAAATACATAGGTCAGTGACATGGTAAGACCACTAAATTGGAGAAAACATCTGCTTTTAAAATTAAGACTTTCCCTTACTAATTGTTTAATGTAGAACTAGTAATTTGGCCTCATCAAACAGTTCAGCAAAATATGACCTCAACATGTTGTCTGGTTGAGTTAAGCAGATATACAGGGAAGCATCCCACCAAATGTCTGGTACATGATGAGTGCTCTAAAAATGAGTATTCTGTGTGTATTATTGAACATTTGTGTGTCAGGAATCATGCAGATATTTCTACAAATATCAGTACACTGTAATGTTCCTGTCACTATTAATACAATAGGAATATTTACATATTTCTCTATATATATTTTTTGCTTCGCGGCTCAGTTGTGTCTGACTCTTGCAACCCCACTGATGTACGTAGACCGCCAGGCTGCTCTGCCCATGGGATTTACCAGGCAAGAATTCTGGAGTAGGTTGCCATTTCCTTCTCCAGGGTATCTTCCTGACCCAGGAATTGAATCCAGGTCTCCTGCATTGCAGGCAGACTCTTTACTGACTGAGATATGAGGGAAGCCTCATATATACCTATATTCCACTATGTTCAGATAGTATCCTAAATCCATACTTATAATCTGCTTAATCCATTTCACAATTTATAAGGTATTATGTTAATCCTCAACTTCCCAGGTGGCTCAGTGGTAAAGAATTCATCTACAATGCAGGAGACATGAGTTCATTCCCTAAGTCGGGAAGATTCCCTACAGAAAAAAACTGGCAACCCACTCAGTATTCTTGCCTGGGAAACCCCATGGGCAGAGGAGCCTGGGAAGTTACAAGACCATGGGGTCGCAAAAGAGTCAGACATGACTTAACAATTAGTAACAGCAGCAATAAAATTATAATCCTCATGTGTTAGTAGTTGAAGAAACATTTCCAATGCCCTAGGACTGATCAACAGTACAGCTGGTATTTGAGCCCAGAATTTCTTTTGTCAAGAACACAAGTTCTCAGCTGTTAAGCCATTGACCTCTCTTAAAAATAGGTAAATACATTTTTGTCTTGTTCCCCTATAATCCTCGGGCAACCTGAATTTCTTTACCTACAGAGTGAGATTAAAAGCTATTTTTAATAATGTTTTTATTCTGCACTTTTATATAGTTTATGTGAGATTTATTACATAGTTTAACATTTTTGGATTCAGAGAACTTTGAATATTAGAAAGAACAAACTTTTTGATGTCAAGGCAACATTGAGAAATCATGAATCCTTCCAGCTTTGTATCTTGAACTTCCAGAGCTCTCAAAGAGAAGCTACAAGAAGGTATCTAATGTAAGCTAAAAGAAGGTACCTAATGTAAACTCTATAGAATTAGTGCTCATGCTCCAAGAGCTAGTTTACTTCCCTCTCAAGTATAGAGGCAGTGAAATAAAGCTAAAGCTAAGAGAACTGTGATTTACTTTAATATTAAAACATTCATCTTTGATTTAAGCCAGAGACAATGCTATACCTAGAATGCAAATCTAAATTTTCTACCTCAAGGTCTATTGGTTTGGTTCCACTTGTTACTTGTGAGGTAGCTCAATCTTTCCAAGAAAAGGTATCCTAAACTTTCAAATGTATTGATACATGATGTGTTCAGAGAGAATGTGACTTCATTAATGACACATTGGTAAAAGCAACTTTGGAGTCCTGAAGACCATTCCATTTCTTTTCAGTATATACTGGATTTCTTCTTATTAACACACCAAGCACAGACGCTTTAGTCTTATACTCAAGATTCTATATACTGGCTTTAACTTAAGCTTTTATAAACCTCCCTCTCACTTCTTGTCTTTATCTACTAAAACTTCAACCAAAGTATATTACTCACATGACTGATCCCCACGCATCATGGGGGCTTCACAGTTACAGTGCTGTTGTTATTCATTTGTACAATATGACTTCTTTCTGAATATGCTCAAACTTGGTAGAATTATCTCTGGTGGAGTTTTTCGGTATTATAGTGTTAACACATAAAATGGTGCATTATAGGTACTTCCCTTGTGGCCTGGTGGTTAGACTCTGCTCTCCCAATGCAGGGGACCCATGTTCAATGCCTGGTCAATGTCTTGTGACCATAAATTAATTTTCTACATTCATGACTGTACTACTTTTCTGTAAATAAGTTCATTTGCACCTTTATGTTATATTCTGCATATAAGCGGTATATGGTATTTGTCTTTTGTTTTTTTTCATTTATTTTTATTAGTTGGAGGCTAATTACTTCACAACATTGCAGTGGGGTTTGTCACACATTGACATTGTCTGACATAATTGTCTGATGTAATTGTCACTCAGTATGACAATCTCTAGGTCCATCCACGTTGCTCCTAAAGGCATCGTTTGTTCTTTTTTGATGGCTGAGTAATATTCCATATGTACCACCATAAACATAAAGCTCATTTTTAACACAATATAAATTTAGGAAAAAAAACTAAAATATCTGAACAGAACCAGTTATTACTCTGGTACAGCTGCCCTCTAAAGAGTTAACTGGAAAAAATAAATAACTGTTGTGGTCTAAGCTCAAAGTCTTCTCAGAAGTAGAGATACTTAAAAGACCCCCCAAAGAGGAGTTCAATGCTAGCCCATTGTCAGGGGTGATGAGAGCAGGAGAGGATATCCAGGAGAAGAAAGAACATATATCAGGTTCCTAACATGACAGGGAATCTGGTAAGCCAAGAAACAGAGTGATTAACGTAAGATTGGGTTAAGTTAAGAGGAACTAGGAATGAGCCATAGAAGTTATCAGCTCACTAAGCTCACCAGAAACCATATTAGGGACTTCCCTCTTGAAACTGAAACAACTGGAAATATTGCCATCCTGAGGGAGTAACACCATCAGGTTCGCATTTTCAAGGTTTACTCTGGCTGCAGATCAGACAATGGATTGAAACTCCTCTTAACTGGAGTTTCTCTGAAATCCTTGGTCCTCTATTACCTCTAAGTTCAGTCTTCTGATAAAGGCAGGAAAGAGACATTCACAAATTGACAGGGACTATATAAACTGGGGACTTATCTTAATAAGCAAGACTCAAAGACTCTCAGTCTCAATTTATCTTCTTACCAGGAAGGTGTATTTATACAATGATTTAATCTCCAAAGACTAAGAAAGTCTTAAAGACAAGATCCATTCAAAGTATTAACTGGTAGTGAAAGCATCCCTTCTGTATTTTTTTTCCTCTAGAAATTACAAGATCCTGGAAAATGTGAATTAATAAATTTGGTGAAAACTTTAGAACATTCTATAACAAGATGGAACCTCATAGTCACACTGAATTCTCCGTGAAACATAATTGCATCACAAATGAATCACATTATACTTAGTACTAAATCTCTGATGTTTAAAAGATAAAGAGGGTTTAGGACTCGGTGCATGAACTGCAGGGTGTACTAGTTAAAAAATAGAAACAGTTTTTAAAATTAAAAAAAAAAAAGGGAAAGAAGTTAACTAACCACAAAGCAATGATCTCTGTGATATACATACTTAAATGACCACAGCACTTTACTGATTTCGTGATGTCTAGAGTAGATCTGTTATTACATCCTGTGATCTGGCATCATCTTGGGGTTTGTTTTGATAGTTTGCCACATTGGCAGCACCATGCAGAGGCCAAGCCTGGATCTCAAGAAACATCACATGTTTCTCTTCTTGCTTTTGGAATCCTGACACCACCAAGTAAACAAGCCTGTTAGTTTTCTGAATAATGAGACATCTGTCTACATTCTCTTTGTGACTCCAGCTGACAGCAAGTTGGACCCAAGACATGTGAGTGGTTCCACATGTGAGAGGTTAAAAATCCTGCCACTGAAAAATTTCTAAGTTTCTTTCTAATACTGACATTCTATAATTATAAGAGATGAGTAATAAATAATTTGAAATTCATGTATTTAATGATGAATGCCTAGTTTCACCCCCCAAAACTGATCCATCTGCTCATTTCCCCTAGAACCCACTTGTCAATGCAGAAGACATAAGAGATGCAGGTTTGATTCCTGGGTTGGGAAGATCCCCTGGAGGAGAGCATAGCCACCCACTTCAGTATTCTTGCCAGGAGAATCCCCGTAGACAGAGAAGCCTGGCGAGCTACAGTCCATAGGGTCCAAAGAGTTAGACACGACTCAAGCAACTTAGTATGCATTCACGCACACGTTAGGAATCAACCTACTCTGCTTCTCTCCTGTCTTCTCTTCAAATTTCCAAGAAATTCTGGTGTCCCTGCCTTCAAAACATGTCCTGAAAGGACTTCCCTGGAAGTCCAGGGGTTAAGACTCTGTGCTTTCAATGCAGGGGCCACGGGTTCAATCTGTGGTCAGGGAACTAAGATCCCACATGCCCTATGGTGTGGGCGGGGGGAGAAAACAAAGTTTATCCAGAGTCAGAGCACTTCTCACCACCTCCACTGGTATCATCATGATCCAAACGGTCACCATTTATGCCATGAATATTGAAAAATCCTTCCAACTGCTCTACATACTTCTTCCTCTATAGCCTGTTTTCCAAGTATCATTTAGTAAAAAAAAAAAAAAAAAAAAGAGGGGGGCAAGCCACGTCACCCCTGTTTAAAAAAAAAAACTATTATGTGTTCCAATATATTTTAAGTTGCAGTGAAATTTCACAGAGTGGCCCTAATGTCCTCTATGAGCAGGCCCTCTGGTCCCTACAGAGCCTTATTTTCTAAGACTTACTCTATTTCTGGTCCAGCCTTGTAGATTTCCTCATTGTTCTCAAGAACAGCAGCCCTGCCCCAACACAAAGATTCTTTTGTGTTGAGAATCTGGGTTTCCTGTCTGTTTCCTGTGTGAACTGGAAAACTGTCTGTTTCCTGTGTGAACACTATTCCCCAGATATTATCAAGACTCATACTCTCAGGTCCTTTAAGTTCCAACCAATTGACATTTTCTGCCTTTTCTCCTCATCCTCATTGCTTTATTTTAACTTCTCTATCCCCTTCCAACCAAACTCCCCCATGTTTATCCTGCTCAGACCTGCTCTTTTTCCCCAGCCATATGGCCATCCTCTTCTTTTTATTAAGTTTATGGTTTACTTTTTGCCTTCAAAATGTAACAACACAGGTCAGAAAGACTTCTCTGTTTCGTCTACTGCTGTATTCCAAAGTATGGAAGGGTTCTTAGCATCTGATTGGCATTTAATCAATATCTCTGAAATTAATTAATGGGTAATTTCCATTTATGATTTGAAGATATCTCCTTTCTAACCTTGCTCAAACTCTCCAGGACACATCTTCCCTCAAGCGGTCAGTGTATTATGTCACTGTTAAGAAAAAAGTGTAAATAAAACAGAGACTCACAGCCACCAAGATGGACTGAAATAAATCCCAAATTTTAGTTAAACTGCAATTAAAAAGTGAATAAAATAAAACACAGAAAACTGTCAGAGCCAGTCCTGTTGAGTCTCCCGTATAAAAGGAACTCATATGTCGTGTGACCCTTGAAGCAGCTCTGTCCCTTTCTCCCTTCACTGGAGCTCTTAAAATTCAAGGGAAGAAGGCATCTTTCTAGCACCAGAAAATGAGGACCAAGAAGGAAAATATCGCTCACTAGCCGTTTAAAGAGCAGAGCATTCTCAGAACCACTAGAGTCAAAAAGCATGTCTTTTTTTGCCCTCTTATTTTCTCTACTCTGTACATGAATATATGATGACCCAGCATAGCTACCACATTGAATTAGAATTCTAAATGAAGGTTACATATAACATGAATGAAATTCAAGGTAGAAGATTGTGTGTGTATGTGTGTTTGGCATAAGAATGACCCTTTGAGAGCCAGGCCAGACTCTGTCTGAGGTCATGGAAAAGCCAGAGCACTTAGTTGCCGCTGACCCTAGCTGCTTACCCTTAATCAGGAAGGACACTCCTGAAAGTGACACCCTCTTTCCTCTCCTCTGATGCTTTGGGGAGCTTTGTTAGATCTAATATAAGTGTTTTCTCAATAGTCCTTTGGGACCTCTTCTACAGAGCATCCCAGAAATACATGCCTCCCTCACCAAAGACACAGTTAAAGCTCATTTGGAGCATGGGGATAATATATTAATTAAGATATGATGAAATGAGTATTTCATTAAAAGTCATCTCTCAAAATGAAACTGTCACAATTCAATTGTACATGTGTGTGAAAGTAGATGCTCTCCAAATGGTACTAATTAGACTATTCTAGAAATTATCATGTGATTCATTGTGTTTTTTATTTCCACCATTATATGTTCCACTGTCTGTCCAGGCTACACTTCTTTGTCTCGGTCACTGGGAAACACCTATCAATCCTTGGTGTCAATGCTTGAATGGCAACCCTCTTGGGCTTCCCTTGTAGCTCAGTAGGTAAAGAGTCTGCCTGCAGTGCAGGAGACCCGGGTTCGATCCCTGGGTTGGGAAGATCCCCTGGAGAAGGAAATAGCAACCCACTCCAGTATCCTTCCCTGGAAAATCTCATGGACAGAGGAGCCTGGTGGGTGGGCTGCAGTCCACTGGGTCACAAAGAGTCAGACACGACTGAGAGATTAACACACTAAAATTCATATGTTGAAGCTCTAACCTCCAGTAAGTTGGACTGTGGCTGTATTTAGAGATAGAGCCTTTATAAAGGTGATTCAGTTAAAATGAGGTGGTTAGGATGAGCCTTAATGCAATCTGACTGGGATCTTTATAAATTTTTTTTTAATGGAACAGAGACACAAAGAGATATCAAGAATGCATGTGCACAGAAAAAAAGATTCATGTGAGAAAGAAAGCAAGAATGTGTCCACACGTCAACAAAGAAAAGAGACTTGAGGGCACACGAACCACACTGGCTCTTGATCTTGGCCTTTTCATCTCCAGAGCTGTGAGAAATAGGTTTCAATAGTTTATGACACTCAGTCTCTGGTGTTTTGTTATGGCAGCCCTAGCAAACTAATACACTCGCTTATCAATACTGGGGCTTTTATTTTAATAAACCTTGTGTTTTCTGTGTATAAAGCTTATGAAATGTGATGAATCATAACAAAGCATTATTTCATATTCATTAATTCTTATATAAAACTGAACAAAGAAATATAAACATTCATATGACCTCAATTGCTATCAAGTTTTGCTTTACCTCATTGAGATTTTCACTCTGAATATTTTCTTGAATGCAAAGGTTCTGGAAATCTCTCTCTATAGTTTATTTCTCTCTATGTCTTAATTTTTGTGTGCTTCATAAATAGCTCATCTTTGTCCTTCATTCTTATAGATGTTAGGGAATTTTTTTTTTTAACTACATGACTTTAAAGATATGTGCTCTTTCTTATGTGTATTGTCAAGGAAATCTTTTTATTATAGCAAGTGAAAATAAGAAAATCAGGAAAGAAAAATAAAGGTATTTTGAATGACATTTTTATGAATCTTAAAAGTATACACTTTTAAGAATTTTTTAAGAATAAAATTAAGAATTTTTAAATAACAAGTCAATCAGGACAAACCCTAACACAGAAGCAACATAGGATGAAGGAGTTGTGTGTTGAGGAGACTTGTACCTGCCTGTGTTTAACCCTCCCAGGTACAGTCAATAAGAGGCTTTCACCATATGCTAGCACCATAGCCTATGTCTCAGAACCTCAGTCCTTTCCAGTAAATACTCTTATCTTTTCAATAAACACCAAGAAATTTTAACCATTTGTTAGCTGAAGAACTCTGCCCTGCTACAACTTGGTCATAGCATTGGTCCTCAAATATATCTCCCTAGGGCCAAGAGTGGGACTTCCCAAGTGGCAGTAGTGGTAAAGAACCCAAGTGCGAATGCAGGAGACATAAGAGATGCAGGTTCAATCCCTGGGTCAGGAAGATCCCCTGGAGAAGGGCATGCCAATCCACTCCAGTATTCCTGCCTGGAGAATCACTCACACATGCAAGGAACAGAGGAATCAAGATATTTCTTCAAAGTTGTACTTAAGTTGGTAGATCTCTGCTTGTATTATCAGTTGGATAGTCCCAGATTTAATCTGCAGCAAATGAAACTCTCCACGTGATACTTAAAATCTCTTATTTACATGTTTCTATGAGTCCACAGGTAACAAGTGGTAAAGAATGCACCTGCAATGCAGGAGACACAGGTACAGTCCCGGGGTCAGGAAGACCTCCTGGAGAAGGAAATGACAACCCACTCCAGTATTCTTGCCTGGAAAATACCATGGACAGAGGAGCCTGGTGGGCTACAGTTGATGAGGCCACAAAGAGTTGGACAGAACTAAGCGACCAAGTACACATACATGTTTCTGTAACATAGGAACTGATCCCTCAATTCCTTGCTCTCCACCTGTTGTTCACTCCATGATGCCACTGGTGATCACTGAAGTAGTCTGAGGCCACTGATGCAATGTTACCAAGTGCCACTTCCCACGAGGCTGTTTATATGTCTAATCTTAAAATACATGAATGATCCAATTCTCAGTTTAGTTCAGCCACTCAGTCATGTCTGACTCTTTGTGACCCAAAGGATGGCAGCACACAAGGCCTCTCTGTCCATAAAAACTCCCAGAGTCCACCAAAACTCATGTCCATTGAGTTGGTGATGCCATCCAACCATGTCATCTTCTGTCGTCCCCTTCTTGGCCTGCCCACAATCATTCCCAGCATCAGGGTCTTTTCCAATGAGTCAGCTCTTCACATCAGGTGGCGAAAGTATTGGAGTTTCAGCTTCAGCATCAGTCCTTCCAATGAACATCCAGGACTGATTTCCTTTAGGATGGACTGGTTGGATCTCCTTGTAGTCCAAGGGACTCTCAAGAGTCTTCTCCAACACCACAGTTCAAAAGCATCAATTCTTCGGCGCTCAGCTTTCTCTATAGTCCAACTCTCACATCCATACACAACTACTTGGAAAACCATAGCATTGACTACACGGGCCTTGGTTGGAAAAGCAATGTCTCTGCTTTTTAATATGTTTTCTAGGTTGGTCATAACTTTCCTTCCAAGGAGTAAGCGTCTTTTAATTTCTTGGCTGCAAACACTATCTGTTGTGATTTTGGAGCTGAGAAAAATAAAGTTAGACACTATTTCCACTGTTTCCCCATCTATTTGCCATGAAGTGGTGGGACCAGATGCCATGATCTTAGTTTTCTGAATGTTGAGCTTTAAGCCAACTTTTTCACCCTCTTCTTTCACATTCATCAAGAGGCTCTTTAGTTCTTCTTCACTTTCTGTCATAAGGGTGGTGTTATCTGCATGTCTGAGGTTATTGATATTTCTCCCGACAATCTTGATTCGAGCTTGTGCTTCCTCCTGCCCAGCGTTTCTCATGATGTACTCTGCATATAAGTTAAAAAAGCAGGGTGACAATATACAGCCTTGACATATTCCTTTTCCTATTTGGAACCAGTCTGTTGTTCCATGTCCAGTTCTAACTGTTGCTTCCTCAGCTGCATACAGGTTTCTCAGGAGGCAGGTCAGGAGGTTTGGTATTCCTATCTCCCTCAGAATTTTCCACAGTTTATTGTGGTCCACGCTGTCAAAGGCTTTGGCATAGTCAATAAAGCAGAAATAGATGCTTTTCTGGAACTCTCTTGGTTTTTTGATGATCCAGTGGATGTTCCCAACTTGATCTCTGGTTCCTCTGCCTTTTCTAAAACCAGCTTGAACATTTGGAAGTAAACGGTTCACATATTGCTGAAGCCTGGCTTGGAGAATTTTAAGCATTACTAGGGTGTGAGATGAGTGCAATTGTGCGGTAGTTTGAGCATTCTTTGGCATTGTCTTTCTTAGGGATTGGAATGAAAGCGGACCTTTTCCAGTCCTGTGGCCACTGCTGAGTTTTCCAAATTTGCTGCCATATTGAGTGCAGCATTTTCACAGCATCATCTTTCAGGATTTGAAATAGCTCAACTGGAATCCCACCACCTCCATTAGCTTTGTTTGTAGTGATACTTCTTAAGGCCCACCGGACTTCACATTCCAGGATGTCCGGCTCTAGGTGAGTGTGAGTGATCACACCTTCGTGATTATCTGGGTCGTGAAGATCTTTTTTGTACAGCTCTTCTGTGTATTCCTGCCACCTCTTCTTAGTATCTTCTGTTTCTGCTAAGTGCCTACCATTTCTGTTCTTTATTGAGCCCATCTTTGCATGAAATGTTCTCTTGGTATCTCTAAGTTTCTTGAAGAGATCTCTAGTCTTTCCCATTCTGTCGTTTTCCTCTACTGCTTTGCATTGATCACTGAGGAAGGCTTTCTTACCTCTCCTGGCTATTCCTCGGAACTCTGCAGTCAATGGGTATGTCTCTCCTTTCCCCTTTCCTCTCACCTCGCTTCCTTCCGCAGCTGTCTGTGAGGCCTCCTCGGCAGCCATCTTGCTTTTCGAGTTTCTGTTTCTCGGGGACGGTCTCACTCCCTGCGTCCTGTACAGTGTCGAGAACCTCCGTCTGTAGTTCCTCAGGCTCTCTGTCTGTCAGACCTGGTCCCTTAAATCTATTTCTCTCTTCCACTGCATAATTATAAGGCATTTGATTTAGGTCATACCTGAATGGTCTAGTGGTTTTCCCCACTTTCTTCAACTTAAGTCTGAATTTGGCAATAAGGAGTTCATGATCTGAGTTGTAGTCAGCTCCTGGTCTTGTTTTTGCTGACGGTATAGAGCTTCTCCATCTTTGACTGCAAAGAATATAATCAGTCTGATTTCGGTGTTGACCATCTGGTGATGTCCATGTGTAGAGTCTTCTCTTGTGTCATTGGAAGAGGGTGTTTGCTATGACCAGTGCGTTCTCTTGGCAGAGCTCTCTTACCCTTTGCCCTGCTTCATTCTGTACTCCAAGGCCAAATCTGCCTATTACTCCAGGTGTTTCTTGACTTCCTACTTTTGCATTCCAGTCCCCTCTAATGAAAAGGACATCTTTTTGGTGTTTTAGTTCTAGAAGGTCTTGTAGGTCTTCATAGAACCTTTCAACTTCAGTTTCTTCAGCATTTCTGGTTGGGGCATAGACTTGGATTACCGTGATACTGAATGGTTTGCCTTGGAAACGGACAGAGATCATTCTGTCATTTTTGAGACTGCATCCAAGTACTGCATTTCAGACTCTTTTGTTGACTATGATGGCTACTCCATTTCTTCTAAGGGATTCCTGCCCACAGTAGTAGATATAATGGTCATCTGAGTTAAGTTCACACATCCCAGTCCATCTTAGTTCATTGGTTCCTAGAATGTCAATGTTCACTCTTCTCATCTCCTGTTTGACGGCTTCCAATTTGCCTTGATTCATGGACCTAACTTTCCAGGTTCCTATGCAATATTGCTCTTTACAACATCATACCTTATTTCCATGACCAGTCACATCCACAACTGGCTGTTGTTTTTGCTTTGTCTCCATCTCTTCATTCTTTCTGGAGTTATTTCCCCACTGATCTCCAGTAGCATATTTGGCACCTAATGACCTGAGGAGTTCATCTTTCAGTGTCCTATATTTTTGCCTTCTCATACTGTTCATGGGGTTCTCAAGGCAACAATACTGAAGTGATTTGCCATTCCCTTCTCCAGTGGACCACATTCTGTCAGACCTCTCCACCATGGCCCATCCATCTTGGGGGGCCACACAAGACATGGCTGTTTCATTGAGTTAGACCAGGCTCTGGTCCTGTGATCAGATTGGCTAGTTGTCTGTGATCGCGGTTTCAGTCTGTCTCCCCTCTGATGCCCTTTCTCAGTGCCTACCGTCTTTCTCGGGTTTCTCTTACCTTGGACATGAGGTGTCTACTCTCGACTACTCGCCACTCCAGCATCGTGCAGCCACTGCAAATTGAACCCAATTCTATTTGAATATTTATCTCCTGAGACTGCTCCAAGACCATTATCTGTTATGAAAACCTGGCAGGTAGCAGAATGCCACACAAGCTGTTTAATTTGATGGAGATTTAATCAAGGAATTATTATAAAGGGAGGCATCTGGCTTACAGAATTTCCAAAGAAATTGGCTCAATGGTAAAGAATCTGCCTGCCAATGCAGAAGACATGAGTTCAATCCTTCAGTCAGAAAGATCCCCTGGAGAAGGAAAGGGAATACACTTCAGTATTCTTGCCTGGACAATCCCGTAGACAGAGGAGCCTGGCAGGCTCCTGTGTAAGGTCACAAAAGAATCCAACACAGCTGAGTGACTAAAGAACATTATAATGCTCTATCTATGGCAGGCAAATATAACGGGGAAAAAAATCTGTTAAAAGGAATTATCTTCTGTACTTTCCAATAAATTTTGTCCTGAAATTAAACTTAACCTTAAAAAAATAATAATTAGTCTATTTAAAAAGATGGAAGGAGGTGATTGTTTTCTGAAAAGAAAGTTGAACCTGAAGCAGGTTAAACATAAAGGGGTCAGTTGAATGGAGTTTTCATTTTCCTTCTACATACTCTAGGGATTTTGACTCTTTTTAGTAACAGACATGAATTAATATAGCCTTCTAATAGAAATTTAAAAGAATTATTTCCCTCTCTAAACATATTAAAAGCAATTAATGACACTGTTTATGAATGATGTTTTTTAATTTTTCTTTATAATTATTTATGTCCATATGTGTACAGTCAAAATCTCCAGTCCAACTTCAGCATAACAAGGAAGGACACTTTTCTTGGAGAAATCTTGCCACCTTGTGGTGTATAAAAATAATACTATGCTTAAAGTATTCACACTTGTGTTCATCAAGAAGCGCTGTCCTTTAGCCAGGCTCTGCTGCCCTAGATAGAATCCATACCCTTCCATGTGTCCATAATCTAGAATCCTAACTCTAGTATTTATAATGCTGAATAGTTTACAGATATTTGCAGTTGTATATTTCCCTGTCTCTTCTCTAAACCACAAACCCCTAAGAACACTGGGTGATTTTTGCCCTGAGTCAGATATGACTGAGCACGCATGCAAGAAGTAAAACACAATGTTTTAATACACACATTTATATAGTGCAATGAGTGCTATATCCAAGCTAATTAATACGTCCATCTTTTCACATCAGTGTGTGTGTGTGTGTTGAGATCACCTGAGATCTACTCCCTTAGCAAGTTTCCCATATAATATAATTATGAACTATGATCCCCACGCAGCACTTTGGGTTTCTCAAGCTTATTCATCCTACATAACTGGAACTTCACACACTGTGACCAGCATCTCCCTGTTTCCCACACCTCCCTGTCCCTGATGACCACTCTGCTCACTATTTCTATGAATTTGACTTTTTTAGATTTCACATGTAAGTGGGATCATGCAGTATTTGTCTTTTTATGCCTGGCTTATTTGCTTAGGATAATGTCCTCCAGGGGCTTACCAGGGCACCTAGTGACAAAGAATCCACTAGAAATACAGGAGACACAGAGATGCAGGTTTAATCTCAATTTCCTGAAGTAGGAACTGGCAACCCACTGCAGTATTCTTGCCTCAGAAATCCCGTGGACAGAGAGCCTGGTGGGCTACAGGTGATGGGGTTGCAATGAGTTGGACACGATTGTGCTCAACTGAGCACACTATCCTCCAAATTCACCCATGTTGTTGCCA
Source organism: Dama dama (assembly GCF_033118175.1). Lineage (NCBI taxonomy): Eukaryota > Metazoa > Chordata > Mammalia > Artiodactyla > Cervidae > Dama > Dama dama. Next base: position 80,553,474 of record NC_083681.1, read on the forward strand.
AACACAGGATTTCCTTCATTTTAAAATTAAGGGTATAGATATAGATATATCACAATTTCTTTATCCACTCATTCATCAATGGACATTTAGAATATCCAATGTACTGATTTCATTTTCTTTGGATACATATTCAGAAATGAAATTACTGAATCATATGGTAGTTCTGTTTTTAGAGAAACCTCCAAACTCTGTTCCATAAAGCCTATGGCAATTTTCCCTCCCCACAATGCATGAGGGTCCTTTTTCTCTACATCTCTGACTGCACTTGATATCTTTTGTCTTTTTGATAGTAGTCATTCCAATAAGTATGAGGCGACACCTCATTATGGTTTTAATTTGCACTTTCCTGATGATTAGTGACGTGCAGTATATTTTTATATACCCATTGGTCATTTGTATGTCTTCCTTGGAGAAAAAAATGTCTATTCAAATCCTTTGCCCATTTTTGAAATCAACTTCTTTGATATTTTTTTACTACTAGGATGGCTGAGATCCTCACATTTTGAACATTAACTCCTTATCAGATCTATGATTTGCAAATATTTTTCCAAACACAAGTTGTCTTTTCATAATGATGAACATTTTCTTTGTTGTGCAGAAGCATTTTTATATAGTCCACCTGTATATTTTTGCTTTTGATTTCTGGGCTTTTGGTGTCACATTCAAAAAATTATTGCCAACATCAAGGATATTTCCCTCTATGGTTTCTTCTAGTTTTTACAGTATAAAGTATCACATTTAAGTCATTAATCCATTTTGGGTTGACTACTGCATGTGCTGTAACAGCAGGGTCCTACCCATATTTCTTTTTTACATAATTAGTCATGGCTTTTTATTGAAACCCTCTCATGTTTATTTTAAAACAGCATTGTCATGCCTTGTAATACCTATTTAAAATTATTTCATCAGTTCAGGACCTCCCCTTTAGCTAGTATAATGCTTGCTCTGTTATATATTTGCTCTGAGTGTGTTTATGTGTGTGTATACAGAATATACACATACAAAGTTTACATGCATTGAAAATATATAAAGCATATTTGCATATATTTGCTATATCCATTCAGCAGATTATACCAATCAACTATCTCTCAGAGAAAGTATTCTTTTTTTTTTTTTTAAGCTAGCCAAAAAAAAAAAAAAGCAAAGTTGATTTAATTGAGAGCAAGGGTCATTAATTCCCTGAGTACTCAAGAATTTTTCTTTCCCCTTACTGCCTCTGTCAAAAAGTACCAGGAAGCTCTGACTTTCTTTTTAAAAAATTCTCCTTTACTTTTCTATCACATATTTCTAAAATTCCACAAGAGTATGATGGTCTTTTTTAATAGAATGTCCTTTGGGAATAGTCATGAGTTAATCATAAAATGTTTAATGTTCTCTTTCAGTGTGATTAGTTATTTGAGCTTTCTTTCCTTCCCTCCCTGCTCTTTCCTCTGTTTTTTATAAGTATCATGGGACCCTGCAAGGAGTAACCACCCTAATCATCAGCAGGACCAGGTTCTTCATATTGCGCTTCTACCTCCATGACCTTAAGCCAATCAATTTTATCTATCAGTTCCCTCACCTCACAGAAAGAAAGATCAGCCCAGATTATTGCTATGGTAGTTTTCACTTCTAACACTTCTGGGATTCAGAAAAACTTCGAGTGAGTTTCAAACTTGAGCAATCAGAAGTTAAATCTTCAGAGAAGCTATTACAGCAAAAAAACTAACAAGTTTTCCACGCCAGTGTGAGACTTAAACTCCAAGGCCCAACATTTTTACTGATCTTCTTTCTAACAAGATGCTTTGGGCATTATTAAGACTGATTGAGTGTTCAGAGATGGGCGATTACTAACCTTGAAAGAAATCATTTGCCTAATTCATAAACAAGTTTCAGAGGAACTAATTAATGAAGGCAGTCTTAACAAGGAAACTTCCTGGGTCATAATTGCTGTTCAACTCTGAAATGTAACTTTTGAGGCCTGATACAGGGCCACAGCAAAGAAGACCTGACCCCGGGGAATCACAATACCTTTGTAAATTACCATAAGGTGCGGGGTAGTTCTTTCTAGCACTGTAAGTTGATTGTTGTTATCCTAGTTTCTTGAAGTTAGATCGTTTTCCCTACAAAACAAACAAAAGAAAAATTTATTCCCATTTGGCAGAAACTGGCAAAGCCGGAAGATTAAATTGCTTTATAAAAGTCAGAAGCTATAGGAAAGGCTGTAATTCAAACTCTTGCTAGTTGAGGAACATGGGTCCTAGTCTTCAAAGGCTACATATTTTGTTATTCCCATTACATGACATTATAGAAAAGGCAGAAATATACAGACAGAAAAAGATCACTGATTGTCAGGGGTTTGAAGGAGGGTAGATACATGAAGTAGGTGAAGCACAGGAGATGTTACATTAGAAAAAATAAGAAAAAAGTGCATAGGATCTCTCTGTGTTATTTCTTATACTTATTTTGCATATTTCACATAACTATTTCTCTTTATTTCATCTACAATTATCTCAAAATAAGAACTTAATTAAAAACAAAACCAAAAGAGTGTGTGTACTGCAGGAGGACACTTTTAGGTTGGAACACCAGCCCTTGATGTTGAGCAAGTTATTTAAAACCCCTGAATTTCTGTTTCTTCAAGCATAGGTGCAAGCTAGTGGGACCCACAGAAAGGAATTACATGGGATAGTGCATATAATGTGCCTAGAAGATAGTAAGTGCTCAATAAATATTACTTCTCATTCTTGTTTAATTATCACTCTATTATCATCCAGACTATTGCACTAGCTCCTACCAGGTCGCATCACCTCTAGACACTCTTACCATCCTACAAAAAAAAAACACCTTTCCAACAGGGTAGCCCTAATATGATAAAAATTAGCCTTTTTCTAGAGAATAATGTTCCAACTCACTAAGCCAATTAGACCATAATATGACTCCATCTAGTTTTCTATTCCTATCCCATACCACTTGACTGTACTGTTCCCCTAATCTCAGCTAAATGTGACCCCTGTTTGTCACATCACCAGGCCCCTCCTTCAGTCATTCCCTTCACCCGCTATTCCTCTCATCACAGCTGGACACCCAAATCCCACCTTCAGTGCCTGTCTCAAAGGTCACCTCCTCCACAATGATTATTTACTGCCTAATCTAATACACAATGAATATTCCTTCCTTCTTTCCTTCCTTCCTTTGAGTCTTCATTAAACCCTGTGTTTCCTTCTTATGACTGTTAACAATTCTGTCATAAAGTTTAGTCATTATACATTAGCCATACATTACTCAATTGGGGCTTTCCTAAAGATAGAGACTATATTTTTCTGGTTATTTTTATTAATAGCAACAATAAAGGCCAACAAACTATAGTATTTCAACTTTAGTAAATAACCCCTATTTTGTTGCTCAGAAATGGTTGTATTTCTATTTTATAAATGTGAAGCCCTCTGGGAGCAAGGTAGCTTCTGGAGGTTAAAGAAAAAATTAATGACAAACTTCAGTCTGATACTCTCCCCTTTGACTTCCTATCCAGTAAGCTTATCAGACCAATATCTTCTTAATCTTACCTGGACAAGACCAGTCCTGTGTTGTCAACGTTGTCAACAGTCCGTATCCTCTCAGGCTTCCCACATAAACACTTACATATTTGCCAGAGTATTAGTTTCATCTCAATTTTACAAGAAAAATTATGCAAAGATTGTAGCCATTTAACTCCCCCAGACCCATCTTCTATTCCCATTGTTTTTTTTTTTTCCCCCACCAAAGTGTCCACAAGCCCAGAATCTCCTAAAAGCCCATAGAAGTACCTCATCAAGGGCAAAACCCATGCCACAGTGGCCTCAAGTTTAAAACCAGATAAATCAAAGTATGAAATGAGAATGGTGAATGTGTCTTTTATACCAAGAAATAGTAAAATAAAAATTGGAAGTCTATAAATTGGCAAGGGAATGCTTGAAGCATGGTTATTGACTGATACTGAATAATAAATATGTTAAACAGGCTTATTTTCAAATTCAAATTTCAATTAAAAATAAATAAAAGGAGAGTTACTACCCTTGAAAAGAACAATAAAGAATTAAGTGGACAATCTTAAGTGTATTCTAGGATCCTTTCTAAGTAGACATTATAGAGACACACTCATTATATAAAGCTTAAACAACACAGAAACATAGAAAAAAATTTTTCAGTGATCTCATCACACAAATATAACTGCTACTAAGTTAGGTGGTTCATTTCTGATCTTCCTTGTTTCAAACCTTTCCCCTCTGTTTAGTGTTTTGAAAACATCTGTATAACATTTTATTTTTACTACATATTTAGCCAGAGAATAATATCAAAATGGTTTATAAACACTTGTTTAAGACTGGTAATAGCTAAAAGATATTTTTATATATAGGACATAAAGTTACAGTTCATTGGGCTTAAATATTCAACAGAGAAAAATGATTATTTTAGTAGTTGATCATTCCATCTGTAGCCAGGTACATCTGAGCCCAAAGATTGTACTTTTAAGGATGAAATTCATAAAAGCCATTTTAAAATCATTTTTAAGTTCTCAGGTTTTTTTTGTTTGTTTGTACTTTTTTTTTTTTTTTTTTTTTTTTTAGAGAAAAGGTAGACTTGGATACTTCTTTACGGCAGAATCTATACCCCTATTCTGTACAAATCTTGTCAACCAACTTTTTAAAAAAATCATAGTAAAATTACATAAACATATGTCAAATTGTCATTTTAATGATTCAATGTATAATTGACATTATACATAATTGACAATGTATAAGTGACATTAAGTAAATAACACCATCATACAACCATTACCACCATCCAACTCCAGAATCATTGTTTCATCATTCGAAACTAAAACCTGAACCTATCAAACAGCTCCATACTGTCCCCCCTCCCTGCCTGCTGGTGACCACTGTTCTATTTTCCATCTCTGTGGATTTGACTGATCTTCACTTCCCATGTGGCGCGAATGGTAAAGAACTCACCTGCCAATGAAGGAGATGTAAGAGACGTGGGTTAGATTCCTGGGTTGGGAAGATCCCCTGGAGAAGGAAATGGCAACCCACTCCAGTATTCTTGCCTGGAAGGGCCCACGGACAGAGGAGCCTGGCGGGCAACAGTCCACAGGGTTGCACAGAGTCAGACAAAACTGAAGTGACTTAGCACAAGTACCTCACATAAGTGGAATCATATAATATTTGTCCTTTTCTGTCTGGCTTATTTCACTTAGCTTGTCAGGAAACACTTAACAGGAGGATTCCTGCATGCTGTTTTCTATTTCTCATAAATCCTCTGTTCCTTATCAGTTACAAGCAATGGGAACGAGTGAAACAGCATGCAATTCTCAGGACTGAGATCTTGGGAAAGGGTATCTGCTTGGATTCCTTTCAGTAACTTCCTTCAGTGACTCTTTTCTGCTTCAGCGACCTTGTATGCATTAGACTATCCATATTGTGACTATTGATAAAATTTCATCCTGTGTAATAGCTGAGTAACCATCTTACTAAAGATATATAAGCCTGCATTTCTGCTAATAAAACACCCTTGCTCCATAGAGCTTGGATCCCTGTGTTTTTCTTTCTTTCTTTCTTTCTTTCTTTCTTTCTCTTTTTCTTTCTTTCTCTCTCCCTCCCTCTGCTCTCTCTTTCACTTTCTTTTCCTCAACTCTGAACCACCAGGTTCTGGTCCATTAAAGGGCTGCAACAAGTGGCGCCTGAACAGGGACCTGATACATGTGACACTTCAGACGGAGTGACTCAGGGTCTATCGAGGTCGGTAAGTACTAATACACGGGTCAAACGGCTGAAAAGCCCCATCATTTCTCTACTTTACTTCACTGTTTGTTCAAAAAGACCTTTTAAATCTTAACACAGAAAACTGTGAGATTTCTGTCTGTCTGGATATATATTTATGTCTCAATGTATGTCTTTGTCTCTAGATAATATTGTTGAGGTTAATTTATGAATGAACTAAACAACATTTCATGGTTTCTGAAAGAAAGTAGGACGCATGTTTTCAGTATAAAGGGTAGAAGAAATGGAATTACATTTTATTAAGAGAAAAATAACTTATGGCTTATAGATGGCTATTCTATGAATAGACAAAGTGATGAATACAGAAAGTGTAAAAAAGGTTTATAAAAGGTGAGATAAAAAAATGTTCTATGTGTGGTACATTTTATTAAGAAAAAAAGAAAGAAATATGGCTTTTAGATGACTGTTCTATGAATGGACAAATAAAGTGATGAATACAGAAAGTGTAAAAAAGGTTTGTGGAAAGTGAAACCCAAGAAGAAAGTTCTATGTGTGGTACATTTTATTAAGAGAAAAAGAAGTATGACTTACAGATGAATACAGGAAATGTAAGAAAGGTTTGTAGAAAGTAAAAAAGAGTTTTATAGGTGATACAAGTTTCTTAAGACATATGACTTTACTATTAACTGCTAGCTATAGCTATATTATTTCTATGTCACTTGTTTTGGAAGATTATTTCTTACATTAACAAATGTGTGACTGAGCCTATGATATAATGCTGATATACAGTTCCGTATGAGACCAATGATTGTATTAATATAACTCTGGATATGAGAAAAAGCAACAAGAGGAAATATTTTCCTGGACCAAGAGACTAATAAGAGAGTGGTCCAGAGACTTTTGCTATTTGCAAAGCCTGGTCCAATAGCAGCACACTGAGTGGCCTATGAGTGAAATCTTCCCTAGACCTGGGAATGAGCCTTCCCAACACCATGACACACAATGGCCATAAGATGCCCCCCAATCATGGTCAAATACATGGCTATGAAGGGACCCTGCTGCCTGGACATTGATACTTGCCAGCTGCCTCTACAAAGATTACATCATGTCCACTGCAAGCTGCTGACTTTCAACACCCCCCAAAAGGAGTTCAGGGTGGAAATCAAAAATAAGACACTCTGTGCTCTAGGAAAAACCCAGAAAAACTGGCCTTCAGACAGTCAGGTGTTTTCAAGTAAAGATTTTATGAGCCCAAATTCTTGCATTTTCTCATACCTAGAGAAACAATAATGTCAGGAACCAATGTCTGGTCCTAATTCTCCTGGTAGCCCCTAAACAGCTTTTCTACTTCTATTAATCTTTGGACCATGTACCTTTAACTTTCTTGTTAAGTTTGATTCTTCCAGAATACAACAAATCTCTAAATAGTAGTATGACAAAAATATTCCCTGACCAACGCCTAGACAATGCTGAAACAAGTCACCTTATTATTCCATGGACTCTCATCTCCCTCTGTTAATGCACCCTGACAGAGAGCAGACAAAGGGAACCCAAAACCCCATGATTCCCCTGTACAGACTAAAGAAGCCAGAGCGGTCATCGCCCCTTTTCCCCCTGAGACTGGGTTCCCAAATGCCTGAAAAGAGAAATAGGCAGACAGTTAGACATGAACAGGATATCAAAAGGGACCAAAATTCAAAATCAAGATTCCCAAAATTAAAAAAAAAAAAAATATTTATGGCTAATCATACAACTGTCAATTGGGGACCCCATGGTATATGGTTATCTAACTGCTCAGATGATATTAACAGTACTATATATGATTATGTTACTCAAGTAACACAGAAGATTACTAACAGTTCAATGAAACACTTCCATGAAAAGAACTCCTTGGCTGACTTGATGGCGAAATGGCACCTTTTCGCCCTCAAATCATCCTCAATAAACAAATTGGGCCTAAACAATGAAACATCTGAAAACGTGCTGCAAATACTGAAAAACTTGAAACTTGGACTAGATATTTCACGGACACCAATCGTAGTCATAGTATTTCTTTTATTATAATCAATCATATTTCATACAAGCTTGGGTTCCCCTTCCTTTTGTTACAATTATACTTGTTGTTTACCATTGCCTTTATACAAAAATTGTTAAAACTAAACAAACTCAATCGGTCAAGACCCTTTTTACAAATATAATAAATAAGGGGGAATTGTCAGGGAACATTTAACAGGAGGATTCTTGCATGCTGTTTTCTATTTCTCATAAATCCTCTGTTCCTTATCAGTTCCTGGCAACAGGAATGAGTGAAACAGCATGCAGTTCTCAGGACTGAGATCTTGGGAAAGGGTATCTGCTTGGGTTCTTTTCAGTAACTCCCTTCAGTGACTTTTTTCTGCAACAGAGACCTTGTATGTATTAGACTATCCATATTGTGACTATTGATAAAATTTCATCCTGAGTAATCATCTTACTAAAGATATATAAGCCTGCATTTCTGCTAATAAAATACCCTTGCTCCATCAGAGCCTGGGTCCCCATGTCTTTCTTTCCTTCTTCCTTTCTTTCTTTTTCTTTCTTTCTCTCTCTCTCTCCCTCCCTCTGGCTCTCTCTTTCACTTTCTTACTGTCGATCAGGACCACCAGGTTCCAGTCCATTAAAGGACCGCAACATTAGCTGCATATTTTAAATTTCACTCATATTGTAGCATGTATCAGAATCCCATTCCTTTATAAGGCTGAATAATATTCCACAATATGATACCCACCTGCAACGCAGGAGACCCCAATTCAATTCCTGGGTCAGGAAGATCCCCTGGAGAAGGGATAGGCTACCCACTCCAGTATTTTGAGCTTCCCTTGTTTCTCAGCTGGTAAAGAATCCACCTGCAATGTGGAAGACTTGGGATCAATCCCTGAGTTGGGAAGATCCCCTGGAGAAGGGAAAAGCTCCCCACTCCAGTATTCTGGCCTGGAGAATTCCATGGGTTCACAAAGAGTCGGACAGGTCTGAGAGAATTTCACTTTCACTTTCACTATATGAATACATCACTTTGATTATCCATGTATTTGTCAATGGATATTTGGAGTTTTTTCCACGTTTTTCACTATGATGAATAGTCCATCTATTGTCAGTAACCTTAGCCATGCAAGGACAAAGCAAATTGTGCTGAACAAATTGCGTTCAGTGTGCTACAATTAACATGTTTCCTTATTTTATCATGACATGAAATCTATTCAGCTTTATGATGACTAAATTATATGTGTCAGTGTGGCTGGGTCACAATGACTGTCTGTGGCCAAACATTATTCTACATGATTCTGTGAGATGTTTTTGGGTAAGAAATATTCAAATCAATGAATTTTGAATCAATTACCCTCCAGCAAGTGTGTGAGCTTCATATCATCAGTTGAAGACCTGAATATACTAAAACACTGATCTTTCCTGAACAAGAGAAAATCCTGTGGCAGACTCCTTTCATATTTGAAAGTCCAGCATTGGCTTCTCTTGTGTCTTCAGCCTGATGGTTGGACTTGAACTATAACATCAACCCTTTCTTGAATATTCACCCTGCAGAATTTATACTTGCCAGCTTCCATAATATCATGAGTTCATTAGTTAAAATAAAGGCCACTCTACTTATACACACACATCCTATTGGTTCTGTTTCTCTGGAGGACCCTAATACAAACACAAATTATAATAGCAAACAACTAGTGCTCTTTATGTAACAAGACGCTATTCCAGTCACTTCACAAACATTAGCTATGTAACTATTATTACTATTATTTTCATTTTCACTCTATATATGTGGGTACAGAAGCTCAGAGATATTAAGTAACTTGTCCAAGTTCACACAGCTATTAAGTATAAAAGTAAGAATATAAACCCAAGTTCTGTTTTAATGCATATGATCTTAATTAGTATGTACTAATAATATACTTGTTTTCTAGATCTGAATAAGAATTGTGCTTTTCAAATTGCAATTTAAGCTCTATTAATGGGAGCAAAATCACTGTGGATGGAGATTGCAGCCATCAAATTAAAAGAGGCTTGCTCCTTGGCAGAAAAGCTATGACAAACCTAGATAGTATATTAAAAACAGAAACATCACTTTGCCCACAAATGTCCATATAGTCAAAGCTATGGTTTTTCCAGTAGTCATGTACAGATGTCAGAGTTGGACCATAAAGAAAGAGCACTGAAGAATTGATGCTTTTGAACTGTGATGCTGGAGAAGAGTTTTGAGAGTCCCTTGGACTGCAAGGAGATTAAACCAGTCAATCCTAAAGAAATCAACCCCAAATATTCATTGGAAGGAATGATACTAAAGCTGAATCTCCAATAGTTTGGCCACTTGATGACAAGAATTAACTTTTTAGAACAGACCCTGATGCTGGGAAAGATTGAGGGCAGGGGAATAAGGAGGTGACAGAAGATGAGATGGTTGGACATGAGTTTGAGCCAATTCCAGGAGATAGTGAAGGACAGGGAAGCCTGGCATGCTGCACTCCATGGGGTCACAAGGAGTCAAACACGACTTAGTGACTGAAAAACAACATTGAGAATACTAATAAAATCTGTTTGGAAGGACAGAATAGAACAGAATTGTTTGAAGGAATATAATTGAATAAAGCAGGAATAAAGTTTCACACTATATGGTCAAATCTATCAAGTTTTTTCTACAGTTATTTTAAGCTTAAAAAAATGCACCACTAAGTCCACGTATCTTTTCTGGTAGTATGTTATGCTTATATTTACCCATCATGATTTTCAAAGCAGCCCCCCACAAAATATCCATTAAATATATGTACCACCTCTTCTTTATTCATTCATCTATTTATGGACAATCAAGTTGCTTCCATATCTAGGCTTTGTAAATAACATTTCTATGAACATTAGGGTACATATGTCTTCTCAAATAAGTGTTTTTGTTTTCTTAGAATAGGTACCCAGGAGTGAAACTGCTAGATAGTATGGTAGTCCCAATTTTAATCTTTTGATGAACCTCCAATTATTTCTCATAGTGGTTGCTATAATTTACATCCCAACCCATGTGCCAAAAGGGTTCCCTTCTCTTCACATTTCACCAACACTTATTATTTCTTGTCTTTTTAAATTTATCATTCTAACAGGTGTGAGGTGATACCTCACAGAGGTTTCACACAACCTTAAAAAAAATGAAAATTTGCTATTTTCCAACCAACATGGATGGTTGACCTTTAAGGTACAATGCTTACTGAGATAAATTAGATAGAAAAAGACAAATATTGTACATTTTCTCAAACACACACATGCATATATGTATTTATACAAATATAAATTTACGGCAAAAAGGCAAAATCTCAGTCTGAAGAGGCCTTGCAAACAGTTGAGAAAAGAAGGGAATCAAAAACCAAAGGAGAAACAGAAGGATATAAGCATCTGAATTCAGAGTTCCAAAGAATAGCAAGGAGAAATAAGAAAGCTTTCCTCAGCAATCAATGCAAAGAAATAGAGGAAAACAATAGAATGGGAAAGACTAGAGAGCCCTTCAAGAAAATTAGAGATGCCAAGGGAATGTCTCATGCAAAGAGGGGCTCAATAAAGGATAGAAATGCTATGGACCTAGCAGAACCAGAAGATATTAAGAAGAGGTGGCAAGAATACACAGAAGAACTGTACAAAAAAAGATCTTCACAGCCAGATAATCACGATGGTGTGATCAGTCACCTAGAGCCAGACATCCTGGAATATGAAGTTAAGTGGGCCTTAGGAAGCATACTTACAAACAAAACAAGTGAGTGATGGAATTCCAGTTGAGCTATTTCAAATCCTAAAAGAGGATGCTGTGAAAGTGCTACACTCAATATGCCAGAAAATTTGGAAAATTTTCTGTGACCACAGGACGGGAAAAGGTCGGTTTTCATTCCAGTTCCTAAGAAAAGCAATGCCAAAGAATGCTCAAGCGCCTGAAAAATTGCACGCATCTCATACTTTAGTAAAGTAATGCTCAAAATTCTCCAAGCCAGGCTTCAACAATACATGATCCGTGAACTTCCAGATACCCAAGCTGGATTTAGAAAAGGCAGAGGAACCAGAGAACAAATTGCCAACATCTGTTGGATCATCGAAAAAGTGAGAGAGTTCCAGAAAATCATCTATTTCTGCGTTATTGACTATACCAACGCCTTTAACTGGGATCACAATAAACTGGAAAATTCTGAAAGAGATGGGAATACCACACCCCCGACCTGCTTCTTGAGAAACCTGTATGCATGTTAGGAAGCAACAGTTAGAACTGGACATGGAACAACAGACTGGTTACAAATAGGAAAATGAGTATGTCAAGGCTGCATATTGTCACCCTGCTTATTTAACCTATATGCAGAATACATCATAAGAAATGCTGGACTGGAAGAAGCATACTGGATTCAAGATTGCTAGGGGAAATATCAATAACCTCAGATATGCAGATGAAACCACCCTTATGGCAGAAAGTGAAGAAGAACTAAAGAGCATCTTGATGAAAGTGAAAAAGGAGACTGAAAATGTTGGCTTAAAGCTCAATATTCAGAAAACTATGATCATGGCATCTGGTCCCATTACTCCAAGGCAAATAGATGGGGAAACAGTGGAAACAGTGACAGAATTTATTTTTTGAGTTGGAGGTGGGGGGCTCCAAGATCACTGCAGATAGTGAATGCAGCCATGGAATTAAAAGACGCTCACTGTTTGAAAGGAAAGTTATGACCACACTAGACAGCATATTAAAAAGCAGAGATATTACTTTGCAAACAAACTCCTTCCAGTCAAGGTTATGTTTTTTTCAGTAGTCATGTATGGATGTGATAATTAAACTATAAAGAAAGCTGAGTTCTTAAGAATTAATGGTTTTGAACTGTGGTATTGGAGACTCTTGAGAGTCCCTTGGATTGCAAGGAGTTTCAACCAGTCCATCCTACAGGAGATCAGTCCTGTGTGTTCCTTGGAAGGACTGATGTTGAAGATGAAACTCCAGTACGTTGGCCACCCGATGGTAAGAGCTGACTCATTTGAAAAGACCCTGATGCTGGGACTGAGGGCAGGAGGGGAAGGGGACAACAGAGGATGAGATGGTTGGATGGCATCACCGACTCAATGGACATGGGTTTGGGTAAACTCTGGGATTTGGTGATGGACAGGGAGGCCTGGCCTGCTTCAGTTCATGGGGTCGTGAAGAGTCAGTCAGGACTGAGCGACTGAACTGAACTGAACTGCACTGACATATATACATACATATATATATGTGTGTGTGTGTGTGTGTACATACATATATATATAATTTTACTCCATTCCATCAGAAAGTCTTTCAAGCTTGAAATGAGTTAAAGATAAGCCCAAAGGACTGTGTTACTATAAACAGGCTCTGTGGACCACTCCATTTGTCAGAGTAGAACACAAATAGATATTTAGTTCCTGAGAAACACATAGCTCTTTGTGTCAAGGCCTTTCCCGAAACTGGTGGGTATAGCCAGGGATTTCATTTCATTTTTCAGGTTGAACATAAAACCCCACATCATTTACTGTACCAATTCCTATTGATGGGAGCTAAATGTGAGTGAAAAATCTTGTGCAAACAATGACATTTAAAAAGACCAATTCCAAGGAGTCAGCAGAAAAAAAAAATATATATATATATTAGTTCAGTTCAATTCAGTCACTCAGTTGTGCCCAACTCTTTGCAACCCCATAAACCACAGCATGCCAGGCTTCACTGTCCACAATAACTCCAGAAGTTTACTCATTGAGGCGGTGATGCCATCCAACCATCTCCTCTGTTGTCGTCCCCTTCTCCTCCTGCCTTCAAACTTTCCCAGCCTCAGGGTCTTTTCAAATGAGTCAGCTCTTCCCATCAGGTGACCAATGTATTGGAGTTTCAGCTTCAAAATCAGTCCTTCCAAGGAACACCCCGGACTGATCTCATGTAGGATTAATTGTTTGGATCTCCTTATAGTGCAAGGGACTCTCAAAAGTCTTCTCTAACACCATAACTCAAAATCATCAATTCCTCAGTGCTCAGCTTTGTTTATAATCCAACTCTCATACACATACATGACTACTGGAAAAATCATAGGTTTGACTAGATGGACATTGGTTTGCAAAGTAACATCTGTTTTTTAATATACTGTCTAGTGAGGTCATAACTTTTCTCCCAAGGAGTAAGAGTCATTTAATTTTTTGACTGGAGTCACCATCTGCAGTCATTTTGGATCCCAGAAAAATAAAGTCTGTCACTGTTTCCACTGTTTCTCCATCTATTTGCCATGAAGTGATGGGACCAGATGCCATGATCTTAGTTTTCTGAATGTTGAGCTTTAAGCCAACTTTTTCACTATCCTCTTTCACTTTCATCAAAAGGCCCTTAAGTTCTTCTTCACTTTCTGCCACAAGTTGGTGTCATCTGCATATCTCAGGTTATTGATATTTCTCCTGGCAACCTTGGTTCCAGCTTGTGCTTCATCTAGCCCATGGTTTCTCATGATGTACTCTGCATATAAGTTAAATAAGCAGAGTGACAATATACAGCCTTGATGTACTCCTTTTCCTATTTGGAACCAGTCTGTTGTTCCATGTCTAGTTCTAACTGTTGTTTCCTGACCTGCATACACATTTCTCAAGAGGCAGGTCAGGTGGTCTGGTATTCCCATCTCTTTCAGAATTTTCCACAGTTCATTGTGATCCACACAGCCAACGGTTTTGGCATAGTCAATAAAGCAGAAATAAATGTTTTTTTGGAACTTTCTTACTTTTTTGATGATCCAGCAGATGTTGGCAATTTGATCTCTGGTTCCTCTGCCCTTTCTAAATCCAGCTTGAACATCTGGAAGTTCATGGTTCACATTTTGCTGAAGCCTGGCTTGGAGAATTTTGAACATTACTTTGCTAGCCTGTGATATGTGTGTAATTGTGTGGTAGTGTGAGCATTCTTTAGCATTTCCTTTCTCTGACATTGGAATGAAACTGACCTTTCCCAGTCCTGTGACCACTGCTGAGTGTTTCAAATTTGCTGACATATTGATCGCTCCACTTTCACAACATCATCTTTTAGGATTTAAAATAGCTTAACTGGAATTCCATCACCTCCACTAGCTTTGTGCATAGTGATGCATCCTAAGGCCCACTTGGTTTCACATTTCAGAATGTATTGCTCTAGGTGAGTGATCACACCATCGTGATTATCTGGGTCATGAAGATCTTTTTGTACAGTTTTTCTGTGTATTCTTGCCGCCTCTTCTCAATATCATCTGCTTCTGTTAGGTCCCTACCATTTCTGTCCTTTATTGAGCTCATCTTTGCATGAAATGTTCCCTTAATATCTCTAATTTTCTTGAAGAGATTTCCAGTCTTTCCTATTCTTTTTTCCCTCTATTTCTTTGCATTGATCACTAAGGAAGGCTTTCTTATCTCTCCTAGCTATTCTTTAGAACTCTACATTCAAATGGGTATATCTTTTCTTTTCTCCTTTGCTTTTTGCTTCTCTTCTTTTCACAGCTTTTTGTAAGGCCTCCTCAGAGAGCCATCTTGCTTTCTTGCATTTCTTTTTCTTGGGGATAGTCTTGCTCCCTGTCTCCTGTACAATGTCATGAACCTCCATCCATAGTTCATCAGGCACTCTGTCTATCAGACCTAGTCCCTTAAATCTATTTCCCATTTCCACTGTGTAATCGTAAGGGGTTTGATTTAGGTCATACCTGAATGGTCAAGTGGTTTTCCCTACTGTCTTCAATTTAAATCTGAATTTTGCAATAAAGTGTTCATGATCAGAGCCACAGTCAACACCCAGTCTTGTTTTTGCTGACTGTATAGGGCGTCCTCATTTTTGTCTGCAAAGAATATAATCAGTCTTATTTTGGTGTTGACCATCTGGTGATGTCCATGTGTAGAGTCTTCTCTTGTGTTGTTGGAAAAGGGTGCTTGCTATCACCAGTGTGTTCTCTTGGTAAAAGTCTATTGGCCTTCGCCTGCTATTTTATATTTCAAGGCCAAGTTTGCCTGTTGCACCATGTATCTCTTGACTTCTTCCTTTTGCATTCCTGTCCCCTAAGATGTAAAGGACATCTTTTTCTTTGGTGTTAAGTCTAGGAGGTCTTTGAGGTCTTACAGAACCTCTCAGCTTCTTTGCCAGTAGTCATTGGGGTATAGACTTAGATTACTGTGATATTGAATGGTTTACCTTGGAAATGGACAGAGATCATCATGTTGGTTTTGAGATTGCACCCAAGTACTGCATTTCAGACTCTCTTGTTGACTATGAGGGCTACTCCATTTCTTCTAAGGGATTCTTGCCCATAGTAGTAGGTGTAATAGTCATATGTATGAAGTTTGCCCTTTCCAATCCATTTTAGTTTACTAATTCCTAAAATGTCAATGTTCACTCTTGCCATTTCCTGTTAGACCACTTTCTATTTACCTTGATTCATGGACCTCACATTTCAGGCTCCTATGCAGTATTGTTCTTACAACATTGGGCTTTACTTCTGTCACTAGTCACATCCACAACTGGGTGGTTTTTTTTGTTTTGTTTTGTTTTGTCTGCATCTCTTAATTATTTCTGGAGATATTTCTCCACTCTCCTCCGGTAGCATATTGGGCACCTACTCACCTGGAGAGTTTATTTTTCAGTATCATATCTTTTTGCCTTTTCATATTGTTCCAAATTTGATTTTGGAGGACTGTGGGACTTGGTTACAGAACTTACACAGGACTAGGGAAACAGACTCTTGGAGGGCACAAACAAAACCTTGTGTGTACCAGGACCCAGGAGAAAAGAGCATTGATTCCAAGCCTTGACATATTCCTTTCCCCATTCGGAATGAGTCTGCTGTTCCATGCCCAGCTCTAACTTTTCCTTCTTGACCTGCATACAGATTTCTTAGGAGGCAGGGAAGGTGGTCTAGTATTTCCATTCTTTGAAGAATTTTACACAGTTTATTGTGATCCACACAGTCAAAGGCTTTGGCATACTCAATAAAGCAAAAGTAGATGTTTTCCTGTAACTCCCTTGCTTTTTCTATTATCCAATGGATGTTGGCAAATAGACTCCAGTTCCTCTGAGTTTTCTAAATCCAGCTTGAACATCTGGATGTTCACAGTTCACGTCCTGTTGAAGCCTGGCTTGGAGAATTTTGAGTTGTATATGAAAGGAATGAATTCAGTGAGTCCAGAGAGCTTACATCTTCCCATACACAGACTGCTAATTTTTTTTTAACTTGATACATGATCTTTGATGTTCAGACTGCCTGCTCACTTTGTTGCAAACTTGTATATACCCTGACTTCCCCTCCTGCCTCCTTGGAGCAGTTTTCTCAGAGTTGCTGAGGTGCTGTCTCCCAGGCCTAGAGTACTATAGATTCCCACCAAATAAAATATCTCTTTACTTTCAGGTTGTAACTATATTTTAGTCAACAGAATTTTCCAGACAAGAATACTGAATGGATTGCATTTCCTCCTCCAGGGTACTTCCCCACCCACAGATTGAACTCCCATCTCTTGTATCTCTTGCAATGGCAAATGGACTATTTTACCATTCCACCACCTGGAAAGCCACTAGAGATATCATTAAGACTCCTCACTTGTACCTCCAGAAATCCTCTCCTTCTAAAATTAATGTGTTTGCAATAGAAGGAAATAAGGTTTGCCCATTTGATAGTAAAAACATGAGTGGAAAATAATTGAGGACAAGAAAATATCCTGTCACTTTTGAAAAATATAACCTGTTACATTGGACAGAAATAGGATTAAATTATTGTTTTATCTAAAGAGAGAGTACTTTCATTAGAAGAAGAGTTGACCAGTAATACAACCATACCACACACACACACACACACACACACACACACACACCTCCAAAATCAGGCTATAGGTGAAAGTTCCTATAGGTGAAAGTTCCATGTGTTATATGGAGTAAGGAACTATGGATTATCATTCTTAAAGGCAGCTTAACCAGATGCCACTAAATATTCAAATTTTAGCAGCCCCTCCCTTACCCATTTCCATATCCACCAAGCAAGCTCAAAGCCAGCATATGCCCCCCCACACAAACATAGATGTTCTTCAGGGGGCCTGAATAAATGAGGTCATGTGTTTCATTCTCTACAGAAACTACATTTGTTGTTCAGTCACTCAGTCATGTCTGACTCTTGAAATTCCAAGGACTGCAGCATTCCAGGCTTCCCTGTTCTTCACTATTTCCTAGAGTTTGCTCATCCAGTCATCTCATCCTCTGTCATTCCCTTCTCCTCCTGCCTGTATATTTCCAATTAGTTGGTGCCTTGCATCAGGTGGCCAAAGTATATATCTAGTGATAAAATCATAAATGAGTAATAAAATCATGAACTCTACTTTCATGTATTATCCTTTGGGGAGTTTTGCCAGGCTTTTAGATATCATTGTCCTGTGATATTCTTTGGCTCAAGTCAAAGCCATCAATCCAATTGTCCTTAACACGAAGATTCTGTACTTGACAACATAGCTAGATTCAGACTAGAAGTGTCTGAAGTAAATATTTTTATAAGAATTTTGGGCAATCGCTCAGTTTTCTCTCAAGGCACTTTATGTTCATGGACTAAACTTTCAAACAGTAATGAGTCTGCTTTGGTGGAATATTCAGCTGATGTACACATGTACTCTTATCTCCATTCTCTGCAGATGTGGAAATAAATGGTCACCTGAGTACATCATAGACTTAGTGATGGTTATTAACTCACCAAGTAGTCTCTTTCCCAGCCATATGGGCAATCAGACAATTGTATGGTAATAATTAGTTCAGTTGATTCCAAAAAGAAGCAAATTGGGTATAATATAGTTTAGGCTAAATAAGTTGAAAACTAAAAATCTGTTAGAATCACGTTTGTCTTTTTTTTTTTTTTCCCCCGTATCCAAAGGTGACCTGTTAATCCTCCATGACACAGCTACTTTCTTTCATTTGTCAAGACAGTGAAAGATTATTATCTCACTGATATCACACGAAATCCTTGTCTTTCTAGTCAAGTGAATATGGGTAATTCATTTAGCCATGGTCAGATAAAATATTTAGCTAAAGTGCACTCCAGATATTATAAAAAACTTTATTTTACAAATAAGCAAATGAAGATCTCACGAAAGTCATATGACATGTGGTCTCATAACCATCTTGTGGCAAAGCTGCAGGCTGACAAAGGGCAGATTAGCTCCACGATAAATGACCTCAAGAGAAATAAGACTGAGATTTTATCAAGGGTAGAATTGACTCCAACTTAAGCCAGATTCATATTCACTGATCTTTCCAGGTTCCAAAGTGTATTCACAGTCACAGTCATCCACAGGGCATGATTTGACCTCTCTGTGAACGTTCTTGGTGCCCCAGCTTAAGAAAATATGTAAACACTTGCTCACTTGACTCACCTACACACTGGCAATATCTGATATGGCATATTTTAAGTAGCATGAATTTAGCTTAAGGTTTAATTCGCCTACTACATTTGGAATGCAAATACACCTGGGAAATTCTTACCAGTCAGGAAACACTCAGTAACTTTTCAAAGTGAAGGAACTCTTTTCTCTCTAAAGAGCTATTTGTTAATTCATTCATTTCTTTGATCATGTATTTAATGAGTACATGCTTCTATAAGTCCGTCTTATCAACTTTATGGTCTTCCAGTGGTTATGTATGGATGTGAGAGTTGTACTATAAAGAACACTGAGCACTGAAGAAATTATGCTTTTGAACTGTGGTGTTGGGGGAGAATCTTGAGAGTCCCTTGGACTACAAGGCGATCCAACCAGTACATCCTAAAGGAGATCAGTCCTGAATGTTCATTGGAAGGACTGATGCTGGAGCTAAAACTCAAATACTTTGTCCACTTGATGAGAAGAGCTAACCCATTTGAAAAGACCCTGATGCTAGGTAAGATTGAAGGCTAGAGAAGAAGGGGAAGACAGAGGATGAGATGGTTGGATGGCATCCCAGACTCAATGAACATGAGTTTGAGTAAACTCCGGGATTTGGTGATGGACAGGGAATCCTGGCATGCTGCAGTCCATGGGGTCACAAAGAGTCAGACATGACTGAGCGGCTGAACTGAAACTGATAGGATCAGATGGCATGATCTTCACTTTTTGAATCCTGAGTTTTAAGGCAGCTTTTTGACTTTCCTTTTTCACCTTCATCAAGAGGATCTTTGGTTCCTCTTCACCTTCTGCCATAAAAGTGGTATCATTTGCATATCTGCAGCTGTTATTATTTCTCCTGGCAAACATTATTTCAGCTTGTGAGTCATCCAGCCTGGCATATTACTTAATGTACTCTGCATAGAAGTCAAATAAGGAGGGTGAAACATACAGCCTAGCATTTCACATGATGTACTCTGCATAGAAGTTAGATAAACAGTTCAGTTCAGCTCAGTTCAGCCACTCAGTCGTGTCCGACTCTTTGCGACCCCATGGATCGCAGCACGCCAGGCGTCCCTGTCCATCACCAACTCCCGGAGTTTACTCAAACTCATGTCCATCGAGTCGGTGATGCCGTCCAGCCATCTCATCCCCTGTTGTCCCCTTCTCCTCCTGCCCCAATCCCTCCCAGCATCAGGGTCTTTTCCAATGAGTCAACCCTTCGCATGAGGTGGCCAAAGTACTGGAGTTTCAGCTTCAGCATCAATCCTTCCAACGAACACCCAGGACTGATCTCTTTTAGGATGGACTGGTTGGATCTCCTTGCAGTCCAAGGGACTCTCAAGAGTCTTCTCCAACACCACAATTCAAAAGCATCAATTTTTCGGTGCTCAGCTTTCTTCACAGCCCAACTCTCACATCCAAACATGACCACTGAAAAACCATAGCCTTGACTAGACAGACCTTTGTTGGCAAAGTAATGTCTCTGCTTTTTAATATGCTATCTAGGTTGGTCATAACTTTCCTTCCAAGGAGGGAGCATCTTTTAATTTCATGGCTGCAATCACCATCTGCAAATATCTATTGGTCACTGAGAAAGCAAGAGAGTTCCAGAGAAACAACTACTTTTACTTTATTGACTATGCCAAAGTCTTTTACTGTGTAGATCATAATAAACTGGAAAATTCTTGAAGAGATGAGAATACAAGACCACCTGACCTGCCTCCTGGGAAATCTGTATGCAGGTCAAAAAACAAGTTAGAACTGGACATGGAACAGACTGGTTTCAATTTAGGATAGTTCAACAAGGCTGCTTATTTGTATATTGTCACAATGCTTATTTAACTTATATGCAGAGTACATCATGTGAAATGCCAGGCTGGAGGAAGAACAAGCTGGAATCAAGATTGCTGGAAGAAATATCAATAACCCCAGAAATGCAGAGCACATCACCCTTATGGTAGAAAGTAAAGAAGAGTTAAAGAGCCTCTTGATGAAAGTGAAAGAGGAGAGTGAAAAACTTGGCTTAAAACTCAACATTCAGAAACTAAGGTGATGGCATCCAGTCCTATCACTTCATGGCAAATAGGTGGGGAAATAATGGAAACAGTGAGGGGCTTTACATTTTGGGCCCCAAAATCACTGGAGATGGAGACTATAGCCATGAAATTAAAAGATGCTTGCTACTTGAAAGAAAAGCAATGCCCAACCTAGGGAGCATATTAAAAACCAGAGACATTACTTTGCCAACAAAGTCCCTTATAGTCATACTATGGTTTTTCCAATAGTCATGAAGAATTGATGGTTTTGAACTGTGGTGGTGGAGAAGACTCTTGAGAGTACCTTGGACTGCAAGGAGACTCAACTAGTCAATCCTAAAGGAAATCAGTCCTGAATATTCATTGGAAGGACTGATGTTGAAGTTGAAACTATAATCCTGTGGCCACCTGATGTGAAGAACTGACTCATTGGAAAAGATCCTGATGCTGGGAAACTTTGAAGGTTGCAAGAGTAGGGGACGACAGAGGATGAGATGGTTGGATTGCATCAGTGACTTGGACATGAATTTGAGCAAGCTCCACGAGTTGGGGATGGACAGGGAAGTCGGGCATGCTGCAGTCTTTCGGGTAGCAAATAGTGGACACAACTGAGCAACTGAACTGAACTGATCTGTGACTTGGAGCAATTTCTTAAATTATCAGGGTATGTTTCTTTATTTACAAGATATGGACCATATACCAAGCTTTGATCTACTAGCATTTGTATTAAGTAATAAATATTAAAGACACTGGTGCATTTCAAAGTGCTTTTTAAGCTGAAGTCATTGCTATATAGATACTGAAAAATACCATCAGTTGATTGTCCACTGTATGGTACTGCAAGATACAGATTTGAACAAGGCGCATTGCCTGCCTTGTGCTTTTAACAATCTAATGCAGTAATGCTCCAGGTTCACCTGATTTACTCTCTGCTTACTGCTCTGGCTTATCAGAAATCAGTTTTCTTCATGCTGGGGGAAAGAAAAAATTCCAATTGAGGACAATCACAGGGTTTGATTTCAGTCTCTTCCCTTGAAATGAATCATTTGATCATCTCCAATAACCTGACCCATGAAAGCAACACCTGCACAAAACTTTATTTCCTCAAACACCAGGTAGATGAGAAATATAACACATGCAGGGGAGTGGAAATGGATCTCACAGAAAGCAAATGTTTCTGCAAACTCACATCTTGGACATCTCTGGTAAGGTCTTAAGTGCAAAGCAGAATCTTTAAAGACTTCCTTGTACAATGTCTGCAATATTGTATATAAATCTCCCAGCTTGTACACCTTGTTAATTTAGTCTACATCTGTGCAGTGGGAAACTTAAGTCATCAACCAGATAATGAACACCTGAAAATTTGCCATTTAGTGGCCTGAATTACTCATCTCAGCTGGTGACATTAGGCAAAGTGATTGGGAAAAAACTCCTCTCCACCTCATTATGCTAAAGCCACACACACACACAAACCCACACATGAAATGTTATCTAATATGACATCATAATATACAACTTAAGTTAAGCCTGCCCCTGGCCCCAGTCAGCTTAGAAGGGAAGAAATGGAGTGCAACAGAAGAAATATGTGAATTAGAGTTTAATTTACACCACTGCACACATATTCAGCTTCCCCTGATAGCAGATTGTGTTTAGGGTCTAAGTACTTTAAATATTTATCTATAAAATCAGAAAACCAGGGTTAAAAAAAAAAAACAACTATTTACATGAATAAAGAAAAATTACATTTTTTCCCCTCTATTTTCTGCTTCACCAAGTGAAATTAAGCTCGAAGATATTACTTTTCTTAGGGAGGGGGGAAAAGTTTCTCTCCAGAGAATTTGTAGAGGGAGAAGATAATTAGACTCCTTTCTGATAAGATATGCAGATGGATTGTGAGTGATTATCTGACACCAAGGAGCAAGCAGCTGCAGAGATGATTTCCTCCTGAACTTGCACCTTAGAGAGGACAAGGTTCTTTGGTTTCTGTCTGTTGTGGAACAAAACCAGAGTGCGACTGGGGAAACACTGAACATCTTATTAAATGTAGAAGGTCAATCTAGGGAGCAGGAAAGTGGCCTTTCTTTGAAAAAGTCTTTAAATTTTATTTAATTCTTTCTTTAAAAGTGACTGAACAACAACTCCAAATGCTTCCTATATGAGGTAAGTCATGCTGCTAAGGTTAAACAAATAACCTGAGAAAGGACCTGAAAAGCGTATTTGAAGAGCTAATAGCTGAAAACTTCCCTAACATGAGAAAGGAAACATTCACCTAAGTCCAGGCGGCAGAGTCCCAGGCAGAATAAACCCAAATAGAAACACACTGAGACACATAGCAAGCAAACTGACCAAAATTAAAGGCGAAGAAAAATTACTAAAAGCAACAAGGGAAAAGCAACAAATAGTATACAAGGGAAATGCCATAGGATTATCAGCTGATTTACCAGCAGAAACTCTATAGGCCAAAAGGGAGTGGCATGACATATTAAAATAATGAAATGAAAGGCCCTAGAAGAAGGAATACTGTAAGCAGCAAGGCTCACTCTCAAATTTGATGGAGAAATCAAAAGATTTACAGACCAGCAACTGCTAAGGCAATTCAGCACCACCAGAACAGCTTTGCAAACAAATGTTAAAGGAACTTCTCTAAGTGGGGAAAAAAAAAAGGACCACAACCAGAAACAAGAAAATTACAGATGGAAAAGCTCACCAGTAAAGGCAAATATAGAGTTGTTGCCTTTCTTTAGTTGCCAAGTTGTGCCTGATTCTTTGTGATCTCATGGACTGCAGAATGCCAGGCTTCCCTGTCCTTCACTATCTGTCAGAGTTTGCTCAAACTCCTGTCCATTCAGTCAATGATGCCATTCAACCATCTTATCCTCTGTTCCCACTTCTTCTCCTGCCCTCAATCTTTCCCTGTACCAGGGTCTTTTCCAATGACTTGGCTCTTTGCATCAGGTGGCCAAAGTATTGGAGCTTAGGAGCTTAGGCTTCAGCATCAGTCCCTCCAATGAGAGATTTCTTTTAGAATTTCCTCTCAATTCCCCTCCAATGAGTTGATTTCCTTTAGGATTGACTGGTTTGATCTCCTTGATGTCCAAGGGACTCTCAAGAGTCTTCTCCAACACCACAGTTTGAAAACATCAATTCGGCACTCAACCTTCATTATGGCCCAACTCCGCATTCGTGCATGACTACTGGAAAGGTGGGACATCATTGGCACACAAGTATAACATCAAAAGCAGCAACTGTGATAAAGAGCACAAGTGCAGTGTACTGGAAATGCATTTAGAATTAAAAGACCAACAACTTAAAGCAATCTTGTTTACATACAGACTGCTCTATCAAAACCTCATGATAACCTGAAACCAAAAATCTGTTGGGTTGGCCAAAGAGTTCATTCAGATCTTCAGACAAACCCAAATGAACACTTTGGCAAACCCAATACAACAGATACACACACAGATAAAGAAAAAGGAACTCAGACACAACACTAAACTTAGCCATCAAATCACAAGAGGACAAAAGAGGAAAGGAAGAAAAAAGGTCTACAGAAACAAATCCGAAAGAGTTACCAAAAATGGCAATAAGAACATGCTTATCAATAATTACTTTAAACATAAATGGATTAAATGCTCCAACCAAAAGACACAGACTGGCTGAATGGACAAAATCACGAGACCTGTATGTATGTTGTCTTTAAGAGATCCACTTCAGATCTAGCGACAAATACAGACTGAAAGTCTGTATGGATGGAAAAGGGGATCCCATGCAAATGTAAATCAAAGGAAAGTGGCAGTAGCAAAACTCATGTGAAACAAAATAGACTTTAGAATAAAGACTAGTATAAAAGACAAGAAGGACACTATATAATGATCAAGTGATCAACCCAGGAAGAAGATGTAATAATTGTAAACATACATGCACCCACCATAAGAGCATCCCAATATATAAGTGAAATATAGCCAAAAAAAGAAAGGAAAATGACAGTAATACATTAATGGACAGATCATCCAGAAAATAAATAAGGAAACACAGACCTCAAATGACATGTTAAGTCAGATAAACTTAATTAATACTTATAGAGCATTCCATTCAAGAGTAGCAGAATACACATTCTTCTTATGCACACATGGGAACATTCTCCAAGATTTACCACATGCTGGGCCACAAAGCAAACCTCCGTAAATTTAAGAAAAATCAAAATCACATCAAGCATCTTCCCCAACCACAGCACTGTGAGATTAGAAATCAACCACAAGAGAAAAAAAAAAAAAAAACTGTAAAGCAGCTGGAGGCTAACTAATATGCTACTAAACAACCAGTGGATCACAGAAGAAATAAAACAGAAAATCAAAAATCACTTGGAGACAAATGAAAATGAAAATGCAATCATCCAAAACCTAAACAATGCAGCAAAAGCAGATCTAAGAAGAGAGTTTACAGTGACGCAGTTTTACCTCAGGAAGGAAGAAAAATCACAAGCAGCCTAAGACAAGCTGACATTATACTTAAAGTGAATAGAGAAAGAACAAGCAAAACTCAGAGTTAGCAGAAAGGGAGAAATAAAAAAGATCAGGACAAAGATAAATGAAATAGAAATGAAGAAAACGATAGAAAAAAATCAGTGAAACTGAAAGTGGTTCTTTTAGAAGATAAACAAAATTGATAAACCTCTACTTAGACTCATCAAGAAAAAAAGAAAGAGGGCTCAAGTTGATAAAGAGATAAATGAAAAAGAAGTTACAACAGACACCCTAGAAATAAAAAGCATCATAAAAGACTATTACAAGCAACTACAAACAACATGCCAACAAAACAGACAACCTGGAATAACTGGACAAACTGTTAGAAAGGAAGAATCTCCCAAGACTGAAGCATGAAGAAACAGAAAATGTAAACAGACTAATCACCAGTACTGAAATTGAAACTGTGATTATAAAACTCCCCCTATTTGCTACATCTTTACTTATTCATCTATGTATGGATGGGCACATAGGTTGCTTCCATAGCTTGGCAATTATAAATTCCGGTGCATATATCATTTTTGAATTAGTGTTTTCATTTTCCTTGGATGTATACCTAGGAGTGAAACTGATAGTTAATGTGGTAGTTCTACTTTTACATTTTTTTTTTTCCCATAGACGTCATAAATTGAAGATTCCTTCTTGAAATATCCAATGGCTCTGCTCAAACTCAGGGGGAAAGTTGGAGGGTCATTAGGATGAAGCTTGACAATAAACTGGTATGTAATGAAATTAGTCATAGTGGAATAACACTGTGTCAAGACAGAAAGAGCTGCAGCTATGAAGCCAACCACAACCAAGTTCAAGTCGTAATTTAGTCACTTTCCAGCTATGTGATTTTGAGGAGTTCATATCTGTTCTGAAACTCATCTGCAAAATGGGGCTGAGGATCAACTGTTAAGACTGACTGAGAAACTGTAATTAACATTTTGGAACAGAGCAGTTGTGCAATAAAAGGTAAAAACAACTATGAGAATCAGAAGATCAACTGCAGTACTGAATGCAAAGGCATGAATCTGCCACTTGCAACAGCAAATGCTTCTTAGAAAACCACAGTTTGGGTCTTTATTTTGTCACCTGAAGAATCTGTTAGGCCTTCAGAAATCACCTTTTGCCCTTCATAAGAATTTGCTTAGCAGACTTTGCAATCAGACTTAAAGATTATGTAAATGATACAAGAATTTTAACAGCACATCCAAAGATAAGTGAGTGCACCGAGAATTAAAGACCTAAGGACACTCTGACCAGGTGAGAAAGAGCAGGCAGGGATCTCACTGAAATCAGTCACAAGGCTTGGCACCGCTAAGGTGAGACAGGAGCTGGGGGTTAAGTGGGGCTTGCACTCACCCCCTCACCTCCATCACAGAAAGCATATATGACAGAGTAGAGTGTGCACAACTCTGGGCCTTAGCTATCCACTGAACCAGTCATTCACTCTGTAAGCAAATACTGAACACGAGTTAGTGCCTGGTTTGAAAAATGCAGAAGTGAAAAAGGCATGCTCCCTGCCTCCAAACAATTGATGATCTAGAGGAGGAAAGAGACAACAGTGGTGACAGAAACCCAAACAAGACGTGACCAAAGCAATAATCTCACCGTGCCAAAGGAATCGTGAGAACACAAAGAGGAGTTTCTCTCTATCAAAACTGAGCATGAAACAATAAAGGTTCTTGTTTAAACTGAATTCTGAAGAATGAGCAGGAGTACCCTAGAAAGGCAGGGTGCTGTGGACTAACATAGGCATGGTGACTTTGTGACGTCACACATAGACCTTAACAGGAGTGCAGAAGGAGTGAGCGGGTGGGGACGGGAAACCACTGTGAGCAGAGGTCACACACGCGGCTTTTCCTGTGTGTCACCTGAGAACGCCTAGCAGGCTGTTTGGCAGATATGTTCACAGGAGATAAATATTGATTATGAAATATCATATTATCGAATATTTAATCTGGTATGTAACAGAGACAAATATTTATTATGAAATATCAAATTATCTGAAGATTTAATCCCATAAACAATAGAGCAGATTCAGAAGTATACTTTGTCTATGGTTAAGGGAAAACAATGAAGACCCGACTTTACCAGAAAAAGGAAACGAGATGGGGTTTCTTTTTATCTAAGAGCTGGGAAAAAAAAAATCTCAGATATTGTCCAATGCAATGTTCAATGATCAGCCAAAAAATAGCTTTTGATTTCTAATTCAGTATTCTTTGGGATCACTGAGTCCTTGAGAACAACATTAATGCAATCATTGTGAGATGAGGACATGGAGATCCCTAACAGAAAAATAGTTGTGCAATGCATCCAGCTAATCAGCAATGTTCAACCTACCGTGCAATTGCACTCATTTCACAAGCTAGCAAGGTAATGCGCAAAATCCTTCATCAAGTCTTCAGCAGTATGTGAACCAAGAAGTTCCAAATATACAAGATACATTTAGAAAAGGCAGAGGAGCTAGAGATCAAATTATCAAACTCCATTGGATCATAGATAAAGCAAGGGAATTCCAGAAAAACGTCTACATCTGCTTCATTAACTACATTAAAGCCTTTGACTGTGTGGATCACAAAAACTGTGGGAAATTCTTAAAGAGATGGGAATACTAGACCAATTTACCTGCCTCCTGAGAAATCTGTGTCAGTCAGTTCAGTTCAGTTCAGTTGTTCAGTCGTGCCCGATTCTTTGCGACCCCATGAACCGCATAACACCAGGCCTCCCTGTCCGTCACCAACTCACGGAGTTTAGTCAAACTCATGTCCATCGAGTCGTGATGCCATCCAACCATCTCATCCTCTGTTGTCCCCTTCTCCTCCTGCCCACAATCCCTCCCAGCATCAGGGTCTTTTCCAGTGAGTCAACTCTTCGCATGAGGTGGCCCAATTATTGGAGTTTCAGCTTCAACATCAATCCTTCCAATGAACACCCAGGACTGATCTTTATGATGGACTACTTGAATCTCCTTGCAGTCCAAGGGACTCTCAAGAGTCTTCATAACACCACAGGTCAAAAGCATCAATTCTCCACTGCTCAGCTTTCTTTATAGTCCAACTCTCACGTCCATACATTACTACTGAAAAAACCATAGCCTTGACTAGATGGACCTTTGTATGCAAAGTAATGTCTCTGCTTTTTAATATACTGTCTAGGATGGACATAACTTTCCCTCCAAGGAGTAAGCATCTTTTATTTCTAGGCTGCAGTCACCATCTGCAGTGATTTTGGAGCCCAGAAAAATAAAGTCAGCCACTGTTTACACTGTTTCCCCATCTATTTGCCACAAGTGATGGGACTGGATGCCATGATCTTAGTTTTCTGAATGCTGAGCTTGAAGCCAACTTTTTCACTCTTCTCTTTTCTTTCATCAAGAGGCTCTTTAGTTCTTCTTCACTCTCTGCCGTAACAGTGGTGTCATCAGCATATCAGCAGCTGCTGCTGTTAGGTCCCTTCAGTTGTGTCTGACTCTGTGCAACCCCATAGACTGCAGCCCACCAGGCTCCCCCTCCCTGGGATTCTCCAGACAAGAACACTGGAGTGGGTTGCCATTTCCTTCTCCAATGCGTGAAAGTGAAAAGTGAAAACGAAGTCTTCAGTTGTGTCCGACTCTTAGCGACCCCATGGACTACAGCCTACCAGGCTCCCCCGTCCATGGGATTTTCCAGGCAAGAGTACTGGAGTGGGGTGCCATTGCCTCCTCCATCTGCATATCTGAGGTTATTGATATTTCTCCTGGCAATCTTGATTCCAGCTTGTGCTTCCTCCAGCCAAGCGTTTCTCATGTTGTACTCTGCATTTAAGTTAAATAAGCAGGGTGAAAATATACAGCCTTGATGTACTCCTTTTCCTATTTGGAACCAGTCTGCTGTTCCATGTCCAGTTCTAACTGTTGCTTCCTGACCTGCATACACGTTTCTCAAGAGGCAGAACAGGTGGTCTGGTATTCTCATCTCTTTCAGAATTTTCCACATTGTATTGTGAGCCATACAGTCAAAGGCCTTGGCATTGTCAATAAAGCAGAAATAGATGATTTTCTGGAACTCTTTTGCTTTTTTGATGATCCAGCTGATATTGGCAATTTGATCTCTGGTTCCTCTGCCTTTTCTAAAACCAGCTTGAACATCTGGAAGTTCACAGTTCACGTATTGCTGAAGCCTGGCTTGGAGAATTTTAAGCATTACTTTACTAGCGTGTGAGATAAGTGCAATTGTGTGATAGTTTGAGCATTCTTTGGCATTGCCTTTCTTTGGGATTGGAATGAAACTGATCTTTTCCAGTCCTGTGGCCACTGCTGAATTTTCAAATTTGCCAGCATATTGAGTGCAGCACTTTCACAGTGTCGACACCGAATTTCACAATTGGTCGACACGGAAGTCAGATTGATTATATTCTTTGCAGTCATATGGAAAAGCTCTATACAGTCAGCAAAATCAAGACCGGTAGCTGACTGTGGCTCAGATCTTGAACTCCTTATTGCCAAATTCAGACTGAAACTGAAGAAAGTGGAGAAAACCGCTAGACCATTCAGGTATGACCTAAATCAAATCCCTTATACCGTAGAAGTGAGAAATAGATTTAAGAGACTAGATCTGATAGAAAGAGTGCCTGATGAACTATGGATGGAGGTTCATGACATTGTACAGGAATCATACATCAAGACCATCCCCAAGAAACAGAAATGCATTAAAGCAAAATGGTTGTCTGAGGAGGCCTTACAAATAGCTGTGAAAAGAAGGGAAGTGAAAAACAGAGGAGAAAAGGAAAGATATACCCATTTGAATGTAGAGTTCCAAAGAATAGCAAGGAGAGATAAGAAAACCTTCCTCAGCAATCAATGCAAAGAAGTAGAGGAAAACAATAGAATGGGAAAGACTAGAGATCTCTTAAAGAAAGTTAGAGATCCCAAGGGAATATTTCATGCAAAGATGGGCACAATAAAGGACAGAAAAGGTAGGGGCCTAACAGAAGCAGAAGATATTAAGATGAGGTGGCAAGAATACACAGAAGAACTATACAAAAAAGATCTTCATACCCAGATAATCACAATGGTGTGATCACTCACCTAGAGCCAAACATCCTGGAATGTGAAGTCAAGTGGGCCTTAGGAAGCATCACTACGAACAAAGCTATTTGAGGTGATGGAATACCAGTTGAGCTATTTCTATGCAGAGTACATCATGTGAAATGCCAGGCTGAATGAATGACAAGCCAGAATCAAGATTGCCAGGAGAAATAACAACCTCATACATGTCGATGATATCACTTCTATGGTAGAAAGTGAAGAGGAACTAAAGGGCCTCTTGATTACAGTGAAAGAAGGATGAAATAGCTGGCTTAAGACTCAGCATTCAAGAAATGAAGATCATAGCATCCAGTTCCATCACTTCGTGGTAAATAGAGGAGGAAAAACTAGAAACAGTGTCAGATTTTATTTTCTTGGGCTCCAAAATCACTGCAAATAATGACTGCAGCCGCGAAATTAAAAGACACTGTTCCTTGGGAGAAAAGCAATGACAAACCTGTTGAAGAGCATATTAAAGAGCAGAGACTTCACTTTGCCAGCAAAGGTCCATATAGTCAAACTATGGTTTTTCCAGTAGTCGTGTGTGGATGTGAGATTTGGATGATAAAGAAGGCTGAGCACTGAAGAATTCCTGCTTTTGAACGGTGGTGTTGGAGAAGCCTCTTGGGAGTCCCTTGGACAGCTAGGAAATCAAACCAGTCAAACCTAAAGGAAATTAACAGTGATTATGCATTGGAAAGACTGATGCTGAAGTTGAAGCTCCAATACTTCGGCCACCTGATGTGAAGAGCTGATTCATAGGAAAAGACCCTGATTCTGGGAAAGATTGAGGGCAGGAGAAGGGGGCAACAGAAGATGAGGTGTTTGGAGAGCATCACTGACCCAGTGGACATGCTGCTGCTGCTGCTGCTAAGTCACTTCAGTAGTGTCCGACTCTGTGCGACCCCATAAATAGCAGCCCACCAGGCTCCCCCATCCCTGGGAATCTCCAGGCAAGAACCCTGGAGTGGGCTGCCATTTCCTTCTCCAATGCATCAAAGTGAAAAGTGAAACAGAAGTCTTTCAGTCTTGTCCAATTCTTTGCGACCCCATGAACCGCAGCACGCCAGGCCTCCCTGTCCATCACCAATTCCCATAGTCCACACAAACCCATGTCCATTGAGTTGGTGATACCATCCAACCGTCTCATGTTCTGTCATCCCCTTCTCCTCCTGCCCTCAATCTCTTTCAGCATCAGGGTCTTTTCAAATGAGTCAGCTCTTCACAACAGGTGGCCAAAGTATTGGAGTTTCAGCTTCAACATCAGTCCTTCCAATGAATGCCCAGGATGGATCTCCTTTACAATGGACTGGTTGAATCTCCTTGCAGCCCAAGGGAATCTGTTTATCACAGTTTAGGCACTACCTCTTTGAATAGGCAGCTACCAGTATCACGACTTTCAGGATCTTTAAATACAGACCATTCATAATTCACAATGGTACAATTTATGTTTATGGTGAGAATTTCAGCTTCCAGTTTATCTTGAACTAAAACTAAGTCTGTGGAAAGCAAACAGAAAGGGTCAGGATAAATGAGGCCAGCTTACAATGATAGAAAGAAGGCTTTTAAAAATCCCACATTCTCTGGCCTTGTCATATTACTGATTCATGCCTTCATACATAAAAGAGGGGTTTGTCTTACAGTCTGATTAGATAGTATCTTGAAACTTCTGAGTCAAAAGTAAGAATTGTTGTTTTGTTCACTGAAAGATGGTGGTAACTGATTTTTTCACCAGGAAATTTTAAAAGCAGAGCAATTAGTTTGTGCTGTTCTTTACATACATGTGATCCTTTCATCAGTAGTCCCTGAATGAATGGCAATTTGATGTTATCTAAAACACACTTAATGGAATAAAAAGCCTTCTGCTAGAACTGGGAGATGAATGAACTGTAGGGTGTGGGAATTCAAGAAATTCTAAAAACTTATTTGTTCAGTAAAATCATCTGGGGGACTTTCAGAAAATGCAGAATCTGGAAACTCCATCTTGAACTAATGGAATCAGAATTTCCACAGGCTGACACCCAGAATTCTACATTTACAAAAGCTTTCCAGATAACTCATAATTATCTAATCCACCCAAGTAAATTTTTGCAACAATTTTCAGAAATGAAGATTCTAAGTTCAAATGATGACATCAACTATGGCAATCAATTATAATCCTACATGAGATATAAGAACTAGATCTGCTGTCCCTTTCCTTCCTCCAGATATTTCTTCTTTTTAGGACCCTGACTATTTATTCATTGAACAAATAATTCTTAAATGCCTATTCTGCTAGAATTGAAAATATGATAGTGGACACAATAAAAATGATTATTTTCTCGTGGAGCCTGTTGCTCTCAGTCACTGGAATACTACAAGAGATCTATTCAGGAAATTATCCTGAATTTAGAATCCTGACTTTTTTTTACTGGTATTTCCTCAATTTTTCCACTTGCTACAGATAAGCCTGTGGGCTTCCTGGCCCAAGTGGTAGAGAGCAACTGTGGTCAATAGCTCTTAAATTTACATATCCTCCATTCAAGATAAAAGCTAATTCCAAAAGAAGTTCTCTGGCTCAGCTGGAGCTGAGTAGCTCTCCTAAATCAGCCTCCGTGGTTTAGAGGAGAAGGGTCACATTACAGAGACATAGTTGCTCCAATTGAACTACATCATAAGAGGATGGGCAATTCTATTAGAAAGAGATGATGGATAGACAATTAAATGCATTCCAAAAACACTTCTCTGAAGACAATTCAGTTATGCTGCTTACTGTCTGAATTTTGGCTCTGCTCAAATAATTAAGCTCTTATAGTCATTCTTTCATTATTTATTCATAAAGCATTTATTATGCATTGACCTGATCCCAAGGATAAAGAGAAGCAAGAATTGTGTAGAGATTAGCAGTGACGGCAAAGTAAAGTGAAGTCGCTCAGTCGTGTCCGACTCTTTTGCAATTCCTCCATCCATGGGATTTTCCAGGCAAGAGTACTGGAGTGGGTTGCCATTTCCTTCTCCAGGGGATCTTCCCAACCCAGGGATCGAACCCAGGTCACCCGCATTGCAGGCAGATGCTTTACCGTCTGAGCCACCAAACAGGCACATAATGAATATTACTGCTGCTGCTGCTAAGGCACTTCAGTCGTGTCCGACTCTGTGACCCCATGGACTGCAGGCTACCAGGCTCCTCTGTCCACGAGATTTTCCAGGCAAGAGTACTGGAGTGGGGTGCCATTGCCATCTTCATAATGAACATTAGTAGGTAGCAAAATATACTAAGTACTAAGAAAACACAAGAGAGTTAAAGAAATCTTCACATTACCTTAAATGAGTCTTAACGAATATATAGACATTTTCCTGGCCAGGTAAAGTGAGAAGGTTCCCAAACAAAGCAGACTATAGAAACAAAGATTTGTGCGGCAGAAGGAAGTTTCACGATAGAGAAGTAACTATGGCTAGAAGACTAGTCATTGTGGAAGTGATATGCCAGTCCTGCCACTGTGGGCTGTGTGCATACGAGCAAGTTACTAAAGCTTTTAGTGCTTGTCCCAGGACTGTTGTGAGGATTAACTTTTCTAATGCATGTGAAGGGTTTAGAATTCTGCTGGTGCATCTTTGGTGCTTAATAAATGTTTGATTATTGTTATCACTGTCAAATCATCATCACTATCATTTCAAACAAATGTGCTCTTCCTGGGAGTGTTTCTTTTACTTGTGAGAGGAGAAGCCATTTTCTTTATCATCATACCACAAATATCGTGGTTTGGGTGTGGCCCAGGGTGCAAAGGAGTAAGTTCAAAGATCATGTACATTAGGTTGCTGATGAGGTCATGGTAGATGTCAAAGACTTAGCTGAGGAAATTCCATTCTTCAAAAAACCACATGCTGCTTTTATGGAATCATATACTCCCACCAAGAATGATCAGTTCTACTTGGTTTCATAAAAGATTTCTACTGACTATACCTGTCATTCAGCCCAGTCCCCACCATGGAGTCTATAAACCAGGACCCAACTTCATTCTTTCAGAATAATGTTCCAAAGCATGAACCAATCTCAAAAACACACCACCACACCACAGAGACAGCTAAATTCCAAGTTCACAATTATTTCCTGTGTATTCTTAGGACTTTGGCTCAAGGGATGAGACCAATACTCCCTTAGGTTTTAGTAGGAGTTAGAGAATTGTTTCTATTCCTGCCAATCCTTTATCTCTTCAGTCAATTATCAGCCATGAGGACAATATCATTTTGAACCAGAAAAATCTATCCCTAAACCACTATCTTTGTTGATTCTCTTATTTCTAGCTTTGCAGAGGACCCCAACTTTGCTTCTTCTGTACAAATAGGGCTTTTTCTATTAAAATTTGCCAGTCACTGTCTAGGTGGTTAGAATGCAGATATAAAGGCCATGGTCCTTAGTAAGTGTCCCTGGGTGAAAGTCAGATGATTAAAATAAACACGTACAATGTTGTAGGAACCAGCACAAAGCCAGCGCAAAATAGACACTCAACGTGAGCATGTTCAGATGAATTTTGTTTCTTATACTGAGCCATAAGACATTAATTATATTTGGCTTGACATTTAAAAAGCAGCAATTATATGTGATTCCAACTGATGAAGGTTCTGATGGGATTAATTATTGGGTATTGTTGGAGTATTGGAAAATATTTACATGGACTAAAGACCTGGCTTTTAAAAATTCAACTTTCTTCCTTGTTAGAAAAGCAATATATCAGAGAAGAATCTTAAAGAATAAGTTCATTTGCACAATCTCTCCACTTTTACTGCCACTCCTCGTGTATAATCCATCATCACCTCTCCCTTGGAGTACTGCAAGAGCTTCTTAACTGGCTTCTCTGCTTTCATTCTTCTTGAACTTGCGTATGAACTTGGGTGAACATCCATGTACACACATGTACAATGGACAGGAGTTTGAGAAAGCTCCAAGAGATGTTGAAGAACAGGGAAGCCTGGCGTGCTGTAGTCCATGGTGTCACAAACAGTTGGATAGGACTGAGCAACTGAACAACATGAAATAAAAGAAATAAAAGAAAAAAATAAACACATAAGAGACTTACCTGGTGGTCTAGCAGTTAAGGGTTCACCTGCCGATGCCAGGGACACAAATTCAATCCCTTGTCGAGGAGGATCCCTTATGCCATGGAACAACTAAGCCGCAACTGCACACAACTACTGAGCCCACACTCTAGGGCCAACAAGACACCTGCTGAAGCCTGTGAGCCTGGGGTCCACACTGCACAGCAAGGAGGCTGTTTCAACAAAGACTGTCCCTTGCTCACTGCAACTGGAGAAAGCCCCTGCTCAGCAATGAAGACCAAGCACAGTGAAAAAGAAAATAAATACATAAATAAAAATAAACTCATGAGACCTACTTAAAAGCTTTCCACAGCAAAGGAAACCACCAATAAAACAAAAAAGACAACTTACTGAATGGAAGAAAATATTTGCAAATGATATGAGCAAAAAGGGATCCAAACAACTCCACATAAATGACTCATACAACTCAACATCCAAAAACCAAACAACCCAGTTAAAATATGGGGAGAAGAAATGGATAGACATTTTTCCAAAGAAGATATGCAGATGGCCAACAGATATATGAAAAGATGCTCAACATTGTTAGCCATCAGGAAAATGCAAATCAAATCCACAATGAGGATTAAAGAAAAAAGAAAGAAGAGACAAAACCCCAAATTGTAAATAGAAACAAGAACAAAGTAACATATACACACAAAAAATAAATGAAATCAGAATCAAAAACAAAACAAAACGCAAGAGAACAATCAAACTAAAGAAACCAAAAAGGAAATCAAACAATTTTAAAAAGCTAAACAAACAAACCATGAAACAAAACCAAAGCAGAGTGCCAGCTGAAGAATAAATCACAGAAAGCAAAACAGACAAAAATTATCAGAAATAATTAAAAGATAATTGAAAAGATTAAAAGCTGAAATATTAACACTTTTAGAAATAAGGATGGTCCTTATTTGGGCTTCCCTGGTGGCTCAGATGGCAAAGCATCTGCCAGCAATGAGGAACACCCGAGTTTGATCCCTGGGTTAGAAAGATCCCTTGGAGAAGGAAATGGCAACCCTCTCTAGTATTCTTGCCAGGACAATCCCATGGGCAGAGGACCCTGGTAGGCTACAGTCCATGGGGTTGCGAAGAGTTGGACACGACTGAGCAACTTCACTTTCTTGAGAATATTATACAAAGTGAAAAAAATCAAGCAGAGAAAGACAGATACCTTATGATTTCATTCCTTTGTGGATACAAAAATAAAATAATTTAAAAACAAACATACAGAACAGTGCAGTGGTAACTCGAGTGAAAGGAGTTGGGAGGATGGTAAAATGGGTAAAGAAGGTCAGCACCAATACAGTATATTAACACATATATAAGGAATTTAGAAAGATGGTAACAATGACCCTATATGTGAGAGAACAAAAAAGACACAGTATAGAAGTATAGAACAGTCTTTTGGACTCTGTGGGAGAAGGCGAGGGTGGGATGATTTGAAAGAATAGCATTAAAACATGTATATTATCATATGTGAAACAGATCACCAGTACAGATCCGATGCATGAATCAGGGTGCTCAGGGCTGGTACACTGGGATGACCCTGAGGGATGGGATGGGAAGGGAGGTGGGAGGGGGTTCAGAATGCAGAACACGTGTACACCCATGACTGATTCATGTCAATGTATGGTAAAACCCACTACAAGATTGTAAAGTAATTAGCCTCCAATTCAAATAAATAAATTAAAAAGAAAAAGATGAGAAAATAAAAAGAAGGTCAACTGTATGGTGACTGATCGAAAATAAAACATTTGGTGGTGAGCATGCTGTAGTGTCTCAGAAGGTGAAATATAATTTTCCACACCTGAAATTTGTATAATGTTATAAACCAAGGTAACCTCAATAGGGTGTTGCAAAATTTTAAAGTCACAATGCTTTCTTCAGAAATGTAAACCCTTGGGGAGAAAGCCCAGCGGTCAGAAGCGCACTCCGCTGTGTGACTAGGGCGCTCACACCTGGTTCCGTGGCAACCAGAAGGCGAGGGGAGATGAGAGGGGTGTGGTCGTGCCAGCGGCTGATTCTTGCTGATGTATGGCAGAGAGCCACAGGATTCTGTACGCAATTATCCTGCAGTTCAAAAATAAATTCAGTTCAGTTCAGTTGCTCAGTCATGTCCGACTCTTTGCGACCCCATGAACCACAGCACGCAAGGCCTACCTGTCCATCACCAACTCCTGGAGTTCATGCAAACTTCTGTCCATCGAGTCGTTGATGTCATCCAGCCATCTCATCCTCTGTCGCCCCCTTCTCCCCCTGCCCCCAATCCTTCTCAGCATTAGTGTCTTTTCCAGTGAGTCAGCTCTTTGCATCAGGTGGCCAAAGTATTGTAGTTTCAGCTTCAACATCAGTCCCTCCAATGAACACACAGGACTGGTCTCCTTTAGGATGGATTGGTTGGATCTCTTTGCAGTCCAAGGGGCTCTCAAGAGTCTTCTCCAACACCACAGGTCAAAAGCATCAATTCTTCACTGCTCAGCTTTCTTTATAGTCCAACTCTCATATCCATACATGAATACTGGGAAAAAACCATAGCCTTGACTAGACAGAACCTTGTTGGCAAAGTAATGTCTCTGCTTTTTAATATGCTGTCTAGCTTGGTCATAACTTTCCTTCCAAAGAGTAAGTGTCTTTTAATTTCATGGCATCACCATCTGCAGTGATTATGGAGACCAAAAAAATAAAGTCAACCACTGTTTCCAGTGTTTCCCCATCTATTTGCCATGAAGTGATGGGACCAGATGCCATGATCTTAGTTTTCTGAATGTTGAGCTTTAAGCCAACTTTTTCACTCTCCTCTTTCACTTTCATCTAGAGGCTTTTTAGTTCTTCTTCACTTTCTGCCATAAGGGTGGTGCCATCTGCATATCTGATATTATTGATATTTCTCCCTGCAATCTTGATTCCAGCCTGTGCTTCCTCCAGTCCAGAGTTTCTCATGATGTACTCTGCATAGAAGTTAAATAAGCAGGGTGACAATATACAGCCTTGACGTACTCCTTTTCCTATTTGGAACCTGTCTGTTGTTCCATGTCCAGTTCTGTTGCTTCCTGACCTGCATACAGGTTTCTCAATTAATTAAAAAAAAAAAAAAGTAATCTGAGAAAACCAGAATAAAAGGAAAATTTCCAATCTTAACAACAACAAAGAAAGAACATTTTCCAATTCCAAGAGGCGTTCATATCCTCCGAGAGATTTTGAAAGCTTCTGCTCAAGTGTTGAATTAAAACAACTCTTCCTTTCAATGGGAGAGAGCTAATGCACCTGACCCAGCATGATGCCAGCGTAGGCAGTCAGCAGAGAGGGAGCCCAGCCCCTCCTTCCAGGGGTCAGGTGACACCGTCCTCTGGACTATGATTGGCTCCAGCTCTTGACTAAGGGACATTTAATGATGAATAAGAACCCTGCTAAACGATCAGCCAGCAGAGAGAGAGAAGAGAGAAAGGTAGACTAAACTTGGGTGCGGGAAAAGGTAGTACAGTCTTCATCAGGACAAAAAAAGACTCAGGACAGAGAAGTGAGATGCTGGGAAGGAGCTCACTATCAGCTTTGCCAAAAGTCAAGTAGACTAAAATGTTTTCTGTGTAGGCTTCTTACTTCATGGAATAAAAGGAGAGGGAAAAGGTCATTCTGTAGTTCAATCAGGTGAGAATTAGAAATTCCAGGTGTCAAGCCAGAAATTCTAAAAGTACAGAGGCAATGATGTTTGAAGAAAAGCCTAAGGGCAATGGGAGCCTTGTAGACGATAACTAGCTGTACCTAGGTGCGAGGCATCAGGCAAACGGGAAACCAGGAGCAAGTGGGAAAGCCAGGCTCTCTGCAAGGCAGGAGGCAAATGACAAGTGCGACTTGCCCAGAAAAAGCCTCAACAGGTACAGCTGGCAGGAGATCCAGAGACACAGTCAGGAGACTGACCAGTGGCTGGTGATCAATCGCAAGGTCTACGATGTTACTGGCTGGGCAGACAGGCATCCCGGTCCTCAGTGCAAGGTCCTCAGCCGCTACGCTGGGGAAGACGCCATGGTAAGGAACACGAAGTCTGCCCTCTCTCTCTCTGTTCCAGCTGCTGGGTGGCTGGGACCTTGGCCGTTTTTCCAAAAGCATTTCAAGTATGTGTTCAAGCTCCACGATCACTCATCTCCTCCCAAACCAATTTTTCAAGATTCCTATCCAGCAAAAAGTTGAAAGCTAATTAAGCCTCAAGGTCTAGCTATTATTTACACTAGGTTTGGGGTGAGCTCAGATGCTGACAGTAGATACTATGTGTTATTTCAGGTTTTGGTTTTTGTTCTTGCCATTATGTTTTTTTGTTTGTTTTATTTGTTTTGTTTTGAAATGAAGTCATTGTTTTATAAGAAGAAAGTTACAAATAAGTGAGTAAAATCTGGGAAAAAAAGTCTTCACTCAAGTAGAAATTTCTCAGACTCCTACAACTGGAGTGCGTGAAACAGACAGCAATACATCGGGCGAGCATCAAAATGTTGAACGATGTTGAAAGGGTACAGTGACAGAGGCTTTTAGACTTTGTAGAGTTCTTTCTTGTTGTGTAGTTCATTCAATGTGATACAGGTAATACAACCCACTTTTATGGAAGAAGTAACTGAAATCAGAAGTAACTGAAATCACTGGTTAAGTGACTGACCCAAGTTCACCCAGCCAGCAGATCTCAGATTCAAAACACTTATCTTTCTTAACTTTCAGTCTTAACCACTTTCCTTCATTGTTTTTCCTCATAACTCTCCTCCACCAAAATAGCTGAAAAAACACTTTCAGTGGATGCCTAAAATACCACACGTCATGTGTGTTAAGTCGCTTCAGCTGCATCGAACTCTTTGTGTCACTATGGACCACATTCCGCCAGGTATCTCTATCCTTGGGATTCTCCAGGCATGAATACTGGAGTGGGTTGCCATGCTCTTTTCCGGGGGATCTTCCTGACCCAGGGATCGAACCTGTATCTCTTACCTCAACAGCATTGGCAGGAGTGCTCTTACCATTAGCATCACTTGGGAAGCCCAAAGACACCATAGACACATTCGAATGCATGACCTCACTTAAACCTCATCATAAGGAAAGTGAATGGTATTCCCATATTAAAGATGGAAAAAACTGATACTAAAACATGAAAATAATGTATCTCAGACCACACAAATAACAGTGACAAATTTTTAAATCAGACAGGGTTTTTGTTTACCATAAAGCCCTTTATAGCTGATCTTAAAAATAAAATTTTTATTTAATATTGAAGAGGGAGGTTTCTCAATCCTTAAAAGCATTTAGGAATTCACTCTAAAATATTCTATAAGAAAGTTGATTTTAGCCCAATTAGGAACTTTTTCTCCACATTATACACATGAAGAAATGGATAATAAAAGGTGTTAAATAAACTAATTCAAGATCAGAAAATTAGCATATTATAGAGAAGAAATTTAAACAGATTTTTTTATGTTACCCTTGTTGTTTTCATGTTAGTATATAATTTCTCCAACTGGTTTCAAAGCATAGGATTAAAAATATTGATTCATGAAATTCTGCTCTGTGAGTGTTACCTGACTGATAAAAATAGAATACACAAGCATATGGCAAGTTTGCAAAAAAATAAAGATTTTGATTTTTGACACTAGCAACATCTTCTTTCCCCAATTCTCATCTCCCCCAAATTTCTCAACTTCTCTGTCTAATCAGGGTCTTCTACCATCTTCTCATCTTGATTGTGCAGTCAAAGAATGTCTTTCTGAGCAGACACTTCCACATCCCCACCACTCAAGTCTGATGTGATATTTTTAAAACAAAGCTCAACCTTTTCCTGCGAAAGTGTGCATGAGCTTGTGGCCCATGATGGGAGTCTCACATGTGTCAGGAAGACCCTAGGAAGCCAGAGAGCTGAGGATAGAAGAAGCCAAGTGACAGGCATTTGTGCAAGAATCAGGGGAAAGATTAACAAAAATAAGGGAAAAAATACTTGTTGATGTATGACAGAAAACCACAAAATTCTGTAAAGCAATTAAACTTCACTTAAAAAAATAATGTGACAAAAAAGAGGAAAAAAATACCACAGATCTTATCTCCACAACACAAAGAAAATATGGGCAATACTCTTCTAACACAAGTACAGAATCAGCTCAGAGGATGTGTTAGGAAAATATGTATCTTCAACCACCTTGAATATAACTGGTAGACATAGCTTGCAGCAAGCAGCTCAGCTGATGAATTTGTACTTTGCTGGTGAGTTTTTATCTCCCAGAAGTCAGAGAAAAACCATGATTCTGCATCCAGTTCTAGTCAATAAAGAAGAATTGAACATTATGGGAAAATACACATGACACCTTAGGATGTGTGTCTTGAGGATGAACACCCTGAGCATGGTCAATCATGTGCCCCACACTTTTAGAAGGCAGATCCAGAATGTTCAGAGAAAAGTCTCCAGGGGATGATGGCTAGAGAAGAATGGAAGGGTGCCGGGAGAATCCTGACAACCACGGTATTCCATGGCCACTCAGAGAACATGGAGCCTGAGGTGCGGTATACTGGTTACATAAGCCTGAGAAAGTCCCTGAAATGCTCTGGAACTCAGCTTCATCATCTACATAATGGGAACGACCTCACCCATCTAATAGGTAAATGATACTAAAGCTTGTAAAGGGTTTAGCATAATACCAGATGCACCTTTCATTAAGCCATAGCTATTGTTATTCATATCACAGCATCCATAGCCTCAGAGATGTGACTCACATTTCCTGTTTACCACCTGCTTAGAAATCCTGATTGTTTGTTGCCAACTAGGAACAGAGGAATACGTGGTGGAGAAACTGCATGCTCTCTAGGGAAGGAGGGAAGACCATGAAGTCAGAGAACCTAAGGTCAAATGCTCTCTCTACAGCCTAAAAACTGTTTGCAAGCTGTACCCTGAAAGGCAAATGTGCACCAAATATGATCTCTGTGCACAAGCCCTGGACCATAGCTGCACCTGCCCAGAGGGGGCATCTTTCCTTATTTACATAGAAACTCTTCTTCAAGCCTCCATCCTTCTCATGAAAATTACATAATGATACCAAGGTAATTTGTTCCATAAGGTTACTCACTCATTCATTCATTCATGTGTTGAATCATTCTAAAACTTTTTGAGGTGTCCACTCTAATGATTAAGAGTACAAATTTGGGAATGAAAGAGGTGTGGTTTCTATCTGGGCTCCACCACTTACCAGGAATGTCCTGAGAAGCTTGCTGAAGTTCTTGGAAACTCAGCTCCTTTATCTAGAAAGTGGGATAATGATACTTCTATCTCAGTATGGTTGTCAAAGTCAGTGGAGATAAAATAAAGGTTTTCTTCTTACACCTGGGACAGAGTAAACACTCAAAAAATGGTGTTTATTATTATTTAGTTATTCTGAGATAATTTGTCATTTTTTTCAAGGAATTTTACTAGAGTAAGTTAGTCACTCCATCATGTCCAACTCTTTGTGACCCCATGGACTGCAGCACAACAGGCCTGCCTGTCCATCACCAACACACAGAGTTTACTTAAACTCATGTCCATTGAGTCACGGCTGCCATCCAACTACCTCAACCATTCTCTTCTCCTCCCACCTACAATCTTTCCTAGCATCAGGGTCTTATCGAATGAGTCAGCTCTTTGCATCAGGTGACAAAAGGATTGGAGTTTCAGCTTCAACATCAGTCCTTCCAATGAATATTCAAGACTGATTTCCTGTAGGATGGACTGGTTGGATGTCCTTGCAGTCCAAGGAACTCTAAAAGGTCTTCTCCAAAACCATATTTCAAAAGCATCAATTCTTCAGTGCTCACACTTCTTTATAGTCCAACTCTCACATCCATACATGAATACTCCAAAAAAACATAGCCTTGAGTAGACGGACCTTCGTTGGCAAAGTAACATCTCTGCTTTTTAATATGCTGTCTAGCTTGGTCATAACTTTTCTCCCAAGGAGTAAGTGTCTTTTAATT
The DNA here is from genome assembly GCF_033118175.1 of Dama dama. Lineage (NCBI taxonomy): Eukaryota > Metazoa > Chordata > Mammalia > Artiodactyla > Cervidae > Dama > Dama dama. The sequence continues at coordinate 80,597,257 of NC_083681.1, forward strand.
TCATGGCTGCAGCCACCATCTGCAGTGATTTTGGAGCCCCCCAAAAATAAAGTCTCTCAGTGTTTCCAGTGTTTCCCCATCTATTTGCCATGAAGTGATGGGACCGGATGCCATGATCTTAGTTTTCTGAATGTTGAGCTTTAAGCCAACTTTTTCACTCTCCTCTTTCACTTTCATCAAGAGGCTCTTTAGTTCTTCTTCATTTTCTGCCATAAGGGTGGTGTCATCTGCATATCTGATGTTATTGATATTTCTCCCAGCAATCTTGATTCCAGCTTGTGCTTCCTCAAGCCCAGAGTTTCTCATGATGTACTCTGCATAGAAGTTAAATAAGCAGGGTGACAATATACAGCCTTGATGTACTCCTTTTCCTATTTGGAACCAGTCTGTTGTTCCATGCCCAGTTCTAACTGTTGCTTCATGACCTGCATACACTTTTCACAAGAGGCAGGTCAGGTGGTCTGGTATTCCCAACTCTTTCAGAATTTTCCACAGTTTATTATGATCCACACAGTCAAAGGCTTTGGCATAGTCAATAAAGCAGAAATAGGTGTTTTTCTGGAACTCCTTTGCTTTTTCAATAATCCAGCAGATGTTGGCAATTCAGTCTCTGGTTCCTATACCTTTTCTGAATCCAGCTTGAACATCTGGAATTTCATGGTTCATGCAATATTGAAGCCTGACTTGGAGAATTTTGAGCACTACTTTACTAGCAAGTGAGATGAGTGCAATTGTGCAGTAGTTTGAGCATTCTTTGCCATTGCCTTTCTTTGGGATTGGAATGAAACTGACCTTTTCCAGTCCTGTGTCCACTACTGAGGTTTCCAAATTTGCAGGCAAAATGAGTGCAGCACTTTCACAGCATCATCTTTTAGGTTTTGAAAGAGCTTAACTGGATTTCCATCCCCTCCACTAGCTTTGTTCGTAGTGATGCTTCCTAAGGCCCACTTGACTTCACATTCCAGGATGTCTGGCTCTAGGTGAGTGACAACTCCATCGTGATTACCTGGGTCTTGAAGATTTTTTTGTACAGTTCTTCTATGTATCCTTGCCACCTTTTCTTAATATTTTTGCTTCTGCTTGTTCCATAATATTTCTGTCCTTTATTGAGCCCATCTTTGCATGAAATGTTCCCTTGGTATCTCTAACTTTCTCGAAGAGATCTCTAGTCTTTCCCATTCTATTGTTTTCCTCTATTTCTTTTCATTGATCACTGAGGAAGGCTTTCTTATCTCTCCTTGCTATTCTTTGGAACTCTGCATTCAGATGGGTATATCTCTCCTTTTCTCCTTTGCTTCTCACATCTCTTCCTTTCAAACCTATTTGTAAGGCCTCCTCAGACAGCCATTTTGCTTTTTTGCATTTCTTTTTCTTGGGGATGGTCTTGATCCCTTTCTCCTGTACAGTGTCATGAACCTACATCTATAGTTCATCACGCATTCTACCTGTCAGATCTAGTCCCTTGAATATATTTCTCACTTCCACTGTATAATTTTAAGGGATTTGATTTAGGTCATACCAGAAAGATCTAGTGGTTTTCCCCACTTCATCAATTTAAGTCTGAATTTGGCAATAAGGAGTTCATGATCTGAGCCACAGTCAGCTCCTGGTCTTGCTTTGCTGACTCTATAGAGCTTCTCAACCTTTGGCTGCAAAGAATATATCTGATTTCGGTGTTGACGATCGGGTGATGTCCATGTGTAGAGTCCTCTCTTGTGTTGTTGGAAGAGGGTAAGTATATTATACAAGGCACAGACACATGAATTCCTGTTACTGCACATATTGTTTATCTGATTTTTTTCAAATTGTATGATTCAAAATTAATACACAGTGCTAATAAATAAAATCAAGGCTTAGATCTTCTCACCTGGAAAAGCTTACCTATGAGAAGCCAGAAACAACCTATAAGTCCAACAAGAAGAATTAATTATATGGATTACAACATGTCCATATGAAGCATGCTGCATGCTAAGTTGTGCTAAGTTACTCAGTCATGTCTGACTCTGGGCAACCCTATGGACTATAGCCCACTAGGCTCCTCTGTCCTTGGCGATTCTCCAGGCAAGAAAACTGGAATGAGTTGTCCTACCCTCCTCCAGGGGATCTTCCCTACCCAGGGATCAAACAGGCATCTCTTATGTCTCCTGCATTGGGAGGAGGGTTCTTTGCCACTAGTGCCACTTGGGAAGTCCCAAGTTTTACATAAGTAAGTCAGCAATATTTCTGGGCTCCATAAAAGAAGTAAACACAGTCTTGTGAGGTGTGCACAAGAGTAGCATGTTCAGAACAAAGAAGTCAGGGTTATCACCCAATGTGCATGGTCAGCCACCTCCTTGTGTCTGAACATGATGCTCTGAGAGGGACACTGAGAAACTCAAACTCTTCATCAGGGTAAAATCCAATATGACAGGAAACATATGACAAAAGCCTAGAGGAAAGAGCAAAATTTGTTTCAACTGCTCAGAAGACTGCAAGGTGGAAGAGGAACGAGCTGCATGCAAGTCCAAAAGAGTCAGTCATGTGAAATCAACAGAGGCAAGGCTGGGGCGGGGCGAGAGAGGATGCATACAGAGGTGGGATACAGATCAGGTTCACATCGTGAGTAAGCACCAGCAGAATAGGTGTCCCGGCTTGGCCACATCCTTTGCTTAGCACAATCCTGGTCAACATGATGGCTTGAGGATGAGAAGAGGAGAAGGAGAAAGAGAGGATGAAGGGTGTGGGAGGTAAAGAAAGAGACAAGAGGAGGAGGAGAGGAAAAAATGGTCTTGAGTTCTGAGCAAAGGACCCTGGATTTTACCATCACTGTAGGTCTTCCTCTCCTCCCGCTGCAGGTAATGACACTTCTCCAGCACAGCATCCCTCCCTATACCCAGTCCTACAAGGAAACCAACCGGGATTCCAGCTGTTTATAAAAGGAAAGTTGTCATCAGTAATAACTGCATCTTTGTGGGCTGTCAACATTTTATTTTTTACTTTAAAATTAAATTTTAATTTGATTCTTATTTGAATGATGGTTCAAGTTGAAAAATAGGTACAAGAGTAAAGAGACAAGTGCAGTTAAAGTGCTAATGGGTGATAATGGCCATGAAGAGGGACTCTTTTTCAAACGCCAGCCTGGAGGTTAAGTAAAGGTTGAAGATCAAGAAGAGTCAGTCAAGGCAGAATGGATACAGATATCCGTATGGCTGAGTCCCTTTGCTGTCCGCCTGAAGCTATCACAACATTGTCAATAGGCTATGGTCCCATATTAAAAAAAAAAAAAAAAAATTTACAGAGTCAAAACGAAGGAGTCCATGGAACATGCTGAAGTCCTGAATAAGACACTGACAACAGAAATCAGAAAGAGGGGATGGATAACCAGAAGACATAATTTATAACAGGGGATAAGTGGCTAGGTAAGTAAGCAGGAGTAAGGAGTCTAAACTGCCTGATGGATGACTTATGTAGGTAAGTAGGTGGCAGTTGCCCTTACGAGGTAAAGAAACCAGGAAGATGAACAGGTTTGGTGGGGACACTGGAGAGAGAGAGAATCTGGCCTGGAGCTCAGTAAATATATCACAGGAAAAACTCTCAAATAATGAAAGTTCTCAAGTAATAGAGTGAGTTATGGCAAAAAATAGCCCTCTGTTTATCCCTGTGGATGGAGGGGAATCTTGGTGACTTCATGTAAATATTCTCCACTCCAAAGTGGTTCTTTCCTTTTCTCCTTTGCCTTTCACTTCTCTTCTTTTCTCAGCTATCGGTAAGGCCTCCTCAGATACCATTTTGCCTTTTTGCATCATGACCTCCAGTACAATGTAACAAACTTCTGTCCATAGTTCTTCAGGCACTCTATCAGATCTTATCCCTTGAATCTATTTCTCATTTCCACTGTATAACCACAAGGGATTTACTTTACATCATACCTGAATGGCCTAGTTGTTTCCCCTACTTTCTTCAATTTAAGTCTGAATTTTGCAATAAGGAGTTCATGATCTGAGCCATAATCAGCTCCCAGTCTTGTTTTTGCTGATGTATAGAGTGTCTCTGTCTTTGGCTGCAAAGAATATAATTAATCTGATTTCAGTACTGACTGATTCAGTATTGATCTGGTGATGTCCATGTGTATAGTCATCTCTTGTGTTGTTGGAAGAGGGTATTTGCTATGACCAGTGCATTCTCTTGGCAAAAATTTGTTAGCCTTTGCCTGGCTTCATTTTGTACTCCAAGGCCAAACTTTCCTATTACTCCGGGTATCTCTTGACTTCCTACTTTTACATTCCAGTTCTCTATGATGAAAAAGACATCTTTTTTTTTTTTTTTTTAATGTTAGTCCTAGAAGGTCTGGTAGGTCTTCAGAGAACCATTCAACTTCAGCTTCTTTAGCATTTGTGTTCGGGGCATAGATTTGAATCACTGTGATACTGAATGGTTTGCCTTGGAATCGAACAGAGATCATACTCTCATTTTTGAGACTGCACCCAAGTACTGCATTTTAGACTCTTGTTGACTATGATGACTACTCCATTTCTCACAAGAGATTCTTGCCCACAGTAGTAGATACAATGGTCATATGAATTAAATTCACCCATTCCCATACATTGTAGTTCACTGATTCCTAAAATGCTGAGGTTCACTCTTGTCATCTCCTGCTTGACCACGTCCAGTTTACCTTGATTCATGGACCTAACTTTCCAGGTCCCTATGCAATATTGTTGTTTATATCATTGGACTTTTTTGCCATTAAACACATCCATAACTGTGTGTCATTTCTGCTATGCCCTAGTCTCATATTCTTTCTGGAGCTATTTCTCCACTCTTCCCCAGTAGCATATTGGACATCTACTTAACTGGGGGGCTCATCTTTCAGTGCCATTGCTTTAGCCTTTTCATACTGCTCATGGGATTCTTGAGGCAAGAGTACTGAAGTTGTTTGCCACTCGCTTCTGACCACGTTTGGTCACAACTTTCTACCATGGCCCATCCATCTTGGGACCCTGACTTTGAAGGGCTTGAGACTGTGGGATATGAGTCTAGGCCAGTTACCAAACCTGTCTGTGGTTCAGTTTCTCTCTCTGTAAAATAGCAACAATAGAACCAAACACATAAGTGTTATTGGGAGATTACTGAAAGAGTTAAAGGCATTTAAAGTGCTTAGAGCAGTGTCTGGAATGTAGCAAGTGTCCAATAAACTTTAGATGCTGTATTTATCATAAACTCAACAGTCACACAAGTAATTTACAAGCCTCTAAATTTACAGAATCATTTAGGGCAGGATGCCCTAGATTAAAAAGAGGAAATGGTGCAGAGTTTAGTTGTTTTTCCTAAATATTTTCTTTAAGGAAAAGATAATCCCATTCATGGCTGAGAGCTATAATTATTCATTATCTAAAACAGTGCTGATCCCTGAGGGTAAAGACCTGATATGAATTTTCTTTGTGCATCTGTGATTACCCAGGGATATGTATGTAGACAATTATTGTTTGAGCACAGAACTGAAAGTCAGGAAGTACAGGCTAAGTCCAGCTTCCACCACTTGCGGAGGATTTCACATTAACCTCTCTTCTGGGCTTTAGTGACCCAGTGAACTTTAGTGAAAGTGATGGTAAAATCAGGCAAACGCCCTGTTGCTGTTGTTCGGTCGCTAAGTTGTGTCTGACTCATTGTTGTTATGCCCGATGTCCGAATGCCCGATGTCCGAATCCCCGAGCGGGAAGAGAGAAGGCTTCCAAGACAAAGCAACTGGCAAAAAGGGGAAGTTTATTACTGACTCGAGCCAGGGCCCTCTGCCACATCCAATGCAGTGGTGCAGGTCAGAGAGCCCCGAGCCCAAGCTGTTACACAAATTTATAGGGTGAGCACACGCCATTGGTAGTTGGTTTAAACAGATTGGTTACAAGTTTGCAAAGCAATTTCATTGGTCAAAACTTTCGCATGGGCAGGACTTTCCTGGGGTTTTCCGCCCCGTTCCTAATTTCCTAACTGGCAAACAGCGGTCAGTATTAAGTGAAAGCTAATTGGTCCTAATTGGCAAACAGCGGTCAGTGTTAAGCGAAAGCTAATTGGTTGTATCCAGGTGGCCTGATAATCTTACCAAGTAGGAAGGCCTACTCCTAATCTAAGGTGCATTACTTCTGCTCGCCTCACAATTGTGACCTCATGGACTGCAGCACAGCAGGCTTCCCTATCCTTCACCATCTCCCTTGTTGAAACTCATATGCATTGAGTCAGTGATGCCCATACAGCCATCTCATTCTCTGTTATCCCCTTCTCCTTGTACCTTCGATCATTCCCAGCATCAGGGTCTTTTCCAATGAGTCAGCTCTTCCTATTAGGTGGCCAAAGGATTGGAACTTCAGCTTCAGCATCAGTCCTTCCAATGAACACCCAGGACTGATCTCCTTTAGGATGGACTGGTTTTATCTCCTTGCAGTCCAAGGGACTCTCAAGAGTCTTCTCCAACACCATGGTTTAAAAGCATCAATTCTTCGGTGCTCAGACTTCTTTATAGCCCAGTTCTCATATCCATACGTGACTACAGCAAAGACCATAGCTTTTACTAGACAGACATTTGTTGGCAAAGTAATGTTTCTGCTTTTTAATATGCTGTCTAGGTTTGTCACTGCTTTTCTTCCAAGGAGCAAGCAAAGTTTAATTTCATGGCTGCAGTCACAATCTGCAGTGATTTCGGAGCCCAAGAAAATAAAGTCTGTCACTGTTTTAATTGTTTACCCCATCTGTTTGTCATGAAATCATGGAACTGGTTGTGATTATCTTCATTTTTGAATGTTGCATTTTAAACCAGCTTTTTCACTCTCTTTTTCACCTTCATCAAGAGGCTCTTTAGGTTCTCTTCACTTTCTGCCATAAGGGTGGTGTCATCTGCATATGTGAGGTTATTGATATTTCTCCTGGCAATCTTGATTCTAGCTTCTGCTTCATCCAGCCCAACATTTCTCATTATGCAATCTGCATAGAAGTTAAATAAGCAGGGTGACAACACACAGCCTTGATGTACTCCTTTCCCAATTTGGAATCATTCCATTGTTCCATGTCCAGTTCTAACTGTTGCTTCTTGACCTGCATACAGGTTGCCCAGAAGGCAGGTCAGGTGGCCTGGTATTCCCAGCTATTGAAGAATTTTCCACAGTTTGTTGTGATCCACATGGTCAAAGGCTTTGGCATAGTCAGTGAAGCAGAAGTAGATGTCTTTTGGAATTCCTTTGCTTCCTCTATGATCCAACAGATGTTAGCAATTTGATTGCTGGTTCCTCTGACTCTTCTAAACCCAACTTGAACATCTGGACATTCTCGGTTCACGTACTGTTGAAGCCTAGCTTGGAGAATTTTAAGCATTACTTAGTTAGCGTGTGGAATGACTGCAATTGTGCAGAAGTTTGAAGATCCTTTGGTATTGCCTTTCTTTGGGATTGGAATGAAAATTTATTTTTCAAGTCCTGTGGCCACTGCTTAGTTTCCCAAGTTTGCTGGTGTATTGAGTGCAGCACTTTCACAGCATCACCTTTTAGGATTTGAAATAACTCTGCTGGAATTCCATCACCTCCACAAGCTTTGTTGTTAGTGATGCTTCCTAAGGCCCACTTGACTTCACACTCCAGCATGTCTGGCTCTAGGTGAGTGATCACAACACCATCGTGGTTATCTGGGTCATTAAGATCTTTTTTGTGTAGTTCTTCTGTGTATTCTTGTCATCTCTTCCTGATATCTTCAGCTTCTGTTAGGTCCATATGGTTTCTGTCCTTTATTGTGCCCATTTTTGTATGAAAATTTCCCTTGGTATCTCTAATTTTCATGAAGAGATCTCCAGTCTTTCCCATTCTATTGTTTTCCTCTATTTCTTTGCACTGATCACTGAGGAAGACTTTCTTATCTCTCCTTGCTATTCTTTGGAACTCTGCATTCAGAGGGATATATCTTTCTTTTTCTCCTTTGCCTTTCACATCTTTTCTTTTCTCAGCTATTTGTAAGGCCTCCTCAGGCATCACTTTGACATTTTGCATTTATTTTCTGGGGGGATGATTTTGATCACCACCTCCAGTACAATGTTATGAACCTCTGTCCATAGTTCTTCAGGCACTCTACCAGATCTTATACCTTGAACCTATTTCTCACTTCCACTGTATAACAGCAAGGGATTTACTTTAGGTCATACCTGAATGGCCTAGTGGTTTCCCCTACTTTGTTCAATTTAAGTCTGAATTTTGCAATAAAGATTTCATGATCTAGCCATAATCAGCTCCTGGTCTTGTTTATGCTGATGTATAGAGCTTCTCTATCTTTGGCTGCAAAGAATATAATCAATCTGATTTCGGTATTGACCATCTGGTGATGTCCATGTGTAGAGTCATCTATTATGTTGTTGGAAGAGGGTGTTTTTTATGACCAGTGTGTTCTCTTTACAAAACTCTGTTAGCATCTGCCCAGCTTCATTTTGTACTCCAAGGCCATGCTTGACTGTTCCTCCAGGTACCTTTTGACTTCCTACTTTTGCATTCTAATCCCCTATGATGAAAGAAATCTAAGTGCTGAAGAATTGATGCTTTTGAACTGTGGTGTTGGAAAAGATTCTTGAGAGTCCCTTAGACAGCAAGGAGATCCAACCAGTCTATCCTAAAGGAGATCAGTCCTGAATATTCATTGGAAGGACTGATGCTGAAGCTGAAACTGCAATACTTTGGCCACCTAATGTGAAGAACTGATTCACTTGAAAAGACCCTGATGCTGGGGTAGATTGAATGTGGGAGGAGGAGGGGATGACAGAGGATGAGATGGTTGGATGGCATCACCACCTAAATGGACATGAGTTTGAGTAAGCTCCAGGAGTTGGTGATGGACAGGGAAGCCTAGCCTGCAGCAGTCCATTTGGTTGCAAAGTGTCAGACATGACTGAATGACTGAACTGAATTGATGAAAAGGACATCTTTTTTTGGTGTTAGTTCTAGAAGGTCTTGTAAGTCTTCAAAGAACCATCCAACTTCAGCTTCTTCAGCATTAGTGATCAGAGCACAGACTTGAATTAATCTGATATTGAATGGTTTCCCTTGGAAATGAATAGAGATCATCTTTCATTTTTGATTTTTGTACCCAAGTACTCTATTTCAGACTCTTTTGTGGACTAGCACACTGTGTGATCTACTAAAGTTATCTATGGCCACCAGAATTCTGATGTTCATGGGGCCTCTAGAGATGAGCCCATCCAAACCTTTCCCAGGCACTGAACCATTTTAAAGTTGTATCAGTGAATTTGAAATGAATTTTCTTGCTTCTAGGATTATGTTCATAGCTCTTTTTTATTATTATTTCAAATTTCTCATTCCTGTAGAGCTTCTCAGCATCTCACAGGAAATTCATTCTTTGAGCTAATCTAAGTGAACTCTTTCTTTCATAAAGGAATCTTTTGCACACGCTAAATAGCTGATAACATAGAAAGTAACAGAGGTCTGTATAGATAGCAAAGTCCCCCAAAGTATAATCAGAGACCAAACAGCACATTGATCTAAAAAGGCGACTGTTATGAATAGACACTCACGTCTACACATAAAGCGGACAAACAGCAAGGCCCTGCTGTTCGGCAGGGACCTACACTCGGTACCTCACAATGGCCGCCCGGGGACTGGGCTCTGAGGGAACAGTGCGTGTGGGTCACGTGCTGTGCACCTGACGGCAGTGCGACGCTGCTCGTCGCCCACACGTCAACGCGGCCTTTGTCTGAAAGGAGGAGACTTCTTATGGGGGCTTCCCCGGCAGCCCGGCGTTAAGACTTCTCCTTTCAGTGCAGGGGCGCAGGTTTGATCCCTCGTCAGGGAACCAAGATCTCACATGCCTCACAGCCAAAAACAAAACAAGACATAAAATAAAAGCAATATTGCCACAAATTCAATAAAGACTTCAAAAGAAATGATCTGCATCAAAAAAAATTAATTAATCAGTTTTAAAAAGAGAATTGTTAGAGTTATGTATCTGTTCAATGAACCTCCCCCATCCCCCAGAAAAGAAGCAAATTATAAGTCCCATAACAATTTGAGGACAGTTTACAAATCACTATTCATCTGTCTGTTCTCCAGGAAAAAAATATATCATAACTTGTTTTTAGCATTTTGCTTTTTGTTAATTTTTTAAGGTTTCATGTTTTGTTTAAATTATGCCTAATTATATTTATTAAATAAATAAATGTCTATTCATAAACTTAAGGTATAATACATTGATAAAATGGATTAATAATTATGTTCATCTGTGCTCCCTCTCCGCTGAAGGAACTAATTCCTTTCTTGCACATTTATCTCACAGTCCCAGTTGGTGGACGATTTCCAAGAACTGCGGAGGACATTAGAGACCATGAATTTGTTCAATGCCAACCTGGGGTTCTTCTCCCTTCACCTCGCCCAGATCTTGATTTTGGAGGCCCTGGCTTGGGTAATAGTGTGGCATTTTGGCAGTGGCTGGCTTGTCACAATATTCATTTCTTGTCTTCTCACGGTTGCTCAGGTAAGTAGGTGACCTAAGCCCAGGCAGCGGCTCTATGGGAAGCCTCAGAATTTTTTCTTCCCTCTTTACACTGGTGTCAGCGGCTGCCCGGCACTTCCTGGCAAGTTACTCATCAGTGTCTGACACCAGCAAGTTATCAAAACCCACTGGGCCCCAGTTCTCTCATCTGTAACACGGGGTAATGATTATTTTATGGAAATAATCTGAGGAGAACTAAACAAGTTACTCTGTAGAGTGCCTAGCACAGAGACTGGCATGTGGTAAATATCCTTGACAGTTGCTACTCTTTGCCCAATATTATCCACACAATGTCAGTAACTGAAGTTCTGTTCTGGGCCATGTAACCTTCACCTATATCTTTTTGTTCTTTAACCAACCAACATTGTTAATGGTAGTTCAATGATTTTACTAAGACTAGGGCACATATGTGAACTTATTTTGTTTTCTTTTTAATCGCTCAGTTGTTTCCAATTATTTTAGACCCCGTGGACTGTAACACACCAGGCTCCTCTGTTCATGAATTTCTTCAGGCAAGAATACTGGAGTAGGTTGCCATTCCCTTTACCAGAGAATCTTCCTGACCCAGGGATCAAATCTGAGTCTCTCACATTACAGGCAGATTCTTTACCATCTTAGCCACCATGAATAAAGAAAGACCCATATTAATTTATGCCGATCTGTGTGTGTGTGTATATATATATGTGTATATATATATATACATATATGTGTGTATATATGTATATATATATATATATATATATATCACTGTTTATACATGCTGTTTCATAATAAAAGATTCCACTAAAAAGAAGTTATATATCTGTATTTTTTTAAAAAATCCCCTGAGACACTAGCCAAAAGCCTCATTTCACCAATACTTATCAATACACCAGTCTATGAAGAGAGCCTATTTATTATTACATGATAATAGGATCATGGATTCTGCCAAAAATGTCAGTCAGCAACTGGCGTGTATCAGGGCAATTGATAAATCCTTTGAATGAAGCACAGACTTCTGAAAATGGCATTCTATGCCCACAACACTGTATTGTGGACACAAAGGGAAACACACCTGACCCTGCACCTGGGCAACAGTCATCCAGTGGAGGAGATGGTCATTTAAATATCTAGACACAATACAAGGCAGAAGGGAAAGAAACAACATGTGCTGCTGGGGCAGAAAGAGGCATCTAATTCTAATTGAGGCAATTGGGGATGATTTCATGGAGAATTAACATCAATGGTAATTACAAAATTTTATATGCTAATTTTTTTCTTGAAATGTCAACTTGCTTTATTCTTTGAAAAGCAACTTTTGGAATCAAGAAAGGAAAAATATTTGACTGCTTAGCATTATCAGGAATTTTACATGTATTTTGCCTGCAAGCTAGCTGAATGAGCAAGGTATAATATTATAATCCTTGCTTCTCAGACAAAGAACTGAGTTCAGAGCCACCAACTAGCTTGCCAAGAGTTGTATAACTTGTAAAGTGGTGAAGGACAGTTCAGAGCCCTAGTCAGTCTGACTCCAAAGGCATCCTCCTTCCATTCCAAACTGGACGACTCTGACAGTAGAGAGAAGAACATTCTAGGCTTCGAGAGCCACCTGCGCAAAGGTCCAGGGACGGGAAAGCACTCAGCAAGTGTGACAGATACAGAGATCTCCACTGTTCTCATGGGGTCCCGAACCCACCAGCGGGCCCACTTACTGCTTTCTTCTTTCCTTGTCAACCTCTCCGACTGCAACCCTGTCTCTTCCAGGCTCAGGGTTCATTTCTGCAGCATGACATGGGACACTTTTCCATGTTTAAGAAGGCCAAGTGGAATCGCCTGATGCAAAACTTTGTGATGGGTCATCTCCAGGTACAGAATGTTCCAGGAGTATGATGGGATTCTGAAAGCCATTTCACTAAGCAGTGGTTTCTACATACACTCATCAGCAAAAAATGTTAGTACACACCCCACAAGTAAATGTAAATATACTGACAATGTAGTGACTATATATATATATATAACATTATAACATATATGCTAAAATTAGAATTTTAAATGTTTAGAAGAAAAGTTTTATTTTTATTTAAGAAGTTCTGCTTTTTTCTTAGCCAATAAAACATTTGGGCCAATCCCTGATACACCATTAAAGAACCACCTCTCAGGAGATATACCCTATAAAGTCATGACTAGGGATATTCTTAGAAGGGGTCTGGACATGTGTTTTTGGGAGGCTAGGGGAATCCAGCAAACTATTTTAGTCCTGGGAGGCCTATGTATAAATAAAAGAAAAGATGCAGAATAGAGAAAAGTTTAACAAAAGAGAGAAACCACAGAAATTTACATGGCTCTGTTTAAGAGTTGAGGGTTACAAAACCCAGACTGCCAGAAAAAGCAGGGGCAGTTGGTCTTATCCCCCTCACATATGCTCCAGGAGGACAGGCACACTGTCCTATGCACCCCTGAAATGCAGCGCCTAGCAGAGTGCCTAACACGCAGTAGGCCTTCCATAAGCATGTGTGGAATGCATGAAGGAATGGATGGAGGAATGGAACGATGGATGGAAACCTGATAACAGTACAAGGATTGATGCAAGTCGGTTTCAGCCCTGGCTCTGATAACGCTCACTGTGCAACCCCAAACAAGTCAGATTCCATCTCTGGCTCTCAGAGTTCTCATCTCTAAAATTAGGACTTCAACTGGATCTCAGCTTTTCTATGATGTTCTAGGATTTGGTGAGAAACCAAATGACAGAATGATCTCTGTTCATTTCCAAGGCAAACCCTTCAATATCACAGTAATCAAAGGCTATGCCCCAAACATTTAATGCTGAAGAAGCTGAAGTTGAATGGTTCTTTGAAGATCTACAAGACCTTCTAGAACTAACACCAAAAAAAGATGTCCTTTTCACCATAGGGGACTGGAATGCAAAAGTAGGAAATCAAGAGGCACCTTGAGTAACAGGCAAGTTTGACCTTGGAGTGAATGAAGCAGGGCAAAGGCCAGCAGAATTTTGCCAAGAGAACACACTGGTCACAGCAAACACCCTCTTCCAACTTTATCACTCCTGTATATATTCCAAATATTTTCACTTTAACATGAAAGAAATATACAAATTATTAATATACTTTACATTTCTTTTTTCATTCTGAGGCTTTGAATCTAGTATGTATTATATGCTTACACAGCCGGCCTCAATTTGTTTGGTCACATATTAAGTGCTCAGTAGCCACACGTAGATAATGGTTACTCTATTGAGCACTGCAGATCTAAAATGTATATTTGAGATTTTTGAGAAATGTCAGATATGCAATAAAAATGATGACTATTTCTTATTCTTCTATAAATGATTAATGAAATATGGGAAGGGAAGAGAAATTGAATATCTCTATATGCCAGCATTCTACATACAGAATCTCATGTCACCTTAAACAACCCATGCAGGTAAATGTCATTACATTATACTATATTTACTGAAGATGAAATTGAACATCAAAGGGTAGATAATTTTCCCAAACCACACAGAAGCATTTATACAATCCAGTGGATTCAACTAAGTTGATGTGCTTCCAAACCCTTTTCTCTGTTAAAATCTTCAGATTTTCACTGAAAGAGAAAAAAAAAAAAATCCCAAAAAACCTAATCAGAAATGATATGAGCTCAGCATCAACTAAAATAGTTTTATTCTCATTTATATTTAATGAGATCATTGAAACTTGAACATGTGATGATCAGAGGCAAACTCCCATAGGAGATGACTTCAGATCCATGACTCTTTAAAATATTTATTGAAGTAAGAACCCTGGGGCCATTTTTTCCCCAGAACTAATTAGTTTTATAGCTGGTTTCTTTATTGATAAAATAAGAAGCGTACTCTCTGCTCTACCTATTTCATATCTCTTTTTAAAAGTAGGACCAGTACCATACTGTCTTGATGACTGTGGCTTTGTAGTATAGTCTGAAGTCAGGCAGATTGATTACTCCTGTTCCATTTTTCTGTCTCAAGATTACTTTGGCTATTCAAGGTTTTTTGTATTTACATACAAACTGTGGAATTATTTGTTCTAGTTCTGTGAAAAATACCATTAGTAGCTTGATAGGGATTGCACTGAATCTATAGATTGCTTTGGGTAGTATAGTCATTTTGACAATATTGATTCCTCCAATCCATGAACACGGTATATTTCTCCATCTGTTTGTGTCCTCTTTGATTTCTTTCATCACTGTTTTATAGTTTTCTATGTATAAGTCTTGTTTCTTTAGGTAGATATACTCCTAAGTATTTTATTCTTTGTGTTGCAATGGTGAATGGTATTGTTTCCTTAATTTCTCTTTCTGTTTTCTCATTGTTAGTGTATAGAAATGCAAGGGATTTGTGTGTGTTATTTTTATATCCTGCAACTTTACTATATTCGTTGATTAGCTCTAGTAATTTTCTGGTAGAGTCTTTAGGGTTTTCTATGTAAAGGATCATGTTTTCTGTAAACAGCAAGAGTTTCATTCTTTATTTTCCTATCTGGATTCCTTTTACTTCTTTTTCTGCTCTGATTGCTATGGCCAAAACTTCCAAAACTATGTTGAATAGTAGTGGTGAGAGTGGACACCCTTGTTTTGTTCCTGATTTTAGGGGAAATGCTTTCAATTTTTCACCATTGAGGGTAATGCTTGCTGTGGGTTTGTCATATATAGCTTTTATTATGTTGAGGTATGTTCCTTCTATTCCTGCTTTCTGGAGAGTTTTGTGTTTTTTTTTGTTTGTTTGTGTGTTTTTTTTTTTTGTTTGTTTGTTTTGTTTTGTTTTGTTTTTTGTTTTTAATTAGTTGGAGGCTAATTACTTCACAACATTTCAGTGGGTTTTGTCATACATTGATATGAATCAGCCATAGATTTACACGTATTCCCCATCCCGATCCCCCCTCCCACTTCCCTCTCTACCTGATTCCTCTCGGTCTTCCCAGTGCACCAGGCCCGAGCACTTGTCTCATGCATCCCACCTGGGCTGGTGATCTGTTTCACCATAGATAGTATACATGCTGTTCTTTTGAAATATCCCACCCTCACATTCTCACACAGCGTTCAAAAGTCTGTTCTGTATTTCTGTGTCTCTTTTTCTGTTTTGCACATAGGGTTATCGTTACCATCTTTCAAAATTCCATATATATGTGTTAGTATGCTGTAATGTTCTTTATCTTTCTGGCTTACTTCACTCTGTATAAGGGGCTCCAGTTTCATCCATCTCATTAGAACTGATTCAAAAGAATTCTTTTTAACGGCTGAGTAATATTGCATGGTGTATATGTACCACAGCTTCCTTATCCATTCATCTGCTGATGAGCATCTAGGTTGCTTCCATGTTCTGACTATTATAAACAGTGTTGCAATGAACATTGGGGTGCACGTGTCTCTTTCAGATCTGGATTCCTCAGTGTGTATGCCCAGAAGTGGGATTGCTGGGTCATATGGTAGTTCTATTTCCAGTATTTTAAGAAATCTCCACACTGTTCTCCATAGCGGCTGTACTAGTTTGCATTCCCACCAACAGTGTAAGAGGGTTCCCTTTTCTCCACACCCTCTCCAGCATTTATTGCTTGTAGACATTTGGATAGCAGTCATCCTGAGTGGCGTGTAATGATACCTCATTGAGGTTTTGATTTGCATTTCTCTGATAATGAGTGATGTTGAGCATCTTTTCATGTGTTTGTTAGCGATCTATATGTCTTCTTTGGAGAAATGTCTGTTTAGTTCTTTGGCCCATTTTTTGATTGGGTCATTTATTTTTCTGGAGTTGAGCTGCAGGAGTTGCTTGTATATTTTTGAGATTAATGCTTTGTCTGTTTCTTCATTTGCTATTATTTTCTCCCAATCTGAGGGCTGTCTTTTCACCTTACTTATAGTTTCCTTTGTAGTGCAAAAGCTTTTAAGTTTCATTAGGTCCCATTTGTTTAGTCTTCCTTTTATTTCCAATATTCTGGGAGGTGGGTCATAGAGGATCTTGCTGTGATTTATGTCGGAGAGTGTTTTGCCTATGTTCTCCTCTAGGAGTTTTATAGTTTCTGGTCTTACATTTAGATCTTTAATCCATTTTGAGTTTATTTTTGTGTATGGTGTTAGAAAGTGTTCTAGTTTCATTCTTTTACAAGTGGATGACCAGTTTTCCCAGCACCACTTGTTAAAGAGGTTGTCTTTTTTCCATTGTATATCCTTGCCTCCTTTGTCAAAGATAAGGTGTCCATAGGTTCGTGGATTTATCTCTGGGCTTTCTATTCTGTTCCATTGATCTATATTTCTGTCTTTGTCCCAGTACCATACTGTCTTGATGACTGTGGCTTTGTAGTATAGTCTGAAGTCAGGCAGGTTGATTCCTCCAGTTCCATTCTTCTTTCTCAAGATTACTTTGGCTATTCGAGGTTTTTTGTATTTCCATACAAATTGTGAAATTCTTTGGTCTAGTTCTGTGAAAAATACTGTTGGTAGCTTGATAGGGATTGCATTGAATCTATAGATGCTTTGGGTAGAATAGCCATTTTGACAATATTGATTCTTCCAATCCATGATCATGGTATGTTTCTCCATCTGTTTGTGTCCACTTTGATTTCTTTCATCAGTGTTTTATAGTTTTCTATGTATAGGTCTTTTGTTTCTTTAGGTAGATATACTCCTAAGTATTTTATTCTTTTTGTTGCAATGGTGAATGGTATTGTTTCCTTAATTTCTCTTTCTGTTTTTTCATTGTTAGTATATAGGAATGCAAGGGATTTCTGTTAATTTTATATCCTGCAAATTTACTATATTCATTGATTAGCTCTAGCAATTTTCTGGTAGAGTCTTTAGGGTTTTCTATGTAGAGGATCATGTCATCTGCAAACATTGAGAGTTTCACTTCTTCTTTTCCTATCTGGATTCCTTTTACTTTTTCTGCTCTGATTGCTGTGGCCAAAACTTCCAACACTATGTTGAATAGTAGTGGTGAGAGTGGGCACCCTTGTCTTGTTCCTGATTTTAGGGGAAATGCTTTCAATTTTTCACCATTGAGGGTGATACTTGCTGTGGGTTTGTCATATATAGCTTTTATTATGTTGAGGTATGTTCCTTCTATTCCTGCTTTCTGGAGAGTTTTAATCATAAATGGATGTTGAATTTTGTCAAAGGCTTTTTCTGCATCTATTGAGATAATCATATGGTTTTTATCTTTCAATTTGTTAATGTGGTGTATTACATTGTTTGATTTGTGGATATTAAAGAATCCTTGCATTCCTGGGATAAAGCCCACTTGGTCGTGGTGTATGATTTTTTTAATATGTTGTTGGATTCTGTTTGCTAGAATTTTGTTAAGGATTTTTGCATCTATGTTCATCAGTGATATTGGCCTGTAGTTTTCTTTTTCTGTGGCTTCTTTGTCTGGTTTTGGAATTAGGGTGATGGTGGCCTCATAGAATGACTTTGGAAGCTTACCTTCATCTGCAATTTTCTGGAAGAGTTTGAGTAAGATAGGTGTTAGCTCTTCTCTCAATTTTTGGTAGAATTCAGCTGTGAAGCCATCTGGTCCTGGGCTTTTGTTTGCTGGAAGATTTTTGATTACAGTTTGGATTTCCTTGCTTGTGATGGGTCTGTTAAGATCTTCTATTTCTTCCTGGTTCAGTTTTAGAAAGTTATACTTTTCTAAGAATTTGTCCATTTCATCCAAGTTGTCCATTTTATTGGCATAGAGCTGCTGGTAGTAGTCTCTTATGATCCTTTGTATTTCAGTGTTGTCTGTTGTGATCCCTCCATTTTCATTTCTAATTTTGTTAATTTGGTTCTTCGCACTTTGTTTCTTAATGAGTCTTGCTAATGGTTTGTCAATTTTGTTTATTTTTTCAAAAAACCAGCTTTTAGCTTTGTTGATTTTTGCTATGGTCTCTTTAGTTTCTTTTGCATTTATTTCTGCCCTGATTTTTAAGATTTCTTTCCTTCTGCTAACCCTGGGGTTCTTAATTTCTTCCTTCTCTAATTGCTTTAGGTGTAGAGTTAGGTTATTTATTTGGCTTTTTTCTTGTTTCTTGAGGTAAGCCTGTAATGCTATGAACCTTCCCCTTAGCACTGCTTTTACAGTGTCCCATAGGTTTTGGAGTGTTGTGTTTTCATTTTCATTCATTTCTATGCATATTTTGATTTCTTTTTTGATTTCTTCTATGATTTGTTGGTTATTCAGAAGCGTGTTATTTAGCCTCCATATGTTTGAATTTTTAACAATTTTTTTCCTGTAATTGAGATCTAATCTTACTGCACTGTGGTCAGAAAAGATGACTGGAATGATTTCAATTTTTTTGAATTTCCAAAGACCAGATTTATGGCCCAGGATGTGATCTACTCTGGAGAAGATTCCGTGTGCACTTGAGAAAACGGTGAAGTTGATTGTTTTGGGGTGAAATGTCCTATAGATATCAATTAGGACTAGCTGGTCCATTGTGTCATTTAAGGTTTGTGTTTCCTTGTTAATTTTCTGTTCAGTTGATCTATCCATAGTTGTGAGTGGGATATTAAGTCTCCCACTGTTATTGTGTTACTATTAATTTCCTCTTTCATACTTGTTAGTGTTTGCTGTACATATTGCGGTGCTCCTATGTTGGGTGCATATATATTTATAATTGTTATATCTTTTTCTTGGATTGATCCTTTGATCATTATGTAGTGTCCTTCTTTGTCTTTTTTCACATCCTTTATTTGAAAGTCTATTTTATCTGATATGAGTATTGCGACTCCTGCTTTGTTTTGGTCTCCGTTTGCATGAAATATTTTTTTTCAGCCCTTCACTTTTAGTCTGTATGTGTCTCTTGCTTTGAGGTGGGTCTCTTGTAGACAGCATATATAGGGGTCTTGTTTTTGTATCCAATCAGCCAATCTTTGTCTTTTGGTTGGGGCATTCAACCCATTTACATTTAGGGTAATTATTGATAGGTGTGGTCCCGTTGCCATTTACTTTGTTGTTTTGGGTTCACGTTTATACAACCTTTCTGCATTTCCTGTCTAGAGAAGATCCTTTAGCATTTGTTGAAGAGCTGGTTTGGTGGTGCTGAATTCTCTCAGCTTTTCCTTATCTGAAAAACTTTTGAATTCTACTTCATATCTGAATGAGATCCTTGCTGGATACAGTAATCTAGGTTGTAGGTTGTTCTCTTTCATTACTTTCAGTACGTCCTACCATTCCCTTCTGGCCTGGAGGGTTTCTATTGTTAGATCAGCTGTTATCCTTATGGGAATCCCTTTGTGTGTTATTTGTTGTTTCTCCCTTGCTGCTTTTAATATTTGTTCTTTGTGTTTGATCTTTGTTCATTTGATTAATATGTGTCTTGGGGTGTTTCGCCTTGGGTTTATCCTGTTTGGGACTCTCTGGGTTTCTTGGACTTGGGTGGTTATTTCCTTCCCCATTTTAGGGAAGTTTTCAGCTATTATCTCCTCGAGTATTTTCTCATGGTCTTTCTTTTTGTCTTCTTCTTCTGGAACTCCTATGATTCAAATGTTGGGGCGTTTCACATTGTCCCAGAGGTCCCTGAGGTTGTCCTCATTTCTTTTGATCCTTTTTTCTTTTTTCCTCTCTGCTTCATTTATTTCCACCATTTTATCTTCTACCTCACTTATCCTATCTTCTGTCTCCGTTATTCTACTCTTGGTTCCCTCCAAAGTGTTTTTGATCTCATTCATTGCATTATTCATTTTTAATTGACTCTTTTTCATTTCTTCTAGGTCTTTATTAAACATTTCTTGCATCTTTTCAATCTTTGTTTCCAGGCTATTTATCTGTAACTCCATTTTGTTTTCAAGATTTTGGGTCATTTTTGTTATCATTCTAAATTCTTTTTCAGGTAGATTCCCTATCTCCTTCTCTTTTGTTTGACTTGGTGGGCATTTTTCATGTTCCTTTACCTGTTGGGTATTTCTTTGCCTTTTCATCTTGTTTAAATTGCTGTGTCTGGAGTGGGCTTTCTGTATTCTGGAGGTCTGTGGTTCCTTTTTATTGTGGAGGATTTACCCAGTGGGTGGGGTTAGATGATTGGCTTGTCAAGGTTTCCTGGTTAGGGAAGCTTGAGTCAGTGTTCTGGTGCGTGGAACTTGATTTCTTCTCTCTGGAGAGCAATGGAGTGCCCAGTAATGAGTTTTGAAATGGGTCTATGTGTTAGGTGTGACCTTGGGCTGCCTGTATGTTGATGTTCAGGGCTATGTTCCTGTGTTGCTGGAGAATTTGCATGGTATGTCTTGCTCTAAAACTTATTGGCCCTTGGGTGGTGGTTGGTTTCAGTGTAGGTATGGAGGCTTTTGGACGGTCACTTATTACTTAAAGTTCCATGTAGTCAGGAGTTTTCTGGTGTTCTCAGGTTTTGGGCTTAAGTCTCCTGCCTCTGGATTTCAGTTTTATTCTTCCTGTAGTCTCAGGAGTTCTCCAACTATACAGCACTGATAATAAAACTTCTAGGTTAATGGCGAAAAGATTCTCCCCCATTAGGGACACCCAGAGAGGTTCACACAGTTACATGAAGAAGAGGAGAGGGAGGAGGGAGATAGAGATGAGCAGGAGGAGAAAAAGGGGGACTCAAGAGGAGAGAGACAGATCTGTGCAGCTGTCTGTTCCCAGAGTGTTCTCCGTAGACCAGTCACCTACAAAGATTCACAAAATTGGATTGGGAAGAGAAGGGGAAAGGAGGAAATAGAGGTGTTCTGAGGTAGAAAACAGAGAGTCAAGATTGGGAGAGAATAATCTTCGGTTTAAAAATAGGGCTTCTCTTCTTTTTTTTTTTTTTTTGTAAGGTTATAGTGTATTGAAAATGACAATTAAGGAGTAGTAGAGGAATACTAGAGGACTTTAAAGAAATAAGAGAAAAAGAAATATAGAAAATAGAAGAGAAAAAGGAAAGGAAAAAAAAAGAAGAAAAAAGAAAAAAAAATTTTTTTCCCTAATTAAAAAAATCGTAAAAATCTATGAAAATGAAAGTTAAGGAGTAATGGGGGAGTAATAGGAAATTTTAAAGGAAAATAAAAGAGAAAAAAGAAAAAAAAAGTAAAAATATATCTAGGAGTTTCTCTGGAGCTGTTGCGGTCAGTGTGGGTTCGGCTCAGTTTCAGATAGGTCCTCGTTCCAGCTTACACTTGTCTATATCTACAGGCTCCTCCGGTGTAGTCAATGTTTCCTAGAGGGATTTTAATCTGTTGCACCAGTCCCTTCTGAAGCGGTTCCCTTTGTTTATTTGGCTTCTGTTTGCCGGTCTCTTCAGAGCCTCATTTCCGCCCTGACACAGGCGGGCGGAGGTGGACTCTTATTCAGGTAGCTAGTTCCGTCGCTCTGCGGGGAGGGGCCGGAGCTCCGGGGAGGGGCTGGCGCTGCTGGGAGGGACTGGCGCCGCGGGGACGGGCTGGCGCCGCGGGGAGGGGCTTGCGCTGCCGGGGAGGGGCTGGGGCTGCAGGGAGGGGCTGACGCTGCTCTCTCCTCTGCGCTGCTCAGGCTCCCTGCTGTTCTACATGGAGCGCGCCCCGCGCTGCGCGAGGTTCCAGCCCTCGGGTGTTCCACAAAAGCGCGGAACGAAAAGCTGCGCCTGCTCTCTGTGCCTTCCCCGTCAGAGCGGTCCAGGCAGCCAGGGGCTTGGTGGGCGCACTCTCCCCAGGTGTGGCGCGCCCGCTCCCTTCCGCGGACCCAGTCTCAGTTTCCGCTGGCGCCAGTCGGGTGCGCGCGCCTTCTGCCCTCCGCGTCCCCAGCCCCAGTCCCCGCCCGCGCCGGTCGGGTGCCTGCGCCCTGTGTCTCGCCGCGACCTTCCCCTCCCCCCTGCCTCCTGCCTCCGGCGGGGCTGGGTCGGTCCGCAGCCTGCGAGCTCCTCTCTGGACCCTCTCGGTCTCTTTGTTCTGCGAACGGCCGGCAGTGTGTTCGGGCCGGTTAATTTACTCTCTCTCTTTTGGTGTCCCACAGTTCATGTTGGCAACTCACAGAAGCTCCCTCCGATTGTCCTCAGGGCACTCAGCCCCAGACCCTACCCCAAGCAATGCCGCCTAAGACTCCCTTCCCGGGACGGATCTCCGTCCTTAGCTCTTTTGTCTCACTTTTTATCTTTTATATTTTGTCCTACCTCCTTTCGAAGACAGTGGGCTGCTTTTCTGGGCGCCAGATGACCTCAGCTAGCGATCAGAAGTTGTTTTGCAAAGTTTGCTGTGCGTTCAGTTATTCTTTTGATGAATTTTTAGGAGAGAAAGTGGTCTCCCCATCCTACTCCTCCGCCATCTTGGCTCCTCCCCCCTGGAGAGTTTTAATCATAAATGGATGTTGAATTTTGTCAAAGGCTTTTTCTGCATCTATTGAGATTATCATATTTTTTTTTTCATGTATTCTTATTAGTTGGAGGCTAGTTACTTTACAATATTGTAGTGGTTTTTGTCATACATTGACATGAATCAGCCATGGATTTACCTGTATTCCCCATCCCGATCCCCCCTCCCACCTCCCTCTCTACCCTATCCCTCTGGGTCTTCCCAGTGTTTTTATCTTTCAATTAGTTAATGTAGTGTATTACATTGATTGATCTGCGGGTATTGAAGAATCCTTGCATTCCTGGGATAAAGTCCACTTGGTCATGGTGTATAATTTTTTTTTAATATATTGTTGGATTCTGTTTGCTGGTATTTTGTTAAGGATTTTTGCATCTACGTTCATCAGTGATATTGGCCTGTAGTTTTCTTTTTTGTGGCTTCTTTGTCTGGTTTTGGAATTAAGGTGATGGTGGCCTCATAGAATGACTTTGGAAGTTTACCTTCTTCTGCTATTTTCTGGAAGAGTTTGAGTAAGATAGGTGTTAGCTCTTCTCTAAATTTTTGATAGAATTCAGCTGTGAAGCCATCTGGCCCTGGGCTTTTGTTTGGTGGAAGATTTTTTTATTACAGTTTCGATTTCCTTGCTTGTGATGGGTCTGTTAAGATCTTCTATTTCTTCCTGGTTCAGTTTTAGAAAGTTATACTTTTCTAAGAATTTGTCCATTTCTTCCAAGTTGTCCATTTTATTGGCATAGAGCTGCTGGTAGTAGTCTCTTATAATCCTTTGTATTTCAGTGTTGTCTGTTGTGATCTCTCCATTTTCATTTCTAATTTTGTTAATATGGTTCTTCTCCCTTTGTTTCTTGGTGAGTCTGGCTAATGGTTTGTCAATTTTGTTTATTTTTTCAAAAAGCAAGCTTTTAGCTCTGTTCATTTTTGCTATGGTCTCTTTAGTTTCTTTTGCATTTATTTCTGCCCTAATTTTTAAGATTTCTTTCATTCTACTAACCCTGGGGTTCTTAATTTCTTCCTTCTCTAGTTGCTTTAGGTGTACAGTTAGGTTATTTATTTGACTTCTTTCTTGTTTCTTGAGGTAGGCCTGTAATGCTATGAAGCTTCACCTTAGCACTGCTTTTACAGTGTCCCATAGGTTTTGGGTTGTTGTGTTTTCATTTTCATTCATTTCTATGCATATTTTGATTTCTTTTTTGATTTCTTCTATGATTTGTTGGTTATTCAGAAGTGTGTTATTTAGCCGCCATTTGTTTGAATTTTTAATAATTTTTTTTTTTCCTGTAATTGAGATCTAATCTTAGTGCACTGTGGTCAGAAAAGATGACTAGAATGATTTCAATTTTTTTGAATTTACCAAGACTAGATTTATGGCCCAGGATGTGGTCTATTCTGGAGAAGGTTCCATGTGCACTTGAGAAACAGGTGAAGTTGATTGTTTTGGGGTGAAATGTCCTATAGATATTAATTAGGACTAGCTGGTCCTTTGTGTCATTTAAAGTTTGTGTTTCCTTGTTAATTTTCTGTATAGTTGATATAGACCAATGGAGCAGAATAGAAAGCCCAGAGATAAATCCACGAACCTATGGACACCTTATCTTAGACAAAGGAGGCAAGGACATACAATGGAAAAAAAGACAACCTCTTTAACAAGTGGTCCTGGGAAAACTGGTCAACCAACTGTAAAAGAATGAAACTAGAACACTTTCTAACACCATACACAAAAATAAACCCAAAATGGATTAAAGATCTAAATGTAAGACCAGAAACTATAAAACTCCTAGAGGAGAACATAGGCAAAACACTCTCCGACAAAAATCACAGCTGGATCCTCTATGACCCACCTCCCAGAATATTGGAAATGAAAGCAAAAATAAACAAATGGGACATAATGAAACTTAAAAGCTTTTGCACAACAAAGGAGACTATAAGCAAGGTGAAAAGACAGCCTTCAGAATGGGAGAAAATAATAGCAAACGAAGCAACAGACAAAGGATTAATCTCAAAAATATACAAGCAACTCCAGCAGCTCAATTCTAGAAAAATAAATGACCTGATCAAAAAATGGGCCAAAGATCTAAACAGACATTACTCCAAAGAAGGCATACAGATGGCTAACAAACACATGAAAAGATGCTCAACATCACTCATTATCAGAGAAATGCAAATCAAAACCTCAATGAGGTACCATTACACGCCAGTCAGGATGGCTGCTATCCAAAAGTCTACAAGCAATAAATGCTGGAGAGGGTGTGGAGAAAAGGGAACCCTCTTACACTGTTGGTGGGAATGCAAACTAGTACAGCCGCTATGGAGAACAGTGTGGAGATTTCTTAAAAAACTGGAAATAGAACTACCATATGACCCAGCAATCCCACTTCTGGGCGTACACACCGAGGAAACCAGATCTGAAAGAGACACGTGCACCCCAATGTTCATCGCAACACTGTTTATAATAGCCAGAACATGGAAGCAACCTAGATGCCCATCAGCAGACGAATGGATAATGAAGCTGTACATATACACCATGGAATATTACTCGGCCATTAAAAAGAATTCTTTTGAATCAGTTCTAATGAGATGGATGAAACTGGAGCCCATTATACAGAGTGAAGTAAGCCAGAAAGATAAAGAACATTACAGCATACTAACACATATATGTGGGATTTAGAAAGATGGTAATGATAACCCTATATGCAAAACAGAAAAAGAGACACAGATGTACAGAACAGACTTTTGGACTCTGTGGGAGAAGGTGAGGGTGGGATGTTTTGAGAGAACAACATCGAAACATGTATATTATCTAGGGTGAAAGAGATCACCAGCCCAGGTCGGATGCATGAGACAAGTGCTCTGGCCTGGTGCACTGGGAAGACCCAGAGTGACTGGGTGGAGAGGGAGGTGGGAGCGGGGATTGGGATGGGGAATACATGTAAATCCATGGCTGATTCATATCAAAGTATGACAAAAACCGCTACAATATTGTAAAGTAATTAGCCTCTAACTAATAAAAATAAATGGAAAAATAAATAAGTAAAAGCAGGACCAAAAAAGGAAAAAAGGAAAGATGGAAAAACATTTCATTTAAACCGTTTTTAATCTTCATTATCAGGAGTTATTTTAGCCTGGAATTTGTGTTCCTGGATAAGATAACTATTTGCTGGTTAGCTTTTAGAGCCTCTAGCCAATAAATCATTCTGTGACACAGGCATGGGGGATGGCATGTCCCAGGAATCCATATCCTAATTAAACTTTGGAGATGTAGGCAGAAAACTCTGATTGTTACTATTCAGGCGCTAGTCATGTCCGACTCACTGCGACCCCATGAATACAGCACAGCAGGCTTCCCTGTCCTTCCATTTCATAAAGTCTGTTCAGACTCATATCCATTGAGTCGGTGATGCCATCCTACCATCTCATCCTCTGTCATCCCCTTTTCCTCCTGCCTTCAATCTTTCCCAGGATCAGGGTCTTTTCCAGTGAGTAGGCTCTTCACATCAAATGGTCAGTATTGGAGCTTCAGCTTCAGCAACAGTCCTTACAATGAATATTCAAGGTTGATTTTCTTTAGTTTTGGAAAACTCTGATAATGAAAGATATTTCAGGAGAGAAATCTTGCAGCTAATGAATGTTCTCTTCTCCTCAGGGCCTATCTGCAAAATGGTGGAATAACCGGCACTTCCAACACCATGGCAAAACAAACATCTACCCCAAAGACCCAGATATTGATGTAGGCCCATTTTTTGTTATTGGAGATTTACAACCTGTCAAGGTATGTTTAGAAATCCTAAGCACTTAGAGAAATGTTTCAGAAAGTGGCTCTTGGAAAGGTCTACACCTTTGTCTTGAAATCAGGTTGGAAATTCTGGATTCAAGTATGTTGTCAGAGCATCTCTTCTTTTAAGTCCAGGATATAGATTTGAAATAAGTGAATCTGGTGTTGTAAGAAAAGAAGAAAATGTGGAATGAATGACGCTATGATTTTAAAAGTCATTCAGGTCAAATCACTCATAGAAGGCATGGCAGTACATTCAAGGAGTGCTAAATCAGGAAACACCTATGTATCTATTTATGTCAACTAATTCTAGCTGTTGGAAGAAACTAAGCTGTTATTTTTAGTTTAGGTTACTTTGGTTCATTTATACATGAAACTCAGCTCAAATGCCTCATAATACTCTTAGGACCTCACCTCTAATTCAGACTGCTTCTGTTTTTTTTGTTTTTTTTTTTTTTTTCATTTATTTCTATTAGTTGGAGGCTAATTACTTCACAATATTCTAGTGGTTTTTGCCATACATTGACATGAATTAGCCATGGATTTACATGTTTTCTCCATCCTGATCCCCCTCACGCCTCCCTCTCCATCCCATCCCTCTGGGTCTTCCGAGTGCACCAGCCCTGAGCACCCGTCTCATGCATTCCAACCTGGCTGGTGATCTGTTTCACCCTTGATAGTATACTTGTTTCAATGCTGTTCTCTCTGAACATCCCACCCTCGCCTTCTCCCACAGAGTTCAAAAGTCTGTTCTGTACATCTGTGTCTCTTTTTCTGTTTTGCATATAGGGTTATCATTACCATCTTTCTAAATCCCACATATATGTGTTAGTATGCTGTAATGTTCTTTATCTTTCTGGCTTACTTCACTCTGTATAATGGGCTCCAGTTTCATCCATCTCATTAGAACTGATTCAAAAGAATTCTTTTTAATGGCCGAGTAATATTCCATGGTGTATATGTACAGCTTCCTTATCCATTCGTCTGCTGATAGGCATCTAGGTTGCTTCCATGTTCTGGCTATTATAAACAGTGCTGCGATGAACATTGGGGTGCACGTGTCTCTTTCAGATCTGGTTTCCTCAGTGTGTATGCCCAGAAGTGGGATTGTTGGGTCATATGGTAGTTCTATTTCCAGTTTTTTAAGAAATCTCCACACTGTTCTCCATAGCGGCTGTACTAGTTTGCATTCCCACCAACAGTGTAAGAGGGTTCCCTTTTCTCCACACCCTCTCCAGCATTTATTGCTTGTAGACTTTTGGATAGCAGCCATCCTGACTGGCGTGTAATGGTACCTCATTGAGGTTTTGATTTGCATTTCTCTGATAATGAGTGATGTTGAGCATCTTTTCATGTGTTTGTTAGCCATCTGTATGCCTTCTTTGGAGTAATGTCTGTTTAGATCTTTGGCCCATTTTTTGATCAGGTCACTTATTTTTCTGGAATTGAGCTGCTGGAGTTGCTTGTATATTTTTGAGATTAATCC
The DNA here is from genome assembly GCF_033118175.1 of Dama dama. Classification (NCBI taxonomy): domain Eukaryota; kingdom Metazoa; phylum Chordata; class Mammalia; order Artiodactyla; family Cervidae; genus Dama; species Dama dama. Next base: position 80,625,276 of record NC_083681.1, read on the forward strand.
TTTGTCTGTTGCTTCGTTTGCTATTATTTTCTCCCATTCTGAAGGCTGTCTTTTCACCTTGCTTATAGTTTCCTTTGTTGTGCACAAGCTTTTAAGTTTCATTATGTCCCATTTGTTTATTTTTGCTTTTATTTCCAATATTCTGGGAGGTCGGTCATAAAGGATCTTGCTGTGATTTTTGTCGGAGAGTGTTTTGCCTATGTTCTCCTCTAGGAGTTTTATAGTTTCTGGTCTTACATTTAGGAATGCAAGGATTCTTTAATATCTGCAAATCAATCAACATTTTGATCTTTAATCCATTTTGGGTTTATTTTTGTGTATGGTGTTGGAAAGTGTTCTAGTTTCATTCTTTTACAAGTGGTTGACCAGTTTTCCTAGGACCACTTGTTAAAGAGGTTGTCTTTTTTCTATTGTATATTCTTATCTCCTTTGTCGAAGATAAGGTGTCCGTAGGTATGTGGATTTATCTCTGGGCTTTTCATTTGTTCCGTTGATTAATTCAGACTTCTTAAGCAACAGAAAAAGGAAGGCAAACTCCAGGATGTCTCAGCTGTTGACTTTCTTAAACCTCAGCTTAAAAACCAGCATGTAAGGATTATTACCAAGATTTTTAGAGTCTGCTTTCAACATAGAAGGTATAAGTATAACCACAGAAAGGTATCTTTCCTTGAGAGGAAATAATGGCTCCTGAGAATTAAGTGCTTAGGAAGAGGCTCTATCTGCTTCTGGAAGAATTTAGGAGCTTACTAACAACAAAGGAGTGTGGCTTGGTCAGTTGCTGCATGGACTTTGTGGTAACCAGAATTGTGCAACTTTCTGAAAATAGGTTTTCCCAGTTTTGGAAGACAACCTTCTTCCAATTAGCAAAAAAAGTCTCCTGCCAAGATATAAAGGAAAAAAGAAAGATACCTTGACTGTAGTCTTCAGTCAGTTGTTCTTCACAATGACTCCGCAAAGGAGTCAGAGCTCTCTAAAGTTTGCAAACTCCTAAAGTGAAGTCAACAAATCGTATCTGACTCTTTGCGACCCTATGGACTATAGCCCACCAGGCTCCTCCACCCATGGGATTTTCCAGGCAAGAATACTGGAATGGGTTGTCATTTCCTTCTCCAGGGATCCAACCTGGACCTCCCACATTGCAGGCAGACTCTTTACAGTCTGAGCCACCAGGGAATCCCTGTGAACTCCTCGGCTGATCACTAAACTTATGACATTTTGACTTCTCTCCTCATTCCCTCAGAGCAATGGAGATTTGCCTCACTGGAGTTCATGAGGCAGCCTGACTCCCTCCAGAAGTGCCTTCTGTAGAACTGTATCCAGTTCACATGCTGCCTCTTCACAGAGGATGGAGACATCATCACTTCTCCACCATTCTAGAGATACATCGCTCACGCCTTAGGTTCTGTATACTTTAATTTCAAAGCAACTGCACAACACATTACTTAAAATCATTTAATCTCTAAAATTCAGTTGTTTCGCAACAAAACTAATTCTGATAAGCCTTAACTGTTTCTGTTCTTCCCATTTTACTGTCAGTCTTTCTACCACTTTCTTCAAACATTCATTCTTTTAATAAGTATTAATTAAATCCTCTAGGGCCAGGTCCTGTACTCATACTCTGGAAAAGTTAGACTTCTCTTTTGGAGCAATACTCAAACCTCAATCCTTCATCTACATTTGCCAACTCTCCAAAATTTCCCTCTGACTCCCTCTTTCAAGTTTCCTACCTCTTAAATATCCAGAAGCTTGGGAGTAACTGCAAATAACTATCATTATTTTATCACCATGACATTTATTTTTATTTACAATAGTACGAGAAAGAAGGGTCAAGTCTAATATCCAAATAACAGAAGAAATATGTAGAAGGGAAAGTATCAAAAGAATGGGAAAAGCAAAAAATTAAACATGGCTCACAGTGTTTTAAGTGACTGACATACGGTAAAATTATAGAGGAGATTTGAATTATCATTCATTCAGTAATTCCTTCAACTAAACATTTATTAAGTGTCTCTTAGGTAATAGAGATAAACCTTACTTCTATGCTTCCTCTTAAGATACTTGCTGCCTTTGTACATTTGGGCACAGACTAAATTCACTAAGACCCCTAGGAAATGACTCTAATTCCCAGTGGTAAGATTATACATTATCAAGCCTTAAAATGAGTAAATCACAGCATGAGATCCACAATGGAATTAAAGGAGGAAAGATGAAGTAGATACTAGAGGTTATGACTACATGTTTTATAATACAACCATTCAACAAATATCTGTTAAATGGATGAATGGATACAAGCAGACTGTGCTTCAAGCAGAATTCTAAGCACATAGGTTGAAGAAGACCTTAAACACTTATCAGAAATATTTCTCCTCAATCACCATTCCATTCCACACCAGGACAAATATTTCAAAATGGCTCCCATGGATATAATAATAAACAATCACAATCCCTGAAGTCAAATGGGATAAGCCACCCCTGCAAGAATTGCCCACATTTAAATAAAGAAAAAGGCACCACAGTATTTCCTCCCCCTTCAGTTCTGGTTCTTCAGTAGCTTCAGTTTGACAGTAAATGAACTCTGACCAGATGACTCTTTCTATAGAGATTCTACACACACACACACACATGGGTGCACACACACACGACCTTGAGTATAATAACAGAAGTCTATATTGTTCTTACTTTAGTTTTATTTTCTCTCCATTCAGTATGGCAACAGTAAAATCAAATTCATCAACTACGAGAAGCAGCACCTGTACTTCTGCATGGGTGAGTCACACAGGGAGCCACAATCCTTATCTTCCCATTTCCTTGAAGCAAACTGTTGTCAAACCAGAAGGCATGACTGAAATCTCCCACAGAGAGAACAATCCCATGTCTTGTTGTGCCTCAAAAAAGCAGCATGCTTTATTTCAGACTTACTGGGGTGAAATCTGAAAAGGAAAATAGAAGAGTGATTAGGCATTCTTAATGGGCCTCTCATCACTCTGGCTACTGTACAGGGAAGGAGATGTTCCAAGAAGGATGGGAGGCAGGATGCCAATCAAGGGGTCTGGAATCTGTGACTCTTGTCCTGGATAAACTAAATACAATACTTATGAAGAAGAAAAGGATAGTGGTATATGGATAGGGAGGAAAAATAGGAAAAGAATGCTCAAGCACTGACTGTAGGTAGAGTCTCATGAATAAAGGTCACCTGCAGAGCTTCTGTGTGGAAGAAAGTTGACTGTTCCCACAGCTTACATACAGCTGGAGAACATATTTTAGTGGACAGATACACACACACACACACATAATAAGATATATCTGGATATGTTCTAAGCTTGAGAGAAAATAGGGTAGCTGAATAATGCTAATACCAATGAAAATATTAGAAGCAAAAATGTTCTGCTCTTAACCATGTCAAACTCATGATAGCTCACAAAGGAAAGTTTAAGACCCCAAAATATGCTCATCTAAAACATGCTTACTCATTTGGAAAAGAAACCCAAATTAGGAAATATTGCAAACGTTTCCTGTAGATCAGTGGTTCTAATCTAAGAGCACTGTTGACCCCAGTGCGACATGTGACACCATATAGATACTTTTTTTTATTATGGCAACAGAGCGGGAGAATGGTACTGACATCCATGGGGCAGAAGCCAGGGATGTTATGAAATGCCTTACAGGACACAGAACAGCCCTGAACAGTAAAGAATTATCTGACCCTAAGATGCCAACAGTGTTAAGATTGAGAAACAGTTGCAGATGATCTGGCTTGCCCAAACATTGGCCACCAGTGGTCATCTGTCTCCTGCCTGACCGGGATGGCCTATGAGTCTGTTTTCTGAGACACGAGGCTCAAACACCACTGCAGCCTCTTCCAGTGCTAGAATTCTGAGGACTTATCCTAATGCAGTTATTCTCTTTCATGATCAAAAAGGATATGGAGGACATTGGTGCCCCAGTTTGAAAGGTAACTATTCCAGCCCAGACAGATGTGTATTCACATAAGAAAAAATGTTGGAGTCTCTTGTCTGAACTCTCCTCCTGTGTGTAGTAAAAAAATACAGCCTTAGCTTATGAGGAATGGGTGAATATTGTAGCTTCACTGCAGAATGCCCAGCTTACAAACCACATCGTCCTCAGGAGCTGTTTCATTTTGCCATTTTCTTTCAAATGTCTTCAACTTAGTATGACAGGTACAAATGAGTCATACTCCACCTGTCAAAGGGAGATGAAGCTTGATATTTCATGAAGGTGGCGAGACAGCTTTCATGCAGATTCCTGTAGTAGGGAAAGGTACTTCAGTATAAGCTGAGCTCAACTCTCAGAAAAGAAAGGGGGGAGACTTTTAAAACACTGAGACATGCTAAAGGAAATTAGGGAAAGAGGATAAAGGGAGGGGAAGCTGGTCATGTGGTTAAGCCATGTGTGTCTTCTCAATGGTGCTTATCAAAGTCAAACTCCTTACCCTCCCAGAGGCTACAGGACAGAGCCTGATCCTCTAAGACTGTACTTCAAAGGGATGACTCCCAAGTCCTTGAGAAAGACATTTCTGGGTCATCCATCTCAGAGGGACAGAGTAAGAATTTTATAATTGTAAGTTTTCTAAAAAATAATTGAAGAAAAAGGAGGTCAGAAGCCTACTGAACAAGCAGTAAATTCTTTGGACAGTCTTGAACTTTCTCATGCAAGAATTTTAAGGGGGGCTGGAGTCATCCCAGGAGCATGGCCTTGAACTGTTCTTAGAAATGATCTCTAGCATTTCTGTGAGTCTCTTAGTGTATAGGTTGGACAAAATCATCTGTGCTGACAGTTCACAGACTTTGAAAGTTTACAGGTCAAGTTTGGAGCCTAGTCAGGAAGGGGACTCCAGAGCGTCTGGCTCAAGTTTGATCAAGGAGTTGTCAAAGTCTGAAGGTTGTCCATATGACTCCTACGTGCTCCAGGCAACTTCATTGGTCCTGGGGGAGGATCAGGTAAATAACTATCAGGCCAGACTCAGTATGCCTGCTCTATATCTGCCACTTCAACATATTGTGATAGGGCTCAACATGAAGGATCATGAAGGACAGAAGGATTCCAGGGACCTTGAGAAAACTTGAAAGCTCAGAGCAGAAGCCCTTCCAGGATGCCTTCATCAGGAATGACTCATATCTTCAAAGCTTCCCTAGTCTCCCTAAGGGTGCTTGAACCAAAGTCCCGGTTCAGTCTCAAAGACTCTAAAAGCTCAGCAGCATCCAGGAGGTGGTTGTGGATCTCCACCTTGCATCCCTTCTCAGGGGCAATATTCCAGGGGTAGCATGTTAAGATCAACTCCCACTCGCTTCCACAGGAATCATATCTGCTTATTTTTTCACTATCCTCTTTTTTTTTTTTTTTTTTCAGTTGGGGTCCCTCTTCTCATACCAGTAGCTTTCAACCTGAAATCCATGCAAGAGATGTACCGGAGAAGGTACTGGGAGGTGAGCAACTCGATTCCTTCTCTAAAGCTAGATCAGGCTGGTAGAAAGGGAAAAATGTAAATGCTTGGTCCTTTCCAGATGCAGCTTCCTTGAGTACCAGGATATAAGATTTAGCCAGTTTTATTTCCACTAGCTTAACTTTCAAGCACTTCTTTCTGCAGGACATCGCCTGGGTCAGCAGCTCTTACATTCTCTATTTCATCACATTTGTTCCTTTCTATGGACTCTTTGGAACCTTGGGGCTCATGTGCTTAGTCAAGTAAGTAAAGAATAATATTCTCCCACTCTTATTCTGGATGGTCCTCTTACCTTTCTTATCTGAGCTATTTATGATTAGCAATGATTAGCAGATTATGACACCAGACCAGATTCTAGTAGCTGAGATATTTCCAAGAAAATGTGGGATAAAACAGCTGAAATAGTTGAATGAGTTTCTTGGAAACTGAATTTGCCCAATCATGCCTTTTTTCCCACGTGATTAATTCCCAATTGCAGTATAGTAATCCCTCAGCATCTGAGGAGAATTACTCCCTGGACCCACCTCAGTTACCAAAATCCAAAGATATTCAAGCTCCATAGTTATCTATCCATATATGTGGTTCCACAACTGAGAATTCAGGCAAGCACTAATCTTGTAGTAGCGTATGTGTTTACTTAAAAATATCCACATTTAAGTGGACCTGCGTGTTTCTCAAAGGACAATTGCATTCTGCCTGATCACCAAGTCCTTCAAACTGTAATCCAGCTGGACATCATAATTCTTACCAAAGACAGTAGGAGCCCAGTTTTTAAAAAGTTATTTTATGACTAGAGATTTTCCCCACATCAAAAGCACTTTAACCTGAATCACCCCGTTCACCTCGCGATGCATCCCTTCCTCATCAATCGCGTCACTGCTCATAGCGGCGGCGGCTCCTCCGCGTCAGGCGGTTTGCTGTGGTCACAGTGGGCCTCCCTGCTGGCTCAGACAGCAAGGCGCCCGCCTGCATTGTGGGAGACCCGGGCTCCATCCCTGGGTCTGGAGGATCCCCCGGAGAAGGAGACGGCAACGCGCCCGCCTGCACTGTGGGAGACCCGGGTTCCATCCCTGGGTCGGGAAGATCCCCGGAGAAGGAAACGGCAACCTGCTCCAGTATTCTTGCCTGGAAAATTCCATGGATGCAGGAGCTGGTGGGCTACAGTCCACGGGGTCGCAAAGAGTCGTACATGACTGAGTGACTTCACTCACTTTACATGCATAATCTTATTTGATGTAATAAACAATGCACAACCAGGCAATGTAGATAGTATCAATTTCACTTTTCTGGTAAGAGAACTAAAGTTCAGAGAAATGAAATCACTTACTCAAGAGCAAATAAGGGCCAGTGGCAGTGCCAAATCACAACTCGTCCCCAGTTCTATCTGATAACAGCCAAGCTATTAATCACATTGCATATATGCTTAAGTTGTTGTTGCTTTAGTTGCTAAGTCATGTCTAACTCTTTTGTGACCCCATGGACTGTAGCCTGCCAGGCTCCTCTGCTCTGGGGATTTCACAGGCATGAATACTGGAGTGGGTTGCCATTTCTTTGTCCAGGGGATCTTCCTGACCCAGGAATCAAACCCAGATCTCCTGCACTGGCAAATGGAATCTTGACCACTGAGCCACCAGGGAAGCCTGACCTTCAGTTATCTAGGGTCTTCTGAGCCTTGCACCAATGCCTACAGAAAATACTGGGGACGCTGCTCTGGTACAGTAGGCTGCAAGACAGGGACTGTGACTGATACCTAGTGTGTAATCTTCAGATATAAAAGGTCTGCAAAGATGAAAATCAAATAACCACCACTTTATTGGAACCTTTGAGTCACTGCCATTTCCTCTAATGCTCAGCCAGATCTGCCAGTGGGTATGCAAGCCCAGTGACTGGAACTGAAACCCCCCAAGGAATGATCATATCTTCCTTTTATTCTCTTAAAGGTTTCTTGAAAGTCCCTGGATTACATATATTACCCAGATGAGCCACATACCAGTGAAAATGAGCAAAGAGGAGAACCAGGACTGGTTCAGCACTCAGGTAATAATGCTGTTCTTGGGAAAGCATCCACCAAAGCATCCTGATTACCACCTACTTACCTCACATAATACTTATTGGAGGCTTACAGGGGCCAGGCTTTGTCAACTGTTTTGCATGTAGCTACATGCTCACAGTACTCCCACTTCACAAATGATAAAATTGAGGTATGAAGAAGTAATATAACTTGTGTAAGATCACACAGCTAATAAGTGGTAGAAGCAAGTTTTATTTATTTGTTTGGCCACACTGTGTGGCATGCAGGGTCTTAGTTCTCCTACCAGGGATCAAACCTGTGTTAAGCACACAGTCTTAACCAGTAGACCAGTGGGAGATCCCTAGAAGCAGGTTTTAAACCTCAGCAGTTTGATTTCAGAACCTTTGCTCTTAACCAAGGCTTAATAAACTATAGTCCAAGGGCCAATCTAGTCCAGTCTGTGTTTTTGTAGTTCTATTGGAACACAGCCACACTTATACATTACATATTCTCTGATAACTTTCATTCTAAAACAGCAGAACTGTGTAGCTGTGATGCAGAATTAAAACATTTACTGTGCAGCACTTTACAAGCAAGGTTTACTAAACCTGCCTCAACATGAAACAGTCTTTCAACGAATCTCACACTCCTAGAATAACAGAATGGAGAACCCTGCAATCCCCCTCATTTTATTGTATAGATAGTGGGGCCCAGAGGGGAGACTCAGCATTCTCGGCAAGAATGCTGCTAACAATTAAAAGACTTGTGACCCATGCAGAATACCATTGCCCCCTAAGCCTGACACTGGCTGTGTTGTGATTACCTGGAGAATCCAGGCATCATACTGCTTCCTTCTCCATGCTCATTTCCAAGTTCAGTGGACACTCCACACAGCAGTGGTTCTCAATCTTTTTGATCAAGAAACCACTCTTAAAACTTATTGAGAACATGAAAGAGCTTTCTTTTGTGGAGGTTATATCCACTGATACTTACTGTATTTGAAATTGAAACTGAGAGTTTTAAAATATGTATTAATTAATTAAAAAAAACCAAGATAAAGCCAATAAAGTTTAACATCAGAGTGATGACATCATCCCATGTTTAATAGTCTCTGGAAAAACCCATGGTAAAAGCATGCACGAACGAGAATGAAAAAGGCAAATACTGTCTCAGTAGTATTATGGGGATCATTTTGACCTTGAAGATCCCCTGAAAGTGTCCTAGGGAACCCCAAGGTGCTCTAAAGTACACTTCAAGGAACCCTGACATAGAACAACTGCAAAAATAACATTAAAAATGGCAACAACCCTAACAAGAATTAAATCTTAGAAAGACACTGAATAAAAGTCACATTCATAAGCATTCTACGTAGTCTGGAGAATCCTATAAACTTCTTGTCAGTCTGTCTTTGTGTAAAATAAAATACATTAGATTAAAAAGGAAGCTACTTGTATATATTAATATATTAATAAATGTATTTCTAGGCACAAAGCCCTTGATTAAAGACCTTGCATGCTTTATTCCCCATTTAGAAGTCCTTTAAGTCTATTCTGTGGTAATAATATTTAAACTCCTGTAATTTCTACCAGAGTCCTACAATTCCACTTCCATCTGCCAAAGTCCTTACTCACAATACCTTAGTCTTCTGATTTTGAGGGCTGATAGTGACTTAGTCCTCTCAGATCCTATTCACTTCTTCATATCTATTGCCTTATCTATACTTCTTAGCAAAATGTCTTATTTCCTTTATAATTGTAACGTCCCTGAGACCTGGGGCTTATTTCTATCTCTCACGGTTTGTTACACAAAATGCATACTTAATCAGCACTTTTTGAATGATGGGTAAATAAGAGAGCAACTAAATCTCTTGTTTGTCACGGACTCATTTACATCTAACGTAAGCTTTTTCTTTGCAGGTCTTGGCCACCTGTAATGTTGAACAGTCCTTTTTCAATGACTGGTTCACTGGGCACTTGAACTTCCAAATTGAGCACCAGTGAGTAAGAGAAACAGTTCATGATAAAGGGCAAGGGCTGTCACTAATAGCTGCCCTCCATATAGTCCAGAGCGGAGCAGAAGACTCATCATCTTAAGGGAAAATAATGAACCAGGGCTCTCTAAAGGATGCTATTTTTCAATTAACAACAATGATAGATAAGGGAAGAAAGAAATAAAGGAAGTGTCACAGTTGTGAGTAAATGGAGTGAAATCTTGGAAAAGTATCAGTGACTCAGTTTCCAGATTCCTATGGGCTTAGGAATTGGTGATTTTTTGCATTTGCTTTGTTGGCAAAACCTAAGAAATATCAGGACACTTGGGTAACCAACTTGTGTTCAAACTTAACTATGTTATAATTCAAATATTTTCTTATCTGTGTCTTTGGAGCCAAGTTTACAAAATAACTAAGGAAGTGGAGTCCCTGCTGCAATTTCTAAATGGTATCTGGAAATACTTTACCAAAGGATCAGTTACAGAGAGGAAACGGGTAGTTCACTGCTGCTGTTCATGGGGTGGGAAAGACTCAGACATGACTGAGTGACTGAACTGAACTGAACTGAAGGGATAAGATGAGTCTGCCAGCAAGTTTTTTAACTTTCCAGAACTAAAGTATTGTGCAAGGTCAATGTTCGGTCTCTGTGGCTGATACCATTTTATTTTCTAAAAGAAGAAAGGGAACTTTGGGTTTCTCCTTAGGTCTGAAAAGTTGTATATCTCCTCTGTTTCCCTACTCTGTTTCCCACAATGCCACGCCGTAATTATCACAATTATCATAATTATCACAATTATTATAATTATCACAGACTTCACCTGTGGTGAAGTCACTGTGTGCCAAGCATGGACTGCCGTATGTGAACAAGCCCATGTTGAAGGCATTTGGAGATATTGTCAGGTAATAACAGTCCCCCAACCCACAGCTCTCATTTCCCTTCACTGCTGGTCCCCAGACTCTTCACTGCTTTATCAATCATCATTCAGTCAATAGCTATTTATTAAGGAACATTCTTGTGCCCAGCATGGACAGGAGGCTCTATAAGGAACAACACTAACAGAGAAATGATAACAGTCATTCCTACCATTTACCTGCTGCCTTCTAGCTACTTCTTAGTGAAAATACCTTGGTGCCAAACTTAATTACAAGCTTCTTATAAACCAGGGTTCTGTATTATTTGTCTTTGTATCACCCACAAAGCCTTGACATGCTTTAGAACTTAACCAGTAGGAGGGACTCTCCGTTCATCTGGATCAGGGTTGAAAACTAAGATGCTTGCAGGGTCTGGTGGGACAGGCAGGGGTGACTGTTCCTGTAGGAACTGAGAAGCCATACTCATCCTAAAGCATGCACAGTTACCTAGAAAATCCTGTGCTCATCAAATTAACAGCCAAAACCTTGGTTGAATATTTTTTTATCTTCAGATTAGGAAAAAAATATTTATTAATATAAATAAATAAGCCATCAAGGCTAGACCTGGTCAGATCTGATCCCTGAGCAGTAATCCATCTTCACTTTCTACCACTGCCCTCTTCCTTTCTTGCCCTCCAGATATCTGACCCCCCTTCAGTTGCTACAGAACTCCCTCTCCCTTGCCCGTGACACATCCTTGGTCACCTTTTCTTCTACCTAGAATAATCTTCCAACCTGCCTCCCCTCTCCTGTCACCTTCTCAAGTTCCATTCACTCTCCAAAGCTCACCTGAAAGGTCTTTTCTTCATCTCAGTCCTCCCTTGCCCCCAAGACTAAACCTGTCACATGCTTGCTTCTCTTCATGTCTGACTTTTATCACAATCATGATTAAATAGCATATTGGGTAATATGTGTCTCCCAGTGCAGACCAGGAACTCCAGGTGGACAAGACTCTCATCACTCTTATTCACTGCTGTATCACAAGAGCCTAGAAAAATATTTCACTTTATAAAGTAGAAGAGGTATGTGGATACAGGATGAGTTGGTTTATAGTCATATGGTTTATCTTATAGAGATTCAGCAGAGCTTTTTCTTTTAATACTGGAGAAAAGGAAAGTGATGCTTTGGAGTACAGAAAAGCATAAAACAAAATATCAGTCTCCTCCATATAGGAAATGTGAACTCACCTTCTAAACCATAAGTCAGTGTATTTGACTCCCTCCGCCGGACAAGATAGAAAGAGGTCTTTCAGATATAGCTGTAAATGACAATGTTGTAAAGTATTAAGTAAAAGAGCAAATGTTCCATGAAGTAGCTCCTTTGACCTGAGTCTCACCCGCTCATGATTTTGTCTGCTCTTCTTGCAGGGCCCTGAAGAAGTCCGGAGCCCTCTGGAAGGAGGCTTACTGCACGCATCCACAAACATAATGCAGATGTGCAGGTGCTAAAGAGAAAACCACAGGCCCCAAAAGTGTCACTTGTGCTAAAGCCCATGATACCAAACCTCTACAATACCTGACATAATTGCAGTTACAGCCTTCCCCAGAAATGTTATCTTAATCAACTAGTCTGGAATTTTGGGGTAGGCAATGTGGTGGTAATCTGCTGTGTTTTACTCCTTCTCCATTCCTGCCCCTGGCCCAGAGAAAGTGTGTGTGTATATATATATATATATATATATATATATATATATATATATATATATGATAAAACCCTTGTAATCCCTCCCCGCGCAGGGAAAAAAAAAAAGTGTCTGCCCTAAATATACTTTGCTGATGGCTTCCTTGCCCCTCCTTTCTTCCTATAAAAACCTTCCATTTGCACAACCCCTCAGAATTCCCTTCTGCTTACTAACTGGGATATTGCTTGATTCAGAAGTCATTGAATAAAGCCAATGAAGTCTTCAAATTTACTCAATTGAATTTTTAGCAGCTTGTTCAATAAGATTCCCAGAGGAGGACACTCAAGGTCTATTACTTTCACAACTTCCCAGATCACTGAGCATGGGTTTAGAATTCAGATGATCAATCCTGTGGATCATGTCTGCCCTCTGCTCACTGACCACATGAATAAAGACGGCTTAATTGGGTAGACTTCCATTTAAACTAAATGACTCATGAGAGTTATGTTACAGTCCTACCTGAAATTCTTCAGTGGATTCCCATTGCCCTTGGAATAAAGTTGCAATCTGCAGCCTGGTGATTGCCAGCAGACGACCAGCACCGGCCTTCCTCCAGGAACCCTCTCCCACCTTGTGCCACTGCCCCCCTCAGCTTCAGGCCCAGGCAGCCAAAGCAGGCACAAGGGAAGAATGTCTGACCTCAAATAACACCCAATAACTAAGTCTCCATACCACCACCAGGGAACCAAAGGATCAGGACATGACTAGAACTTGAATGCCAGAATCTTTTTAGAAGTGAAGGGTTATCCATCCTAGAAGATCCCATGCTGAAGCTTCAAACATATCTTATCATAAATGGACAAGTTCCAAAGCCCACTAATTGAAACCTGCTCCACCAATATTTCTGCCAACTAATACATCCCCCACAACTCATAATGTCTGACCGAACCCCAGATCAAAGACACAGATTTGAGCCCTTCACATGTCTCCTTGCCAGTTGGCCTCAAAATAAGTCTTCTCAAAAGCTGGTGCCATAGTATTGCTTTCTACGTGCTTCAAGCAGTGAGCCCTTTGCTTGGTAAAGATTTCAGGGAAGCCTCCCCATTAATTCAAGGCCTCCTTGTGATATACTCTGTAGTAATTACTAGAGGTATAATTTTACATCCATTTGTGTGATTCCTTAGTCTTCCACTGTAGCCTGCAATATCCATAAGAGTAGAGACTGCCTGACATGATAGAGAGAGACACTCAACGAAGACATGCAGAAGGAAGGAAGGCAGGGAGGGAGCTGGAGGGGAGAAAGGAAAGAAGGAAAGAAGGAAGTGTCAACTACAAATTGGCACTTAACAGCTACCTCTACAAGGAATAAATCAAGTGCTGCTGCAGCTGCTGACATTCAATATCCTCTGAAAGAAATTTATAGTGGAGAACAGGAATGAGGCACTCTGTGCTCTTGGAAAAACTGGCAGGACAGGTCTTCAGATAGTTAGATATTTTCAGGAAAGATTTTATGAGCCATGTTATTGCATCTGTACATATCCAGAAAAGCACTAAACTCATTAATGGTAAATTTGCTCCTCATGACTAACAGCAAACATCTGCCAAAATGTGTGCATGGCTGCAGGTTCCCCCTTCACTAAAATCATGTACTTACCTTATCCCCTAACAAGACACTGAATTTTTTTCAGAGATAAAAGAACAAAACTGTAAGTCAGGCAGCAGTTCCTCTTTGGAGCAGTTTCTCAGAGCTATCAGAAACGCTGTCTCCCAGGCTGGAGTCCTCATTTTGCTCCAACAAAGCTTAACTCACAGCTCTCATGTTGTGTCTTTCTTTCAGTCTACAGGAGGAAGGGAGGGAGGGAGGGAGGGAGGATGCAGGAAGAAAAAGCTGTGTGTAAATGTTGCTGTTGTTCAGTAGCTAAGCTGTGACCCAGTGAACTGCAGCACGGCAGGCTTCCCTGTCCTTTGCTGTCTCCTGGGGTTTGCTCAAACTAATGTCCATTGAGTCAGGGATGCCATCTAACCATCTCATACTCTGTTCCCCGCTTCTCCTCCTGCCCTCAGTCTTTCATAGCATCGGGGTCTTTTCCAATGAGTCGGCTCTTCAAAATAGGTGGCCAAATCCTGAAGTTTCAGCTTCAGCATCAGTCCTTCCAATGTATACTTAGGGTTGATTTCTTTTAGGATTGACTGGTTTAATCTCCATGCTCTCCAAGGGACTCTTGAGGGTCTTCTCCATTACAATGGAAAAGCATCAATTCTTTGGAGCTCAGTCTTCTTAATGATCCAAATCTCACATCTGTACATAACTACTGGAAAAACCAAAGCTTTGACTATACAGACCTTCGTTGGCAAAATGCTGTAGATGTAAATCCTCCTAATTGGAGAGTAAGATGAATTTTATCAAACTTATAAGGAGCACTTCTATATGCTAACTGAATTATTAAAATACTTAGCAATAGTTAAGAGCATCTACTAATCTGTAAGTACTGAGTTGTACCCTTCATAAGTATTATTCCATTTAGTCCTCATAACAGCTCCAAAGGGCAAGTTTTATAATTAATCTCATTTTATAGATAAAAACATGAGACTTAAGGGAGGCCAAGCAACTTGCCTGATGTCACAGGTAAGTTGAGTATAGTCTCAGATGCAGGGATATCTGACTCTGTAGTCAACATTCATCAACATTCAAGAAACCAAAAGTAAAGGGGAATTAAGTTGCATTACAAGTCATGAGCAGTGGGCACATTTGAACTAATAGTTTCCCAGGAGCTGATGGAATATGCATTAAAGTAGTTATTGTTCCACCTCACTAAGAACAGCCACCTGGGGAGGGGAAGATACAAGAAATATATGACAGGCTCAGCAGCAGCATAGTAAGAATGCCTGTTAGCTAGTCTCTACTCTCCAATCCTTAAATAGTATTATCCAACTCCGAAGAATTCACTGGGTGAGATTCAAGCAGAGATTTAACCTTTCAGAAGGGACAGACACTGCAAAAAGCATGGAAGAACAGAACAGAGAATTGGATTCGAGATTTTGGGATAACGTAGCATGAATTCAACCTGGGAAAAGTTCACATTCCCTGTGACTTTTCTCTGATACTCTATTTCCTTGAAAGTCTCACTCCTTTCAATAAAATCAGGTAGTAAAAAAATTGCCTACATTTTCAGTCGGGCACTAGATAAGGGTGACTGATTGGATTACAAGTCAGGAAACTCAGTCCTAATTTCAGCTCCTCAGTACCCTGCCATGAAATTGGCCATGTCTCTCATACATTGCCTCGATCTGTAAAATAGGTGGGTGCATAATATTACCTGGCCTGTTTGCAACATAGCATTGTTGGGACAACCAAATAAAGTAAGGCAAATAGAATACTTTCATAAGCCAGGAACACTCATTCAGATGCTGGTTGTTATTAATGTAATGACAGTTCCTCCCATCCTGGACCATCAAAATCAAGAGCAGCTAGAAGGTCAAATAGATTCATAGGACAGAAAGACACTGAACCATCTTAAAGATGTCAACGGCACACTTCCTTCGATGAGAGGATTATGAGTCACAAGTGAGACCATGATTTCTCCTATCACAACAGGTAACACCTGGGAGTCACCTTTCACTTCTGACTTTACTCAGTCCCCTGGAACCAGCAGCCAGATTCCAAGCCAGAGGAATAGTGAGCCATGGGCTCCAGTTTCCCAACTTCCAATTAACCATGAGAGTGCACAAGGCTCTAGTGGAAATCATACCAAATCTATCATTTGTTGCTTAAACAACACACTGTAAAGGATTTTCTTGACTATTTCCCTGTTAATCACCCACCTGAAGGACACAGAAAGTATAGATTAAACAAAAACTCTACTCAGAGGAGGAATATACTCGGTACTTTTTCTTTCCCATATTTATTTATGAAAATTTGCATAAAGACGTCATGTTGAAAGAATTTACCACTGAACATCTATCTGTTTAGCCATGATCAAAATTTTGAAGCTACATTTTAGTAAACTTGTTTTATTTTATATATATCCATCTACCTGTCTATCTACCCATTAATCTATCTGTTTTATGTGCTTCAAAGTAAATTTCCAGAGGCTTATTTTTAAAACTAAACCTCAGATTATGCAAATAACAAAGTTCATTTCTCATCTTCAATAAAGAATTGTGTAGCATGGTGTATATGTACCACAGCTTCCTTATCCATTCATCTGCTGATGGGAGGGGGGATCGGGATTGGGAATACATGTAAATCCATGGCTGATTTATATCAATGTATGACAAAACCCACTGGAAAAAAAAATAATAATAATAAAAATAAAAAAAAAAAATTTTCCCAAAGAATTGTGTAGCAGCTTCATTTTTAAGGGAGTTTTATCAGAATTTTGCGATGTGAAGGGAATATAACATGGTTAATATTGTGCAAAATAAATTAACTCAGTATAAACCTTCTTGTGCAAACATTTATCCTTCATTATTTATTGAGTACTTCAATATTTTTGAGCGCTTATCATGTGTCAGACTTGGACCAGTTGATGTGACCCAGAGATCCAGGAGACCAGGTTCTTGAAGCTTACAATCTAGTAGAAAAAAAAAAAATAAATAAATGGAAGAAAAACCAAGATCATCACATCTGAAGAAAACAAAAGGGTGTTTTGAGAGTGATAAGCAGAGACTAATCAAAATTAGGAGGGTCATGGAAAAGTGACCATAAGAAGAATATGAAAGAGTCTGAAATCAAATTCAAAGGAGCAGCGAAGGAGCATCGGCACCAGCCAAGTGCAAAGGCCCTAAGGCAGGAATAAGCTTCTGTTCAAAGAACACAAGCAGGAGGCCTGAATGACAGTGGAATAGTGTCCCAGGTTTTTCCTTAATATTACTTCAACTTCATTTCTTCAGTGTATTTTGCCTTGACTTTTCAGAGACATTCAAAAATAATTTTCTAGAAAAGCAACAAGGATAAATTGTAGAGCACAGGGAATTATGCCATTATCTGGTAATAATTTTAGTGGGGTATAAACTGCAAAAATGCTGGAGCATCATGATGTACACCTGAAATGAAAAATAATATTGTGAATCAATGATACTTCAATAAAAAGTAATAAAAGTATTTTCTATTATTTGTACAAGCACAGTTATCTCTGGGAAATCCTCCCAGATTTAACAGACTAGGTTACATATCCCTTCATGAGTTCTGTCCTGTATGCCTACTTATACAATTTATTTCTGCCTGTGCAACCACTGAAAACTGAAAACTCCATGAGGGTAGTGACCACCCTGTATGTTGTTACCATTTTATCACCAGGCCCACTCCAATGTTTGGCATTGACCAGGTATTCAATAATGTTTTAAAGAATAATTAATCATTCTTCTCATAACAAGCATTCCAAAATTGCTTGTAATTGCTGCCTAGAATCCAGCTGTAATCCTGATGCTCTCTGTTCCATATGGAGATTCAGTTCAGTTCAGTCACTCGGTCATCTCCGACTCTTTTGACCCCATGAACTGCAGCACAACAGGCCTCCCTGTCCATCACCAACTCCTGGAGCCTACCCAAACCCATGTCCATCGAGTTGGTGATGGCACCCAACCATCTCATCCACTGTCGCCCCCTTCTCCTCCTGCTCCCAATCCCTCCCAGCATCAGGATCTTTTCAAATGAGTCAGCTCTTGGCATCAGGTGGCCAAAGTATTGGAGTTTCAGCTTCAGCATCAGTCCCTCCAATGAAGACACAGGATTGATCTAGCTCAGGATGGATTGGCTGGATTTCCTTGCAGTCCAAGGGACTCTCAAGAGTCTTCTCCAACACCACAGTTCAAAAGAATCAATTCTTCGGCGCTCACCTTTCTTTATAGTCCAACTCTCACATCCATACATGACCACTGGAAAAACCATAGCCTTGACTAGATGGACCTTTGTTGGCAAAGTAATGTCTCTGCTTTTTAGTATGGCGTCTAGGTTGATCATAACTTTCCTTCATAGAAGTAAGCGTCTTTTAATTTCATGGCTGCAATTACCATCTGTTGTGATTTTGGAGCCCAAAAAAATAAAGTCATCCATTGTTTCCACTGTTTCCCCATCTATTTGCCATGAAGTGATGGGACCAGATGCCATAATCTTAGTTTTCTGAATGTTGAGCTTTAAGCCAACGTTTTCACTCACCTCTTTCATTTTCATCAAGAGGCTCTTTAGTTCTCCTTTACTTTCTGCCATAAGGGTGGTGTCATCTGCATATCTGAGGTTATTGATATTTCCCCCGGCAATCTTGATTCCAGCTAGTGCTTCATCCAGCCCAGCATTTCTCACGATGTACTCTGTATATAAGTTAAATAAACAGGGTGACAATATACAGCCTTGAGGTACTCCTTTTCCTATTTGGAACCAGTCTGTTATTCCATGTCCAGTTCTAACTGTTGCTTCCTGACCTGCATACAGGTTTCTCGAGAGGCAGGTCAGGTGGCCTGGTATTCCCATCTCTTTCAGAGTTTTCCACAGTTTATTGTGATCCACACAGTCAAAGGCTTTGGGATAGTCAATAAAGCAGAAATAGATGTTTCTCTGGAACTCTTTTGCTTTTTCGATGATCCAGTGGGTGTTGGCAATTTGATCTCTGGTTCCTCTGCCTTTTCCAAAACCAGCTTGAACATATGGAAGTTCACGGCTCATGTATTGCAGAAGCCTGTTTGGAGAATTTTATGTATTACTTTACTAGCATGTGAGATGAGTGCAATTGTGCAGTAGTTTGAGCATTCTTTGGCATTGCCTTTCTTTGGGATTGGAATGATAACTGACCTTTTCCAGCCCTGTGGCCACTGCTCAGTTTTCCAAATTTGCTGGCATATTGAGTGCAGCATTTTCACAGCGTCATCTTTCAGGATTTGAAATAGCTCAACCAGAATTCCATCACTTCCACTAGCATTGTTCATAGTGATGCTTCCTAAAGCCCACTTTACTTCACATTCCAGATTAAAAAATAATAACACTCCTCAGTGAAAGGAATTGTTAAAGCCTGCAACTCGGAACCCTTTGCTCAGTCAATTGAAAAAGCCTGCACAAGAGTGACTCTGGTCTATGTCACAGTGGAGAACACTCAAATGCTGACTCACACAAGCTGAATTTGTATTCTGACACATGTTTTTGGGGGGAAGGAATAGGCAGAGATGAAGAGATGAGAGAATAAGGCTGCCCCAAACCACAATGTGGAGTTTCCAGCCCTAGATTTGGATTCTCTTAATAGCTATATATCTATTCCTTACTTACTCTCTGTCACGTGCTTGCTCATTACTTTCTAGAGATTACCTATTATTCATAGGTAATCGACTGAAATACAAGGCATTATTTGGGCTTATAAAAAGGTAATACATGTTAGAGAGTTCAGTACTTTGGCACTGGTCAGCTTTCATGAGCTACTGCATCAGTTTTCTAACAGTTCTCACTGTTTACCTTCTTCTTCCCCTCACCAAGAGCTTTGAACTCGATGTCCTAGCTATCTGGATCTCCCAATATTTGCACAGTGGGCACCTATTTATTATCTCGGCCCCCTTCTGTCTAATCGAACCGATGCATGAAATCCCTGTTCCCTCCCTACGAGAGTCTGTCATTCCCTAAGCACTAACCTCTTTTATTTCCTTCACAGTGTTCAACACCATCCGAAATCTTTTGTTATCTCATTTCATTGGGATATAAGTTTTAACACAGAACCTGGTAAATGAATAAGTATATCCTTGCTCTTCATAAAATTTAAGGAGAACAGGAAAATAACATCAGCTCCTTGAGAGCAGCGGTTTTGTTATAGCTCTAGCACCAGAGTTGCCCTGAGGGCCTGTTCAGTAAATACCTGTATTTCAAGGGCTGCTTTTTTTTTTTTTTTTCCTCTCTTCAACCCACCAAACACATCTCGGAGCGGTCCTGCAGAGGGTACAAGGTCCAGGCCTGGCTGGAATTTCTGAGGGAAAAAGCCACCAGTGTAGTGGTGGCCGCAGTATTCTGAACCTGAGACGTGATGGGCTTTTGCCTCCATTGCACCTTCCTACTCCTCTCCAGAGGCCGAGGCCGCTCCCCTGCACCTCTCCGTCTGCAGCACCCGTTGCCACCAGGCAGGCCAGCTGCTCCCGCTGCCCATCCGGGGCCACCCTGGCGGTCACAGGCTGGCTGTGGGATGAGCCCCTGGCGCCCGCCGCCTCAGACGCTGATCCCAGTTGACTGCACCTCCGCTGTCTCTACGCGGCCAGTGTCACGTCTTCCGCCTGCACTTGCTCCACTGAGAGCTGGAGGACATCTGCCGTTGCGTCTGGTACTTCTGACTGGCTGCTTTTGCTGTGGCACTTTTCTGCTCTGGGCGCAGAGGCCAGGAGGCGGGCACAAGCTGGGGCAGCCCTGCTCCACCATTGGCATCGCCAGTAAACCCCTCCCCCAGGCAGGAGGCCGTTAGTGAGTAACTGACGACCAGCGACCGTTAGTGGCGCCCTCAGCCATTGGTTACTGCCACAGTAAGCCCCGCCCCCTTCCATAAATAAAGGCGCCCACATTCTGATGCGTGGAGGATGGCTCTCTGACAGGTGAGGCTGCCGTTTCCCTGTCAGCTAGCTTTCTGAGGAGGGTCTTTATCCCTTGTTCCAACAACTCGTCTCCGGATTCGTTGGCCTGGAGCAACAAGCAGAACGAGCTTGGGCTCCTTAGCCCCAGCCCTGTCCAAGGGAGTAGAACCTGGAGGACTTCCCAGTCCCGCTTCAGAGAAGCCAACATCCAACCATGGAGAACCTTGTGTCGGCCAAGGTGGGCTGCAGGCACGTGGACCGTGGACACGCTAGTGTTCCGCCCTCGAAGAGCGGACAGCTTTACTACCAAGACTAAAATAGATTTAATAGAAAGATAAAACTAACACGCCAGGGCGACGTCGGACACACCGAGGGGAGGGGCGGGAGGCAGCGCCTGCGCAGAACTTGCCAACATCGGCGGGTCCGGGGTTCCTTGAGGCGGGGCGAGGAGAAGCCGCCAGAGGCCGCGGTGCAGCCAGGACCGGAGGCCAACCTGGCTCCCTCTCACTGGTCCTGGAGAAGCTGCCGGAGAAGCCCCGGCCTGAGGCACACCACGATAAAGAGAAGGAAAAGCTGGCGGAAGAACAGGCCGAGACAGCCAAGGGCGAGTCTGGAAGCAGACCTTGCCGGTGACTGCGAGGCGTTCCACCCGCTGTCCGTGGCCCCAGACGGGTTCCTGCTGGAGAAGGGCCTCCCCCAGGCCCCAGCCACCTGGCTGAGAACCTGTCGCTGCCCGTGGCCGAGGTGAAAGTGAACGCGTGTCGTCCAGGGCGTCGCCGGTGCTCCTCCATCACTTTCTTCAGCCCTCAGACACCTGTCCAGCCGAGGTTGGTGCTGGTTCTTTGGGCAGGACCACCTCCCATACGAGGAAGCCCACTGCCTATGGTGGGCTGCTGGTGAGCACACACCCAGTGAGGCCCAGTTCCCCCGGGGGGGGGGGGGGGTGTGGAGGAGAGGTCCTGGGGGGCCCACAGTGGGGAGAAACCGTCTGCTCCCCACCCTGCAGCACAGCCCTCCCCTCCAAGCTGGGGACTCCAGAGTATGTCACGGCCATGGCAGCAGCAGGCAGAGCCTTTGTGTCGGTTACTGTGCTGCAGGTGGTCAGGACAGGGCGGCGAGCTGCATTTTCACGGCTGCTCTTTACTCCCACGTGCACTTTGACTCTGATTATTGGTAAGCTCATGCAATAATATTAATGCCAGCTGACATTTATTTAGCACTTACTTTATGCCAGGCATAAACACAAAATCCTCATCAAATTGATACTCGCATCCCCATTTTATAGGTGAGGAAAGAGAGGGACAGAGAAGTTAAGTAACTTGCTCAAGGTCACACAGATAGTAGGCAACAGAGGTAGTACTACAACCAGAATATCTGCTGGAGAAGGGCCTCCGGACCGCCTGTGAGAACTGATTAGCCAAGGAATGCTCAGGCGCTGGCACTAAAATGATAGTCCGGCAGCAAAGCGAGGACCAACATCATCTTTGGGATTCCTCCTTCATCCTCTGGTCCTCTTCCAGTTTTAACTCTAGGGGTTGGTTTGTTTTATTTTTTCCATGCCTCTTGGACATGAATCCAGCAGAGTAGACATGGCCTTCTTTTCAAGGGAGTCTGTAGAGCTTTCTATAGACCCATTGAAAGACATACAGGGTGATGTCTCCTGGGAAGAATCCCAGGAACTGGTATGGAACCCAGAGAACATTTACAAAGGATTCTCATATTCTTATTTATTTTTTTTTTAACTTCTCATTGTGGAAAACTTTCCACAGGCAATAGCTAAAGGCTTCCATGATGAACTTCCATTTAACTATCACTCAACTTCCATAATGCTCAACTCATAACCAGTCTTGTTTTCTGTAGCCCTTTCCATTGCCTGCCTTGATTATTTTCAATCAATTCCTAGATATTATATCATTCATCCATAAATGTTTCAAAATATATAAAAATATAAGAATTATTTCAAAAATACAGCAAGAATACCAATTTTACATCTCAAATAACATTCAAATGTTAAGAAAAATAGAAATAGCAATAATTAACACTCTAAGAAGGAGTCTGTGTAGTCTTCCAGAAAAATAAACCACTGGCAAAAATGTCTACTGGACTTTGGCCTGTGTGCCTTGAATCTCTCATGTAGTAAATTAAATGAGGGAGTTAAGATGATATTTAAGTTTTCACCTAGCTCTGATATTCTAATAGTTTTCATGACTAGGTGGATTATCCTGTACCTATGGGTCTGGGTACTTTAACATACCCTTAAAGTTTTTATGAATAACACTGTATTTGATCTGTCTCCCCTACAAGAATTTCCACTTGTTATGGGCCAAGAACTTATCTTCTTACTCACTGCTAGATCCTCAGGGTCTAGTGGGCAAATTGTGAAGAGTCTTGTGTGCTGAGCCAAGGAGTTTGAACTTAATCCTGAAAAAATGAAGAGTCATGGAAGGAATTCAGTGAGATAAAATGCATCACCAGAAGTGTCTTTAAGAAAGATAGGATTTGTGGAAGATGAGAGTAGCTAATGGGAGGTCAATTAGGAAGTTATTCTTGTGATTCTGAGCTAAAGGAGCAAAAGCATGAACTAAGGCAATAGATATGAAGATGGACAGTTTGGAGCTTATGAAAGAGAAGTAGAATTAACTTGGCTTTAAAAGAGACATTCAAACAAAAGACCACTTTGAGAAGCCCAAGTGTGGCCAATGCAAGGGAACTGTGGACCTCATTCCTATTCGGATTGAGAGCATTAATTCCCTCTTGGCAAGCTCTGACTCTTGGTGCAACATCAGCCAGCGATCAAGATGCAGTGGGAGAGCTGATGAGGGTGAAGCATGGTAAGTAATGCTGGTCACCACTCGCAGGTTCAGTGTAGATTATTGATGAAGTACACTGAGGATTTGGCCAATCAAATTGCAATTACTACAGTGTCTGCCTACTTGGTAGTTATTCAGGTAACAGAGTCAAGTATCTTGAGTGCTTCAGTAAACATGAATTATATAATTTAATATATGATAGAATCCTTAAGCCCACAAACCCCAAAGTCCAAAGTTTCTAAGAGGTCCAGTAACTTGCCCACATTCACTAGGTTAATGGGTAACAGAGCCAGGCTTTGGGCACAAGCCAAATGTCTCTGAGAGTTTATGCTTTAAAAATTAATGTGACATACAGCCTACCACCTTGCCCATCCAGCTAGGTAAAAGATGAATGCAACCATTTAATACTAGAGATTACCAAATATAAGAAGAGGAGGCAATAAAATTTGAATTTATAACAACTTTTTGTTGTTCAACCAGAGTCCCTGCCAGGGCATCTAATGCCTGGAGAAGAAAGGATTTGAATTCTGTAGAAACACTCAGCAGTTGAGCTCAAGAACATAAAAAGGGCTCTCTAAAATGAGTTTGAATTTTATCCCAGAAGAATGAGGAGTCATGGAAGAAATTCAGAGAGGGTGAAGCTGTTGCCTGAATATCTGCCAAGTAGGCAAACATTATAGTAGTTGGAATTTGACTGCCCAAATCCTCACTGTACTTAACAAATAACCTACACTGAAACTGTGAGTGGTGACCAGCATTATTTACCATGCTTCACCCTCTTCAGTGAATCTAAAACCATAGGGTAATGCTTGTGAGCTTTCTTCTAAAGACCACCACAGGATTAATGTTGCAGCAAAAATAGGAATGAACAGCCTTAAGCACAAACCAGCCAAACAGGTCTGCAAGAGTTAAACAATCTGGGTTATTCTTTGGCTGTTGCTACTAACAAACACTTGTAGGCAGACATGTCTTTCACAAAGCTAATTACTCTCTGACTCCATATGAATTATACTCTACACCTGGCATTCTTCTCCCCCTGTTCTCCCTTGTAGCAGTCTTGTATTTCAAAACAAAAAGGTCACAGGCAGATAATCTGAGAGTCACTAGACTGTTACTGAGGCACCTGATGCTGGCTTTGACCATAGATTTTGCAGAAGAAAGGAAGAATGCAAGACTTTCATGCCTCTGATCCTTTTCACATACCCCAGACCATGAACCCTGACTATAAAACCTCTCCCTATTTCCCTGAGAGGAAGTCACAGTTCTTGAGGTGCTAACCTTCCATGTTCCTTCTTTGCCTGGCAAAGAAATAGAGTTACTCTATGTCTTTTCTCCAAAACTCTGTCTCCGTATTTCTCTTCAGCAGCAGTGCCAAGATTTTGCCAGCATTAGTAAAGTGAGGCAGGGAGCTAATCATGTTAATAAACTGAGGCATGTGAATATCTCTCATCATGGGAACAGAGTTCAAGTTGAGGATCCTGGCTATATAAGGCCCCAAGAGTCCTTCAGGTAGGTGACAATGAGGACAGGTGCATCAGGGCAAGAAGGAAAGAGGGGCACCCAGATTTGGAGATATCTTTTAACAGGAATAATTCTGATAATCCTTTCATGGCAATACCCTCCACAGTTCAAAAGGCGTATACATGTATGTGCATTCCACACTCGCTCTTTCAGCAACACCAAGGCAGCGATGTCTGGTGTCATTAGGTCTATTGCATAAGGGGAGAAACTAAGATTTAGAATAAATGGAAAATCAAGGATGCAAAGCCAAGTTTTCAAAATCTAAGATCAGCTACATGTCAGAACAGGTGGCCCCCCAACTCTTGGAGTAAAGAAGTGCAAAGTGCCTAAAGGACAGACCTGAAAAAAAAAAAAAAAAAATTAAATGATCTCAACTGGGAAGCTCAATACCTGCACATTCAGCTTAGTCCCCAGTGTTTAAGATTACCATGAGAGTGGTCCTTAATCCAACAGCCCTTAAAAATAAATCCCCCATTTGTATCAAAAGCAAAATACCACTTTGCCAGACACATAGAAAAGGATATTCTAATATAAATGGGACTTTCTAAAAAACTAACTCTTGTTGAATTTTTCTATAGTGTCTTGGAAGGGAAATCCAAGCCTGTGTGTCAGAAAAATACACTAGGAGTTTTATCTCTTGATTCTTTGCAGACTCCAGAAGAATCCTCTTCCAGAAAATCAGGAGTGGAAATGAGTAGCAGGATCTGCTGACCAGGAGAGTTAGGAACAATTTGAACATCAGTATTTAAAACAATCCCTTGGATATTGTCAATGAACTGTGAAAGATTTACAACTGAAATATTTCATCTTAGTTACCAGTTAACACTTTGGGGAAAGATAAAGTCAGGTCTAGAACCATAATTTACCTTAAGGAGTACATCAAGGCTATATACTGTCACCCTGCTTATTTAACTTATATACAGAGTACATCATGAAAAGCTCTGGGCTGGAGGAAGCACAAGCTGGAATCAAGATTGCCTGGAGAAATATCAATCACCTCAGATATGCAGATGACACCACCCTTATGGCAGAAAGTGAAGAGGAACTAAAGAGCCTCTTGATGAAAGTGAAAGAGGAGAGTGAAAAAGTTGGCTGAAAGCTCAACATTCAGAAAACTAAGATTATGGCATCTGGTCCCATCAGTTCATGGGAACTAGATGAGGAAACAGTGGAAACAGTATCAGACTTTATTTTTCTGGGCTCCAAAATCACTGCAGATGGTGATTGCAGCCATGAAATTAAAAGACGCTTACTTCTTGGAAGGAAAGTTGTGACCAACCTAGATAGCATATTAAAAAGCAGAAACATTACTTTGCCAACAAAGGTCCATCTAGTCAAGGCTATGGTTTTTCCAGTAGCCATGTATGGATGTGAGAGTTGGGTTGTGAAGAAAGCTAAGTGCCAAAGAATTGAAGCTTTTGAACTGTGGTGTTGGAAAAGACTCTTGAGAGTCCCTTGGACTGCAAGGAGATGCAACCAGTCCATCCTAAAGGAGATCAGTCCTGGGTGTTCATTGGTAGGACTGATGTTGAAACTGAAACTCCAATACTTTGGCCACCTGATGCGAAGAGTTGACTCATTGGAAAGGACCCTGATTTGGGAGGGATTGGAGGCAAGAGGAGAAGGGGACAACAGAGGATTTGATGGTTGGATGGCATCACCGACTTGATGGACATGAGAATGGGTAACCTCTGGGGGTTGGTGATGGACATAGAGGCCTGGCGTGCTGCGATTCGTGGGGTCACAAGAGTCGGACATGACTGAGGGACTGAACTGAACTGAACTGAAGAATATTTTTGAGTAGAACAGTGGTTGCCAGGGACCAGAGGGTGGAGGAAATGTTGGTCACAGGGCACAAGCTTCCAGTTGTAAGAAGAATGAGTTCTGAGGATCTAATGCACAGCATAGTGACTACAGTTACCACTTCTATGTCCTGTACTTGAAAGTTGCTGTAAAAGTTGATTTTGCACGTTCTCACCATAACAAAGATAACATGGCAGTTAGGTGAAGGATGTGTCAACTAATCTTACTATAAATAGTTGACAATGTATTTGGGTATCAAATCATCACATTATGCACCTTAGACTTACATGTTATATGTCAGTTATATATCAGTAAACCTGGGGGGGTGGGGTGGGGGTGGGGAAATGTCATTGAAAGAGATAGAAGAAAAATCTGTTGTATATTAATATAGAAATCGCTTCCAATTAGAGCAACAGTCCATAATTGTGTATGTGCATGCCTGTGCCTCTTGCCATTAGCTTGTGGGACAGCAGTCCTGTGTGTCCTGTTTGGAGTTACCATCACTGGTTCTTCACGTCTCTAGTTTATATAATCCCAAATATGCTTTAGTACCAATTTGTCTTTTAATCTTGAAAATGGTAATGCCTTCTAATGTCTAGCAAAGGAGATCTGGCTTTGATTTAGTAAAACTGGCAGCATTTTGACTTGCTGAGAGAGGTGGTGTGTCTGTAACTTGTGCTTTAAAGGCAACCTGGGGGTATAAATAACATTTAATATTACAAAAGGCATGTAGAATCTACAACCAACACACATAACCACCAAATATAAGGTGTCACCAGTAACAGTAAAGCCTCAGTATTTTACTGTACTATAATTAATCTATAAGCTCTTTCCCTCAATATTATTTTTTTTTAATTTGGGTTGAGAAGTGTAGCTCTTGCAAATTCATTTTCATTAATGCATGATATTCTTCTCTATGCCATTATTTATTTAATTATTACTTGTTTCATTTCTTTTTCATCGTTGTCTATTATATCAAATGGCTTGATTTATATTTATAAGATCCACATTCACAATCGTTGAAATTTAATGATGAGTTCAGTCCATTTTTATTTTCCTTACTAATTCTTTTAGACTTATTTATGCCTTCTCGGGGGATTTCTATTTGTCTTGATTTTTCCTATAATTCTTTTTACCTTCTTTATTTTTATTTAGATTGATTGATTTTAAAAGTTCATTTGTTCCCCTAAACTTTAAAAAAATTTCATTGTTTGTAATTTTTGAAAATACATACATCTAAGTAATAAAGTATAAGAATTTTAGAGTACTCTAAATGTAGTGAATACTCAAATATAATGTGTTAGTGTTAGCTGATATTTTTAATTTCTCACTTCCCCATAGACATAGGGCTTCCCAGGTAGTTCTAGCAATAAAGAACCTGCCTGCCGTGCAGGAGACATAACAGACGTGGGTTTGATTCCTAGGTCGGGAAGATCCCCTGGAGGAGGACATGACAAGCCACTCCAGTAATCTTGCCTAGAGAATCCCACGGACAGAGGAGTTTGGTGGGCTACAGTTCATGGGGTCACAAAGAGTCAGACACCACTGAGCAACTAACACACACAACATAGACAATATTATTATTTAAAACTGCCTCTGTTTATGCCAATATGTTATTTCCCACGTTTGCCAGTTTCTAAGCTCACTGTTTCTTCTTTCTTCTAAGATTTTGCTCAGAAATCATTTTCCTCTCTTCTGAACAAGTCTTTAGAAGCATCTTTATTGTACAACTGTTGATGGTTAAACTCTCTGCATTTGTTCTTGCATGAAAGTGTTTTATTTTCTCCATTTTTATTAATTTCTTATTTTTAAAAATAAAACCTTAACAACAGTTAAAATGATAGTACAAGAAACACTGGTATGAACTTCACCTAGATCAACCCATTCTTTTTCTTTCCATTTAGCATTATCTGTACACTGACACTGGAGAAGGAAATAGCAACCCACTCCAGTCTTCTTGCCTAGAGAATCCTATGGACAGAGGAGCCTGGTGGGCTGCTGTTCATAGGGTCTCACAGAGTCGGACATGACTTAGCATGCATGCATGCATTGGAGAAGGAAATGGCAACCCACTCCAGTCTTCTTGCCTGGAGAATCCCAGGGACAGAGGAGCCTGATGGGCTGCCATCTATGGGGTCACACAGAGTCAGACACGACTGAAGCGACTTTGCAGCAGCAGCAGCAGGGAGTCAAAGTGGAGAGGGAAATGGCAACCCACTCCAGTATTCTTGCCTGGAGAATCCCAGGGATGGGGGTGGGCCTGGTGGGCTGACGTCTATGGGGTCACATGGAGTCAGACATGACTGAAGTGACTTAGCAGCAGCAGCAGAGTACACTGACAAATAGATAAGGGCTATTCAGCATTTATCTCCTACAAGGAAAATCTCTATCATAACCAAGCTTTCTTTCCAAAGGAATTTAATGTTGCTTCCCAGGTGGCTCAGTGGTAAAGAATCTGCCTGCCAATGCAAGAGACACAGAAAATGTGGGTTCAATTCCTGGGTCAGGAATATCGCCTAAAGAAGGAAATGGCAACCCACTCCAGTATTCTAGCCTAGAGAATCCCATGGACAGTGGGCTGCACTCCATGGGGTCACAAAGAGTGGACCTGACTGAGTGACTGAGCACACAGAATGACATGATCTGCTGTGCACCCATTACTTACCTGTATTTACATTTCCCTATTTGCCCCAAATGTCGTTTGTAGATATTTTATTCTTAGAGTAAGGATCCAATCAAGGATTGTTTACGATAGTTATACTATCTTTCTAGTCTTTTTAAAATCTGAAACAGCTCTTAGTTTTGTTTCTTGTCTGTATTTTATCAAATTGACTTTTTTAGGTTTCCAAAAAAAAAACTGTGGAGAAGTTCCCATCATCTGGATTTTTTTTCAGGTTGCTTAATCATGATTAGATTCAGGATAAATACTTCTGGCATTTAAACAATGTAGGTGATGCTTTTGCCCCAATTTGTATAATTGATTCATGGATGTACGATTCTAGACTGTGATTATTTTCTCTCAACACTTCGAGGATTTTGTTCTGCTCACCTAGTGTTTTATTTTTACTGTCGGGAAGTCTGCTTTTTCAGAATCTCTCATTCCCTTATCTCTGACTGCTTTTATTATCTTCTGTTTTCTTTTGTTCAGGTTTTGTTTTGTTTTGTTTTGTTTTGTTTTGTTTTGTTTTCACAATGGTATTTCTACTTGTGGACAATTTTTATTTATTCTGCTTGAGAGTCTTAGTACTTTCCAAACTTTTTTTGTCTTTGGCCGTTCTCAAAACTTCTCAGTCATCGTTTTCTAAAACATTCTCTTTCTTTCTGACATGCTAATTTTATGCACTCTATTCCAACTTCCACATTTCTTAACGTCCTTATAGTTTCCATTTCCTTGTCACACTGCCCCATATCTAAGGAATTCTTCATGCATGTCTTCCAGCTACTAACTCTCTCTCCAAATATTTCTAATCTGTTGTTTAACTCACCTATTGAGACTATCATTTCAATGATTACTTTTTGGGAAATCTGTGATACTCTTCTATCTTCCTGACCCAGGGATTGAACCTGCCTGCCAGGAGACTTTAGAGATGTAGTAAGATGCAAGTAAGAAAATACCTAGCACTGAAGATTGAAAACGAACCTGCAACAAGAGTGGGGTCATGAGATGGTGCTGAGGTTGCCATAAGGACTTCTGCCATTACATTAAACATAGACCTTTGGTTTATAGACTTCAGTGGGGGATGGGAAACTATGTCTTGGATACACAGTGTAGATGGACTCAAAAATGGAATTTTAGTAAATAATGGTTTAGGAAAAAATCATCTTGATGGGAAAAGACCTTCTGTTTGGTTTAAAAAAAGAGTCCCTATGAACATTTCTAGCAACCACCCTGAATTCACATGGATGTGGAGTTGAAATTTGCATTATTAGGTAATAAATTAACAGAACCTTGTGCTGGTTGTGAATACCTTAGCTATCTGACAGAAACAAAGTAAAACTATGAGGAAGAATATAGTAATATTCCAGATTAAGATTCCTGCAGGTAAAATCAGTAAAAAAAAAAAAAAAATAGTATAATCCATACATACATATATAAAGAAAGGCATTATCCTGAACAAAACTAAGCAGAAACAGCAGATAACAGAATTGAATAACATAGGGTTTGGAATATTGGAATTACCAATTACAGAATATAAAGTAATAGATGTTTTTATTTAAAGAAATTTAAAAATTAAAATAAGACTATCTTACATTACCAAAAACACTTCACTTCAGTCGCTCAGTCATGTCTGACTCTTTGAGACCCCATGAACCGCAGCAAGCCAGGCCTCCCTGTCCATCACCAACCCCCATAGACTGTGGAGTCTACGCAAACCCGTGTCCATTGAGTCGGTGATGCCATCCAACCATCTCATCGTCTATCGTTCCATTTTTCTCCCACCTTCAATCTTTCCCAGCATCAGATTCTTTTCAGATGAGTCAGCCCATTGAATCAGGTGGCCAAAGTAGTGGAGTTACAGTTTCAGCATCAGTCCTTCCAATGAATATTCAGGACTAATCTCCTTTGGGATGGACTGATTGGATTTCCTTGCAGTCCAAGGGACTCTCAAGAGTCTTATCCAACACCACAGTTCAAAAGCATCAATTCTTCAGTGCTCAGCTTTCTTTATAGTCCAACTTGCATATCCATACATGAGAAATGAAAATCACAGCTACAGTAAGGTGCCAGTCTACACCAATCAGAATGGCCATCATCAAAAAACCTACAAACAATAAATGCTGGAGAGCGGGTAGAGAAAAGGGAGTTCTCTTGCATTGTTTTTGGGAATGTAAATTGATACAGCCACTTGGAGAACAGTATGGAGATTCCTTAAAAAAAAAAAAAGAACTAAAAATAGAAACCACCAGTGAGCATATAGCTGAGAAAATCACAATTCAAAAAGACACATGTGCAAAACACTATTAGGACAATAGTCATTCCAACAAGTATCAATCCATACCTCATTATGGTTTTAATTTGCACTTTCTTGATGACTAGTGATGTGGAGTATATTTTTATATACCTATTGGTCATTTGTATGTCTTCCTTGGGGAAAAAAAATGTCTATTCAAGTCTTTTGCCCATTTTTTAAATCAACTTCTTTGACATTTTTTACTACTAGGATGTTTGAGATCCTTACATGTTTTGGACATGAACTCCTTATCAGATCTATGATTTGCAAATATTTTTCCAAACACAAGTTGTCTTTTCATTATGATGATAGTTTTCTTTGCTGTACAGAAGCATTTTGATACAGTCCACTTATATATTTTTGCTTTTGATTTCTGGGCTTTTGGTGTCACATTCAAAAAATTGTCAATGTCAAGGATATTTCCCTCTATGTTTTCTTCTAGTTTTTACAGTATAAAGTATTACATTTAGGTTTTTATTGCATGTGCTGTAACAGCAAGAGTTCCACCAATATTTCTCTTTTGCATAATTAGTCATGGCTTTTTATTGCAACCCTCTCAATTTTATCTTAAAATTTAGCATTGTTATGCCTTGTAATACCTATTTAAACTTATTTCATCAATTCAGGACCTCCCCCTAAGCTAGTATA
Source organism: Dama dama (assembly GCF_033118175.1). Lineage (NCBI taxonomy): Eukaryota > Metazoa > Chordata > Mammalia > Artiodactyla > Cervidae > Dama > Dama dama. The sequence continues at coordinate 80,657,537 of NC_083681.1, forward strand.
GTGCTTGCTCTGTCCTATATTTGCTCAGAGTGTGTTTATGGGTGTGTATATGGGAAATGGCAACCCACTCCAGTGTTCTTGCCTGGAGAATCCCAGGGACGGGGGAGCCTGGTGGGCTGCCATCTATGGGGTCACTGATTTCTCTGTATCATTTCTTACTGTTGCATGTGTGTCTACAATTGCCTCAAAATAAAAACTTAATTAAAAGCAAAAACAAAAGAGTGTGTGTACCTCAGGAGGACACTTTTAGGTTGGAACAGCAGCTCTTGATGTTTAGCAAGTTATTTAAAACCCCTGAGTTTCTGTTTCTTCAAGCGTAGCTGCAAGTTAGTGGTACCCACAGTCAGGAATTAAATAAGACACTGTGTATAATGTGCCTAGAAGATAGTAAATGCTCAATAAATATTACTTCTCATTCTTGCTTAATTATCACTATTATTGTCACCCAGACTCTTGCACTAGCTCCTACCAGGTCACATCACCTCTAGACACTCTGACCATCCTACACAAAGCCACCTTTCCAACAGGGTAGCCCTAATGTGATAAAAATTAGCCTCTAGAAACATTATTTCTAGAGAATAATGTTCCAGCTCACTAAACCAATTAGACCATAATATGACTCCACCTATTTTTCTATTCCTATCCCATACCACTCAACTGTACCGTTCCCCTAATCTCAGCTAAATGTGACCCCTGTTTGTCACATCACCAGGCCCTCCTTGGGTCATTCCCATCACCTGCTATTCCTGTCATCACAGCTGGACACCCAAATCCTACCTTCAGTGCCCGTCTCAAAGGGCACCTCCTCCACAATGATTATTTACTGCCTAATCTAATACACAATGAATATTCTTTCCTTCTTTCCTTCCTTCCTTTGACTCTTCATCAAACCCTGTGTTTCCTTCTTATGACTATTAACAATTCTATCATAAATTTTACTCATTATACATTAGCCATGCTTTATTTGATTGGGGCATTCCTAAGGATAGAGACTATATTTTTCTGGTTATTTTTATTAATAGCAACAATAAAGGCAAACAAATGATAGTATTTTAACTTTAGTAATTCTGTTTTATAAATGTGAAACCCTCCTGGGAGCAAGGTAGCTTCTGGAGGTTAAAGAAAAAATTAATGACAAACTTCAGTCTGATACTCTCCCCTTTGACTTCCTATCCAGTGAGCTTCCCAGACCAATATCTTCTTAATCTTACCTGGACAAGATCACCAGCCCTGTGTTGTCAATGTTGTCAACAGTCCGTATGCTCTCAGGCTTCCCACATAAACACTTACACATTTGCCAGAGTATTAGTTTCATCTCAATTTTACAAGCAAAATTATGCAAAGATTATAGCCATTTAACTTCCCTAGACCCATCTTCTATACCCATTGTTTTTTTCCCACCAAAGTGTCCACAAGCCCAGAATCTCCTAAAAGCCCTTAGAAGTACCTCATCAAGGGCAAAATCCATGACACAGGGGCCTCAAGTTTAAAACCAGATAAATCAAAGTATGAAATGAGAATGCTGAATGTGTCTTTTATACCAAGAAATAGTAAATTAAAAATTGGAAGTCTATAAATTGGCAAGGGAATGCTTGAAGCATGGTTATTGACTGATACTGAATAATAAATATGTTAAACAGACTTATTTTCAAATCCCAATCTCAATTAAAAATAAATAAAAAGAGAGTTACTACCCTTGAAAAGGACAATAAAGGATTAAGTGGACATTCTTAAGGGTATCCTAGGGACCTTTTTAAGTAGATTTGATAGAAACATGTTCATTGTGAAAAGCTTAAACAACACAGAAACATAGAAAAATTTTTTCAATGATCTCATCACACAATAACAACTGCTATTAAGTTAAGTGGTTCATTTTTGATCTTCCTTGTTTTAAACCTTTCTCCCCTATTTTGTGTTTTGAAAACATCTGTATAACATTTTATTTTTACTACACATTTAGCCAGAGAATGATATCTTCATGGTTTATAAACACTTGTTTAAGAATAGCAATATCTGAAAAATATTTTGATATATAGGACATAAGACTACAGTTCATTGGGCTTAAATATTCAACACAGAAAAATTATTATTTTAGTAGTTGATCATTCCATCTGTAGCCAGGTGCATCTGAGCCCAAAGCTTGTATTTTTAAGATGAAATTCATAAAAGCCATTTTAAAATCATTTTGAGGTTCTAATTTTTTAGTTTTTGTTTTTTTTAGAGAAAAGGTAGAGACCTGGAAACTTCTTTAAGGCAGAACATGAAACCTTATTCTGTACAAATCCTGTCTATCAGCTTTTTAAAAAATCATAGTAAAATAACATAAACATATATAAAATTGTCATTTTAACCATTCAATGTATAATTGACATTAGATGTAATTGACATTGTATAAGTTACATTAAGCAAATAACACCGTCATACAACCATTACCGCCATCCAACTCCAGAATTATTTTTTTATCATTTGAAACTAAAACCTGAACCTATCAAACAATAGCTCTGTACTGTCCCCTCCCCTACCTGCTGGTGACCACTATTCTATTTTCCATCCTGTGAATTTGACTACTCTTCACTTCCCAGGTGGGCCTAGTGGTAAAGAACTCGCCTGCCAATGCAGGAGATGTAAGAGACTGGGATTTGATCCCTGGGTTGGGAAGATCTCCTGAAGAAGGAAATGGCAAACCACTCCAGTATTCTTGCCTGGAAGGTCCCATGGACAGGGAACCTCATGGGTGACAATCCATAGGGTCGCACAGAGTTAGACACAACTGAAGTGACTTAGCACAAGTACCTCACATAAGTGGAATCATGCAATATTTGTCCTTTTGTGTCTGGCTTATTTCACTTAACTGAATATTTTAAATTTCATTCATGTTGTAGCATGTATCAGAATCCCATTCCTTTATATTCCACAATATGGATATCCACCTGCAACCCAGGAAACCTGGGTTCGATTCCTGGGTGGGAAAGATCTACTGGAAAAGGGATAGGCTACCCACTCCAGTATTCTTGGGCTTCCCTTGTTTCTCAGCTGGTAAAGAATTCGACTGCAATGTGGGAGACCTGGGTTCAATCCCTGAGTTGGGAAGATCCCCTGGAGAAGGGAAAGGCTACCCACTCTAGTATTCTGGCCTGGAGAATTCCATGGACTGTATAGTCCATGGGGTCTCAAAGAGTCGGATATGACTGAGCAAATTTCACCTTCACTTTCACTATATGGATATATCACTTTGATTATCCATTTATTTGTCAATGGATATTTGGGTTTTTTTTTCCACATTTTTGACTATGATGAATAGTCCAGCTCTTGTCAGGAAACTTTCTAACCATGTAAGAACAAAACAAAGATTTTCTACTGAAATTAGGATGAATATGACAATATAAAATATTAGCTAGTTTATGAACACTCATTTAACAAATATTACTAAGCACCTACTCTATAGCAGACATTCTGCTAGGCAGACAGTGCTGAATGAAAAGAGCTTTTCGATTAATGTACAAAGTACAAGGGTGCCTAGAAATAAGGGAACAAAGATAGGGAGCTGGCCACGCAAACCTGGCAGCCTCCTCAGGTACAATACGGAAGGCAGTTTGCAGAGGTGCTCTGATGGCCTGGGCCTGGGACCCCAGGGAGACTAACCCCGACATCCTCTGTTCTGTTCTCCGCCTTGCCATCATATACTAATCTGGTTAATCCAGGCACCTGAACAACTATCTCCATGGCCCCACTGTGAATAAGGGCCATGGGACAGCAGGATAGGGCTGTGGAGAGGCAGTCGGTCAAGAAGGGGTGAATATTGTGTCTGGTGAAGCTTCCTGGCAAATGCAGCTCCACCTGGGTTCCCAAAACTGTCTTCACATTCATCAGAAATATGTGCACCTTTAGCTGACTTATCATTTTAATGACATCTAGGCTGCAACATGACTATCTAACACTGTGTGAACATTCCACAGTTTAGAGATGCATCAGCTTTTGGAATATGCTATATGTGAACATGAGATTGGATTTGAAATTCATTTGCATTGTAACAGGAAATCTCAACACTGTGTTTCTCAAAGGGAGAAAAGGAAGGACAGCTTTAACACCATTTCTTTAACTTTAATGTCAGACCCTTTAAGTATTTGAAAGAGGCAAAAATTAAATTTCAAATTATTATTATGGATAAAATTGATAGGGCTTCTCTGGTGGTTCAGGTGGTAAAGAATTTGCCTGCAATGCCAGAGACCTGGGTTCGATGCTTGGGTCGGGAAGATACCCTGGAGAAGGAAATGGCAAACCACTCCAGTATTCTCACCTGGGAAATCCCATGAACAGAGGAGTCTGGCAGGCTACAGTCCATGGGATCACAAAGAGTCTGACATGACAGCAACTAAACAACACCAACAAATAAAATAAATAACTAATGAGAACTGGCTACATAGCCCAGGAAACTCGATTCTGTGCCCTGTGGGAAATAAATGGGAAGAAAATCAAGAAGAGGAGATGATATGCATATAGAGAGCTGATTCAGAAACTAACACAACAGTGAAAAGCAACTATACTCCAATTAAAAAATTAAGTTAAAAAATCTTCTTAAATTTAAAACTCTATTCTTCAGAAATTTTTCATAGTCATTTCAACTGAAAAGGCTGAGGTAAACTGTTGGAAGCCAACTCATGTTTTCCATTCAAAAATTTGGGAAAAAAAATTATTTGTAATTTTTTTACAAATTCATATCATGTTTCTTATCATTTTGAATTGTATCTGCTTCAGTAAAATGTGATATGTGAAAATAATTTGAAAATAATATAATATCCTTCCCAGTGTCTTCAGTATACTGAACAATTAACATGTTTCTTTATTTTACCATGACATGAAATCTATTCAGCTCGATGATGACTAATTTTGTGTGTCAATTTGGCTGGGTCACAATGCCAGTCTGTGGTCAAACATTATTCTAGATGATTCTGTGCAGGTGTTTTGGGATAATAGTCAAACTCAAATCAGTGAATTTTGAATCAGACTGCCCTCCAGCACGTGGGTGGGCCTCATCTAATCAGCTGAGGCCTGATTAGAATAGAACACTGATCTTTCCTGAACAAGAGAGAATCCTGTGGCAGACTCCTTTCAGACTTGACATTCCATCATTGGTTTTTCCTGTGTCTTCAGCCTGATGGTTGGACTTGAACTATAACATCAACTCTTTCCTGAAACTCCACCCTGCAGAATTTGTACTTTTCAGCCTCCATAATATCATGAGTTGATTACTTAAAATAAATGTCATTCTACTTATACACACACATCTTATTGGTTCTGTTTCTCCAGAGGGCCCTGACTAATACAAACACAAATGATAATAGCAAACAACTAGTGCTCCTTATGTAACAAGACACTATTCCAGTCTCTTCACAAAAATTAACTATGTAACTACTATTATTATCATTTTCACTCTATATATGTGGTTACAGAAGCTCAGAGATATTAGGGAACTTGCCACACAGCTATTGACTATAAAGGTAAGAATATAAACCCAAGTTCTGTTTTACTCTGTATGATCTTAATTAATATGTACTAATAATATACTTCTTCTCAAGATCTGAATAAGAATAGCATTTTTCAAGCTTCAATTTAGTTCTATTAATTGGAGTAAAATTACTGTGGATGGAGACTGCAGCCATCAAATTAAAACAGACTTGCTCCTTGGAAGAAAAGTTATGACAAACCTAGATACCATATTAAAAAGCAGAAACATCACTTTGCCTGCAAATGTCCATATAGTCAAAGCTATGGTTTCTCCAGTAGTTATGTACAGGTGTTAGATTTGAACCACAGAGAAGGCTGAGCACTGAAGAATTGATGCTTTTGAACTGTGATGCTGGAGAAGAGTCTTGAGAGTCCCTTGGACTGCAAGGAGATTAAACCAGCCAATCCTAAAGGAAATCAACCCCAAATATTCATTGGAAGGATTGATTCTGAAGCTGAAACTCCAATACTTTGGCCACCTGATATGAAGAACTGACTTATTAGAAAAGACCCTGATGCTGGGAAAGATCGAGGGCAGGGGGACAAGGAGGTGACAGAGGATGAGATGGTTGGATGGCATCACTGACTCAACGGACATGAGTTTGAGCAAACTCCAGGAGATAGTGAAGGACAGGGAAGCCTAGCATGCTGCAGTCCATGGGGTCACAAAGAGTCGGACACAACCTAGTGACTGAAAAACAACAATGTGAATATTAATAAAATCGGTTTGGTAGGACAGAATAGAATAGAATTGTTTAAAGGAATAGAATAAAATAAAGCAGGAATAAAGTTTCACATATATGGTCAAATCTATCAGGTTTTCTCTAGTTATTTTAAGCTTAAAAATGCACCACTACCCCCTTGTATCTTTACTGGTATTATGCTTATATTTACCCATCATGATTTTTAAACCAAACCCCCATAAAATATCTGGTAAATATATGTACCACATCTTCTTTATTCATTCATCTATTTATGGACAATTAGTTTGCTTCCATATCTAGGCTATGTAAGTAACACTTATATGAACATTAGGGCACAAATGTCTTTTCAAATAAGTGTTTTTGTTTTCTTAGGATAGATACCCATGAGTGGAATTGCCAGATTGTATGTAGTCACATTTTTAATCTTTTGAGGAACCTTCATATTATTTTTCATAGTGGTTGCTTTAATTTACATCCCCACTCACGTACACAAAGGGTTCCCTTTCCTTCACATTTCACCAACACTTATTATTTCTTGTCTTTTTTATTTGCCATTTGAACAGGTGTGAGGTGATACCTCACTGAGGTTTTACTCAACCATAAAAAAATGAAAATTTGCCATTTGTAACAACGTGAATGGTGGACCTGGAGGGTATGATGCTTAGTGAGATAAAGTAGATAGAAAAAAGACAAATACTGTACATTTTTTCACACACACATGCATATATACATACACAAGTGCATATATACATACACACACACACGTGTGTATATATATATATATATATATATATATATATATATATATATATATTTTTTTTTTTTTTTTTTTTACTCCATTCCATCAGAAGGTCTTTCAAGCTTGAAACACGTTAGAGATAAGCCCAAGGGCCTGTGTTACTGTAAACAGGCTCTGTGGACCACTCCATTTGTCAGAGTTGAACACAAATAGATCTTTAGTTCCTGAGATACACATAGCTCTTTGTATCAAGGCGATTCCCAAAACTGGTGTGTACAGCCAGGGATTTCATTCCATTTATGCGGTTGAACATAAAACCCCACATCATTTATTGTATCGACTCCTATTGATGGGAGCTAAATGTGCAAACAATGGCATTTTAAAAGTCCAGTTCCAGGGAGGAGCCAAGATGATGGAGGAATAGAATGGGGAGACCACTTTCTCCCATACAAATTCATCGAAAGAACTGAACGCTGAGCAAACTTCACAAAACAACTTCTGATTGCTAGCAGAGGACATCAGGCACCCAGAAAAGCACCCCATTGTCTTCGAAAGGAGGTAGGACAAAATATATAAGATAAAAAGAGAGACAAAACAGCTAGGGATGGAGACCCATCCCGGGAAGGGAGTCTTAATAGAGGCAGCTTCCAAACACCAGGAAACCCTCGCACTGGCGGTTCTGGGGGAAGTTTCCGAATCTCGGAGGGCAACCGAACTGGAAGAAAAAATAAATAAAACCCACAGATTACATGCCTGATAGCAACTCCCAGCAGAAACGTACCCCAGACGCCTGCATCCGCCACCAGCAATTGTGGGCAGAACGGAGAGGAGCAGGCGGCATTGCTTAGGGTAAGGACCGGGCCAGAGTGCCCTGAGGGCAATCGGAGGGAGCTTTTGTGAGATAGCAACTTAAACTGTGGGATAGCAAAAGAGAGAGAAAATTAACCGGCCCGAACACACTGCCGGCCATTCACAGAACAAAGGGACTGAGCAAGTCCAGAGGAGCTAGCCGGCTGCGGACCGGCCCATCCCCGCCAGAGGCACGAGGCAGGGGGGAGGGGAAAGGGGAAAACTCGGCCCCAGAGATGGCATCCCCTACCACACTGCAAACAGGCCTCCAGTTTCTAACCAAAGATTCCTGAGATTCTGGATGGTCGACTTCCGCCAGGAGGGTCGCAGCTAAACACAAAGCACATACACCCGACTGGCGCAGGCAGAAACTGAGGCTGGGGCTGCGGAGGGCAGAAGGTGCACCACACCTGGGGAGAGTGTGCCCGTCAAGCTCCTGGCTGCTTGAGCTGCTCGGGTGGGGAAGGCACAGAAAGCAGGCGCAACCGAGTCCGTGCTTGTGTGGAGTACCCGAAAACTGGAACCGCACGCAATGCAGGGCATGCTCCATACAGAGCAGCCAGGAGCCTGAGCAGTGTAGAGGGGAGAGCACACACCCGTGAGAGGGGGCAAACCCAGTGTGGCCGGAACACAGTGAGTGCTCCCCACACACAGCGATATCTGTCTGCAGCGCCCCGCCCTCCCCGCAGCAGGACTGAACTAGCAAACCTGAACAAGAGACCACCTCCGCCCGCCTGTGTCAGGGCGGAAATTAGACCCTGATCAGACCAGCAAACAGAAGCCAAATAAACAAAGGGAACAGCTTCAGAAGGGACCGGTGCAACAGATTAAAATCCTTGTAGATAACACCGACTACACCAGAAAGGGCCTATAGATATCGAGAAGTGTAAGCTGGAATGAGGAGCTATCTGAACCTGAACCGAACCCACACTGACCGAAACAGCTCCAGAGAAATTCCTAGATATATTTTTACCTTTTTTTTTTTATTAATTTTTTTCTTTTCTTTTCCTTTTTATTTTTTCTCTTTCATTTTCTTTTAAAATTCCCTATTACTCCCCCATTACTCCTTAACTTTCATTTTCATATATTTTTACGATTTTTTTAATTAGGAAAAAAAAATTTTTTTCTTGTTTTTTTTTTCTTTTTTTTTTCTCTTATTTCCTTTTAAAGTCCTCTATTACTCCTCTACTACTCCTTAATTTTCATTTTCTTCTCACTATAACCTTGCAAAAAAAAAAAGAAAGAAGCCCTATTTTTAAACAGAATTTTATATATATTTCTAAAATTTTTTGTGTTTTTGTTTTTGTTTTTAATATTGTATTTTTAAGAGTCTAACCTCTACTCTAGATTTTAATCTTTGTATTTCAGTATGTGATATAAATTTTGGACATTTAAGAATCCAATATTCAGTTGCCATTTTTCTTCAGGAGTGTGTTGATTACTCTCTCCCAATTTGACTCTCTGTTTTCTACCTCAGAATACCTCTATTTGCTCCTTTCCCCTTCTCTTCCCAATCCAATTCTGTGAATCTCTGTGGGTCTGGGCTATGGAGAACACTTTGGGAACAGACACTTTGGGAACTGCGTAGATCTGTCTCTCTCCTCCTGAGTCCCCCTTTTTCTCCTCCTGCTCCTCTCTATCTCCCTCCTCCCTCTCCTCTTTTTCATGTAACTCTGTGAACCTCTCTAGGTGTCCCTCACAGTGGAGAATCTTTTCACCATTAATCTAGAAGTTGTTTGTTTGTTTGTTTGTTTTTTAATTAAAGCTGTGTCAGCGGGCCCACTCCATCCCCTGGCCCGGTCCCGCCAAGTGGGGGCGCCTCGTGAGGACGCAGCCGGCGGGGAAGATGCGCCCGAAGGAAGGTCTCCAGAGCACCAACTCCTCAACGCCCGGCGGCCGCCTCAGGCGCGCGCTCCTAGAAGTTTTATTATCAGTGCTGTACAGTTGGAGAAGTCTTGAGACTACTGGAAGAATAAAACTGAAATCCAGAGGCAGGAGACTTGAGCTCAAAACCTGAGAACACCAGAAAACTCCTGACTACACAGAACATTAAGTAATAAGAGACCATCCAAAAGCCTCCATACCTACACTGAAACCAACCACCACCCAAGAGCCAACAAATTTCAGAGCAAGACATATCACACAAATTCTCCAGCTACACAGGAACATAGCCCTGAGTGTCAACATACAGGCTGCCCAAAGTCACACCTAACACAAGGACCCATCTCAAAACTCATTACTGGACACTCCATTGCACTCCAGAGAGAAGAGATCCAGTTCTACACACCAGAACACCGACTCAAGCTTCCCTAACCAGGAAACCTTGACAAGCCAATCGTCCAACCCCACACACTGGGTGAAAACTCCACAATAAAAAGGAGCCACAGACCTCCAGAATACAGAAAGCCCACTCCAGACACAGCTATATAAACAAGATGAAAAGGCAGAGAACTACCCAACAGGTAAAGGAACACGAAAAATGTCCACCAAGTCAAACAAAAGAGGAGGAGATAGGGAATCTACCTGAAAAAGAATTTAGAATAATGATAACAAAACTGACCCAAAATCTTGAAAACAAAATGGAGTTACAGATAAATAGCCTGGAGACAAAGACTGAGAAGATGCAAGAAATGTTTAATAAGGACCTAGATGTAATAAAAAAAAAAAGAGTCAATTAAAAATGAATAATGCAATAAATGAGATCAAAAACACTCTGGAGGGAACCAAGAGTAGAATAACGGAGACAGAAGACAAGATAAGTGAGGTAGAAGATAAAATGGTGGAAATAAATGAAGCAGAGAGGAACAAAGAAAAAAGAATCAAAAGAAATGAGGACAACCTCAGGGAAATCTGGGACAATGTGAAACGCCCCAACATTCGAATCATAGGAGTCCCAGAAGAAGAAGACAAAAAGAAAGGCCATGAGAAAATACTCTAGAAGATAATAGCTGAAAAGTTCCCTAAAATGGGCAAGGAAATAGCCACCCAAGCCCAAGAAACCCAGAGAGTCCCAAACAGGATAAACCCAAGGCAAAACACCCCAAGACACACATTAGTCAAATGAACAAAGATCAAACACAAAGAACAAATATTAAAAGCAGAAAGGGAGAAACAACAAATAACACACAAAGGGATTCCCAAAAGGATAACAGCTGATCTATCAATAGAAACCCTTCAGGCCAGAAGGGAATGGCAGGACATACTTAAGGTAACAAAAGAGAATAACCTACAACCTAGACTACTGTAGCCAGCAAGGATCTCACTCAGATATGAAGGAAAGTCAAAAGCTTTACAGACAAGCAAAAGCTGAGAGAATTCAGCACCACCAAACCAGCTCTTCAACAAATGCTAAAAGATCTTCTCTAGACAGGAAACACAGAAAGGTTGTATAAACGTGAACCCAAAACAACAAAGTAAATGGCAATGGGACCATACCTATCAATAATTACCTTAAATGTAAATGGGCTGAATGCCCCAACCAAAAGACAAAGATTGGCTGAATGGATAGAAAAACAAGACCCCTATGTATGCTGTCTACAAGAGACCCACCTCAAAACAAGGGACACAAACGGACTAAAAGTGAAGGGCTGGAAAAAAATATTTCACGCAAATGGAGACCAGAAGAAAGCAGGAGTCTCAATACTCATATCATATAAAATAGACTTTCAACTGAAGGCTGTGAAAAGAGACAAAGAAGGACACTACATAATGATCAAAGGATCAATCCAAGAAGAAGATTTAACAATTATAAACATATATGCACCCAACATATGAGCACCACAATATGTAAGGCAAACTCTAACGAGTATGAAAGAGGAAATGAATAGTAACACAATAAAAGGGGGAGACTTTAATACCCCACTCACAAATATGGATAGATAACTAATCAGAAAATTAACAAGGAAACACAAACTTTAAATGACACAATGGACCAGCTAGACCTAATTGATATCTATAGGACATTTCACCCCAAAATAATCAACTTCACCTTTTTCTCAAGTGCACATGGAACCTTCTGCAGAATAGATCACATCCTGGGCCATAAATCTAGTCTCGGTAAATTCAAAAAAATTGAAATCATTCCAGTCATCTTTTCTGAACACAATGCAGTAAGACTATATCTCAATTACAGGAAAAAAATTGTTAAAAATTCAAACATATGGAGGCTAAATAACACGCTTCTGAATAACCAACAAATCATAGAAGAAATCAAAAAAGAAATCAAAATATGCATAGAAATGAATGAAATGAAAACACAACAACCCAAAACCTATCGGACACTGTAAAAGCAGTGCTAAGGGGAAGGTTCAAAGCAATACAGGCTTACCTCAAGAAACAAGGAAAAAGTCAAATAAATAACTTAACTCTACACCTAAAGCAACTAGAGAAGGAAGAAATGGAGAACCCCAGGGTTAGTAGAACGAAAGAAACCTTAAAAATTAGGGCAGAAATAAATGCAAAAGAAACAAAAGAGACCATAGCAAAAATCAACAAAGCTAAAAGCTGGTTTTTTGAAAAAATAAACAAAATTGAGAAGCCGTTAGTCAGACTCATTAGGAAACAAAGGGAGAAGAACCAAATCAACAAAATTAGAAATGGAAATGGAGAGAATACAACAGACAACACTTAAATACAAAGGATTATAAGAGACTACTACCAGCAGCTCTATGCCAATAAAATGGACAACTTGGAAGAAATGGACAAATTCTTAGAAAAGTACAACTTTCCAAAACTGAACCAGGAAGAAATAGAAGACCTTAACAGACCCATCACAAGCAAGAAATCGAAACGGTAATCAGAAATCTTCCACCAAACAAAAGCCCAGGACCAGATGGCTTCATAGCTGGATTCTACCAAAAATTTAGAGAAGAGCTAACACCTATCTTACTCAAACTCTTCCAGAAAATTGCAGAAAAAGGTAAACTTCCAAAGTCATTCTATGAGGCCACCATCACCCTAATTCCAAAACCAGGCAAAGATGCCACAAAAAAGAAAACTACAGGCCAATATCACTGATGAACATAGATGCAAAAATCCTTAACAAAATTCTAGCAAACAGAATCCAACAACATATTAAAAAAATCATAAACCATGACCAAGTGAACTTTATCCCAGGAATGCAAGCATTCTTTAATATCTGCAAATCAATCAATGTAATACACCACATTAACAAATTGAAAGATAAAAACCATATGATTATCCCAATAGATGCAGAGAAAGCCTTTGACAACATTCAACACCCATTTATGATTAAAACTCTCCAGAAAGCAGGAATAGAAGGAACATAGCTCAACATAATAAAAGCTATATATGACAAACCCACAGCAAGTATCACCCTCAATGGTGAAAAATTGAAAGCATTTCCCCTAAAATCAGGAACAAGACAAGGGTGCTCACTCTCACCACTACTATTCAACATAGTGTTGGAAGTTCTGGCCACAGCAATCAGAGCAGAAAAAGAAGTAAAAGGAATCTAGATAGGAAAAGAAGAAGTGAAACTCTCACTGTTTGCAGATGACATGATCCTTTACATAGAAAACCCTAAAGACTCTACCAGAAAACTACTAGAGCTAATCAGCAAATATAGTAAAGTTGCAGGATATAAAATTAACACACAGAAATCCCTTGCATTCCTATATACTAATGATGAGAAAACAGAAAGAGAAATTAAGGAAACAATATCATTCACCATTGCAACAAAAAGAATAAAATGCTAAGGAGTATTTCTACCTAAAGAAACAAAATAACTATATATAGGAAAGTATAAAACACTGATGAAAGAAATCAAAGAGGACACAAACAGATGGAGAAATATACCATGTTCATGGATTGGAAGAATCAATATTGTGAAAATGGCTATACAACTCAAAGCAATCAATAGATTCAATGCACTCCCTATCAAGCTACCAATGGTATTTTTCACAGAAGTAGAACAAATAATTTCAGAATTTGTATGGAAATACAAAAAACCTCAAATAGCCAAAGTAATCTTGAGAAAGAAGAATGGAACTGGAGGAATCAACCTGCCTGACTTCAGGCTCCACTACAAAGCCACAGTCATCAAGACAGTATGGTACTGGCACAAAGACAGAAATATAGATCAATGGAACAGAATAGAAAGCCCAGAGACAAATCCACGAACCTATGGACACCTTATCTTCGATAAAGGAAGCAAGGATATACAATGGAAAAAAGACAACCTCTTTAACAAGTGGTGCTGGGAATACTGGTCAACCACTTGTAAAAGAATGAAACTAGAACACTTTCTAACACCATACACAAAAATAAACACAAAATGGATTAAAGATCTAAATGTAAGACCAGAAACTATAAAACTCCTAGAGGAGAACATAGGCAAAACACTCTCCAACATAAATCACAGCAGGATCCTCTATGACCCACCTCCCAGAATATTGGAAATAAAAGCAAAAATAAACAAATGGGACCTAATGAAACTTAAAAGCTTTTGCACAACAAACGAAACTATAAGCAAGGTGAAAAGACAGCCCTCAGATTGGGAGAAAATAATAGCAAATGAAGCAACAGACAAAGGATTAATCTCAAAAATATACAAGCAACTCCTGAAGCTCAATTCCAGGAAAATAAATGACCCAATCAAAAAATGGGCCAAAGAACTAAACAGACATTTCTCCAAAGAAGGCATACAGATGGCTAACAAACACATGAAAAGATGCTCAACATCACTTATTATCAGAGAAATGCAAATCAAAACTTCAATGAGGTACCATTACATGCCAGTCAGGATGGCTGCTATCCAAAAGTCTACAAGCAATAAATGCTGAAGAGGGTGTGGAGAAAAGGGAACCCTCTTACACTGTTGGTGGGAATGCAAACTAGTACAGCCGCTATGGAGAACAGTGTGGGGATTTCTTAAAAAACTAGAAATAGAACTGCCATATGACCCAGCAATCCCACTTCTGGGCATACACACTGAGGAAACCAGATCTGAAAGAGACAAGTGCATTGCAATGTTCATCGCAGCACAGTTTATAATAGCCAGAACATGGAAGCAACCTAGATGCCCATCAGCAGATGAATGGATAAGGAAGCGGTGGTACATATACACCATGAAATATTACTCAGTCATTAAAAAGAATTCTTTTGAATCATTTCTAATGAGATGGATAAAACTGGAGCCCATTATACAGAGTGAAGTAAGCCAGAAAGATAAAGACCATTACAGTATACCACACGTATATATGGAATTTAGAAAGATGGTAATGATAACCCTATATGTAAAACAGAAAAAGAGACACAGATGTACAGAACAGTCTTTCGGACTCTGTGGGAGAAGGCGAGGGTGGGATGTTTCGAAAGAACAGCATCGAAACATGTATATTATCTATGGTGAAACAGATCACCAGCCCAGGTTGGGTGCATGAGACAAGTGCTCAGGCCTGGTGCACTGGGAAGACCCAGAGGGATCGGGTAGAGAGGGAGGTGGGAGGAGGGATTGGGATGGGGAATACATGTAAATCCATGGCTGATTCATGTCAATGTATGACAAAAACCACTACAATATTGTAAAGTAATTAGCCTCCAACTAATAAAAATAAATGTAAAAAAAAATAAAAATAAAAGTCCCATTCCAAGCAGTCCACAGAAAAAGAAAATATATATGCAGAGTATTTTTAAAAATAGTAGCTGATATTAAATAATAAACTTTTTCTGAAAACGATTGGACTATGAGGTGGCTGAAAGGAACCAAATTAAATGGGCTGTGGGTTTGAACTATAACTTTGGCTTCGTATACAGAAAAGATCACATACAAGGCTTAACGAATCCACATTGATTGACAAGATGAATGAATAATTGGATGGATGAATGGATAAAGGGGTACCACTGCATTCCCAAATACTTGCTAGAGGCCTGGAACCTTAGGAATCCACACAATCTATCCTTTTAGCTTTCTCCTGCAACTTCCTTTCTAGATAAGAATTTATGTCCTAGAAAACGTCCTCTTCAACACGGCCCTGCGCATAACATCTTTGACCTCCTTATTCCTCAAGCTATAGGTAAGTGGGTTCAACATGAGGATGCCTGCAGTGTAAACCACGGACACCACTTTGTCGAGACCCAGGGGTTGCGGGCACTAGGCCGCACATAAATAAAGAGAAGAGGGCCATACAGGATAGACACGGCTCTCGGATGTGCAGAGCAGGTAGACGAGGCTTCGTGTCTCCCATCAGCAGAGCGGATCTTCAGGATGGCGATGAGGCTGTCAGGCAGGAGTCCAAGACAGTCAGGCCACTGAAGATGCCCGCAGCTCCAGCCACGACAAAAACCACCCACTTGCTGAGACTGGTGTCCACACGCACAAGGGGAAGCAGAGGGGGCAAGTCACAGAGGAAGCGATGGATGACATTGGGGCTGCAGAAAGGAAGGCGAAAAGCATCATGTGTGCATCATGGGGTTCACGAAGCCGATGACATAGGGACCCACCACCAGCTGGACTCAGAGTCTCTGGGACATGGCGACGGAACACAGCAGGGGGTTACAGATGCTGACACAGCGGTCATAGGCCACGGACACCAGAGGACACCCTCCAAGGCTGTGAAGAACCCAAAGCAGCCATTGCCAAGCATAGCCCCGGAAAGACATGGCTCTCATCCTCACAAAGAAGTCGGAGAGCATCCTGGGGCTCACGACATGTCCACGAAAGACAAGTGACTGGGGAAAAGTACATGGGCCCATGAAGGTGGGAATCCATCTGTGTCAGAATAATCATACCCAAGTTCCCTGTTAGGTTGCTGAGGTAGAAACTCAGAAAGAGCAGGAAAAGGCAGGCCTGCAATTAAGGACTGAAATTCAAACCTGTGAAAATGAACTCTGTGACCCTCATGTCACTTTCATTAACCAGGAACAGACTCTGGATTCCCCTGGAGAAGAGCAGAGAAATTTGGTAAACACATCTTCAAAAAGGGGACACAGAAAAAATAAATTAATCCCTAGGAGAGCATACGACTTTTAGTTGCATACTGTGGCTAAAGAAACAGAAGTGAAATAGAGACCAGGGCAAACTATCAGATTTGAACCTATAATATTGCAAGGCTCCATAGGAATCCATCAGTATATGGGTGAGAAATCCACAGCCTAGAAATTCAAAGTCCCATAACCAATAGCAGAGAAAATTCCAGAATAAGTATCCAGTAATTCCAACTTCAGTGAACTTTTCCAGAGTTCACCAGGTGGGTACACACCCGGTGAAGTGATGTAGGAGAGTGAAATGAAACAAGCAGAGAAGAATGAGCAGCGGGTCAGCCTCAGGCCACGTGCTGTGCACTTTGGGATTACAACTTAAGCCTGAGTGCATCTTCTGCAAGTGCCCGGACCCTAGGAAGTTACATTTCTTCACCTGTGAAGTAGGAGTAATAATAGTAATAGCTACCTTGTAAAGTGCTGTGAGGATTAAATGAGTCAATGCATGCAAACTTTTAACAGAGTCTTATTGAGCTCCTAGTAAGTGCACACTAATTATTGGCTTTTTTGCCTTACATATTGTCTTTAACAAGCCTGCAAGCTAAACATCATTATTTCCTTTTACATAGGAGGAAAATAAAAGTTTAATCCATGTTCCCTATACTAGTGACTGGAAGAAGTGGGCTTTGAGTAATTACCTGTCAAAACAGACTGTACTCTTTCTTTTTTCACACTGTAACAGTGTTTCCTGGGTCTTCATAAATCCTTTCATCTTACAGAGATCAAACATTGTACATTGCAATAGCAGTACAGAATAATGCATTTTGGCTTCCTATTTTTTTGAGGTTACAGCCAGTGGTCATTAGTGGGAAGCCCATAGGATAATAGAATGCTGAGTTTAAGCATCACTTTATGGAAACAGTACAGGGAAGAAACCATGAAAAGAGCCTAAATAAGCCCAACTCTATATCCTCTATGTATTCTCTTTTCATGCACTATAAGAGTGGCCTTGGTTAAGTCAGCTGATCTCCTTGAACCTGAGTTGCCTCATTCAACGTGGCTGAAACCCTGTAACTTGATCTCTCAGAACTCTTACTCACTTAGAATGAGAGGGTTGATGTGTAAGTGCTCAGAAAACTACTCATACTTTAAATTTTTGTTAGCCCAGGAATATTGGGGTTTATCATCACACGTATGCTAGCACTTCTCCTTCACTTTTTTATTTTGAAATTTATTATTCAATTATAGCAAGGCTATACCTCTGAGGCCCAATAATACAGCTTGCATGATATTCTTCACTTCAGGGAAATTAAAGAGAAAGAAAGGATGGGCCGTCAAACCATCCACCCGTCACACCCACCGCTTGTTTACACCTTCTCCAGGGTCACGCAGGTACTTCATCTCAGTCTTCCACTTGCCCTTTGCCGAAAGCTCATCAGCTCCTCTCCTGAGTCTTGGTTTCCAAACCTGCTCAAGCCTTCTTTACGTACGCGTTTATTTTTGGCCGTGCTGGGACTTCTCGGCTGAGCGGGTCTTGCCCTGGGCGCGGGAGCGGAGGCGCCTCTCTGGCTGCAGTGCTCCGGGTTTCATCGTGCTCCTTCTCCTGTCGTTGAGCTCAGGCCGGAGGGTGCTCGGGCCTCCGTAGTTGCAGCCCTTGGGCTCGGCGGTTGCAGTGTGCGGACTCCAGCACGAGCTCAGTAGTTGTGAGCACCCGCCAGGCTGATCCACGGCATGTTCGATCTTCCCAGGTCAGAGATCAAACCCGTGTCTCCTGCATTGGCAGGCGGACTCTCTACCATTGAGCAGCCAAGGAAGCCCCTGCCCAAGCCTTCTGCATGACATTTTAATTTCTCAGTTTTCCGATGTGGCTTGATGCCTAGAATAGACTACGGGGCTCCAACAGGTGAGACCACACAGGCGGAGGAACACAAGTCACTCTGGGGTTCAGAGCACTTAGGATAATAACAGCACAGCCCACAATAACCTTCTTTTAGCAAGGAGAAAGGAGATCACCCAGGTGACTTAGACTGGAATGTGAATTGAATTCGGGGCTTTTATTTTCCCCTTTTCCTGCTGCTAAGGCATCTCTGATCCATTTTATACTCATGTTATAATATTTTGGGCCAGCTGCAGAACCTAAACTTTTTTCTACCTAGGTTATCTCTTCTTAGACCTTGCTCAACCATCCAGCAAAGATGGGGATCATGCCATCGTGGCCATGAATCAAATATAAAATTTATTTTCAATTTACTTCATTTATGTTCTCCTGAACTTGCTAAAAATCAGGTAGGAAAAGGAACAGATAATGATTTAGAAGTTCAACTTACATTTCAATGGGGTCCCTCTTCTTTAAAGATGGCGAGAAGAACTAAAGTAAAAAGGAATCAAGTTTCTTAGCTTTCATCTCTTCCCTTATCTTCACACATAGAATGGGTCCAAATTTTCAATAGTCACTTGATTTTACTTTTTACTTTCTTCCAAAAGGAAAGTATGGAAGACTCCACTGTGACACATACAGAGTCTTAGTCAACTAACTGAAAGTCCACTGAATTACTTGCATCATTTTCTCTTTGTTCTTATTGAAGATATCCTGTCCCCAAAGTGTACTGTACCTTGGGAAAGAACAGTTAAGGGAAAGTGCAATTAAAATTCTGCATTACAGCCTCAGTCAGTCCAATGAGATCTATTTTCTGATAATTTTATATTTGTTTCTAACTAGATATAGGCTCTCCATTTTCTCCAGTTTCAAGCTACACAAGGAAACCCTATGGAATCCTTTGTAAATTAAAGTAGTAGAGGGGACTTCTCTGGTATCCAGTGGTATCCGGTATCCAGACTTTGCCTTCCGATGCAGGAGGTGCAGGTTCAATCCCTGGTAGGGGAGCTAAGATCCCTTGTGCTTTGTGGCCAAACAACCAAAATAACACAAAACAGAAGCAGTATAGTAACAAACTCAAAAAAGACTTTAAAAATGATCCACATCCAAAAAAAAAAAAAATCTTAAAAAATAATGAAGAAAATGTGAACAGACTTTTACTGTGATTGATAAGCTGATGCTGCCACCTGGTGGAAACATTTAACGCCACCTTGAAAAGGAATGATAACAACGTTACTTCACTAGGAACCTTGCCTACGCTTTATTTGAACACAGCCTATACTCAATATATTCAGTATAGGGGCAATATAGCAGAAAGTGGGCTTCCCTAGTGGTCAGACTTTAAGGAATCTGCCTGCAATGCCGGAGATGTGGATTCAATCTCTGGGTCAGGAAGTTCCTCTGGAGAAGGGCATGACTACCCACTTCAGTATTCTTGCCTGGAGAATTCCATGGACAGAGGAGCCTGGGGGCTACAGTCCACGGATCACAAAGAGTCAGACACAACTGAGCGACTAACGCTTTCTGTATTCACTGAAGCTTCCCTGGTCGCTCAACGATAACAAGTCTGCGGGCAATGCAGGAGACACAGGTCCCATCCCTGGGTTGGAAAGATCCCCTGGAGAAGGGAATGGCAGACCACTCCAGTACTTTTTCCTGGAGAATCCCATGAACAGAGGAGCCTGGTGGGCTACAGTCCATGGGGTCAGAGGGTCAGACACGACTGAGTGATTATCACTTTCACTTCACTGTATTCACTGAGACCTGTTAAATAGGAGATGAATAAAAATGTGGAGGGGATCTTTCATTAAGAATGGAAATAGTGCATCTCATGGTACTGAAGGTAAAACAAATTTTAACAAACTTTGACCCTCTTGTTTTCAAGTAACACTAAATATTTAAAATCGGGTTTATAACAGTTTAGAAAATAAGGTCATTTTGAGGGAATCTTTATTAACATGATATTGGAGCAGGGCTAGAATGAGTCTTAGAGTTAATGTTTTATCACATTCCTTTCAAAATACCCTAAGATAGATTTGTTGTTGTTGTTTAGTCGCTAAGTCATGTCAGACTCTTTGCGACTCCATGGACTGTATTCTGCCAGGCTGCTCTGTCCATGGGATTTCCCAGGTAAGAATTCTGCAGTGGGTTGTCATTTCCTTCTTCAGGGCATCTTCCCGACTCCTGGATCGAATCCATGTCTCCTGCATTGGCAGGCAGATTCTTTACTGCTGAGCCACTGGGGAAGCCTAAGATAGAGCTAACAAATTTCTAGTGAATAAACTCCTACAGAGTCATATATTTTCCTAGACACTGATGATAAAGAAGTAGTATTTCTCCAGCACATGTGGTAAATAAGAATTCCTCTTTTCCTGGGCTATTAAAACTTGATAAAATTTAATTAGGAACAGATATTGTCTTATGCCTATAAAGATGATAAGATGGAATTTTAATTAACTTGAAGAATGTTGTACACCCATGGCTGATTCATGTGAATGTATGGCAAAAGCCACTACAATATTGTAAAGCAATTAGCCTCCAATTAAAATAAATTAATTTACAAAAATAAAAAATTAATATATAAAAAAAGAAAGTTATAGCATTTACTTTGCAAATCAAATTTAAAAATCAACAAAACCTACAGTCAATACTGCTATAAATATGCTTTTATATAAAAAAGAATATTAATAATAAAAATAATAAAATATCACTTACAATCTTCTGAGCACGTTTTTATGATCTCTTACTTATTTTTATATTCATACAGTGCCTCACATAATGTTATCCCCATTTCATAGATGAGCAAAATAAATCTTTTGTTTAAATTATCTGTAATACTAAATACTGCTTTTTATTTTAAATTTTGCATTATGTAGTCTCACTTGCATAATGTGAAATTAACTGGGACAATCCCATTTAACTTCTCTCTTTCTGCCTCTGTCTCTGTCTCTCTGCCTCTCTCACACACACAAAATCTAAGCACATTAAAAATGAGTGTGTTTGTTTTTTTTTTTTTCAGAGTGTTTCTCACATTGCTCTGGCATGGGAAATTGTGAAAACGATGTCTTTCTCTCATCAAAATATCTTCTTTAAACCTTCCTCTCTCTTTCCTCAAAGTTTCATTTCAAATGTGTTTGTCTGTCTGACCAGATCTCCCTTTTTCCTTCTTTGGCAACAGAATCACTCTTTTATTGTAAATAACTTGTCCATCCCACACCTGGTAGGGCTGTCAATCATGAGACCCCGCCTCCCCCAAATCACTGAGGTAAGTACTTGCTCCAGCAGAGGAAATCAGTGAGGAAACCCCAACACTCTGGATGCAGCCACCAGATTACTAAGCACGAGCTGGGTCAAAATCAGCATTTGTTTCTCTTGAAGGGTGTCAAATGGAGAGAGAGACAGTAAATAGAAACTATTTCTTTACTATCTTCTCTGAATATTACTATATTTTAATGCACTAAACCTAAAAACCAAGTCAACAGTCAACCAAAGTATGGTACAGATATGCTGTTTCCACCTTCTGCCTCCAAAATAGGCATCTGGGTTAATTTGAATTAGGATTATCTATTCCTATGATATAAAACTCAAAGTAAGTGACTTTAAAAAAGTATTTAAAGGAATTTATTTTTGCCACAATATAGGACTAATAGAGTTGTACAAAGTATCAGGGATACGAATGCTTCCTCATGGTCCAAAATGATTGCTCAAGTTCCAGCCATTAAAGCTGCATTCCAGGTCTCAAAGGGGAGCTAGCTGAGAAGAAAGGCACTCTCTGAAAGTATAAGAAGACTTCCTATAGGTACCTCACAAATCTTCCACTTACCCATCAGGACTTAGTAACATGTCAACACCCAATTACAAAGGACAGTGAGAAATGCAGTCGTTTATACTGGCTTCCCCGGTAGCATTAGTGGTGAAGAACCCACCTGTCAGTGCAGGAGACATAAGAGATGCGGGTTCAATCCCTGGATCGAGAAGATCCCCTGGAGAAGGAAATGGTAACCACTCTAGTATTCTTGCCTGGAGAATCCCACGGACAGAGAAGAGTCAGACACAATGAAAGCGACTTAGCACGCATACATACAGGTCTCAATGTACCAACCAAACATAGGTCATCTATTAAAGATGGGCAGAATGAAATATGGGATCTCTCTTGAGTAGTTTCTGCCGCAGAAGTAGATGGGGTCCGTTTGACTTCTCCTCATCTATTATTTTTCCTCAGTGATCTGACTATGATGATGCCATCAAAACAATAGCTAGAAGTATAAGCTTTACTGTCTGAGGATCTGAGTTGGATCCCCCAACCCCACTACAGACCAGCTGCATGATCCTGACTCCATTGCAAGATGCACTCCACCCCTTTATGCTCTCCTTTTGTGGTAGTGCTGGTCACAGTTTGATTTGTCTTTATTTGCAAGCCTCTCTCCTCTCAATGGAATGTAAGCCCCATGGAGGAAGGGTCTTTGCTTGTGTGGCTCACAGATAAATCCTCAGAACCTGGGATACTGCCTACCGAGCATCATGCTATTATTCTAAGTCATCACAAGTGTATTTGTTAATTGTATGAATTATTTTGGCAATTAAAACTCCTGTTGAAAAGAATATTTAATAAGAATAGTCCAATTAAAAATATTTAGGATTTATAATTTACATAAGCAAAGTAATATTCCCTAAGAAATCTTTTCAAATATTACATGTACATACACAGAAAAATACTGAAAAATTATAAACAAATGATTTAACACAAATGTTCTGTACAGACCAACCATATTATATAAGGACTTTTGTTTTTTTAATATCCCATTATCTCATAAAATAGATTGCATACATTGATATATTTCTGAGTTCTACATATACTATACAAATACAAATATACAAGAAATAACTGGAGTAAATATATGAAAATATCTGCAGTTTGTATATGTGACTAGTACAACTACATGTGATTTTTATCTCTTTCATGTTCTGTTTTCCAAATATCCTAGAGTGATGTTAAGTACCAGCTCCAGAAGTGTCTTTTATTATTTTTCTTAGGCAATGATAAAAAATATTTTAGAATTTTAGTCACATATATTTTATATTCTTATTACGTTGTTTTTTTTTTTTTTTTTTGCTGGATTTTTTACACTGAATTGTATAATAACCCAAGTAAGTTGAAATATCCTTTCAATTTAAAAAAACAAAAAAACTGCCCCATCATTTCTAAGGGGGGTAAAAACCATGGTCCAAGAAAGTAATTTATGGAATGGCTCAAAACCTCTTGTCACACTCAATGAGATCCCTTGTGAAGGATACAGACAAATCTACTCTCCATCGGTATCATTATATCTGACTTCAACCCCATTATATTTGGCTTTGAAATGGCTCAAGTAAGATTTGGGGAGGGTGCAGTCACTGACCCATCACCCTGAGTTCAGATGGGAACCACTTCCAGCTAAATGGAAGGTCCACTGTTTGAATGAGCTCCACATAAAGCCTCCACAGCCTTGACAAAAATAGAACGTCAACTCAGATAATCCCAGTGTGTTTCAGGAAGTTTTCAAACACCTGAAGAAGACCCGAGAGTCCCTAATCCTTTCTAAAGGTTGGGTTCTGCATCAAGAGATATATCAGATGCTCAGGGACTTATAGTGAACACTGTATCCTCATTCCTGACCAATTACTCTTTCTTAAACTGTTTGTAAATCTTTCCTTCTTTGATTGAAACCTAAAATGAGGTATTCTTTGCCCTGATGGAGTCTCCAGACATGAGATGAACAAATTCTAAGCCTATAGAACCAACACTGTTTCTAGCATCACTTTAACTCCCCAGAGACGCAAGAGTCAGTCTTTCTAGAGGAGGAGGATGAACTGTGGTTTGCATCAATTACTGCTGAGATTCAGAGTAGTCACTGGATGACCGTGAATGATTCCCTGGCTTTTTTCTTATGTAGCTATCCTCCCAGATTGCTTCAAAGGGGCCCAGAGTCATCTCACTTGGCCCAGGGGAAACACGTGAGTCATGAACTCTCTGTGGCCTTAGGCTCAGGCAGAACTACCTAGACCCAAATAACTCAGGTGTAGTAGGTTTTTGTATTCTTGCCACCTCTTCTTAATACCTTCTGCTTCTGTTAGGTCCATACCAGTTCTGTCCTTTATTGAGCCCACCTTTGTATGAAATGTTCCCTTGGTATCTTATCTCTAATTTTCTTGACAAGATCTCTAGTATCTCCTATTCTATTATTTTCCTCTATTAAGGCACTGATCACTAAGGAAGGCTTTCTTATCTCTCCATGCAATTCTTTGGAACTCTGCATTCAAATGGATATTTCTTTCCTTTTCTCCTTTGCCTTTCACTTCTCTTCTTTTCACAGCTATTTGTAAGGCCTCCTCAGACAGCTGTTTTGCTTTCTTGCGTTTCTTTTTCTTGGGGGTGGTCTTGCTCCCTGTCTCCAGTACAATGTCATGAACCTCTGTCCATAGTTCATGAGGCACTATGCCTATCAGATCTAATCCCTTGAATCTATTTCTCATTTTCATAAGGTATTTGATTTAGGTCATACCTGAATGGTCTAGTGGTTTTCCCCACTTTCTTCAATTTAAGTCTGAATTTAGTAAAAAGGAGTTCATAATTTGAGCCACAGTCAGCTCCCAGTCTTATTTTTGCTGATTGTATGGAGCTTCTCCATCTTTTAATCAATCTGATTTCAGTGTTGACCATCTGCTGATGTTCATGTGGAGAGTCTTCTCTTCTGTTGTTGGAAGGGGGTGTTTGCTTTGACCAGTGCGTTCTCTTGGCAGAAGTCTATTAGCCTTTGCCCTGCTTCATTCTATACTCCAAGGCCAAACTTGCCTGTTACTCCAGGAGTTTCTTGACTTCCTACTTTTGCATTCCAGTCCCCTATAATGAAATGGACATCTTTTTTGGGTGTTAATTCTAGAAGGTCTTGTAGGTCTTCATAGAACCATTTAACTTCGACTTCTTCAGCATTACTGGTCGGAGGATAGACTTGTATTACCGTGATATTCAATGGTTTGCCTTGGAAACGAACAGAGGTCATTCTATCCTTTTTGAGACAGCATCCAAGTGCTGCATTTTGGACTCTTTTGTTGACTATGATGGCTACTCCATTTCTCCTAAGGGATTCCTGCACACAGTGGTAGATATAATGGTCATCTGAGTTAAATTCACCCATTCCTGTCCATTTTAGTTCACTGATTCCTAATATGTCGACGTTCTCTCTTGCCATCTCCCGTTTGACCACTTCCAATTTGCCTTGATTCATGAACCTAACATTCCAGGTTCCTATGCAGTACTGCTCTTTACACCATCAGACCTGGCTTCTATCACCAGTCACATCTGCAACTGGGTGTTGTTTTTGCTTTGGCTCCATCCCTTCATTCTTTCTGGAGTTGTTTCTCCATGGATCTCCAGTAGCATATTGGGCACCTACCAACCTGAGGAGTTCATCTTTCAGTGTCCTATCTTTTTGCCTTTTTATACTTTTCATGGGGTTCTCAAGGCAAGAATACTGAAGTGGTTTGCCATTCCCTTCTCCAGTGGACCACATTCTGTCAGACCTCTCCACCATGACCCGACCGTCTTGGGTGGCCCCACACGGCCTGGCTTAGTTTCATTGAGTTAGACAAGGCTGTGGTCCTGTGATCAGATTGGCTAGTTTTCTGTGATTGTGGTTTCAGACTGTCTGCCCGCTGATGCCCTCTCTCAGTGCCTACTGTCTTACTTGGGTTTCTCTTACCTTGGATGTGGTTTTTGGTCTCTGGGTGATTTTTTTAACGTTGCTGTATATTTCTTCTAGTCCAAAATCGTAGGTGAATTGGATCAGATTTGTGACTGTATGTTATAATATTAAATTTAAAAAAATTTTTAAAAATATCAAATTTAGTATTAGAAATTCAACTGTCAAAAAACTCATTAGAGATTGGAGCAGGAAGAAATGAGAGAATGCTCTAGAAATTTTCTTTGGTGCAGAGATCTAATAAAGGTATTTTAAGGAATTGTGTGTGTGGTTCAAAGGGCTTCCCAGATGGTGCTAGTGGTAAAGAACCCACATGCCAATGCAGGAGACATAAGAGATATGGGTTCTTTCCCTGGGTGGGGAAGATCCCCTGGAGGGGGGCATGGCAACCCACTCCAGCATTCTTGCTTGGAGAATCCCATGAACAGAGGAGCCTGGAAGGCTACAGTCCATAGGGTCACAAATAGTCAGATAAAACTGAAGCAATGTAGCACTCACGCTTGTGGTTCAAAGTCAAGATGAAGAGCAATCTCTTGGCAGCAGGATTTGATGCCCCGAGCATGGGGTTTGAACTTTATTCTTTTCCTGGGAAAGTGATAAGCAATCATGGCATCCAAATGACGGGAACATAAATTCTGATCAAGCAGCCTCTCCTTTTTCCATTCATTCAGAAGCCGTGCTAAATGGTATAGAATCATAGGAACATTCCCAGTTCATTTGATTTTCATAGAAGTTCTTTTCTCCCCCATATCCTGTATTGGATATGAATTTAGGTCTTAGGAAAAAAAGTCTTCTTTTTTATAAATATTCCTTTTGTTGTTGAGACCTTAGGGTTAAAGGCTTCACTCCTTTAGAGAAAATCAGAAAAACTCGGAAGACTAACTCGTAGATAAAGACGTGATTCTCATCCAGTGTAGAGATCACACAGGGTAAAAGCAAGAGTGAAAGCCTGTGCCCTCCAGCAGCTGAGTGAATTCTCACAATGGCCATAAGGAGGCAAACAGAGAGCACATGGGCTGTAGCCCACCAGGCTCCTCTGTCCATGGGATTCTCAACCCATCTCCAGTGGGTTGCTATTCCCTTCCCTGGGCTATCTTTAGGACCCAGGGTTGGAACCAGGGACTCCTGCATTGCAGGCAAATCTTTACCATCTGAGCCACCAGGGAAACCCCTTTTTGACTTTCTTTCACACTCAGATGGCTAGATCAAACCTATAACTCCAGACACAAACAGTAACAACCTGGATGTTGGGAACAGAGGGTCTCATCATGTTATGTTATTCTATAAATATAAACATTCCATAATAAAAATATTTTTGAGTAAAAATACATTGGATGAAGTGTCAGAGCATTTGATGGCAAATAGTAGGGTGATGTCTTAGAAATGACCTGGAGAATAATTGGAAATCAACAGCTGTCATGAGCTATGATGGTGTTCACAAACCCAAGAGCAGAAACCCTCTCCACCACTGTAACACATCATCTGTGTGACTCAGCAAATAAATAGAGCTCAGTTTCCAGAAGATATTTAGATACCATAGATGACTAGAGGACCCACTTACCATCTGCCAGAACCCCAAGAACCTCTGCTCTAAGGCACAGATCAGAACAGTGATAATTTTCTTTCCAGCAAGAGAAAGAAAAGTCACCTCATTTCACAATTAGTAGCAAACACATACACATCTGAAATGGTTCATCCCAGCCTCCATCTAATTAACTGTTTCTGCAATAAATAATTAATAGAAATTAAATGGAGGAAATTTCTGAGCTAACATCCTGATCCTTTTAATAGCATCCTACTAGCACTATTTCTGTCTCTGACTATTTAGCACATGCCTCATTTCTGCAGAGACAACAGCTTCATTGAATGCACTATTATTCCTAGCCTGTACACTGGCTCCACGTCTTGGTATCCAGTTGATTCCATAGTCTGCTCACTTCCCTTGAGCCCAAGTCACATCATGACCAGTCCAGTCCCTGTAATGTGCTATTCTTAGTATAGCTGCAATGTTCAAAGCAGGTTCAACAACTTCTGGAGTGAGGAAGAAGGATTGTGACACTATCCTTTCATCAATACTGCCTGAGAAATCATTTGCTTATCCAACAACCCTATCAAGATATTTATCTGGGCAGAGGTTTGAGCTAGATTCTCAAACCTGGGCAGAGGTTTGAGCTAGGGTGTAGATTCTACACCCTAGTTCTTTCCTACATCACTACTCAAGCGTGTCTGTTTTTTGTTTTGTTTCCCCTACTCATATGTGGATCTCTGTATAGCCTAGAGATAAATGTACATTTTTAGATCACCAATAGCTATCAGGGCTAAAAATAGATGTTGTTAGAATTTAGTTTATACCAAATAGATACTTTTCAAAAGCCACTTAACTTTTATGAAAATGATTGCAATTTGTTTAATTCCTCTTTAGATTCTTCTGAGGTTGAGGGGAGCAGAAAGGTGTTGAAATACTTTTTATCTTCATTCTATTGCATTTTTTTCATTTGAAAAGTATAACAGAAAAATACTAACAAGACAATAAGAAATAAATTTTCTGCATTTTAATTACCAATAACTTAGCACATTGTTTCTGATTTTTTAGAAGTTTTCTCATTTTTTTCATTCATTTCTTTGTGATTTATTTCTACTTTCTGTCATAAGCTATCACTATCCTTATTTGAAAGAACTAGGGAAAACTGAAAATTAATACTAAAATAATAGTTGGAAAACTAAAGAGTAAAGGTATATGTAGAGAGGCAAATGGGAACTATTGCTAGGACTTGTCACTTGGCGGAAGAATAAGAATACTGGATTTTTTTTTTTTTTTCTTTTGGTTAACATTTTTCTTCACTTGCTTAGCTGCATTTTCTTTTTATCTTCAGTGATCATGATATTGTATTTTTGGAAGATAAGGAGAAAATAAGTGTAATAGATATTAAAAATAATGTATGGAGGGTTATTTACTTTTTAAAGTCATATGTAAGAGAAGTAAATGTTCTGTTTGATATTTTCAACTCTACATGTAAGGATAGGAGTAAAGTTTGCTGTTCCAAAGAATCTCACCTCATCTGGACATTTCTGTTGGTCCAACTAGTGTGAAGTATTAGTAACTAGGTTACTTCAACATTTATTAGATTTGATCATATTCTCAGTAATGAAGATGTTTGAGGAGAAAGAATTGCTCTGAGTTTGGGTGATTGGGAATTTTGATCACTAATAGGGACATGATGAAATGGAGCTTTTTTAAAAAGGTACTGAAATAAAAATCATGTAGAAGAATGGAAGGATAGCACCCCCCAAATTCTGCAAATTTTTTAGCATCTTTGGATGATGGTCAGATAGTCTAGCCATGTCTGGAAGCTTTACTTTTTAATCTATTTTCTGTTTTAGATGGAAATTTAACTTTTGAGGCAAAACTTTCTCCTGGCGATGGTCCTGCGCATAGCAGCTTTCACTTCTTTATTTCTCAAGCTGTAGATGAGAGGATTCAACATGGGAATCACTGCTGTGTAGAACACTGCCACCACTTGATTGAGATCCAGAGCGAAAACTGCTCCTGACCTCACGTAGATAAAGAAGAGAGTCCCATACGAGATGGAGACAGCTGTGAGATGGGAAGAGCAGGTGGAGAAGGCTCTGTGCCTCCCACGAGCAGAGCGGATGCTCAGGATAGAGATGGGGATGTGAAAATAGGAGACTAATATAGTCAGGCTGCTGACCACAAGTACAGCTCCAGCCATGATGAAAACTAGCAATTTATTGATCCGTGTGTCAGCACATACCAGAGATAGAAGCGGGGACATGTCACAGAAGAAGTGATTGATAATGTCGGAACCACAGAAGGGAAGTCGGAAAGCAGCTGTTGTGTGGGTCATGGTGTTCAGAAATCCAGCAGCGCAGGGTCCAACCACCAGCTGTATGCAGGGTCTGTGGGATGGGACAACTGAACACCGCAGTGGGGTTCAGATGGCCACGTAGCGGTCATAAGCCGTGGGTGCCCGGAGAAGGCACTCCGTGGCCACAAGAGCCCAGAGGACCACCGCTGCAAGGCGCAGCCTAGGAAAGAAATGGCTTTCCTTTCAGCGAAGAAGTCTCTGAGCATCTTGGGGCCAACCACGGACGAAAAGCAGACATCCACAAAGGACAGGTGACTGAGAAAAAAGTACATCGGTGTGTGCAGGCGGGAATCCATCCGGACGAGGATAATCATGCCCAGGTGTCCGGTCATGGTAACAAGGTAAAAAAGAAGGAAGAGCAAGAAGAGGAAGCCTTGTGCATGCAGATGGTACTCTAGGCCTGTGAAAATAAACTCTGTGATCCTTGTATAGTTTTCACCAGCCATTGGTTAGTTCAGCCTCTAGAGTGAGAAAAAACAAGAAATTGATAGTGCACAAAGCCTTACATTACTTTAAAGCATAGCATTATCCATAAGAAAAGAAATTGCAGGTTTTCAGTTTAGGAACACTGGCATAAAAAAAGCTAGAATAAAACGCCAGCAAATCAAATACAGTTCTAAAGAGCAACATGGCTTAAATGTTTTAGAGAGAAAACTAGGGTTTAACTAAGAGTTTGTTTGACATTAGAAAACCTATAAAATATTTTAAATGTTGGTCAGTCTTATTTTCCCATAAATCCATTTAACTCATCTTGAACTTTTGAAGATAGATAGAGAAGCAGAAATAGGTTTAAAAAATGAGATAAACTTACATGTCAGTGAGTTCCTTTCTTCTTTAGAGAATTAACACTGGAGTGCAAACCGTGCTCTTTTTTCAGCATGCATCGCATCTTCCCACCCCGACCTGTGCCTGTGCACAGAGAAGAAGTCCAACTGTCAAGTAGTCACTTGGTTTTATTCTTAGTTTTCTCTCCAAGGAAGTAGGAAGATTCCAATCTGAAAAAAAAAAAAAAAAAATCTCCACATGAATTAAGGTTTTCAGAAGTAGTTACATCATTTTATGTTCTGGGAGAATTTCTTTCCCTAAAGTATGCCATGTCTTGGGAAATTTATTAAGAGGAAATTAAAATGTTCTTGCTGCCTCTAAATGCTTTTAAAAATCATCTGGGATCAAAATATTTGTTTTCTGTTTGACTCCTTTTCTTACCTCCTTCTTTAGCTACTTACAGAGTAAAACTTCTGTGTAATGATGACACAATTTCTGGAACTGTTTATCTAAAGTTCATGATAATGGAGAATTTTCCACATGATACCTTATTTGACATTGTGATCATTTTAATTAGTGTCTTTTTCCAATACAGACCAAAAAAAAAATCACTGAGAATCAAAATGTGTGAAGAATTTCTATTATATTTACACAGGTTTTTTTCATGAAAAATTGAGAGATGTTTCACTGACAAAGGTAAGCCTGATGCTGCATTGGAGCTTTACCAGTCATCTTGCTGATTTCTAGTGAGATTGAGCAACTTTGCATTATTTACAGGACATTTACATACTTTATTAAAGAATATGGAGGCATTCTGTACTTCATATGCACAAAGCATATGATTACAACAGCAAAATCCTGATAAGTTATTACTATGACTAAAGAGTATAGAGGATATAAAAGGCCTTGGGAATAAACCTACGCCAAATATGAAGGTAATATTAGAGAGTGCTATGGTTACGTAGTTCCTGAATATCTCACTTTTTTCAGATTTATTGATATATAATTAACATAATATTGTATTAGTCCAATAACTCAATATTTGTCTACATTGCAAAATGATTACCCCAATTAGCTTATCAGTCACCTAACAGAGTTCTGAATTTTATTTCTCATGATGTGAATGATTAAAATCTCCTCTCTCAGCATCTTGCAAATATAAAATACAGTATTGTTAGCTACAGCAACTATGCTATATTTTACAGCCCCCAAACATATTTATCTTATAACTGAAAGTTTTAAACCTTTGAGCTTAATACATTTTTTAATATTCTATGTTTAAAAGGTCAAGGTCAAGATTACAGACAATGAGAGATCTCAACACACTGTAAGAAAAACGAAAGTACTGTTAAGTCACTGCTGTGATTAAAACGTTTACTCAGGACTTAACAAAGAACTTCTGATATGCTAGTCATAAAACTTTTTATATGAATAAGAATATTTTTAAGTCTTGGGATTCAATAGTCTACTCTTTTGAGTTTAAAGTTCTAAAATCCATCCCTACTATATCAGAAATGAGAAAAACAAAGTGAGAAAATTATACCCTAAGACATTGTATGACTTGTCAATGACCCAAAATCTCAACATAAAATAAAGATTCTCTATACCCAGCCCATGTGGTTACATCTTGCATACAGAGTACTCTCAATCTGTAGTATAAATGGTGTTCCAGTTTATTTACCCGTAAGAAACTTCTTCCTTTCAAACATCCTTTGAATGATTATTTTACTTCCTTGTTTCTCAGGCTATAGAGAAGTGGGTTCAACATGGGAAACAGGGCTGTGTAGAACACAAAAACCACTTTATTAATATCCATGGAGAAACTGGAACTTGGACGTACATAGATGAAGAAGAATGTCCCATAAATGCTGGAGACAGCAGTTAGTTGTGAAGAGAAGATGGAGAAGGCTTTCCACCGCCCATCAGCAGAGTGGATGCTCAGGACAGTGATGACAATTAAATGTAGGAGACCAAGATGATCCAGCTATTGGGTACTCCTGGAGCTCCAGCCAAGATGAAAAGCAAAACTTCATTGACCCGTGTCTGCACATGCCAGGGAGAGAACAGGAAAGAGGTCACAGAAGAAGTGAGTGATTTTTGGACCACAGTAAGGCAGGTGAAAGGTGAAAGTTGTATGGATCACGGTGCTTATAAGGCCCACGGTATAAGGAGTTACCACCAGCTGCCCACAGACTCACTGAGACATAATGAGTGTATACAATAGGCCATATGCCAGTCGTATGCCATGGAAGCCAGGAGGAAACACTCAGTCACTACACACTGACCAAAAGACCAGATCTGGGCCGCACAACCAAAGAAAGAGATGAATTTTGTCTCCACAAAGATGTCAGTTAACATCTTGGGACCAATGACAGAAGAGGAACAGACGTTCACAAGGGACAAGTGGCTGAGAAAAAAGTTCATGGGGCTGTGGAGTCGCGAATCCATCCAAATGAGAGTGATCACCCCCAAGTTTCCCAGAAAAGTAGCAACAGAGACCACGAGAAATATCACACAAAGAACAACCTGGAGCTGGAAGCGATTTGTCAAGCCCACAGAAACAAACTCAGTCACCAGAGTTTCATTCTCCATACTCCATTTCTCTGATCTAATCTGTAATGAGAAAGAGAGAGATCTTTTTTTGGAGTCAATTCATAATTGGGTTTCCTCATTTTAAAAATGAATGAATCTTTTACCTTTTTTACATTTACAGGGTAGATTGACAGACAACACTCCTGACTTCTATCTCTGAGTGGTCACCCATCCACTTATTGTTTGCATGATATTAAGTCACTAAACCTCAGTTTCTTCTTGATTAAAACAGAAATTTTTGAAGAGAATCATAGATTTTTATGTATAGAAGTAGCTTTTGGAGATTATCTAAAGCAATTCCTTTAACTGTGCCAGATTACATTTCTAAAAATCCTTGCCTTTGAATCAAGGATATTTTAAGACACATTTCACAGATAAGGTATCATGTGCATTTGATGAATTCAGGCTGATAGTTCTCACTCTCACCCTAGATAAAGGCTGTAAGAAATATAACTTCCTTGCTAATTGCTTCAGATTCTGGGGGGAAAAAGTCAGTGTGTTGCCTAAAAGATAACTTCTGAAGTGTAAGAAGGAATGCAAGCTCAGACAAATGAAGTTGGCTTTCGAACAGAGTTCAAAGTCCTCAGCAGTGTCTACTTTGTGATGCCTTCTCCAAAACACCAATATTCCTATTATTAATGTGCATACTGATTACTTTATCAAACTCCATTCTCTTTTCAGCCTATAAGAGAGACTAGTTCTTAAACATTCAATAGGTGCTGTAGTCAATTGTGAGTGATCAGAACCTGGGAGAGAAAAATAATATCTTAAGCAGGAAAAGGACACACCTAGGCATTTATCCCCCTAAAAACTGATGTTGACAGAAAAACCTGGACAACTGTATTATAGGAACGTTATTCATAATGGCCAAACACTTGAAATAACAAAAACAATAGAGCAAACTGTGGTATAGCTATACCACAGAAGGCTATTCAGTAATAAAGAGGAGCAAAATATGATACATGCAACAATCTGGCTGAGTGTCAAGAGCGGAGTTGTTGAACAAAAAAAAGCAATCTCAAAAGGTCATGTACTCTATGGTTTCATTTATAAAACATACTCAGATGGCAGAATTTTAGAGATGGAGAAGAGGTTGCCCGAGATTAAGAACGTTGGGAAGGAGGGTGGTGGTGGTATTATAAAAGGATAACACACAGGAGATCTTTGTGGAGATGGAATAGTTTTGTATCCTGATTGTGTTGGTAGTTAAACAAATCTACATGAGTGCTAAAACAATACAGAACTACACACATAACATGCCAAAGTCCATTTTCTGCTGTTTTGTGTTGTCTAGAGCGGTGAACTGGGGTCAAACTGAGGGAAACGAACAGGACACCTCTATGTGCTATCTTTCAAGCTTCCTGTGAATATTTATTTCAAAATAAAAAGGCTTTAGAAAAAATGAATAGAAAGTTAGAGGAAGGGGAAGTGAGTATAGCCCCAAAAAGAAAAAGAAAAACTGAAGAAGGGAGGTACACATCTTGGACATGGAAATAATCATGGTGATTCCTGCAACACAATCACACAGAAATATTAAGTGGAGTGTGTGGAGGAGATGTGTTGACAGAAAACGAATGCCATTGCTCCCTGATAAGACATCTTGAAAAAGATTGTGCTTAACAGGAAATTAATGAAATAAAAGCAACAGACCTCCTGTGGTCTCAGAGGCAATGGAACTCAGTAAAAAAAGACCTGGAGGTGTGGGATTTCAGATTAGTCAAAAAAAATCATACCTAAGTAGTGAAATGTTTCAAGAATTCAGTATTTTGTAAACACAGAGCTCATTTCAGGTCATTTATACTCATGTTTGCTTTCACTCAAAGAGGGAAACAAAGCATTTTAAGTGTCAAAATA
Organism: Dama dama; assembly: GCF_033118175.1. Lineage (NCBI taxonomy): Eukaryota > Metazoa > Chordata > Mammalia > Artiodactyla > Cervidae > Dama > Dama dama. The sequence continues at coordinate 80,692,987 of NC_083681.1, forward strand.
AATTAAGGTCATAAAAAAATTCTGTGAAGGGAGGAGCCAAGATGGCGGAGGAGTAGGACAGAGAGACCAATTTCTCTCCTACAAATTCATAAAAAGAATATCTGAACGCAGAGCAAACTTCACAAAACAACTTCTGATCACTAGCTGAGGTCATCAGGCACCCAGAAAAGCAGCCCATTGTCTTCAAAAGGAGGTAGGACAAAATATAATGGATAAAACGTGAGACAAAAGAGCTAAGGATAGAGATTGGTCTGGGAAGGGAGTCTCAATAGAGGACGTTTCCAGACACCGGGAAACCCTCGCACTGGCGGGCCTGGGGGAAGTGTTTGAATCTCAGAGGGCAACCTGACTGGGAGGGAAACAATAAATAAAACCCACAGATTACGAGCCTGAAAGCAACTCCCAGTAGAAAAGTACCCCAGACACCCGCATCCGCCACCAGCAAGTGGGGGCCGAACGGAGAGGAGCGGGCGGCATTGCTTGGGGTAGGGTCCGGGCCTGAGTGCCCTGAGGACAATCGTAGGGAGCTCTTGTGAGTTGCCAACTTAAACTGTGGGACAGTAAAAGAGAGAGAGAAAATTAACCGGCCCGAATACACTGCCGGCCGTTCGCAGAACAAAGGGACCGAGAAAGTCCAGAGAAGAGCTCGCAGGCTGCGGACCGGCCCAGCCCCATCGGAGGCAGGAGGCAGCGGGAGGGGAAGGGGGCAGGCTCGTCCCCAAGGACCGCATGCCCTGCCGCACTGCAAAGAGGCCTCCACTTTCTAATCAAAGACCTCCTGAGATTCTGGATGGTCGACATCCGCCGGGAGGGTCGCGGCGAGACACAGCGCACAGGCGGGGACTGGGGCTGGGGACGCGGAGGGCAGAAGGCGCACACACCCGACTGGCGCCAGCAGAAACTGAGACTGGGACCGCGGAAGGGAGTGGGTGCGCCACACCTGGGGAGAGTGCGCCCGTCAAGCCCCTGGCTGCCTGGACCGCTCTGACGGGGAAGGCACAAAGAGCAGGCGCAGCTTTTTGTTGTGCGCTTTTGTGGAACACCCGAGGGCGGCAGCGCGGGGCGTGCTCCATATAGAACAGCCGGGAGCCTGAGCAGCACAGACGGGAAAGCAGCCCCAGCCCCTCCCCGCAGCGCGGCGGAACTAGCTACCTGAATAAGAGTCCACCTCTGCCCGCCTGTGTCAGGGCGGAAATGAGGCTCTGAAGAGACTGGCAAAGAGAAGCCAAATAAACAAAGGGAACTGTTTCAGAAGGGACCTGTGCAACAGATTAAAATCCCTGTAGAAAACACCGACTACAAAAGAAGGGGCCTGTAGATACCGAGAAGTGTAAGCTGGAATGAGGAGCTATCTGCAACTGAGCCAAACCCACAATGACCGCAACAGCTCCAGAGAAATTCCTAGATATATTTTTACATATTTTTTTTTTTAGTAGAAAATTTTTTTTTATTTTTTATTTTTTTCTCTTTATTTTCCTTTAAAATTCCCTATTACTCCCAAATTACTCCTTAACTTTCATTTTCATAGATTTTTATGATTTTTTTAATTAGGAAAATATTTTTTTTTCTTTTTCTTTCTTTCTTTTTTTTTTCTTTTCTTTTTTCTCTTCTTTTTTTCCTTTTTCTCTTCTATTTTCTATTTTTCTTTTTCTCTTATTTCTTTTAAAGTCCTCTAGTACTCCACTACTACTTCTTAATTTTCATTTTCAATACCCTATAACCTTACAAAAAAAAAAAAAAACAGAAGCCCTGCTCCAGACACAGCAATCTAAACAAGATGAAAAGCAAAGAAATACCAACAGGTAAAGGAACATGAAAAATGCCCACCAAGTCAAACAAAAGAGGAGGAGATAGGGAATCTACCTGAAAAAGAATTTAGAATAATGATAATAAAAATGATCCAAAATCTTGAAAACAAAATGGAGTTACAAATAAATAGCCTGGAGACAAAGATTGAAAAGATGCAAGAAATGTTTAATAAAGACCTAGAAGAAATAAAAAAGAGTCATTTAAAAATGAATAATGCAATGAATGAGACCAAAAACACTCTGGAGGGAACCAAGAGTAGAATAACGGAGACAGAAGATAGGATAAGTGAGGTAGAAGATAAAATGGTGGAAATAAATGAGGAAAAAAGAAAAAAGGATCAAAAGAAATGAGGACAACCTCAGGGACGTCTGAGACAATGTGAAACGCCCCAACATTCGAATCATAGGAGTCCCAGAAGAAGCAGACAAAAAGAAAGGCCATGAGAAACTACTCGAGGAGATAATAGCTGAAAACTTCTCTAAAATGGGGAACGAAATAGCCACCCAAGTCCAAGAAACCCAGAGAGTCCCAAACAGGATAAATCCAAGGCGAAACACCCCAAGACACATATTAATCAAATTAACAAAGATCAAACACAAAGAACAAATATTAAAAGCAGCAAGGGAAAAACAACAAATAACACACAAAGGGATTCCCATAAGGATAACAGCTGATCTATCAATGGAAACCCTCCAGGCCAGAAGGGAATGGCAGGACATACTTAGAGTAATGAAAGAGAATAACCTACAACCTAGATTACTGTAGCCAGCAAGGAACTCATTCAGATATGAAGGAGAATTCAAAAGCTTTACAGACAAGCAAAAGCTGAGAGAATTCAGCACCACCAAACCAGCTCTTCAACAGATGCTAAAGGATCTTCTCTACACAGGAAATTCAGAAAGGTTGTATAAACGTGAACCCAAAACAACAAAGTAAACGGCAATGGGACCAATAGGATCAATAATTACCCTAAATGTAAATGGGTTGAATGCCCCAACCAAAAGACAAAGATTGGCTGAATGGATACAAAAACAAGACCCCTATGTATGCTGTCTACAAGAGACCCACTTCAAAACAAGAGACACATACAGACTAAAAGTGAAGGGCTGGAAAAAAATATTTCATGCAAACGGAGACCAAAAGAAAGCAGGAGTCACAATACTCATATCAGATAAAATAGACTTTCAGATAAAGGATGTGAAAAGGTACAAAGAAGGACACTACATAATGATCAAAGGATCAATCCAAGAAGAAGATATAACAATTATAAATATATATGCACCCAACATAGGAGCACTGCAATATGTACGGCAAATGCTAATGAGTATGAAAGAGGAAATTAATAGTAACACAATAATAGTGGGAGACTTTAATACCCCACTCACAACTATGGATAGATCAACTAAATGGAAAATTAACAAGGAAACACAAACTTTAAATGACACAATGGACCAGCTAGACCTAATTGATATCTATAGGACATTTCACCCCAGAACAATCAACTTCACCTTTTTCTCAAGTGCACATGGAACCTTCTCCAGAATAGATCACATCCTGGGCCATAAATCTGGTCTTAGAAAATTCAGAAAAATTGAAATCATTCCAGTCATCTTTTCTGACCACAGTGCACTAAGATTAGATCTCAATTACAGGAAAAAAATTGGTAAAAATTCAAACATATGGAGGCTAAATAACACGCTTCTGAATAACCAACAAATCATAGAAGAAATCAAAAAAGAAATCAAAATATGTATAGAAATGAATGAAAATGAAAACACAACAACCCAAAAGCTATGGGACACTGTAAAAGCAGTGCTAAGGGGAAGGTTCATAGCATTACAGGCTTACATCAAGAAACAAGAAAAAAATAATATAAACAACCTAACTCTACACCTAAAGCAACTAGTGAAGGAAGAAATGAAGAACCCCAGGGTTAGTAGAAGGAAAGAAATCTTAAAAATTAGGGCAGAAATAAATGCAAAAGAAACTAAAGAGACCATAGCAAAAATCAACAAAGCTAAAAGCTGGTTTTTTGAAAAAATAAACAAAATTGACAAACCATTAGCAAGACTCACTAAGAAACAAAGAGCGAAGAACCAAATTAACAAAATTAGAAATGAAAATGGAGAGATCACAACAGACAACACTGAAATACAAAGGATCATAAGAGACTACTACCAGCAGCTCTATGCCAATAAAATGGACAACTTGGATGAAATGGAAAAATTCTTAGAAAAGTACAACTTTCCAAAACTGAACCAGGAAGAAATAGAAGATCTTAACAGACCCATCACAAGCAAGGAAATCGAAACTGTAATCAAAAATCTTCCAGCAAACAAAAGTCCAGGACCAGATGGCTTCACAGCTGAATTCTACCAAAAATTTAGAGAAGAGCTAACACCTATCTTACTCAAACTTTTCCAGAAAATAGCAGAAGAAGGTAAACTTCCAAACTCATTCTATGAGGCCACCATCACCCTAATTCCAAAACCAGACAAAGATGCCACCAAAAAAAGAAAACTACAGGCCAATATCACTGAAGAACATAAATGCAAAAATCCTTAACAAAATTCTAGCAAACAGAATGCAACAACATATTAAAAAAATCATACACCACGACCAAGTGGGCTTTATCCCAGGAATGCAAGGATTCTTTAATATCCGCAAATCAATCAATGTAATACACCACATTAACAAATTGAAAGATAAAAACCATATGATTATCCCAATAGATGCAGAGAAAGCCTTTGACAACATTCAACACTCATTTATGATTAAAACTCTCCAAAAAGCAGTGATAGGAGGAACATACCTCAACATAATAAAAGCTATATATGACAAACCCACAGCAAGCATCACCCTCAATGGTGAAAAATTGAAAGCATTTCCCCTGAAATCAGGAACAAGACAAGGGTGCCCACTCTCACCACAACTATTCAACATAGTGTTGGAAGTTTTGGCCACAGCAATCAGAGCAGAAAAAGAAGTAAAAGGAATCCAGATAGGAAAAGAAGAAGTGAAACTCTCGCTGTTTGCAGATGACATGATCCTCTACATAGAAAACCCTAAAGACTCTTCCAGAAAATTACTAGAGCTAATCAATGAATACAGTAAAGTTGCAGGATATAAAATTAACACACAGAAATCCCTTGCATTCCTATATACTAACAATGAAAAAACAGAAAGAGAAATTAAGGAAACAATACCATTCACCATTGCAACAAAAAGAATAAAATACTTAGGAGTATATCCACCTAAAGAAACAAAAGACCTATACATAGAAAACTATAAAACACTGATGAAAGAAGTCAAAGAGGACACAAACAGATGGAGAAACATACCGTGTTCATGGATTGGAAGAATCAATATTATCAAAAGGGCTATTCTACCCAAAGCAATCTATAGATTCAATGCAATCCCTATCAAGCTACCAACGGTATTCTTCACAGAACTAGAACAAATAATTTCAGAATTTGTATGGGAATACAAAAAACCTCAAATAGCCAAAGTAATCTTGAGAAAGAAGAATGGAACTAGAGGAATCAACCTGCCTGACTTCAGACTCTACTACAAAGCCACAGTCATCAAGACAGTATGGTACTGGCAAAAAGACAGAAATATAGATCAATGGAACAGAATAGAAAGCCCAGAGATAAATCCACGAACCTATGGACACCTTATCTTTGACAAAGGAGGAAAGGATATTCAATGGAAAAAAGACAACCTCTTTAACAAGTGGTGCTGGGAAAGCTGGTCAAAAACTTGTAAAAGAATGAAACTAGAACACTTTCTAACACCATACAAAAAAATAAACTCAAAATGGATTAAAGATCTAAATGTAAGACCAGAAACTATAAAACTCCTAGAGGAGAACATAGGCAAAACACTCTCTGACATAAATCACAGCAGGATCCTCTATGACCCACGTCACAGAATATTGGAAATAAAAGCAAAAATAAACAAATGGGACCTAATGAAACTTAAAAGCTTTTGCACTACAAAGGAAACTATAAGTAAGGTGAAAAGACAGCCCTCAGATTGGGAGAAAATAATAGCAAATGAAGAAACAGACAAAGGATTAATCTCAAAAATATACAAGCAACTCCTGAAGCTCAATTCCAGAAAAATAAAAGACCCAATCAAAAAATGGGCCAAAGAACTAAACAGACATTTCTCCAGAGAAGACATACAGATGGCTAACAAACACATGAAAAGATGCTCAACATCACTCATTATCAGAGAAATGCAAATCAAAACCACAATGAGGGACCATTACACGCCAGTCAGGATGGCTGCTATCCAAAAGTCTACAAGCAATAAATGCTGGAGAAGGTGTGGAGAAAAGGGAACCCTCTTACACTGTTGGTGGGAATGCAAACTAGTACAGCCACTATGGAGAACAGTGTGGAGACTCCTTAAAAAAACTGGAAATAGAACTGCCATATGACCCAGCAATCCCACTTCTGGGCATACACACTGAGTAAACCAGATCTGAAAGAGACACGTGCACCCCAATGTTCATTGCAGCACTGTTTATAATAGCCAGGACATGGAAGCAACCTAGATGCCCATCAGCAGACGAATGGATAAGGAAGCTGTGGTACATATACACCATGGAATATTACTCAGCCGTTAAAAATAATTCTTTTGAATCAGTTCTAATGAGATGGATGAAACTGGAGCCCATTATACAGAGTGAAGTAAGCCAGAAAGATAAAGAACATTACAGCATACTAACACATATATATGGAATTTAGAAAGATGGTAACGATAACCCTATATGCAAAACAGAAAAAGAGACACAGAAGTACAGAACAGACTTTTGGACTCTGTGGGAGAAGGTGAGGGTGGGATGTTTCAAAAGAACAGCATGTATATTATCTATGGTGAAACAGATCACCAGCCCAGGTTGGATGCATGAGACAAGTGCTCGGGCCTGGTGTACTGGGAAGACCCAGAGGAATCGGGTGGAGAGGGAGGTGTGAGGGGGGATCAGGATGGGGAATGCATGTAACTCTATGGCTGATTCATATCAATGTGTGACAAAACCCACTGAAAGCTGTGAAGTAATTAGCCTCCAACTAATAAAAAAAAAAAAAAATCTGTAAAAAAAAATAAAAAATAAAAAAATAAAATGAAAAAAATATTCTATGAAGATGCAACTAGAATATGCTCATCTATGATCTCAACCAACTCATATTATTATGTGAAAACAAGTTTCTGACTGTAAAAATGCATAGCACTTTATTTTTCCCAGTCTTGCCCAAATAAAATATTCCAGTCAGAAAATTCATGATCTTTGGACATGAGTAGCATAAGTTCAAGTTAGCTGATTCAGAGGTTTGTTTTCTACATATAATATTCCAGTATATGTAATGTGAAGACATTAAGACCCAGAGAAACCAACCAAGGTCTCATCATTCTAACATTTTTCAAACCATATGTCTTAAAGCACATTCACCATCTCTATGCCAAATACAAAATTCAAACAAAATGTACGTTCAAGTTAGGTCATTTAAACCAAAAGACAAAGATGAAACATTCTATTTCTACCAAAATATCCCTCATAATAAGCTTAAAGATAATGCTTTCCTATGCTTCTAACCTCATCTTCCATGTCTGGCTTCCTTATAGCAATTTGGCAAATTTCATTAAAAAAAGAGAAAAGAAAAGAAAAAAGCCCTACTGTGACAACCTAGAGGGGTGGAATGGGGTGGGAGGAAGGTTCAAAAGGGAGGGGACATATGTATACCTATGGCTGATTCATGTTGATGTATGACAGAAAGCAACAGAACATTGCAAAGCAATTATCCTCCAATTAAAAAGAAATAAATTAAAACAGACATGATGAAAACTATTTAGTTATGTCAAAATGAATTATGAAATTAACATTCCCTCATATGAAAATGAATTACTCTACAAATGTAGACCTGCCATTTTTCTCTCAGCTTCTTCACGTTGACTAGGAGGATAGATAATATACTGATACCATCTTGAAACTTGGACCTTCTTAACAGTACTTTAGTGAATTCATTGACTGAATTCTGTACAACCTTCAGCAGAACATTTTCTAAAGAGCTGTTGTATAAATTAGCAATAACTCCCACAAGGAAATGGAAGTTCAGGAGATGAGGTCTATAGAGAAGAAATTAAAGTTATTTTATAAGAAAATAATTTTGGGACTTTGAATCAAAGGTACTTGCACAAATTAAAACTACATCTCCATTTGGAACCATCTGCCCCCTTTGAAATTCCAATTCTGAACCTTCAACTATCACATAATTATCACCGGCCTTTGACATTGTGCAGTTTGAGAATGTAAGATAAAGTCCTGCTTCAGAGAGATTACAATCAGAAGGGGAGTCTGGGTCCACAGCAGCACTAGGGACTCCAAAACTGTTTCGTGAGGTAAACTAGAAGAGTGGGATCATTGTAACTGAAGTTTTGGAAATAGTCTCATGGACATAAGCAACTCAGAAGGTGGTAAAGGTATAGGTAAGTAAAAATAAGGTGGACTGATGGTATCCATGCAGCAGTGGAGTGCTAAAATTTGGACAACACCTTTGAAAGACAAAATTAGTACACACTATATGTATGAAAATTTCAAAAATAAGAAAAATAAGATTGGACTCAAACTTCAAAACATTTTAACATTAGGTAAAAAATTCTTACTCTAAGCAATGAAGAATCTTTCAAGGTATTACAGAAAACAGATAATATCTATTCAAATAAACGTTGCCCCAGGACATTCATCTTGTCACAAGAGATCCATACTAGGCATCCTTCAAGAGAACGCACTGGTTATCGCAAACACCCTCTTCCAACAACACAAGAAGAAACTCTACATATGGACATCACCAGATGGTCCATACCAAAATTAGACTGATTATATTCTTTGCAGCCAAAGATGGAGAGGCTCTAAACAGTCAGCAAAAACAAGACCGGGACTGTGGCTCAGATCAAGAACTCATTATTGCCAAATACAGACTTAAATTGAAGAAAGTAGAGAAAACCACTAGACCATTCAGGTATGACTTAAATCAAATCCCTTATGATTATACAGTGGAAGTGAGAAATAGATTTAAAAGACCACATCTGATAGACAGAGTGCCTGAAGAACTGTAGATAGAAGTTTGTGACACTACAGGAGACAGGGAGCAAGACCATCCCCAAGAAAAAGAAATGCAAAAAAGCAAAATGGCTGTCTGAGGAGGCCTTACAAATAGCTGTGAGAAGAAGAGAAGCGAAAGGCAAAGGAGAAAAAGAAAGATATTCCCATTTGAATGCAGAGCTCCAAAGAATAGCAAGGAGAGATAAGAAAGCTTTCTTCAGTGATCAGTGCAAAGAAATAGAGGAAAAAACTACAATGGGGAAGACTAGAGATCTCGTCAAGAAAATTAGAGGTACCAAGGAAATATTTCATGCAAAGATGGGCTCAATAAAGGACAGAAATGGTATGGGCCTAAGAGAAGCATAAGATATTAAGAAGAGCTGTCAAGAATACACAGAAGAACTGTACAAAAAAGATCTTCATGACCTAGATAATCACAATGGTGTGATCACTCACCTAGAGCCAGACATCCTGAAATGTGAAGTTAAATGGGCCTTAGGAAGCATCACTACAAACACAGCTAGTGGACATGATGGAATTCCAGTTGAGCTATTTCAAATCCTAAAAGATGATGCTGTGAAAGTGTTGCACTCAATATGCCAGCAAATTTGGAAAACTCAGCAGGGGCCACAGGACTGGAAAATGTCAGTTTCATTCCAACCCCAAAGAATGGCAATGCCAAAGAATGCTCAGGTTACTGCACAGTTGCACTCATCTCACATGCTAGTAAAGTAATGCTCAAAATTCTCCAAGACAGGCTTCAACAATATGTGAAGTGTGAACTTCCAGATGTTCAAGCTGGTTTTAGAAAGGCAGAGGAACCAGAGCTCAAATTGCTAACATCTCTTGGATCATCAGAAAAGCAAGAAAGTTCCAGAAAAACATCTATTTCTGCTTTATTGACTATGCCAAAGCCTTTGACTTTGTGGATCACAACAAACTGTGGAAAATTCTTAAAGAGATGGGAATACCAGACCACCTGACCTGCCTCCTGAGAAACCAGTATGCATGTCAGGAAGCAACAGTTAGAACTGGACATGGAAAAACAGACTGGCTCCAAATCAGCAAAGAGTCTGTCAAGGCTATAAATTGTCATCCCACTTATTTAATTTATATGCAGAGTAAATCATGAGAAATGCTGGACTGGATGAAGCACAAGCTGGAATCAAGATTGCCGGGAGAAATGGCAATAACCTCAAAAATGCAAATGACTCCACCCTTATGGAAGAAAGTGAAGAACTAAAGAGCCTCTTGAGGAAAGTGAAAGAGCAAAGTGAAAAAGTTGGCTTGAAACACAACACTCAGAAAACTAAGATCACAGCATCTGGTCCCATCACTTCATGGCAAATAGATGGAGAAACAATATAAACAATGATAGACTTTCTTTTTGAGGTCTCCAAAATCACTGCAGATGGTGACTGCAGCCATGAAATTAAAAGACGATTGCTCCTTGGGAGAAAAGTTTTGACCAACCTAGACAGCATATTAAAAAGCAGAGACATTACTTTGCCAACAAACGTCCATCTAGTCAAAGCTACGGTTTTTCCAGTAGTCATGTGTGGATGTGAGAGCTGGACTATAAAGAATGTTGAGCACCAAAGAATTGATGCTTTTGAACTGTGATGTTAGGGAAGACTCTCGAGAGTCCCTTGGACTGCAAGGAGATCCAACCAGTCCATCCTAAAGGAGATCAGTCCTGGGTGTTCATTGGAAGGACTGTTGCCTAAGCTGAAACTCTAATCATTTGGCCACCTGATGTGAAAAAAATGGACTCATTTGAAAAGACTTTGATGCTTGGAAAGATTGAAGCCAGGAGGAGAAGGGGATGACAGAGGATGAGATGGTTGGATGGCATCACTGACTCAATGGACATGAGTTTGAGTAAACCCCAGGAGTTGGTGATGGACAGGGAGGCCCGGTGTGCTGCAGTCCATGGGTTCACAAAGTTTGGACACGACTGAGTGACTGAACTGAACTGGGCATCCTTCAAAGAGACTTTAAGGCAATTAACTCATCTGTAATCTCATAGGAGCCAAATGAAGTAGATTACTACAAAGTCCTAGATTCTCCCAACTCTCACCACTACCCTCAGATACTTTCTACTCTTGCAACAAGTAAAGCAAGATTCTCCCTCATAAACTTACTCTCTTCCTTCCGTTTACAGTGTATCTCTAACTGATATCTGCACAATTTTCTCCTTCACTTTATTCAGGTGTCTGCTATAATAAGCCTTCATCATGGACCCCACTCAGTGGAAATAAAATAACCAAAAAAAAAAAAAATCCTCTATAAGAAAATACTAGATACCTAAACATTAAAAAAGGAAATAGAGTTAATGTTTTCATCTATTTGAGGGTTCAATAGATGTAATACATTTCCTCTAAAATCAAGGGCAGTCTCCAATACTGTGATGCATGATCTCATGAGAAAGAAAAGTACGGAGAAGGAAGGGAGAGGAGCAGAAAGGAGCAAAGGAACGGGAGTAAAGGAAATGGAGAAAAGCATAAAATGTTACTTGGGGAAGGCTATGGCCATGCTGATATTTTGAAGAGTAAAAGAAAAAGAAAACATTCTTAGTTTCAAAATTCTCATGTAACAACAGAGTAAGTAATTTATAACAACCTTAGTCCCTGGTGGCTCAGCTGGAAAAGAATCCACCTGCAATGAGGGAGACCTGGGTTCGATCCCTGGCTTGGGAAGATCCCCTGGAGGAGGGAAAGGCTACCCACTTTAGTGTTCGGGCCTGGATAATTCCATGGACTGTATAGTCCATGGGGTCACAAAGAGTCGGACACAACTGAGCGACCTTCACTTTCATAGCTACTGGAGTAGAATAAAGAATTGTCAGGAGTATATGCAGTGAACGTGAAGTCGCTCAGTCCTGTCTGACTCTTTGCGACCCCGTGGACTATAACCTGACAGGCTCCTCCACCTGTGGGATTTTCCAGGCAAGAATACGGGTTGCTGTTTCCTTCTGCAAGGGATCTTCCTGACCCAGGGATCAAACCTGGGTCTCCCACGTTGCAGGCAGACTCTTTACTGTCTGAGCCACCAGGGGAGCTAGACTGGAAGCTAAAAGCAAATAGAGAATAAAGGCCAATAATCCATTGAACAATCAAGTGAACATTCCAATGACGAATGATGTGAATCTTAAATCAGCTTAGGGTGAGAAGACATGAATAAGCAGAATGATGAAAGAAACTGATCCAGGGAGAACTAGAATAGAAGTATTTCCCTAAGCCATCTCTCTTTCCAGCTTGTTAAGGAGAGATTATAATTATGACATAAAGTAACTATGGGTTTTATTCACTCACCCATTTAACACTTTCTCCTGAGGATTTACCATGTGCCAGGTATGTTTCTGTGCAAACCACACGTGATGCTTTCTCCTCACAATTTTCCACCAAGGTCTTCAGTGAACTGCTTATAAAGGGCTAAAATGCCATCCCACTTTCTTTTAATCATCAGTCTTTTTTTAACAGATTTGTATTGCCATGATAAATCACTGAGTTGAAAAACCTTCCAGGTAATATCCTGAAGGATTATACAGGGAGATCATATCCCTAGAAGGAAAAACTAGAAACTTGAAGGATATCATTGCTAGGAAGCTCTTTCTTTTGGTCAGTATGTGAAAAGATAGCGTTCAAGTTACCAATGGGTAAAGGGGGAAGGGATAAATTTTGAGATGGTGTTGACAAATATACACTACCACATATAAAATAGTTAATTAATAAGGACCTACTGTATAGCATAGGGAATTCAATACTCTGCTATGGCCTATATGGGGAAAAAACTAAAAAAGAGTATATATGCATACATATATATGTATATGTATAGCTGATTCACTTTGCTGTACAACAGAAATTAATGCAACATTATAAATCAAATATATTCCAATAATACTAAATTTTAAAAAGATAGCATTCATAGAAACTTTGATATATTATATAGAATCATAGAACTTTAGAGAAAGCAGTCATTTAGATGGCATTGAGTCTATTCCCCTTTTTACAAATTAAGACATCAAGAACCAGAAATGATATAGGATTTATCTGCTTTTAGTCTTCTTAATATTTGGTGACCTTCTTAGGCCAAATTTGGTTTTTCTTTTTAATAAACAGTTCAGTCATTCCCTGTAGCTCAAATTGTAAAGAATCTGCCTGCAACACAGGGGACCAGGGTTCGATCCTTGGGTTGGGAAGATCCTCTGGAGAAGGGATTAGCAATCCACTCCAGTATTCTTGCCTGGAGAATCCCATGGACAGAGAAGCCTGACGGGCTACAGTACCTGGGTCTCAAAGAGTCAGACATGACTGAGTGACTTAGCACACATATATGCATTCAGTCACTGCAACAAACATATACCACCTCAGGGAGCAAGAAGTGTTATGAAAAAAAGAAGGAATCTCAGTTCAAATGTCACTGTCTGTGGCAGACAGTATAGTGGAGGGGATCAGCACAAGGCTGGAACCAAAGGGATTTAGAATTAAATGCTGACTCTGCTCTACTTTCTCTGTTTTCCCTGGTGGCTCAGATAGCAAACCGTCTGCCTGCAGTGAGCAAGATCTGGGTTCAGTCCCTGGGATGGGAAGATCCCCTGGAGAAGGAGATGGCAACTCACTCCAGTACTCTTGCCTGTAAAATCCCATGGATAAAGGAGTCTGGTGGACTACACTTGGACACAATGGAGCAACTTCACTTTCACTTTTCACTTACTGCTTCTTTTTATCTACAGATATAGCTTTGTATTACTAACGTATGTTAAAAAGTAATAAAGAATACTTAACTCAGACAGCTGTTTTTGAAAGAGTGGATTAATATATTAAGTGCTCACTAAAACTCACTGCTGCTTTTATTCTTTCCTCTAGTAGGTTTTTCGCAAATCTGAGGTCACCATTCATTTCTCCTTCGCTGTGATTCCATGGCATCATAACATACCTTTATTCAAGAATTTCAAATCATAATATTATTTCCCAACATAAAACAATGTGAGCTTCCCCAGTGCTTATCAGAGTACTTGGTGGGAGGGGGAGATGTGCTAGATACTTGAATAAATAAATTAGAAGAAAAGAAAATTAACATTATAATTTCAACCATACTTTCACCAATTACACATCATCCCTGGGCAGTATCATTGTGCAATTATGAAGACAATATATATGTCTGATTCTCACCAAAGAAATATGGAGAGAGCAAGCATACCAACAAAAGTACAAACAACAATAAAGTCAATAACGCAATCTTAGGTGATGCTGTGATCTTACTGGGAATATGAGCTTTGAGCTGGAGATAAGATTCAAAGACATGCCATCTTGTCTTCAAATACTGAAAGAGCTATTATGACAAAGGGCTGTTATGAACAACAGTGGTTTCACTTTTTTCTTTGAGGAGCCCCAAAAGACAGATGGTGTCCCTGAGGATTTCAGCCATAAGATCATTGACTTAAGCTAAGAAGGTAAGGATATTTTCCACCTTTAGAAAATTCCAAGAGTAGTTGCTTTTGGAGGTACAAAGATCCACGACATTTTAAGGGACCCAGTCAGGCAGTGATTGGATGGCAATTTAACAGCAATATTTCAGAACAAATGAGGAAAAGGAGCTGAGAAATTTATCAGCAGGACTTGAGTTTCTGTCCTCTTATTAAGTATGTTATTCTAATTCAGAGTTTGTTTTCTCAATTCTATCTGAACACAATTCAAGACATAATGGATACAGAGCCTATGAAGATAGATAAATCCCTAATCAGTGTTTTCGACTCATCCAAGAGGAAAAGGAAAAGAGGGATGGATTATTTCAAATGACCAACAGGAAGTCAAGGCAGAGGATGCTGTGAAGTCATCCAAGCCCTGGAAGTCTCAGTACGCAGTGAGTGAGTCAGCTGCACCCGTATCACTTGGAAGCGTGTCAGAAATGCAGAATTTGAAGCCCCGCTCCAGTTTAACTGAACCTACATTTTAACAAGATCCCCAGATGATACATACACACACTAAATATTTAAACACAACTATAATCACTTGCATTTCCCTGCATGTGAACTTCCCAGTGAATCACCTGTGTAAACAAGGACACTATGAAATGTCATTGTCTTATGACATTGAACAATGTTAAATACAAAATAGAATTCCCTTTATAGCATAATTGTGGTAGGCCAAAGTAGCTGCAGTTGCATATTTCATCTCTGCCATAAATTATCTGTGGGAGATCCATATGATTGTGTTTGCTGTAGTCAAATGGTGACTGCCACTTAGTGACAGCTCTTACAGAAGTGTTAGCTTCCAACAGAAACATGAGCCATTTCCGATTGTATTTGTATTTGCTCACAAACTAGTTCATATAATGTAGGAAAAATAATGAAATACAGTTTTTAAATAATCTGTTTTGACAAAGCATATGTCAAAAAACCACCAGAAATGGAATACCAGTCAAGTTACATCCCTAGATCCTCATTAAAATGGAGCAATTTATAAATATTTTAACAACTCAAATAGGCCAAATTAACATGCTATCCATGTTTAAGAATCACTTGTTTAGTGTAAGCATACAAGAGAATATCTAAGTTAAGCTGTTCTATTTGGAGGATTTTAAAAACTAATTTTGGCCAAGTACTCATCATATCATTTTATGAATTTGGCTTCTCAGCAAACTCACCTCTTTGGTAAAGTCCTTTATTCACTTATTTTAATTACTTCAGAATGATACCAAAATGTGTGGACTTCCAGCCTCAGACAAGAATAATTATCTCTAACACACTGTTCTTTAAGCATCATGAATTCTGACTGTATTCCCTTCACGATGGGTGACCTCTGTCCTGACTCACCTGGGGTCTCCTAACTCACACGTATGAAATAAGTCCTTGCCCTTTTCTGGCTCCCATACAGCACAGTATGATGCACATATTTTCCTTGAAAGTTTTGAGTCAATTGCACTTGATGCCCGAAGAACCCTGAAACTCAAGGGTCTACATCCGTAGAAGAGAAATTAAAGTGAAACAGATATAGAGTTTGACCCAATATTACTTTACAATGGAACTTTTTTCTCAAAGACAGATCTCTAAAGAAAAATGAAATACTCTCATCTTGGGACCATCTTTGAGAAGTGAAGCAGATTTCTACTGAAAAAGAAGTACTGCATGCTGAGATAAAAACTCACAGTTAAAAAACTATTTCTGAAAGTAGATACAGATTACTTTGGGAGATGGGACATAAATGAGGGAAAATCAAATATATAACACTAACTATACACAACACTTGGGAATATCTCATTTTAGGTTTATTTAGACCGACTAAGGAAAGTCCATCCAGTAGTCATGTGTAGATGTGAGAGTTGGACCAAAAAGGCTGAGCACCAAAGAATTGATGCTTTTGAACTGTGGTGTCAGAGAAGACTCTTGAGAGTCCCTTGGACTGCAAGGAGATCCAACTAGTCCATCCTAAAGGAGATCAATCCTGGGTGTTCATTGGAATGACTGATGCTGAAGTTCCAATACTTTGGCCACCTGATGTGAAGAGCTAACTCATTGGAAAAGACCCTGATGCTGGGAAAGGTTGAAGGAGGGAGGAGAAGGGGATGACAGAGGACGAGCTGGCTGGATGGCATCACCGACTCGATGGACATGAGTTTGAGTAAACTCCGGGAGTTGGTGATGGACAGGGAGGCCTGGCGTGCTTCAGTCCATGGGGTCACAAAGAGTCGGACACGACTGAGCGACTGAACAACAACAGGGAAAATCCCCAGTTGAGGAATGGGCTCCCAGAGACCACTTGCCAATATACTTTTAAGTATATAATATAGTCATGCTAAGTTGCTTCAGCCGTGTCTGACTCTTTGCAACACTATGGAGTTGTAGTCCACCAGGTTCCTCTGTCCATGGGATTCTCCAGGCAGGAATAATGGAATGAGAAGCCAATGCCCTCTCCCAGGGGATGTTCCCGATCCAGGATCAAACATGCATCTCTTGTGTCTCCTGCATCGACAGGCAGGTTCTTTATTACTAGCACCACCTGGGAAGCTGTTAGGGATCAAAACTTATTTTCAAATATATCACAGCACTTGGTACTTCTAGGAGAAACTAGTTAATCAAAGCCTAACCTGACAGGGTATTATTAGAGTTTAACTGACCTGTGGGAAGAGAGAGGGCCAACTTTATCTTCCTCTGAACTTCCACATGGGGGAAGGGAAATACCCAACTCCAGCCCACTCTAACCTTCTTATACCAACTTATGGGGGGTGAAGAGACCCTGTGAAACAATTGTGAAGTTTACAATTCAGATACCTCAGTTCACTAAAAGACTGAGACCTGATCATAGGACATAGAACACGTCTCTTCCCCTCACACCTCACATCACAGTTACTAGAGACCCATTTACAGCAACTCCTTTTACTCAGCACATCATGTCTGGCTATCAAGAAAAAATTACAAGGCATACAGAAAGGCAAAAAATACAACTGGACAAGACAGAGCAAAGGTCAGAACCAGAACCAGCAGGGATATAGGAGTGATAAGACCAGGAATTTAAATCGGCTCTGATTAAAATGCTAGAGATCAAATACACTGTGACAAAAAAAAAAAAGAAATCTTTGATGAGATGATTAGTAGACTGGATGTGGCTGAGGAAAGGATCAGTGTACTTGAGAATGCAATAGAAACTTCAGAAACTGAAAACAAGAGTGAATGAGGACTGAAAAAAAAAAAAAAAAAAACAGAATGTCTAAGGACTGTGGAATAACTCAAAAGGTGTAACATATGCACAGTGGTAATATCTAGAGAAGTATTTCAAACAAAATGACTAGGAATTTCCCCATTAATGTTAGACGCAACCACAGATCCAGGGAACCACAGATCCCAACCACAGATCTAGGGAACTCAGAGAACATGAAGTGGGATAAATGCCAAAAATGAACAATAACTATACTTAAAATTTTCAAACTATGAAAATCAATAGTAAAGAAAAAATCTGGAACGAAGCCAGGGGCAAAAACTATCACCTACAGAGAAACAAAAGTAGGGATTACATCAGAGTTCTTCAGAGTATACAGTTTAAATTAAGCCTCCCTCTGGCCCCAGTGAGGTTGGATGGGGAGAGATTGAGTTCAAGGGAAGAAATATGTGAATTAGAACTTAATTTACACCACTGCACACATATTGGGCTTCCCTGATAGCATATTGTGTTTAGGGTCTAATACTTTAAATATTTCTCTATAAAATCAGAAAACCAGGGTTAAAAAGAAAAAATAACTATTTATATGAAAAAAGAAAAAATATGTTTGGTCTTTTTTCTCTCTCTTCTGCTTCCCCAAGGTGAAATTAAGCTCAAAGACATTACTGTTCTTGGGGGCGGGGGGGGGGGGGGGAGTTTCCCCTCCAGAGAATTTGTAGAGGGAGAAGATAATTAGACTCCTTTCTGATAAGATATGCAGATGGATTGTGAGTGATTATCTGACACCAAGGAGCAAGCAGCTGCAGAGCTGCTTTCCCCCTGAGCTTGCACCTTAGAGAGGACAAGGTTCTTTGGTTTCTGTCTGTTGTGGAACAAAGCCACAGTGAGATTGTGATGTGACTGGGGAAACAATGAAAGTCTTATTAAATGTAGAAGGTCAATCTAGGGAGCAGGAAAGTGGCCTTTCTTTGAAAAATTCTTCAAATTTTATTTAATTCTTTCTCCAAAAGTGACTGAACAACAACTCCAAATGCTTCCTATATGAGGTAAGTCATGCTGCTAAGGTTAAACAAATAACCTGAGAAAGGACCTGAAAAAAAGTATCTGGAGAGATAATAGCTGAAAACTTCCCGTAACATGAGAAAGGAAACATTCACCTAAAGTCCAGGCGGCAGAGTCCCAGGCAGAATAAACCCAAATAGGAACACACTGAGACACATAGCAAGCAAATTGACCAAAATTAAAGGTGAAGAAAAATTATTAAAAGCAACAAGGGAAAAGCAACAAATAATATATAAGGGAAATGCCATAGGATTATCAGCTGATTTATCAGCAGAAACTCTATAAGCCAAAAGGGAGTGGCATGACATATTAAAATAATGAAATGAAAGGCCCTAGAAGAAAGAATACTCTAACCAGCAAGGCTCCCTCTCAAATTTGATGGAGAAATCAAAAGATTTACAGACAAGCAAGAGCTAAGGCAATTCAGCACCACCAGAACAGCTTTGCAAACAAATGTTAAAGGAATTTCTCTAAGCACACACACACAAAAAGGACCACAACCAGAAACAAGAAAATTGCAAATGGAAAAGCTCACCAGTAAAGGCAAACATAGAGTCGTTGCAATTATTTAGTTGCCAAGTTGTGCCTGATTTTTTCTGACCTCATGGACTGCAGAATGTCAGGCTTCCCTATCCATCACTATCTGTTGTAATTTGCTCAAACTCCTGTCCACTGTCAATGATGGCATCCAACCATCTTATCCTCTGTTTCCCCTTCTTCTCCTGCCCTCATTCTTTCCCAGCACCAGGGTCTTTTCCAACGACTTGGCTTTTTGCATCAGGTGACCAAAGTATTGAAGCTTAGGCTTCAGCATCAGTCCCTCCAATGAGGGATATCCTTAAGAATTTCCTTAAGAATTTCCTCTCCATTCCCCTCCAATGAGTTGATTTCCTTTAGGATTGACTGGTTTGATCTCCTTGATGTTCAAGGGACTCTCAAGAGTCTTCTCCAACACCACAGTTTGAAAACATCAATTCTTCGGTGCTCAACCTGCATCATGGTCCAACTCTGCATTTCTACATGACTACTGGAAAGGTGTGAAATCATTTGCACAGAAATATGATATTGAAAGCAGCAACTGTGATAGAGGAGAGCAGAAATGCAGTATATTGGAAATGCGTTTAGAATTAAAAGACCAACAGCTTAAAGCAAGCTTGTTTATATACAGACTGCTATATCAAAACCTCATGGTAACCTGAAATCAAAAATCTATTGGGTTGGCGAAAGAGTTCATTCAGGTCTTCAGAGAAACCCAGATGAACACTTTGGCCAACTCAATACAACAGATACACACACAAATAAAGAAAAAGGAACTCAAACACAACATTAAAGTTAGCCATCAAATCACAAGAGAAGAGGACAAAAGAGGAAAGGAAGAAAAAAGGCCTACAGAAACAAATCCAAAGCAGTTACCAATAGTGGCAATAAGAACATGCATATCAATAATTACTTTAAACATAAATGGATTAACTGCTCCAACCAAAACACAGACTGGCTGAATGGATAAAAACACAAGACCTGTATATATGTTGTCTTTAAGAGATCCACTTCAGACCTAGGGACAAATACAGGCTGAAAGTGAAGAGCTGGAAAAGGGTAGTCCATGCAAATGTGAATCAAAGGAAAGTTGCAGTAGTAATACTGATATGAGACAAAATAGACTTTAGAATAAAGATCATTTAAAAAGACAAAGAAGGACTCTACATAATGATCAAGTGATCAACCCAAGAAGAAGATACAATCATTGTAAACATATATGCACCCACCATAAGAGCATCCCAATACATAAGTCAAATACAGCCAAAAAACAAGGGTAATTGACAGTAAAACATTAATGGACAGATCATCCAGAAAATAAATAAGGAAACACAGACCTTAAATAACATGTTAAGCCAGATAAACTTAGTTGATATTTATAGAGCATTCCATTCAAGAGTAGCAGAATACACATTCTTCTCATGTGTACAAGGGAACATTCTCCAAGATTCACCACATGCTGGGCCACAAAGAAAACCTCAGTAAATTTAAGAAAAATCAAAATCACATCAAGCATCTTCCCCAACCACAGCACTATGAGATTAGAAATCAACCACAAGAGAAAAAAAAAAAAAAACTATAAAGTAGATGGAGGCTAAATAACAGGCGACTAAACAACCAGTGGATCACAGAAGAAATAAAACAGAAAATCAAAAATCACTTGGAGACAAATGAAAATAAAAGCACAATCATGCAAAACCTGTAGGATGCAGCAAATGCAGTCCTAAGAGGAAACTCTATACTGACACAATCTACCTCAGGAAGGAAGAAAAATCACAAACCTAAGAAAACCTGACATTATTCTTAAAGGACTAGAGAAAGAACAAGCAAAACTCAAAGTTAGCAGAAGGGAAGAAATCACAAAGATCAGGACAAAAATAAATGAAATAGAAATGAAGAAAATAATAGAAACAAATCAATGAAACTAAAAGTGGTTCTTTTAGAAGATAAACAAAGTTGATAAACCTTTAGCCAGAGTCATCAAGAAGAAAAGGAAGGGGCTCAAATTGATAAAGAGATAAATGAAAAAGAAGTTACAACATACACCCTAGAAATAAAAAGAATCATAAGAGACTATTACAAGCAACTACAAACAACTTACCAATAAAATCGACAACCTAGAATAACTGGACAAATTCTTAGAAATGAACAATCTCCCAAGACTGAAGCATGAAGAAACAGAAAATATAAACAGACTAATCACCAGTATTGAAATTGAAACTGTGATTATAAAACTCCCCCTATATGCTACATCTTTATTTATTCATCTATGTATGGATGGGCACATAGGTTGCTTCCACAGCTTGGCAATTATAAACAAGGTTGCAGTGAGCATTCGGAGCATATATCCTTTTTGAAAGTGTTTTTGTTTCCCTTGGATATATACCCAGGAGTAAAACTGATAGTTAATGTGGTAGTTCTACTTTTACTTTTTTTCTTTTTTTCCCCATAGATGTCAGAAATTAAAGAAAGATTCCTTTCTGAAATACCCAATGGCTCTACTCAAACTCAGGGGGAAAGTTGGAGGTTCACTAGGATGCCGATTGACAATAAACTGGTATGTAACGAAATTAGTCATAGTGGAATAACACTGTGTAAAACAGAAAGAGCTTCAGCTATGAAGCCAACCACAACCAAGTTCAAATCCTAATTGAGTCACTTTCCAGCTATGTGACTTTGAGAAGTTCATATCTATTCTGAAACTCATCTGCAAAATGGGGCTAAGGATCAACTGTTAAGACTGACTGAGAAATTGTAATTAACATTTTGGAACACAGCAGTTGTGCTATAAAAGGTAAAAACAACCATAAGAATCAGATCAACTGCAGTACTGAATGCAAAGGTATGAATCTGTCACTTGCAACAGCAAATGCTCCTTAGAAAACCACAGTTTGGGTCTTTAGTTTGTCACCTGAAGACTGTTAGTCCTTCGGAAATCACCTTTTGCCCTTCATGAGAATTTGCTTAGCAGACTTTTCAACTATCTTCAGACTTAAAGATTATGTAAATGATACAAGAATGCAAAGAGCACATCCAAAGATAAATAAGTGCACCGAGAATTAAAGACCTAAGGACACTCTGACCAGGTGAGGAAGAGCAGGCAGGGATCTCACTGAAATCAGTCACAAGGCTTGGCACTGCTAAGGTGAGACAGGAGCTGGGGGTTAAGTGGGGCTTGCACTCACCCCCTCACCTCCATCACAGAAATCATATATGACAGAGTGGAGTGTGCACAACTCTGGGCCTTAGCCATCCACTGAACCAGTCATTCACTCTGTAAGTGAATACTGAACACGAGTTAGTGCCTGGTTTGAAAAATGCAGAGGTGAAAAAGGCATGCTCCCTGCCTCCAAACAATTGATGATCTAGAGGAGGAAAGAGACAACAGTGGCGACAGAAACACAAACAAGACGTGACCAAAACAATAATCTCACCATGCCGAAGGAATCGTGAGAGCACAAAGAGGAGTTTCTATCAAGATTGAGCATGAAACAATACAAGTGTTTGCTTAAACTGAATTCTGAAGAATGAGCAGGAGTACCCTAGAAAGGCAGGGTGGTGTGGACTGACATAGGCATGGTGACTTTGTGACGTCACACATAGACCTTAACAGGAGTGCAGAAGGAGTGAGCGGGTGGGGACGGGAAACCACTGTGAGCAGAGGTCACACACGCGGCCTTTCTTATGTGTCACCTGAGAACGCCTAGCACCTGTTTGGCACATATGTTCACAGGATTTAAATATTTATTATGAAATGTCATATTATCTGAAGATTTAATCCCATAAACAATAGAGCAGAATCAGAAGTATACTTTGTCTATGGTTAAGCGAGAACAATGAAGACCTAACTTTACCAGAGCAAGGAAAACAGGGCTTCTTTTTATCTAAGAGCTGGAAGGAATCTCAGATATTATCCAATGCAGTGTTCAATGATAAGCCAAAATATTGCTTTTGATTTCTAATTCAGTATCCTTTGGGATCACTGAGTCCTTGAGAACAACATTAATGCATCACTCAATGCAAGATAAGGACACGGAGACCCCAAAAAGAAAAATGGTTGTGCAATGCATCCAGCTAATCAGTAATGTTCAAATGACCGTGCAATTGCACTCATTTCACATGCTAGCAAGGTAATGCACAAAATCCTTCAAGCAAGTTTTCAGCAGTACGTGAACCAAGAAATTCCAAATGTACAAGCTGGAATTAGAAAAGGCAGAGGAACTAGAGATCAAATTATCAAAATTTGTTGGATCATAGATAAAGCAAGGGAATTCCAGAAAAACATCTACTTCTGCTTCATTGACTACACTAAAGTCTTTGATGTGTGGATCATAACTGTGGGTAATTCTTAAAGAGATCAGAATACTAGATCGTTTTACCTGCCTCCTGTATGTAGGACTAGAAATAATAGAACAGGATGGGAAAATGAACTGGTTCAAAATAGGGAAATGAGTACATCAAGGCTGTATATTTTCACCCTGCTTATTTAACTTCTATGCGGAGTACATCATGTAAAATGCCAGGCTGGATGAATGACAAGCTAGAAGCAAGATTGCCAGGAGAAATAACAGCCTCATGTATGCGGATGATATCACTCTAATGGCAGAAAGTGAAGAGGAACTAAAGACCCTCTTGATGAAAGTGAAAGAAGAAAGTGAAAAAGCTGGCTTAAAACTCGACATTCAAAAAATAAAGATCATGGCATACAGTTTCATCACTTCATGGTAAATAGAGGAGGAAAATTAGAAACAGTGACAGATTTTGTTTCCTTGGGCTCCAAAATCACTGCAAATGATGACTGCAGCCACAAAATTAAGATACTTGTTCCTTGGAAGAATAGCTATGACAAACCTAGACAGTGTCTTAAAAAGCAGAGACATCACTTTGCCAACATAGGTCCATATAGTCAAAGTATGGTTTTCCCAGTAGTCATGTATGGATATGAGAGTTGGACCGTAAAGAAGGCTGAACACCAAAGAATTGATGCTTTTGAACTGTGGTTTTAGAGAAGCCTCTTGAGAGTCCCTTGTACAGCAAGGAGATCAAACCAGTCAATCCTAAAGGAAATCAACCCTGAATATGCATTGGAAAGACTGATGCTGAAGTTGAAGCTCCAATAGTTGGGCCACCTGATGTGAAGAGCTGACTCATTAGAAAAGATCCTGATGCTGGGAGAGATGGAAGGCAGAAGGAGAAGGGGATGACAGAGGATGAGATGGTTGGATAGCATCACTGACCCAATGGACATGAGTTGGAGCAAACTCCAGGAGATGATGAAGGACAGGAAGTCTGGGGTGTTGCAGTCAGTGGGGTCACAAATAGTTGGACAGACCAAGTGAACAACAACAACAATCAACAATGATGGTTAGAACCCAGATGCTTGAGTAATATTTGCTTTATCACAATTTAGGCACCACCTGTTTGAAAAGGCAGCCACCAGCACCATGACTCTCAGGATCTCTAAGTACAGACCCATTCCCAATTCATAATGGAGCAATTTATGTTTATGGTCAGAGTTTCAACTTCCAGTTTATCTTGAACTAAAACTACGTCTGTGGAAAGCAAACAGAAAGGGTCAGGATAAATGAGGCCAGCTTACAATGATAAATAGAGGACTTTTACAAATCCCACATTCTCTGCCCTTGTCATATTACTGATTTGTGGCTTCACATGTAAAAGAGGAGTTTGTCTTACATTCTGATTAGATGGTACCTTGAGACTTCAGAGCCAAAAGTAAGAACTGTTGTTTTCTTCACTGAAGGATGGTGGTAACTGAATTTTCACCAGGGAATTTTAAAAGCAGAGCAATCAGTTTATGCTATTCTTTACATACATTTGATCATTTCATCAGTAGTCCCTGATGAATGGCAATTTGATGTTATCTAAAACACACTTAATGGAATAAAAAATCTAGTACTAGAACTGGGAGGTGAATGAACCATAGGGTGTGGGAATTCAAGAAACTCTAAAAACCTATTTGCTCAATAGAATCATCTGGGGAACTTTCAGAAAGTGCAGAATCTGGAAACCCCACCTTGAACTAACTGAATCAGAATTTCCACAGGCTGATACCCAGAATTCAACATTCACAAAAGCTTTCCAGGTAACTCATAATTATCTAATCCACCCAAGTAAATTCTTGCAACATTTTTCAGAACAGAAGATTCTAAGTTCAAATGATGGCATCAACTGTGGTAATCAATTATAATCCTACATGAGATATAAGAACTAGACCTGCTGTCCCTTTCCTTCCTCCAGGTATTTCTTCTTTTTAGGACCCTGCCTATTTATTGATTAAACAAATAATTATTAATGGCCTAGTCTGCTAGACTTGAGAATATGATAGTGGACACAACAAAAATTATTATTTTCTCATGGAGCCTATTGCTCTCAGTCACTGGAATACTACAAGAGATCTAGCCAGGAAATTTTCCTGAATTTATATCTTGAGTTTTTTTATCTCACTTTTTGCACTTGTTACAGACAAGCCTTTGGGCTTCCTGGCCCAAGTGGTGGAGAGCAACTGTGGTCAATAACTTAAGTCTACATATCCTCCATTCAAGATAATAGCTAATTCCAAAAGAAGTTCTCTGGCTCAGCTGGAGCTGAGTAGCTCTCCTGAATCAGCCTCTGAGGCTTAGAGGTGAAGGGTCACCTTACAGAGACATAGTTGCTCCAGTTGAACTACATCATCAGAGGCCGGGGCAATTCTATTAGAAAGAGATGATGGCTAGACAATTAAATACATTTCAACTGCACTTCTCTGAGGACAATTCATTTGGGCTGCTTACTGTCTGAATTTTGGCTCTGCTCAAATAATTAAGCTCTTATCGTCATTCTTTCATTATTCACTGATAAAACATTTATTATGCATTGACCTGGTCCCAAGGATAAAGAGAAGCAAGAATTGGTTAGAGATTAGCAGTGAAGGCAAACAGGCCCATATGAACATTAGTCTGTAGCGAAATATTCTAAGTACCAAGAAAACACAAGAAACTTAAAGAAATCTTCATGTTTCCTTAAATGAGTCTTAATGGATATATAGACCTTTTCCTGGCCAGGTAAAGAGAGAAGGTTTCCAAACAAATCATACTGTTGAAACAAAGCTTTTGTGCAGCAGAAGGCAGTTTCATGGTTGAGAAGCATAACAATGGCTAGAAGATTAGTCATTGTGTAAGTGATTTGCCAGTCCTGCCACTGTGCGTTATGTAAATTAACAGCAAGTTACTCAAGTTTTAGTGCTTGTCTCAGAGGATTGTTGTGAGGATTAACTTTTCTAATGCATGTGAAGGGTTTAGAATACAGCTAGCACATCTTTGGGGCTTAATAAATGATTTATTATTGTTACCATTGTCAAATCATGATCACCATCATTTCAAAGAAATGTACTGTTCCTGGGAGTGTTTCTCTTACTTGTGAGAGGACAGCCCATTTTATTTACCATCATACCACAAATATTGTGATTTGGATGTGGCCCAGGTGCAAAGGAGTAAGTTCAAAGATCACGTACATTAGGTTGCTGACAAGGTCATGGTAGATGCCATAGACTTAGCAGAGGAAATTCTATTCTTCAAAAAACCACATGCTGTTTTTACATAATCATATACTCCCACCATGAATTACCAATTCTACTTGGTTTCATAAAAGATTTTTACTGACTATACCTGTCATTCAGCGCAGTCCCCACCATGGAGTCTATAAACCAGGATCTAACTTCATTATTTCAGAATAATGTTCCAAAGCATGAAGCAATCTCAAAAACACAACACCACACCACAGAGACAGCTAAATTCCAACTTCAGAATTAGTTCCTGCATATTCTCAGGACTTTGGCTCAAGGGATGAGACCAAAGTTCCCTTAGGTTTTAGTAGGAGTTAGAGAATTGTTTCTATTTTTGCCAATCCTTTATCTCTTCAGTAAATTACCAAGCATGAGGACAATATCATTTGGAACCAGAAAAATCCATCCCCAAACCACTGTCTTTGTTGATTCTTTTATTTCTAGCTTTGCCAAGGACCCAAACCTTGCTTCTTCTGTACAAATAGGGCTCTTTCTGTTAAAATTTGCCAGTCACTGTATAGGTGGTTATAAACGCAGATATAAAGGTCATGGTCCTTAGTAAGTGTCCCTGGGTGAAAGTCAGATGATTAAAATGAACACATACAAGGTTGTAGGAACCAGCACAAAGCCAGCGCAAAATAGATGCTCAACACGAGGATGTTCAGGTGAATTTTGTTTCCTACACTGAGCCATAAGACACTAATTATATTTGGTTTGACATTTAAAAAGCAGCAATTATATGTGATTCCAACTAATGAAGGTCCTGATGTGATGAATCATTGGGTATTGTTGGAGCATGGGAAAATACCCACATGGACTAAAGACCTGGCTTTTTACATTCAACTTTTTTTTTCCTTGTTAGAAAAGCAATATATCAGAGAAGAATCTTAAAGAATAAATTCATTTGCACAATCTCTCCACTTTTACTGCCACTCCTCGTGTGTAATCCATCATCACCTCTCACTTAGAGTACTGCAAGAGCTTCTTAACTGGCTTCTCACTTTCATTCTTTTTGAACTTGGGCATGAACTTGGGTGAACATACATGTTCACACATGTACAATGGACAGGAGTTTGAGCAAGCTCTGGGAGATGTCGAAGGACAGGGAAGCCTGGTGTGCTGCAGTCCATGGGGTCACAAAGAGTTGGACATGACTGAGTGACTGAACAGCATAAAATAAAAGAAATAAAAGCAAAAGTAAACACACAGGAGACTTCCCTGGTGGTCTAGCAGTTAAGGGTTCGCCTGCCGATGCAGGGGACACAAATTCAATCCCTTGTCCAGGAGGATCCCTCGTGCCATGAAATAACTAAGCCACAACTACACCACAACTACTGAACCCACACTCTGGGGCCAACAAGACACCTGCTGAAGCCTGTGAGCCTGGGGTCCACACTGCACAGCAAGGAGGCCACTTCAACAAAGAGCACCCCTTGCTCACTGCAACTCGAGAAAGCCCGTGCTCAGAATGAGCCTAAAGTCCACACTGCCCAGCAAGAAGGCCACTTCAACAAAGAGTGTCCCTTGCTCACTGCAAGTCTAGAAAGCCCATGCTCAGCAATGAGCCTAGAGTCCATACTCCACAGCAAGAGAAGCCACTTCAACAAAGAGTATCCCTTGTTCACTGCAACTAGAGAAAGCTCATGCTCAGCAATAAAGCCCGAGCACAGTGAAAAATAAAATAAATAAATAAATAAAAATAAGCAAATGGGACCTACTTAAAAGCTTTCCACTACAAAGGAAACCACCAACAGAACAAAAAAGACAACTTACTGAATGGAAGAAAATATTTGCAAATGATATGAGCAAAAAGGGATCCAAACAACATGAACAGCTCATACAACTCAATCTCCAAAAAACAGACAACCCAGTTAAAATATGGGCAGAAGAAATGAATAGACATTTTTCCAAAGAAGATATGCAGATGGCCAACAGATGTATGAAAATATGCTCAACGTTGTTAGTCATCCGCCACCGCCAAGTCACTTCAATTTTGTCCGACTCTGGGCAGCCCCACAGACAGCAGCCCACCAGGCTCCCCCATCCCTGGGATTCTCCAGGCAAGAACACTGGAGTGGGTTGCCATGTCCTTCTCCAATGCATGAATGTGAAAAATGAAAGTGAAGTCGCTCAGTTGTGCCCGACTCTGTGATCCCACGGACTGCAGTCTACCGGGCTCCTCCGTCCATGGGATTTTCCAGGCAAGAGTACTGGAGTGGGGTGCCATTGCCTTCTCCTGTTAGTCATCAGGGAAATGCAAATCAAAATCCTTTAATGAGGATTAAAGAAAAGGAAAAAAGAAAATGAAATCCCATGGTAGGCTACAGTCCATGGGGTTGCATGGACTTGGACATGACTGAGCAACTTCACTTTCTTGAGAATATTATACTAAGTGAAAAAAATCAAGCAGAGAAAGACAGCTACCATATGATTTCACTCCTTTCTGGAATATAAACTTGAAATGTTAAAAACAAACATACAGAACAGTGAAGTGGCTACTCTAGTGGAAGAGTTGGGAGGATGGTAAAATGGGTAAAGAAAGTCAACTGTATGGTGACTGATGGAAAATAAAACTTTTGATGGTGAGCATGCTGTAGTGTTTCAGAAGTTGAATTATAATTTTCCACACCTGAAGTTTATATAATGTTATAAACCAATGCAACCTCAATAGGGTGTTACAAACATTTTAAAGTCAAAAATGCTTTTTTCAGAAATTTAAAACCCTTCAGGAGAAAGAACAGCTGTCAAAAGAACACTTTGCTATGTGACTCAGGGAATTCAAACAGGGGTTCTATGACAATCTAGAAGGGTAAGAGGGGGAGGGAGATACAAGGGATATGGTCGTACCTGCGGCTGATTCTTGTTGATGTATGACAGAAAGCCACAAAATTCTGTAAAGCAATTATCCTTCATTCCAAAAAAAAAAAAAAAAAAAATTAAGTAATCTGAGAAAACCAGAACAAAAGGAAAATTTCCAATCTTAACAACAACAAAGAAAGAACATTTCCCAATTCCAGGAGGCGTTCATATCCTCCTAAATGTTTTGAAATCTTCTCATGTGTTGAATTAAAACAACTGTTCCTTTCAGAGACATGGGGGAGAGCTAATGCACCTGACCCAGCATGATGCCAGTGTAGGCAGTCAGCAGAGAAGGAGCCCAGCCTCTCCTTCCAGGGGTCAGGCCACACCATCCTCTGGGCTGTGATTGGCTCCAGCTCTTGGCTAAGGGACATTTAATGATGAATAAGAATGCAGCTAAAAGATCAGCTAGCAGAGAGAGAGAAGAGAGAAAGGCAGACTAATCTTGGGTGCGAGAAAAGGTAGTCCGGTCTTCATCAGGACAAAAAAGATTCAGGACAGAGAAGTGAGACACTGGGAAAGAGCTCACTATCAGGTTTGCCAAGAGTCAAGTAGGCTAAAAAGTTTTCTGTGTAGGCATCTTACTTCATGGAATAAAAGGAGAGGGAAAAGGTCATTCTGTAGTTGAATCAGGAGAAAAATAGAAATTCTCGGTGTCAAGCCAGAGATTCTAAAAGTACAGAGACAATGACATTTGAAGAAAAGCCTGAGGGCAATGGGAGCCTTGTAGACGAGAACCAGCTGTACCTAGGCGCGAGGCATCAGGCAAACGGGAAACCAGGAGCAAGTGGGAAAGCCAGGCTCTCTGCAAGGCAGGAGGCAAATGACAAGTGCGACTTGCCCAGAAAAAGCCTCAACAGGTACAGCTGGCAGGAGATCCAGAGACACAGTCAGGAGACTGACCAGTGGCTGGTGATCAATCGCAAGGTCTACGATGTTACTGGCTGGGCGGACAGGCATCCCGGTGGGCGCAAGGTCCTCAACCACTATGCTGGGCAAGACGCCACGGTAAGGAACTCAAAGTCTGCCCTCTCTCTCTCTTCCAGCTGCTGGGTGGCTGGGAGCTTGGCTGTCTTTCCAAAAGCTTTCCAAGTACGTGTTCAAGTTCCATGATCACTCATCTCCCTCCAAAGCAATTTTTCAGGATTCCCATCCAGAAAAACTTGAAAGTTAATTAAGCCTCAAGGTCTAACTATTATTTACACTAGGTTTGGGATGGGCTCAGATGCTGACAGTAGATACTATGTGTAATTCAGGTTTGGGTTTTTGTTCTTGGCATTATGATTTTGTTTTGTTTTATTTGTTTTGTTTTGAAATGGAGTCATTGTCTTATAAGAAGAACATTACAAATACGTGAGTAAAATCTGGAAAAAACAACTTCACCCAAGTAGAAACTTCTCAGACTCCTGCAACTGGAGTGCATGAAATAGACAGCAATTCATCTGGTGACCATCAAAACGTTGAACAATGTTTAAAGCGTACAGTGACACAGGAATTTAGACTTTGTAGAGTCCTTTTTTGTCGTGTAGTTCATTCAGTGTGATACGGGTAATACAACCCACTTTTCTGGAAGAGGTAACTGAAATCAGGGTGGTCAAGTGACTGACCCAAGTCCACCCAGCCAGCAGATCTCAGATTCAAAACACTTATCTTTCTTAACTTTCAGTCTTAACCACTTTCCTTCACCAAAATAGCTGAAAAAAAAAATAGATTTTCAATGGATTCCTAAAATACCACACATCATGTATGTTAAGTCACTTCAGCCACATTCAACTCTTTGCAACCCTATGGACCACATCCCACCAGGCACCTCTGTCCTTGGGATTCTCCAGGCGTGAATACTAGAGTGGGTTGCCATGCTCTTTTCCAGGGGATCTTCCTGACCCAGGGATCGAACCTGTATCTCTTACCTCTCCAGCAATGGCAGGAGTGTTCTTTACCATCAGCATCACTTGGGAAGCCCGAAGACATTATAGACACATTCAAATGCATGACCTCACTTAAACTTCACCATAAGGAAAGTGAATAGTATTCCCATATTAAAGAAAAAAAAAAGACTAATGCTAAAACATGAAAATAATGTATCTCACAGTCCACAAATAACAGTGACAAATTTTTAAATCACATAGGTTTTATACCATAAAGCCCTTTATAGCTGATATTAAAAATAAAATTGTCATTTAATATTGAAGAGGGAGGTTTCTCAAACCTTAAAAGCATTTAGGAATCCCTTCTAAAATATTCTATAAGAAAGTTGGTTTTAGCCCAATCAGGAACTTTTCCTCCATATTATACACATGAAGAAATGGAGAATAAAAGGTGTTAAATAAACTAATTCAAGATCAGAAAATTAGCATATTATAGAGTAGAAATTTAAACAGATTTTTTTATGTTACCCTTGTTGTTTTCTTGTTAGTATATAATTTTTCCAACTGCTGTCAAAGCATACGATTAAAAATATTGATTCATCAAGCTCTGCTCTGTGTTACCTGACTGATGAAAACAGAATACACAAGCATGCGGCAAGTCTGCAAAGTAAGAAAGATTTTGTTTCTTGACACTAGCAACATCTTTCCCCAATTCTTGTTTTCCCCAACTTCTCAACTTTTCCGTCTAATCAGGGTCTTCTACAATCTTCTCATCTTGATTCTGCAGTCAGAGGAATGCCTCTCTGAGCAGACCCTTCCACGTCCCCACCACTCTGGTCTGATCTGATATTTTTAAGACAAAGCTCAACGTTTTCCTGGGAAAGTGCGCATGAGCCTGTGGCCCATGATGGGAGTCTCACATGTGTCAGGAAGACCCTAGGAAGCCAGAGAGCTGAGGATAGAAGAAGCCAAGTGACAGGCATTTGTGCAAGAATCAGGGGAAAGATTAACAAAAATAAAGGGAAAAAATACTTGTTGATGTATGACAGAAAACCACAAAATTCTGTAAAGCAATTATACTTCACTTAAAAAACTAAAGTGGCAAAAAAGAGGAAGAAAATACCACAGATCTCATCTCCACAACACAAAGAAAATATGGACAATGCTTTTCTAACACAAGTCACAGAATCAGCTCAGAGGATATGTTAGAAAAATATGTACCTTCGACCACTTAAATATAACTGATAGACGTAGCTTGCAGCAAGCAGCTCAGCTGATGAATTTGTCATTTGCTGGTGAGTTTTTATCTCCCAGAAGTCAGAGAAAGACCACAATTCTGCATCCAATTCTAGTCAAGAAGGTAGAATTGATTAATAAAATAGAAACAATCAGAACCTTATGGGAAAATACGCATGACACCTTAGGATTTGTGTCTTGAGGATGAACACCCTGAGCATGGTCAGTCATGTGCCCCACACTTTTAGAAGGCAGATCCAGAATGTTCAGAGAAAAGTCTCCAGGGGATGATGGCTAGAGAAGAATGGAAGCGTGCCAGGAGAACTCTGACAACCACAGTATTCCATGGCCACTCAAGAGTACATGGAGCCTGAGGTGCAGTATACTGGTTATATAAGCCTGGGAAAGTCACTGGAATGCTCTGGAACTCAGCTTCATTACCTGCATAATGGGGATGACCTTACCCATCTAATTAGAAAATGAGACTAAAGCTTGTAAAGTGTTTAGCATAATGCCAGACACACTTTTCATTAAATCATAGCTATTATTATTTACATCACAGCATCCATAGCCTCAGAGATGTGACTCACATTTCCTGTTTACCATCTGCTTAGAAACCCTGATTGTTTGTTGCCAACTGGTAACAGAGGAATACTTGGTGGAGAAACGGCATGTTCTCTAGGGAAGGAGAGGAGGACGTTAAGTCAGAGAACCTGAGGTCAAATGCTCTCTCTCTACAGCCTAAAAAGTGTTTGCAGGCTGTGCCCTGAAAGGCAAATGTGCACCAAATATGATCTCTGTGCACAAGCCCTGGATCATAGCTGCACCTACCCAGAGGGGGGCGTCTTTCGTTATTTACATAGAAACTCTTCCCCAAGCCTCCATCCTTCTCATGAAAAGTACATAATGATACCAAGGTAGTTTGTTCCATAGGGTCACTCATTCATTCATTCATTCATTCATATGGTCAGTCATTCTAAAACTTTTTTAGGTGTCCACTCTAATGATTAAGAGTACAAATTTGGGAATGAAAGGGTGTGGTTTGCATGTGGGCTCCCCCACTTACTAGGTATGTCCTGAGGAGCTTGCTGAAGCTCTTGGAACCTCAGCTCCTTTGTCTAGAAAGTGGGATAATGATACTTTTATCTTACTATGGTTGTCAAAGTTGGCAGAGATAAAATAAAGGTTTTCTTCTTATATTGGCACAGATCAAACACTCAAAAAATGGTGTTTATTATTACTTAGTTATTCTGAGATAAGTTGTCATTTTGTCCAAGGAATAGTATTAAGAAAAATAAGTCTATTATACAAAACACAGGCACATCAATTCCTGTTATTGCACATAATAATCTGATTTTTTCAAATTATATGATTTAAAACTAATGCACAATGCTCATAACTAAAGTCGAGGCTCAGATCCTCTCACCTAGAAAAGCTTACCTAGGAAAAGCCAGAAACAGCCTATAAGTCGAACAAGAGGAATTGATTATATGGATTACAACATGTCCATATGAAGCATGCTGCATGCTAAGTTGTGCTGAGTTGCTTCAGTCACATCTGACTCTGGGCAACCCTGTGTACTATAGCCCAAGGCTCCTCTGTCCTTGGCGATTCTCCAAGCAACAACACTGGAGTCGATTGTTCTGCCCTCCTCCAGGGGACCTTCCCCACCCAGGGATCAAACCGACATCTCTTATGTCTCCTGCATTGGCAGGTGGGTTCTTTACCACTAGCACCACCTGGGAAGCCCCAAATTTTATATCAGTAAGTCAACAATATTTCTGGGCTCCACAAAAGAAGTAAACACAGTCTTGTGAGGTGTGCACAAGAGCAGCATGTTCAGAACAAAGAAGTCAGGGTTATCACCCAATGTGCATGGTCAGCCACCTCCTTGTGTCTGAACATCACACTCTGAGAGGGACAATGAGGAACTCAAATTCTTCATCAGAGTAAAAATCCAATATGACAGGAAAGAGATGACAAAAGCCTAGAGGAAATATAGCAAAATTTATTTCGTCTGCTTGGAAGAATGCAAGGTGGAAGAGGAACGAGTTGTGTGAAAGTCCAAAAGAGTCATGTGGAATCACAGAGGCAAGGCTGGGGCGGGGCAAGAGAGGATGTGTACAGAGGTGGGATACAGATCAGGTTCACATCGTGAGTAAGCACCAGCAGAATAGGTGTCCCGGCTTGGCCACATCCTTTGCTTAGCACAATCCTGGTCAACATGATGGCTTGAGGATGAGGAAAGAAGGAGGAAGAGAGGATGAAGGGTGTGGGAGGTAAAGAAAGAGACAAGAGAAGGAGGAGGGGGAGAAAGGGTCCTGGGTTCTGAGCGAAGGACCCTGGATTTTACCATCACTGTAGGTCTTCCTCTCCTCCTGCTGCAGGTAATGACACTTCTCCAGCACAGCATCCCTCCCTACATGCAGTCCTACAAGGAAACCAACCAGGATTCCAGCTGTTTATAAAAGGAAAGTTGTCATCAGTAATAACTGCATCTTTTGTGGGCTGTCAACATTTTTTTTTTTACTTTAAAATTAAAATTTAATTTGATTCTCATTTGAATGATGGTTCAGGTTGAAAAATAGGTATGAGAGTAAAGAGACAAGTGCAGTTAAAGTGCTAATGGGTGACAATGGCCATGAACAGGGACTGTTTTCAAATGCCAGCCTGGAGGTTGAGTAAAGGTTGAAGATCAAGAAGAGTAAGTCAAGGCAGAATGGGTACAGGTATCCGAATGGCTGAGTCCCTTTGCTGTCTGCCTGAAGCTATCACAACATTGTTAATAGGCTATGGTCCCATGTGAAATAAAATAAAAAGAGTCAAAATGAAGGAAGGAGTCCAGGGAACATGCTGAAGTCCTGAACAAGGCACTGACAACAGGAATGAGGGTGAGGGGATGGATAACCAGGAGACATAATTTATAACAGGGGATAAGTGGCTGGGTAAGTAAGCAGGAGTAAGGAGTCTAAACTGCCTGGTGGATGTCTATGTAGGTAAGTGGGTGGCAGTTGCCATTACAAGGTAATGAAGCCAGGAAGATGAACAGGTTTGGTGGGGACAGTGGAGAGAGAGAGTCTGGCCTGGAGCTCAGTTAAGTATATCACAGGAAAAAGTCTCAAATGATGAAAGTTCTCAAATAATAGAGTGAGTTATGGCAAAAAATAATAATAATAATAACCCTCTGTTTATCCCTGTGGGTGGAGGGGAATCTTGGCGACTTCATGTAAACATTCTCCACTCCAAAGTGGCTCTTTTCCACAACAAAGGCAAAGACAATATTCTCCCCATAAATCAGCCTACTCAAAACTTGTGATATTCCAGAAATACGAGGGACCTTGATTTAGCATTTGCCTTGAAACAGGAGAGATCTGAGAAGAAACAAGAAGAGGAACTACGCAAGGTGTAGGACTCAGTGTCCGTGGTTGGGTATTGAATATTCTGGGGAGTTTTGTTTTGGTTTTTTTTTTGGGGGGAGGGGGGAGGGGGTTGTCCTGCAAGGCATGTGGGACCTTAGTTGCCCAACAGGGATTGAACCCACACCCTCCATTGG
Organism: Dama dama; assembly: GCF_033118175.1. Taxonomy (NCBI): domain Eukaryota; kingdom Metazoa; phylum Chordata; class Mammalia; order Artiodactyla; family Cervidae; genus Dama; species Dama dama. The sequence goes on from NC_083681.1 coordinate 80,729,240, forward strand.
AAGCATGGAGTCTTAACCACCAGATGACAGGGAAGTCCCTGAGTGAGCCTTTTGAGCTAAGTAAATCAAAATCTATGTTCTAGTTACATTGTTTTGTAACTATAAGCATATATTCACCATGGGTAGGTTTTTTTTCTGAATTTGGGGAAATTTCAACCCACTTCAGATTAACCAAATAGTAATAATATAAAAATATCATCATTTAATGGCATGTAATTCCAAAGCTTAAGCTTTTTGTTGCTAGGCTAAGTCTTCAGCAAGGTTTTGTAATGATTGAATAAAGGAATGAAAGAATAAATGAGCCCATGTGGGAGAATAAGTAATATCCACAGTTAGAAAACAAATTGAAGCTTCAGAGATTAAGCATTTCCCCAATATAAACAACACACTGCACTGCTCCCTATGCTGTATTTTGGTGTAAATTTTATAGGCACACACTCTGGTTGATTGCAGAACAAGATTTGGCAAATGGAGTGCTCCTGGATTTCAACCCACACGTGCCCTCTAGGCCAAGTGCCTTGATGCAGGGCACAGCCTGTATACAGTAGGTAAATTGTAAGGACATGATCCTTCTCAGGCCTTCTCACTTTACATACTTGTCTCTCCCACGAGGGATCATACTGCTCTTCCAATAAAGGACACCTTTCCATCCCCCACTAAATAACAGCAAAAAATCAGCAGGATTTCCAAACTCACTTGTGAAAGCAAAGACAATCACATCTTTCCTCTGTGTTGATACTGTTTGGGAAATAATCAGTGTAGAAGCTACAGTGTAAATTTATGAATAGGTTAGGAAATAGCGATGATGGTTGAGAAGTGAATCAAAAGATAACAGACGAAAATGAGAGATGATAAAGTAATTAAAAGGTCAGAAAATAGAGATGCTGAGAGTGGGGAAGAGACAGCAGTGCTTAAGACCCATATCCTTTGAACTCAATACTTCTCAACTTTCTCCTTGTTAGAGAAATCATATACTGCTCTATTCATTCACCCTTTCCCTTACTCATGAGACATCTCTTGATCACATGTCATATTCCAGGCACAGCAAGAAACATCAGGTATAATTTAATCAATAATGCATGGTCCCAGTCTTCAAAAAAGTCAAAAGCCACTAAGAAGGCCTTTGTGAATACACAGGTTCACTGCAACATCATTTGAAAAGCTTTAGGAGCACAGGGTCATGGGAGCCCAGAAGAGATCATAAATAACTTTCCTGACTGTGTTAGGAAGGCATATTTCATTTGGTTGGTGAAGAATGAGAAGGAAGTTTAAGTAGAAAATAAATGGAGGAAAGCAGTCAAGACAAGGGGAGCAGTATGTATCATGAAGCTTCAGAACTACACAGGGTCATGGAATGTTTATAGAACAGGGAGACTTACACTGGACAGGATGAGGCCTGAAGGCTATGGTGAGAGGTAAACCTGGAGAAGTAGGTTGGGGTCACAGACAAAGTGATGCACGTGATTAAAACCTAAGGTGGGAAACACCTTTACTAACTGCCTAGCATGCATGTACTGGTCTTAATATCCTCCCAAAACAACCTTGTGTCCCCCTTCTTTCAAGAAAAGAACTGTACATGTTAAGGCTGGAATGGACCTTATGGCTTCCTGGCTTTAAAGCCACATAGCCTTGAGTTCAGGCTATGGTTTTTCCAGTGGTCATGTATGGATGTGAGAGTTGGACTGTGAAGAAAGCTGAGCACTGAAAAATTGATGCTTTTGAACTGTGGTGTTGGAGGAGACTCTTGAGAGTCCCTTGGACTGCAAGGAGATCCAACCAGTCCATCCTAAAGGAGATCAGTCCTGGGTATTCATTGGAAGGACTGATGCTGAAGCTGAAACTCCAATACTTTGGCCACCTCATGCGAAGAGTTGGCTCATTGGAAAAGACCCTGATGCTGGGAGGGATTGGGGGCAGGAGGAGAAGGGGACGACAAAGGCTGAGATGGTTGGATGGCATCACCGCCTTGATGGATATGAGTTTGAGTAAACTCCGGGAGTTGGTGATGGACAGGCAGGCCTGGCGTGCTGCGATTCATGAGGTCGCAGAGTCGGACATGACTGAGAGGCTGAACTGAACCGAACTGAAGCCTTGAGTTCAAATCCTGGCTCTCCCACTTACTGTGGAAATGTCCTGAGATTTGGGGTCTTTATATGTATAACAAAAATGATGGAACCTCACAGAAATAAGTTGATGATGCTGAGTTGGCCCATAGAGCACCTTGTACACAGGAAACACTTAAAAAAAGGTGTTACTCCCTCTCCCCTTCATTTAGTCCAGACTTTCTTCAGGAGGAGCATATTTGACAAATAATGTTAATTTTTAAAAAAATAATTCATTTTTGAAGGTCTTTCGAGAAGGAGATTATACAACTTACTCAGTATCCAGACTCTAATAGGGAATTCCTTCAAACTGAATATTCCAAGACCACCTAAGCCACTTTTGTGCTGCCCACTAATACAATGAAAAGAGTTCCACACAGCAGGGCAGTTCTTACTCTTCTGGAAAACTCTGTGGGTCTTCAGTCTCTGTTGTCACAGTATTGACCTGTGAATCTTGCTGAAGATCAGAAGAAACAGTGAACCCAGAGGAACATTAGCATCAGCACACTGTTCCAGGGCTCCGGATGACTGCTCAGAGTAAGATGCAAATCCAGGGCCTCACCCTCCTCTACACTCTGATCTTGATCCCTCAGACTGTTTCTCACCCTCATCTGTTCCTTAACAACAGGCAGAACATGATTTTTCAGTATGGGCCACCCTGAAACGTTTAGTCACATTGGTAATCACCGAATAACTCTCATCCTGGTTAGGTAAACTAACTTTAGAGTCATTGAATGTGACAAGAAAACACATCTTTGAAAGCAGCATTTCCCAAGGGGGTCAGAGAAAGTGTACAAAGGCAGAATGAAGAGTAGAGCCTGGACTGGTTCTAGCAGATGCAAATCCCTTCTTACATCAGTGAATCTAGAAAAGTGAGTCTAAAGAGTTGAGATTGCACCCCTCTGAATAACCTCATATATTATATATATATATATATATATATATATATATATATATATATATATATATACACACACACACATACAACCTACACATATGAAAGTGTTTTATGTGTAGGCTTGTATGTAGTTCTAGATATACCTAAAGTTGCTTTAGATTTTGAAGATGGAGGGTTCATTATATTCACTAAAATAATACCGAGCTTACTCCACATTAAACATTGGAGTATGGAAAGAAAATCTCTGAACTGTTATACTTTATTGAAGACAAGGAAGGAAGGTAGCTCTTATCCCTCTGTCTTAGTCGCTTAGTCGTGTACAACTCTTTGCAACCCCGTGGACTGTAGCCCACGAGGTTCCTCTGTCCATGGAATTGTGCAGGCAAGAATACTGGAGTGGGTAGCCTTTCCCTTCTCCAGGGGATCTTCCCAACCCAGGAATCTAACAGGGCTCCACCACATTGCAGGCGGATTCCTTACCATCTGAGCCACCAAGGAAGCCCAGAGGTATACACATAGGAAAGAGAACTAATATGTCTGAGAATTTACTATAAGCCACTCAGATTCTAATCAGTTCACTCAATTTTTATAATAACTTTATATATTGAGTAGCTATTACTGTCACTCCCGTGTTAGGGAAGAGAAAACAGGAGCATGGACTGGTCAAGAGACTTGTCCACAATTACACAGCAAGTATCGAACTTGGGTGTAGGAAGGCTGCTCGGGGATCCGGTTTCTTAATCAGCACTAGGCAACACCACCACTCCAAAGTATTGTGTATGGATTCCACACATTCACATTAAAACCTTGGTTATTTCTCTTCATAATTAATCCTTCCTATTCTCAAAGTCATAATAGCAAGAAGTCCATTATCTTTCTCTTGGAGAAGCCTCCTTCCCCCCCAGAGCAGTTTAAATCCCTTCAGGGAAAAAAAAAAAAAAAAGACTGTCTCTTATTTCCAAACTTAAGCAGGACATGGGAACCAACACTGCTTCTCATAGCCACCTGGAGTTACTACTTAAAATGGGAATGGATTTGGAAAAATATAGTGGGTCAGCTCTATTTTGTGCCTGTCTCAAGCCCCTACAGAGAATGCTATGGTGTTTTTTTTGTTTGTTTTGTTTTGTTTTAGAAAGAGTGCTAAAGCTTCTTCAGTGATAAACTTAGCCAAGAAAGTGCCACTTTAGACAACTAAGGGTTCGAGGGCTTTGCTCCCATGCTGTCTTAGACATTTGTTATCATCATCAACTTTAACTTGTCTTTCCTTGGAAATAACTTAATTCAAGAGCCTCTGTCCACTGGTCCTTGACCAAGAACTAAAAGGGAAACTCTGATAGATGTGATTTGCATAGGCAGTCTTGGTTGCTGTATGCCCCAAATAATGTGGGCAACTTCCACACCATGCCTGAGATTTGACTCTAAAGATTCACCACGGCCCATAATCTCAAAGCCAACTACTTCTGGTGCTCAATAAAATAAACAACGATCTCTTCCAATGCTTGGGGATCAACTTTCTACCCGGGACTTCCCTAGTAAGCCATGCACTCAATGCGTGGATCTCCAGTGTGAGGCTTTCATAGAGGAATTCCAAGGGTAATTCTCATCAATGAACTTGAAGTGTCAACCTAGAGTTAGAAGTAAATGCTCTATAACATGGTTTGTTCTAATTCCTAAGCTCAATACAGAACAAAGTAAGGAAGCGGAGATATCTGTGTGTAAGTGTGTAATTTTTAAGCCTCTAACAGTTCTTTCTGATTCACAGGACGTCTTCAGAGCCATGCATCCGGACCCTGACATTGTGCAGTTGTACCTTAAACCACTGCTCATCGGAGAGCTTGCTCCAGAAGAGCCCAATCAGGAGAGAAACAAAAACGTGAGTGAGGTCCTGGGACTCAAGAGTATGCAGAGGGATGGGAACAAGATATATTTCAGGGCCAACTTATCATTTTCTGTGGGAAACTAGCCATCCTGCCTGGGAGGACCTTCAAGAGCATAAATGAGTAGATTCCAAGTACTGCAAAGCAATGTCATCCTCCTGAGATCCTCAGAATTCTTAAATGTCTGAGAAACAAAGGAATGGAATGCTTGGCCCTGTGCCAAACAGTAATTCCATGTTTCTAACTACCTACTTCTTGCCACGCAACTTACACATAACTTTTCTTTTTCCATGTCTGCTTATAATTGCTTGATGTTCCCTGTTGAACCAGTTTTCATGAGAGCAGAGACTATGTCAATTTTGCTCATCCCTGAGTCCTCAGTGCCTACCGGCACAGGATTGGACTTGTAGTAGGAATTCCATAAATAGCTTTTGAATCAATGATGTGACTATATCCTAACTATAGTTCTTTTTACAATTGGAGAAATTACAGTTCCAGGAGAATAAACTATCTTCTGAAAAGCAAAGGACAGGAACTCCAGTTCACCTCTTTCTGGCTCCAAACCTTTGGGTATTCCCCACAAAAAGCACCACTTTTCTTTCGCCAAGACTTTGGTTGACTGAAAAACTGTCTTCAGAGGGCAGGGCCTCCATAAGACTAGAATTCACTAGAATGGTTGCACATAAAGCTTAAAGGGATTTTAGCTAATATTAAGCACTGCATTTTTTTTTTTTTTTTTTTTTTTGCACTTCATGTTTTAAAACAGCTTACAATTGTACCATTCTTTTGAAATACTTTGTACAAAGTGGTGATCCAGATATCACTGTGAGGCAGAAAGAATAAGAATTACATTTCCACTTTAAAAAATGAAGAAACAAACTCATAAGGGGATAGGAGGAATCTGAGGAGACAGGGCTGGTTATGTGCAGGATGAAGAGGAATACTTAGGCTGACTCCTTAGGTCCATGTGCATCCCTCAAGGCTGTGTGTCAGGAAGCAATGCACTGTATTGGGATGAGTGCGCCCTCAGGCAGACAGCCTGGACACAGAGCCCGGTTCCTGTGACAAGGTGTAGGAGCCGAGATGCTGTTGTTCGGTCAGTAAGTCACGTCTGACTCTGCGACCTCGTGAACTGCAGCACACCAGGCCTCCATGTTCCTTCACTATCTCCCAGAGTTTGCTCGAACTCATGTCCATTGAGTCCATGATGCCATCCAACCATCTCATCCTCTGTCGCCCTCTGCTCTTCCTGCCCTCAACCTTTCCAGGCACCAGGGTCTTTTCCAATGAGTCTGTTCTTCCATCAGGTGGCCAATGTATTGGAGCTTCAGCTTAACCATCAGTCATTTCAATGAATACCCAGGGTTGATTTCCTATTGGACTGACAGGTTTGATTCCCATGCTGTTCAAGGGACTCTCAAGAGTCTTCTCCAACACCACAGTTCAAAAGCAACAATTCTTTGGTGCTCAGCCTTCTTTCTGGTCCAACTCTCACATCTATACATGACTACTGGAAAACCCACAGCTTTGACTATATGGACCTTTGTTGGCAAAGTAATGTCTCTGCTTTTTAATTTGCTGTCTAGGTTTGTCACTGCTTTTCTTCCAAGGAGCAAGCATTTTTTAATTTGATAGCCGCAGTCACCAGCTGCAGTGATTTTTGAGCCCAAGAAAATAAAGTCTGTCACTGTTTCTATTTTTTCCCCATTTTTTCCCCATTTTTCCCCATTTTTCCCCATATTTGCCATGAAGTGATTGAACTGAATGCCATGATCTTCATTTTTTGAATGCTGAGTTTGAAGCCAGCTTTTTTACCCTCCTCTTTCACCTTCATCAACAGACTCTTTAGTTCCTCTTCACTTTCTGCCATCAGAGTGGTATGATCTTCTTATCTGAAGTTGTTGATATTTCTCCCAGCAATCTTGATTCCACCTTCTGCTTCATCCAGCTCAGCATTTCACATGATGTACTCTGCATATAAATTAAATAAGCAGGTGACAATATACAGCCTTGACATACTCCTTTCCCAATTTTAAACCAGCACATTGTTCCAAGTCTGGTTCGAACTGTTGCTGCTTGACCTGCATACAGGTTTCTCAGGAGGCAGGTCCCATCTCGTTAAGAATTTTCCACAGCATGTTGTGATCCACAAAGTGTCAGAAGAAACACTAAACCCAGAGGAATATTAGAGTAGTCAGTGAAGCAGGTTTTTTGTTTTGTTTTGTTTTTCTGGAATTCTCTTGCTTATTCTATAATCCAACAGATGTTGGCAATTTGGTTTTTGGTTCCTCTGCCTTTTCTAAATCCAACTTGTATATCTGGAAGTTCTCAGTTCATGTACTATTGAGCTCTAGTTTGAAGGATTTTGAGCATTACCTTGCTAGAATGTGAAATGAGAACAATTATGTGGTACTTTGAATGTTCTTTGGCATTGCCTTTCTATGGGATTAGAATGAAAATTGATTTTTCAAGTCCTGTGGCCACTGCTGAGTTTCCCAAATTTGCATACCAAGTGTAGCACTATAGTAGCATTATCTTTTTGGGATTTGATATAACTCAGCTGGAATTCCATCACCTCCATTAGCTATAATCACCTCCATTAGCATTGTTCATATCAATGCTTTCTAAGGCCCACTTGACTTCACACTCCAAAATGTCTGGCTCTAGGTGAATGACCATACTATCCTGGTTATCTGGGTCATTAGAGTTTTTTTGTATAATTCTGTTTATTCTTGCCACATCTTCTTAATATTTTCTTTTGTGTTAGGTCTTTACAATGCCCATCTTAGAAAGAATTGTTCCCTTGACATTTCCAGTTTTGTTGAAGAGATCTCTAGCTTTTTCCAATCTATCATTTTCCTCTACTTCTTGCTTTGTTCGCATAAGAATGCTTTCTTATCTCTACTTGCTATTCTCTGGAAATCTGCATTCAGTTGGGTATACCTTTCTGTTTCTCCTTTGCCTTTCACTTCTCTTCTTTTCTCAGCTATTTGTAAGGCCTCCTCAGACACCATTTTGCCTTTTTGCATTTCTTTTCCTTGGAGATGATTTTGATCACCACCTCCAGTATAATGTTACTGTGATTTGTCATGAAATCATGGGACCGGATGCCATGATCTTCATTTTTTGAATGTAGAATTTTACACCAGCTTTTTCACTCTTCTCTTTCACCTTCAACAAGAGGCTCTTCAGGTCCTCTTCACTTTCTGCCGTAAGGGTGGTGTCATCTGCATATCTGAGGTTATTGATATTTCTCCCAGCAATCTTGGCTCCAGCTTCTGCTTCATCTAGCCTGACATTTCGCATTATATACTCTGCATAGAAGTTAAATAAGCAGGGTGATTACATACAGCCTTGATGTACTCCTTTCCGAATTTGGAACCACTCCATTGTTCCATGTCCAGTTCTAACTGTTGCTTCTTGACCTGCATACAGGTTGCTCAGGAGGCAGATAAGGCATTCTGGTATTCCCACCTGTTGAAGAATTTTCCTCAGTTTGTTGTGATCCACATGGTCAAAGGCTTTAGCATAGTCAATGAAGCAGAAGTAGATGTCTTTTGGAATTCTTTTGCTTTCTCTGTGATACAACAGATGTTAGTAATTTGATTGCTGGTTCCTCTGCCTTTCTTAATTGAGCTTGTACATCTGGAAGTTCTCAGTTCACATACTGTTGAAGCCTAGCTTGGAGAATTTTAAGCATTACTTTGCTATTGTGTGAAATGAGTGCAATTGTGCAGAAGTCTGAACATCCTTTGGCATTGCCTTTCTTTTGGATTGGAAAGAAAATTGATTTTTCAAGTCCTGTGGCCACTGCTGAGTTTCCCAAATTTGCTGGCATATTGAGTGCAGCACTTTCACAGCATCATCTTTTAGGATTTGAAATAACTCAGCTGGAATTCCATCACCTCCACTAGCTTTGTTGTTAGTGATGCTTCCTAAGGCCCACTTGACTTCACACTCCAGCATGTCTGGCTCTTGGTGAGTGATCACAACACCATCATGGTTATCTGGATCATTAAGATCTTTTTTGTATAGTTCTACTGTGTATTCTTGCCACCTCTTCCTGATATCTTCTGCTTCTGTTAGGTCCATATGGTTTCTGTCCCTTATTGTGCCCATCTTTGTATGAAATTTTCCCTTGGTATCTCTAATTTTTGTGAAGCGATCTCCAGTCTTTCCCATTCTATTTTTTTCTTCTATTTCGTTGCACTGATCACTGAGGAAAGCTTTCTTATCTCTACTTGCTATTCTCTGGAACTCTGCATTCAGATGTGTATATCTTTCTTTTTCTCCTTTGCCTTTCACTTCTCTTCTTTTCTCAGCTATTTGTAAGGCCTCCTCAGATACCACTTTGCCATTTTGCATTTGTTTTCCAGGGGGATGATTTTAATCACTACCTCCAGTACAATGTTATGAACCTCTGTCCATAGTTCTTCAGGCACTGTCTGTCAGATCTTATACCTTGAATCTATTTCTCACTTCCACTGTATAACTGCAAGGGATTTCCCTCAAGTCATACCTGAATGGCCTAGTGGTTGTCCCTACTTTGTTCAATTTAAGTCTGAATTTTGAAATAAGGAATTCATGATCTGAACCACAATCAGCTCCCAGTCATGTTTTTGCTGATTATATAGAGCTTCTCCATCTTTGGCTGCAAAAAATATAATCAATGTGATTTCGGTATTGACCATCTGGTGATGTCCATGTGTAGAGTCATCTATTACGTTGTTGGAAGAGGGTGTTTGTCATGACTAGTTAGTTCTCTTGGAAAAACTCTGTTAGCCTTTGCCCAGCTTCCTTTTGTACTCCAAGGCAAAGCTTGTTACTTTGTAACAGGCATACCTGTTACTCCAGGTATCTTTTGACTTCCTACTTTTGCATTCCAATCCCCTATGATGAAAGAAAGCTAAGCACTGAAGAATTGATGCGTTTGAACTGTGGTGTTGGAGAAGACACTTGAGAGTCTCTTGGACTGCAAGGAGATCCAACCAGTCCATCCTAAAAGAGATCAGTCCTGAATATTCATTGGAAGGACTGATGCTGAAGCTGAAAGTACGATACTTTGGCCACCTGATGCAAAGAACTGACTTATTTGAAAAGACCCTGATGCTGGGATAGATTGAAGGCGGAGGAGAAGGGGACAAGAGAGGATGAGATGGTTGGATGACATCACTGAATAAATGGACATGAGTTTGATTAAGCTCCAGGAGTTGGTGATGGACAGGAAAGCCTAGCGTGGGTCACAGAGTTGGACACAACTGATTGAACTGAACTGATGATGAAAAAGACATCTTTTTTGCTATTAATTCTAGAAGTTCTTGTAGGTCTTCAGAGAACCATCCAACTTCAACTTCTTCAGCATTAGTGGTCAGGGCACAGACTTGGATTACTCTGATATTGAATGGTTTCCCTTGGGAATGAACAGAAATCATCTTTCATTTTTTATTTTGCACCCAAGTACTGTATTTCAGACTCTTATGTTGACTAGCACACTTGTGTGATCTATTAAAGTTATCTATGGCCACCAGAATTCTGATGTTCATGGGGCCTCTAGAGATGAGACCATCCAGACTTTTCTCAGGGATTGGATCATTTAAAAGTTTTATCAGTGAATTTTTAAATGAATTTTCTTGCTTCTAGGATTATATTCATAGCTCTTTTTTTATTATTATTTCAAAGTTCTCTTCTCTTTTACATCTGAACAATCCAGTTTTCATTGTTATACCCTGGTCACTTTCTCAACAGTCTGAGTTTCAAACCCATTATAGTCATTAAGCTAAGAAGATATTTCTTCCCAGGCCTTTCACTGACTCTTGAGTATGATGTGCAAGTTTGTAAATCAGTGCTAGCACTTGACCTACATACATAAGCACAGTACATCTACACAGAATCAGGACTCCTCCAACCAATGGACACACACACTAATAACACAGGAGACCCTGTCTTATTCCTGTAGAGCTTGTGAGCATCTCACAGGACATTCATCCTTTGAGCTAATCTAAGTGAACTCTGTCATTCATAAAGAAGTCTTTTGCACATGCTAAAGACTGGCATATTGATATGCCAGTCATAAAGCCACTGCCTGGGCTTAGGATACCTACTTACCTGAGCAACCATGAGAAGAAAAGAAATGAATATTGTGATAAGCCAGCTACTTATCTATGTTATCAGCTGATAACATAGAAAGTAACACAGATCCATGTAGATAGCAAAGTTCCCCAAAGTATAATCAGAGATCAAACAACACATTGATTTAAAAAGGCAACTATTATTAATAGATACACACTTCTACATATAAAACAGACAAACAACAAAAACCTACTGTTTGGCAGGGATCTATATTCAGTATCTCATAATGGTCTAGAATGGAATAGACTCTGAAGAAACAATATGTGTATATAAACACACATATATATCATTTGCTGTATACCTGAGACCAATGCAACATTGTTCATCACCTACATGTCAATAAAACTCTTTGTTTTGAAAAGTAGAAAACTACTTTTGGGGGGTTTCCCTGGCAGCCCAGTCATTAAGACTTCTCCTTTCAATGCAGTGGGTGTAAGTTTGATCCCTCATCAGGGAACCAAGATCTCACATGCCTCACAGCCAAAAAAAAAAAAAAAAAACCCATAAAATAAAATCAATATTGTCACAAATTCAATAAAGACTTCCAAAGAAATGATCTGCATCAAAAAATTTTTAATTAATAAGTTTTAAAAAGAGAATTGTTAGAGATATGTATCTCTTCATTGAAACCCCCCACCCCCCCCAAAAAAAAAGTATAAGTCCCATAACAATTTGAGGACACTTTACAAATGACTACTCATCTGCCTCTTCTCCAGAAAAAAAAAATTTTGTAACTTATTTTAAGCATTTTGCTTCTGTTAATTTTTTAAGATTTTTTTTTGTTTAAATTATGCATAATTATACTTATTAAATAAATAAATGTATATTCATAAAATTAAAGCATCATAGATTTAATTATTAAAATAGATTAATAATTATGTTCATCTGTACTCCCTCTCCACTGAAGGAACTAATTCCTTTCTTGCATGTTTATCTCACAGTCCCAGTTGGTGGAAGATTTCCAAGAACTGCGGAGGACATTAGAGACCATGAATATGTTCAATGCCAACCTGGGGTTCTTCTCCCTTCACTTCGCCCAGGTCTTGATTTTGGAAGCCCTGGCTTGGATAATAGTGTGGCATTTTGGCAATGGCTGGCTTATCACAATGCTCATTTCTCTTCTTCTCACGGTTGCTCAGGTAAGTAGGTGTCCTAAGCCCAGGCAGCGGCTCTATGGGAAGCCTCAGAATTTTTTCTTCCCTCTTTAAACTGGTGTCAGCGGCTGCCTGGCACTTCCTGGCAAGCTACTCATCAGTGTCTGACACCAGCAAGTTATCAAAACCCACTGGGCCCCAGTTCTCTCATCTGTAACACGGGGTAATGATTTTTTTATGAAGATATTCTCAGGAGAACTAAACAAGTTACTCTGTAGAGTGCCTAGCACAGACACTGGCATGTGGTAAATATCCTTGACAGTTGCTACCCTTTGCCCAATAGTATCCACACAATGTCAGTAACTGAAGTTCCGTTCTAGACCATGTAACCTTTGCCTTTATCTTTCATTCATTAAAAAAACCAACATTTTCAATGGTTGTTCAATGATTTTTATTAAGACTATATGCACATACGTGAACTTATTTTGTTTTCTTTTTAATCGCTCAGTTGTTTCCAATCATTTTAGACCCCGTGGACTGTAACCCCCAGGCTCCTCTGTCCATGGATTTATTCAGACAAGAATACTGGAATAGGTTGCCATTCCCTTTACCAGGGAATCTTCCTGACCCAGGGATCAAATCCGAGTCTCTCATATTACAAGCAGATTCTTTACCGTCTTAGCCACCATGAAGAAAGGAAGCCCCACATACAGTTCAGTTCAGTTCAGTCGCTCAGTCGTGTCTGACTCTTTGCAACCCCGTGAATCGCAACACACCAGGCCTCCCTGTCCATCACCAACTCCCAGAGTTTACTCAAACTCTTGCCCATCAAGTCAGTGATGCCATCCAGACATCTCATCCTCTGTCGTCCCCTTCTCCTCCTGCCCCCAAATCCCTCCCAGCATCAGGGTCTTTTCCAATGAGTCAACTCTTTGCATGAGGTGGCCAAGGTATTGGAGTTTCAGCTTCAACATCAGTCCTTCCAATGAACACCCAGGACTGATCTCCTTTAGGATGGACTGGTTGCATCTCCTTGCAGTCCAAGGGACTCTCAAGAGTCTTCTCCAACACCATAGTTCAAAAGCATCAATTTTTCAGTGCTCAGCTTTCCTCACAGCCCAACTCTCACATCCATACATGACCACTGGAAAAACCATAGCCTTGACCAGATGGACCTTTGTTGACAAAGTAATGTCTCTGCTGTTTAATATGCTATCTAGGTTGGTCATCACTTTCCTTCCAAGGAGTAAGCGTCTTTTAATTTCATGGCTGCAATCACCATCTGCAGTGATTTTGAAGACCGAAAAAATAGTCTGACACTGTTTCCACTGTCTCCCCATCTATTTCCCATGAAGTGATGGAACCAGATGCCATGATCTTAGTTTTCTGAATGTTGAGCTTTAAGCCAACTTTTTCACTCTCCTCTTTCACTTTCATCAAGAGGCCCTTTAGTTCTTCTTCACTTTCTGCCATAAGGGTGGTGTCATCTGCATATCTGAGGTTATTGATATTTCTCCCGGCATTAATTCATACCTATATGTATGTATCTATATATGTGTGTGTGTGTGTGTGTGTGTGTATTCACTATTTATACATGCTGTTTAATAATAAAAGAGTCTATTTAAAATGTTATATATATAATATGTATTTTTAAAAAAAATTCCCTGAGACCCTAGCCAAAAGCTTCACTTCACCAATACTTATCAATACATCAGTCTATGAAGAGAGTCTATTTATTATTACATGATAATAGGATCATGGATTCTGCAGAAATGGCAATCAGCAACTGGCGTGTAGCAGGGCAATTGATAAATCCTTTGAATGAAGCACAGACTTCTGAAGAGGGCCTTCTATGCCCACAACACTGCATTGTGGACACAAAGGGAAATGCACCTGACTCTGCACTTGGGCAGCAGTCATCCAGTGGAGGAGATGGTCATTTAAATACCTAGACAAGATACAAGGCAGAAGGGAAAGAAACAAGCATGCGCTCTTGGAGCAGAAAGAGGCATCTAATTCTAATTGAGGCAATTGGGGATGGTTTCATGGAGAATTAACATCAATGTTAATTACAAAATTTTATATGCTAATTTTTTTCTTGAAAAGTCAACTTGCTTTATTCTTTGAGAAGCAACTTTTGGAATCAAGAAAGGAAACAAATACTTCTTTGACTGCTTAGGATTATCAGGAATTTTACATGTATTTTGCCTGCAAGACAGCTGAATGAGCAAGGTATAATGTTATAATCCCTGCTTCTCAGACAAAGAACTGAGTTCAGAGCCACCAACTAGCTTGCCAAGAGTTGTATAACTTGTAAAGTGGTGAAGGCAGTTCAGAGCCCTAGTCAGCCTGACTCCAAAGGCATCCTCCTTCCATTCCACACTGGACGATTCTGACAGTAGAGAGAACATTCTAGGCTTAGAGAGCCACCTGTGCAAAGGTGCAGGGACGGGAAAGCACTCAGCAAGTGTGACAGATACAGAGATCTCCACTGTTCTCATGGGTTCCCGAACCTACCAGCGGGCTCACTTACTGCTTTCTTCTTTCCTTGTCAGCTTCTCTGACTGCAACCTTGTCTCTTCCAGGCTCAGGGTTCATTTCTGCAACATGACATGGGACACCTATCCATGTTTAAGAAGTCCAAGTGGAACCGCCTGATGCAAACATTTGTGATGGGTCATATCCAGGTAAATGTTCTAGGGCAATGATGGGATTCTGAAAGTCATTTCCCTAAGCAGTGGTTTCTACATATGCTTATCAGCAAAAATTTTTAGCACACACCCCAAAAGTAAATGTAAATATACAAACAATGTAGTGAATATATATAAGTATATATATATATATACATATATACATATATATATATATATATATATATATAACATAACATTATAACATATATGCTAAAATTAGAATTTTAACTGTTTAGGAGGAAAGGTTTATTTTTATTAAGAAGTTCTGTTTTTTTCTTAGCCAATAAACTATTTGGCCCAATCCCTGGTACACCACTAAAGAAACACCTCTCAGGAGATATACCCTACAAAGTCATGAGTAGGGATATTCTTAGAAGGGATCCGGACATGTACCTCTGGGGGGCTAGGGGAATCCAGCCAACCATTTTAGCCCTGGGAGGACTATGTATAAATAAAACAAAAGATGCAGAATAGAGAAAAGTTTAACAAAAGAGAGAAACCAAGGAAAGTTAGATGGCTCCGTTTAAGAGTTGAGGGTTGCAAAACCCAGACTGCCGGAAAAAGCAGGGCAGTTGGTCTTATCTTCCTCACATATGCTCCAGGAGGACAGGCACACTGCCCTATGCACCCCTGAAATGCAGCGCCTAGCAGAGTGCCTAACACGCAGTAGGCCTTCCATAAGCATGTGTGGAATGCATGAAGGGATGGATGGAGGAATGGAACCATGGGTGGAAACCTGATAACAGTACAAGGATTGATGACAGTCGGTTTCAGCCCTGGCTCTGATAGTTCTGACAGATTCTGACAGTAAGATTCTATCTCTGGCTCTCAGAGTTCTCATCTCTAAAATTAGGACTTCAGCTGGATCTCAGCTTTTCTATGATGTTCTAGGATTTGGTGAGAAACCAAATGACAGAATGGTCTCTGTTCATTTCCAAGGCAAACCATTCAGTATCACAGTAATCCAAGTCTAGCTAACTCTGCTAGCCTTTGCCCTGCTTCATTTTGTACTCCATTTCTGTATTCTTGCCTTGATAACCCCATGAACAGTATGAAATGGCAAAAAGATATGACAGTGAAAGATGAACTCCCAAGTCGGTATGTATCCAATATGCTACTGGAGAAGAGTGGAGAAATAACTCCAGCAAGAATGAAGAGATGTAGCCAAAGTGAAAACAACACCAAGCTATGGGTGTGACTGGTGGTGGAAGTAAAGTCCAATGTTGTAAAGAGCGATATTGCATAGGAACCTGGAATGTTAGGTCCATGAATCAAGGAGAATTGGAAGTGGTCAAACAGAAGATGGCAAGAGTTAGCATCGACATTTTAGGAATCAGTGAACTAAAATGGACTGGAATGGGTGAATTTAATTCAGATGACCATTGTATCTACTACTGTGGGCAAAAATCCCTTAGAAGAAATGAAGTAGCCATCATAGTCAAGAAAAGAGTCCAAAATGCAGTACTTGGATGCAATCTCAAAAATGAAAGAATGATCTCTTTCATTTCCAAGGCAAACCATTCAATATCACAGTAATCGAAGTCTTTCCCCAAAACACTAATGCCAAAGAAGCTGAAGTTGAATGGTTCTATGAAGACCTATAAGACCTTCTAGAACTAACACCCAAAAAAGATGCCCTTTTCATTATAGCGGACTGGAATGCAAAAGTAGGAAATCAAGAGACACCTGGGATAACAGGCAACTTTGGCCTTGGAGTACAGAATGAAGCAGGGCAAAGGCCAAAAGAATTTTGCCAAGAGAACACACTGGCCTGTCACAGAAAACACCCTCTTCCAACATTATTACTCCTGTATATATTCCAAATATTTTCACTTTAACATGAAAGAAATACAAAAATTATTAATATATTTTACATTTCTTTTTTCATTCTGAGGCTTTGAATCTAGTATGTATTATATACTTACACGGCCTGCCTCAATTTGAGTGGTCAGATGCTCAGTGGCCACACATAGATAATGGCTACTCTACTGAGCACTGCAGATCTAAAATACGTGTTAATCAATTTTTGAGAGATGTCAAATATGCAATAAAAACTATGACTATTGCTTATTTTTCTATAAATGATTAACATAATAGAGGAAGAGAAGAGAAATTGAATATCTCAATATGCCAGCATTCTACTTACAGCATCTCATGTCTCTTCACACAACCCATACAGGTAAATGTCATTATATTATACTATATTTACTGAAGATGAAGTTGAACATCAAAGGGTAGATAATTTTCCCAAACCACACAGAAACATTTATACACCCAGTGGATGCAACTAAGTTGATGTGCTTCCAAATCCTTTTCTCTGTTAAAACGTTCAGATATTCACTGAAAGATAGAAAATCCCAAACAACTTAATCAGAGGTGACATGAGCTCGGCATCAACTAAAATGCTTTTATTGTCACTTATATTTAATGAGATCATTGACGCTTGAACATGTGATGATCAGAGGCAAGCCCCCATAGGAGATGACTTCAGACCCATAACTCTTTAAAATATTCATTGAAGTAGGAACCCTGGGGCCATTTCCTTCCCAGAACTAATTAGTTTTAGAGCTGAAGATTCTTTATTTATAAAATGAGAAGTGTACTCTCTGCTCTACCTATTTCATATTTCTTTTTAAAAGGAGGGCAATAAAAAGAAAGATGGAAAGACATTTCAACGGTTTTTATTCTTCTTCATTATCAGGAGTTGTTTTACGCTGGAATTTGTGTTCCTGGATAAGATAATTATTTGCTGGTAGGCTTTTAAAACCTCTAGCCAAAGAATCATGCTGTGACCCAGGCATGAGGGACAGCATGTTCCAGGAATCCATATCTTAATTAAACTTTGGAGATGTAGGCAGAAAACTCTGATTATTACTATTCATGAGCTAGTCATGTCCAACTCATTCTGACCCCATGAATGCAGCACACCAGGCTTCCCTGTCCTTCATCAGTTCATAAAGTTTGCTCAGACTCATGTCCATTGAGTCAGTGATGCCATTCAATTATCTCATGTTCTGTCATCCCCTTTTCCTCCCGCCTTCAATCTTTCCCAGGATCAGGGACTTTTCCATTGAGTTGGCTCTTCACATCAGGTGGCCAGTATTTTGGAGCTTCAGCTTCAGCATCAGTCTTTCCAATGAATATTTAGGGTTGTTTTTCTTTAGTTTTGGAAAACTCTGATAATGAAAGATATTTCAGGAGAGAAATCTTGCAGCTAATGAATGTTCTCTTCTCCTCAGGGCTTATCTGCAAAATGGTGGAATAACCGGCACTTCCAACATCATGTCAAAACAAACATCTACCCCAAAGACCCAGATATTGATGTAGGCCCACTTTTTGTTATTGGAGATTTACAACCTGTCAAGGTATGTTTAGAAATCCTAAGCACTAGAGAAGTGTTTCAGGAAGTCGTTCTTGGAAAGGTCTACACCTTTGTCTTGAGGAGATCAGGCTGGAGATTCTGACTTCAAGCATGATTTCAGAGCATCTCTTCTTCTTTTAAGTCCACGATATAGATTTTAAATAAGTGAATCTGGTTTTGAAAGAAAGAATAAAATGTGAAATTAATGACTAAATGATCTTAAAAGTCTTTCGGGCTTAATCACTCATAGAAGGCATGGCAGAACACTCAACAAGTGCTAAATCACAAAACGTCTACATATGTCAACTAATTATAGCTGTTGGAAGAAACTAAGTTGTTATTTTTACTTCTATGTTCATTTTGGTTCATTTACACATGAAACTAAGCTCAAATGCCTCATAATACACTTAGGACCTCACCTCTAATTCAGACCTCTTAAGCAACAGAAAAAGGAAGACAAACTCCAGAATGTCTCAGCTGTTGACTTTCTTAAACCTCAGCTTAAAAACCAGCATGGAAGGATTATTACCAAGATTTTTAGAGTCTGCTTTCAACATAGAAGGTATAAGGATAACCCAGAAAGGTATCCTTCCTCGAGAGGAAATGATGGATCCTGAGAATTAAGTGCTTAGGCAGTGGTTCTATCTCCTTCTGGAAGAATTTAGGAGCTTTCTAACAACAAAGGAGTGTAGCTTGGTCAGTTGCTGTGTGGACTTTGTGGTAACCAGAATTGTGCAACTTTCTGAAAATAGGTTTTCCCAGTTTGGGAAGACAACCTTCTTCCAATTAGGAGAAAAAGTCTCCTGTCGAGATATAAAGAAAGAAAGAAAGCTTGTAGTCTTCACTCAGTTGTTCTTCACCATGACTCCACAAACAAGTCAGAGCTCTCTAAAGTTTGCGAACTCCTGCAGTGAAGTCGCTCAGTCATGTCTGACTCTTTGAGGCCCTATGAACTGTAGCCCACCAGGCTCCTCCACCCATGGGATTTTCCAGGCAATCATACTGGAGTGGGTTGTCATTTCCTTCTCCAGGGATCCAACCAGGGTCTCTCACATTTCAGGCAGACTCTCTACAGTCTGAGCCACCAGGGAATCCCTGTGAACTCCTCGGCTGATCACTAAACTTATGATATTTTGACTTCTCTCCTCATTCCCTCAAAGCAATGGAGATTTGTCTCACTGGAGTTCATGAGGCAGCCTGACTCCCCCCAGAAGTGTCTTCCATAGAACTGTATCCAGTTCACATGCTGCCTCTTCACAGAGGATGGAGACATCATCACTTCTCCACCATTCTAGAGACATATTCCTCGAGCCTTAGGTTTCTGTATACTTTAACTTCAAAGCAACTGCACAACACATTACTTAAAATCATTTAATCTCTAAAATTCAATTGTTTCACAACAAAACTAATAAGGATAAGCCCTAAACATTTCTGTTCTTCCCATTTTACTGTCAGTTTGTACCACGTTTTTCAAATATTCATTCCTTCAACAAGTATTAATTAAATCCTGTAGGGGCCAGGTCCTGTGTTCATACTCTGGAAAAGTTAGACTTCTCCTTTGGAACAATACTCAAAAATCAACCCTTCACCTATATTAGCCAACCCTCCAAAATTTCCCACCAACTCCCTCTTTCAAGTTTCAGTTCAGTTCAGTCGCTCAGTAGCAGCCAACTCTTTGTGACCGTGTGAACCGCAGCATGCCAGGCATCGCTGTCCATCACCAACTCCGAGAGTCCACCCAAACCCATGTCCATTGAGTCGGTGATCCCATCCAACCATCTCATCCTCTGTCGTCCCCTTCTCCTTCCCTCAATCTTTCCCAGCAACAGGGTCTTTTCAAATGAGTCAGCTCTTCACATGAGATAGCCAAAGTACTGGAATTTCAGCTTCAACATCAGTCCTTCCAATGAACACCCAGCACTGATTTCCTTGAGGATGGACTGGTTGGATCTCCTTGCAGTTCAAGGGACTCTCAAGAGTCTTCTCCAACACCACAGTTCAAAAGCATCAGTTCTTTGGTGCTCAGCTTTCTGTATAGTCCAACTCTCACATCCATACATAACCACTGGAAAAACCATAGCCTTGACTAGATGGACCTTTGTTGACAAATTGATGTCTCTGCTTTTTAATATGCTGTCTAGGTTGGTCATAACTTTCCTTACAAGGAGTAAGTGTCTTTTAATTTCATAACTGCAATCACCATCTGCAGTGATTTTGGAGCCCAGGAAAATAAAGTCAGCCACTGTTTCTACTATTCCCCAATCTATTTGCCATGGAGGGATGGGACAGGATGCCATAATCTTAGTTTTCTGAATGTAGAGCTTTAAGCCAACTTTTTCACTCTCCTCTTTCACTTTCATCAAGAGGCTCTTTAGTTCCTCTTCACTTTCTGCCATAACGGTGGTGTCATCTGCATATCTGAGGTTATTGATATTTCTCCTGGCAATCTTGATTCCAGCTTGTGCTTCCTCCAGCCCAGTGTTTCTCATGATGTACTCTGCATATAAGTTAAATAAGCAGGGTGACAATATACAGCCTTAACGTACTCCTTTTCCTATTTGGAACCAGTCTGTTGTTCCATGTCCAGTTCTAACTGTTGCTTCCTGACCTGCTGCATACAGGTTTTTCAAGAGGCAGGTCAGGTGGTCTGGTATTCCCATCTCTTTCAGAATTTTCCACAGTTTATTGTGATCCACATAGTCAAGGGCTTTGGCATAGTCAATAAATCAGGAATAGATGATTTTCTGGAATTCTCTTGCTTTTTTGATGATCCAGCAGATATTGGCAATTTGATCTCTGGTTCCTCTGCCTTTTCTAAAACCAGCTTGAACATCTGGAAGTTCACATTTCACGTATTGCTGAAGCCTGGCTTGGAGAATTTGAGCATCACTTTACTAGTGTGTGAGATGAGTGCAATTGTGTGGTAGTTTGAGCATTCTTTGGGATTTCTTTTCTTTGGGATTGGAATGAAAACTGACCTTTTCCAGTCCTGTGACCACTGCTGAGTTTTCCAAATTTGCTGCCATATTGAGTGCAGCACTTTCCTGGCATCATCTTTCAGGATTTGAAATAGCTCAACTGGA
Source organism: Dama dama (assembly GCF_033118175.1). Lineage (NCBI taxonomy): Eukaryota > Metazoa > Chordata > Mammalia > Artiodactyla > Cervidae > Dama > Dama dama. Next base: position 80,750,477 of record NC_083681.1, read on the forward strand.
ATTCCATCCCCTCCACTAGCTTTGTTTGTAGTTTCCTACCACTTAAATCCAGATGGGAGTAACTGTAAATGACTATCATTATTTTGTCACCATGAATATTATTTTTATTCATGATAGTAAGAGAAAGAAAGGTCAAGTCTAATATCCAAATAACAGAAGAAATATGTAGAAGGGAAAGTATTAAAAGAAGAGGAAAGGCAAAAATCAAACATGGCTCACAGTGTTGTTGTTGTTGTTGTTGTTGTTGTTGTTGTTATTTTTTGGCTCACAGTGTTTTAACTGACTGAACATATGGTAAAATTATAGAGATTTGAATTATCATTCATTCACTAATTACTTCAGCTAGACGTTTATTAAGTGTCTCTTAGGTAATAGAGATAAACCATTACTTCTATGCCTCCTCTCAAGATATTTGCTGCCCTTGTGCATTTGGGTACAGACTAAGTTAACTAAGAAGACCCCTGGAAAATGACTCAAATTTCCAGTGGTAAGATTATATATTATCATGCCTTAAAAATGAGTAAATCACAGGATGAGATCCACGATGGACTTAAAGGAGGAAAGATGAAGTAGATATTAGAGGTTATGACTATGTGTTTTATAACACAACCATTCAACAAATATCTGTTAAATGGATGAATGGATACAAGTAGCCTGAGCTTCAAGCAGAATTCTAAGCATATAGGTTGAAAAAGACCTTGAAAACTTATCAGAAATATTTCTCCTCAATCACTGTTCCATTCCACACCAGGACAAAAATTTCAAAATGGCTCCCATGGATATAATAATAAACAATCACAATCCCTGAAGTCAAATGGAATAAGCCACCCCTGCAAGAATTGCCCACATTTAAATAAAGAAAAAGGCACCACAGTATTTCCTCCCCCTTCAGTTCTGGTTCTTCAGTGGCTTCAGTTTGACAGTAAATGAACTCTGACCAGATGGCTCTTTCTATAGAGATTCTACACACACACACACACACGCATGGGCACACACACACACATGACCTTGAGTATAATAACAGAAGTCTATATTGTTCTTACTTTAGTTTTATTTTCTCTCCATTCAGTATGGCAACAGTAAAATCAAATACATCAACTACGAGAAGCAGCACCTGTACTTCTGCATGGGTGAGTCACACAGGGAGCCACAATCCTTATCTTCCCGTTTCCTTGAAGCAAACTGTTGTCAAACCAGAAGGCATGACTGAAATCCTCCCACAGAGAGACGATCCCATGTCTTGTTGTGCCTCAAAAAAGCAGCATGCTTTATTTCAGACTTACCTGGGTGAAATCTGAAAAGGAAAATAGAAGAGAGATTAGGCATTCTTAATGGGCATCTCATCACTCTGGCTACTGTACAAGGAAGGAGATGTTCCAAGAAGGATGGGAGGCAGGATGCCAATCAAGGGGTCTGGTATCTGTGATTCTCGTCCTGGATAAATACAATACTTATGAAGAAGAAAAGGATAGTGGTATATGGATAGGGAGGAAAAATAGGAAAAGAATGCTCAAGCACTGACTGTAGGTAGAGTCTCATGAATAAAAGTCACCTGCAGAGCTTCTGTGTGGAAGAAAGTTGACTGTTCCCACAGCTTACATACAGCTGGAGAAGGTATTTTAGTGGACAGATACACACACACACACACACATGCACACACACACACATATATAAGATAGATCTGGATATGTTCTAGGCTTGAGAGAAAATAGGGTAGCTGAATAATGCTAATACCAATGAAAATATTAGAAGCAAAAATGTTCTGCTCTTAACCAAGTCAAACTCATGATAGATCACAAAGAAAAGATTAGGACCCCAAAATATGCTCATCTAAAACATGCTTACTCATTTGTAAAAGAAACACAAATTAGGGAAGATTCCAAACATTTCCTGTAGATCAGTGGTCCTCACCTAAGAGCATAGTTGCCCCCAGTGGGACATTTGACACCGTATAGATACTTTTTTGATTATCACAAGAAAGCGGGAGAATGGTACTGACATCCATGGGGCAGAAGCCAGGGATGTTGTGAAATGCCTTACAGGACACAGAACAGCCCTGAACAGTAAAGAATTATCTGACCCTAAGATGCCAACAGTGTTAAGATGGAGAAACGGTTGCAGATGATCTGGCTCGCCCAAACATTGGCCACCAGTGGTCATCTGTCTCCTGCCTGACCGGGATGGCCTGTGAGTCCATTTTCTGAGACATGAGGCTCAACCACCACGGCAGCCTCTTCCTGTGCTAGAATTCTGAGGACTTCTCCTAATGCGGTTATTCTCTTTCATGACCAAGAAAAGTGTGGAGGACATTGGTGCCCCAGTTTGAAAGGGAACTATTCCAGCCCAGAGAGATGTGTATTCACATAAGAAAAAACTGTTGGGGTCTCTTGTCTGAACTCTCCTCCTGTGTGTAGTAAAACAATACAGCCTTAGCTTACAAGGAATGGATGAATATTGTAGCTTCACTGCAGCATGCCCAGCTTACAAACCACATCATCCTCAGGAGCTGTTTCATTTTGTCATTTTCTTTCAAATGTCTTTAACTTAGTATGGCAGGTACAAATGAGTCTTACTCAACCCGTCAAAGAGAGATGAAGCTTGACATTTCCTAAAGGTGGCGAGACAGCTTTCATGCAGATTCCTGTAGTAGGGAAAGGTACTTCAGTATAAGCTGAGCTCAACTCTCAGAAAAGAAAGTTGGGAGACTTTTAAAACACTGGGACATGCTAAAGGAAATTAGGGAAAGAGGATAAAGGGAGGGGAAGCTGGTCATGTGGTTAAGCCATGTGTGTCTTCTCACTGGTGCTTATCAAAGTCAAACTCCTTACCCTCCCAAAGGCCTCAGGACAGAGCCCGATCCTCCACGATTGTACTTCAAAGAGATGACTCCCATGTCCTTGAGAAAGACATTTCTGGATCAGGGACAATCCATTCCAGAGGGACACAGTATGAATTTTATAATTGTAAGTTTTCTAACAAATGATTGAATAAAAAGAAGGTCAGAAGCCTACTGAACAAGTAGTAAGTTCTTTGGACAGTCTTGAACTTTCTCAAGAATTTTAAGGGGGCTGGAGTCATCCCAGGAGCATGGCCCTGAACTGTTCTTAGAAACGATTTCTAACATTTGTGCAAGTCTCTTAGTGTGTAGGGTGGACAAAATCATCTGTGCTGACAGTTCACAGGCTTTGAAAGTTTACAGGTCAAATGTGAAGCCTAGTCAGGAAGGGGGTCCAGAGCATCCAACTCAAGTTTGATCAAGGAGAGAGTTGTCAAAATCTGAAGGTTGTCCATATGACTCCTATGTGCTCCAAGCAACTTCACTGGTCCTGGGAGAGATGCAGGCAAATAACTATTTGGCCAGACACAGTATGCCAGCTCTGTATCTGTCACCTTGACATGTTGTGACAGGGTCCAACACGAAGGATCGTGAAGGATTGAAGGATTCCAGGGACCTTGAGAAAACTTAAAAGCTCAGAGCAGAAGCCCTTCCAGGATGCCTTCATCAAGAATGACTCGGATCTTCAAAGCTTCCCTAGTCTCCTTAAGGGAGCTTGAACCAAAGTCCTGATTCAGCCTCAGAGACTCTAAAAGCCCAGCAGCATCCAGGATGTGGTTGTGGATCTCCACCTTGCACCCCTTCTCAGGGGCAATATTCCAGGGGTAGAATGTTAAGGAGATCAACTCCCACTAGCTTGCATAGGAATCATATCTGCTCATTTGTTCACCATCTTCTTGTTTTGTTTTTGTTTTCAGTTGGGGTCCCCCTTCTTGTACCAGTATATTTCAACCTGAAATCCATTCTAGAGATGTACCACGGAAGGGACTGGAAGGTGAGTAACTCGATTCCTTCTCTAAAGCTAGATCAGGCTGGTAGAAAGGGAAAAATGTAAATGCTTGGTCCTTTCCAGATGCAGCTTCCTTGAGTACCAGGATATAAGATTTAGCCAGTTTTATTTCCACCAGCTTAACTTTCAAGCACTTCTTTCCACAGGACATTGCCTGGGTCAGCAGCTTTTACATTCGCTATTTCATCACATTTGGTCCTTTCTATGGAATCTTCGGAACCATGGGGCTCATATACTTAATCAAGTAAGAAAACAATAATATTACTACTCTTATTACCCGGATGGTCCTCTTACCTTTTTCTGATATTTATGATTAGCAATGATTAGCAGATTATGACACCAGACCTCATTCTTGTAGCTGAGACATTTCCAAGAAAATGTAGGATAAAACAGATGAAATAGTTGAATGAGTTTCTTGGAAACTGAATTTGCCCAATCTTGCCTTTTTTCCCACGTGATTAATTCCCAATTGCAGTATAGTAATCCCTCAGCATCTGAAGAGGATTAATCCCTGGACCCACCTAAATTACCGAAATCCAAAGATATTCAAGCTCCACAGTCATCTATCCATATATGTGGTTCCACAACTGTGAATTCAGGCAACCACTAATCTTGTAGTAGCGTATGTGTTTACTTAAAAATATCCACATTTAAGTGGACCTGCATGTTTCTCAAAGGACAATTGCATTCTGCCTGATCACCAAGTCCTTCAAACTGTAATCCAGCTGGACATCATAATACTTACCAAAGATAATAGGAGGCCAGTCTTTTAAAAAGTTATTTTATGACTAGAGATTTTCTCCAAATCAGAATGACTTTAAACTTAATAATCCTCTTCATCTTCCCAATATATTCCTTCCTTATTCATTTGCATTACTATTCATAACCATAACAGTAGCTACTGTGCATCAGGCAATTTGCTAAAGGCTTTACATGCATTATCTTATTTGATTAGTCAAAAATACACAACCAGGCAATGTAGATAGTATCAATTTCATTTTTCTGGTAAGAGAACTAAAGTTCAGAGAAATTAAATCACTTATTCAAGAGCAAATAAGGGCAGTGGCAGTGCCAAATCACAACTTGTACCCAGTTCTATCTGATGACAACAGCCAACCTCTTAATCACATTGCATATATCTTTAAGTTGTTGTTGCTTTAGTCGCTATGTCTGACTCTTTTGCAACCCTATTGACTGTAGCCTGCCAGGCTCCTCTGCTCTGGGGGTTTCACAGGCAAGAATACTGGAGTCAGTTGCCACTTCTTTGTCCAGGGGATCTTCCTGACCCAGGAATCAAACCCAGATCTCCTGCACTGGCAGATGGAATCTTGACCACTGAGCCACCAGGGAAGCCTGACCTTCAGTTATCTAGGATCTTCTGAGCCTTGCACCAATGCCTACAGAAAATACTGGGGATGCTGCTCTGGTACAGTAGGCTGCAAGACAGGGACTGTGACTGATACCTGGTGTGTAATCTTCAGATATAAAAGGTCTGCAAAGATGAAAATCAAATAACCACCACTTTATTGGAACCTTTGAGTCACTGCCATTTCCTCTAATGCTTGGCCAGATCTGCCAGTGGGTATGCAAGCCCAGTGACTGGAACTGAAACTCCCCAAGGAATTATCTAAACTTCCTTTTATTCTCTTAAAGCTTTCTTGAGAGTCCCTGGATTGCATATGTTACCCAGATGAGCCACATACCAATGAAAATGAGCAAAGAGGAGAACAAGGACTGGTTTAGCACTCAGGTAATAATGCTGTTCTTGGGAAAGCATCCACCAAAGCATCCTGATTACCACCTGCTTACCTCATATAATATTTATTGGAGGCTTGCCAGGCACGTCAACTGTTTTGCATGTAGTTACATTAGATGTAGCTACATGTAGCTACATGCTCAGAGTATTCCCACTTTACAAATGAGAAAATTGAGGTATGAAGAAGTTGCATAACTTGTGTAAGATCATACAGCTGATAAGTGGTAGAAGCAGGTTTTATTTATTTATTTGGCCACACATGCAAGGTCTTAGTTATCCTACCAGGGATCAAACTTGTGTTAAGCACACAGTCTTAACCAGTGGACCAGTGGGAGTTCTGTAGAAGCAGGTTTTAAACTTCAGCAGTTTGATTTCAGAAACTTTGCTCTTAACCAAGGCTTAATAACCTACAGTCAGAGGGCCAATCTAGTCCAGTCTGTGTTTTTGTAGTTTTATTGGAACACAGCTACACTCATACATTACATATTCTCTATGATAGCTTTCATTCTAAAACAGCAGAACTGTGTAGCTGTGATGCAGAATTAAAACATTTACTGTGCGGCACTTTACAGGCAAGTTTTACTAAACCTGCCTCAACATGATACAGCCTTTCAACAAATGTCACACTCCTAGAATAACAGAAGGGAGAACCCTGGAATCCTCCTCATTTCATTGTATAGATAGTGGGGCCCAGAGAATAGACTCTGCATTCTCTGCAAACATGCTGTTAACAATTAAAAGACTTGTCACCCATGCAGAATACCATTGCCCCCTAAGCCTGACACTGGCTGTGTTGTGTAAACTGGAGAATCCAGTCATCATACTGCTTCCTTCTTCATGCCCATTTCCAGATTCAGTGGACATTCCACACAGTAGTGGTTCTCAATCATTTTGGTCAAGAAACCACTCTTAAAAGTTACTGAGAACATCAAAGAGCTTTCATTTTTGGAGGATATATCCACTGACACTTACTGTATTTGAAATTGAAACAGAGTTTTAAAGTATCTATTAATTAATTTAAAGCCAATAAAGGTTAACATCAGAGTGATGACATCATCCTATGTTTAACAGCCTCTGGTAAAACCCATGCTATAAGCATGCATGAATGAGGATGAAAAAGGCAAATACTGTCTCAGAAGTATTATGGGGATCATTTTGACCTTGAAGATCCCCTGAAAGTGTTCCAGGGAATCCCAAGGTGCTCTAACATACACTTCGAGGAACCCTGACATAGAGCATCTGCAAAAATAACATTCAAAATGGCAACAACCCTAACAAGAATTAAATCTTAGAAAGACACTGAATAAAAGTCACATTCATAAGCGTTCCAGGTAGTCTGGAGAATCCCATGAACTTCTTCTCAGTCTGTCTTTGTATAAAATAAAATACATTAGATTAAAAAGGAAGCTACTTGTATATATTAATAAATGTATTTCTATGCACAAAACCCTTGATTAAAGCCCTTGTATACTTTATTCCCCATTTAGAAGTCCTTTAAGTCTATCCTGTGGTAATTATATTCAAACTCCTATAATTTCTACCAGAGTCATACAATCCCACTTCCATCTGCCAAAGTCCTTACTCGTGATAACTTAGTCTTCTGAATTTGAGGGCAAATAGTGACTTAGTCCTCTCAGATCCTATTTACTTCTTCATATCTATTGCCTTATCTATACTTCTTAGCAAAATGCCTTATTTCCCTTATAATTATAAGGTCCCTGAGACCTGGGACTTATTTCTATTCATCATGGTTTGTTACACAAAATGCGTACTCAATCAGCACTTGTTGAATGATGAATAACTAAAAGAGTAACTAAATCTCTTGTTTGACATGAGTTCATTTACATCTAACGTAAGCTTTTTCTTTGCAGGTCTTGGCCACCTGTAATGTTGAACAGTCCTTTTTCAACGACTGGTTCACTGGGCACTTGAACTTCCAAATTGAGCACCAGTGAGTACGAGAAATAGTTCACGATAAAGGGCAAGGGCTGCCACTAATAACTGCCCTCCATATAGTCCAGGGAGGAGCAGTAGACTCACCATCTTAAGGGAAAAAAATGAACCAGGGCTCTCTAAAGGATTAACAGCAATGATAAAGAAAGGAAGAAAGAAATGAAGGAAGTGTCACAATTGCGAGTAAATGGAGTGAAATCTTGGAAAAGTATCAGTGACTCAGTTTCCAGATTCCTATGGGCTTAGGAATTGGTGATTTCTTTTTTTTTTTTTTTTTTCTACATGAGGTCTTTATTTTTTTTGCCATGCTCAACTGCACGTGGGATCTTAGTTACCAGACCAGGGATGGAACCTATGTCCCTGAATTGGGAGCATGGAATTTTAACCACTGGACCACCAGGGAAGTCCTGGGGTCTTTTTAATACAATTTTTAATAATCTGGTTGATAATTAAATGCAATGCTCATTTCTAGAAACAGCAGCAGAAATAGTGACGAGACTTTTATACAAAAAAATTTGTTGCTTACAAAACATATGCAAAATAGCTTAAAAAAAAGGGGGGCATTCTAATTTCCTTCTATGTTATATATATATATATATAAATCTCCTAACTAAGGTTCCTTTTATTTTCCTTAAAAACAAAACCAAAAACGATTAGGCTTAGGCACGATTTGCTGCTGGCTCTGCACAGCTTCTCCCTCCCATGAGCAGCATGTTTCTTTGCATTTGCTTTGTTGGCAAAACCTAAGAAAAATCAGGACACTTGGGTAACCAACTTGTGTTCAAACTTAACTATGCTATACTTCAAATATTTACTTATCTGTGTCTTTAGAGCCAAGTTTACAAAATAAATGAAGTGGAGTCCCTGCTGCAATTTCTAAATGGTATCTGTAAATACTTTATCAATGGGTCAGTTACAGAGAGGAAACGGGTAGTTCACGCCTTGATGCAAGTTAAAACATTAAGAGGCAATTTCTCCAGAGTATCAGGGACGAGGCTTTCCACATTCTCTTTGTCTAAACCATGTGAGTCTATGATAGTCAAAGAAGGAACAAGACTTTTATTTGTTCAAGGAATTTTTTTCATTCTATTTCTCATATTAGGGCTTGAAAATTTCAGCCAAACAAACAAACAAACAAACAAAAAAGATTATTACTCACAGTTTTATTAAAGGAGAGGTTTACATCCAAGATAGTCATCTGGTTGACTAATGAAAACTTGGAATTAAAAATCCACCTCTCCTCACTTCTATTTCTTCCCTAGGACTTTTAGCTATTTACCATGACTTAATATGCATTCATCTATTCTTGCTAAGGAAGTTAGAAAGACAGAGACTAAGACAGAGATCAGTAGGGGCGGGGTGGGCAGTTCAGTATCTCCAATTCTCTGGGTAGTTCTAAATGGTAGAAAGTTCTAAATGGTACACTTTCATTTGATCAGGCCAAAAATAAACAGCTGAAGGAGCTAAAACGTATTCTCTTAGTTCTTCTTAAACATTTGCCACCCAAAAGGCTTGTAGTGGGTTAAAGGATAAGATGAGTCTGCCAGCAAGTTTTTTAACTTTCCAGAACTAAAGTATTGTGCAAGGTCAAGGTTGGGTCTGCGTGGCTGATATCATTTTATTTTGCAAAGGGGGAATGCAAACTTTGGGTTTCTCCTTAGGTCTGAGAAGTTTTATATCTCCTTTCTGTGTTTCCCTAGTCTGTTTCCCACAATGCCACGCCATAATTATCACAAGGTGGCACCTCTGGTGAAGTCACTGTGTGCCAAGCATGGACTGCAATATGTGAATAAGCCCATGTTGAAGGCATTTGGAGATATTGCCAGGTAATAACAGTCCCTCCAACCCACCGCTCTCATTTTCCTTCACTGCTGGTCCCCAGACTCTTTACTGCTTTATGAATCATTCAGCCAATGGCTATTTATTAAGGAACATCCATGTGCCCAGCATGGACATGAGGCTCTATAAGGAGCAACACTAACACAGAAATGATAACAGTAATTCCTACCATTTACCTGCTGCCTTCTGGGTACTTCTTAGTGAAAATGCCTTGATGCCCTACTAAATTTCAAGCTTCTTATAAATCAGGGTTCTTTATTATTTGCCTTTGTATCACCCACAGAGCCTTGATATGCTTTAGAACTTAACCAATGGGAGGGACTCTCAAATTGTCTTGTCCAGGGTTGCAGACTAAGATGCTTGCAGGGTCTGGTGGTGAGTGGGTAACAGGCAGGAAGGCCAGGGGTCTCCAAATGGAGGAAAGAGGCTGCAAGTGCCAGATATTTTTATCTGTCTTAAGCGGCAGGAGGAAACAAACTATCGATATTTTTTTCCTTCTCTACAAATTTAAAAGGAGGTTTCTCTTAAAATGCTGTGTTGCCATGACACCTGGTTTAACCTGAAGATAACTATTCTCAAACCTTGAGTTTACCAATACATTTTTCTTATGGAAATGTTTGTCTTAAGCTCTGTTAATGTACCCCAGACTCTGTCTTCAAGTTGGTTCGCCAAGTGGCTCAACCTACTTGACAAACCGGTATGTTATAGTCAGATATTGTTCCCCTAATCTATGTAAATGAAACTATTTGTATGGTAATCTGCCCTTCTACAAGATTCAAGTCAATCATTTTATGGCCTGGGATGAATTATCTGGTGCCATTTTGAGTTTTAAGACATTCCTTTCTTTTCATTAACAGACTGCTAGTGGCTATATAACATCCAGCTGAAGACTAGCAGGGGGTGCTCTCCGCCCCATTCTGATGCCTATGTCAGAAGCTTTCTCTATCTCCTTTATACTTTAATAAAACTTTATTACACAAAAGCTCTGAGCGATCCAGCCTCATCTCTGGCCCCAGATTGAATTCGTCTCCTCCGGAGGCCAAGAATCCCGGCATCTTATCATTCAACAACAACCTTTCAGTGGGACAGGCAGGGGTGACTCTTCCTATAGGAACTGAGAATCCATACTCATCCTGAAGCATTCATAGTTCCCTAGAGAATCCTGTGCTCGTCAAACTAACAGCCAAAACTTTGGTTGTATAATTTATCTTAAAATTAGGAAAAAGAAAAGCAAGAGTATCTTTTTAAAATGAATAAATAAGCCAGCAAGGCTAGACCTGGTCAGATCTGACCCCTGAACAATGACCCATCTTCACTTTCTACCACTGCCCTCCTCCTTTCCTGCCCTCCCAATACCTGACCTCCCTTCAGCTGCTGCCCCTTGCCACGACACATCCTTGGTCACCTTTTCTCCTACCTAGACTAATCCCCCAACTTGCCACCTGCCTCCTGTCATCTTCTCAAGTTCCATTCACCCTCCAAGCTCACCTAAAAGGTCTTTTCTCCATCTTAGTTCTCCCTTGCCCCCAAGACTAAACCTGTCACATGCTCTTACAGCCCCTGTTTCTTTTCATGTCTGATCCTTGTTACAATCATGATTTAATAGCATATTGGGTAATAAATTATGTAATATGTATCTCTCAATGTAGACCAGAGCTCCAGGTGGAAAGATTCTCACCACTCCTACTCACAGCTGTATCACCAGAGCCTAGAAAAGTCTTTAACTTTATAAAGTAGGAGAGGTAGGTGGATACAGGATAGGTTGGTATATGTATATGGTTTATCTTGTAGAGACTCAGTAGAGATTTTTCTTTTAATATGGAGAAAAGGATAAGTGATGTTTTGGAGTACAGAAGAAAAATAATTGAAAGAAAAATTCAATCTCTTCCATATAGAAATGGTGATGGACTGTAGACTGCCAGGCTCCTCTGTCCAAGGGATTTCCTAGGCAAGAATATTGGAATGGGCTGACATTTCCTTCTCCAGGGGATCTTCCCAACCTAGGGATAGAAGCTGCATCTCTTGCATCTCCTGAACTGGCAGGCGGATTCTTACCAATGAGCCACCTGAGAAGCCAGAAAAGGTGGACTCACATTCTAATACATAAGTCAGTGTATTTGACTCACCCTACTGGCAAAATAAAGACATTTTCCAGATACAGCTGAAAATGATGATGTTGCCCTGAATTAAGTAAAAAAGCAAATGTTCCATGAAGTAGCCCCTTTGACCTTAGTCTCACCTACTCACAATTTTGTCTGCTCCTCTCGCAGGGCCCTGAAGAAGTCTGCAGCCGTCTGGACGGATGCTTACTACAAGCATCCAGAAACATGATGTGGATGTGTGTGAGTCTGTGTTAAAGAGGAAGCCTCAGGCCCCAAAGTGTCACTTGTGCTAAAGGTCATGATACCAAACCTCTATAACGCCTGACTTACTTGCAGTTTCAACCTTCCCCAAAGTGTAATTTTAATCAACTGTCTGTAATTTTCTGATCAACTATCTGTAATTTTTTTTGATCAGCTATCTAGGAGGTAATCTGTTGTGTTTTGTCCCTTCTCCATCCTTGCCCCCAGCCCAGAAGAAGAAGAGGATAAAACCCTTGTCATCCTCTCCCCACCACCAAAAAAGGTGTCTGCCCTAAATATACTTTGCTGAGAGCTTCCTTGCCCCTCCCTTCTTCCAATAAAAGCCTTCCATTTGCCCAGCCTCTCAAAGCCCCATTTGATTAACTTTATTCATGTCACTGAATAAAGCCAATTAAATCATCAAATTTACTCAGTTGAATTTTTGTTTTCTAACAGCTTGTTCAATAATCTCCCCAGAGGAGGAGACCCAAGGCCTGAAAATTTCATGACTCCCCAGATCACTGAGCACTGGGTTAGAATTCAGATTATCCATCCTGCAGATCATTTGCACCCTCTGCTCTTTGGCCACAGGAATAAAGATGGTTTGATTGGCCAGACTTCTTTCTGTCTCCGTAACCAAGCAGGACCCTATGGGGCCTCCTGGGAACAGCTCCCCTCAAAAGGTGATCATGGCACCTCCTCTGCTTTAGCTCCTCTCTGAGGGGCCAGAAAATAGTTGCAAATTTCTTGAATTGTTTTGCATATAGGAACCTATCCCCTCCCCAAAAGGAGGAACTACTTTTTGACCAAGAACTGAGGATGGGAACCTCTGTGCCTCACCATCAACCAGTCAGAGAACTGTACACAGGCTGATCCCAAACCCCAGGACCTCCCCCTCACATGCCCTTACAAGCTGCTCTGCCAAAATCCTTCTGGGAAGTCTAGACTTTTCAGGGCCTGAGCTACCTCCTCTCCTGGCACAGCAGTGCAATGAACTTTTCTCTGCTCCAAACTCCATTTGAGTTTCCTTGGCCTCACTAGGCATCAGGTACAGGAACTTGTGTTGACATGCCTGTATACCAAGTGGTTCATGAAAGTTATGTTACAGCCCTACTTGCAGTTCTTCAACAGACTCCCATGGCTCTTGAAATGAAGATGAAAACCTGGTGACTGCCAACAGACTATACATATCGGTCCTCCCCCATGGGCCCTGCCCCACCTTATACTACTTGCCTCTTCTTCAGCCCAGGTGGTTTCCCTCCAGGCTCACACACTCTTCTGCTGAAGGGTCTTGGCTTCTGAAGCCAGTGTCTGAACTGCTCTGTCATCAGCCCTGCCCTCACTCCTCACCTGGTTAGTTGCCACTTACCTGCAATCCTGGAATCACAGAACCACCCCTAACTGGTTCTGTTTCTAACAAGCCTCTGACACTTTTTCAAAGACAAGAGAACCAAATGCAAGCCAGGCAGCCAAGGTGAGTGCAGAAGAGAGAATCATTGACCTCAAATAACGCCTAGAACCAAAGGTCCCACCACAACCCCCAGGAAACCAAAGGATCAGGGCATGGCTGGAACTTGAATGCCAGAATACTTTTAGAAGTGAAGGGCCCATGGCCCTTGAAGATCCCATGTTGAAACCTGAACCATATTTTACCATAGATGACTATGTTCCAAAGCTCACTGATGGCAACCTGCTCCATCAGCATTTCTGCAGACCAACCCAGCCACCACTAATTCATAAAAGTTTAACCAGACCCCAGATCAAAGACATAGATTTGAGCCCTGCCCCCATCTCCTTGCCAGTTAGCCTAAAAATAAAACTTCTCAAAAGCTGGTGCCAAAACGGCAACCCACTCCAGTACTCTTGCTTGGAAAATCTCATGGACAGAGAAGCCTGGTGGTCTACAGTCCAAGGGATCACAAGGAGTTGGACATGACTGAACAACTGAGTATATATAGTGTTGGCTTTTATGCACATCAAGCAGTGAGCCCTTTGCCTGGTAACAATTTCGGGGAAGCTTCCCTATTGAGTCAAGACCTCCTGTGATATACTCTGTAGCTCTGTAGTAATTACTAGAGGTATAATTTTACATCCATTTATGTAATTACTTTAATAATTTGTCTTCTACGGTAACCTGCAGCATCCATGAGAGTAGGAACTGCCTCACATGACAGAGATGCTCAGTAAAGATGTGAATAAGGAAGGAAGGAAGGAAGGAAGGGGGTGGGCTGAGGATAGGAAGGAGGGGAAAAATGAAGTGTCAACTTAAAACTGGCACTTGCCTGCTACCTCTACAAGCAATAAATTATGAGCCATTGCAGCCGCTGACCTTCAACACCCTCTGAAATGAGTTCAGGGAGGAGATAAGGAATGAGGCACTGTGTTCTGGGAAAAATTGGCAGAAGGGTTACTCAGATAGTTAGATATTTCCAGGAGAAAATTTTATGAGCCCAAATCTTGCAACTCCTCACATCTGAGAAAAACACTAAGATCATTAATGGTGACATCTGCTCCTTGTGACTAGCAGCAAGCTTCTGCCAAAAGGTGTGCTTGATTGCATCTACCCTTCTTCACTCAAATCACATGTATACTGACTCCCCTGTTACCTCTTTGGCACAGTTTCTTAGAGCTCCCTGAAATCCTGTCTCCAGGGCAATATTCCTCATTTTGCCTCCAGTAAAACTTAAGTCACAGCTCTCGTGTTGTGCCTTTTTTTCAGTCTACAGGATGGAAGAAAAGAGGGAAGGCTGAGAGGAGGAGAGAAAGAGGGAGGGAGGGAAGAAATGAAGGACAGAAGAGGGAGAGAAGGGAGAGGGAGGAAGGGAGGGAAGGAAGGAGGAAGAAAAAGCTGTGTGTAAATGTTATTCCTTCTAATTGGACAGTAAGATTTCTTTCTCCAGGGGATTTTCCCCACCAGAGATTTAACCGGTATCTCCTGCATTAGCAGGCAGGTTCTTTACCAATGAGCCACTGGGGAAGCCCAGATGGTAAGATGAATTTTATCAAGTATACGAAGAGTGCTTCTATATTTTAACTCTGAATTATTAAAATGCTTACCAATACTTATGAGCATCTACCAAGCAGTAAGTACTGAGTTGCACCTTTCATGTGTGGAATGGGTATTATTCCATTTAGCCCTCACAACAGCTCCACGGGGCAAGTCCTATAATTAATCTCATTTTATAGATAAAAACCTGTTACTTTGGGAGGCCAAGCAACTTGCCTCATGGCACAGGTAGGAGAGGGTGAGGAGAGTTTCAGACACAGGGATGTCTGACTCCATAGTCAATACTCATTAACATTCATGCCAAGAAACCAAAAATAAAGGGGAATTAAGTGGTATTACAATCATGAGCAGTGGACACATTTGGACTCTAATAGCTTCCCAGGAGCTGGTGGAATTAGCATAAAGGTAGCTATCTTTCCACCTTGGTAAGAACAGGCACGTGAGGAGGGGAAGACTGGAGGAACATGTGACAAGATAGAAACAGTCCCCATTGACCAACTACTCCCCATCCTAAAAGAGTATTATCCAGCTCAGATTCTTCAGTGGGGGGAGAATCAAGCAGAGATTTAACTTTTCAAGGGAGAGACACTGCATTAAACATGGAAGAATGGAATGGAGAAATGGATCTGAGCTTTGGTGGTGACATGGCATGAACTCAACCTGGGGAAAGTCCAACTTACCTGTGGCTACCTTCACATGGCTTTTCTCTGATATCCTATTTCCTCAAAAGCTTCCCTTTTTTCCAAATGTGAAACATTTTGGCAGTGAGAAATCATATTTTCAATTGGGCATTAAGTAAGGATGACTGACTGGATTAGAAGGCAGGAACCTCAGTCCTAATTTCAGCTCCTCAATACCCTACTGTGAAATTGGCCATGTCTCTCACACATTGCCTTGATCTGTAAAACAGGTGGGTACATAATATTACCTGGCCTATTTACATCATAGCTTTGTTGGGGCAACCAAATAAAGTAAGCAAATAAAAATACTTTCATAAGCCAGGAACACCCATTCAGATGATGGTTGTTGTTATTAACGTAACAAGGTTTCCTTCCATCCTGGCCCCATCAACAGCAAGAGCGGCCACAAAGTCAAATAGACTCACAGGACAGAAAGACACTGAACCATTTTAATGATGACAAGGGCACATTTCCTTAGATGAGAGGATTGTGAGTCACAAGTGAGAAAATGATTTCTCCCGTTACTACAGACAACACCTGGGAGGCACCTTCCACTTCTAACTTTCCTCAGTCCCCTGGAACCAGCAGGCAGATCTCAGGCTGGAAGAATAGTAGAGAGTCATGGGTTCTAGTTTTCCAAACTTCTAGTCAACCATATAAGTGCACAACTCTCTACAGGAAATCATACCAAAGAGAAGTATATCACTTGTTGCTTAATCAGTATATTGTAAAGGATTTTCTTGACTATTTCCCTGTTAATTATCTACTCTAAAGATACAGGAAGTACTAAATTAAATATAAAAATTTTAATGTACTTTATTAACATCAATAAAGATTAAACATAAATTCTGTTGAGAGAAGGAACACTCAGATACCCTTTCTTTCTAAATTTCATTTATGAAAATGGGCAGTATTGAAAGGATTTTACAATGAACATCTGTCTAACCATAATCAAAATTTTGAAGTTACATTTTTAGTAAACTTGTTTTATTTTATATCTATCCATCTACCTCTCTATCCATTACTCTATCCTTTTTATGTGCTTCAAAGTAAATTTCCAGAGACTTATTTTTAAAACTAAACCTCAGACTATGCAAACAATAAAGTTCATTTCTCATCTTCAATAAAGAATTGGGTAGCAGTTTCATCTTTAAGGGAGTTTTATGGGAATTTTGCTATGTGAAGGGAATATAACATGGTTAACATTGTGCAAAAGAAATTGTTAACTCAAAACAGAATAAACCTTCTTGTGCATGCATTTATCCTTCTCTATTTTTTGATTATTGATATATATGTAACTCCTTCATTCTCTCTCACTTGGCAGTATTTATTGGTCACTTACCATGTGTCAGACTGAGGCCAGGTGATATGAAAAAGAGTTGCAGCGGCCTGGGCTCTTGGAGCTTACAATCTAGTTGGGGGTGGGTGGGTGCGGAAAGTCATTAAGAAAAGGTAAATGGAAGAAAAACCAAGGTCACCACAAATGAAGAAAACAAAAGGCTATGTGAGACAGTGATAAGCAGGGACTAGTTTCAATAAGGGGGATATAAAAAAATGACTATAAGAATGTGAAGAAGACTGCCATGAGGTCTTGATGAGCAGCATCATTAGAAGCAAGTGCAAAGGCCCTGAGATGGTAACAAACTTCTGTTCAAAGAACACAGCCGCCCATATGACTATGGAATAATGTCCCAGGTTTTTCCCTCACTGTCACTTCAACTTCATTTCTTTTTTTTTTTTTTTTTTTCCATTTATTTTTATTAGTTGGAGGCTAATTACTTTACAATATTGTAGTGGTTTTTACCATACATTGACATGAATCAGCCATGGATTTACATGTGTTCCCCATCCCGATCCCCCCTCCCGCCTCCCTCCCCATCCCATCCTTCTGGGTCTTCCCAGTGCACCAGCCCTGAGCACTTGTCTCATACATCCAACCTGGGCTGGTGATCTATTTCACCCTTGATAATATACTTTTCAACTTCATTTCTTCAGTGTATTTTGCCTTGGCTCTTCAGAGGCATTCAAAAACAATTTTCCAGATTAGGAACAAGGAAACTGCATAGCACATGAAATCATAGCCATTATCTTGTAATAACTTTTAATGGAGTATAAACTATAAAAGTGCTTCTCTGGTGATTCAGCAGTAAAGAATTCGCCTGCCTGTGAAGGAGTTACAGATTTGTTCCCTGGGTTTGGAAGATCTCCTGGAGAAGGAAATGGCAACCCACTCAAGCATTCTTGCCTGAGAAATACCATGAACAAAGGAGCCTGGCAAGCTAAGGTTCACAGGGTCACAAAGAACCAGATACAACTTAGCAACTAAACAACAGCAACAAAAAACTATAAAAATGCTTAAGCACTGTGATGTTCACCTGAAACTAACAGAATATTATGAGTAAACTATATCTAAATAAAAAAAATAATAAAAGTAAATTTCTATCATTTTATTAATGTAAGCATAGAGTTCTCTTTGGAAATCCTCCCAGATTTAACTGACCAAGTTAAATTTCCTTTTACAAGCCCTTGCGTCCTGTGCACCTCACTAGCACAACTTGTTTTCTGCCTGTGTGCCCACTGAACACTGAAAACTCCATGAGGGTAGTGGCCACCCTGTATGCTGCTACTCACCATTTTATCACCAGCCCCTGTCCAATGTTTAGCACTGACCAGGTGTTCAATAAATGTTTTAATGATAATTAATCTATCTTCTCATGACAAGCATTCCCAAAATTGCTTGTAATTGCTGCCTAGAATCCAGTTATCATTCTGATGCTCTCTGTTCCATATGGTGTCTACCCCAACCAAAAAAAAAAAAAATTAAAAACATGCCTTGTTTTTGTTGGTCGTTCAGTGCGTACAAGTCTTTGCAACCCTATGGACTGCAGCACACCAGACTGCCTTGTCTTCAACCATCTCCCAAAGTATACTCAAACTTATGTCCACTGAGTTGACAATCCTCTGTCACCCCCTTCTCCTCCCACCCTCAATATTTCCCAGCATCAGGGTCTTTACCAACAAGTCAGTTCTTCACATCAGGTGGCCAAAGTATTGAAGCTTCAGCTTCAGCATCAGTCCTTCCAATGAATATTCAGGACTGATTTCCTTTAGGATAAACTGGTTGGATCTCCTAGCTGCCCAAGGAACTCTCAAGAATATTCTCCAACACCACAGTTTGAAAGCATCAGTTCTTTGGCACTCAGCCTTCTTTATGGTCCAACTCTTACATCCATACATGACTACTCAAAAAACCACAGCTTTGACTATATGGAGCTTTGTTGGCAAAGTGATGTCTCTGCTTTTTAATATGCTGTCTAGGTTTGTTATAGCTTTTTGTCCAAGGAGCAAGTATCCTTTCATTTCATGGTTGCGATCACCATCCTCAGTGATTTTGGAGCCCAAGAAAACAAAGTCTGTCACTGTTTCCATTTTTTCCCCATCTATTTGCCATGAAGGGACGGTACTGGATGCCATGATCTTAGTTTTTATAATGTTAAGTTTCAAGCCTGTAATTAGGAACCCTCTGCTCAGTCAATTGAAAAAGGCTACAGAGAGTGACTTGGGTTTTCCTTTCACTGGTACAAATATTGGCTTACACTAAAAGAATCTGCATTCTGCCAAATGACTTGTTGGAGAAGGACTAGGTAGAGCTGAACATAAGAGAGAAAGGCTGCCCTAAACCTCAATGTGAAGTTTCCAGCCCTAAACTTGGGCTCTCTTAATAGTTACACACCTATTTCTCACTTACTCTCTGATCATGAGCTTGCGCCTTCCTTTCTAGAGAGTACCTCCTTTATTCATAAGTAATCGAATGAAATGCAAGGAATTACTTGGGGTTATAAAGAGTCAACATATGTTAGAGTGTCAGTACCTTGCCTAGCCCTGACCAGCTTTCATGGGCTATTGCATCAGCTTCCTAACTGTTCTCATTATTTACCCTCTTCTTCCATCATCAGCACATTTGAACTCAAATGTCCTAACTACCTGGCAGCTCCCAGATATTTGCATGAGGAGTATCTACTTATTATCATAGTCACCATCCATCCAATCCAATTTATGCACAGAATCCCTGTTCCTTCCTCACCAGGAGAACCTATCATTACCTAAGCGCTAATCCATTTTCGGTTCCTTCATAGTTTTCAACACCATCCAAAATTAGTTATGTTATCTTATTTCATTGTAATATAAGCTTTAACATAGAAATCTGGTAAGTGAATGAATGTAAGTATACCCTTGTCATTTATAAAGTACAGAGAGTGGAAAAATATCATCAGCTCCTTGAGAGCAGTGGTTTTGGACTGATTTGTTATACCTCCAGCACCAACCTGCCCTGAGTGCCTGTTCTTCAAGGACTGCTATTTTTCTATTCAAGTACTGATCACATCTCAGAGTAGTCCTGCAGAGGGTACAAGGTCCAGACCTGCTGGAATTTCTGTGGTAAAAAGCTACCAGCACTATCCAATGGAATAGGATTTGGAGGACCTCAGAGAATCCAACATGCAACGATGGAAAACCTGGTATTGTGGCTAAGGTGCATAGCAGGAACATGGAATATGGACCCTCTAGTGTTTCACTCTCAAAAAGCTGACAATTTTATGAAGAAGACAAGAATAATATACATTTAAGACGAAAATAGAAATTAAGATGGCTAGGGCCGTGTCCAACACAGAAAGGGCAGCAGGAGGTGTGAGCGGGAGAGACGAGGGGTTGTGGAAGGGAGGGAAGGGGGCTGCTGGGCGCCTGCGCCAGTGGCCAGCATCCACAGCGGCAGGTCCAGTGCTCCAACGGCAGAATATGTGGGGCAAAAAGAAGCTACCTGAAGAGCCACAGGCCTGGCCAGGCCTGAGGCCAGGGTATACAGCCGAGGTAAGAGGCCTGCTTGACTCCTTCTCACTAGTCCTGGAGAAGCTACTGGAGAATCAGCACCCGTCACCCCCACCACCACCGCCGTGAGACACGTCCCATTAAAGATGAGTGGAAGGAAAAACTGGAAGAGGAATGGCTGAGACAGCCAGCACCATGGCCATCTCAGCCTCCCTCACGTGGCGTGTCTGTGACCAGACCTTGCCAGGTGACCGCGACATAATCTACCTGCAGTACGTGGCCCCGGACAGGTTCCTGCTGGAGAACAGCCTCCCCCAGGCCTCAGCCACTTGGCTGAGAACCTGCCGCTGTCCGTGGCCGAGGTTGAAGGGAAGGAGTCTCTTCCAGGGCATCTCCGCTGGTCCTCCATCGCCCTCTTAGCCCTCAGAAACCTGTCCAGCCGAGGTTGGTGCTGGGTCCTTGGGCAGGACCACCTCCTGTTACCAAGTTGCAAGTCCGTGTGCCCAACACACAGTAAAGTCAAGCAATACTAAAACGTAGGAGTTTGGAACAGAGCAAGACTGATTACAGGTTCATGTAAGGGGGTGAGTGGTTTATGCCCCAAAACCCCATAGTCACTGAAAGCTTTCAGCACTGCCCTTTGACAGGCAAAGTGAGGGAAGGGCGTGGCTAGTTGTTGCAAACTTCTTGGTGTCAGATCCTTGTTTCTGAAGTCAGGTTATGGCCAGGCAATGATGTCACTGTAAATCTCTATGACATGAATGCTATTCTCTCTTCTGACAAGGAAGGGCCCAACTTTCACCCTCCAATGTCCTGGTCCTGGCGAAGAGGAGGCAGATCTCAGCTGACAGTTCCTTCAGGCCC
The DNA here is from genome assembly GCF_033118175.1 of Dama dama. NCBI lineage: Eukaryota > Metazoa > Chordata > Mammalia > Artiodactyla > Cervidae > Dama > Dama dama. The sequence goes on from NC_083681.1 coordinate 80,771,587, forward strand.
AGGTCCCCAGACCCCGGTCCCCAGACCCCACCCAACTGTCATCGCTGAGGGAGCCGGGGGCCCAACCCAACTGGCCCTCTGGCTCCTCAGGCCGCCCAAAGCGGTGGAGGTGGGCTCCTGCAGACCGTGACATAGGCAGGATGCCTTGCTATTAGGTCACAGAGACAGGGCTGGAGGAGAGGGTTCGCCGCTTCCTCAGGCCTGGGACTGGCTAGTGAGTGGCCTGGGTGAGAGCTCTGGAGCCACACTGTAACAGAGGGTGGTAAGCGCATCCCTCAGCAAGGCAGCCATCTCTGTGGTCATTATCCTCAGCCTGTTCCCAAGCAGCGGGTCCTGCTCAGCCACTGACTGACGGCGCAGCAGAGGGCCCCGCCCACAAGCAGTCCACGGTTCGGAAAGGGCAGTGAAGGGACTGAGACTGTGGAGTGGGAGTCGCGAGGCGGGCAGTGAGGTGAGGGGCGGAGCCTGGCGTTCTCCCCAGGAGAGGTGGGCTGTGAGTGGAGGGGTGGAGCCTGGCGTTCTCCCCAGGCGAGGTGGGCTGTGAGGTGAGGGGCGGAGCCTGGCGTTCTCCCCAGGAGAGGTGGGCTGTGAGTGGAGGGGTGGAGCCTGGCATTCTCCGCAGGCGAGGCAGGGAATGAGGTGAGGGGCGGAGCCTGGCGTTCTCCCCAGGCGAGGTGGGCTGTGAGGTGAGGGGCGGAGCCTGGCGTTCTCCCCAGGCGAGGTGGGCTGTGAGGTGAGGGGCGGAGCCTGGCGTTCTCCCCAGGAGAGGTGGGCTGTGAGTGGAGGGGTGGAGCCTGGCGTTCTCCGCAGGCGAGGCAGGGAATGAGGTGAGGGGCGGAGCCTGGCGTTCTCCCCAGGCGAGGTGGGCTGTGAGGTGAGGGGCGGAGCCTGGCGTTCTCCCCTAGTGAGGCGGGCATTGAGGGTAGGGGAGGAGCCTGGCATCCTCCCCAAGGCCCTCCAGATCACCTGGCCTTAGGCACGCGGGTTAGCCAGGGGCCCAGAGGACAGGCTGGGAGCTGTGCTCTGTAGGGCGTCAGAGGCCTCACCGAGGCCACTCTCCAGCCTTGACCCAGGCCTCGAGGAAGCGGTGAACCTCTCCCTGATCATGGCCGCGGCACCTGATTAACAGTGGTAGTCTGCCTATGTCCCGTCTGTGGTCTCTTCGTTGGGGTGGCCTGAGGAGCCTGAGGGCCAGTTAGGTTGGGCCCCTGGTTCCCTCAGCAATGACAGCTGGGCAGAGTCTGGGGACCTGGCCCTGAGGAACTGCCAACAGAGATCTGCCTCCTCTTCGCCAGGACTGGGACACTGGAGGGTGAAATTGTGCCTTGTTATCCTTTCTGAGCAGGACAAAGCATAACATTCATTTGGTAGAGACTTACAGAAACATCGTTTCCTAGCCATGACCTGACTTCAAGAACAAAGGATCTGACATCAACAAGTTTGCAACAACTAACCACATCCCTCCTTCACCTCTTGCTCTTAAAGGGCTTTGCTGAAAGCTTTCAGAAACTTTGGAGTTCTTAGGGCATGAGCCACCTGTCTCTGCATGGTCCTGTAATCAACCTTTCTCTTTTCGAAATTCCAATGGTTTGGTTTGTCTGGCCTCACTGTGGCTTGAGCACACGAACTTGTGTTTTTGGTAACACTACAGGACAGAGCCCCCAGCCTGTTCTCTGGACCCCTCAACTCACGTGCTGGCCCAAGGCCAGGTGAGCTGTAGGGCCTTGTGGAGAAGGCCAGGATCAGCCTCTTCCCTCACTCGATCCCTCATTACCATGATTCCACTGTTGTCTGAATCCTCTCACTGTCATTTCTTGTCCCTTGGTTGCTTGTGGGCAGGACCCACTATGGCACCAATCAATGGCTCAGCAGAACCAGGAAACCTGTCCATTCGAGGCTGGTGCCTGGTCTTTGGGCAGAACCACCTCCCTCGTGAGAAAATCCATTGCTCAAGGTGGGCTGCTAGTGACCACACACCCAGTGAGGCCCCATCTCCCGGGGGAGGTCCTAGTGGGCCAGCAGTGGAGAGAAACCTGGTCCAAACCCTTCAGCACAGCATGCTCCTCCAACCCGGGGACCCCAGCATATGTCAGGGAAGCAGCAGTCAGAGACTTTGTTGGTTACTGTGCTGCAGGTGGTCAGGACAGTACAGTGAATGGTGATTTCCTGAGGGCTTCTTTACCTCCAGTGTACTTTGACTCTAATTACTTGGAAGCTCAGGCAACAACAATAATAATAATGCCAGTTGACATTTATTCTGTGCTAGGCATAAACACATAATCCTCACAAAATTCGATACTCTTATCCCTGTTTTATAGGTGAGGAAACAGAAGTGCAGAGAAGTTAAGTAACTTGTCCAAGGTTACACAGCTGGTAGGCAATGGAGGCAGTACTAAAACCATGATGTCTATCTCCATAGCCAAGTACTGCTTCAGTTCAGTTCAGTTCAGTTCAGTCGCTCAGTCGTCTCCGACTCTTTGCAACCCCATAAATCGCAGCACACCAGGCCTCCCTGGCCATCACCAACTCCCAGAGTTTACTCAAACGCATGTCCATCGAGTCGGTGATGCTATCCAGCCATCTCACCCTCTGTCGTCCCCTTCTCCTCCTGCCCCCAATCCCTCCCAGCATCAGGGTCTTTTCCAATGAGTCAACTCTTAGCATGAGGTGGCCAAAGTATTGGAGTTTCAGCTTCAGCATCAGTCCTTCCAATGAATACCCAGGACTGGTCTCCTTTAGGATGAACTGGTTGGATCTCCTTGCAGTCCAAGAGACTCTCAAGAGTCTTCTCCAACACCACGGTTCAAAAGCATCAATTCTTCGGTGCTCAGCTGCCGGGGTCCAGCCTCAGCAGGATCCAGGGGGTACCCTCAGGATGAACGGCGTCGGCGAGAGATAGAAGACACGTGAGACCAGACCTGATAGGGCCCAGTCTGCGAGGGAGAGAGAGAGAAAGAGAGAGAGAATGACCAGACGGGGGTGCAGAGAGTCAGAAGAGTCTGGCCATGCTTTATTTTTTACCATGGCTTTTATAACCTAAATTAGTACATTTCTAAGGGGAAGATAGTTTAACATTATGTCAGCTTGTCCTTCATGAAACCAGGGTGTTTTCTGCATACTTCTTTGTTTATGAGGGTCTTGTACATTATCTTCTGGCCTTGGGGCCTATTAACATTTTATGCAAGTCAGGTCAATGTAAACCTATTTTCTGTTTCTCTGGTGACCTTAACTGAAAGGTAGCAGTCTCATAGGGCAACAGTACAGAGTAGAAGTATAACCTTGTTAACACAAAAATTAATCCTTCTGCAGAAGTTGTCAGCTGCCTTTATCTAAGAAGTTTACCCCACACTGACTCTGTGACTTTGGTGAGGCAGCTTCTGCCTAGCACTCCTGGCTGACAATTAACAACCATCTCATTGTTACCACACTAGAGCTAAGTTCTTATTTCTCTAGATCTTTAACTATATTAACAATGGTTTATATAACACAGCCTTAGCACATTAAAAGCAAAAACACAGCAAGCAAAACACAGCAAGCAAAACACAGCAAGCAAACATCAACCCAATAACCACCATTAGAATAATTTTTCTTATGTTTTCTAATAGGACTCCTCCACCCCTCAAAAAGGCTCTATGTCTATTAGGGCTTTTATATAATCAGGTTCTTTATGCTATTTTATGATTAGGATAATATAAGCAATCATGCATATTAGTACCAAGGGCATAAATGCATTTGGCTAACAAACTACCAGCAAAGGAGTTTAAATTAAAACACTCCTTTCACCTGGATAATCTCATAAAATACCACTACCCAAAAAACTTATGGATTAAAGTTCTAAATTGATTCTTATTTGGAAAGAAATCTGGGAAGGCCTTCTGCCTATGTTACAGAAATTAGGGAGTAGTCCATTGAGGCAGGCATCAGAAAGACAGATACCATCTTTAAGGTGAGCACCGGGGGAAGCTTTTTGGAATCCCTGAAAACCTGATCCACCTTGCCTGTCAGGTTTTCTCCTCATGACCTTGTCATGGGTGGGATCTCGTGAGCTGGCCTTTTTGAAACCCCTGAAAACCTGATCCGCCTTGCCCGTCAGGTTTTCTCCCTCATGACCTTGTCATGGGTGGGATCTCGTGTGCTGGCTCCCAGCACTCAGCTTTCTTCACAGTACTGCTTAGTGTCTACTAAAAAATTCCACAAGATGAGAACTGTGAGTTAAATATTAGGGCACAATGAGGACTATAGCCCAGGAGACAGCATTTCACATAGCTCTGAGAAACTGCTCCAAGGAGGTGGGGGCAGGAGGAGGTCAGTATACATGTGATTTTGATGAAGGGAGAAGACATGAAATCAAGAACATACTTTTTGCAGACGTTTGCTGCCAGTTACCAGAAGCAAATATCACCATAAAGGATTTTTTGTTTTCTTCTAGCTAAGTAAGAGGAAATGTAAGAATTGGGGTCATAAAATACTCTTCTGAAAATATTGGAGTCCTGTTTTGTCAGTTTTTCCCAGTGCACAGAGCGCCTCATTCCTGATATCCATGCTGAACTCCGTCCAGGTTTGCTGAAGGTCAGCAACTCCAGTGGCTCATAATTTTACACTTGCAGAGTAGATGGCAAGTGCTAATTTGTAGGTGACGTTTGCCACTGGCATGAAGAAAAACTTTCTGTAGCCCAGCCAGGACAAATATCATATTTAGATTTCCTCCATCACACTCTATTCCTTTTTCTGTTTTGCCTTAGAGTGGATGGGGTGTTCATTTATTTGTTTTCACACCTCTTAAATATGAACCCACTACCAGAAACATGGCCCGCTTTTCAGAGGGGTCTGCTAAGCTTTCTACAGGTTAGTTAGGAACATACAGGCTGATGCTTTTGGAAGGATCCCAGGAGCTGGTACGGAATGCAGGAATCTTTCAAGAACCTGTACCAAAGGATTGTCATGCTCTGCTTTTTTTTAAATCCTATTCTAGAAAATTTTACAAATGCAAAATGTCTCCTACAATGAACCTCCACGTAACTATTACTCAGCTTCCATAATTCTTTTTTTTTTATAATTTTTTTTATTATTATTATTCCATAATTCTTAACTGATAACCAATCTTGTTTTCTGTAACATCTTCCATTCCCCACATCTGATTATTTTCAATCAGTTCTTAGATATTATATAATTTCATCCAGAAATATTTCAATATGAACATAAAATATACAGATTATTCTTAAAAACATAACAAAAATATCATTTCACATATCTGAAATTGACATCAACATTCAAATGTTAAAAAGCAGAAAAAATAAAATAAAGACAGCAATAATTAAGACTGACTCTAGAGAGAGGAGCCAAGATGGCGGAGGAGTAGGACGGGGAGACCACTTTCTCTCCTACAAATTCATCAAAAGAATATCTGAACGCAGAGCAAACTTCACAAAACAACTTCTGATCGCTAGCTGAGGTCATCAGGGTCCCAGAAAAGCAGCCCATTGTCTTCCAAAGGAGGTAGGACAAAATATAAAAGATAAAAAGTGAGACAAAAGAGCTAAGGACGGAGATCCGTCCTGGGAAGGGAGTCTTTGGAGGATGTTTCCAGACACTGGGAAACCCTCGCACTGGCGGGCCTGGGGGAAGTGTTTGAATCTAGGAGGGCAACCTGACTGGGAGGGAAACAATAAATAAAACCCACAGATTACATGCCCAAAAGCAACACTCAGCAGAAGAGTGCCCCAGACACCCGCATCCGCCACCAGCAAGTGGGGGCGGCATGGAGAGGAGCAGGCGGCATTGCTTGGGGTAGGGTCCGGGTCTCAGTGCCCTGAGGTCAATCGGAGGGAGCTTTTGTGAGTTGCCAACTTGAATTGTGGGAGAGCAGGGAAGAGAGAGAAAATTGACCGGCACGAACACGCTGCCAGCCGTTCGCGCAACGGGGGGACCGAGAGAGTCCGGAGAGGGCTCACAGACTGCGGACCGGCCCGGACCCGCTGGAGGCTGGAGCAGGTCGCGGCGAGACACAGGGCGCAGGCACCCGACCGGCGCGGGCGGGGACTGGGGCTGGGGACGCAGAGGGCAGAAGGCGCACACACCCGACGGGCACCGGCGGAAACCGAGATTGGGACCGTGGAAGGGAACGGGTGCGCAGCACCTGGAGAGAGTGCGCCTGTCAAGCTCCTGGCTGCCTGGACCGCTCTGAAGGGGAAGGCACAAGAACGGACGCAGCCTTTTGTTCCGCGCTTTTGTGGAACACCTGAGGGCTGGAGCTGCACACAGTGTGCGGCGCGCTCCATATAGAGCAGCCGGGAGCCTGAGCAGCGCAGACCGAGAAAGCAGCGCCAGCCTCTCCGGGCAGCGCCAGCCCCTCCCCGCAGCGTCAGCCCCTCCCGGCAGCGACAGCCCCTCCCCGCAGCTCCGGGCCCTCCCCGCAGCTCCGGGCCCTCCCCGCAGCGCCGGCCCCTCCCGGCAGCCCCAGCCCCTCCCCGCAGCGCCGGCCCCTGCCCGCAGCGCCGGCCCCTCCCGGCAGCCCCGGCCCCTCCCCGCAGCGCCGGCCCCTCCCCGCAGCCCCAGCCCCTCCCCGCAGCGCCGGCCCCTCCCCGCAGCGCCGGCCCCTGCCCGCAGCGCCGGCCCCTCCCCGCAGCGCCGGCCCCTCCCGGCAGCCCCAGCCCCTCCCCGCAGCGCCGGCCCCTCCCCGCAGCCCCAGCCCCTCCCCGCAGCGCCGGCCCCTCCCCGCAGCGCCGGCCCCTGCCCGCAGCGCCGGCCCCTCCCCGCAGCGCCGGCCCCTCCCCGCAGCGCCGGCCCCTCCCCGCAGCCCCGGCCCCTCCCCGCAGCTCCGGGCCCTTCCCGCAGCGCCGGCCCCTCCCGGCAGCCCCAGCCCCTCCCCGCAGCGCCGGCCCCTCCCCACAGCTCCAGCCCCTCCCCGCAGCGCCGGCCCCTCCCCGCAGCGCCGGCCCCTCCCCGCAGCTCCGGGCCCTCCCCGCAGCGCCGGCCCCTCCCGGCAGCGCGACGGAACTAGCTACCTGAATAAGAGTCCACCTCCGCCCGCCTGTGTCAGGGCGGAAATGAGGCTCTGAAGAGACCAGCAAACAGAAGCCAAATAAACAAAGGGAACCGCTTCGGAAGAGAGTGGTGCAACAGATTAAAATCCCTGTAGAAAACACCGATTACACCAGAAGAGGCCTGTAGATATCGAGAAGTGTAAGCTGGAACGAGGAGATATCTGAAACTGAGCCGAACCGACACTGACCGCAACAGCTCCAGAGAAATTCCTAGATATATTTTTACTTTCTTTTTTCTTTTTATTTTTTCTTTTTTATTTTTTCTCTTTTATTTTCCTTTAAAATTCCCTATTACTCCCCCATCACTCCTTAACTTTCATTTTCATAGATTTTTACGATTTTTTTAATTAGGGAAAATTCTTTTTTTTTTTTTTTCTATTTTTCTCCTTTTTGTCTTCTATTTTCTATTTTTCTTTCTCTCTTATTTCTTTTAAAGTCCTCTAGTACTCCTCTACTACTCATTAATTTTCATTTTTAATACACTATAACCTTACCAAAAAAAAAAAAAGAGAGAGACCTATTTTTTAAACTGAACTTCATATATATTTTTAAAATTTTTTTGTGTGTGTGTTTTGGTTTTTGTTTTTAATATAGTATTTTTAAGAGTCTAATCTCTACTCTAGATGTTTAATTTTTGTTTTTCAATATATGATATAAATTGTGAACATTTAAGAATCCAATATTCAGTTCCCATTTTTATTCAGGAGTGTGTTGATTACTCTCTCCCAATCTTGACTCTCTGTTTTCTACCTCAGAACACCTCTATTTCCTCCTTTCCTCTTTTCTTCTCAATCCAATTCTGTGAATCTTGGTGGGTGTCTGGGCTACGGAGAACACTCTGGGAACAGACAACTGCGTAGATCTGTCTCTCTCCTCTTGAGTCCCCCTTTTTTCTCCTCCTGCTCAACACTATCTCCCTCCTCCCTCTCCTCTTCTTCATGTAACTCTGTGAACCTCTCTGGGTGTCCCTAACGGAGGAGAATCTTTTCGCCATTAACCTAGAAGTTTTATTATCAGTGCAGTGTAGTTGGAGAAGTCCTGAGACTACAGGAAGAATAAAACTGAAATCCAGAGGCAGGAGACTTAAGCCCAAAACCTGAGAACACCAGAAAACTCCTGACTACATGGAACTTTAAGTAATAAGTGACCGTCCAAAAGCCTCCATACCTACACTGAAACCAACCACCACCCAAGGGCCAATAAGTTTTAGAGCAAGACATACCAAGCAAATTCTCCAGCAACGCAGAAACATAGCCCTAAACGTCAACATACAGGCTGCCCAAGGTGACACCTAACACATAGACCCATCTCAAAACTTATTACTGAGCACTCCATTGCTCTCCAGAGAGAAGAAATCAAGTTTCACGCACCAGAACACCGACGCAAACTTTCCTAACCAGGAAACCTTGACAAGCCAATCGTCTAACCCCACCCACTGGGAAAAACCTCCAAAATAAAAAGGAACCACAGACCTCCAGAATACAAAAAGCCCAGTCCAGACACAGCAATCTAAACAAGATGAAAAGGCAGAGAAATACCCAACAGGTAAAGGAACATGAAAAATGCCCACCAAGTCAAACAAAAGAGGAGGAGATAGGGAATCTACCTGAAAAAGAATTTAGAATAATGATAATAAAAATGATCCAAAATCTTGAAAACAAAATGGAGTTACAGATAAATAGCCTGGAGACAAAGATTGAAAAGATGCAAGAAATGTTTAATAAAGACCTAGAAGAAATAAAAAAGAGTCAATTAAAAATGAATAATGCAATGAATGAGATCAAAAACACTCTGGAGGGAACCAAGAGTAGAATAACGGAGACAGATGATAGGATAAGTGAGGTAGAAGATAAAATGGTGGAAATAAATGAAACAGAGAGGAAAAAAGAAAAAAGGATCAAAAGAAATGAGGACAACCTCAGGGACGTCTGAGACAATGTGAAACGCCCCAACATTCGAATCATAGGAATGCCAGAAGAAGCAGACAGAAAGAAAGGCCGTGAGAAAATACTCGAGGAGATAATAGCTGAAAACTTCCCTAAAATGGGGAAGGAAATAGCCACCCAAGTCCAAGAAACCCAGAGAGTCCCAAACAGGATAAACCCAAGGCAAAACACCCCAAGACACATATTAATCAAATTAACAAAGATCAAACACAAAGAACAAATATTAAAAGCAGCAAGGGAGAAACAACAAATAACACACAAAGGGATTCCCATAAGGATAACAGCTGATCTATCAATAGAAACCCTCCAGGCCAGAAGGGAATGGCAAGACATACTGAAAGTAATGAAAGAGAATAACCTACAACCTAGATTACTGTACCCAGCAAGGATCTCATTCAGATAGGAAGGAGAATTCAAAAGCTTTACAGACAAGCAAAAGCTGAGAGAATTCAGCACCACCAATCCAGCTCTTCAACAAATGCTAAAGCATCTTCTCTAGATAGGAAATGCAGAAAGGTTGTATAAACGTGCACCCAAAACAACAAAGTAAATGGCAACGGGACCACACCTATCAATAATTACCTTAAATGTAAATGGGTTGAATGCCCCAACCAAAAGACAAAGATTGGCTGAATGGATACAAAAACAAGACCCCTATATATGCTGTCTACAAGAGACCCACCTCAAAACAAGGGACACATACTGACTAAAAGTGAAGGGCTGGAAAAAAATATTTCACACAAACGGAGACCAAAAGAAAGCAGGAGTCGCAATACTCATATCAGATAAAATAGACTTTCAAATAAAGGATGTGAAAAGAGACAAAGAAGGACACTACATAATGATCAAAGGATTAATGCAAGAAGAAGATATAACAATTATAAATATATATGCACCCAACATCGGAGCACCGCAATATGTACTGCAAACGCTAATGAGTATGAAAGAGGAAATTAATAGTAACACAATAATAGTGGGAGACTTTAATACCCCACTCACAACTATGGATAGATCAACTAAACAGAAAATTAACAAGGAAACACAAACCTTGAATGACACAATGGACCAGCTAGACCTAATTGATATCTATAGGACATTTCAACCCAAAACAGTCAACTTCACCTTTTTCTCAAGTGCACACGGAACCTTCTCCAGAATAGATCACATCCTGGGCCATAAATCTGGTCTTGGAAAATTCAAAAAAATTGAAATCATTCCAGGCATCTTTTCTGACCACAGGGCAGTAAGATTAGATCTCAATTATAGGAAAAAAAAATTCTTAAAAATTCAAACATATGGAGGCTAAATAACACGCTTCTGAATAACCAACAAATCATAGAAGAATTCAAAAAAGAAATCAAAATATGCATAGAAATGAATGAAAATGAAAACACAACAACCCAAAACCTATGGGATACTATAAAACCAGTGCTAAGGGGAAGGTTCATAGCATTACAGGCTCACATCAAGAAACAAGAAAAAAGCCAAATAAATAACCTAACTCTACACCTAAAGCAATTAGAGAAGGAAGAAATGAAGAACCCCAGGGTTAGCAGAAGGAAAGAAATCTTAAAAATTAGGGCAGAAATAAATGCAAAAGAAACTAAAGAGACCATAGCAAAAATCAACAAAGCTAAAGGCTGGATTTTTGAAAAAAATAAACAAAATTGACAAACCATTAGCAAGACTCATTAAGAAGCAAAGAGAGAAGAACCAAATTAACAAAATTAGAAATGAAAATGGAGAGATCACAACAGACAACACTGAAATACAAAGGATCATAAGAGACTACTACCAGCAGCTCTATGCCAATAAAATGGACAACTTGGATGAAATGGAAAAATTCTTAGAAAAGTATAACCTTCCAAAACTGAACCAGGAAGAAATAGAAGATCTTAGCAGACTCATCACAAGCAAGGAAATCGAAACTGTAATCAAAAATCTTCCAGCAAACAAAAGCCCATGACCAGATGGATTCACAGCTGAATTCTACCAAAAATTGAGAGAAGAGCTAACACCTATCTTACTCAAACTTTTCCAGAAAATTGCAGAGGAAGGTAAACTTCCAAAACCTCGAATAGCCAAAGTAATCTTGAGAAACAAGAATGGAACTGGAGGAATCAACCTGCCTGACTTCAGACTATACTACAAAGCCACAGTCATCAAGACAGTATGGTACTGGCACAAAGACAGAAATATAGATCAATGGAACAGAATAGAAAGCCCAGAGATAAATCCACGAACTTATGGACACCTTATCTTTGACAAAGGAGGCAAGGATATACAATGGAAAAAAGACAACCTCTTTAACAAGTGGTGCTGGGAAAGCTGGTCAATCACTTGTAAAAGAATGAAACTAGAACACTTTCTAACACCATACACAAAAATAAACTCAAAATGGATTAAAGATCTAAATGTAAGACCAGAAACTATAAAACTCCTAGAGGAGAACATAGGCAAAACACTCTCTGACATAAACCACAGCAAGATCCTCTATGACCCACCTCCCAGAATATTGGAAATAAAAGCAAAACTAAACAAATGGGACCTAATGAAACTTAAAAGCTTTTGCACAACAAAGGAAATTATAAGTAAGGTGAAAAGACAGCCCTCAGATTGGGAGAAAATAATAGCAAATGAAGAAACAGACAAAGGATTAATCTCAAAAATATACAAGCAACTCCTGAAGCTCAATTCCAGAAAAATAAAAGACCCAATCAAAAAATGGGCCAAAGAACTAAACAGACATTTCTCCACAGAAGACATACAGATGGCTAACAAACACATGAAAAGATGCTCAACATCACTCATGATCAGAGAAATGCAAATCAAAACCACAATGAGGTACCATTACACGCCAGTCAGGATGGCTGCTATCCAAAAGTCTACAAGCAATAAATGCTGGAGAGGGTGTGGAGAAAAGGGAACCCTCTTACACTGTTGGTGGGAATGCAAACTAGTACAGCCACTATGGAGAACAGTGTGGAGACTCCTTAAAAAAACTGGAAATAGAACTGCCATATGACCCAGCAATCCCACTTCTGGGCATACACACCGAGGAAACCAGATCTGAAAGAGACACGTGCACCCCAATGTTCATCACAGCACTGTTTATAATAGCCAGGACATGGAAGCAACCTAGATGCCCATCAGCAGACGAATGGATAAGGAAGCTGTGGTAAATATACACCTTGGAATATTACTCAGCTGTTAAAAAGAATTCATTTGAACCAGTTCTAATGAGATGGATGAAACTGGAGCCCATTATACAGAGTGAAGTAAGCCAGAAAGATAAAGATCATTACAGCATACTAACACATATATATGGAATTTAGAAAGATGGTAATGACAACCCTATATGCAAAATAGAAAAAGAGACACAGAAGTACAGAACAGACTTTTGGACTCTGTGGGAGAAGGTGAGGGTGGGATGTTGCGAAAGAACAGCATGTATATTATCCATGGTGAAACAGATCACCAGCCCAGGTGGGATGCATGAGACAAGTGCTCGTGCCTGGTGCACTGGGAAGACCCAGAGGAATCGGGTGGAGAGGGAGGTGGGAGGGGGGATCGGGATGGGGAATACGTGTAAATCTATTGCTGATTCATGTCAATGTATGACAAAACCCACTGAAAAAATAAAAAAAAATTTAAAAAATTTAAAAAAAAGAAAAAGAGATGAGAGCAGAAGCAACTCAAGGAAAAGTCTGAATTTACCTCTAGCAATAGTTCTGATATTCTCAGCAAAGGAGTGGTTTCTATGCTTCACTTATAGCCAGGATGATTTTACTCTGAGAAATTTTCAAGGAAACATTACCACTCACCTTTGATAATTCTTTGGAAATATCTCAATAAATTACCCATGAAACATTTAGTTTTAAACAATGTAACTTCCTGGTGATATTATCAAGATAAATGACCACAAAGCCTCGATTCTAAAACACACAATTTCCCCACACTATAATATTTCTGAGATCAAAATGAATGCAAACATTTAATGTAGTTACTATTTTTTCCTCTCAGAAGCTACTTTCAACTGATATTATCTTATAATTAAGGAAATATAGTAACCATGAAATGCCCTTCCAAAGTTGTCCTGCTATACTGGGTTACTAGTTATATAAGGTATTCCGCCACACTGAAGATAAGTATTTTAAAGTAATTGAGCTAAATGTAGTTGTAATAGGCTGAATAATGGCCCCAAAATTTATCAGGTCCCCATCCCCCATCCTTGTAAACAGTACTTCATGTGGCAAAATCTTTGCAGATGTAATTAAGTTAAGGGTCTTGAGGCAAGGAAGACTGTCTTGAATAACTGGGATGGGGTGGGGCAAGTAAGGTGGTTAAATGCAACCCAGGTAGTTGTATAAGAGGGAGATTTGATGTAACACAGAGAAAAAGGTGATGTGAGTACAGACTAGAGGGAAATTTGAAGATGTAGACCTTGAAGACTGAAGTGATATGGTCACTAGCCAAGGAATGCCTGCAGTCACTAGAATTTGAAAGAGGCAAGAAGCAGATTTTTCCTTTGAGACTCCAGAGAGAGTGTAACCCTGCTGATACTTTCATTCAACCTAGTGATACTGATTTTGAATTTCTAGACTAAAGAACTATGAGGACATAAATCTAAGCCACCAAATTTGGGATTATTTGTTATGGCAGCCACAGGAAACTAATACAAGTTTTCTTGACAGTAATTATGCAGCAAGACCAGGTGTATGTTTAGAACAATCCTGTCTCTATCTTGCAACAATAAAATGAGTCCTTGAAGGCCTAGGAGAATGGTTACTGTTCAATCCTAATTAAGCTAACTGTACTTAAAAAAAAATATTTCAGGGATCACAGTAAATTTCATGTTTGTCTCTCTAGCAAAAACCCCACTGCCCCCTGAGGTATAATAAACATGTAGAAAGAAATAAAAGATGACACAAATAGATGGAGAAATATACTATGTTCATTGATTGAAGGAATCAACATAGTGAAGATGAGTATACTACCCAAAGCAATCTATAGATTCAACCCAATCCCTATCAAGCTACCAATGGTATTTTTCACAGAACTAGAACAAATAATTTCACAATTTGTATGGAAACACAAAAAACCTTGAACAGCTAAAGCAATCTTGAGAAAGAAGAATGAAATGAGGAATCAACCTGCCTGACTTCAGCCTATACTACAAAGCTACAGTCATCAAGACAGTATGGTACTGGCACAAAGACAGAAATATAGATCAATGGAACAAAATAGAAATCCCAAAGATGAGTCCACGCACCTATGGATACCTTATCTTTTACAAAGAAGGAAAAAATATACAATGGAGGAAAGACAATCTCTTTAACAAATGGTGCTGGGAAAACTGGCCAACCACCTGTAAAAGAATGAAACTAGAACACTTTCTAACACCATACACAAAAATAAACTCAAAATGAATTAAAGATCTAAATGTAAGACCAGAAACTATAAAACTCCTAGAGGAAAACATAGACAGAACACTCACTGACATAAATCACAGCAAGATCCTCTATGACCCACCTCCCAGAGTAATGGAAATAAAAGCAAAAATAAACAAATGGGACCTAATGAAACTTAAAAGCTTTTGCACAATGAAGGAAACTACAAGTGAAGTGAAAAGACAGCATTCAGAATGGGAGAAAATTATAGCAAGTGAAACAACTGACAAAGAATTAATCTCCAAAATATACAAGGAGCTCATGCAGCTCAATACCAAAAAAAATGACTGAATCAAAAAATGGTGCCAAAGAACTAAACAGACGTTTCTCCAAAGAAGACACACAGATGGCTAATAAACACCTGAAAATATGCTAAACATCACTTATTTTCAGAGAAATGCAAGTCAAAACCACAGTGAGGTGCCATCTCACACTGGTCAGAATGGCTGACATCAAAAAGTCTACAAACAATAAATGCTGGAGAGGGTGTGGGGAAAAGGGAACCCTCTTACACTCTTGGTGGGAATGCAAACTAGTATAGCCACTATGGAGAACAGTGTGGCGATTCCCTTAAAAACTGGAAATAGAACTGCCATATGACCCAACAATCCCACTGCTGGACATACACACCAAGGAAACCAGAATTGAAAGAGATACATGTACCCCAATGTTCATTGCAGCACTTTTACAATAGCTAAGATATGGAAGCAACCTAGATGTCCATCAGCAGATGAATGGATAAGAAAGTTTTGGTATGTATACACAATTGAATCTTACTCAGCTATTAAAAAGAACACATTTGAGTCAATTCTAGTGAGGTGGATGAAACTGGAGCCTATTATGCAGAGTGAAATAAGTCAGAAAGGAAAACACCAATACAAAATATTAATGCATATATATGGAATTTAGAAAGACCCTATGTGCAAGACAGCAAAAGACACAGATGTAAAGAACAGATTTTGGACTCTGTGGGAGAAGCTGAGGGTGGGATGATTTGAGAGAATAGCACTGAAACATGTATATCACCATATCTGAAATAGATCACAGTCCAAGTTTGATGCATGAAACAGAGCACTCAAAGCCAGTGCACTGGGATGACCCAGAGGGATGAGAGAAGAAGGGAAGTGGGAGGGGGGTTCAGGATGGGGAACACATGTACACCCATGGCAGATTCATGTCAATGTATGGCAAAAATCACCACAATATTTTAAAGTAATTAGCCTCCAATTAAAATAAATTAATAAAAAAATTAAAAAAAAAAAAAAAGACTGACTCTAGAGAGTCAATGTGGTCTTTCAGAATAAGAAAGCCCTGGCAACAATGCCTGCTGGGCTTTGGCCACTGTGCCTTGAACTTCTCATGTGGTAAACTAAATGAAAGGGTTAGAATGGTAAGTTTTCACCTACCTCTGATAAAGTTCACCTACCTCACTAAAAGTTTTCATAGTGAGATGGATTATCTTGTACCTATGAGTCTGAGTACCATTTAGTGTACCCTCAAAATTTCTATTAATATCTTTGATAGCATTTCATCTATCTCCTCTACCAGAAAGTACACTTATTGACCATCAAGAACTTACCTCTTACTCACTGTCAGATCCTCAGTTCCTGGTGGAAAAATTATAAAGAATCTTGTGTGCTGAGCAAAGGAGTTCGAATTTTATCCCGAAAGAATGAGGAGTCGGGGAAGGAATTCAATGAGAGGAGATGTATCACCAGAAGTGTCTTTAAGAAAGATAAGATTTGTGGAAGGTGAGAATAGCAAGTGGGAAGTCAATTAGGAAGTTACTTTTATGATCCTGAGCCTAGGAGGCAAAGACATGAACTAAGGCAATAAATGGTCTTCCAGGTGGCTCAGTAGTAAAGAATCCACCTGCCAAACAGCAGAGGCAGATTCAGTCCCTAAGTTGGGAAGATCTCCTGGAGAAGGAAATGGCAACCCGCTCCAGTATCCTTACCCAGAAAATCCCATGTACAGAGAGGAGCCTGTCAGGCTATAGTCCATGGGGTCACAAAGAGTCAGAAACAACTGAGCAATTAAATAACAACAACAGCATCCTTAAACCCACAAAACCTAAACTCTGAAGTCTCCAAGAGGTTCAGTAATGTCCATATTCACTAGGTTAATGGGAGATACCACCAAGCTTTAGACATAGACAGAATGACTCAGAGTTCATGCTTCAAAAATTACTGTGCCATACAGCCTATTACCTTGCTCATCCTCTCGGGGAAAAAAAAAGAAAGAAATAAAGAAGGCAGTCATTTAATACTGGGAAATCACCAAATGTAAAAGGAGGCAATAAAATATGAATTTATAACAGCATTTCATTGTTTAGCCAGCGATAGCCAGAGTCCCTGCTAGGGCATCTACTCCCTGGTGGAGAAAGGATTGGAATTCTGCAGAATCACTCAGCAACTGAGCTCAAGAACATATAAAGTGTTCTCTAAAATCATGATCTAGAGCTACAGGGTAACATCTGTGAGCTTTCTTTTAATACCTGCTGCAGGGTTAATGTTACAGCAAAAGTAGAAATGAATAAATGGCCTTAAGCACAAACCAGTCAAACAGGTCTTCAAGAGTTAAACAACCTTGGTTATTCTTTAGTTATTACTACTGACAAACACTTGTAACTATTTGTCTTTCACAAATCTGATTATTCTGACTCCACATGAATTTTGCTCAGCACTTGGCATTCTTCTCCCCCTACACTCCCTCGTGGTTCAAAAAGGAGTTCATGAACTGATAACCCCGGAGACACCAGACCCAGATACTCAGCTGCCTGACTCCAGCTTTGGCCATAAATGTAGCAGAAGAAAAAAATAATGCAAGACCTTCACCACTCTGATCCTTTTCAGCTACCCCAAACCCCAAATCCTAACTGTAAAACCTCTCCCTATTTCCCAGGGAGGAGGGCACAGTTATTGAGTCCCTAACCTGCTGTGTTCCTTCTTTGCCTGGCAAAGTCTTTCTCTTTTCTCCAAAACTCTGTCTCCGTATTTCTATTCAGCATCAGTGTATAAAAAGTCAAGACTTTGTCAACATTAATAAAGTATGGCAGGAAGTTAATCATGTTAATCAATTGAGGCTTCTGAATGTCTCTGATGATGATAAGGACAGACCTTAGGTTAGGAACCTGGCTGTATAAAGCCCCAAGAGTCCTTTAGGTATATGGTAATGAGGAAAACTGCATCAAGGGAAAAAGAAAGAGGGGCACCCAGATTTGGAGAAGTCTTCCAAAAAGAATAACTCTGATAACCCTTTTCATGGCAATGCCCCTAGGGTTCAAAAGGCATGTGCATGTAGACTCCTCACTTGCTCTTCCAACACTACAGAGGCAGCCGTGTGCAGTGTCATTACCTCTATTGTTCAAACGATTTAAAGTGAAAAATCCAGTATGCAAAGCCAGATTATTCAAAGTCCAAGATTAGCTCCTGGTTGGAACAGATGGTTCCCAAACTTATGGTAAACAAGTGCAAAGTCCCTAAAGGACAGAAACTTGAAAAAAAAAAAAAAAATGTTTAATGGTCTCAGCTGGGAAGCTCAATTCTGTACACCTAACTCAGTCCCCAGTAACTGAGATTCTCATAAGAATGGCTCTTAATCCCACAACCCTCAAAAATACACCTCCCCCCATTTGCAGCAGAAGCAAAATATCACCTTGCCACAAGTGTAGAAAGGGATATTCTAACATTAAATAAGATTTTCTAAAAAAATAACTACTGTCATATTTTTTCTAAGCAGACACTTGTTTTAGTGTCTGGAAGGAAAATCCAAGCCTATATGTCAGAAAAACACACCAGGAATTTTATCTCTGATTCTTTGCAGGTTCCAGAAGAATCCTCTTCCAGAAAAATCAGAAGTTAAAATTAGTAGCAGGATTTGCTGATGGGGTGAGTTGGGAACACTTTGAACATCAGTATTTAAAACAATGCCTTGGATATTGTCAATGCTCCATGAAAGTTTTGTGACTGAGATAATCCATCTTAATTACATTAACACTTTGGAAAAGGGGGAAGTCAGGTCTAGAATCAAAATTTACTTGAGAATATCTATGAGTAGAATGGTGGTTGCCATGGGCCAGAGCATGGAGGAAATGTTGGTCACAGAGCACAACTTCCAGTTATAAGAGGAATGAGTTCTGAGGATCTAATAAGCACCATAGTGACTATAGTTAACATTTCCATGTCCTGTACTTGAAAGTTGATGTGAAAGTAGATTTTACCTTTATTTCTTTTTTTTTCCCCCATTTATTTTTATTAGTTGGAGGCTAATTACTTTACAATATTGTAGTGCTTTTTTTCATACATTGACATGAATCAGCCATGGATTTACATGTATTCCCCATCCCGATCCCCCCTCCCACCACCCTCTCCACCCGATCCCTCTGGGTCTTCCCAGGGCACCAGGCCTGAGCACTTGTCTCATGCATCCAACCTGGGCTGGTGATCTCTTTCACCCTAGATAATATACATGCTTTGATGCTTTTCTCTCGAAACATCCCACCCTCGCCTTCTCCCACAGAGTCCAAAAGTCTGTTCTGTACATCTGTGTCTCTTTTTCTATTTTGCATATAGGGTTATCATTACCATCTTTCTAAATTCCATATATATGCGTTAGTATACTGTATGGGTGTTTATCTTTCTGGCTTACTTCACTCTGTATAATGGGCTCCAGTTTCATCCATCTCATTAAAACTGATTCACAGAATACAGAAATACAGAACAGACTTTTGAACTTTGTGGGAGAATGTGAGGGTGGGATATTTCAAAAGAACAGCATGTATACTATCTATGGTGAAACAGATCACCAGCCCAGGTGGGATGCACGAGACAAGTGCTCTGGCCTGGTGTACTGGGAAGACCCAGAGGAATCGGGTGGAGAGGGAGGTGGGAGGGGGGATCGGGATTGGGAATACATGTAAATCCATGGCTGATTCATATCAATGTATGACAAAACCCACTGGAAAAAAAAAATAATAATAATAATAAAAATTAAAAAAAAAAAAACTTCTTTAAATAATAAAAAAATTATTTTTTATTTTAATTTTTAAAACTTCTTTAAATAATAAAAAAAAATCTATTATTTTATATTCTGTACTTGGTAATTCCAATATTCCAAACCCTATGTTATTATAGCATCTGTTGTTTCTGCTTAGGTTTGTTCAGGATAACTTTTTTCTTTATATTTGTATATATATATATATATATATATATATATATATATATATATATATTTTTTTTTTTTTTTTTTTTTTTTTTACTGATTTTACCAGCAGGAATCTTAAGGTAATCTGGAATATTGTTATATTACTACTCATAGTTTTACTTTGTTTCTGCCAGATAGCTGATGAATTCACAACACAGCTCAAGGTTCTGTTAATTTATTACCTAATAATGCAAACTTCAATTGCAAACTCATGTGAATTCAGGGTGGCGGTTAGAAATGCTCATGGGGAATCTTTTTTTAACCAAACAGAAGGTCTTTTCCCATCAAGGTGGTTTACAGGAAACCCTGTGGCAGAGCCTCGTTGAAAGTGCTCAGTATCTTGACTGTAGTGGTGAACAAAGGGAGCTAGAGGGGTGATAAAATGTTAACAGGATTTACTACAAACACTCAGATTGAAGAAATCTGAGTAAATCAGTGGGCTACATCAAGGTCAATATCCTGCTTGTAATATTAATAATACAGTTTTGTAAAATGCTACTGTTAGGGGTGTATTAGTTTTCTATTGCTGCTGTAACAAATTGCCACAAATGTATGACTTAAAACAACACAAATATATTATCTTAGAGTTCTGGAAGTTAGCAAGTAAAAATGGGTCTCTAGATAACAGTGTCAGCAGGGCTGTGTTCATTTGGGGGACTCTATAAAAATCTACTTTCTTGATTATTTCAATTTCTAGAAGCCACCTGTATTCAATACAAACATCACATAGCACCTTCAAATCTCTGCCAATGTTCTGCCTCCCTCTTCCAATTTTAAAGACTCTTGGAAAATCCAAAATAATATCTCCAGCTCTAGGTTAGCCTATCTGCTGTCTTACATCTTTTTTGCCATGTAACCTAACAGATTTATGGATTCCAGGTATTAGGATATGAAGATCTTTGGGAACTGTTACTCTGCCTGTCACAAGAGGAATCTGGGAAAACTGAACAAAGGATCTCCCTGTATTATTTCCTACAGCTGCAAGTAAATCTATAATCATTCAATGAGTCATTAAAAATACACTTAGTGAAATGTTAATCTATTCTATATATTAACTTCATTTTCAGCTGTGTTGGTACTTATTTTCTCATACACACATATCTTTTACTGTCCTGAGCTTTCCCTTTGCTATGGGGAAAGAAAAAGTCCTCTGCCACAGGCATCTTGCTCCTGACAGCTCTCATCATTCTTTGCAGCTCCCTCTTTCATGTACTTACAGCCTAGATCTATCAACTCTGAAGAATAAGGAAAAGTATCCTTATCTTGTGGCATTATGACCCCATGTTAAACCTCCTTATCTACTGCCTATGACATGAGGAAGCAAAAGAAGCTCTACAATCAATAAGGAATAAGTCATTCTTGCTTGGGCACAAACTACTGACACTGAGTGCCAGGCATAACCAAGCCGTGAGTATTCTGCTGCATTTGCTGATATGACATTGGCCATAGCAAGTCACATGGCCAAATCAGATTTAAGGAGTCAGAGGAATTGACTCCACCATTTAGTGAAAGAATCTGATACATCACCTTGAAATGTTGAGACTATATTGAAGGAAAGAACTTGTGGTCATTTTTATAACCTACTCAACTTGTTACTGCCTGGAGTAATTACTTTTTACACCATATGATATCACTTGTGTGTGGAATCTAAAATACAACAGGAATAAACATATCTATGAAACAGACTCACAGACATAGAGAACAGACATGATTGCCAAGGGGGAGGAATTGTAGAGAGGCGTGGATTGGGAGTTTAGGGTTAAGAGATTCAAATTATTAATATATATAGAATGGATGGACAACAAGTTTCTACTGTATAGCACATGGAATTGTATTCACTATTGAGTGAATAGACCATAATGGAAAAGAATATGAAAAATATATATGTATAACTGAATCACTTCTGCAGTATACTAGAAACTAATACAACATTCAGTTCAGTTCAGTCACTCAGTCATGTCCTACTCTTTGCAAGCCCATGGACTGCAATACGCCAGGCTTCCCTGGCCTTCACCAACTCCTAGACCTTGCTCAAACTCATGTCTATTAAATCAGTGATGCCATCCAACCATCTCACCCTTGTCGTCCCCTTCTTTCCTGCCTTCAATCTTTCCCAGCATCAGGGTCTTTTCCAATGAGTTAGTTCTTCACATCAGGTGGCCGAAGTATTGAAGTTTCAGCTTCAGCATCATTCCTTCCAATGAAGGACTGATTCCAATGAAGTCCTTCCAATACAACATTATAAACCAACTATAATAACATTTTTTAAATATATGTATATTTTAACTGATAAATTCTTTCATACTGCCATCAGTTCAGTTCAGTTCAGTTCAGTCGCTCAGTCGTGTCAGACCCTCTGCGACCCCATGAATCGCAGCACGCCAGGCCTCCCTGTCCATCACAAACTCCCGGAGTTCACTCAAACTCATGTCCATAGACTCGGTGATGCCATCCAGCCATCTCATCCTCTGTCATCCCCTTCTCCTTCTGCCTTTGGTCTTTCCCAGCATCAGGGTCTTTTCAAATGAGTCAGCTCTTTGCACGAGGTGGCCAAAGTACTGGAGTTTCAGCTTCAGCATCAGACTGCCATAGGTATATATATATATGAGAAGAACTTAAATTTAATCTCTATAGATCAATGATAATTTGCAGTTTGATCATTATTGTAACACCAGTATCTAATAATTCAGAAATATATTAGGTACCTGTAAAATGTTTACTAAAAGAATGAACAGATAATGCACAAAAAAGCCTAACCATGGTCAATACAATGAGAAAGAATGCTAGCTACAGTGCAGAACAGCTAATTGTTCTTGTTACATCCCATATCATAAGGGCTTCAGGGACCCAGCATCTGTTTCTAAGACATTGTGATCGAGGCTCAATTCTTCAACCAAAATTGGAAGTCAAGAATTAACAAAGATGCCTAACTTTATAGAAAATATTAGTCTAGACCAAGATGGAATAATATACAGTATCACACATAAAATTTCTGAGCAAGAATGACCTGAAGAAAATACCTACAGAACTTAAAGAATCTATGCACAATTCCTTACATGTATTCAGTATCTACAGCAAAATATACTTGTTCTCCTATCCATTGTCCATTATCCTCTTATTCCTACCTAAAAAGAACCCTTATAGAAGGTAATGCACCCAATAAATAGATATTCTACTTTCCAGTTTCTGCTGTCGCTAGAATGGTATGTGTTTTAGTTAGCATTCCTGAGATATGGCCTTGGGTAAAGGTAATGTCTGTGGGGGTGTGTAGTGAAGAATTAACCTTAGCATTCACCTTACAGGAGGTCAACACAAAGCCCCTGAAATGCCTTCCCTAGAAGCATTTTTGTTCGCCTGGAGGTTTTGGACACTGGAAAGTCTTGACAATGTGATATATGATGGGAGCTTGGGATGTGCCCTATCGGTTTCAACATCCAGAGGAACTGAACCTCCAAAAGTGATTGAGAAATAGAGGTCCACCACATAAGATGCGGCACACAGCCCAGAAAGGAGCTGTGCACACCAGAGGCTCAGGTGAGCTGCCGGGTTGGCCACACTCCATGTGTATTGCCAAATGTTGACACCCAGAGGGGTGGTGCATCCCTAAGGATGATGGGAGCTACAAGCTTGCAGCTCTGACAGACTTTGCCCTCCATGTATCTTCCTTTGGCTGGTTATTATTTCTATCCTTTTGCTGTAGTAAT
Organism: Dama dama; assembly: GCF_033118175.1. NCBI lineage: Eukaryota > Metazoa > Chordata > Mammalia > Artiodactyla > Cervidae > Dama > Dama dama. Next base: position 80,794,935 of record NC_083681.1, read on the forward strand.
ACTGTAGTTATATGTACAATGCAGCCATGAAATTAAAAGATACTTGCCCCTCGGAAGAAAAGCTATGACAAACCTAAACAGAACATTAAAAAGCAGAGACATCACTTTGCCAACAAAGGTCTGTCTCGTCAAAGGTATGGTTTTTCCAGTAGTCATGTATGGATGTGAGTTGGTCTATAAAGAAGATTGAGGACTTAAGAATCAATGCTTCCAAACTGTGCTGTTGGAGAAGACCCTTGAGAGTCCCTTGGACTGCAAGGAGATCAGACCAGTCAGTCCTAAAGGAAATCAACCCTGAATATTCATTGGAAGGACTGATGCTAAAGCTGAAGCTCCAATACTTTGGTCACCTGATGTGAAGAGCCAACTCACTAAAAAAGACCCTGATGCTGGGAAAGATTAAGGGCAGGAGGAGAAGGGGGTGACAGTGAGAGATGGTTGGATGGTATCACTGACTCAATGGACATGAGCTTGAGCAAAATCTGGGAGATAGTGAAGGACAGAGAGGTCTGGTGTGCTGCAGTCCATGGGGTCACAAAGGATCAGACATGACTTGACTAAACAACAACAACAAATACGAGTGGCTCTGAGGACCCTTGACGTTGTGGCCGTTGCCTGAACTGACACCCGTCCTACAGGGACAGTTCCCTCATACTATGCAGTGTAGTAAACTTTTGGGAGAGAATTGTCCAAGCAGCACAGGGAGAGAGCAAGAAGAATGATATATAGAAGGACCAAAGCAAGAAAAAGGTGACTGTATCAGCTGTCTGACACCCAGGAAACTGCAGCTCAGTGACACGAAGGATTTTGCTAAACTATCTAGCGTGTCCCACATGCCTGTCCCTCTGGAAAACAAGAGAGTGAGGCAGTTATTCCCTTCTCCTCCCCCACCGCTTGATAGTCACTCAGTATCTTCCACAGGATGCGAGATATTCCTGAGGCAGAGAAGCAGAGCCACACCGCCAGAAACCTGCCACAGTAACACCGGTGGAGCTGTTGAGCACAGGTGCGCTAAAATCGAGTCACGGAGGACGTGCAGCACGGGCCACAGGGCCAGAGCTCCAAGAGAGGCAGGCAGAAGTCTGCTGGGCCTGGGGACAGCTTCTGTCTTCCTGATCAAGTGTGTGTATGCAGTTGTCACCCTACCCTCTGGGATGCTTTTTCCTGATTTGAAAAGAAGTGTAGTGTCTAACACTAGAGCAGACAGGTTAGACTGTGAGGCAACCAGCACATGGAAGGGACTAGGAAAATCACAAAAGTGAACCTTAACTCCCAAACTATTACTATGAAGGAAAAGTGAGTCTTTTTTGCAAAAGTAACAGCCAAAAATAAGTTGGATTTTGATCTACTCAAAATGGAGCACACTCCTGAGACACTGGTCATGCCATAGGAATATTGAAAGTCAGTTCACCAGCCTTGGCCAATCACTTTCCTTCAACAAGAAGTTACAGACTGATTGAATCTAGCTTTCTCCTTTCACTGATTAAAGATTTAACCCTAGCAGCCTCATAGCCAAGGACTACTCAAAATCTCTTATTCCACAGACTGTTAACTGAAGCATTCTGATGGTGCAGACTGTAACCGAAAGAAAGAGGGTCTTTACAATGCAGATAGTGACTGCAGCCATGAAATTAAAAGGTGCTTGCTCCTTGAAAGAAAAGTTATACTCTAGACAGCATATTAAAAAGCAGAGACATTACTTTGCCAACAAAGGTCCATCTAGTCAAAGTTATGGTTTTTCCAGTAGTCATGTATGGATGTGAGATTTGTACGATAAACAAGGCTGAGCACTGAAGAACAGATGCTTTCAAACTGTGGTGTTGGAGAAGACTCTTGAGAGTCCCTTGGACTGCAGGGAGATCCAACCAGTCAGTCCTAAAAGAAATCAATCCTGAATATTCATTGGAAGGACTGATGCTAAAGCTGAAACTCCAATATTTTGGCCACCTGATGTGAAGAACTGACTCATTGGAAAAGACCCTGATGCTGGGAAAGATTGAAGGCAGGATGAGAAAGGAACAACAGAGGATGAAATGGTTGGATGGCATCACCAATTCAATGGACATGAGTTTGAGTAAGCTCCAGGAGTTGGTGATAGACAGGGAAGCCTGGCATGCTGTAGTCTATGGGGCCACAAGGAGTCAGATACAACTGAGCAATTGAACAACATACACGAATAGTCTTAGAGACATATAAGAACAAAGGCTATAAAGAGAAAATAAATAAACATAAAATTATAATATCATGTAGATTAACAAAAAAATCAAATGTCTTTAAAAAAAGCACATTTAATTATCCCAAACAGCTATTATTTTTCTTTTGCTTACTAGTTTAATTGGCAAGTGATAGTAGGGAATAATTATTAGGTCACAAAAGTCTAGTTTGAATGAAAACCTTTTAACCCACTGTAACAAACAAATAGAAATTTTGGTTTATATGAGACTATTCCTACTTAAGACTATAATAAACTTATTAACAAGCATTCCCCTAAATGCTCCCAAACATGGGAGCACACAAATTGTAACACAGCCCTGCTTAGGAATCTGATTGGATCTATCAAAGTAAATAAAATTAGAACAGTTAGTTTAAAAAAAAAAAAGAAAGAAAGAAAGAGGGTCTTTATCCAGGGCTTATTTTAAAATATAAACATTATTAGAAAGAAATGAATCAGAGTCAGTTTTTCCTTCAAATTTGAAAATAATGGTCAAAGTGGTAATATAAAAAATGTATTCAAATAGTAGTAACTCTGTCTGATTATAAATTTATATCAGTTTGGAGTTTCTTTTTTCCAGATAGCTCTATTTTTTTTTCTGATTTTGGTGATGAGGCCAGTTTTTTAGAAGTGGACGCATTTTCTTAGGCATAATAAAAATTGTTCAACATGACTCATAACAAAAAAATTTTAAAGGAGTTGTTCTGTAACAAGACAGCACACAAAGAGAAGACCCCAATGACAGTAACATGATTAAATGTATCTTCTCTAGAGAAAGCTTGAGTGTTCTTCAGCAGAAATAACTACTGAACATTGTTTATTCTGATTCCATTACAGCCCCTGGAAGCTCAGGTTCTCAAGGGAGCAAGTATTGATCCCTTAGGCTTCAGCTTTAAACTCCCCAGTTAGAAGGAGGCATGCAGAGACCGTGGTAGGCAGTTGGCCGGGACCAGTTGCAGAACGAGAATCTGGATGAAACTCTCGTGTAAGTAGACCAGAGCACAGCCCACTTTTCACACAGTCATGTATCATCCCAGGGTGTGCTGGAAATGATCAAACAAAAGGGTCAGAGCCAAAGTTCTAGTAAGTTTCACCCTGAGACCAAGAATAAAGGCTTCATCCCTGATGAGACAGTGGAAATGGAGTAAGGGAACTTTGAACTGGGCTGAGTGTTGTCTGAGGATATGAATGAACAACTGACTGAAAGAGCTAATGAATGAATGAATGATTAGTGGTCAGTGGTACCTGATTTTAGTGTGTTATTTGCATGTGTTATGACCAGTTTTGAGTGTCCATTCAATGGCTGGCCCTGTGCTGGAGAGCTTATATAAATCACATCACTTTAAGTCACATTCATCATGTAAAACAAAGTTATTTTAAAATGAAAAAGTGCTAACATTTAAAGACCTCCTGTATCTACTCCCATGCCCGATGATAGCAATTGAAAGTTTGACATGAATCCTTCCAGAGCTTTTTCATGGATAAACAAAGAAAATTAGCTAAAGGAGGGTGAGTTCAAAACAAAAAAGTATTATTTTAAGAGAGTCCAGATTTACATACTATTCTGCAACTTGGTTTGTTCATTTGGCAATCCGATATGAGCACCTTTCCATAAGAGTATATATTTATCTCATGCTTCTTGGACTATATATTGATTCATGAAAGAAAAAGTGAAAGTGTTAGTCGTTCGGTTGTGTCCGACTCTTTGTGACCCTGTGGACTGTAGCCTGCCTGGCTCCTTGTTCATGCAATTCTCTAAGCAAGAATATAGGAGTGGGTTGCCCTGCCCTTCTCTAGGAGATCTTCCCAACCCAAGGACTGAACCTGGGTCTCCTGCATTGCAGACCAATCCTTTACTGTCTGAGCCACAAGGGAAACCCATGGTTCATAGTATGAATCTATTCTGATTTATTTAACTCTGTTTCCAAACGTTTGCTGCTGTACGTGGTGTCAGAATGAGCCTCATACCTTATAAGTAATTCTGTGATCCCAATTTTATATAAGGTAAAACTGAGGTTGGGGGGTAGAGTTATATCATTTATCTCTGTGAGATTGTAGGACTGAAGTTCAAACTCAGGTCCTTTCTACTGCATAGTCCTGAATACAAATGGAGCTGCAAAAACAGCAGGTTTCAGAATAGGTTAAGCGTGTTCAAAAATTTAGGTTCTTGTGTGTATGTGTGTGTGTGTCTGCCTTTGTACTGATTTTTACATGACTTGAAAAGTGTCGTGGCATACATTTTATTTGAATTCAAAATGATTAACACAGCAAATGTCATCATCTCATCGAGATTCTAGTTAAGTGGACTTATGATAAATGTTAGCTTCCTCTGAAAAGTGCATTCACCTACTAGATGGAAGCCTCCTTGACAGTGCTGCATTTAATTTATTTCACAATAAATTCACCTGAGGAAGCAACTCACATATTTATTGGCCCTTAGCTCACACTCAGTGTTGAAAGGAGAGAATTGTTTCTTGTTCCCTCACTACAGAGTTATCCCACTCTGTTCATTTCTGAAGATGTTTGAAAGAGCCAGATTGTCGACATCGGTCACGGGGTTTGGTTTGCTACACTCCATCCGCACCACTAAAGGCCCCTTCTTACCCCAAACTGACCATCACATCCGTGGAGCCACAGCTCTGCCTGGAGTTACTGACTCCAGGGAAGGAGCCTTCTACTGACTTGTGGGGATGTGGGGTTTTTGTGAGGAACTTCTGTCATTGCACAATATTGAAGGTGCATAAAAATATATTTAAAATAGTATAACAAGCATTCATGTCAGTTCAGTTCAGTTCAGTTGCTCAGTCGTGTCCGACTCTTTGCGACCCCATGGACTGCGGCACGCCAGCCCTCCCTGTCCATCACCAACTCCCAGAGTTTACTCAAATTCATATCAATTGAGTCAGTGATGCCATCCACCCATCTCATCCTCTGTTGTCCCCTTCTCCTCCTGCCCTCAATCCTTCCCAGCATCAGGGTCTTTTCAAGTGAATCATTCATTTAGTCACCATCTAACTTCAGCAACTTGCTTTTTATTACTCAGTATTCCACTTCAGAAATATATATACTTAAATGTTACAGCACCAGTTTACTGAATTCTCACTGATTTATTAATATTATTTTTTATAATATTAATAAGGGTTTTATTTTTCCTGTGTTCAAGAATGCTGCTATGAACATTCTTCTGTGTATGCATTCATATGTACACATATTTACAGGTCTAGTGTGCCTATATATCTTTGTTTATGTGGTCATTAATTTATCTAGAATATGTACTTTGTGTGTGTGTGAGTTAAGTTTTATTTGAGGCAAAATAAGGACTGCAGTCCTGGAGACAGCACCTTAGATAGTTTGAGAGACCGCTCCGAGGAGGTAGTGGGGGAAGCTCAAAATATATGATTTTGGTAAAGGAGGAGTTCAGTGCAATCAAGAGCTTACTTTATGAGAGGTTTTCTGCTTGTCACGAGGAGCTGATGTCATCACAAAGGGATTTAGTGCTTTCCTACATATGAGGAGATGCAAGGATTCAGATCATGAAATCAGTTCCTAAAAGTATTTATCTACCTAAAGACCTGTTCTACCAGTTTTCCTGGAGCACAAAGTGCCTGAGTCTCCACCCTGAACTCCCTTCAGGGCATGTCGAAGGTCAACAGTTGCAGCAGCACAGGATTCAACCTGCAGAAATTGCGGAGGCAGATGGCAAATGCCCTTGGTATTGTTGTTCAGTCACTGGCAAATGCCCTTGGCAGTGCCAGTTTGTAGTTGACAGGTTCCCCAAGTGGTCATAAACTCAGCGGTACTTTGGGAGGCGTTTCATGACCATTCCATCCCACATTGCTAGGCTCTTTCCCAGTTCTAGAGAAGGCTTTGCTGATAGACCACTCGGTGTGCTATTATAGTACTCAGTCTTATAATTAAAGTTCTCTCGACACCCGTCTTCCATGGTCCAGGAAAACATTCCCTCTTATTGCACCTTCCCATAACTAGAGTGACACTATTACAATCATTGATCATATACAGATCTATGTACTCAACTGCTGCAAGCTGCCTAGTCGTCGTTATTTTCACTGGAGGCTCAGTTACATATTTGGTGTGGAGTATGTACTTACAATGGAAATTCTGGACCAAAGAGAAGTATGTGTTTAATTTCATTAATATTTCCAAACTTGTCTCCAATGTGACTATCCTAATTTACCTTCACATCAGAAATATGTGAGTCTACATTCTCACCTAAACTTTGCATTTTAGACTGAGAAGTGTAAAATTCTATTTCAAGGAAGTACTAATATACACATATCTGATTACTGCTGAGTTGTTATATGTGATATTTTCCTATTGGCCATGTAAGTTTCCCTTGTACAATTGTCCTGATTATATCATTTGTGAATTTTTCCCATGGGGCAGTTTATAGAAATTACTTACACTGGATACTAATTCTTTGACATTTGTATGTGTTTCAAACAAATTTAAGTGAGTAAATATTAGAATTAATCGTTTCAAAAATGTTTGGTAGAAGTTTCCTACAACATACTTGGGTCTATTATCTATAAACTTTTAATAAAAGTCAAATCACATAATGGTTTTAAAATATTTAAATATTTTGTGCATACACACAGAGTGAGACACACAGTGACTACTATTACTCTATCCTCTCTGCCTGCTGCCTTTTTAAAAAATAAATATTGACAAAACACTAATAATATTTATCAAATTATATTTATGATATAAAATGTGCAGTGCCACAAACACCATATGCCAGCAACCTAAAATGAAAGAAGTTCTATTATTGCATTTTACTATCCTGGGGAAATGAACCAGGAAATTAGGTTTACTTTTCAAATGAACAAGCATAAGGCAAATAAATGAAGACTTGTTATTTTAAATTTAAGAATTTCTGTTTTCTAAAGGATACCATAAGCAAAATTAATAGACGATAAAATGTGAGAAAAATTTTCAGACAAAAACTGATGAGATATTCAAATATTAGATAAACAAAGAACACATAAAATCAATCAATAGAAGTATTTATCAATAATATAAATAGGCAATTTACAAAACAATAGAAGCCCCAAAGTCTAAGGAGAATAATAGACAAAAATCAAATTTTTGTAATTAAAGGGGACAAATGAATAAAAATGAGTCAACACTTTGTACCTATTTTCCTGGCAGAAAAACATTAGGAAAAATAACAAATTTTCACTAGGAAATAAGGACATGGGAATCCCCATGCATGAATAGTATGACTGTACACTGGGACATCCATTACGGAAAGTGATCTGAAAAACCTTGACCAAGTTAAATACGAGTATACCTCCAGACGAAAAATTTTTTCTCTAGGAATACACCCTACAGAAATTTCACTCTGGGTTATTTGGAGTGGACACACATTGTAGGCAGTGTGCTGTCCATCACCAGGAAAGCACACAGGGATGGATGGACACCACGGAGCAGCGCTACTCGCTGTGTGGTCCACAGACCAGCACCCGCCCTTGGACTCTCTGTTTCTAGTCTGTGATGGGGCAACTACAGAAAGTGAGATCAGGCACTTAAACTATCACAAAATGTTCACAATGCTGAGAACGTCTCGTTTTTTACAAAAGTAAAGGATCACAACAGATTGGAAATTTTATAAATAAATAAATCCTTTGCAAGCCATAAATACTCTAATAAATACTTCCATAAGGAACTCTACAATTTCACTGAGACCATCATAGCAGAGAGGAGCTGCAAAGGAAAGGAAAAGGATAACGTGAAAAAATGTGAAGATGACTGTAAACAAGATCTTATAGAATTCTATGGATACGTGAAGATTTCAAATACAAAAATACAGTGTTTAGTAATGAAACCAATTAGAATTTCTAATTAAAGTATGCATGTGTGCTTGCATGCTCAGTTGCTTCAGTCACGTCTGACTCTTTGTGACCCATGGACTGTCCCACCAAGCTCCTCTGTCCATGGCATTCTCTAGACAATACTGGAGTGGGTTGCTATGCCCTCCTCCATGGGAGTTGAACCCCTGTCTCCTGTGTCTCCTGCATTGCAGGCGGATTCTTTACCCACTGAGCAAGCTGGGAAGCCCAATTAAAGTATAGGGAGCATAAAAGAAAGAATAATTAGAGTATTTCTTTATGTATATCTCATTTGTTCCTGGATTGATATGAAATACCCATCACTCTGCACTCTGAGAATACAGATGCTGTTTGGTCCACAACAACATCCCCAAACTAAAATATCTCAGTCAAATATCAAGGTTCAACCTTTAAACATCTAAGTCAATTATGTCATGGAAATTATTCTCTGACCCTACTGTGAAGTTATATATTGTACTATTTCCAGTTCTAAAATTTAAGAATCACAATAGTCAGCTTTCTCTGCTCTTTCTTTGCAACTTTTCAGCCATTATTTCATCATTACAAGCCATGGGACAAAACAATGGTACTGAAGTAACTGAATTCATTCTCCTGGGATTTGCTGGTCAACATAAGTCTTGGCATGTCTTTTTCACAGTATTTCTAGTGATCTACATGGCCACACTAGTGGGTAACATAGGCATGATCCTCCTCATCAAGACTGACTCTTCCCTTCACACCCCCATGTACGTTTTCCTCCAAAACTTGGCTTTTGTTGATCTCTGTTATGCCACTGCTATCACTCCCAAGATGTTGCATAATTTGATGAGCACCAAAAATTCCATCTCATTCTTCGGATGTATGGTGCAATTACTAGTCTATGGTACCTTTGTAACAAGTGATTGCTACATCCTGGCAGCTATGGCAGTGGACCGTTATGTGGCCATCTGTAACCCACTTCGCTATGGAACTGTCATGTCCCAGAGAGTCTGCAGTCAACTCTTAACTGGTTCATACTTCATGGGCTTCCTGAATGCTTCTGTCAATGTAAGTTTTACTTTCTCACTGAAGTTTTGCAAATCCAATAAAATTAACCACTTTTTCTGTGATGAACCCCCAATTCTGGCCCTCTCATGCTCTGATATTTACTTCAGCATCATGGTGCTAGCAGGCTTTGTGGGTTTTAACTTGACATTCACTATACTGGTCATCATCTTTTCCTACATGTTTATCTTGTCTGCCATCCTGAAGATCTCTTCTGCTGCAGGGAGGAAGAAAGCCTTCTCCACCTGTGCCTCCCACCTGACAGCTGTCACCATTTTCTATGGAACGCTCTCTTATATGTACCTGCACCGTGGTACCATAGAGTCTCAAGAGCAAGAAAAAATGGCTTCCATTTTTTATGGGGTTGTGATTCCCATGTTAAACCCTCTCATCTACAGTCTGAGAAACCAAGATGTAAGAGAAGCCCTAAAAGGGGTTCGAAAGAAGTGTTTCTAGACTGAACATCAATTACTAACTCAATATGATTCAACAAGCAGGGAGCAATTATCTTATTTCTCAACAGCAGAAGGTGTGGCAAATATTTGTGAGTTCCAAGTGAAGTGAAAGTCACTCAGTCATGCTGACTCTTTGTGATCCCATGGACTATACAGTCCACAGAATTCTCCAGGCTAGAATACTCGAGTGGATAGCCATTCCTTCCTCCAGGGGATCTTCCCAACCCAGGGATCAAACCCAGGTCTCCCACATTGCAGGTGGTTTCTTTACCATCTGAGACCACAAGGGAAGCCCAAGAATATTGGAGTAGGTAGCCTGTCCCTTCTCCAGCGGATCTTCCCAATCCAGGAATCAAAACAAGGTCTTCTGCATTGCAGGTGGATTCTTTACCAGCTGAGCTACCAGGGAAGCCTGTGAGTCCCAAAGGCATTCTTTAATTATATCAATAGATCTGAAATTTAATGAAAACATCTTAAGTCATTAAATAATTTTCTAATTCATGTGTATCTCAAAAAGAAAGTGTCTGAAAAGGTCTTTGATTCTCCATTTGAACCTTTTGATGAGCCCTTTTTTCAAACACCTGTCCTTAAAAAAGAATAAGAAAATGAAGTGTATAAAATTTTTTAAATATCCTCTATACACATAATATAAAAAGTCTCAGGACAAAAATCTTTTTTGGTGTCTGGTACTATTACTCTCGCTGTGAGTCTATAGCTAAGCTATTTTAATTTTATAAAGAATAATTGAAAGTGCCATTTTTGGAGGAAACATGCAGAAAGGAAAGGGGGAAAAAAAACCACTTCCATGAATCTGCATGAATATGCAGACATTATGGAGCAGTACCCCTCTTTTCTGTATATGTTCTCTAACCAACTAGGAAACTGACACAGGAGTCAGGCAAATGCAGACCATATCAGTTCATTTTGGTAAGATTGTATTTTAAATATAACATGAATCTCCAGCAATACCATCTTGCACATGTATAACATGCAATGCATAATTTGGTGCTACAGAATAGACTTATTTACCCAAAAGCAAGGCCTTGAGGTTGGAGGAGTTGAGGTTGAAGAGAAGTTATACCTGAGCTTGAACTTGAGGGGAAAAAAGAAAGAATTAATTACACACCCATCCTGTTGACAAGCATGTTTAAAAAAAAAAAAAGACTGAGATCACTTATTATACTTCTTTCAATCTCATTAGTCAATTAAACCATAGGATGTTGTAATTGAGAGGAGTTCATTGCCTTCTTCAACATTTCCAGAAGTTCCAAATCGTGGACTGAATGATGAGCATAGAAGCATAGAGATATGGATCCAATTGTTACACAAACAGTATCAAAAGAAACCAGATGAAACCAGATGATACCAGCCCATGCAACAGTGTGCATTTTTCTGCACTCTCGGAGAGAAAGCCTAAAATTATGAAACTCTGATATTGCTTAAGGTTGCTGGTGAGCTGCTCATGTTTGCTTTACAGAGAGAAACCTTATCTTCACCTGAACTGTAAACAAACCTCTGCAGAAAAGAAAGGAAAGATGTTTATATTTACCACCCTGAATCATCTCTGAAGACAGAGGCAATTCTAGTTTTACTATTTTGATAAGTCTCCTTATACAAACATTCTTTAATGTAATATTTTTAAATACCTTGCATACAGAACTTTGATTGTGTAGATATATTCATGAAAAAATCTGTATATTAAATAATATCACCTTAATATATACAAAGTGAAAGATCACAAAATGCATGGATGAAAAATGCACAATGGTACCATAATAGTAAATGTTAAACTTACCTCTCCCAGTTCTTGAAAGATCAAGTTGAGGAAAAAAAAAAAAAAAATTTAAATAAAGTTACAGAAAAACTATTTGATATCATTAATAAGAGTAAATACATACAGAAACTCTACATTGTGGAAGCCTACCAATCAAACACACCTAAAATCAAAATTTAGGTTTATTTTGCTTTTGTAGCTCACTGTACAGAAGCTGTAGACATCTCAATAAGTGGGAATGGGCTTTTTATAGAATACATGCTTTGCTGAATGAATCCAAGTATGAATTAAGGAAGCAGGTACTCTCTCTAGATTTAGTTACTGGCAAAAAGAAGATCAGCAACTGGGCATCTCAGTAATTATTGCTCAAGAGGTGCAAAGAATAAAGTAGGAAAAGTTATAGTGAGAAAGTAGAAGATACTTAGAGATTTCTTAGTCTTTTTACAGTTTCCTTGTAGACTGGGGGAGTCCAGTTAGAAAAATTGTTTCTTGTTGGTGTTTTGTGGTTATTTAATACCTTATTAGACACATCACAGTCTGATTTATTGGAAGAACTGATTTTCCCCTTCAAAATAACTTGGAATCTGACAAATATCTTTCTTTGTGCCTTCTTTTTCTTTCTCTCTTCCTTTCCTTCCTCTTTCCCTCCCTTCTTCTTTCTTTCCTTTTTTTTTTTTTTTTTCTTTATTCTTTCCTATGTCCTATTTATATGTCCCTGGAAGAATTACAGAAATACAATGGACTCCAAAAATCAGAAATAGTGTAGAAATATTCTATGATCTAAAGAAGTATATCTAGAATTTAACTTTAAGCTTGAAGTTAGAAACACCTAAAACTCTACCACTTAAAACTGAAATTCTCATTTAAACAACCCTTTGGTTGATTAAAACAAAATTGACAAATATATATAAAATAATATTTTACAAATCATTACATTACAAACTATAAGGGGTGTTCAAATAAAATTTTATAACTTTATAAATATTTGAGTTAATAAATAGGAAATAATGATAAATTAAGTGAGTATACATTTCAAGGCATCAGAAAATAATATTAAAGGAGAAGAGAGTAGCAATTATTTTTAATTGATGTTGAAAACACCATAGATGACAGAAATAATAAATGAAAGAACTCATTCTCCAAGGAGAAGGAAATGGCAACCCACTCCAGTACTCTTGCCTGGAGAATCCCAGTGATGGGGGAACCTGGTGGGCTGCCATCTATGGGGTTGCACAGGGTTGGACATGACTGAAGCAACTTAGCAGCAGCAGCAGAATTCTCCAAAGCTAAAAATAACAATAAAGTGGATAAATAATTTGCCAGCTTATCAATAAAAATGATACTGGGGAACAAAGAAAATTTAAAATAAGAGAAGAACACTGAGATCAACAATATCCAAAAGTATTTGAGAACCTAATGAAATTAGATTTCTTTTTTTTTTTTACTAAAAGAATATTGATTGCCAAAAAGGTAACAGAGAGGAGATTAAAGAACAATTAACATAGAAGAAAGTCGTGATAGTGCAGCCTTCCCCTAAAAAAAGCACCATGTCCATTTGGAAAGAAAAATAAACACCTAGAATGATCAAAAAAATTTCTAATGAAGACCAAAGTTGCAGGGCTTTAGCTGCCTATTATCACGTCTAATTTAAAGACATGGTAAACAAATCTTGCAATAATATAAGGAATATATATTGACCAGTGTGAAAGGTTGTTGCTGAACCACAAGAGATGCCAGGATTCTTGGCCTACAGAGGAGAAGAATTCAATCCATGGCCAGAGACGAGGCTTGATCGCTCAGAGCTTTTTTTGTAATAAAGTTTTATTAAAGTATAAGAGAGATAGAGAAAGCTTCTGACACAGACATCAGAAGGGGGACGGAGAATGCTCCCTCACTAGTGTTTAGTTCAGTCGCTCAGTCGCGTCCAACTCTTTGCGACCCCATGGACGGCAGGACTCCAGGCCTCCCTGTCCATCACCAACTCCCAGAGCTTACTCAAACTCATGTCCGTTGAGTCCGTGATGCCATCCAACCATCTCATCCTCTGTCATCCCCTTCTCCTCCTGCCTTCAATCTTTCCCAGCATCAGGGTCTTTTCCAATGAGTCAGCTCTGCACATCAGGTGGCCAGAGTACTAGAGTTTCAGCTTCAGCATCAGTCCTTCCAATGAACACCCAGGACTGATTTCCTTTAGGATGGACTGGTTGGATCTCCTTGCAGTCCAAGGGACTCTCAAGAGTCTTCTCCAACACCACAGTTCAAAAGCATCAATTCTTCAGCACTCAGCTTTCTTTATAGTCCAACTCTCACATCTGTACATGGCCACTGGAAAAACCGTAGCCTTGACTAGACGGACCTTTGTTGACAAAGAAATGTCTCTGCTTTTCATGGCTGAAAAATTATTGTGGTTGTGTTTCTGACCAGGGAAGAGAGGGCAGGGATAGGATTCATCACTTAATAAAGCAGAACTGAGACACGGGGATGACACCCACCCACTAAGCAGCCCCAAGAAGTATAATTGGGATTTGATAAAAAGGCAGAACATATCAGCTTCCATGTGCACCCAAGTTTTAATCAGAGCCCATGAGCAGTTTCTAGAACTGTGAGGCTCTTGCCCACACAGGCTGTGTCTGCCCTGTGAGATTCTCACTGGACCTCCCAGAGTTGGCACAACAATCCCCCCATCTCCTGGACCACTTGGCAGCTCTTCCTACCCACTGGGCAGTCTGAACTCCTCTCTGTCCAAAAAGCACAACCATCTGATTCCCACCTCCAAGACCACTTAAGTTGTCCCATTTGCCTTCCCATCCTTTACATGTGCTCCACACACACCTCATTCTTACAGGAAATCCTCCTGGATTGTCCTCTGCTCTTTCTGTTCACAGTCCTTGCTACTCAATACTGGTCTCTAAAGTTAGTCTCATTTCAATGGCCTCAAGCTGTAAATTGTCTGAAATCAAGAGTTTAAAGACTAGCTAATGAGTGCTAAGAGCTTTGCAAGCTTGATTTTATTTATACCTTCAAACCCTTCTTTTTTTTTGAGGAGGGGAGAGTTTATTTATTTATTTATTTTATTAGTTGAAAGCTAATTACTTAGCAATATTGTAGTGGTTTTTGTCATACATTGACATGAATCAGCCATGGATTAACATGTGTTCCCCATCCCGATCCCCCCTCCCGCCTCCCTCGCCATCCCATCCCTCTGGGTCTTCCCAGTGCACCAGCCCTGAGCACTTGCCTCATGCATTCCACCTGGGCTGGTGACCTGTTTCACCCTTGTTAGTATACTTGTTTCAATGCTATTCTCTCAGAACATCCCACCCTTGCCTTCTCCCACAGAGTCCAAAAGTTTATTCTGTACATCTGTGTCTCTTTTTCTGTTTTGCATATAGGGTTATCGTTACCATCTTTCTAAATTCCATATATATGTGTTAGTATACTGTATTGGTGTTTATCTTTCTGGCTTACTTCACTCTGTATAATGGGCTCCAGTTTCATCCATCTCATTAGAACTGATTCAAATGAATTCTTTTTAATGACTGAGTAATATTCCATTGTGTATATGTACCACATTCATCTGCTGATGGACATCTAGGTTGCTTCCATGTCCTGGCTATTATAAACAGTGCTTCGATGAACATTGGGGTGCACGTGTCTCTTTCAGATTTGGGTTCCTCAGTGTGTATGCCCAGGAGTGGGATTCCTGGGCCATATGGCAGTTCTATTTCCAGTTATTTAAGAAATCTCCACACTGTTCTCCATAGTGGCTGTACTAGTTTGCATTCCAACCAACAGTGTAAGAGGGTTCCCTTTTCTCCACACCCTCTCCAGCATTTATTGCTTGTAGACTTTTGGATAGCAGCCATCCTGACTGGCATGTAATGGTACCTCATTGAGGTTTTGATTTGCATTTCTCTGATAATGAGTGATGTTGAGCATCTTTTCATGTGTTTGTTAGCCATCTGTATGTCTTCTCTGGAGAAATGTCTGTTTAGTTCTTTGGCCCATTTTTTGATTGGGTCATTTATTTTTCTGTATTTGAGCTGCTGGAGTTGTTTGTATATTTTTGAGATTAATCCTTTGTCTGTTTCTTCATTTGCTATTATTTTCTCCCACTCTGAAGCTGTCTTTTCACCTTGTTTATAGTTTCCTCTGTTGTGCAAAAGCTTTTAAGTTTCATTAGGTCCCATTTGTTTATTTTTGCTTTTATTTCCAATATTCTGGGAGGTGGGTCATAGAGGATCTTGCTGTGATTTATGTTGGAGAGTGTTTTGCCTATGTTCTCCTCTAGGAGTTTTATAGTTTCTGGTCTTACATTTAGATCTTTAATCCATTTTGAGTTTATTTTTTTGTATGGTGTTAGAAAGTGTTCTAGTTTCATTCTTTTACAAGTGGTTGACCAGTTTTCCCAGCACCACTTGTTAAAGAAGTTGTCTTTTTTCCATTATATATCCTTGCTTCCTTTGTCGAAGA
Organism: Dama dama; assembly: GCF_033118175.1. Classification (NCBI taxonomy): domain Eukaryota; kingdom Metazoa; phylum Chordata; class Mammalia; order Artiodactyla; family Cervidae; genus Dama; species Dama dama. Next base: position 80,810,742 of record NC_083681.1, read on the forward strand.
TAAGGTGTCCATAAGTTCGTGGATTTATCTCTGGGCTTTCTATTCTGTTCCATTGATCTATATTTCTGTCTTTGTGCCAGTACCATACTGTCTTGATGACTGTGGCTTTGTAGTAGAGCATGAAGTCAGGCAGGTTGATTCCTCCAGTTCCATTCTTCTTTCTCAACATTGCTTTGGCTATTCGAGGTTTTTTGTATTTCCATACAAATTTTGAAATTATTTGTTCTAGTTCTGTGAAAAATACCATTGGTAGCTTGATAGGGATTGTATTGAATCTATAGATTGCTTTGGGTAGTATAGCCACTTTCACAATATTGATTCTTCCAATCCATGAACATAGTATATTTCTCCATCTATTTGTGTCCTCTTTGATTTCTTTCATCAGTGTTTTATAGTTTTCTATGTATAGGTCTTTTGTTTCTTTAGGTAGATATACTCCTAAGTAGTTTATTCTTTGTGTTGCAATGGTGAATGGTATTGTTTCCTTAATTTCTCTTTCTGTTTTCTCATTGTTAGTGTATAGGAATGCAAGGGATTTCTGTGTGTTAATTTTATATACTGCAACATTACTGTATTCATTGATTAGCTCTAGTAATTATTCTGGTAGAGTCTTTAGGGTTTCCTATGTAGAGGATCATGTGGTCTGCAAATGGTGAGAGTTTTACTTCTTCTTTTCCTGTCTGGATTCCTTTTATTTCTTTTTCTGCTCTGATTGCTGTGGCCAACACTTCCAAAACTATGTTGAATAGTAGTGGTGAGAGAGGGCACCCTTGTCTTGTTCCTGACTTTAAGGGAAATGCTTTCAGTTTTTCACCATTGAGGATAATGTTTGCTGTGGGTTTGTCATATATAGCTTTTATTATGTTGAGGTGTGTTCCTTCTATTCCTGCTTTCTGGAGAGTTTTAATCATAAATGGGTGTTGAATGTTGTCAAAGGTTTTTTCTGCATCTATTGAGATAATCATATGGTTTTTATCTTTCATTTTGTTAATGTGATGTATTACATTGATTGATTTGCAGATATTAAAGAATCCTTGAATTCCTGGGATAAAGCCCACTTGGTCATGATGTATGATTTTTTTAATATGTTGTTGCATTCTGTTTGCTAGAATTTTGTTAAGGATATTTGCATCTATGTTCATCAGTGATATTGGCCTGTAGTTTTCTTTTTTGTGGCATCTTTGTCTGGTTTTGGTATTAGGGTGATGGTGGTCTCATAGAATGAGTTTGGAAGTTTGCCTTCTTCTGCAATTTTCTGGAAGAGTTTGAGTAAGATAGGTGTTAGCTCTTCTCAGTTTTTGGTAGAATTCAGCTGTGAAGCCATCTGGTCCTGGGCTTTTGTCTGCTGGAAGATTTCTGATTACAGTTTCGATTTCCGTGCTTTTGATGGGTCTATTAAGATATTCTATTTCTTCCTGGTTCAGATTTAGAAAGTTATACTTTTCTAAGAATTTGTCCATTTCTTCCAAGTTGTCCATTTTATTGGCAGAGAGCTGCTGGTAGTAGTCTCTTATGATCCTTTGTATTTCAGAGTTGTCTGTTGTGATCTCTCCATTTCCATTTCTAATATTGTTGATTTGGTTCTTCTCCCTTTGTTTCTTGATGAGTCTGGCTAACTGTTTGTCAATTTTATTTACCTTTTCAAAAAATCCAGCTTTTAGCTTTGTTGATTTTTGCTATGGTCTCTTTAGTTTCTTTTGCATTTGTTTCTGCCCTAATTTTTAAGATTTCTTTCCTTCTACTAACCCTGGAGTTCTTCATTTCTTCCTTCTCTGGTTGCTTTGGGTGTAGAGTTAGGTTATTTATTTGACATTTTTCTTGTTTCTTGAGGTAAGCCTGTATTGCTATGAACCTTCCCCTTCGCACTACTTTTACAGTGTCCCATAGGTTTTGGGTTGTGTTTTCATTTTCATTCATTTCTATGCATATTTTGATTTCTTTTTTGATTTCTTCTATGATTTGTTGGTTATTCAGAAGTGTGTTATTTAGCCTCCATATGTTGGAATTTTTAATAGTTTTTTTTTTCTTGTAGTTGAGATCTAATCTTACTGCATTGTGGTCAGAAAAGATGACTGGAATGATTTCAATTTTTTTTGAATTTACCAAGGCTAGATTTATGGCCCAGGATGTGATCTATTCTGGAGAAGGTTCCATGTGCACTTGAGAAAAAGGTGAAATTGATTGTTTTGGGTTGAAATGTCCTATAGATATCAATTAGGTCTAGCTGGACCATTGTGTCATTTAAAGTTTGTGCTTCCTTGTTAATTTTCTGTTTAGTTGATCTATCCATAAGTGTGAGTGGGGTATTAAAGTCTCCCACTATTATTGTGTTATTGTTAATATCCCCTTTCATTCTTGTTAGCATTTGCCTTACATATTGTGGTGCTCTTATGTTGGGTGCATATATATTTATAATTGTTATATCTTCTTCTTGGATTGATCCTCTGATCATTATGTAGTGTCCTTCTTTGTCTCTTTTCACAGCCTTTATTTTAAAGTCTATAAACCTTCACAATCCTTCTGAAGTAGACACTCCCATTGTCCTCATTTTACAAGTGAGAAAGTTAAGGCTCAAGACATAAATAACACACCCAAGATCACAGAGCTAGTGGCAAAACTGGGCAAAGACCCATTGGAAAAGACCCTGATGCTGGGAAAGATTGTAGGCAAAAGGAGAAGAGGGCAACAGAGGATGAGATGATTGGATGGCATCACCGATTCAATGGACATGGACTTGAGTGAGCTCCAAAAGATGATGAGGGACAGGGAGGCCTGGCATGTGGCAGTCTGTGGGGTCACCAAGAGTCAGACATGACTCAGCAACTAAACAACAGCAGTGTTAAATATTTGATATTGAGAAATAAATACTTGCAGATTTTACAAGGAAGAGTTCTTGACTCCAAACATCAATGTAAAATCAAAAATTTTAACAGGGCAACATATACAAACAGATAACTCACAGAAAAGGAGATACTAATCTTTCTTGGACATTGAAAAAGTTGCTCAGTCTGGTTTGTAGTAGAAAACTGCAAAAAAAAAAACTAAATTCTACTGTCCATTACTTATCACAGTGACAAAGTTTAATAACATTTCTTAGCATTTTGTTAGAGAAGATTCACAGAATTAATCACTTTAGATTTGCTAGAAGTGATTTAAATGGACAAAACCTTGTTCTGAAGGACACTTGGGCAATATCTATCAACATTTATAGTGTTCTTGGCCTTTGACTTGGAGGTTCTTCTCCTAAATATCTTTCAATCCTAGAGATATATGTTCACACTTATGCACACTAATATATGTATTGTATGTTTTTTAGGGAAGATTGGAAACCATCTAAATATCTACTAATAGAGAAGAGAGTTTCATTAAACATATTAAGCAAGCAATGCAACTGTTTCACGAAATACTATGCAACCAGGTAAGAGTGAGATTTCCTTTTCCATGTAGGTCACCCAGAAATATTATGTGAACTGCAGGCCACAGAAAAATGTGAGTGATACACTGTCATTTGTATGGCTGAGGAATAAAGAATATAATATTGGTATGTTTGCAAATGCAATTCAAGGCTAATCTGGAAGAATACAGAAGTTGGGACAGTGATGTTCTCCCAGGAGGGAAACTAGAAACTGGGAATCAGGGATAGAGGGGAGTTGTGTCTTACTTTATGCACTTTGGTACTTCTGCATTTTAACCTTATGGATGGTTTCTTATATAACTCACTCCCCCCAAATAAAAAGGATGGCAAAGAGACAGGAAGGAGGAAGGGGGAAAGGAAGGAGGAAGAGAAAGGGGGAGGGAAGAGGAAAGAAAGAAAACAGGGAAGAAAGAAAAAACAGAGGGAGAAAGCAAAGGAGGGCAGGAAGGTAATTTGTTACTAATGGGGCAACTCTTTCAACAGTGAAACCAATAAGTCCCTAAAGGCAGTAACACAAAATTACACTTTGTCCCCTCTGGCAATATGAACTTTTATTCAGCAGAGAATAATGAATGTTGTTTCTTCCTGTTGTTCCACGGCCTCTGGAAGCTCAGGTTCTCGAGGGATCCAGTAGTGATCTCTCAAACCCCAGCTATAAACTCCTGGTCAGGAAGGAACCCCACAGAGAGCCTTGGCAGTCAGCCTCCACCAGTGGGAGAAAGAGACTCTGAGAGCAGCATTGGTGTAAGTATAACAGTAAATTTCACCTTTCAACATCAGCGATGTCTCACTGAACTGCATGCAGGGAGTGGCAGGTGGAATGGTCAGAGTCAAAGTTCATCATGTTTTGCCCCAAGGGCAGGAGGAATCCCATTATCACTGGTGATGTAATGGAAATGAAGTGAGGGAAGTCAGCTGGGCAGAGTGTTGCCTGAGAAAGAACATAAATGAACAAATAATTGAATTAATTAATTCACTGATCAATCACTGCATCAATACTCTATGCCCATAGTGTATTATTTGCATGTGTTATTATGGCCATTTGACATACACTAATTCAATACTTGTCCTCATGATGATAAATTTACTTAAATTTGATCACTTGAAACTCACATCATTACAAAGCAGGTTTTACATTTTTTCTTCTTCATTTTTATATTGTCATTTTGAATAAAAATGCATTCACTGGAAGTTGCAAAGATAGTAGATAAAGCTGCCATATTTGATACCATCAAATTCAGGGAAGATATACCATGATTTCAATTCTTTTAAATTTTTAAAGGATTTTTTTACAACTTAGGACATGGTCTATCTTGACATATATTCTGCTGATGCTATAAAAAATTTATATTCTCTTTTAGATGGCATGTTTGGTAAATGTCTATTAAATCCAGTTGTTTGATGGTGCTGTTGAGTTTTTTCATATCCTTATTTTTTTCTGTCTAGTTGTCCTACCAAGTGTTGAAAAGAGTGTTAATGTATATACTATAACTATGCTTCTCTACTTTTCCTTCAGTTCTATCAGTTTTTGCATCACATATGTTGCAGCTCTCTTCTTTGGTACTCATACCCTTAGGATTTCTATTTCTTCTTGGTAGGTTAACCCTTATATCATTACACACTATCCCACTATCTTTGCTAATTTTCTATGCTGTGAAGTCTACTTCTGCTATTAATATAGCCAGTCTTTCATTTTTTGACTGATGTTCAAACAAGTATATATTTTTTCTTTTCTTTGAAACATACATATATCATTCTATGTGAAGTAGGTTTCCAGTACACAGTATTTGTGTCATTCTTACCTATGCACATAATCAAGTTCTTTCTTTTATTTGGTTTTAGATAGTATATCTTGTAACAATAAGAAAGAAGAAGGCCAAGGAAAGAGAAAAGTTATGAATAAATAAAACTGATTTTCTCTTGAGATTTCTAAACTGTGTTTGACAGTAGAAATAGAAAGCTTAATTCTGACTAATGTGATTCTCAATATATACAGCATTTCACCCAAGCTGGTAAAATGTAACACCAGCTATGCATACACACAATAGAATCTCTCAAGTAGCCACAAAAAAGTTATATAAATATCTGTGATAAAAAAAAAAACACTATAAATAAATCAAAGTGACATTCTTAAAAAAATTCAAGTGACCCAGAGAAATCCAAATGAACAAGCAAAACCAGAAATAAGACACTTAAAATGGTAGACTTAAGCCTTAGCAAATCAGTTAATCCATAAAATATAAATGGTCATCTTTGTTTTAAAACAAAAAATATTTTTAAAAAAGCATTTTTTAAATTAAAGAAAAAGTGCAGAGATTATAAGTTTATAAAGTGATGGTTTTCTCTCACTCAGTTTCACACCTGTTCATAAGTTAGCTTGCAACATTCCTAACACTAAAAGTGTATTTTTACTAATCATCTCATGTATAGAGGTACATAGCTTGGCTTAGAGCTACTTATACGATGAGGGTACTTTCCCCTGATACATATGTGAAATAAGACGGCCATCTGGTTTGTGAAGAATGCAGGTTCACGGTAAGGATAAGGTCTTCCCTGGTGGCTCAAAATGCAAAGAATGCATCTGCAATGCAGGAGACCTGGGTTCAATTCCTAGTTCAGGACGATCCCATGGAGAAGGAAATGGGCTGCCCACTCCAATATTCTTGCCTGGAGAATTCCATGGACAGAGGAGTGTGGTGGGCTACAGTCCATGGGGTCACAAAGAGTCAGACACTTCTTAGCAGCTAACACACACACACGTATCCATAGTTTCATGTATCCAATTTCATAAAGCAATATTCAAACACAATGTATGTACATTTTCAGCAACCTATAGTTTTTCTCAGCCATTTATCATTTTAATCCCAGTTCAATTTCCTGAAATTAGTATCTTTTTAATTAGAGGAAAAAATTTTTGTGACATTAATGACCATATATGTTTGGTCCATTTTCTTTGTACCATTATCCTTACCACACGCTTCCCTTTAACTGATACTCTTCAAAAGCCAGATAGTCCTCTGATTTCAGAAACATGATGCTGTGAAAGTGCTGCACTCACTATACCAGCAAATTTGGAAAACTCAGCAGTGGCCCCAGGACTGGAAAATGTCAGTTTTCATTCCAATCCCAAAGAAAGACAATCCCAAAGAATGCTCAAACTACCACACAACTGCACTATTCTCCAAGCCAGGCTTCAGCAATATGTGAGCCATGAATTTCCAGATGTTCAAACTGGATTTTAAAAAGGCACAGGAACCAGAGATCAAATTGCCAACATCTGCTGGATCATCAAAAAAGCAAGAGAGTCCCAGAAAAACATCTATTTCTGCTTTATTGACTATGCCAAAGCCTTTGACTGTGTGGATCACAATAAACTGTGGAAAGTTCTGAAAAAGAGGAGCATACCAGACCACCTGACCTGTGACTTGAGAAACCTGTATGCAGGTCAGGAAGCAACAGTTAGAACTGGACATGGAACAACAGACTGGCTCCAAATAGGAAAAGGAATATGTCAAGGCTGTATATTGTCACCCTGCTTATTTAACTTATATGCAGAGTACATCTTGAGAATGATTCTGGGCTGGATGAAGCACAAGCAGGAATCAAGATTGCCAGGAGAAATGTCAATAAGCTCAAATATGCAGATGACACCACCCTTATGGCAGAAAGTGAAGAGGAACTAAAGAGCCTCTTGATGAAAGTGAAAGAGGAGAGTGAAAAAGTTGGCTGAAAGCTCAATATTCAGAAAACTAAGATCATGGCATCTAGTCCCATCACTTCATGGCAAATAGATAGGGAAACAATGGCTGACTTTATTTTCCTGGGCTCCAAAATTACTGCAGATGGTGATTGCAGCCATGAAATTAAAAGACGTTTACTCCTTGGAAGAAAAGTTATGACCAACCTAGACAGCATATTAAAAAGCAGAGACATTACTTTGCCAGCAAAGGTCCATCTAGTCAAGGCAATGGTTTTTCCAGTGGTCATGTATGGATTTGAAAGCTGGACTGTGAAGAAAGCTGAGTGCTGAAGAATTGATGCTTTTGAACTGTGGTGTTGGAGAAGACTCTTGAGAGTCCCTTGGACTGCAAGGAGATCCAACCAGTCCATCCTAAAGGAGATCAGTCCTGGGTGTTCACTGGAAGGACTGATGTTGAAGCTGAAACTCCAATACTTTGGCCACTTGATGCGAAGAGCTGACTCATTGGAAAAGACCCTGATGCTGGGAAAGATTGAGGGCAGGAGGAGAAGGGGACGACAGGATGAGATGGTTGGATGGCATCACTGACTCAATGGACATGGGTTTGGGTGGACTCCAGGAGTTGGTGATGGATAGGGAGGCCTGGTGTGCTGCGGTTCATGGGATCGCAAAGAGTCAGACACGACTGAGCGACTGAACTGAATTAGGCTAAAGTAACCTCATCTTATAAATAACTGTAACGCACCTCCATAATGAGATGGTTAGTAAGAAGTTGCTTTTAGTGTCAAGAATGGTGCAGACTAAGCCTCCTGTTGACGCGGGCTCCTCTGGTTCTCCAAAACCATCCGAGAAATAAGCACAGTTGGATAACTTCATTGTAAGGATAAGAAATCATTCTTTAATTCAGTGTTTAATGAAGGCCAAGAAGAAATAAATTAGTGCAAGTTCCTTCCTCGGGATAACCTGGTGTAAAAGAATTGAAATGCAACACTTTTAAGGAAGCAGTCACCCATGTATACAAGTACTTATTAGAGGAAGCTAGAATAGATCAGGGGTCCACTTAATCAGAATCTTGATAGGATAATTATTACTACATTTACTATACCAACTTGACTTTCATGACTCTGAATTCTAGTGAAGTATAGATATGACATTATGAAGACTTTTCAAGAGCTAATGAAACCATGCAAGTCCTACCACCCACATCTGACACATAACGTGTATGTTTTAAGCTTGGGTTGTCTTGAAAGGTTGTTGCTGAATGATAAGACGCGGGATTCTTGGCCTCCGGAGGAGACGAATTCAATCCGGGGCCAGAGACGAGGCTGGATTGCTCAGAGCTTTTGTGTAATAAAGTTTTATTAAAGTATAGAGGAGATAGAGAAAGCTTCTGACATAGGCATCAGAAGGGGGCAAAAGAGTACACCCTTTGCTAGTATTAGCAATGGAGTTATATACTCTCCAATGAATCCAAAGAATGTCTGGAGGTTGTAAAGACCTCACCAGACCTACTCCCATAATTTACATTTTAAGATAAGAGTTGGCCAGAAGGTTTAATCCAAAGATCATCCTCAGGCAGGATACATCCTTGTAAAGACCAGACCTACTCCCATAATTTATGTTTTAAGATGACAGAATTAGCCAGAGGGTTTAATCCAAAGACTGTCCTCGGGCAGGATACATTATTGTTATGTAATCCTAAGGAATGTAGAGGAAAAAAAGTAAAAAAGTTTGTCCTTTCTTCCTCCTTGAATATCCCAGACCTCGCTCTCCTTGGGGACCCCTAGACTTCTTATCAACCTGCCTAGGAAATGACTCTCTCAGCCTCAGTATGAAATTCTTTGTTTCATTTATGATGAAGGTCTTTGCTGATTAAATGATTACCATGAAGAAAGGCCAGCTGCCTAAGTAATTTGAATGTGCTTAACCTCTGCTGAGTCTCGGTGCTTCTGAGGCTTCATTTATGTTCAGCATTGGGCAATGGAAAGGAAACTGGCAGATTTGGTGAAATGTATGTCAATCTATGTTTCTTAGCATCAAAATATTAAAAGTGAATCTTCTTCTGTGAAAACTTCTTTGTTTTGAAAATGAATCTATGCCTAATATGTTGGTTTTATGTGGTGATTTCTTATTTTTAAAAAATTGAAAGAAATTTTGGAAATTTGAAAATATAATTTCATGAAAATATAATTTTTACAAAGTGACATAAAGTGTTAAGGGTGTCTTCTAGTCAACAAGTCATTTCTTTTCTTTTTCTGGTCTCCCTCTTAGTCCTTTCTAGACTTTTTGTGCTCGTGACACCGAGAAATAGCACTGAAGTGACTGAATTCTTCCTTCTGGGATTTGTATCTTCACTATGTTTCTGGTCATCTATGTGACCTCCATGGTGGGTAATATTGGAATGATCCTACTCATCAAGACAGATTCCAGAGTCCAAACATCTATGTATTTTTTCCTACAGCATTTGGCTTTTGTTGATATCTGTTTTACCTCTGCTGTCACTCCCAAGATGATGCAAAACTTCATAATAGAAAGTAAATCAGTATCATTCAAGGGTTGTGTCATACAATTATTAGTTTACACAACGTTTGTAACCAGTGACTGTTACCTCCTTGCTGTTATGGCAGTGAACCGTTACATGGCCATCTACAACCCACTTTGCTATCCCATCATCATGTCCCGAAGAGTCTGCATCCAGTTGATAGCTGGTTCATACATCATGGGCTCCACAACTGCATCTGTGCACACAGATTTTACGTTTTCACTGGTCTTCTGCAAGGGTAATACCATCAGTCACTTTTTCTGCGACGTTCCTCCAGTTCTTGCCCTCTCCTGCTCCAACACTGACATCAACATCATGCTGATTCTTGTCTTTGTGGGATTTAAGCTGACATTCACCGTGTCAGCCATCATCATTTCCTACATGTTTTTCCTGGCTGCCCTCCTGAGGATCTCTTCCAATGCAGGAAAGAAAAAAGCCTTCTCTGCCTGTGCCTCCTGCCTGACAGCAGTCACCATTTTCTATGGAAAGCTCTCTTACATGTACTTACAGTCTTATTTGCATAATTCCCATGAAAATAGGAAAGTGGCCTCTGTATTTTATGGCATTGTGATTCCCATTTTGAATCCCCTGATCTATAGTTTGAGAAATAAAGAGGTAAAAGAAGCTCTGAAAGTCATATGGAAAAAATTCTTTTTCAGATTGAATCCAAAGTGTTAAAATTCAGCACATCAAAGCATCCAGTATAACTGTTTGACCACTATTTAATATTTCTGAAATAGACAACTTCTTCACATCTTGGTTGTGATTGTGGTTTAGTTGCTAAGTCATGTCCAACTCTTGCGACCCCATGGACTGTATCCCACCAGGCTCCTTCTGTCCATAGGATTTTCTAGTCAAAAATACTGGAGTGGTTTGCCATTTCCTTCTCCAGGGGATCTTCTTGACCCAGGAATTGAACACAGGTGTCCTGCACTGCAAGCAGATTCTTTACTGACTGAGCGACCCTTTACTGGGTCGCTTTTTACTGACTTCCCTTTACTGGGAAGCCCCAATGCTACCTCCAGTAGATAATTTCTTTGAATGCAGGAAATTCAGCAACGTATCATAGGACTTATTTTCCCTTGGTTTTAGTTTGAGGACCATATCCCATACTACATGAAAAGGGGCTTTTTATAGTATAATCTCTCATTTTGAGATTATAAGATATAAAGTGTGCGTAGACTTGACAAAATATATAGTTATTTCAAATATATTTCATATACATTCTTAAAGAGTAGAAAACCCCAGTTTTGTATTTGTGCTGCTAAGTGCTTGGTTGTGCCCAATCCTTTGAGAGCCCATGGACTGCATCCTGCCAGACTCCTCTGTCCATGAAACTTTCCAGACAGGAGTACTGGATGAGGTTGCCATTTCCTATTCTAGGGGATCTTCACAACCCAGGGATCAAACCTGTATCTCTGTGTCTCCTGCATTAGCCGGCAGATTCTTTACCACTGTGCCACCTGGGAAGTTCAACCAATATTAAAATTTAGGTTCATAATTTCCCATTCATTTAAACACATTCCCTAAATTTTCTACAACGAGGCTTGTCATTTGTTCTGTTCCAATTATTGCATAACCTGAAATGTAAAATAAATGTACTCCTTTGAAAAGTGCCTTATGACTCAGGCTATTATTGTTTTTCTTCCATTCCTTAGCTGTGTCTGACTCTTTGCCACCACATGGACTGCAGCACGCCATGCTTCCTTGTCCTTTCCCATCTCCTCCTGCCCTCAGTCGTTCCCAGCATCAGGATCTCTTCCAATGAGTTGGCTTCTCCCATCAGGTGGCCAAAGTATTGGAGCTTCAGTTTCAGTTTCAACATCAGTCTTTCCAATATTCAGGGTTGATTTTCTACAGAATTGATTGATATGATCTCCTTGCAGTCCAAGGGACTCTCAAGACTCCTCTCCAGCATGACAGTTTGAAAGCATCAATTCTTCAGCGCTCAGCCTTCTTTATAGTCCAACGCTCACATCCATACATGACTACTGGAAAAACCATAGCTTTGAACATATGGAACTTTGTCTGCAAAGTGATATCTCTGCTTTTTAATATGCTATCTAGGTTTCTCATAGCTTTCTTTCCAAAGAGCAAGTGTCTTTTTGTATATCTTACTTCCACAGCAATAGAAAACCTGGAATGTAGATGGATCTAAAATGACAGTGGTCATTCATTTATTTAAATGAGAAAATGAAAAGGCCAAGAGTGCTTTGAATCAGGAAGACAGACTGTTGGCAAAAAAACCCTCAGATGACTCTAAAAACGCCATGTTAGCTAGATAAAAGAGCAGGTTTCACATAAAATAATACCAGCCAGTCTAATGAACTGGCCAGAAAAATGTGAGTGAGTGAGTGAGTGAGTGAAGTCGCTCAGTCGTGTCCAATTCTTTTGCGATTCCATGGACTGTAGCCTACAAGGCTTCTCTGTCCATGGAATTTTCCAGGTGAGAGTACTGGAGTGGGTTGCCATTTCCTTCTCCAGGAGATCTTCCTGACCCAGGGATCGAATCTAGGTCTCCTGCATTGTAGGCAGATGCTTTACTGTCTGAGCTACCAGGGAAGAAAAACGTACTTACTGTTAAATGACACAAGAACTATTGGGCAAAAAAAGAAAATATATCTTTTCAAATACACTTTCCTACCTAAATTCTAAGAGAAGAGTAAAGGTAACATGAAGTCAGTGGAGCAGAACCAGACTCTGCCCAGCAAAGAAGGAAGTAACCTTCTCTGCAGGGCAGGCCCATGTTTCTTCAAAGGTCAGGGACAGTAACTGAGAATCATGGAACACAGACAAAGGATGTCCTGAGACCTTGGAGGGAAAGTTGGAGATTAATGCACAGAGTTGTGACTATAGTTAAAATACAGTACCATATACTTGAAATTTGCTTAAAAGATTTTAAGCGTTGTCACCACAGGAACATATAAACCCTACTCTTGAATAAATCGGTATTTTGTGCACTCATTTATACATTTTCATACAATTTTAAACATTTACTAGTATAGAATCATGGGACACCCATAATTGAATCAGATAGTCTCTAGCAAGAGATTTAGGAGCACTGAGATAGCTCAAAAGAAAGAAAGAAAATAATACCATGATTAACCTGCTCACCTTCTTTCGAAAGCAATTGGAGGAATAGAACCAGGACTGATTCCCAGCCTAGCATAGCAGCCTGGGAGCCTGAGAGAACCACCTGGAAGGGTAGCTAGAGGTCAAAATGGGATGAAGATTAAGCACATGTCCATGAAGCAAAAGACTAAAGCTCAGTCATCAAGGGGACACCCTCATAAAAAGTGAAATCACTCAAGAATAAAAGTGAATGAAAGTTTGGTACACACAACAACTTCGATTAGTTTCCAGGGAATTATGCTGAGTGAAAAAGCCAAACCACAGAGTTGTACACTGTGTAGTTCCAGTTCTATAACATATTTGAAATGACAGAGATGTAGTAATAGAGGACAGATTAATGGGTACCAGGATTAGGAATGAGTGAAGAAGGGGGTGGGGTGAGGTTAGGTCGTGCTATAAAGGGAACACATGGGATTCTTGTTTGTGCTGCTCAGTGCCTTGACTGTGATGGTGGGTACAGGATCGCTGTGGATCATAAATTTTTTTTAGAAATTATTACAAACTCATACACACAAATGAGTACAGGGCAGATTGGGGATATCTGGATAAAATCAGTGGAATGCATCAATGTCAATAATCTGGTTGTGATTTTTTCTTTACAGTTTTGCAAAATATTACCACTAGGGGTATATTAGTTTTCTGTCACTACTACAACAAATTACCATAATTTTAGTGGCTTAAAACAACACAAAGTCAAAGCTATGGTTTTGCCAGTGGTCATGTATGGATGTGAGAGTTGGACCATAAAGAAAGCTGAGTGCTGAAGAATTGATGCTTTTGAATTGTGGCGTTGGAGAAGACTCTTGGAGTCTCATGGACTGCAAGGAGATCCTAAAGGAAATCAGTCCTGAACATTCATTGGAAGGACTGATGCTGAAGCTAAAACTCCAATACTTTGGCCACCTGATCCGAAGAACTGACTCATTGGAAAAGACCCTGCAGATGCTGGGAAATATTGAAGGCAGGAGAATGGGACAACACAGGATAAAATGGTTGGATGGCATCACCAACTCAATGGACATGAGTCTGAGTAAGCTCCAGGAAGCCTGGCGTCCTGCAGCCCATGTCACAAAAAGTTGGACACAACTGAGCTACTGGACTGGACTGAAAACAACACAAATATATTACAGTCCTGGAAGTGAGCAATTCAAAAGAAATCTCCAGATCAAGTGTCAGTGGGGCTATATTCTTTTCTAGATAAACTAGGGAACAATTCATTTCCTTAATTTCATCAACTTTTAGAAGCCACCTCTTAATCAAGAAGCTACAGACTGACTAAATCTAGCTTTCTTCTTTCACTGATTAAAGGTTTAACACTAGCAACCTCAAAGCCAAACACTACTCAAAATCTCTTATTCCACGATTGTTAACTGAAGTATTTCAATGGTGCAAAGTGTAATTGGAAGAAAGGATGCTATTATCCAGGGCTAAGTTTTTTAAATATATCTGCTTTTCAGGGGAAAAAAAAATGGAAGAAGGGGTCAAGAGTCATTGCTTTCTCCAAATTAAAAAAAAAAAAAAAAAATGCTCAAAGTGGTAACATAAGACATTTAAATAGTGAAAGTGAAGTGAAAGTGTTAGTCACTCAGTCATGTGGGACTCTGCAACCCCACTGACTAGCCCATCAGGCTCCTCTGTTCATGGGGGTTCTCCAGGCAGGAATACTGGACTCAGCTGTCATTCCCTTCCCCAGGAGATTTTCTCAAACTATGTATTGAACCCGTGTCTCCTGCATTGGTGTGTGGTTTCTTAACCACTGACCTAACTCTTATTTATCACGATAGACGCGTACGCCCTTAAACTTACATTAGCGTCGGATTTCTTTTTTCATGTAGCCATGCTTTTTGCTGATTAGGGTGACATAATCTGCACAATTTGCTGCAAATTTGCTGATTATGGTGACAAAAATGATTAAAGTCAGTTTTCTAGACCTGAACGCAGTTTTTTAGACATAGTAAAAATTGTTTAACCTGATTCATAATGGGAAAAATTTTTTAAGGAGTTGTTCTATAACAAGACAACACACACACAAAAGTCCACAGTGACAGTAACATGATTAAATGTATCTTCTCCAGAGAAAGCATAAATGTTCTCAGCTGAGCACTGTTTATTCTGAATCCATTACAGCCCCTGAAGGCTCAGATTCTCAAGGGAGCAAGTACTGCTCTCTTAGGCGCCAGCTTTAAACTCCCCAGTTAGAAGGAGGCGCACAGAGACCATGGTGGCCAATCAGCCGGGATCAGTTGTGGAAGGAGAATCTGGATGAAACTGTAAGTAACACAGAACTCAGCCCATTTTTCAAAATCAGCCGTGTGTCATCCCAGGGTGTGCTGCAAATGGTGGAGCAAAGGGTCAGAGCCAAAGTCCTCGTAAGTTTGACCCTGAAACCAGGAATAAAGGCTTCACTCCTGGTGACATGGTGGAAACGGAGTGAGGGAACTGAACTTGGTTGAGTGTTGCCTGAGGTTAAACAAATGAATGAATGAATATTATAATAAGCATTTAGTGTATTATTTGCATGTGTTATTATGACCAGTTTTTAGTGCCCATTCAAAGCCTGGCCCTGTTCTGGGAACTTTACATAAGTCACTTTATACTTTAAGTCACATCATTACAAAGTAGACTTCTTTCTCATACTCTTCTTTTTCAGAATAAATAAATCTAGTCTAAAACGATTTCCCCAGTGGCTCAGATGGTAAAGAATCTGCCTGCAATGCGGGAGACCTGGGTTCAATCCCTGGGTTGGGAAGATCCCCTGGAGGAGGGCATGGGAGGATGGCAACCCACTCCAGTATTCCTGCCTGGAGAATCTCCATGGACAGAGGATCCAGGTGGGCTACAGCCCGTGCGGTCGCAGAGTCAGACACGACTGGGCGACTAAGCACAGTGCACTTTAAAATGAAACGGTGATGAAGTTCATAAGTTTAAAGACATTCCCTGTCCACTCTCACATTCAAGGATAATCACTGGAAGTTTGGCATGAATTCTTCCTGTGCTTTTCCATGCATAAATAAAATAAGAAAAAGAAAGGAGTGAAAGAAAATTTTATTTTACAAAGGTCCAGCTCTACATATTATTCTGCAACTTGCTCTGTTCACTGGACAGTGTGATGTAAGCACCTTCCCAGTCTCTCACCTTTCGGACGATGTATTGATTCATAACATGAATTACCCATGCATTTTACTGTTTCCAAACTACTGCTACTGTGTGACAGTGAACTTGACTACCTTGTAGGTCATCCTGTGCCCCCCTGTTTTCTAGAGCGTGGAACTGAGGCCAAGGGGAGCTGCCTGCTTTGTCTGTATGAGGCAGGGCAACCAGAACTCAAACCCAGATCAGCCTGTTTCCTTCCTAAGGCGCAGCACTGAATGTAGCTTCAGAAGCACCAGGTTTCAATACAGGTTAAGCATGTTCAAAATACTCGGGTACTTGGTGTGAGTGCTCATGTCTGTCTGTATGTCGTAAGTATGCCTGTGTGTTGTAACCCTCATACCAACATTCCACAGCTCTTAAAAACATCGCCATGTCATGAATGTTATTTGAATTCAAAATGATTACATTAACAAAGGAAATGTCATCATCTCATCAAGAGTCTAGTTAAGTCTACTTGTGATGATTGTTACCTTCCTCTGATAAGGGCTGTCACCCACTGGATGGAAGCCTCCTTGAAAGTGTTGCATTAAATCTATTTTACAGTAAATTTACCTGAGGAGGTAACTTACACTTATTAACCTTTAGCCCTCTCTAAATGTTGAAAGAAGACAATTGTTTCTTGTTCCTTCACTACAGAGTTATCCCATTCTGTTCATTTCTCAAGATGTTTGAAAAAACCAGATTGTCCCCATCAACCACAGGTGTGGTTTGCTACACTCCCCACCACTAAAGTATGTCAGTTGCTCAGTCATGTCTAACTCTTTGCGACCCCATGGACTGTAGCCCACCAGGCTCCTCTGTCCAAGGTGATTCGCCAGGCAAGAATACTGGAGTGGGTTGCCATGCCCTCCTCCAGGGGGGTCTTCCCCACCCAGGGATTGAAGCCAGGTCTCCCGAATTGCAGGTGGATTCTTTACCCTCTGAGCCACCAGGGAAGCCCACCACTAAAGGCCCCTTCTTATCGCATCGTATCTGTGGAGCCACAGCCCTGCCTGGTATTACTGACTCCAGAGGAAGGAGCCCTCTATTGGTGTATGGGGATGGGGGGTTTTTTGGTGAGGAAATTCTGTCATTGCACAAAATTTAAGGCACATTAAAATACATTTAACAAAAGGAAACAGCCATGCATGCAGCCGCCACCTAAGCTACTGTAGCTTACTTTTTATTACTCAGCTTTCCATTTCAGAAATTTATCTACATAGATGTTATAGCACCAATAAACTGAATTCTTGATGATTTATTTAATAGTTTTTTTTTCCCTATGCTCAAAGACGCTGCTATGGATCTTCCCGTGTGTAATTACATTTATATGTACCCATATTCATGCATATACTCACACGTGTATGTATGTATATTCTTGTTTACATGACCTATAATTTATCCAGGTACATATCTATAATACAAATTCTGAACCTAAGGGAGGCATACATTTAATTTTATAAATATTTCCAAACTTGTCTCCAATATGACTATTCTAATTTATATTCCCACCTGGAATGTGAGTCTGCATTCTCACATTTAATTTGCATTTTAGCCTAAAATTATATTTCAATGCAGTCTTTATATACTATACCACTAGGGAGTTATATCCTTTTATGTCCATATATCAATTGCCTAAGCTTTTCCTTCTGTAAATATCCTGATTATATCTTTGGTGAATTTTTTCCTCAGCACAATTTATGAAAATTATTTAAATATACTGGATACTAATTGTTTTTCCAATGATATGTGTTGCAAACAAATTTAACTGAGCAAATTTCCAGTATTTTTTATAATGTTGATATGTTTAATTTCTTTACCGTCGGAGCCACCAGGGAAGCTTTTTAATGTTTAGTGTTTTGTGCACTTATGTCTTATTAAAAACCTTTACTGCATAGCTAAGTAGTAGATATTCTAATATAATTTACCCTTACACCTTTATAATTATAATATAAGGGTAAAATTATATACCCGTACACTTTTATAATTTAATGCCATTTGGAATTGGTAGAGTTAAAAGTAGAAACACAATATAATTTTTTCATATGTGTATGCATTTACATGCTCAGTTGAAAAGTTGTTTGATTCTTTTGAACCCTAGGGATTGTACCACACCAGGCTCCTCTGTCCATGGAATTTCCCTGGCAATAATACTGGAGTGGGTTTCCATTTCCTCCTCCAAAGTATAAGCACTTACACACCACAGTTTATTGGCGTATTTTATTTTTCATAGTTTATTTTTCACAGTTTATTTCACAGTTTATTTTTCATTGATGAACATGCTACTGTTTTCATACATTGAGCTTTCAGAGACTTGTAGGCCTGTTTATGATCTCTTTTTCACAATTCCATTGTTCTCTTTGTACCACTACTAACACCTGTCTTTATTGTTATTATTTTATAGAGATTTCTGATATTTGCTAGGACAACTCCCCACTTTTTTCCCTTTAAAAGTCTCTTAGCTATTTTTGAGTTCTTTTCTCTTTCATATATATTTTATAAGTTTGTTAAAGTGGGCATAATATCCTCTCAAGCATTTCACTGAAATTAATATGAAGGAAATTTCATGTTGATACAACTTGGACTTGGTTGCTATTAGAAAATGTTTTCCCCTGCTTCTGATGTTTCTATCCTGCAGTGGGAGTTCAAATGGTGTAATCACAGCCATCCTAACATCATTTTATTAACTCACTTCCTAGAAAGATGGAGTGACGTATCTGATTGGTAAATCTGAGAACAGCCTGGCATGCTTGGCTCTGCCCTCAACTTCAGAAGCAGCTAGTCTGCTGAGGCCAGTGCCCCCCAGCATCTCAGAGGTGCTTCCCCAGAAGTGCAAGGGGCAAGACCAGTCACCACCACCAAGATGGGTGGACAAGCCTGGTAACTTACGGTGTTCACTAGGAGCAACTAACTAGACTAAGAAACTTGAAAGTTCCCCCCACATGTCAGGAGGTGATATTACAGTCTCCATATGTACACTAACTTTTATTTCTCAACTTGTTCAAATCTTGGGAAAGGAAGAAAATAGCTGTTCTCTGGAACCTCCTTTCAGTTCAGTTCAGTTCAGTTCAGTCACTCAATCGTGTCCGACTCTGTGTGACCCCATGGACTGAAGCACACCAAGCCTTCCTGTCAATCACCAACTCCCAGAGATTATTCAAACTCAAGTCCATTGAGTCGGTGATGCCATCCAACCATCTCATCTTCTGTTGTCCCCTTCTCCTCCCACCCTCACTCATTCCCAGCAACAGGGTCTTTTCAAATGAGTCAGCTCTTCGCATCAGGTGGCCAAAGTATCGGAGTTTCAGCTTTAGCATCAGTCCTTCCAATGAATATTTAGGACTGATTTCCTTTAGGAGGGACTGGTTGGATCTCCTTGCAGTCCAAGGGACTCTCAAGAGTCTTCTCCAACACCACGGTTCAAAAGCATCAATTCTTCAGCGTTCAGCTTTCTTTATAGTCCAACTCTCACATCCATACAGGACCACTGGAAAAACCATAGCCTTGACTAGACAGACCTTTGTGGACAAAGTAATGTCTCTGCTTTTTAATGTGCTGTCTAGGTCGGTCATAATTTTCCTTCCAAGGAGTAAGCATCTTTTAATTTCATGGCTGCAATCACCATCTGCAGTGATTTGGGAGCCCAGGAAAATAAAGTCAGCCACTGTTTCCACCATTTCCCCCATCTATTTGCCATGAAGTGATGGGACCAGATGACATGATCTTTGTTTTCTGAATGTTGAGCTTTCAGCCAACTTTTTCACTCACCTCTTTCACTTTCATCAAGAGGCTCTTTAGTTCTTCTTCACTTTCTGCCATAAGGGTGGTGTCATCTGCATATCTGAGCTTATTGACATTTCTCCTGGCAGTCTTGATTCCAGCTTGTGCTTCATCCAGCCCAGCGTTTCTCATGATGTACTCTGCATATAAGTTAAATAAGCAGGGTGACAATATACAGCCTTGATGTACTCCTTTTCCTATTTGGAGCCAGTCTGTTGTTCCATGTCCAGTTCTAACTGTTGCTTCCTGACCTGCATACAGATTTCTCAAGAGGCAGGTCAGGTGGTCTGGTATTCCCATCTCTTTCAGAATTTTCTGCAGTTTATTGTGACCCACACAGTCAAAGGCTTTGGCATAGTCAATTAAGCGGAAATAGATGTTTTTCTGGAACTCTCTTGCTTTTTCGATGATCCAGCAGATGTTGGCAATTTGATCTCTGGTTCCTCTGCCTTTTCTAAAACCAGCTTGAACATCTGGAAGTTCATGGTTCATGTATTGCTGAAGCCTGTCTTGGAGAATTTTAAGCATCATTTTACTAGTGTGTGAGATGAGTGCAATTATGTGGTAGTTTGAGCATTCTTTGGGATTGCCTTTCTTTGGGATTGGAATGAAAACTGACCTTTTCCAGTCCTGTGGCCACTGCTGAGTTTTCCAAATTTGCTGGCATATTGAGTATAGCACTTTCACAGCATCATCTTTGAGGATTTGAAATAGCTCAACTGGATTCCATCACCTCCACTAGCTTTGTTCATAGTGATGCTTCCTAAGGCCCACTTGACTTCACATTCCAGGATGTCTGGCTCTAGGTAAGTGAGCACATCATCATGATTATCTGGGTCATGAAGATCTTTTTTGTACAGTTCTTCTGTGTATTCTTGCCACCTCTTCTTAATATCTTCTGCTTCTATTAGGTCCATACCATTTCTGTCCTTTATTGAGCCCATCTTTGTGTAAAATGGATTAAAGATTTACTGAGCATGGTTCTGCACATCAGAAAAAAGCCCAGTATCCCCCTCAGTCAGTCTATCCCATCAGAAAGCTTTCATAAGCCTCTTATCCTTCTCCATAAGAGGGCAGACAGACTGAAAGCCATAATCACAGAAAACTAACCAATATAATCACATGGACCACAGCCTTGTCTAACTCAATGAAACTATGAGCCATGCCGTGTAGGGCCACCCAAGACAGATGGGTCATGGTGGAGAGGTCTGACAAAATGTGGTCTACTGGAGAAAGGAATGGCAAACCACTTCGGTATTATTGCCTTGAGAACCCCATGAACAGTATGAAAAGGCAAAAAGATAGGACACTGAAAGATAAACCCCCCAGGTCAGTAGGTGCCCAATATGCTACTGGAGATCAATGGAGAAATAACTCCAGAAAGAACGAAGAGATGGAACCAAAGCAAAAACAACACCCAGTTGTGGATGTAACTAGTGATGGAAGCAAGGTCTGATGCTGTAAAGAGTAATATTGCATAGGAACATGGAATGTTAGGTCCATGAATCAAGGCAAATTGGAAGTGATCAAACAGGAGACGGCAAGAGAGAATGTTGACATTCCAGGAATCAGTGAACTAAAATGGAATGGAACTCAAATGACCATTATATCTACTACTGTGGGCAAGAATCTCTTAGAAGAAATGGAGTAGCCATCAAAGTCAACAAAAGAGTCTGAAATGCAGTACTGGGTGCAACCTCATAAACAACAGAATGATCTCTATTCGTTTCCAAGGCAAACCATTCAATATCACGGTAATCCAAGTCCATGTCCCGGCCAATAATGCTGAAGAAACTGAAGCTGAAAGGTTCTATGAAGACCTACAAGACCTTCTAGAACTAACACCCAAAAAAGATACCCTTTTCATTATAGGGGACTGGAATGCAAAAGTAGGAAGTCAAGAAACTCCTGGAGTAACATGCAAGTTTGGCCTTGGAGTACAGAATGAAGCAGGGCAAAGGCTAACAGAGTTTTGCCAAGAGAATGCACTCGTCACAGTAAACACCCTCTTCCAACAACACAAGAGAGGACTCTTCACATGGATATCACGAGATGGTCAACACCGAAATCAGATTGATTATATTCTTTGCAGCCAAAGATGGAGAAGCTCTATACAGTCAGCGAAAACAAGACCAGAAGCTGACTGTGGCTCAGATCATGAACTCCTTATTGCCAAATTCAGACTTTAGTTGAAGAAAATAAGGAAAACCACTAACTCATTCAGATATGACCTAAGTCAAATCCCTTATGATTACACAGTGGAAGTGGCAAGTAGGTTAAGGGTCTAGACAGAGTGCCTGATGAACTATGGACAGAGGTTTGTGACATTGTACAGGAGACAGGGAGCAAGACCATCCCCAAGAAAAATAAATGCAATAAGGCAAAATGGCTGTCTGAGGAGGCCTTACAAATAGCTGTGAAAAGAAGAGAAACCAAGTGCAAAGGAGAAAAGGAAAGATATACCCATGTGAATGCAGCTTTCCAAAGAACAGCAAGGAGAGATAAGACAGACTTCCTCAATGATCAGGAACCTTCTTTAGGCTTTAGCAATTGTCCGTTCAGTGTATGGGTGGATTTGGTTATTGAAAGTATATTTTTAAAGCTGTCTGTGTCTACACTCATAAATGAAACTGCTTCTAATTTTTTTTCCTCAAAAGTTACTTAAATGTGTGTCAAGGTTATATTAGCCTTATGAAATGACTAGCCGATTTTTTTTTTGAGACTCACAGGAAAAAAGTATATAATTAGAATTATTAGTTTTATAAAGTTTGGTAGAACTCCTGTAACATAACTGGGTCTAGTGTTTGTGCATAGATTTTTAAATGTCAAGTCAAATCACATAATGATTAAAATAATTAATTATTTTATACAACTCACCCACACACAGACACACACAAATGCACACACACAGTGACTACAGTTGCTTTCTATCCTGTTAGTCTGCTTTATTTTTTTTTAATATATTGGAAAGCACATATAGCATTTAAAAATTTTTTTTCTGATATAAAATGTCATGATGCAACAATCACCATATGCCAGCAACCAAGTTTAAATGAAAAAATATGATAATTGCTTTTTACTCCACTGGAGATATGAATTAGGAAAGAAAACAACTTCCTTCAATTATTTTTTAAAAGAGCAAACCATAAGGCAAAAAAAAAAAAAAAAAATGATAGTTATTTTAAATGTAAGGTTCTCTGGTCTGTGAAAGACATCAAAGAAGACAGAATGTGAGAAAATATTTACCAAGTCAACTGAGAGGAGATTTAAATCTTGGCTAAATAAAGAACATGTGAAATCAATTCAGAAGAAACATTTACAAAAGAAATTAACAAGCTATTTACAAAATAATAAAATCCCCAAATTCTAAGACTATTAGATAATGATCAAATCTACTTGTTATTAAAGGGGAAAAGGGGAAGATAAGATATCACTTTACACCTATTTTCCACCAAAAAATTAAGAAAATATCAATGCTCACTCAGAAGTGAGGATGTGGGAACACATGTATACAATTAGCAAGAGGGTACACTGGTGCATCCATTATGTAAAATGATCTGGAAAAACTTGGTCAGATGAAATATGTGCATGCCTTCAGACACAAAAATTTTGTCCCTAGGATTACACCCTAGAAAAATTTCTCACTGAGTTAACCGTAGTGGAGGCAAGTTGTAGGCAGTCCGCTGTCCATCACTAGGGAAGCACATGAGTAAATTAGGACGGATGGACACCACGGAGCAGTGCTACTCAATGTGTGGTCCACGGACCAGCGCTAGTCCTTGGACTCTCTGTTTCTACCGTATAATGAGACGATGACTGAAAGTGGATGGAGCATTTAAAACTATTACAGAATTTTAACAATGCTGAGACCTAGTTATTGACTTTTACAAACACAGGGCCACAACAGATAGGAAATTTTATGAAGAAAATTATGCTTTACTGTAAATACCTTGATAAACAGTTCCACAAATGGCTCTACATTTCCATGAAGCCATCATGGCAGAGAAGATCTACAAGGAAGAAAAAGAAAAAAATGAAAATATGGAGGTAGACGGGAACAAGATAATATAGAACCCCATGGGTATGTCAAATTTCAAATATAATGATTAGTATTTAGGCAAATTTGTATTTCTGATTAAAATATAGGGAATGTAAAAGAAAGCTTAGTTAAATAAAACAATGTTCTTATGTGTTTCTGAACTGATGTATGTATGAAGTACTGTCAGTTTGCCTATTGAGAACACAGCTACTGGTCCTTGGCAATTTCCCCAAACTATCAATGGAAATGTCTAAGTTAGGTGTCGAGGTTCAGCCTTTAAAATCTAATTCAATTAAATCATGGAAAATATTCTCTGATCCCCCTCACTATGAAGTTAAATATGTGTGTGCTTAGTCATTCAGTCATGTCCAACACTTAGCAACTCCATGGACTCTAGCCCACCAGGCTCCTCTGTTCATGGGATTCTCCAGGCAGGAATCCTGGAGTGGGTAGGCATTCCCTTCTCCAGGGAATTGAACCAGGGTCTCCTGCATTGGCAGGTGGATTCTTTACTGTCTGAGCCAGCAGGGAAGCTCTGAAATTAAATACAGCGTTAGTTAAAGTATCACAATCCTCCTAGCTTTCTCTGATCTCTTTGCACCTTTTCAGCTAATATTTAAATTTGTTGGCCATGGAACAAAACAATGGAACTACAGTGACTGAATTCATTCTCCTGGGATTCGCTGGTCAACACAAGTATTGGCGTGTCCTCTTCATAGTATTTCTAGTGATCTATCTGGTCACCCTGGTGGGTAACATTGGCATGATCCTCCTCATCAAGATTGACTCTTCCCTTCACACCCCCATGTACTTTTTCCTCCAAAACTTGGCATTTGTTGATCTCTGCTACACCTCTGCTATCACTCCAAAAATGCTCCAAAACTTTGTAGGCACAGGACAATCCATCTCATTCATGGGATGCATGGTGCAATTACTAGTCTATGGGGCTTTTGCAACAAGTGATTGCTACATCCTGGCTGCTATGGCAGTGGACCGTTATGTGGCCATCTGTAACCCACTTCGCTATGGAACTGTCATGTCCCAGAGAGTCTGCAGTCAACTCTTAACTGGTTCATACTTCATGGGTTTCCTAAATGCTTCTGTAAACACAAGTTTTACTTTCTCATTGAACTTTTGCAAATCCAATAAAATTAATCACTTTTTCTGTGATGAACCCCCAATTCTGGCCCTCTCTTGCTCTAGTATTTACTTGAACATCATGCTCCTAACAGTCTTTGTGGGGTTTAACTTGACATTCACCGTGTCAGTTGTCATCTTTTCCTACATGTTTATCCTGATCTCCATCCTGAAGATCTCTTCTGCTGCAGGGAGGAAGAAAGCCTTCTCGACGTGCGCCTCCCACCTGACAGCTGTCACCATTTTCTATGGGACACTCTCTTACATGTATCTGCACCATCGCACCATAGAATCTCAAGAGCAAGAAAAAATGGCTTCTGTGTTTTATGGCATTATGATCCCCATGTTAAATCCCCTCATTTATAGTCTGCGAAACCACGATGTGAGAGAAGCCCTGAAAGGAGTTGGAAAGAAGTGTTTCTAGACCGAACATCCATTTCTAACTCAACATTGTTCAACAAGCAACCGACAGATCTCTCTTATTTCTCAACAGCAGAAGATGTAGAAGATATCTGTGAGTTACAAACAAAAAATTATACAAAATATATTTCCTTGATTGTATCAGTAGCTTTTGAAAGATGATCAACTTTATGACCTGAAATGAACAAATCACCTTCTAATTCATATTTCTCAGAGGGTTTCCCCAGTGGATCAACAGTAAAGAATCTGCCTGAGACATGGATTCTATCCCTAGTCATGAAAATCCTTTGGAGAAGGAAATGGCAACCCACGCCAGTATTCTTGTCTAGGAAACCCTATGGATGGAGGAACCTGGTGGGCTACAGTCTACGGGGTTGCGACTTGAGAGAAGGTGTCTAAAAAGATCTTTGATATTGCTTTTGTACATTCTGAGGAGCCCTTTTTTCAAATACCTTGCTGTTAAAATAGAAAAGAGCAATAAAGAAACACGTTAGTCAATGTTGTAAATTACCTCTAGCAACAGTAGGATAAAGACACCAGGGCAAAAATTTTTGCTGGTTTCTCTTAAGAGGTAGTTACTCTTGCTATTTTCTGTAACTAAGCTGGTTTAGTATTGCAATGAATAATTTAAAGATGTTCTCTATCTCTTTGGAGAAAATGTGCCCAAAAGAAAGAGGGGGAGAAAAGAACAACTGAACGAATCCTCATGCATATTCAGACATTATGGATCAGTATTCCTCCTTTCTACACATGGCCTCTAACCAACTAGGAAAGTAACATAGGAATCCAGCAACTATGGATCATACCCATTTATTCTTACTAAATTTTTGTTTTAAATATAAGTGAATCCCCAGCTGTACCCTCTTGCAAGCGTACAAATCCAGTGCAGAATTTGGTGCCACAGATCAAACTCATTTACCCAGAAATGAAGCCTTATTTCCCACTATCTCTAAGAGTGGAGAGAGGCGAAAGAATCCAGGTTTAACACAATAAGTCATACCTGGGCTTGAACACCATGTTCTATCCACTCAGGAAAAAGCAGAATCGACCACACGCCCATCCTGTGGACAAGCATGTTAACAAAAAGCCTGAGATCCTGTCTCTCAATCTCATTAATCAGTTAAACCATAGGAAGTTGTGAATTAGATGATTCACAGACAGGATGGGAGTTCACTGCCTTTTTCAACATTTCCAGATATTCCAAATTATGGACTGAGGCAGGAAACACTTACTGGGAGCAAATCACAACCTGAACAATACCAAGAAAATTCAGATAGCACCAGCCCATGCAGCAGAGTGCATTACAGGAGATGAATCCCAAAAGTAGGAAACTACTTAGGATTCCTGGTGACCTGCCCATAATACCCTCTGCAGAGAGAAACCCTAAATTCAATCTGGAATTGAAAATCAGATCATGTCCTGATTTGATTAGCAAATCATATCCTGAGAAGGAGGAAGAGGTCTTCACCTTTACTACCCTAAACTGTCTAGAGACAGACAACTTTCAGGCTTTATTATCCTGATACATCTCCCTATAGAAACATTCTTAAATGCAATGACTGAAAATGCCTTGCATAGAAGAATTGAACTATGCACAAAAGTTCATGAAAAAATCTCTGTATTAAATAATATTACTTTAACATTTGTAAAGTAGAAAAGAGGAAATACATGGACAAAAAACACATAATCATAGTAGGTGTATTTCTTCCAGTCCATGACATAGAACGTTAAGAAAATTTTTTAAATAAAGTTACAAAAGATCCATTTGACGTAATGAGAAAAAATTTGTATTCAGAAACTCTATATTATTAAAGCTCAGCAAAAGAACACAAAAAGTTTAGAAGTCAAAATTCTGCTTCTGCACTGCACACTGTGGACAGCTCAGTAAGAAGGGAGAGGGTGGTTTAGTCACTAAGTCATGTCTGACTCTTGTGACCCCAAGGACTGTAGCCCCCCAGTTTTCTCTGTCCGTGGGATTTCCCAGGCAAGAGTACTGGAGTGGGTTGCCACTTGCTTCTCCAGGAGATACTCCCATCCCAGGAATCAAACCCAGGTCTACAGCATGGCAGGCAGATTCTTTACCAACTGAGCTATAAGGGAAGCTTTTTATAGAAAGAAAGAGAGGGGCTTTTTCTAGAGTATGGGCTTTGCTGAATGCATCCATGTATGGATGAGAGGGAATCAGGTACTCTCTAGATTTAGATACTCTCAAAAAGTAGAGATAGATCAGCAACTAGATATCTCAGTAAACATTGCTCAAGAGGGGGAAGGAATACAACAGGAAAATTATGTCACTGGTGAGAAAATATTGCAGTCATTTAGAAGACTCAGTCACTGTTGCCTTGTGGACATCGGAGGTCCAATTAGAAACACTTTCTCCTACTGTCTTTTGAGACCATTAACACCGTGTTAGACACATCATAATCTGATTTCCTAGGAGAACTGATTTTTGTCAGTTGAGTTAATAGTAACTCAAAAGCAAGAAAACATCTTTCTTTCTGTTTTTTTCCTTTTTCTTCTTTCTTTTCTTCCTTCTACCTTTTTTCTTATTCATGTGCCCATGAAAATTACAGAAATACAATAAATTATAAAAATTGGAAAGATTATCCCTAGATCTAGAATTTAATAATAAAACTTTAAAGTAAAACACCTAAAATTCTACCACTAAACACAGAAAAGTCTCATTTAAAACAAATCTTAGGTTGAATATAAAATGAAAACATTTCCAGACATCTATAAGATAATATTTCGCAAACTGTTGCAAAAATATCTATAAACAACAAGGAGTTTTCAAATAAAATTGCGTAGCTCTATAAATACTAGTGTTAATAAATAGGAAACAATAATAAATTTAGAACCAGACGTGGAGCAGCAGACTGGTTCCAAATTAGGAAAGGAGTATGACAAGGCTCTATATTGTCACCCTGCTTATTTAACTTACATGCAGAGTATATCCTGAGAAATGCTGGGCTGGATGAAGCACAAGCTGGAATCAAGATTGCCAGGAGAAATATCAATAAACTCAGATATGCAAATGACACCACCCTATGGCAGAAAGCAAGGAACTAAAGAGCCTTTTGATGAAAGTGAAAGAAGAGAGTGAAAAAGCTGGTTTCAAGCTCAACATTCAGAAAACTAAGATCATGGCATCTACTCCTATCACTTCATGGCAAATAGAAACAATGAAACAGTGAAAACAGTGACAGACTTTATTTTCTTGGGCTCCAAAAATCGCTGCAGATGGTGACTGCAGCCATGAAATTAAAAGGTGCTTGCTCCTTGGAAGAAAAGCTATGACCAAACTAGATAGCATATTAAAAAGCAGAGACACTCCTTTGCCAACAAAGGTCCATCTAGTCAAAGCTATGGTTTTCCCAGTGGTCATGTATGGATGTGAGAGTTGAACTATAAAGAAGGCTGAGTGCTGAAGAATTGATGCTTTTGAACCGTGGTGTTGGAGAAGACTCTTGAGAGTCCCTTGGACTGCAAGAAGATCCAACCAGTCCATCCTAAAGGAAATTAGTCCTGAATATTCATTGGAAGGACTGATGCTGAAGCTGAAACTTCAATATTTTGGTCACCTGATGTGAAGAACTGACTCATTGGAAAAGACCCTGATGCTGGGGAAGATTGAAAGCAGGAAGAGATGGAGACGACTGAGGATGAGATGGTTGGATGGCATCACCGACTCGATGGACATGAGTTTGAACAAGCTCCAGGGGTTGGTGTTGGACAGGGAGGCCTGGCGTGCTGCAGTCCACCGGGTCGCAAAGAGTTGGACACGACTGAGCAATTGAACTGAACTAAACTGAATAAATTAATTAACTGTACATTTTAGACATGAGAAAATAATATAAAAAGAAGAAAGTAATAATATTTTTGAATTAATATTTAAAATCTCTTAAATGACAGCAATAATAAATTCAAAAACATTCTCTGAAGCTAAAGATAACAATAAAATGGATAAATCACTTGCTAATTTATCAAGAAAAATAATGCTGGAGAACAAAGAAAAAAATTTTAGGTAAGAGAATGCATAACTCAACAGTATACAAATGTATTAGAGAATCTGATAGAATGAATGGTTCTTCTAAGGGAAGACTGATTGTAAAAACGTTACCACAAAAGAGATTAAAGAACAATTAACAGAAGAAATAAAATGATAAGGGTACAATCTTCTTCCCCAAAAAAACACCAATTATTATCAATTATTAAAAATAGATAATATCGATGATGGTTGAACTCTTGGAGAACATAGGGAAAGAAGGGATGTTTCAGAATAAATTTTTGACTAAGCTAGCAAAAACAGCTCAGAAGTTATAGGCCAATGCCACTCTCAAACATCAATATAAAAATGCATAAGAAAAATACGTGCAGACGTGCTACATTGCTTCAGTTGTGTCCGACTCTCTGTAACGCTATGAAGTATACCCCGCCAGCCACCAGGCTCCTCTGTTCATGGGATTCTCCAGGCAAGAACACTGGAGTGGGTTGCCATGCCCTCCTCCAGGGGATCTTCCCAACCCAGGGATCAAACCCACATCTCTTGTGTCTCCTGCTTTAGCAGGCGGGTTCTTTACCACTAGTGCCACCTAGGAAGCCCAATAAAAATGCAAGTACACAAAGAAAAAAGCCTCGGTAGCACAGCAGGCAATAACACACTGTAACCAGGTTAGTTGTATTATAGAAGAAGAGAATATTTTGATATTATAAAATCTATTCATATAAAAATGCATTAATTTTCAGAGTAAATCATGAAATCATGTCAAAAGAGAAAAACATTTGCTAAAATTAAACATTTATTTTTAATTCCAGTGATTAAATAAAAGGTACAATACTTCAACCAAAATATTTGATCATATTTATCAGAAAATACTGAGAGCATTTCACTTAAGCTCAGAAACCAATAAAAGACGGCCTTGCTCAAAAGTATTCTTAAATTTATTCTGGAGCTACTATTAATCAAAGCACTCACATTGCAGAAATCAATAAAAAAGAATGAATGAAAGGTCAGTTCATAGACTTGAACACAAGTTTTTAGATACAGTAAACATTGCTCAACCTGACTCATAAAAAGGAAAAAAAAAATTAGTTCAATAATAAGGCAACACACACATACATACACACACACACAGGATCTCTAATGACAGTAACATGATTAAATGTATCTTCTCTAGAGAAAGCTTAAATGTTCTTCAGCTGAAAATCACTACTAACATTGTTTATTCCAATTCCATCACAGCCCCTGGAAGCTCAGGTTCTCAAGGGAGCGAGTATTGATCCCTTGGGCTCCAACTCTAAACTCACCAGGTAGAAGGAGGTGCACAGAGACCTTGATGGCCAATCAGCCTTTACCAGCTGGAGAACGAGAATCTGGACACAATTTTCATGTAAGTAAAACAGAGGTCAGCCCGTTTTTCAAAATCAGCTGTGTGTCATCCCAGTGTGTGCTGGAAATGGTGGAGCAAAGGGTCAGAGCCCATGTTCTAGTAAGTTTCACCCCAAGACCAGGAATAAAGGCTTCATCCCTGGTGGCGTAATGAAAAATGGAGTGAAATCAGCTGAGTGTTGCCCAAGAAGGATATGAGTGAACAGATGATTGAAAGATTAACTGAGTGAATGAATGCATCGCAAATGGCTTTAGTGCATTATTTGCATGTGTCATTTTAACCAGTTTTGAGTGCCCATTCAAAGCCTGGTCCTGTGCTTAGAACTTTATATAAATCACCTCACTCAAAGTCATCATTACAAAGCAGACTTAGCTTCTTTCTCTTACTCTATTTTATTAATCTTGAAAGCACTTAAAGCTATTTTAAAAAGAAAAGGGGACAAAGTTTATTAGTTTAAAGGATTCTCTCTCCCCACTCCCATGCCCAAAGACAACCATTAGAAATTTGGTGTGAATTCTTCCTGAACTTTTCCATGGATAAATAAGGAAAATGAGAGTGAGCGTGAAAGAAAATTTTCTTTCGTAAGGGTCCAGCTCTGCGTATTGTTCTGAAACATGCTTTGTCCATTTGATAATGCAACATGAGCACCTTTCCATGAGAGTATATGTTTATCTCATACTTTTTAGATTATGTATTGACTCATGTATCTACTTTGATTTATTAAACCCTATTTCCAATCTGATGCTAATGTACATGGTGCTACAGTGGACATCAGTGCCTTGTAGGTCATCCGTGCTCTCGGTTTTATAGGGAGTGGGACAGAGGACTAAAGGATTACATGTATTGTCTCTAAATGTGCAACCAGAATTCAACTCCAGGTCCATCTGTCTCCCTTCTGCTGCACAGTGATGACTGCAAATGAAGCTTCAAAAGCATCAGGGTTCAGTATCGGTTAAGCAGGTCCAAAATGCTCAGGTACCTGGTTTAAGTGTGTGCGTGTATGTTTTATGCCTTGACTGATGTTTCATAACTCTTTAAAAATACCCCCTTATATCATACATTTTACTTGAATTCAAATAGATTAAGTTAATGTGGTAAGTGTCATTATCACATAAAGATTCTAGTTTAAGTGGACTCATGACCTATGCTAGCTTCCTCTGATGAATGCTGTCACCCACAGGATGGAAGCCGCCTTGAAAGGGTTGCATTTAGTCTATTTCACAGCAAATTTTCCTGAAGCAGTAGCTAACACTTATAATGTTTAGCCCTCCCTCAACGTTGAAATCTGAAAGGAGAGAATTATTTTCTTGCTCCTTCACGACAGAATTATCTTACTCTGTTCAATTCTCAAGGTATTTCAAAGAACCAGATTGGCCACGTCAACCACAGGTTTGGTTTCCTACACTCCCCACCACTAAAGGCCCATTCTTATGCCAAAGTGACCATTGCATCTGTGGAGCCACAGCGCTGCCTGGCGTTACTGAAAGCAGAGGAAGGAGCCCTCTACTGATGTATGGGGACGTGTGGTTTTTGTGAGGAACTTCTGTCATTGCACAATATTTAAGGTGCATAAAAATATATTTAAGAACCACTCATGTAGCCTCCATCTAACTTCTGAAACTTGCTTTTTTTTTTTTTATTACTTAGCACATTCTTTGAGACATTTATCCACACAGACAGTATTGCTCCAATTTAGTGAATTTGCATGTGATTCCCTGGTAGTGCTAGCGGTAAAAATCTGCCTGCCAATGTAGGAGACTCAAGAGACGTGGATTCGATCCCTGGGTTGGGAAGATTCTCAGGAGTAGGAAATGGCAACCCATTTCAATATTCTTGCCTGAAAAATTCCATGGACAGAGGAGACCGGTGGGGCTATAGTCCAGGGCGTTGCAGAGGGTCAGACATGACTGAGCAACCTAAGCACACAGTCTGTTTTCGCTGATTCATTTAATAAATAATTTTTTTCCATGTTCAAGGATACTGATATGAATAATCTGTGTATATACTTACATATGCACATATTCATACATATACTTACATGCATATGTATGGTTATGTGTATCTTTGCATCCTTGCTTATGTGGTCAAATATTTATCTAGCATATGTACCTATATTGGAAATTCTGGACCACACAGAGACGTATATTATTTACTAATATATCCAAATTTGTCTCCAATATGAATGTGCTAATTTACATTCCCACCACATTCTCACCTAAAATTTACATTTTAGACTGAAGAGTATAAAATACATTTCAATGCAGTATTAATATACAATTATCTGATTACTATTAAGTTGTGCATATATCCATATTTCTATTGGCCATTTAAGTTTTCCTTCTATAATTGTCCTGATTATAAGTTTTGTGATATTTTCCCTTGGAGCAATTTGTAGAAATTACTTAAATACACTGGATACGAATTCTTTAACATTTATATGTGCTTCAAACCAATTTACCTGAGTTATTTTCAGTCAGTATCTGGTCTTTCCTTTTTTAAAAATGTTGCTATCTTTACATTTGGTAGAGTTGAATTTTCAATGTTTTACATTTTGTGACCCTATGTCTTATTTAAATTTCCACTGCATAGTTAAGTCATAGACATTCTGTTGTGTTTTATTCTCATAGCTTTGTAATTTAAGTTTTTAATCTATTTGGATAAAATGTACAGTAGCAAAGCAATATAATTTTTTCACATATATAAGTATGTGTAGACCACAATTTACTGGACCGTTTTTCATTGATGAACCAGCTATGATTTTCATACATTGAGCTTCCAGAGACTTGAACATCTGTTTATGGTTTTTCTTTCCTCAGTTCCATTGGTCTGTTTGTCTACCTTCACACCCGTACCACACTGTCTTTATTATTATTGCTTTATAATCAATTCTGATATCTGATAGAACAAGTTCTTCCTTTTAGTCTACTGAAATTATCTTAGCTATGTTTTTAGCTCTTTTCTCTTCTAGATAAATTTTATAAGTTTGTGAAAGTGGGCATAAAATTCTCTTAAGCACTTCATTGAAAATAATTTGAAGGGGAATATCCTGTTGATACAACTTCATCTTGATTGTTGGTGGAAAATAATTTTTCCATGCTTCTGCTGTTTCTCTCCTGCCAAGGGAGCTGACTTTGTGTAATCATGGCCATTCCAATACCACTTTATTCACATGGTTCCTAGAAAGATGGAGTGATGCGTCTGACTAGTAAACCTGAAGACAAGCTGGCATGCTCTGCTCCCCCTTATCCGCAGGAGCAGCCAGCCTGCTGAAGCCTGGTGCCCCTGCACTTCAGAGATGCTTCCCCAGGAAGTGCAAGAGGCGTGCCCCGGTC
This sequence comes from Dama dama, assembly GCF_033118175.1. NCBI lineage: Eukaryota > Metazoa > Chordata > Mammalia > Artiodactyla > Cervidae > Dama > Dama dama. The sequence goes on from NC_083681.1 coordinate 80,844,761, forward strand.
ACTGCCACCAAGACTGAGTGGACGAGCCTGTCTACTTACAGTGTCTTTCAGCAACAAATATTTCACTCAGAAACATAAAAGTCTTTCCCCAGGTATCTAAAGGTGACATGGTTTCTACCTACTCACTATCTTTTATGTCTCAGTTTGTCCAGATCCTGGGAAAGGAAGAAAATAACTACTTACTAGAGCCTCTTTGAGACCCTAGTAATTGTTTAATGTATAAATGAGTTTAATTAGTGAATGTATATTTTTTAAAGCTGTTTGCACCTATATTTGCAAATGAGATCCATTCCAATGTTTTTCTCATATTTTATTTACTTTGGCTTCAGTGGTATACTGGTGTGAGTTAGCGAATGTTCTTTATTGTGATTTTCAAGAAAAGTTTATATAATATAGAATCAGTTTTGTCCTCTAAATATTTGTAGAATTTTCCTGTAGCATAATTAGGCCAAATGTTTGTGTGAGAAGTGTGTCCTTTTTATATTCATTTATTTATTTGGCAGCATTGGCATGCGGGACCTTTCATTGCAGTACATGGATTCTCTAGTTGGCACAGGGCTCACAGCTGTGGTGCTTGGGCTTAGTTGCTCTGTGGCATGTGGGATCTTAGTTTCCTGATAAAAGATCAAAATGGCATCCCCTGCATTGCAAGGCAGATGTTTAACCACTGGACCACCAGGGAAATCCCTGTGAGAGTAAATTTTAAAATAGCAAAATCAATTATTTCAAAATATTTGAATATTTGGGGAGGAGGGGCAATATAGGGGTAAGGTATTAAGAGGTACAAACTACTATATACAAAATAAGCTACAGATATATTGTATAGCACAGGGAATTTAGCCAATATTCTGTAATAACTATGAATGGAAAATAGCCTTCAAAATTGTGAATCACCATGTTGCATATCAGAAGCTTATATAACAATCAAATATACCTCAATTAAAAAAAAAAAAACTTAAAAAAAAACTTTAAAAAAATCCGATTGTTGTTTACCATCAAAAATATCTTAATGACTTCAGTTCAGTTCAGTTCAATCGCTCAGTCGTGTCCGACTCTTTGCGACCCCATGAATCACAGCATGCCAGGCCTCCCTGTCCATCACCAACTCCCTGAGTTTACTCAAACCCATGTCCATCGAGTCGGTGATGCCATCCAGCCATCTCATCCTCTGTTGTCCCCTTCTCCTCCTGCCCCCAATCCCTCCCAGCATCAGGGCCTTTTCCAATGAGTCAACTCTTCACATGAGGTGGCCAAAGTATTGGAGTTTCGGCTTCAGCATCAGTCCTTCCAATGAACACCCAGGACTGATCTCCTTCAGGATGGACTGGTTGGATCTCCTTGCAGTCCAAGGGACTCTCAAGAATCTTCTCCAACGCCACAGTTCAAAAGCATCAATTTTTCGGTGCTCAGCTTTCTTTATAATCCAATTCTTACATCCATACATGACCAGTGGAAAAACCATAGCCTTGACTAGACGGACCTTTGTTGGCAAAGTAATGTCTCTGCTTTTTAATATGCTATCTAAGTTGGTCATAACTTTTCTTCCAAGGAGTAAGCGTCTTTTAATTTCATGGCAGCAATCACCACCTGTAGTGATTTTGGAGCCCAAAAAAAAGACTTAGAAGCTAACAAATTGATTATGTTTGAATATTATAATTTTTAAATCCTTCAAATTTGTTGGAAGAAAAAACACTGGGAACCATTAAAGAATTTGTTTCCCAAAAAAAGATAAATAGTATTTTAATATTTCACATGCAAACACACAAACACACACACAAGAGTTACTATCATTCTCTGCCCACTTAGTCTGCTTTTTCTAGAAAAAAAATGAGTAAATACAAAATAACTATTTTCTAATTGCATGTATGCTATGAAATATTATGGCTCAAATATTATGTACCAGCCACCCAGTATAAAGAAGAAAATAAATTTTATTATTACATCTGACTCTCCTGGGTATATGAGCTAGAGGCAGGAATGGACTTTGTCATTTTTTTTTTTTTCAGAAGGAAAAACTATAAGGACAAAAATGATGAATTACTGTTTTAAATTTAAGGACTTCTGATCTGTGAAAAATACCAAAGATCAAGATAATAGATAGAATGTGAAAAAAATCTTTGTCAAGTCAACATCAAAGTATTCAAATCTACATTAAAAAGAGCCTTCATAAATTGAGTCATAGAAACATTTGGAAAAAGTATTAACAGGCAATTTACAGAAAAATAGAAACCCAAAATTCTAAGAATAATAGACAGTGAGCAAAGTCATTTTAGGTTAGGGAAAAAAATAAAAATTAGATATCAGTTTATATCTATTTTCCTCACCAAAAATAGTATTAGGAAAATACCAATGTTCACTAGCATGTGAGGACATAGGTACCTCCGTGCACAATTAGGAGTGTATACTAGCACATCCATCAAGGAAAATGATCTGGAATAATTGGTCAAGTTAAATATGTGCATACCCTCAGACTCAAAATTTTTGCCCCTACTATAACATCTTAGAAAATTTATCATACTGAGTTATTTGTAGTGAAGACAAATTGGAGGCAGTCTGCTATTCATCACTAGGAAAGCACGCAGGTAAATCAGGATGGATGGACATCATAGAGCAGTGCTACTCAATGTGTGGTCCATGGACCGGCACCAGTCCTTGGACTCTCTGCTGCCACTCTATGATGGGGCAGTGACGAGAAGTGAGATGGAGCATATAAAACTATTACAGAATTTTGACAATGCTAAGAATTTTTTTTACTGACATTTACAAAAATATTAAGCCACAATAGTTTAGAAATTTTACAAAGAAAATTATTCTTTGCCATCTATACTTTGATAAACACTTCCATAAAGGTTTATGGACTGCTACAGGTCCATGAGTCCATCATGGCAGAGAACAGTTCCTAAGGGTGAGGCTAGGGATAAAATGAGAATGTAGAGATAAAGGGGAGCAAGATCAGATAGAACTCTGTGGATATGTCAAGAATTCAAATATAGTCATTATTACTTAAACAAACTTGAATTTCTAATTAAAATATAGAATGCATACAAAAGCATAATTAAATAAAAGCATATTTAAGCATATCTCACTTGTTCCTGAATTGATATGTTTATGAAATACCAATCACTCTGAATTCTGAGAACACAGACAATGGTCCATGACCACTTCCCCTAATTACAGATGAAAATGTCTAAGTCAGGTATCAAGGTTCAGCCTTTAAAATCTAAGTCAATTATGTCATGAAAATTATTCTCTGACTTAACTGTGAAATTAAATACTGTACCATTTCGAGTTTCACAATTAGGTAAATGATCACAGTCCTCTTAACTTTCTCTGGTCTTTTTTTGCACCTTTTCAGCTGATTCTTAATTTTGCCAACCATGGAACAGAACAATGGCACTGAAGTAGCTGAATTCATTCTCCTGGGATTCACTGGTCAACACAAGTCTTGGGGTGTCCTCTTCACAATATTTCTAATGATCTATATGGTCACCGTGGTGGGTAACATTGGCATGATCCTCCTCATCAAGATTGACTCTTCCCTTCACACCCCCATGTACTTTTTCCTCCAAAATTTGGCTTTTGTTGATCTCTGCTACACCTCTGCCATCACCCCTAAGATGTTGCAAAACCTTGTAGGAACAGAACAATCCATCTCATTCATAGGCTGTATGGTGCAATTACTAGTCTATGGGGCTTTTATAACAAGTGATTGCTACATCCTGGCTGCGATGGCAGTGGACCGTTACGTGGCCATCTGTAACCCTCTCCACTATCCAAGAGTCATGTCCTGGAGGGTCTGCGTTCACCTGTTAGTTGGATCATACTTCATAGGTTTCCTAAACGCCTCTGTAAATGTAAGTTTTATTTTCTCACTGAGCTTTTGCAAATCCAATAAAATTAATCACTTTTTCTGTGATGCACCCCCAATTCTGGCCCTCTCATGCTCTGCTATTTACTTCAGCAACATGATGCTAACAGTCCTTGTGGGGTTTAACATGACATTCACCGTGTCAGTCGTCATCTTTTCCTACATATTTATCCTGATCGCCATCCTGAAGATCTCTTCTGCTTCAGGGAGGAAGAAAGCCTTCTCCACGTGCACTTCCCACGGGATAGCTGTCACCATTTTCTACGGGACGCTGTCTTACATGTATCTGCACCATCGTGCAACAGAGTCTCAAGAGCAAGAAAAAATGGCTTCTGTGTTTTATGGGGTTATGATCCCCATGTTAAACCCCCTCATCTACAGCCTGAGGAACCAAGATGTGAGGAAAGCCCTGAAAGGAGTTGGAAAGAAGTGTTTCTGGTTTTAACACCAATGACTAACTCAACAGGGTTCAACAAGTGAACCAACATTTCTCAGCAGCAGAAGATGTAGCAAGTGCTCGTAAGACACAAAAGCATCCCTTAGTTGTATCAGTAGCATCTGAAAAATATTGAAAAGCATCTCAAATGATTAAATAAGCTTCTAATTCATTTGTTTCTCAAAAAGGAAACATCTAACATCTAAAAAGAAGATCTTTGATACTTCTTTTACACTTTTTGAGGCACCTTCTTCAAATACTCAACATTAGAAAGGAAAAGAAAAGTGAATTAAGGAGAAACACATAATTGTATTATATGAATATATTAAATAAATACCTCTATTAACTAGATTATAAGGAATCATTAGGACAAAAATCTATTTATCTTCTATTAAGAGGTACCAATACCCTGCAATTTTTGTATAGCGCAGCTACTTTGATTTTGTAGAAAAAAAATTTTTTTGAAAGACTCATTTCTTCAGAGGAAATGCACAGAAAAGAAGAGGAGGAGAATTTCCATTGATTTGGGGACACTGAAAATCAACATCCCTCCTTCTCTACAAGTTCCCTAAACATTAGGATATTGACTCTAGAGTCAGAAAGATGTGGATCTTACTAATTTTATCTTTGGTAAATCTATCTTTAATCTCCAATTAAATCCCATTACAGGTGTATTACATTAACAAAATCCAGTGCAGTCTGGTGCTATAAAGCAGGCTTATTTATGCAGAGTTGTTAGTTTGTACCTCTGTATCTTCAAGAATGAAGAGAAATGCAGGACTCTAGGCTTATTTCTAGAAGTCAAGGCTCATGCCCTGATGGTCTCGCTATTAGGATTAAACAAAAAAGAAAAGAGCAAGCACACAGCCCTGCTCTGGACAGGCAGTGTAAACAGAAGGCTGACATCACGTGTTTTTCATTTCTTCTCCCAATCCTCTTTGTCAGTGAAACCATAGGTAAGTTATTGGGAAGACTGACAGAATGGGAGTTTATTCTTTCCCAACATTTTCAGAAATTCCAAATCCATGGACTAAGGCAGGAATACTCCAATAGGGAGCCAATGGTAACCCAACCAATACTAAGAGAAACCAGATGCTATCAACCCATGCAGCAGGGTGCATTAAAGGAAAGGAATCTCCCAATTAGGAAACTCTGACCTTATATAAAGCTACCTTCTCGTGTCCCCTCTGTAAAGAGAAACATTTCCACTCCATAATATAAGCAAATCCTCTCCAGAGGATGAAGAAGACTTTACCCTATCAACCTGGACCATCTTCAGGGAGAGAGACATCTCTACATTTTAGTGAGGTGATATTATGTCACCTTATACAAACATCCTTAAATATAATGGCTATAAATGCCTTTCCTCAGAGGACCTGAGCTCTGCAGAAATGTAAAATAGTCATGGAGAATCTATGTACCTAATAATGTTTAATATTCATAGAGTGATAAAATCAGGAATACATGAGCAAAAGAAACACAATATTAATAGAAATGCTGATTCACATCTTCTAGTCCATGAGAGATCAAATTGAGAACAAAATATTTTAATAAAATTATTTAATGAGAAAGCATTGAGAATATTTCTTCTAAGGTTGAACATGAAAAAGGTGACCTGAATCAAAATTATTCTTACGATTATTCTGGAGCTACTGATCAAATCACTTAGATTATAGAAATCAATGAAAGGAATGCAAATAAAAAAGGAGGAGTAACAATTACAATTTGAAGATGACATTTTTTTTCTGGATAGCCAAGTAAATTAGCTGTTATAAACAATAAAAATTAATAAGTTGACTAGACAAAAAATAACATACATAAATCATTACACTAAATTATTATATATAAATCATTAGACTAAATATAATAGTAAAACAGCAACTAAATATACTAAAAGAAAAATCAATCTTAATTTTATACACCAGCAGAAAGTAAAAATAGATTTTTAAAATAACACTTACAATAATCATCCAAAGCATGAAATGCTTAGAAATAAATTTTTTAAGTGTGTATAATGTATATGATGAAAGCTACAAACTTTTCTGAGAAAAATTAAAGAATCCTACATGAGCAGAAAGATACATGATGCTTAAGAAATGGAGAACTCAATACTGTAAAAATGTCAATCCTCCCCAAGCTGATCTATACTTTCAAAGAAATTTCAACCAAATTAATAACTGGATTTTTATAGAGATTGACAAGCTAGTTCTAAAACTTATTTGCAAATGCAAAAAACCTAGAATAACCAAAAAAAAAAAAAAAAAAAAAAAAAAACCTCTTTAAAATAAAGAGACATAGAATATACATTATCTGATTTCAAGACTAACTGTAGAGGTATAGTAAAGAAACCATTAAAATTTGAAATTTTGCTTTTCTAAAAACATCAGGAAATGAAAAGCTATACCACAAGCTAGGAAAAATTATATATGTGACAAAACTATATATATCATATAAATGATAAAATTATATGCATATATCAATATCTCTCTGTTAAGAATATACAAAGAATACTTTCAACCCAATGATGAAGCTGTTTATTTTAAAATGGGCTAGTGGTGACAGTGAAAATCTCAGTGTAAGATCTTCTGGAAATCCCTCCATAAAAGCAGCTAGGATACAGGTGTGCACATATTCACACACAGACACACACACACACCCATCACAATCAAATTTTTCAGAACTCTGGAAATTAAAAAGACTTGCAGCAATCCAAGGAGCTTTTACTTATGAAACACAATTTAGGCTTAGTATGAATGCCAAGCTTAGAGGTGCTTTAATGTGCCCTTTTCTCATCTTGTCCCTTTCCATCTCTTGGGAAGCCCTAAAAACCAAGAGCTGGCAGTCAGATTGAAAAGCAGCGGCCTGGCAACCAGTTGGAGCAGATCAGGGTTAGAGCTCTTTGAAAGCCCCATTCACAGAGCACTGTTTCCTTTGGCCCATGTGATGGTTCTCTGGAAGGCCCTACTTGCCAGGCTTGTCAGTATTTGTCCTGACTTGAAGCTCACTCAGTGCAAAGAGCCTTTTTTTCTGGGGTCATTTGCCAAAAACAATCAGAGACAATTAATTGTTTAATCCTGCAACTACCTGGGCTTCTCTAGTAGCTCAGCTGATAAAGAATCTGCCTGCAATGCAGAAGACCCCAGTTTGATTCCTGTGTCAGGAAGACCCCCTGTAGAAGGTATAGGCTACCCACTCCAGTATTTTGGGGCTTCCCTGATGGCTCAGATGATAAAGAATTCCCCTGCAATGTGGGAGACCTGGGTTTGATCCCTAGGTTGGCAAGATCCCCTGGAGAAGGGAAAGGCTACCCACTCCAGTAGAATTTACCTGGAGAATCCCCATGGACAGAGCAGCCTGGAGGGCTACAGCCCATGGGATTGTAAAGAGTCAGACACAGCCCAGCAACTAAGCACAGCACAGGGACGTAGGCAAGAGTTAAAGCAAACGATAGGCGGATCCAAAAGGCTTACAACAAAAAGTTCGGGAACAGAGGGGTTTTCCTGGTGGTCCAGTGGTTAAGAATCCGCACGGCAATGCAGGGAACATGGGTTCAATCCCTGATCGGGGAACTAAGATCCCACATGCCAAAGAGCAACTAGGCCCACTTGCTGTAACTACTGACCCCATGCTCTGCAGCTAGAGAGTCCATCCACAATAATGAAAGATCCCACAAGCCACAACTAAGACCAAATGAAACCTACTAAATAAATAATTTAAAAAAAAAAAAAAAAACCTCATGAATGAAATAGCCATAAAGGTACTTAAAAGTTCCACTATCTTGAGAATCTAGAACAAGAGCATCAGGAGGGGCTGTGTGCTTGTTCAAGATTCAACTAAGAAAGTCTTAAGCCATCACTCCAGGTAATCTTGAGGATATACTCAAGCAGGAAGTGAAGGCTAGCATGGAGTTGTAATCTGCCTGGAAAAGAGTTGAGGGCATACCCAAAGACACAGTCAGAGACCCCTGGCAAAGTCTGAGACGCTTGTTGGTTCCAGGCTTTTAAGTAAATCACTTGCTAATCATTAACTGACTGCTAAATTAGAGGTTTCCCTGGTGGCTCAGATGGTAAAGAATCTACCTGCAATACAGGAGACCTGGATTTGATCCCTGGGTCAGGAATACCATCTGGAGAAGGGAATGGCAACCCACTCCAGTATTATTAGCTGAAGAATCCTATGGACAGAGGAGCCTGGAGGGTTACAGTCCATGGATTCACAAAGAGTCGAAGCAAGTAGAACTTTCACTTTCACACTTTGAAGCTGAGCAGGAACTTCAGTGGCCACACATGATGAAGAATACACATTTAACTCAAAAAAGTCACCATCATAGAGAAAACAGTCAATAGAAACCATCCCTGAAAAAGCACAGGCATTAGAATTACTATATAAGTCTTTAAATCGAAGATGATTCTTTGGGGCCTGAGTCCACCATCTTTGTAGTCTGCTGGCTTTCTGAATAAACTCTTCCTTGTCCCAACAACTTGTTTCTCGATTTGTTGGCCTATGGTGCTGTAAGCAGTACAAGCTTGGACTAGGTAACAATTTTGGGGGAGCCTTCCACGGGCTTTGCTGTTTGTGGCCAGCTGCCCCCAACCCCCTTGCCAGTCGAGTTGGGAGATTTCTGGGTAAGGTCCTAGCAACTGCTGATACCACCTGTCACTTCAAAACTCCCCAAAGTGGCACCAGCTGTACCAGCGCTTGGCAGTTGGAGTAAGGAATCAACACTGGGGAGAGGACAAACTCCCTACAGTGGGATTAAGGTACCTGCCAAGATATTCCACTTACAAGGCCCACAACTGCTGCAGATGTTAGAGGAATCCTTAAGGAAGAGTCTCCCTGTGGCCTTAAAGAGATCAAGCCCTGAGCCTTTGGAGTGTCAGCACTGACTCCAAGACCCTAGACTACCAGGGAATGAACCCTAGGGATTATCAAACACTGAGAACTCACACAAGGGGAACCGTTAGAATATAAGACCTGGCATCACCCAAACACCAGTAGCACCCTGTGCAGGCTGTCTCATCTAAACAACAAACAAAAACAAAAGCCCAATCATCACCAGACAGGATTACCATATCACCCAGCCTTGCCCGTCTGAGGAAAAACAAACAAACAAACAAACAAGCAAACAAACAACAAAAACTCAACAAAAATCTCACCCTCTATGAAGCTTAAACAAACAACTGGACCAATCAAAGGAGCGCAGAAACCAAAAGGAAGAAAAAGTTCAACCTTGAAGCCTGGGAAAAAGAGAACTCAAACACGATGAGGTAAAATAATAATAGTGAAATGGCAGAGAAATACTACACAAATGAAGGAAAAAACTAGAAACACAGAAACCCAAATAAATGAAGAAGAAATAGGCAAAGTGCCTGAATAAGAATTCAGAATAATGATAGTAAAGATGATTGCAAACAATATGGAGAAAATGCAAGAATCAATTAACAAAGATCTAGAAGACTTAAAGGATAAACATTCAGAGACAAACAGCACAATTACTGAAATTAAAAATACTCTACAAGGAATCAATAGCCGAATATCTGAACCAGAAGAATGAATCAGTGAACAGTTAAGATAAAATGGTGGAAATAATTTCCGAAGAGCAGAATAAAGTAAAAAGAATGGAAAGAACTGAGAATAGTTTCAGAGACCTCTGGGACAATATCAAACACACCAACATTTGAATTATAGGGGTCCCAGAAGAAGAAGAGAAAAAAAAAAGGTATGAGAAAATTTTTGAAGAGATGATAGTTGAAATTTTCCCCAACATGGAAAAGGAAATAGTCAGTCAAGTTCAAGAAGTGCAAAGAGTCCCATATAGCATAAACAAAAGGAGAAAGACACCAAGATGCATATTAATCAAACTAACAAAGACTAAACACAAAAAAGAATATTAAAACCAGCAAGGGAAAAGCAACAATTAACATACAAGGGAAACCCCATACATTCAACAGCTGGTCTTTCAGCAGAAACTTTGCAGGCCAGAAGGGAATGGCTGGATATATATAAGTAATGAAAAGGAAAAATCTACAACCAAGATTGCTGTACCCAGCAAGGATCTTATTCAAAATTGATGGAGAAACGATAAGCTTTTCACACAAGCAAAACTTAAGAGAATTCAGTATCACTAAACCAGCTTTACAACAAATGCTAAAGGGACTTATATAGTCAAGAAAAACAAGAGAAGAAAGAGATCTACAAAATCAACCCCAAACAATTAAGAAAATGGCAATAGGAACATATATATATCAATAATTATTTTAAATGTAAATGGATTAAATGCTCCAACCAAAAGACACAAGCAGGCTGAATGGATACAAAAACAAGACCCATATATATGTTGTCTACAAGAAACCCACTTCAGACCTAAAGACACATATAGACTGAAAGTGAGAGGATGGAAAAATATATTCCATGCAAATGGGAAGCAAAAGAAAGCTGGAGTAGCAATCCTCATATCAGACAAAATAGACCTTAACATAAAGAAGACTGCAAGAGATAAGGAGGGACATTAAGAAATGATCAAGGCATCAGTCCAAGAGGAAGACATAACAGTTGTAAATACCTATGCAACCAACATAGGAGCACCTCAATACATAAGACAAACACTAACAGACATAAAAGGAGAAATTGACAGTAACACAATAATCGTAGGAGACTTTAACACCCCACTCACACCAATGGGCAGATCATCAAAACAGAAAATTAATAAGAAAACACAAGTCTTAAATGATACATTAGATGAGATGGATCTCATTGATGTCTTCAGGACATTCCCTCCAAATGCAGAAGAATACACCTTCTTCTCAAGTGTACATGGAACATTCTCTAGGATAGACCACACCTAGGGTCACAAACCAAGCCTCAGTAAATTTAAGAAAATTGAAACTGCATCAAGCATCTTCTCCCAGTACAAAGCTATGAGACTAGATAGCAATTACAAGAAAAAAAACTGTAAAAAACACAAACACATGGAGGTTAAATAATACATTTCTAAACAGCCAACAGGTTACTGAAAAAATCAAAAGGGAAATCAAAATATTTCTAGAAAGTGGCAATGAAAACAAGACAACTCAAAATCTATGGGATGCAGCAAAAGCAGTTCCCAGGGAGAAGTTTATAACAATACAATCCTACCTCAAGAAACAAGAAAAACATCAAATATACAACCTAACTTTACACCTAAAACAACTGGGGAAAGAAGAACAGAAAAACCCCAAAATTAGCAAAAGAAAATAAATCATAAAGATCGGCACAGAAAGAAGTGAAAAAGAAACAATAGTAAAGATTAATAAAACTAAAAGCTGGTTCTTGGAGAAGATAAACAAAATTGACAAACCTTTAGCCAAACTCATAAAGTAAAAAAGAGAGAAGAATCAAATCAATATTATTAGAAATGAAAGGAAAGGTTACAACAGACAATACAGAAATACAAAGGATTATAAGAGACTATTGTGAACAACTATATGGCAATAAAATGGATAACCTGGAAGAAATGGACAGATTCTCAGGAAAGTTCAATCTTTCAAGACTGAACCAGGAAGAAATAGAAATTATGAACAACCCAAATACGAGCACTGAAATTGAAGCTGTGATCAAATATCTCCCAAAAAACAAAAGCCCAGACCACATGGCTTCACAGGAAAATTCTATCAAACATTGAGAGAAGAGCCAATGCCTATCCTCTTAAAACTCTTTCAAAAAACTGCAGAGGAAGGAACCCTTCCAAACTCATTCTATGAGGCCACAATCACCCTGATACCAAAACCAGACAAAGACAACACAAAAAAGAAAACTACAGGTCAATATCACTGATGAATATAGATGCAAAAATCCTCAACGGAATTTTAGCAAACAGAATTCAGCAACACATCAAAAAGCTCATATACCATGATCAAGTTGGGTTTTTTCCAGAGAAGCAAGGATTCTTCAATACATGCAAATCAATCAATGCGATACACCATATTAATAAATTGAAAGGTAAAAACCATATGATAATCACAACACATGCACAAAAGGCCTTTGACAAAATTCAGCACCCATTTATGATTAAAACTCTTCAAAAAAATGGGCACAGAAGGAACCTGCCTCAACATAGTAAAGGCCATATATGATAAGCCTACAGTAGACATTATTCTCAATGGTGAAAAACTGAAAGCATTCCCCCTAAGATTAGGAACAAGACAAGGGTGTCCACTTTCACCACTATTATTCAACATAATTCTGGAAGTCCTAGCTACAGCAATCAAAGAAGAAAAATAAATAAAAGGAATCCAGATTGAAAAAGAAGTAAAGCTCTCACTGTTTGCAGATAACATGATACTGTACATAGAAAACCCTAAAGATAGAATCAGAAATTTACTAGAGCTAATCAGTGAATTTAGCAAAGTTGCATGATACTAAATCAATACACAGAAATCACTTGCATTTCTATATACTAACAATGAAAAATCAGAAAGAGAAATTAAGGAATCAATCCCATTCACCATTGCAACAAAAAGAATAAAATATTTAGGAACAAACTCACCTAAGGATACAAAAGAACTGTACACAGAAAACCATAAGACACTAATGAAAGAAATCAAACATGACATAAACAGATGGAGAGATATTTCATGTTCTTGAGTAGGATGAATCAGTATTGTGAAAATGACTTTACTGCCAAAGGCAATCTACAGACTCGATGCAATCCTATCAAATTACCAATGGCATTTTTCACAAAACTAGAACAAAAAATTTCACAGTTCATATGGAAACACAAAAGACCCTGGATAGCCAAAGCAATCTTGAGAAAGAAGAATGGAGCTGGAGGAATCAACCTTCCTGACTTCAGATTATACTACAAAGATACAGTCATCAAGGCGGTATGGCACTGGAACAAAAACAGAAATACAGACCAATGGAGCAAGATAGAAAGCTCAGAAATAAACACACACACCTATGAGTACCTAATTTTTGACAAAGGAGGCAATATACTGTGAGGCTGTCACGGCTAACGCCATGGCAGGCAGCCTAGATTAGGAGTAGGCCTGGTTTCCCAGGGTAACATAATAATCAGGCCTCCTAGAGCCAGCCAATCAACATATGCCTAGCCAGAGAAAAGGGAACCTATCAGGGGAAAGCTGAAAGCCCCATGTTGGGCCAACAAAAATTACCTTGCAACTGTGTAACCTATCAGCTTGCGCCAACTACCCACTGTGTAACCAATCCGATTGCGCCAACTACCTGCTGCTTATTTTGACCTAATAAATACCCGAGAGAACTGGGGCTCGGGGCCTTTCGTCCTCACACACCTGGTGAGGGCGGGAGGCCCTGGCTCGAGTCAGTAATAAATTCCCCTATTGCGAGTTGCATTGTTTCGAGGAGTCTTCTTTCCCGACCGGGGACTCGGACAACGGGCAGAACATTTGGGGGCTCGTCCGGGATCCCTTGACCAGGGAAGAACGCTCTTTGGAACAAAGGTCAAAAAAAGATAGGGAATAGCACCGGTGCTCAGGCAGGTTTAGAAAAAGACCAGAGTAAAGCCGAGGCCCTGCTGTGAAGCGGGAAGGTATCTGGCACAGAAAGACCAGAGTAAAGCCGAGGCCCTGCTGTGAAGCGGGAAGGTGTCTGGTGCAGAAAAAGACCAGAGTAAAGCCGAGGCCCTGCTGTGAAACGGGAAGGTGTCTGGCGCAGAAAAAGACCAGAGTAAAGCCGAGGCCCTGCTGTGAAGCAGGAAGGTGTCTGGCATTAGGGAAAGCTTTCCATGAGGGAACAAACTGGCCTTTGCGGCTGGCGTGAGGCCACGGCCAGCAAGCACGCTGGGAGGCAGCCAGCTCTGCGGGAAGGAGACCTCCTCTCCTAAGCCCGAATCTGGGGAACAGTGGACGCCATACGGTAAGGTGACCCTTGTTCCAGAGGATCTGTGTTGTCGGCCGATGTATGTCTGTCTGTGTGTTTTTCTGTGTAACTGCCGGCATTGTCTCCTGTCTCGTTGTTCTCTGGTGTGTCGTTGTCTACTTCTTCCTATAAAGCCTTGGAGCCTCATTTCTGTTTCTGGGAGTTTCAGTGAACAGGCAGACAGTTGTCAGGGCAACTGACGAGTCCCGGCCAGGGCTACTCCCTGGCGGATTCTGAAGGCCTCCCAACAAGTCAGCCCCAGTAACGGGAGCCCGAGAGGGTGAAACTCCTTTCTTTTTTTCTCGTATTCTAAACCGAGAATCTGGCCAAATAAAACCCCGTCTGTGTGGGCACAGGACAGGCACTTAAGAGCCGATAGGGCGCCTGCAACTGGAAGACTCCCGTGAAAGGATAAGGGGGTCACGGAACGGGCTAGAAACCCTTAGGGTGCCCGCCCCCAGCAAGAAAACTTCCGTGCAATGACTAAGGCACTCAAATAGTTCCACAAAACATACCACAAGCCCAACCTCCTCGCCACCACCACTCCCGATAGGATTTATTGGTGGTAATTCTCGGTGACTTTCTTCTGACTCTCGCTATGGGGCAAGAAAATCTACCTCACTCTCTCTCATGACTGATCATTTCTCGGATGTCAGGGCTAGAGCGTATGATCTGTTGCTACTGGTTACAAAGAGTAAATTAATAACCTTTTGCTCTGCAGAGTGGCCCACCTTCCAGGTTGGATGGTCTTCAGAAGAAACTTTTCAACCTTCTATTATTCGGGCAGTGAAAAAGAAAAAGTTATGGCTCCTGATCCCTGGGGCCACCCGAGCCAAGTCCCATATGTTATGGTCTGGCAAGATCTAGTAAAAGATCCGCCCGAATGGTTAAAACCTTTTGTTCACAGACTCCCTGATTCTCCTAATGTACAGGCCCTGGTTACGAAAACTCCCACTGCCCCAGAGGAAGCCAAGAAAAATAAGGGCCCAAAACCGGTCTTGCAGGAATCCTCGGACCGGAACCTGATTGACTTGGAGACAGAAATTAGGCCCCCGCCATATGCCCCTCCTCCGTTGCAGGTTCCCCCGGGGGGAAGAGCCCCCCCCCCAATGAATCAGAAGGGACAAGGGAATCCTGACCCCGGAGAAAGAATAGAAAAAATAGGGGTGAGCAGGATCATGGGGAACCTTCATCTACTGTACAGGCACTCCCCGTCCGGGTGGGACCAGCTAACCCGGACGGAGAGCGAACCTATCAATACTGGCCCTTTTCCCATTTTGTTCACTCATAACCCCACCTGGGATGATTGCCAGCAGCTGTTGCAGGTGCTCTTCAACACGGAAGAATGGGAGCAAATCCTGGCAGAGGTGCGGAAACGGGTCCCGGGTTTTGACGGGAAACCAACCGCCCAGCCTCATCTCGTGGACGAGGGGTTTCCTCTGTTGCGGCCTGACTGGGATTTTGAGCGAGTGGAAGGTAGGGAGCGTCTCCAAGTGTACCGCCAGACTCTAATGGCTGGCCTGCGGGCCGCAGCTAGGAAGCCGACAAATCTGGCAAAAGTAAATTTAGTAAGGCAAGAGCCCACTGAGAGCCCGTCAGCCTTTCTAGAAAGGCTAATGGAAGCCTTTAGGCAATATACACCCATGGACCCCCAGGCTGAGAAATCACACGCTGCAGTTCTACTAGTGTTTGTGAATCAGGCAGCCCCAGATATTAAAAAAAATTACAAAAGATAGAGGGGTTAGGAGAGCAGACAATACAAGACTTACTGAAAGCAGCTAAAAAGGTATTTAATAATAGGGAGACCCCAGAAGAAAGGGAGGAATGACTTCATTGGGAGGAAAGGGAACTAGCTGAGAAGATCAGGAAAGAAGATAGGGAACATAGGGCAAAAGAAAACCGGAAGAACCAGAGAGAGCTAACCAAGATTCTTTTTGCGGGGATGAAGGCCGGAACAGAATTGAGGGAGCCTCGAGACCCCCAGACGGGAGAAACAGAGAGACCAAAAAGGCAGGCCCTAAAGAAAGATCAGTGCGCTTACTGCAAAGAATGGGGGCACTGGAAAAATGAATGCCCTAAGAGGGACCCGAAGAAAAGAACAACCCAGAGAGAGAATTTCCCCTGGAACTTGAGTTCTATATGCGGGGGGAAGACAGTGACTAGGGGAGTCAAGACTCGACACCCCTCCCCGAGTCCTGGGTAACCATACATGTAGAGGGGAAACCCGTTGGCTTCATGGTGGACACTGGCGCCCAACACTCTGTTTTAAATCAAAAACTGGGACCAATGTCTAAAAAAACCAGCTTGGTGCAGGGAGCCACGGGGACAAAAAAATATTGTTGGACCACAGAACGGAAAGTAAATTTGGGGACCCATCACGTGTCCCATTCGTTTTTGGTGATACCAGAATGCCCAGCCCCTCTACTTGGACGGGACTTGTTGACTAAAGTTAATGCTCAGATCCATTTTGACCCTGGGGAAATGTCAGTCACGGATAGACTTGGACAGCCGATACATGTCTTGTCTCTAGCTTTAAGAAATGAATACAGACTTTTTGTGCCTAAGCCCTCAGAGGTTATAGCACCAGATATACAACCGTGGGTCCACAAATACCTGTTGGCATGGGCAAAAACAGCTGGAATGGGACTAGCTAAACAGAGACATCCAGTCGTCATCAAACTAAAAGCCGAGGTGACTCCTGTGAGGGTGAAGCAATATCCTATGAGCCAGGAGGCTCGGCGGGGGATCACTCCCCACATTCGACGGCTCATGGATGCCGGAATTCTCAAGCAGTGCCAATCCCCTTGGAACACCCCCTTACTACCGGTGAAGAAGCCGGGGAATACGGATTATAGACCTGTCCAGGACCTACGAGAAGTCAACAAGCGGGTGAGTGACATACACCCTACTGTCCCCAACCCGTATACCCTCCTGAGCAGTCTGCTGCCTGAGTACACTTGGTACACTGTGTTGGACTTGAAAGATGCTTTTCTTCAGCCTACCCCTGGCGGCCCAGAGCCAGGAAATATTTGCCTTTGAGTGGACTGAGGGGAAAGGCCAACCAGTAGTACAACTAACTTGGACCCGCCTCCCACAAGGGTTCAAAAATTCCCCTACCTTGTTTAACGAGGCTTTGAGTAAAGACCTCTATGAATATCGGACTCGCCACCCAGAGGTCATCCTGCTGCAATATGTGGATGACCTTATGTTGGCTGGAACCACAGAGGAGGCATGCAGCTGTGCCACCGGTGACCTCTTACAGGCTCTAGGCACCTTGGGATATCATGCTAGCACAAAGAAGGTGCAAATATCCCGGCAAGAGGTCACCTATTTGGGGTATAAGATCAGGCAGGGGCAAAGGTGGCTAACTCAGGCCATGAAGGAAACAATATTGCAGATACCAGAGCCCAAGACCCCCCGCCAGGTGAGAGAGTTTTTGGGGACTGTTGGATATTGTAGACTGTGGATCATGGGGTTTGCTGAGAAGGCCCGGCCCTTATATGAGGGAAGTAAAGAGACCCCAAACTGGGCTTGGACTGAGCCAATGAAACAGGCTTTCCAGACACTCAGACAGGCCCTACTAGAAGTGGCCAGCCGGGACTATGCCGCCCCCATATTAGCCATGAGACTTCCACCTCCTGGTACGGGGACTCTGCCTCCAGTCCCCGACTATTCCCTCCCTGACCTCATTTGGATCAAGGAGGATACCACCCTCCAGAAGGATAACAAAGATGGATGGTACCAAGATCAAAACAACAACTTGATATTGCCTGCCATCCTGGGTCGTCACCTATGTGAACACCTGCACACAACTACACACTTGGGAGAAAAAAAGACCTTGACTCTTCTCTAGACAGCCTGCCTGAGGTTCCCTTGACAAAATGCAACTGTACGAGAAATAATCCAGGCTTGCAAAGCGTGCCAGCTGATCAGGACAGGAAAAAGGCAGCACACTGGAACGAGGTACCGAGGGGAAGAGCCAGGGCAACACTGGGAGATAGATTTCACTGAGATAAGACCAGGCAAGTACGGGTATCGCTATCTGTTGGTTCTGGTAGATACCTTCTCGGGGTGGATAAAAGCCTTCCCCACTAAGGGAGAGACAGCAACAGTGGTTGCTAAAAAGATCTTAGAAGAGATAGTGCCTAGATACAGGCTGCCAGTGACTATGGGCTCTGATAACAGACCTGCCTTTGTGAGCCAGATTGTACAAGGGCTGGCCCAAGCTCTGGGGACAAAATGGAAGTTACATTGTAAATATAATCCCCAGAGCTCAGGAGAGGTTGAGAAAATAGATCGGACCCTAAAAGAAACTCTGACAAAGTTGGCAATAGAGACTGGCAGGGACTGGGTGACCCTCCTTCCCTTTGCGCTCTTTCGAGCGCGTAACACCCCTTATAAGCTGAATCTTACCCCTTTTGAGATTCTGTATAGAAGACCCCCTCCTGTGTGTCCTATATTCGAGGGAAAATGCCTACCACCCCCTACCCTGGGACAATTTCAGCAAACACTGATACATGAGGGTCCAAGCAAGGGGACCATCTCCTCACATAATATTCGCCCGGGTGATTGGGTTTGGGTAAAATGACACTAATCTAAAGCATTAAAACCTAGATGGAAAGGCCCTTATGTTGTTCTCCTTACCACTCCTACTGCTGTTAAGGTCGATGGGATCGGGCCCTGGGTTCACTGCAATCACGTGCGGCAAGCCACCCCAGAAGAACAGGAAAAGATGCAAGCAAAATGGGAGGCAAGACCTCACCCGTCAAATCTTTTGAAACTGAAACTCGTACGATGGGAGCCCTCTTAACTCTCCTGCTGATAACAGTTTTCATTGGTCCAGGAGGAACCAGCCACAACCCCCATCAGCCAGCTAACCTGACTTGGGTAATCTACAATCCTGAGACTGGAGAAATGCTTAATTCGAGCTCCAACGTGGCCCCAAAGGGACATGGTGGCCAGTACTGACCTTTGATTTGTGTGTGCTGGTGGCTGACGGTAATGGGTTTGGTCCCCACCAACTGACCAAGTTCTTTGCCCACGGCTCTTTCAGTCTGTTCACCCGTAACTGTGAGCGAAAAGGCCCACAGTACCACAAACAGGTGCCTGTCTGTGTCTGCCCGGGGGAGAAAAAGAGATCAGAACCAAAATAAAAAATGTGGGAAAATTGACTCTTTTTATTGCGCCGCTTGGGGTTGCGAAACCAAGGGAACAGTCCATTTCGCACCTCCAAGAATCCTTGAGCTCCTTGGCTGAAGTAATGTTACAGAATAGGAGAGGTTTAGATTTGCTGTTTCTGCAACAAGGAAGGTTATGTGCAGCACTGAGAAAAAAATGCTGTTTCTATATCGACCATTCAGGGGTGGTACAAAAATCTCTCTAAAAAGTAAGAGAGAGACTAGCCCAGTGGAAGAGAAAACGAGAAGTCCAACAAGGCTGGTTTAAATCTTGGTTTCAGCGCTCCCCATGGTTGACCACTTTGATTTCCACCCTCCTGGGTCCACTCATAGTATTAATATTGTTACTGACCTTTAGTCCATGCATTTTAAACCGTCTAGTCTCATTTATTAGGGAGCGCCTAAATACCATCCAAATTACGGTATTGAGACAACAATATCAGTCAATTTCACAGAGTAAAGAGAAAGATTCCTCTACTTGAACAACAGACAGGGGGGAAATGTGAGGCTGTCACGGCTAACGCCATGGCAGGCAGCCTAGATTAGGAGTAGGCCTGGTTTCCCAGGGTAACATAATAATCAGGCCTCCTAGAGCCAGCCAATCAACATATGCCTAGCCAGAGAAAAGGGAACCTATCAGGGGAAAGCTGAAAGCCCCATGTTGGGCCAACAAAAATTACCTTGCAACTGTGTAACCTATCAGCTTGCGCCAACTACCCACTGTGTAACCAATCCGATTGCGCCTACTACCTGCTGCTTATTTTGACCTAATAAATACCCGAGAGAACTGGGGCTCGGGGCCTTTCGTCCTCACACACCTGGTGAGGGCGGGAGGCCCTGGCTCGAGTCAGTAATAAATTCCCCTATTGCGAGTTGCATTGTTTCGAGGAGTTTTCTTTCCCGACCAGGGACTCGGACTACGGGCAGAACAATACAATACAATGGGGCAAACACAGCCTCTTCAATAAATCATGCTGGGAAAACTGAACAGCTACTTGTAAAAGAATGAAATTAGAACATTTCCTAAAACCATGCACAAAGATAAACTCAAAATTGGTTAAAGACCTAAATGTAAGACCAGAAACTATAAACCTCTTAGAGGAAAACATAGGCAGAACTCTTGATGACATAAATCAAAGCAAGGTCCTCTATGACCCACCTCCTAGAGTAATGGAAATAAAAACCAGAGTAAACAAATGGGACCCAATTAAACTTAAAAGCTTTTGCCAGCAAAGAAAACTATAAGCAAGGTGAAAAGACAACCCACAGAAAGTTGACAAAATAAAAGCAAATGAAACAGCTGACAAAGAATTAAATTTCCAAAATATATAAGCAACGCATACAACTCAAAACCAGAAAAACAAACAGCCCAATCAAAAAGTGGGGAAAAGACCTAAACAGACATTTCTCCAAAGAAGACATATAGATCACTAACAAACACATGAAAAGATGCTCAACATCACTTATTATTAGAGAAAGGCAAATCAAAACTACAATGAGATATCACCTCACACCAGTCAGAATGGCCATCATCAAAAAGTCTACAAATAATAAATGCTGGAGAGGGTGTGGAGAAAAGGGAACACTCTTACACTGTTGGTGGGACTGTAAATTGATATGGTCACTATGGAAGATGGTATGGAGATTCCTTAAAAAACTAGGAATAAAACCACCATGTGACCCAGCAATCCCATGCCTAGGCATATACCCTGAGGAAAATGAAAAAGACATATGTATCCCATTGTTCATTGAAGCAATATTTACAATAGCTAGAACATGGAAGCAACCTAGATGTCCATCAACAGATCAATGGATAGAGAAGTCATGGTACATATATACACAGTGGAATATTACTCAGCCATAAAAAGGAACACCTCTGAGTCAGCTCCAGTGAGGTGGATGAACCTAGAATCTATTATACAGAATGAAGTAAGTCAGAAAGAGACAAATAAATAGCATCTTCTAACGCATATATAGGGAATATAGAAAAACAACACTGAAAAATTTATTTACAGGGCAACAGTGGAGAAACAGACATAGCAAATAGACTTACAGACATGGGGAGAGGGAGGAGAGGGTGAGATGTATGGATAGAGTAACATGGAAACTTACATTACCATATGTAAAATAGATAGCCAAAGGGAATTTGCTGTATGGCCCAGGAAACTCAAACAGGGGCTCTGTGTCAACCTAGAGGGGTGGGATGGGGAAGGAAATGGGAGGGGGGGTTCAAAAGGGAGGGGATATATGTATATCTATGGCTGATTCATGTTGAGGTTTGACAGAAAACAAAATTCTGTAAGGCAATTATCCTTCAATTAAAAAATAAATAAATCAATCAAAAAAGACTTTACCAACTATTTTTATGCAAATAAAAAGGTGATTTGTTATGAAAAAAGCATAAAACAATATCAGACAGTGGAAAAAAAAAAAAAAAGGCGAAAATCTACATAGAAGGTCCTTAAGAAAATAGAGGCCCAAAAAACATCAGATCTAACAGAAGTCTAAAGAACACTTCACCAAAACCCACAGAATGTATGTGTGTATGGAACATTTCTCCAGTATAAACCATATATTATACCACAAAACATATGTCAATGAATTTTGAAAGACTGAAATCACACTAAGTATTATCACTGACCACAAGGGAAAGAAACTAGAAGTCAAAACAGAAGAAAAACTGGAAAACTCCCAAGTGAGTGAAAGTCGCTCAGTCGTGTCTGATTCTTTGCAACCCCATGGACTATACAGTCCAGGAATTCTCCAGGCCAGAACACTGGAGTGGGTAGCCTTTCCCTTCTCCAGGGGATCTTCCCAACCCAGAGAGCAAACCCAGGTTTCCCACGGATTCTTTACCAGCTGAACCACAAGGGAAGCCCAAGAATACTGGAGTGGGTAGCCTATCCCTTCTCCAGAGGATCTTCCCGATCCAGGAATCTAACCAGGATCTCCTGCATTGCAGGCGGATTCTTTACCAACTGAGCTATCAGGGAAGCTCTATGTAGCAATTCAGCAACACAGTCTAACCAACAGGTAAAAGAAGAAATCAAAGGGAAATTAGAAAATACTCCAACGATGAGTGTGTTGAATGAAAACAAAAACACAATATAACAAAACACATGAGATGCAGTGAAAGCTGCACTCAGAGGGAAACTTACAGCTGTGAATGTCACATTAAAAATGAAGAAATATCCCACGTCAATAATCAAGTATTATGCCGTTGCCTGTGTGAGTGCTGTTGCTCCAGTCATGTCCAACTCTTTATGACCCTATGGAGCGTAGCCCGCCTTGCTCCTCTGTCCATGGGATTCTCCAGGCAAGAACACTGTTAAGGATCCAAAAAAAAGAAGCAAATGAAATGCAAGGCCAACATAAAGAAGGAAATAATAAATGCTGTCACATGACCCATCAATTCCACTCCTACTTGTTTATCCACAAGAAGTGAAGACATATGTTCAAAACATAAAAATGTTCATAAGCATCTTTATTCATAACATCCAAGTATGCAAGCAAGAAAAATGTTCATTAAGTGGTGAATTAAATACCTTAACAAATTGTAGAATATTAATTCAGTGGAATACAATACAGCAATAGAAATGAATGAATTATGAATACGTACAACAACACAGGTAAATCTGAAATCAGATCTATGGTTACCTGTAAAAGAGTTAATGACTGGGAAAAAGCACAAGATTTTTTTTTATGATAAAAACTTCTTTTATTTTTAGTCTGGTAATAATCTCATGGATATATACTTTCTAAACTCAAAAAAATAATACCTTAAAATGAGTGTGCTTTATTGTATGTAAATTATGCCTCAACAAAGATGATTTTTCAAAATATATTTATTTTTAAATAACATGATTCTTTTCTAGAAAACCCAGAGAATTAACTGTTATAAACAACAGGGAAATTCAGCAAGAAGTCTAGTTAAAAATCGTTTCACATAAATTAATAATAATGCTTAAAACACTAAATAATGGAAGAACATAAATTTATCCTTGGAAAGACCTAAAAATAAACTTAATAAGAAATGAGAAAGAGCTCATCAAGAAATCTATAAAAAGCAGACTTCAGCAAATTGAAATATTCTCCCATTCCTTGGCAGATCCTCATATGTCAATATAAATTTGATATGAACCCAATAAATAAACAAATAGAATATTTTGTTGAATGGTAGTAAATTGTAAACTGATTCTGCATTTTGTATGAAGAAAATGACAAACGCTGGTGGTCAAAAATTTTAGGGGTTATAAAAAAATAATAAGGCGAAAATAACCCAGCCAGCTACTAAGACATTATGGAGCTATAATAAAATGGTGTGGTACTGAAACACGGGGAGATTGGAAGATCAACACAACAGATATGAAAGTCCGGGAATAGGTCCAAATCCATAAGATAAATTATTATGTGACAATAGTGATGCTGCAGTTATGGCATATAATAGATCATGCCATAAATAGTAGTAAAAATGACTAGATATTTGGGGTGAGTAAAACTGGAAACATCTCACATACTACATAAAAATAAATTTTAAATAGTTCAATTATTTAAATTTTAAAGACAAATTAAATTTTAAAGACAATAAAAGAAAATGTTTAATTTTTTAAACCTTGGAGTAAAAGCCTTTGTAACCATGACACAAAATGCAAAATAAATTTGTTGTATGAGATTCAAAGTTTTCTCATAGGAAAACACCCGATCAGCAAAGTAAAACAATCAATATTGAGACAGACATATTTGCAGTTCTTATAAGGAAGGGTACTTGACTCAAAATATCAGTATAAAATCAAACAAAATACTTTATCAAGAGAGCAACATATGTAAACAGATAATTCACAGAAAAAAGAAATGTTACTTTTTCGTCAACATGTGGGAAGATGCTCAACCTGACTCATAGGAGAAAAAGACAGACAAACTGAGGCATACTGTTTTCATCTATCATAGTGACAAAGTATATGAAAGTTTCTCTGCAATGTGTTGGATATCTGGAGAAACACCCTGGATTTTCTAGAAGTGATTTAAATTGATAGCACCTCCTTCTGGAAGGCAGTTAGATAATAACTGCCCAGAGACTCAGAGATTTCTCGCTTAAATAACTTATAAGTCCTAAAGGTATATTCACAATTATGCACACTAGTACATTTATTATAGCATTGTTTTTATTAGTAGGATTGGAAACCATATTTGTCTGCCAATAGTGTGTTACAGTGGTCTGAATAAACTAAGGAATGCTGCTAGTCTATGAAATGTAGTGCAATCATGAAAAAGAGTGAGACTTGACGATAGAGGATGAGATGGTTGGAGGGCATCACCAACTCAATGGATGTGAGTTTGAGCAAGTTCCAGGAGATGGCGAAGGACAGAGAAGCCTGGCGTGCTGCAGTCCATGGGGTCACAGAGAGTCGGACACGACTGAGTGGCTGAACTGCAACAACTGACTCCTCAGTAGTGTTAAGTGAATGCGCACTGAAAACGGCGTGTGTAATATGTTGCCACTTGTGTGAGCGAAGATAAAGAACATAAATATTAGCATGTTTACAAGTGCAATGCAATGTTTGTATCTGGAAATATAACAGAAGAATTTAACAGCGGTGATCTTCGGAGAGGCATACTAGAGATTGGGAATCAAGGGATAGAAGAAGACTCAGGTCTTACTCTATGAACTTTTGCACATCTGAATTATTAACCGTGTAGACCATTTGTCTTACCACCACCCCCGTACCCACACCCACCCCACCCCCACCCCCACACACACACACAAGGAAGGAGACAGGAGGAGGGAGGCAGGAAGAAGGGAAAGAAGAGAGAAGCGGGGAGGAAGGAAGGAACATAGGGGGAAAGGAGTGGGGAGGATGAAGACAAGGAGAGAGGGAGGCAGAGAAGCAAAATAAAAAGCAATTTGTCAGAAGCAGGACAACCTTCAAAAATGAAAGGAAAGAGTCCCTGATGGCAGGAACACACAACAAATTTGTCCCCTCTGGAAAACTGAAATTTTTTTCAGCAGAAAATAGCTATTAAACACTGTTTTCCTGTTTCCTCCACTGAGATGGAAACCTCAGGATCAGAACCTCAGGCTCCCAAGGGACATAGCATTGATCCCTTAAGCCCCAGCTAGAAACTGCCTGATGGGAAGGAAACAACACAGAGAGAGACTTGGTGAGCCATCAGCCTCCACCAGTTGCAGGAAGAGAATCTGGAGGCTGCTCCTAAGTAAGTAAAGCCGTATAATTTCCATTTTTCAGCATCAGCTGCATATCATTGCTGTGTGTCCAGGAAGTGGCCGAGAGAAGGGTCAGAGTCAAAGTTCCCTGTGCCCCAGGACCAGTAGGAATAGACTAGAAATGGAGTGAGGGAACTCAGTGGGCTGAGCACTGCCTGGGTAAGGACATCAGTGATTAAATAGTGAAATGACTCAATCGATCAATAGATCAGTCAGTCAGTATTTACACCCTTAATGTATTATTTGCATGTGGTATGATGGCTACTTGATGAACACTAATTCAATACCCGCCCGTTTGCTGGGAAGTTTACATAAATTTACTTACTTGATCTTCATGATTCTGCAAAACAGGCTTTACTTTCTCCCATTTTTCTTCATTTTCATAAAGTTTTGCTTTGAAATAAGCATGCATTTACAAAAAGTTTCAAAGGTAGTACCAAGAAGTCCCATGTATTCTTCACCAAGTTTTCCTTCCAAGGCTGTATCTTACATAACTATAGTACGACATCAAACCAGGATTTTTATATTAGTATATGTGACTGTGTGTGTATAGCTCTATGGCATCTGATCACATCTGTAGATCTGTGTTACTACTATCAAGATGTGGATCTACCCTATGTCAGGTTCCAATAGATCTCCCTCGTACTGCACCTTGTAATCACACCAATCCCCTCCTGATACTCTGACAATCTGTTCTCCATCCCCATGATTTTGTCATTTGGAAAATGTTAGATAAAAGGAAACATCTGATGCTATGTGACTTTTTTACAATTGGCTCTTTTTCCCTTAGCATAATGCTTTTGACATTCATCCAAGTTTTTGAGAGTATCAATAATCCATGCCTCTTTACTGATGAGCAGTATTCCACAGTATGGATGTACCACCGCTTCTTTAACCAATCACCTATTGGAAGACATTTTGGTTGTCTACAGTTTGAGGTTATTACAAATGAAGCTGTTATGAAACAGTATTTTGGTGTCATCACTGTTTTTTATTTTAGCCATTCCATTAGATGTGTAGCGTTATCTCATTGTATTCTAAATTTGCATTTTCCTATTGTCTAATGATATTGGATATCTTTTCATGTGCTTTCCTACCTATTGTAGCCCTCTTTGGTGAATCGTCTATGTCATTATTCACTTTTACTTTGTTTTGTTGTTTTTTAATGTTGAGATTGACAGTTTTTTATATACTCTAGAAATGTCTTTCGTCAAATACATTTTATCAGTTTGAGTGAATGTGGAAACCTTATTTCCCTTTGCATCTCTTTACTGTCTTCATTTGGAATGTATTAGTACTTGTCATAAATATCCCTTCCACATACACTGAGAACATTATACAGGGTCAAAATTTTTATTTTAGCTGTCAAACATAATTTATAAAACTTAAAAGAAGGTAAGTCTACTGTATTTATTCATATCTTTGCTCCTTCCATGTTCTCTCTTATTTCTTAATATTCCAAGATTCTTCCTTTTAATTCAATTAAAAGAAAGAGTTGAGTGGATAGGAAAACATGATGGAACTGTATGCTGTGTATCATTTCAAAGTAATGATATATGTATGTTTAAAGAAAGGAAAAGATTGAGTGTGAAAATATTAATCAAAGGATTGAAAGGGTGGCTATATTAATATCACACAAAGTAGACTTTACTGCAAAGAAAACTGCCACGGACAGTGAAAGATATTATGTAGTGGTAACCGAGCAAGAGAAATGGCAATCCTAAAGGCATAGGCACCAAACAATGATTTGTCAGCAACTATTCTGTGCCTTACCCAGAGTAAACACAGTAATTATTTTTTAAAAAGATAAACCAAAGAAAGCATTAATGTTTAACTTCTTTTTGATCCTAGCTGTGTGTTTTAGCTCTTTGAATCAGAGAGGCATACTAAAGAAAAAAAAAAAAAAATGCAGCTTCTTAAAAGAAAACAAAGTAGTGTGCACTCATTTTGATAAAACTCTATGTAACTTAAGTAGCTGTTTTTCTACATTTCATAAATCTCTTCATTTATTGATTCTTTCACTCGTTCGTTTATTCATGTATCCAGTTAAGCACTATTTGTAGAGGTAGGAATGTTCCCTAATGGCTGTGTTCTTGGAAGCTACAGTCTATGAGAAAATAGAAATTAAGCAAAGGTGTAGAAATAATCTTACAAAGAATTATTAAAACTGATATAAATCCTAAAGAACAAGACCCATGGCAGGAGGAGATGACACATTTGTGTGAAAACAACCCTGGAGGAAGAGTCATTCAAACTGAGACCACCGGAAGAGTAAGAGCTAGCAGTGGAAGTGATGATAGAAGCAGAAAATGGACCACAGAGGATTTAAGGCAGCAGGAGGAACACGCCAGGCGGGAAGAGCCAGGAACGGAGGCGAGCAGGAACAGGAGGAATCAGGGAGGCTGGGGGCATGATAACAAGGAGACAAGAGATGTAAGATGCGGACAGGGAGTAAAGTGGGGCATAATTGCACAGAATTCTATGGATGTGTCAAGATTTTTGGATAAAATAATTTGTAATTTGGTATATTGCAGTCTTTTAATAAAATTATATGGTGAGTAAAAGGAAGTAAAAATAGATAAAAATGTTTCTATGTGATCTTTCATTGACATATTTGTGAATCAGTTCGCACACTGAGAACACAGCTCCTGGTCCATGGCAATTTGCCCAAACTGTGTGTCAAGTTCTCGAAGTTGGGGAGCAAGCTTCAGCCACCTGCACGTTTGCCGGTAAAGTCTGAGTAAATTACGCCATAGGAAATATGCGTTGATCCCACTGAAAAACCAAATATTATGGCATTTCCAGTTCCAGAATTAGTCTAAGAATCACAATGACCTTCGCTTTTTCTGTTTTTTCTTTGCCACTTTTCAACTGATATTTAATTTTGCCAGCCATGGAACAGAACAATGGCTCTGAAGTAGCTGAATTCATTCTCCTGGGATTCGCTGGTCAACCCAAGTACTGGCATATCTTCTTCACAGTATTTCTAGTGATCTATGTGGCCACCCTGGTGGGTAACATTGGCATGATCCTCCTCATCAAGATTGACTCTTCCCTTCACACCCCCATGTACTTTTTCCTCCAAAACTTGGCTTTTGTTGATCTTTGTTATGCCTCTGCTATCACGCCCAAAATGTTGCAGAATTTTGTGGGCACAAAAAAACCCATCTCATTCATAGGCTGTATGGTGCAATTACTAGTCTATGGGGCTTTTATAACAAGTGATTGCTACATCCTGGCTGCGATGGCAGTGGACCGTTACGTGGCCATCTGTAACCCTCTCCACTATCCAGCAGTCATGTCCTGGAGGGCCTGCATTCAACTCTTGATTGGTTCATACTTCATGGGCTTCCTAAACGCTTGTGTAAATGTAAGTTTTA
Organism: Dama dama; assembly: GCF_033118175.1. Classification (NCBI taxonomy): domain Eukaryota; kingdom Metazoa; phylum Chordata; class Mammalia; order Artiodactyla; family Cervidae; genus Dama; species Dama dama. The sequence continues at coordinate 80,873,721 of NC_083681.1, forward strand.
CTTTCTCACTGAACTTTTGCAAATCCAATGAAATTAACCACTTTTTCTGTGATGCACCCCCAATTCTGGCCCTCTCATGCTCCAATATTTATTTCAACGTCATGGTACTAGCAGCCTTTGTGGGGTTTAACTTGACATTCACCGTGTCAGTCGTCATCTTTTCCTACATAATTATCCTGAGCGCCATCCTGAAGATCTCTTCTGCTGCAAGGAGGAAGAAAGCCTTCTCCACGTGCGCCTCCCACCTGACAGCTGTCACCATCTTCTGTGGGACGCTCTCTTACATGTATCTGCACCATCACACCACAGGGTCTCAAGAGCAAGAAAAAATGGCTGCTGTGTTTTATGGGGTTATGATCCCCATGTTAAACCCCCTCATCTACAGCCTGAGGAACCAAGATGTGAGAGAAGCCCTGAAAGGGATATGAAAAAAATACTTCAGGTTTAATCCTTGATTTCTGGTTCTCTACACCAGACGAACAGTGACAGTTTTTAAGAAATCAAAGCAAAGGGCCAAACAACATAAAGTTGCTCAACTTATTAACATGGAACTGAAATTTAAAGTAACAGTGAGATAGCCAACTTACACCAGAATGACTGGCAAAAATTGGAAAAGAAAAGCAATGCCTATTAATCGCTGTGATGTAAGGAAAAAGGATGCCCCAACATCCTGTTATCTCAGGATTGTTTCCTGCCACCTTTCTGCCCCTGGGAGTAATTTCTCCTTCCAGTGAACCCACAGTGCTTCTCTTGTATCAATAAATATTATTTATTTATCACTTCCTATCTAAATTATTTATTAAATATAAGATCTTCACTGTCAATTATAAGCAGTTGAAATACACTTTCTTTCATGACCTTTTAACATCTGGTATAGATCCTTAGATGCAGTAGGTAGTCTATGAATATTGAATGGGCGGATGGATGGATGAATGATGATTAAAAAAACAATACTATGAGCAGTTTTCTGACTGGAAGTTATGTGAGGATATAGCCTACCCTTATTGTCTCTGAACAGCAGTCTGTGGCTAGCAGCATTCAAATGACCAGGAAAAGATTTTAAAGTGTAAATTGCTACACCCCAGTCCTAGAGATATCAATTCAGTACTATTAGGTGGAGCCCAATATCTTTAAGTATCTACATATATAGAATTGTAGATACTAGAATTATAGATGCTTTAATTGCATGCTCCACTAGAAAGCAGTTTTTAAGAGGACAAGATTTAGAATCTTTTGGAATGTGGTTTATGTCCCAACCATGCCATTCCCCAGAAGTGTATTTTTGGACGTTGACTGATTTTTCTAGCCTTGTTTCTCCAAGTAACAAGTATCTCATGAGATTTTTCAATGTGTTTGTTGGCTTCTTTGTTAAGAACAGAGAAGATAATGCATAGAAATTATAGTTCCTGACACTCATAAATTCTAGATAAATGTTAAAAGTAATGAGTGGGGTATGTGTGTGTTCAGTTGCTCTTCACTTGTGTCTGGCTCTTTGCAGTCCTATAGACTGTAGCCCACCAGGTTCCTCTGTCCATGGAATTTTCCAGGCAAGAATATTGGAGTGGGTTGCCATTTCCTACTCCAATGAGTAGTAACAAAGACTATTTCAATATGGGTAAGACAGATATTACAAGAACAACCTCATCTCACACACACACACACACACACACACACACACTCAGAGTCAATAAGAATCCTCTTAAGATTTGCAACAAGAAAACTTTCCCCTCTGGGAAACTCCTCTCTCCTTCAGCAGAAAACTAATTAATAAAGGTTTTTTTCCTTTGATCCTGTCTCAGCACCTGTAGTCACAGACACTCAAGGGAACAAGTAGTAATCTCATAGACTTCAGCTATAAACTCTCTCTGTGGGGAATTCATCTGGTGGGTGGCAGCCTGCCCTTGTCTGGGAAGAAAATCTAAAAACAGATTGCATGTTTCCTATTTAGCTTTGCATAATTCTGGAATATGAGGAGGAGAGTAAAATCTGTAGGATTAGAGCCAATACGCTAGCATAATTAATCTTAAGATTGACTAGAGCCATTTTATCATCAGCAAAACAAACTATAAATGGAGAGAGAAAATTACTAATGGCATGGATAAATCATAGAATGGCCCTGAAGATGACAGCTAAAATATTAGCTAAAAATGTTCCCCCCAACTGAACATAAACAACCCATACAGAATCTGAGCGATAAACCGACAAGGCCACTCCATGATTGAGACAGGCCAAAACAGAAAAAATGGCCACCCAGTGAGTTTGTCTGAAATAAGAGTGAGATGAGGACTCTCAGCAACCAGAAAAATAGCTAAACATTCTCCTTTTCCTAATAAAATGAGTAAATACTTCTTTTTCTCACTTTAATTTTGTCACCTCTTAGGTACAAATTATCAAAATATTCAATCACTGAATTCCTAAAAATAATTTCCGAAATCCTTCTCCGACTCACCCAGCACAGGCCTAAATCCTGTAAGAGGCCTTCCCGGGTTCCTCTTGTCCAGCACTCTGGTCCCTCCAGGGACAATGTACGTGCTCTGGTGCTTGTTGGCTAGCGGGCACCGACAGTGTGAACTGAGGCAGGCACATCTATTATTTCTCTTGAACTTTACTTCTGTTGTTATCTGTTTTTGTTGCAGAAAGAAATTAATATATGTCCATTTCTTTTTAACTGGAGGATAATTGCTTTACAATATTGTGTGGGTTTCTGCCATATGGCTTCCCTGGTGGCTCAGTCGGTAAAGAGTCTGCCTGCAATGTGGGAGACCTGGGTTCGAGCCCTGGGTTGGGAAGATCCCCTGGAGGAGGGCATGGCAGCGCACTTCAGTATTCTTTCTTTTTTTTTTTTTTTTGGTCTAAAAAATTTAATCACTTTTATAGAGGTATGATTTACATTCAGTAAAATGTGTACTTTGTCATTGTACAAGTCAGTAATTCATGAGAAATGTATATTATTATGTGACCACCACACAAATCAAAACATAAAATAGACATCACCCCAAAAAATTCCTTCCTGGTCCATTACAGGTAATCCTTTCCTCTATACTTATCTGTAGACATCCCCGATCTGATTCCCTCCATTACAGTTTGCCTTCTCTAGATTTTTTTTTATTTTAATTGGAGGCTAATTACTTTACAATATTGTGGTGGTTTTTGCCATACATTCATATGAATCAGCCACGGGTGTACATGTGTCCCCATCCTGAACCCCGCTCCCACCTCCCTCCCCATCCCATGCCTCTGGGTCATCCCAGCACACCAGCCCTGAGCACCCTGACTCATACATCAAACCCGGACTGTGGGAGAAGGCGAGCGTGGGATGATTTGAGAGAATAGCATTCAAACACATATATTATCATATGTGAAATAGATCGCCACTCCAGTATTCTTGCCTGGAGAATTCCATGGACAGAGGAGCCTGGTGGGCTACAGTCCATGGGGTCACAAAGAGTCGACACAGCTGAGTGACTAACTTTAACTTTCTGCCATACAACAACACAAATTAGTCATAGCTATATGTGTATATATCCCCTCCCACTTGAGCCCACTTCAAACTCCCCATCCCATCCCTCTAGGTCATCACGGAGTGCCAGCCTGGGCTCCTCGTGTTATATAGCAGATTTCCACTAGCTATTTCTCATTTTTTAAATACAACTGGTTTAAAAAAAAGTTGCATTTAAAAGTTTTTCAAAGTTAAAAAACCTTAGCCCTACTTCCAACTCATCAACTTACTTAAATTGTTCATATATCCTTCCAGATGGTGTTCTCTTCATGTAAACACACACACAGAAATTTTTAAATTAAAAATCAGTTCACACTCCACTTGTTTTTCTGCAAAATGCTTTACTCACGTAACAGTATGTTATTAACATTTTCCCTAAGAATAATATAGATCTCTGTCATTCTTATTAGGTGTTTCATGAAGGTAAAAACTATGAATTAACTCTGATTTGTTTCAGTATCACCCTATCTATTGCCAAATTATTGCTATTAAAAAAAAACAGCAATGCATAGTATTTTTGTGTTTAAGGTAAACTTTTTCCACCTTATTTTATCAAATAAGGTTATCAATCTGAGGTTGAGGGAACTTACAGGTCTATTAAGCCACATACCTATTAAATATTAAATGGCAGTTCCAAGATTCAAATCTAGATTTTTCCAGCTTCAAAGCCTATCCATTTTTCATTGCAGGTAGTATAAGATAAAGCCTCAAAGTTGCTTTAAATACAGTATAATAGGATGCAATATAATTTGGACAATTTTAGAGCATAGGTATTATTCATCCAATTAAAAGTCCCTTCCAGAGTTCCCACTTCTGCTTGAGATAGAGTAACAGGAACTGGATTTACCCTCCTGCTGGAAACAAGAAAAGCTGGACAAAATATATGAAATACTAGTTTGCAAGACACTGTGCATCAAGCAGTAAAGGACAGTGGTTCCCGAGAAGCTAAAAACAAATAAGCCCTAAAATTTCCCCAACTCTCTGTTTTGAGTTCTTAGACCACAGTGCAGCGAGGGAAGACCCAGGAAATGTTTAATGGGCTTCCTAAAGGAAATGGAGCTGAAAATTTGGAGATGGCAAGGCAACTAAAGTTTGCATAATAGAATGCTGAGGAAAGTGAGTTGTACAGAGAAAGAACCCCGAGATCTGCAGAAGATCCCTCACCAGTAACTTGTGAAAGTGCAAGTGTTAGTTGCTCAGTCATGTCCAACTCTGCGACCCCAGGGACGATAGCCCCCCAGGTTCCTCAGTCCATGGAATTCTCCAGGCAAGAATACTGGAGTGGGTAGCCATTCCCTTCTCCAGGGAATCTTCCTGACTCAGGATTAAACCCATATCTCCTGCAATGCTGGTGGATTCCTTACCATTTGAGCCACGAAGGAAGGCCATCAATTACCTAGCTGAGTACTAATCAGTACTCAGCTGATTACACACATTATTTCCTCATGAGTACACACATGAGGAAATAATTTGAGGGAGGGAAAGAAACTGAATAGATTATAGATAACAGTGCTTGATGCTCACACAAGGCTGGGAATACCGTCTGTTCTCACCACCCGAATGAGAGAATCTCGAGATTCATGATGCATTGCATTGGGTAGAGCATGCAGAAAGGCCTTGCCTCAGTAGCCCTAAAATGATCCCTGCTCCAGTTACAACTGACGAATCTACATAGCAAGACTCAAATAGATCAAGCAATTTCCAAGTAACTTAATGGTGCTCCAGAACAAAGCTCAAGAATATTTATAAGCATATAGCAACACACTTGTTAAAATTCACATGCCTGTTATCTAATTAAAAAATTACCATACATGCCAAAAATCAGGAAAACATGCCATAAGGAGAAGAAAATTCAATGGTCAAAACCGACCAAAACTGCCAAAAATGTCAGAATTAGCAATCAAGAGCATAGAAACAATTATTCTAACTATGCTCCATAAGTTCAAAAAAGACAAGTAGAGATGTGAAGGACAAGCTTGGAACAATAGTGTCTGATGATTTTAAAAAATCAGCTACATTGAAAGGGATTAACTAGAGTTTAGACATTCCAAAAGAAATGGCTAGTGATCTTGAAGACCTAGTAATTGAAGTTATTCAAAGTAAGAGAAACATGACTCAAAAAGATAAATGAACAACACAGAGAGAATCATAGAACACCTTCAAGAAGGCAATATATGTGTAACTGGAATCCCTGAAGGACCAGAAAAACAGGTTTGGTATAAAAAAATTTTTAAGTAATGTTGAAAACTTTGAAATTTGATGAAACTATAAAACCATGCATTCAATCATCACAAAAAAAAAAAAAAAATCCCAAGCAAAAGAAACATGCAAAAACTACACCAAGGCACATCATAATCAAATTTTCCAAAACCAGAAATAAAGAGGAAATCTTAAATGCATCCAGAGGAAAAAAAGACACAGTAAGAGCCATAGAATAAAAGTAAGGATAAAAACAGGTTTCCTCCAGATCTGCAAGAGACACATGCATCCCAGTGTTCATCGCAGCACTGTTTATAATAGCCAGGACATGGAAGCAACCTAGATGCCCATCAGCAGACGAATGGATAAGGAAGCTGTGGTACATATACACCATGGAATATTGCTCGGCCATTAAAAAGAATTCATTTGAATCAGTTCTAATGAGATGGATGAAACTGGAGCCCATTATGCAGAGTGAAGTAAGCCAGAAAGATGAAGACCATTATAGTATATTAGCACATATATGTGGAATTTAGAAAGATGGTAATGATAACCCTATATGCAAAACAGAAAAAGAGACACAGATGTACAGAACAGACTTTTGGACTCTGTGGGAGAGGGCGAGGGTGGGATGTTTTGAGAGAAAAGCATCGAAACATGTATATTATCTAGGGTGAGGCAGATCACCAGCCCAGGTTGGATGCATGAGACAAGTGCTCAGGCCTGGTGCACTGGGAAGACCCAGAGGGATCGGGTAGAGAGGGAGGTGGGAGGGGGGATCAGGATGGGGAATACATGTAAATCCATGGCTGATTCATGTTAATGTATGACAAAAACCACTACAATATTGTAAAGTATTTAGCCTCCAACTAATAAAAATAAATGGAAAAAAAAAAACAGGTTTCCTCTCATAAACAATGCAAGTGAAAACTGAGTCGACGACTATCTTAAAGTGCTTAAGGGGAAAAGATGCTTTTATAATAGACTAAATAATTTCATATCCATCTTTTTTTTTAATACTCATGCACACCCGTGAATCCTTTTGACTTTCAGTGAGCTGGAAAAGTGCCCATATAATGTTAAATCACTTTTCATCTTTTATTTAATTTGTTGTCCAGGTAACATTGGTGGCTCAATGGTAAGGAATCCATCTGTCAATGCAGAAGACCTGGGTTCGATCCCTGGGTCGAGAAGATCCCCTGGAGAAGAAAATGGCAACCAACTCCAGTATTCTTGCCTGGGAAATCCCATGGACAGAGGAGCCTGTCAGGCTAGAGACTAGGGTCACAAAAGAGTCAGACATGAATTAGCAACTAAACAACAATAAACAACAAGCCAGGTGGCTTAATTTTGGAATCAAAAGAAAATTAAAATGATTGACAATGTTTATGTCATCATTCCACCATGATTAAAGCAAATCTAGTCCTGTGATATTCTGGTATACCATCTTGCCCTGCCTCCTACTATCTTCAAAACTGCTTGAAATAAGATACCAAACTTTGTTCATTTATATACATTATAGACTTTTCTCATGGAAGAATCTTTCATAAAGGTTGAATTGGAGCAAAATTGCTGCTTATTTTCTTGCTAAAAGGTTACTTATAGCTGTGAGTCTTTATTTATCAAGATTTGAAAGAAACGGAGATGACTTAGTTTGCATTATGCCCCATTTACCAAATTCTTATTTTGACTTTGATGATAGAATGTCAGTTATAAGGTTATCGATGTTCATGAAGATAAAACTTCTAATGATTTATCAAATCAATGTATTGTTTTCTCATCTACAGGCAATTTCCTAAGCTGCCCACTGATACCCTAGAGCTATTTGTCAGAGCCAGACAGGAGAGGCTATAAGTGTGCTCACGTCTGGAGGTTTAGCAGCTCTTACTACAGTACATAAAAATAATAAACATTTCTCGTCAGCCCCAGAGTTGGACCTCCTTAACTCCTAGAACTATCAAAACTGCTGCTGATATAATTGCAACTACTATCTCTTAGAATTTTCTCATTATTCCTTTTCATTTTTGTAACCTGTCACAGGATTAACTTTTGTTTTCTACATAGACCTGTTTTTCTTCAGTAAAAATGAGTAATATCTCTTCCTGTAACAGTAGGAATCCACAATCATCATCTTTTTCAATTTCCCTCTTTTCTAGTAGATAATACAAGGATCAAAATAATTTAAAAATATATTGTGGGATGCATTTCTTCATTCATCTGTTTCCTGCCTTGTTCCTAGAAAAAGCTTAAAGTGTATTGTGAGCTCTCTGAACATAAGTTTTTAAAATTTTATTAGAGAAACTTCAACCCACTGTAACAATACAAAGCAATTTTTATCAGATACCAGTCTATAAAAGTGATTTTAATGTTGAAACACCTATTAAATAAGTGGACAAAACATCCTAATTGAGGCAAATTATTTTATAAAACTTCATCATAACTCGTCAGAAATTGAGGTAACTTCAGTTCATACTAGCACCATAATCCTCTGACTTATAAAAGACTGAAAGGTAAGCCTTGCATCATCTTGAGCCTAGTGAGTTTTCACATTTTCTGGTAAGTAGCATAAAGGGAAGCCGGGAAACTGGAAGGAAAAAAAATGGGAACTTTGCCTTAAAAATTGTAAAGAAGAAGATGCAGAGGATCGAACATTGGGAATCAGTTCAGTTCAGTTCAGTTACTCAGTCGTTTCCGACTGTTTGTGACCCCATGGACTGCAGCACACCAGGCCTCCCTGTCCATCACCAACTCCTTGAGTTCACCCAAACCCATGTCCATAAGATGCTGCAAAGTCATTTGATGAAATAACCCTTGAATCTTAAGATTCCCTGGACAGATGCCATGGATGCTCTTCCTTCATGCAAGAAAGTTTATCACAGGACTGGAGAAAGAATTATTATTAGCTAACATTAGTATTGGCTTTCTATCTACCAGCATATACAAAATGCTTTATCGGGACTTCCCTGGTGGTACAGCGGATGGGACTCCGCCTGCCAAGGCAGGGGATGGAGGTTCAATCCCCGAGCCAGGAAGATTCCACATGCCACGAAGCAGCTAAGTCTGGGAGACCCAACTACTGAGC